>NC_091625.1:30006257-31303042 GCF_027580195.1 Bos mutus
AGTTCCTCTTTCAGTATCTTATCATTTTGCCTTTTCATACTGTTCATGGGGTTCTCAAGGCAAGAATACTCAAGTGGTTTGCCATTCCCTTCTCCAGTGGACCACATTCTGTCAGATCTCTCCACCATGACCTGCTCATCTTGGGTTGCCCCACCGGCATGGCTTAGTTTCATTGAGTTAGACAAGGCTGTGGTCCTAGAGTGATTAGATTGACTAGTTTCTGTGATTGTGGTTTCAGTGTGTCTGCCCTCTGATGCCCTCTTGCAACACCTACCGTCTTACTTGGGTTTCTCTTACCTTGGGCATGGGGTATCTCTTCATGGCTACTCCAGCAAAGCGCAGCCGCTGCTCCTTACCTTGGACAAGGGGTATCTCCTCACCACCGCCCTTCCTGACCTTCAATGTGGGATAGCTCCTCTAGGCCCTCCTCCTCCCGCGCAGCCACTGCTCCTTGGATGTGGGGTTGGTCCTCCCAGCCACCGCCCCTGGCCTCAGGTGTTGGGGCGTGGGGTAGCGCCTCCCAGCTGCCGCCCCTGGCCTCAGGCGTGGGGTTGGTCCTCCAGGCCGCAGCCCCTGGCCTCTGGCATGGGGGCGTAGGGTAGCTCCTCCCGGCCTCTGCCCCTGGCCTCAGGTGTTGGGGCATGGGGTAGCGCCTCCCAGCTGCTGCCCCTGGCCTCAGGTGTGGGGTTGGTCCTCCCAGCCGCCCCCCCTGGCCTCAGGTGTTGGGGCGTGGGGTAGCGCCTCCCAGCTGCCGCCCCTGGCCTCAGGCGTGGGGGCGCTCCTCCTGGCCGCCCCTCATCTCGGATGTGGGGTAACTCCTCTCGTTCCCTATCCCTCTGCCCTGACCTTGGATGTGGGGTAGCTCCTCTCAGCCGCCCCGCCCCGACCTCGGACGTGGGGTAGCTCCTCTCAGCCGTTCCTGTGCCATCGCAGCCTGGCACTCTCAGCCACTGCCCCTGACCTCGGACGTGGGGTAACTCCTCTTGGCCGCCGCCCTTGGGGCATGGGGTCCTCCTGGCTTCTGCCCCTGACTTCAGACGTGGGGTAGCTCCTCTCGGCCGCGCTTAGTGCACCGGTCATTGCAGCCAAGAGCCAGTTGTCACAGCTACCTGCGCTTTGTGCCCCGGTCGTCGCAGCACAAACAGTCAATCCTAAGGGAAATTAATCCTGAATATTCATTGGCAAGGCTGATGCTGAAGATGAAGCTCCAATACTTTGATCAGCCGATGGGAAGAACTGAATCATTTGAAAAGACCCTAATGCTGGGAAAGATTGAAGGCAGGAGGAGAAGGGGATGACAGAGGATGAGATTGTTGGATGGCATCACCAACTCAATGGACACACGTTTGAGTAAGCTCTGGGAGTTGGTGACAGATAGGGAAGCCTGGCGTGCTGCTGTCCATGGAGTCAGAGTCGGACATGACTGAGAGACTGAACTGAACAGAAAGAAGACAATCGAATGATGTCAAACTGATTAAAATAACCAATTTAGAATTATCTATCAAAGAGTTTTTGTTTGTATAGAATAATTAGAATATAATGAAAACAGTATTCATTATCCTATTAAGGGAAAACTTGTACCTGTTGAAGATAACCAGCACTAGTCTCTTCATGCCTACAGCTCCTTTGATTGAAAATTCTTTTTGAACAATGGGCTTATTGTTTTTAATCTGCCTTTTAAACTTATTTTAAATTATTCTCTCATATCTATAAATATTCATCTATACCATAATTTTAAAAGGATGAATAATATTCCAGTGCATATCCCAGCTTTCTCTTTATAAATGTAGCTTATTTAATTTTTTTTTATATTGCATCATTATCAATATCTTGTTCCATATTTATTTCTTAAAACTATTCTTTAGAAATGGGCTTGCTTAGTTTAAGTTTATTGTCTATGCAAAAGCTTTTGACTGTGTGGATCAATAAACTGTGGAACATTCTGAAAGAGATGGGAATACCAGACCATCTGACCTGCCTCTTGAGAAACCTGTATACAGGTCAGGAAGCAACAGTTAGAACTGGACATGGAACAACAGACTGGTCCAAATAGGAAAAGAAGTACGTCAAGGCCATGTGTTTTCACTCTGCTTATTTAACTTATATGCAGAGTACATCATGAGAAACACTGGGCTGGAAGAAACACAAGCTGGAATCAAGATTGCCAGGAGAAATATCAATCACCTCAGATATGCAGATGACACCACCCTTATGGCAGAAAGTGAACAGGAACTAAAGAGCCTGTTGATGAAAGTGAAAGAGGAGAGTGAAAAAGTTGGCTTAAAGCTCAACATTCAGAAAACGAAGATCATGGCATCTGGTGTCATCACTTCATGGCAAATAGGTTGGGAAACAGTGTCAGACTTTATTTTTCTGGGTTCCAAAATCACTGCAGATGGTGATTGCAGCCATGAAATTAAAAGACGCTTACTCCTTGGAAGGAAAGTTGTGACCAACCTAGATAGCATATTAAAAAGCAGAGACATTACTTTGTCAACAAAGGTCCATCTAGTCAAGGCTATGGTTTTTCCAGTATTCATGTATGGATGTGAGAGTTGGACTATAAAGAAAGCTGAGCACCAAAGAATTGATGCTTTTAACTGTAATGTTGGAGAAGACTCTTGAAAGTCCCTTGGACTGCAAGGAGATCCAACCAGTCCATCCTAAAGGAGATCAGTCCTGGGTGTTCACTGAAAGGACTGATGTTGAAGCTCAAACTCCAATACTTTGGCCACCTGATGCAAAGAACTGACTCATTTGAAAAGACCCTGACGCTGGGAAAGATGGAGGGCAGGAGGAGAAGGGAACAACAGAGGATGAGATGGTTGGATGGCATCACTGACTCAATGGACATGAGTTTGGGTAAACTCCAGGAGTTGGTGATGGACACGGAGGCCTGGCGTGCTATGGTTCATGGGTTCACAAAGAGTTGGACACCACTAAGCGACTGAACTAAACTGAGTTCAATTTTAGGCATATTTCCTACCTTATGTATTTCTTTACGCCCTCTTCCTATGACTCATTTTACTTGACCTCTCTGTACCATATTATATTCTACCAAGTTTTGACACTTTCCTTTCATTTGGTTAATACATTGAGAAAATAGTTGCTGAATTCCTACTAAGTGCTGCACTGCTATATATGGTCTGTTTGGGCGAATCGTATGACGTTTGTCTCTATTTCTGGAGTTCTTTTTATGAGTCATTTTGGTGACTTTTCCTCTTTTACTACCTACCTTTCTAACTGAATTCTAGAGTATGTCTTTAGTCCTTTACCCATTTTTTAAAATTATTATTATTATTTTTATTTTCTACAGTGGTTTCAATGTTCACTTCTTTACTAGCTAACTTTGTATCTTTCTGTCTGTCCTCTGTGCTATCTCTTGACCACACGTCCAGATTTTATTGACCATTTGGATATGCACACACGAGTTTGGGCTTCCCTGGTGACTCAGCTGGTAAAGAATCTGCCTGCATTGCAGTAGACCCTAGTTCAATTCTTGGGTCAGGAAGTTCCCCAGGAGAAGGGATAGGCTATTCATTCCATTTTTCTTGGGCTTCCCTGGTGACTCAGATGGTAAAGAATCCGCCTGCAATGTGACCCCTGGGTTGGGAAGATCCCCTGCTGGAGGGCATGGCAACCCACTCCAGTATTCTTGCCTGGAGAATCCCCATAGACAAAGAAGCCTGCTGGTCTATAGTGCATAGGGTCTCAAAGAGTCAGACATGACTGAGCAACTAAGCACAACACAGCACACCACACAAGTTCAGCAAACTTGTTATATTCAAAAGCTGTACTCTGTGTGCACTTAGGGAAATCCGAACAGTTGCCAGCTTCAGGAGATCCCAGAGCACTTTCTGAAACTATGATGTGAATTTGGTACGTAGCTCAAATGAGGAGACTTTCCACAGCCCCTGCTCACTCTTTTTGCTGCTCACTAGTTTTATGGGCAAACTGACCTTGCCCCCTTTTTTATCCTTCATAAACGGTTATAGTTGTATCAGAATCTTTAAGCTCCAGATTTGTAGGTGTGGTTAGTGTGCTTGTAATTCATGTCTCATTGTTGGGTTTGATCAAATGGCATGGAACTGGGTATTGCATTTTTACTAGCTAATTTGTGTGTACTAATCAGAAGGAAATCTTCTGTATTGGATTTTTGTATTGTTTGGTTAAGTAAAATATACACCATGCATTTGATTAAAGTTGATAAAAGTATAACATGTAATTTATGGTGATGCATTTTTGAAAATAGTTAAAATGTTATTAGAAATGTGTTGTTTCAGTGTATTCAAGAAAGAAATACTAGGGAAAAAATGTCAGGGTGAAGAGAAGAGGCGTGTGACTGCTAGCATGAGGAAAGCATTGAACATTTTTGGACTTCATTCAAGTAGAGATGATAGCTAAGAGTATACTGCCCAGAACCATTCTGGTAGCCTGGACAAGTGCCCATTTGCTCACATTAATGATATGATGGTGATGATTAAAAAGTGAGGTACAAAGAATGTGATAATTAAGAACAGGGAATTATTCTGGTGTTGAGATTTGATTTGGGTTATTAGCAAATTCATGGGGGAATAAACTATGTTCAAAATACATCCCAAACCTAGTGAAAAGTTTAGGCCCAAATTTGAGGCCATTTTATTCCTTGCTGCTGCTGCTGCTGCTGCTGCTGCTAAGTCACTTCAGTCATGTCCGACTCTGTGCGACCCCAGAGATGGCAGCCCACCAGGCTCCCCCGTCACTGGGATTCTCCAGGCAAGAACACGGGAGTAGGTTGCCATTTCCTTCTCCAATGCATGAAAGGGAAAAGTGAAAGTGAAGTTGCTCAGTCATGTCCGACTCTTCGGGATCCCATGGACTGCAGCCCACCAGGCTCCTCTGTTCATGGAATTTTCCAGGCAAGAGTACTGGAGTGGGCTGCCATCGCCTTCTCCGATTTTATTCCTTGAAACAGTTCAAATAAACATTCGTATTAAGTAAACACTGATTTTTACTTCCAGAAATGAATTGAAACTCAGAATGTTTGGTTGGATTTTAAAAATAAATTTCTCTATCAGATCAGATCAGTCACTCAGTCGTGTCCAACCCTTTGCGACCCCATGAATCGCAGCACGCCAGGCCTATAGACACACATTCTTTTAAACTTACAAATATTATAATGGGTATTAACTTGGCATTATCCAGGCTCAAGTGCCACAGTTTCTGATTTGAAATTCTAAAATTCTAAGAATTCATTTGCTATCTGCATCTAATCTTAACCTCAAGTGATGAGATTCTTTGTAGTCTTTATTTAGCCTGCCTAATTTGAATATCAATATATTTTGCCAAAAAATATTAATATGCTTGATATGAGGTATATTGCTCCAGACTCCATGTATACTGTTTTGTCGCTAAGTGCGTAAAAATTTAAATTCTTGGTCCTGAGGTTTATGGATAAGGAATTATAGACCTTTACATCATAACTTTGCAATTTTTAAGCCACTGAAATTTTTAAGGGGAGGGAGACTTTCGGGAAAGAAAAATTATATAATGTGTAGTATGTGAAAATCCAACTCTTCAGTGGTGTAAGATACCCATTTCCACACTATGTTGGGAGGCTGTCTTTGCATCTGAGGCAAAACAGTGTATCTTCCTTGTTCAGAGCAGGGCTTATGGCTCAGCTGCATTACTCTCATTATCCCAACTCATTTAGGGCAAATGGGCTGTCCTTGAGTCAGCCCTCACAGGGAACCTCACAGAGACTCACAGCATGACTAGCATGAGCTGGTTCACCTCACAGCTTGATCACATTGTTAGTGAAAACAATCTGGCCTAGCTATCTTTGGTTATAACTAGATTATGCTAGTTATGCTTATTGATACAGAGTCAAGGATATATTGATATCTCCTGACAATATGATTTGACAACCTTGAATCTGCTGGATTAAAGCTCAAGTGACAGAATGTCTACCTCAAGTTTTAGACCTTATTCTAGCCTTTAGGTCACCTAAAGTTGAGAGTTAGGGATTACTTGATATGAATCAGAGAAGTATACCCAAATATTGTCGGGGTTGTTGCTAAAATTCACAGAGTCATGCATTATGTCACTTCTTTGGTGGTAAATAGTGTAAGATTTAATAATACATCATGTATCTTGCATGTGATATCTTGACATTTTAGGCCACTAGAACTCAGAAACTTCACTGAGATGGCCATGAGTTTTTTGGATATCTCTCTCTGGCACACCTACTCTAAAACATGTAGAAGACAAGCTATGTCCTTTTCACAACATATCATCAGTAGAGTAGTTTTTCATGATAATTTGAGGGATGATAGGACTAAATTTTGATAAAAGAAAGGATGTGTTACTGTCCATGTTGAATGAAAGCAAGCTGCTCTTGCTTTTCACATTAGCCAAATTAGCAGTATCTTACCACTGAGAGGGCTTCCCTTGTGGCTCATCTGGTAAAGAATCTGCCTGCGATGCGGGAGACCTGGGTTGGGAAGATCCCCTGGAAAAGGGAAAGGCTACCACTCCAGTATTCTAGCCTGGAGAATTCCATGGGCTGTATAGTCCATGGGATCACAAAGAGTCGGACACAACCAAGTGACTTTTACTTACCAGTGAAAGATTTTGATAATTCACTGGTGTAAAGAGGCTTCATCTTGATTATGTCTTTTGTTACATATAATGAACAGATACCCGAAGGCAGGAAACATGCACACTGAGCAATGCTGTATAAAATGTCTGATAGAGATAGGGGCTTAGTCTTCAGTGCCTGAGGTAAGATGAGAAAGATGTTATTAGATATCATCAATAAACCTGACTCAAATAAGGCAATAGATTTGATTATCCCCACAGCTGTACAAATGCTTTCATGGAATTACTGAAGGGTTGAATCCTTCCCCACTTTAAATAATTGTGTTACGCCTCCAAAAGCTTTGCTATAGGCAAACAAACTCTTATGTCTCACTGCCTTCAACCAGCAACACCATTTCCCTGGGATACTAGACTGTTTGGGTTCCTGGGAACCGTAAGACTATAATAATGTGGGTAATATTTGCACATTGTTTAGAATTGTAGGAAATAGAGAATGAGGGAACAGCTAAGGTCTGTGATTACTGTCTGTCTTTTGGTGTACAGAAACTTCTCTTATTTTGATAAAAGTAACCTATAATGCCTAAATAACAACCTAAGGGAGTTTGTGTCTGGAGTAGGTAGAATCAATCTACTTCTAACTGTGTTCTGAGAGAGACACACACATATACACGGACACTTCTGAAATTTCTTCTGTGAAACTGTTGATATCTTTACATTAACTTTGTTATTGCTACTTTATCTGTTTATAAAAAACTGAAAATATGCCATTAAAACATTTATCTAGTTTACTCTTGAATTTGGATTCATCTTGGATAATTGTTGATTATCTTTGAACTACTTCTTGATATAACCAACTTTATATATGAAATAAGCAGAAGTTTTTTTCTTAACTTTGGGAAATATGGGTCAGAGTCAACAAAAATTGAGCTTAATGATTTGTTATTTGCAAGCCTAATAAAATGTAAGTTTTGAGACATGTTTTTCTGATCACTTTTTAAAAATTAATGGGTATGAAATTTGCCCACTCCAATTCACTTCGTAAACCTAGCTTTAATGTCATGGTTAGGCTAAAAAGATGGCCTTATTCAAGTGACTCTTCCATATTTACTGTAGCTGCTAGCTTATACAGATATGCTGATGTAATTAATGAACCCATTAAGATCTGTTTATTAGATGATTACATGATTGAGTAGTAAATGGCACTTATTGTCAAGGCTTTATACATGATTATTAAAGTATGTATTCTTTCATTGATATTTTTAATTTGCTCATATTGCATATATATTTATACTTCATATGAATAAAATGCTATACTTTTTCACATTACCCACCCTAGCATAACATAAGTTTTTAAATGAAATATTAGAAATACAAATACTACATAAAACATGAGCTTAACAAGGTGTTGTAAATTAAATGTCTGCATAAAATCCCAGTCAAGTAAACAGAAAACTTACTAGTACTACGCATTTGTTGATCATGACTGCCTCCCTTCTTGCTAATGGGTAAACACTATTCTGACTTACGCTATTTACTACTTTGATTTATTTCTATTTTTTACTATTTATTTTTGTATTTCCAAAAACCACATTTTAATTTTTTTGCTTTTTGTTCTTTATTTTGGTTTTAGCATAGACTATATCCTGTCACATCTGACCTCTTAAATGTAGCATTATGTTTCTAAGGTCAATGCTCATTGCCATATAATATGCCATTAGCAGGCGTAGACTGTGTTTTGTTTATATATTATGCTACTACCAGACTTTGGGGTATTTACAGTTCTTCAGTTTTAGCTGTCATAAACAACTTGCTCCACATGGAACATAGAGCAACATATCTCTGTGTACATACATATACATAATTCTTTTGTGTTACAGAAAAGATACCTAAATATTCAAAGAGGTTTCTGAACTTCTGTTCTATTCAGTTAGATTTTTGTTCATCTTTGTGCAAATATTGCATTGTTTTAATTACTATAGCTTTATCATATGTTACAGTAATTATAGGGTGATTCCTTCTACTTTGTTGTTTTTCAAGCATCTTGGCTACTTTTAGTACTTTTCTTTCCATGTAAAGTTTAATATCACCTTGTCACACAAATCAACCCATTGGGATTTTAATTATCATTGGATTGAATCTTTAGATCAATAATGAGTATACTGGCATCTTTATAATGAGTTTCCAATCTGTAAACATGGCATATATCTCTATTTAAGTATTCTTTAATTACTCTCATTAGAACATTGGGTTTTGTTCCATAGGTCTTATATATATTTTGTTAATATCTGTAGCCTTATGTTCCTTAATATATACTACAGTGCATGGCAGTATCTCCCAGTCCTTTAAGAGCATGGACTCTGGAACAACATTGCCAGAATGATTTTAGACAAATTCATAACTCTCGATGCTTCCATTTCCTCATATGTGAAATGGAGACATTAACTATACCTTCCTCAGAATTACTGTGAGACTAAATATGTCACATAAATCTAGAACTGGTAGTGAAAGTCGCTCAGTCGTATCTGATTCTTTGAAACCCCATGGACTATACTGTCCATGGAATTCTCCAGGCCAGAATACTGGAGTGGGTAACCTTTCCCTTCTCCAGGAGATCTTCCCAACCCAAGGATCAAACCCATATCTCCCTCATTGCAGGCAGAATTCTTTACCAGCTGAATGACCAGGGAAGCCCAAGCATCTGTTAAATGTCTGAGATTGTATAGATGTACAAATTATCAATTCATTTATTCTGTTTTAAATACTTTTTGTTAGTGGAGGCATTTTGTTGAACTCTAACCAGAAGCTTTGTATCTTAAAATAACACACATTTATCTCAGTTTCTGTCAAGGTACACCCTTTTGCATAGTCTCGCAAGGCTGCAATCAAGGTGTCAGATGGGGCTATGATCTCATTTGAAGCTCAAGTAGGAACCTTCTGTTTCTAAACTCATGGATTGTTGACAGAATGTAAAATCCTCATGATTTTAGCACAGAGGGTCTTGTTTTCTTGCTGCTTAGAGCCCAGAAGCCCTTGCCAGTGTAAGTGTGCCATCAGTTCTTCTTTGTCACTTGGTTTTCCCCAACATAGCTGCTTGCTTCTTCAAAGCCAACAGAAGAAAGAGACACTCCACCAAGAATGGCATAGTCTTATGTAATCACATTCAGGTAATTCCATCTGTCCAATCACCTTTAACTACTCTGACTAGAAGCAAGACACAGATCCTGCGTACATTCTAGAGAAGAGAATCACACAAAGACATAAGTACCAGGAGGGTGGGATCATGAGGACCACCCTAAGTGTCTACCTGCCACAGAGCCATTTTTTTCTAATAAATAGATCCTCTACTGACAATACCCTGTTTTAAGCTACTGCCTTATCTAAATTATCACTATATCTTTTTCTACACTGGTACCTCTGCATCTGTCCCTGCCTAATTTTGGCCTGTTCTGTACGCAGCAGTCAGAGTGATCCCAGTAAAATGCAAATCAAGTAATCTCAATTCTATACTTACCAGGTTCCTCATATTATCAGGATGAGTGGCTTAAAGCTCAACATTCAGAAAACGAAGCTCAGGGCATCCGGTCCCATCACTTCATGGGAAATAGATGGGGAAACAGTGGAAACAGTGTCAGACTATTTTTGGGGGCTCCAAAATCACTGCAGATGGTGATTGCAGCCATGAAATTAAAAGACGCTTACTCCTTGGAAGGAAAGTTATGACCAACCTAGATAGCATATTCAAAAGCAGAGACATTACTTTGCTAACAAAGGTTCGTCTCGTCAAGGCTATGGTTTTTCCAGTGGTCATGTATGGATGTGAGAGTTGGACTGTGAAGAAGGCTGAGCAACGAAGAATTTATGCTTTTGAACTGTGGTGTTGGAGAAGACTCTTGAGAAGTCCCTTGGACTGCAAGGAGATCCAACCAGTCCATTCTGAAGGAGATCAGCTCTGGGATTTCTTTGGAAGGAATGATGCTAAAACTGAAACTCCAGTACTTTGGCCACCTCATGCGAAGAGTTGACTCATTGGAAAAGACTCTGATGCTGGGAGGGATTGGGGGCAGGAGGAGAAGGGGACGACAGAAGATGAGATGGCTGGATGGCATCACTGACTCAATGGACATGAGTCTGGGTGAATTCCGGGAGTTGGTGATGGACAGGGAGGCCTGGCGTGCTGCGATTCATGGGGTCACAAAGAGTCGGACACAACTGAGCGACTGAACTGAACTGACTGACTGATAGTAAGGTGCAGACTTCCTACAGTGACCTTAGAGTCCTGTATGATCTTGACCCCTAATTTTACTCTAACCTCATCTCCAAATACTTCTCCTTTGCTTATTCCACTTCAGCTACATTGGCTTCCTTTTGCTCAGTTGCTTAGTCATTTCCGACTATAGCCAGCCCGGCTCCTCTGCCCATGAAATTTTCCAGGAAAGAACCCCTGGAGTGGGGAGCCACTTCCTATTCCAGGGGATCTTCCCAACCTAGGGGTTGAACTCGTGTCTCTTGCATCTCCTGCTTTGGCGGTAGATTCTTTACCTCTAGCACCACAATGACTCCTTTCCTGTTCTTCAAACAGGCACGTGTGCTCTCAGCTTTAGTCACTAGCTCAAGCTGTTTTCTGTCTTAGAGCATTTTTTCCTCAGATAGTCCCATGGGTTGTTTCTTTATTTCTTTTAGGCCTTTACCCAGTGTCACCTTCTTGATGAGGTCTTTCCTAACTGCCTTATTTTAAATTGGGTACAGTGATCCATCCCCATTGCTCTCTTGTTACAACTCCTTACTCATTTCCCTGCTTTAGTTGTATCAGTGCTGTGTTTTAAGTTTGTGTTTTGTTTCTTTCTCCCCTCTTCTAGTACTTTGGCATTCTGTAAGGACTGGGATTTTTGTCGATTTGTGTTCAGTGCGGTATCTTCAGCACTTAAAGCAGTAGTAGGCACTTAGTAGGTATTCAGCCAGTATTTCTTAAACTTAAGTAAATTGAATTTTGTGTCATGGGGATGAGTAGTTTCCAAATCAACGGTTTTATCATCTTCTGATAATGAACAGCATTATTTCTTTTCAGGTAACATTCTTTTTCTCATCTTTTTTGCATTGGCTTAAACTTGTAAAACAATGCTAAATAATGGACAGTTTTGCTTTTCTCATTACCTCAGTGGGAATGCTTTTCCCCTTTATACTTTTGTATACTTTCAATACTCTTGCATTGAAATGAATTTGTCTCCTTAAAGAAATAACCTTTTTTTAAATTTACTCAACATTTTTTGGAAAATATGGAGTAGACTGTGAAATGTTGAATCTTAAATCAAGGCGCTTTTAGGCATCTGGTCAGATGATTATATGATTATTTTCTATTACATATGGATGCCATGAATTACCTCAGGAGATATTTTAACATTAAGCTAGCCTTTTCTTCCTGGAATGAACTGTATTTGATCATAGTATGCTGTTCTTTTAATTTACTGCTGGATCAAATTTGTGAAACTCTCCATTATTCCTAGTATTTGATTTTAAAAGTAAGATTTTAAAAGTTTTCCCTCATTTGTTAAAGTTTCTATTTGCTGTTGCTGCTGCTGCTGCTAAGTCGCTTCAGTCGTGTCCGACTCTGTGCAACCCCATAGACGGCAGCCCACCAGGCTCCCCCGTCCCTGGGATTCTCCTGGCAAGAACACTGGAGTGGGTTGCCATTTCCTTCTCTGAAAGTTTCTATTTACTCATTCTCTAATGAGAATTCAGTCCAGGCATGCATGTGCTTTCACAGATGCTCTAACTCACCTTGGATCATCTCATTGTTCATCTAGATTCTATGGACTCCTCCTTTCAAATCATAAACTAGAGGATGCTGAGGTTATTTTCACTACCCGTTCACTGATTTAATAGCCTGAAGAAAGTAGAAAGGTTACTAGATGCACCCTAAATCTTTATAGCTTAAAGCCTTATTACTTAGTTTCCCACAACTTGATTCTTATTTTTCTAACAAAACATCTAGAGTTATCCTTAGTGTTTTTCTTATTTTTGCTCCAAATATTCAGTCTATCAGGAAATTCTATCTACTCCTGACATATTTAAAATTCCTTTATATATTTGCATCTGTTTGTATTTTCTTTTGTTTATTCATGTCATTGCTGCTGCTGCTGCTAAGTCGCTTCAGTTGTGTCCAACTGTGCAGCCCCATAGACGGCAGCCCACCAGGCTCCCCCGTCCCTGGGATTCTCCAGGCAAGAACACTGGAGTGGGTTGCCATTTCCTTCTCCAATGCATGAAAGTGAAAAGTGAAAGTGAAGTCACTCAGGCATGTCCGACTCTTAGTGACCCCATGGACTGCAGCCCACCAGGCTCCTCCGTCCATGGGATTTTCCAGGCAAGAGTACTGGAGTGGGGTTGCCATTGCCTTCTCCCATTCATGTCATTACTACAGGTTAAAAATTATCACAGTTTTGTAATGTGTGTTAATATCTGATTTTAGACTTCCTCCCAGTGTGGTTTCATTGTCCTGCTGGTGTTGAATGTTGCTATGGATATGTCTGAGAGCAGCTTGATTCCCTGCCCCCAGCCCCACCTCTCTTAGTGACTCTTCCTGGATACTCCAGTGGTCTTTCTTTCTCTAAGTGTAGTAGCTTTACTAGGCTCTGTCTCAGTGTTGACTCTTCTGATTTCAGTTGACTTATGGGCATGCTGTCACTTTATATACTTAGATTTGTGGTGATTTTTTCTTGGAAAGAATTTTACTAGTATCTCTAAAGGTGTGTCCTGTTAGGTTATTTCTGTGTCCTGTTAGGTTGAAGAGAAATCTTCAAACGATAATTTGAACTCTTTGTTTTCATTATATTTTTCATACTTTTCTGTTCCCTATAACATTTATTCTGCTTTTAGCAGCATCTGTCCTTTTTTGCTATTTGTAGTTGTGCTTTAATTCCTACGACACTTTCATTTCTTCTGCTTCTTCCCTTAGCTCTGCCAGTTCATGTTTTATTTTTTCTGGTTGTTTTGCTGCTTCTTCCCTGTGCTTATACAGCTCTACTTTGTGCAAAGAACTTGTTGGACACTATTGCTTTACATTAAACGTTTTAAATAAAGAGATAATTGATGTATAATATTCTGTAAGTTATACAGCCTGTTGCTCTAATACATTTTATTTAACTTAAAAATTACAGACAATTGTTTGGTCGTAGTTTTCAAGTTATAATGACAGCTCTCCGTGTGTATGTGTGTGTGTGTGTTTGCCATCTGCTCATCCTCTTACTTCATCCTTTTTCTTGGAGCACCTTTGGATGCATCCTGTGATATTTCTTTTTGGAGGGATGTGAGTTTTTTCATCAGCTATTATTGGTATGGTCATATTCCCAATTAGTTGAACTCTTTCTGTGGGCCTAAGTTTTGGGATTTGTGTATGTTTTTGTGTTGTCCCTGCCAATCTCAATATGGAGGGTAGTCAGTTTTAACTATTAATAATTGTCTCTATAACCTATAACCAGTAACTAGTAATTGATTTGTCTGTGACTCCACCTTCTACCTGTTTGTTTTATTATAGGAACCATAATAGGACCAGGGATTTTCCTGCTTCTGTCTCATGTATTCTGTTTCCGTTAGGAACCATAATAGGACCAGGGATTTTCCTGCTTCTGTCTCATGTATTCTGTTTCCATTGTTGCAAACAGAGGATTAGGTTTTTCATCTGAGTATACTCATTTTTTAAAATTTTTTTTATGAATTTGGGGGGGAAATTAATCTTTTTATTTTTCATTGGCAGCCATGATGTCCTTTCTTAGTTTCTTTCCTCCCATAGTCATCTTTGCCCAAGTTTGACTGCTCTTGACTGTCCTTCAGCTCATTTTGTAGCTAAATATTTTTATAATCTTTTCTTTCCTTCTCAATTCTTGGGGTTATTTTTAGACTTAGAGAAGGGAAATACCAATTTATACTACCATTTTAAACCAGAAGTCTTAAGTAGTTTTTTTTGTTTATCTAGCACAAATATTTTTACTTTTATAAACTAAATATGAAACATTATCTAAATTGATGATAGTAGATTTTCTCTTAGTTTTGTATGCATTTGGTCATTTTCAATAGGTTCTGGGGAGTGGTATTGAATTGCTCTTAAATGCGTCCATCAGATATTTTTCTGAAGATGCTATCGAATAGGTAAAGCATGTGATTGTACCAAAATTGAAAAACTATAAAAGATGTACTGTGAGAAATATATTCCCTTAGTCTGTCAGATTACACCCCCACCCCATCTAACAGTTCTTGCCAGTTTCATTCTGTTCTTGGAGAGAAATTCTATGTAAAAACAAATACGTATTTACATGTATATTTAAATGTTTCTCAGTTTTTGTTCAAATGCTATCACTGTACACATTTTGTTCCTCTGCTTTTTTACTTAACATACCTTGGAGATAATTTCTGTATTACTCAAAAATACGCTTTTACAGTTTTTGGTTGAATCATGTCAAGACAGAATCTTCACATTTGTTTTTCTTTTTAATTTATAACTTCCTTTACCCCCTCTTTTTAAAGTGAACCTTCTTTTTCTTTTCTTTTTTTCCTGAAGAAATACATAATGTGCAGAAGTCTCCAAATTCTAGCTTTGGGGTTGACTCTTTCTCCCTTGGATGTCTTTTTACATATTTCTCTGAGCCTTATATTTCCTATACATTGATAATGAGATATCTTGGATTGGTTAGTTTCAGGTTCAGTTTTCTTGGCAAGAATATTTCATAGATGGTACACTCTACATCCTCTTGCATCACAGTAGGAGCCACGTGATTTCTATGTTTAGTGATGTTAAGATAGATCAGTATGTTTAGGTGTTTTCAGCTCTTTCTGACCGTTATAAAGTTAGCCATTGACATTTCACCTGGTGAACATTTCCTGGATTGATAGCGAAAAAATTCTGTCATTCCTTCTATATTTAATTTGGTGTAAAGTGATGGCAATCTGTAGTTTTTATAGATTTGCTAATGTTCCCTATTTTTTAAAGAGCACTGTCTTTTTTAATAGTTGTATTTATTTATTTATGGCTGTGCTGGGTCCTCGTTGCTGCTTGGGCTTTTCTCTAGTTGCAGCAAACGAGGGCTGCTCTCTAGTTGCTGTGCATGGGCTTCTTGTGGTGGCTTCTCTTGTAGAACAAGAGTGAGTGGCTTCAGTAGTTGTAGCCCACAGGCTCAGTAGTTGTGGTGTATGGGCTTAGTTGCTCCACGGCATGTGGAATCTTCCCGGGTGAGGGATTGATTCATGTCTTTTGCATTGGCAGGGTGGATTCTTTACTGCTGAGCCACCAAGGCAGACCCCTTAATTTTTAAATTATTAGTTGAGAAGGTTCCTAGATTTAAATCAATTTTTAACATAGATTAGAAATTACCCATGGTCTTTAAATAGTATTTCAATAAGAAAATCTTTTGAAGTCAGTTATTTAAAATATATGTGAAATAACTGCATAATTTTACTTACAAAACTTGTGGTTCCATGTATAGGTGTTTGAGACACCAAGAGACTCTCTAAACTTTTAGGATGTATTTTAGAATATCTATTTTTATTGTTCCTTTTTATATAGGTTGTTAAGTGTGGTATGCTGTGATCTAGACACTCTTCTTCTGTTGGAGGCTCAGTATCAAGTATCTGAATTGTTACTAAATGCTCAAGAAGAAAATACCTTAGAAACCTCTGAAAGTCACAGGTAAAAAAAAAAAAAATACTAAGACAGAATAATAGTTTTCTTTACAAATATTCTGTTAAGACAGTAATTTCGGTACAGTTTATTTCATGTTTTCCATTATTTTAATTCAGTAGATTTAAATAAGAGTAAAAAGCAATTAAAGCATAAATATCAGTTAAAAAGATTGTGAATGACGTTTTTGGAAATGGCTTGCAGAGTACTGCTTTCTAAGTTTCTGTTTAGTTTTTTATGTTTTAGTTAAGTACTGACTTTATTAAGTTGCATCACCTTTAAATTCAGACTACATGAGAAAGATGACCCATTAAACAAAATGTCTGATTTTTGTGTCTCTTGTAGGGGCAATTTTTACTTCATTTTCTTAATTATGTTAGTTCACAGTCATAAATTCTGATTATTATGAAACGATGTTATGGTAATATCTTGAAAACTTTTTTCTACTAAAATGTCGTACTTGACATTACCTTGAATTGGTTGACATATGCTGGATACACATTCAATAGCTGGCATTATTTTTGTGTCCGTAATCTTTAAAAAAAGTGTTCCTCCACCCTAGCTAGGCCTTGGAAAAGTAGTATAGATCAGGCTATATTGCTGAATGCTCTAGTTTTGATATAGAGGATAGTATTAACAGCTGCAGGAAGTGTGGAGGATGCAAAGTTTAGAATTTGAAATAGGATACTTGTCCTAGAACTTACAGCAGAAAGCAAAAAGAAACTAAAGAGCCTCTTGATGATGGTGAAAGAGGAGAATGAAAAAGCTGGTGTGAAACTCAGCATTCAAAAAACTAAGATCATGGCATACTGTCCCATCACTTCATCGCAAAAAGAAGGGGTAAAAGTAAAAACAATGATGGGTTTTATTTTCTTGGACTCCAAAATCACTGTGAATAATGACTGCAGCCATGAAATTCAAAGATGCTTGCTCCTTGGAAGGAAAGCTGTGACAATCCTAGGTGGTGTATTAGAAAGCAAAGACATCACTTTGCCAGCAAAGGTCTGTACAGTCAAAGCTATAGTTTTTTCTGCAGTCATGTACAGATGTGAGAGTTGGACCATAAAGAAGTTTGAATGCCAAAGAATTGATGCTTTTGAACCGTGGTGCTAGAGAAGACTCTTAAGAGTCCCTCGGACTGCAGGGAGATCAAACCAGTCAATCCTAAAGGAAATCGACCTGAAAATTCATTGAAAAGACTGATGCTGAAGTTGAAGCTCCAATACTTTGGCCACCTGATGCGAAGAGCTGATTCACTGGAAAGGACCCTGATGCCGGGAAAGATGGAAGGCAAAACGAGAAGGGAACAGCAGAGAGTGAGATGGTTAGATATCATCACTGACTTGATGGACATGAATTTAAGTAAACTCTGGAACTTAGTGGAGGACAGAGGAGCCTGGGGTGCTACAGTCCATGGGGACACAAAAAGTCAAACACGACTTAGCAACTGAGTAACAACAACTAGAACTGAAGGGAACATTGACTAAAAATGTGGTAAAGTTGTTGTGGAAGTACTGCCTGTCTTCATGTCATTTCTTTTTGACATATAGCATTTGTTAAGAAAATATTCTTCATATCATTCATTTCATTATATCAATTATATCTCCAATTCTTTGCTTCTTAGGTCGGAAAGCTCTAGGATAAAGTGAATGTATCTCTCCCTTTTCTATAGAAACTATATGGCTTTTTTCCTTATGCATTGCACTGACATGATCTTAAAATTAAATCATATTTAATTAAGGCAGTAACAATTGGTATGTTTATTTTTCAGGGAGTTTATAATTGATAGCTTATCAGTAGAGAGAAATCATGTTCTTGTTAGAATAAATCTTATTGGTGGGCCAATGGAACGAATTTTGCCTCCAAGGTTACTGGAGAAGGTAAGTGGAGTAAAGGGAGGGGAGAATGTTTTTCGAATGCATTTGAAGCAAGGTAGCCAACTCAAATGACAGTTAGGATACAAGTAAACAGTTCCTAATGAAAATAGTATTTTTCATGACAAGATGTCACAAGTGGTAGTTTCTGTTGCAGAGTAGGATATTATTTTATTAAAAACTTGTCATTTTCCTTGTGTGTCTTTGAATTTTTTTCACTTTTAAAAACTTTCTCCTTCATGATACTTAATTTTTATTAAAGTGAAGTGAAGTGAAGTCTCTCAGTCGTGTCCAACTCTTTGCGACCCCATGGACTGTAGCCTACCAGGCTCCGCTGTCCATGGGATTTTCCAGGCAATAGTACTGGAGTGGGTTGCCATTTCATTCTCCAGGGGATCCTCCTGACCCAGGGATCAAACCTGGGTCTCCCGCATTGTAGACAGATGCTTTACTGTTTGAGCCACATGACTAATTTTGTTGAATTGCATTGACAATATTGAGTACCTCTTTTTTCATCAGTATCCATACAGTTTGGTTTTCTTTGGAAGGGTTTTTTGTTATTGTACTAAGGGCACTTGTTTTGACTCTTCACACCAAGAATGGTGAGGTCGAAATGATTACAGCGCAAGAGAAATAGCTTTGTGAGCAATCTGTTTATAGAATTATCAAATTGGTCTTCAGTATTTAATGTTTCTATATTTTATTTTAGTTAGTATCCATTAGAATGTTGAATTATAAAATAGCTTTTGGTTATATTACAACTCTAGAATTTATGAAACAAAAGCTAATTTAAATGTCACTTCAAAAAGTCTTAAAATTTGATATTAAACTACTTCCTAAAGTCATCTGTCTTGCTTCTTTTTTAGGGTGATGAACCATATCCTTGGCCAATGTTTTCATCATACCCTTTACCAAACTGCTATTTGTCAGACTCTGTTACAAGAAGTACTGATCTAAAACAAGGTAAAGTATTTATTATCAAGTGCCATGTTTTAGTGCTTTTTTTATACTTTGAAAAAAAGACAAAGTAATTTGAAGACATTAATACTATTTTTCTTTCAGTTTGTACATGTGGATAGATTTATGTCTATTTCTTTGTAAGTTTTCCTTATTTCACATATTCTTTACTAAACTAATATTTATATGATGCTGAATAATTCTTATCAGAACCTTTTTTTGCTTTTTTTAAAAGGGGAATTAGTGATTTTCGATGAATTAATTCTAGATATGTAGAAGTAGCCCACCAGGCTTCTCTGTTTCTGCGCATTCTCCAAGCAAGAGTACTGGAGTGGGTTGCCATGCCTTCCCCAGAACTTTATTCAACAGATTAATTTTTTTTTATACTTGTGCCACATGTAACTCCTGTATGCTCGAGAATTGAAATAGAAATGTTATATAATATAGTAAATAAAAAAATTTTAAATGTCAGCTATTCATGACCTTTTAGAGAACAGTCAAGTAATTAGACAATTGTATAGTATTACAGTATGATAGGAACTAAGTAGAAAATGTGTAGCCTGCTAGGATAGTTCATAAAGCAGATGCTCTTCCAAAGAACATTAAGTTTAATGTAAGACATGAGGTAGGTGTTTTCTGGGTATTAAAAGAGCATTTTTGACAGGGACCAACAGTGAGACTAAAAGGAGAAAATTGAATTAAGAAGTATAAGTAGTTCAAGGATGTGTGAAATATGATATGTGAGGACAAGCGTGACCAGAGATAAGACTTAGGTAAGCCAAGTTTAATCATAAGGCCTAGATACCTCAAGTTCAGGTGTTTAGACCTTATCATAAGAGCAATAAAAAAATCAAGCAGTTTTTAGACTTGAGAATTCTAAGATGAAATATGAAGATATTAAACCATTAATTTGAAAAGTTAACTTTTGATATTAACATGATCTTTGCATTACCGTCACACTTGCATTGGAAAAAAAATAACGTATATAATTGATTTCACTGGGTTAGGTTCCACAGTTATTATTGACAAGTAAGACATTTTTCTTCTTTCATAAAGCCATTTACCTTTCCCTATGTTTACTTACCTTAAATCAATTAATAGAGGCCATCAACTGTTAAACATTTTTATTTCTTTCCAGTGTTTAATATATAGACTATGTGTCTCACAGTTGCACAGAGGCAAACATTCTTTTTTTTTTTTTTCTCTCTCTAGAGGTTAGGGAAAGAGAACTCGAGGGAATTTTAAAAGCTTTTAATATTGTCTTTTACAATTTTGCCTCTGTGTTTTTCTGTTTGACCTAATTCAGAGATGTGGGGTTAAGGTTAAGTATTTTTTAAGAAAAGACCCTTGAAAGAATATCGTTTTGGACTCTTCACACTGACTTGCATCTCTCAGTGAACCCAATCTTTTACTCTTATGTTTTTCTATGCTACTTTCAGTCTTTTAGCCAGTCTTAAATATTCTGACATTCTTTCTTTAGGTTTCATTATTTATTCATCTACTCATTCCTTTATTCAACATGGTTTGTGAGTGCTGATTATCAGTTACTTCACTAAGCCCTGGAGATAAGATGAGGTGTTAACACATGGTCTGTTCTCCCTGCTCCAACCCTTCAACCCTTTTCCTTGTCTGGAAATAACACTGGTATCTTTGCTAAGTTTCACTTGGAAACAAATATATCTTTTCTTTTGAACAGCAAATTGACTCATTATCCATCTTATTTTGTGACTGACATATTAGGTAATTTGTTTCTTCAAAGTAGTTTGATAAAAAATATGCTTTATTTGAAACTGACCAAGGCAGACAAATCAGAAAATAAGATTAAATTGATAGTTCCCTGAGAAGCTCAGAGGAGTATAACTTTATTCCCTGTTCTACTCTTATAAGTGATTTAGAAAGGGGAGTAATAATAGCTTCTCTCTCTAGCCCAGAAGATCACTTGCAGAACGGTTATTAACCTCTAGTGAGCCCACAGTGCTTCCAGGCAGCCACACGGTGTGTCCCCAGTTCAGGGCACTCTCCTAGTCTCCTAGATGACTTAGTTTCAAATCTTCTCATTCATCGACCCTTCCTCACCTCTTCCCAATCTTTCTGTCAGATAACTGTTTTCCTTTTTTTCCCCCCAAACTGAGGAAATAGAAGCTATCAGCTTCCATATACTCTTGATACATATTGGCTGACTCAGCTACATCTGTACCAATTTAGGTTTTGCATTACTATGAATGAAACTGCAAATATTGTTTAAAAAGGCCAGGTTCTTCAGTTGTGCAATACATTCCATCCTCTTTATCAGCAAAGATATTGCTTCTAACAGTTCTTCCGTTTTCCTTATTGTTTCTTCATGGGATTATGGGGTTAGGGGATGGGAGCTTGGTAGAGCTTTCCACTGTAGCTTTTCCATAAGCCAACCAGCATGCTATTAATTTTTCTATATTTAAAATATCTTCTTTTGAACTTACTTTCCCTCTCTACAATTCCATTTCTGTCCTCCCACTGCAAAATTCCTTCAAGGAATTGTCTAATTTTAGTATTGTAGTTATTCTCTTTCTGTGTTCTCTTGAATCCATCCACTTGAAAGCTAATCAGGCTTTCACCCCTGCCATTCTACCAGGGTTAAATCAGTGGGTCAGATCTCAGTACTCATCCTGTTACATTTAGCATTATCACTTAACATGTTTGATGCCTCTGCTTTTTGAAACATTTTCTTATTTGGCTTTCAGAAAGTACATTATCTGATTATTCCCCCCACCCCCTTGAATTTCTAGCAAATACTTCATCTTTGTCAGATCTTTCAGGTCTCTCCAAACTCTAAACTTTGGAGTGCCCCTCAGTTCTCAGTTGTCTTTTTGTGTGTGTGTGCGTATTCTTTTGGGGGTTTCATTTAGTCTTATGACTAAAATACTGTCCAATATACACAGATTTATATCTTTAACCTGTGTCTCTAGTTGACTCTGTACTCATATCTGTTCTTTGCTAGGGTGGTTAGTAAATATATCAAATATATCAAATTTAACAACTCTGAGATAAACTTCTGATACTCTTTCAAAATCTATTCCTTTGGTACATTTCCTCATTTTAGAAATGACAACTTTGTGCTTCCATTTCTTTAGGCAATAAAGGTGAAAACTTTTTTTGACTCTTTTTCTCTTCATAACCCACATTTGTGAGTGAGTGAAATCGCTGTCATGTCTGACTCTTTGCAACCTCATGGACTATAGCCCTCCAGGATCCTCCATCCATGGGATTTTCCAGAATATCCATGGGATATTTCCATCCATGGGAATATCCAAAATCCTCCATCCATGGGAATTTCCAAAATATCCATGGGATATTTCCAAGAATACTGGAATGGGTTGCCATTTCCTTCTACAGGGGATCTTCCTGACCCAGGGATCAAACTCAGGTCTCCCACATTGCAGGCTGACTCTTTACTGGCTGAGCCATTTCTGTCGCAAATGCTCTTGATTCTCCATATCTCAAACAAAACCACTTTTCACTCATCCACTACTCACTCTCATCTCTCACTGTACTGTTTTAGTAACCTGTTCAGTTTGTTAACACAGAAGCAAGAGTAATGCTGTTGAAATGTGGTTGGATTATTTTTACTCCTCTAACTAAAACCCTCTAATGACTTCCCTATAATCTACAAGGCCCAATTCCTGTCACATGTCCTATTTTAGTTTAATACAATTTCAAGTCTCTTTATTTAATTTCATATTTTCCCACCGTACTGGGAAGCAACTTCTAGTTACCTTTCTGTTAGTGCTTAGAACCCAAGTGTTTGAATAAGACATTATTCTCAATTTTACAGCAATACTTAATACTTCCTACTAATGGTGGTCCTGACATTACTGTGATTCTGTTAAGCAGGACAGAATGATCTAGCCAGTCAGTGGATAGCCCAAGAGATACCACAGGAAGGGATTTTACATAGATACATTTTGAGTCAAATATGAATCATACTTATGTCATTCTGATATTGCAGATGTTTCACTGACCTTATACTTACAGAAGAACAGCAGAAAATGGGAGAGGATATCAGAAGCATGTCCAAATTTCGAAAGTACCTAAGGGAGTATACTGATAATGTCCCGGTAACCTCTGTGAGAATAATGGAGCCAGACGTATTTCTAGCAGATTAGAACTAAGTTGAAAGTAATGTTCCTCGTCAAACA
This sequence comes from Bos mutus, assembly GCF_027580195.1. Lineage (NCBI taxonomy): Eukaryota > Metazoa > Chordata > Mammalia > Artiodactyla > Bovidae > Bos > Bos mutus. The sequence continues at coordinate 30,029,510 of NC_091625.1, forward strand.
CTATTCAATAAGTTGAACATAAATTATGCATTTAAGCTAGTAATTATGCATTTAAGCTGTTTAAGCTAGTAATACTTTAAGATACAAAGAGCTGTTTTAAAGGCAAGAGTTCATATACTTGCCATTTTGCTTTTTCAATTTGGAGGTAATGATTCACTGATTCTGATAGGTGTTGTTTTAGTCATTTGCACTGCAGTACTTTGAGATATCATATCATTGTTGTGGAAAAAAATCACTTTAGCTGTGTGCACATGCTGACATTCACCTAATTTGTCTCCCAACTTTTAGATTTATCCTCCTTGCTACAGTTAGCATTTCCTCATCTGTTAAATTGCCTCTTGTTAGTTGCTTGGCATCAGTGTTAGTTATTAGATGATTTATTTTCATCTGTAAATAAGAATCTTGAGGCACCATTTGGTTCAGTTATTTTTCTTTATACACATTTTTAGGGTCACCATATTAAAATGTAAAAGCCTTTAAAAAACTGATAAGTATTATTTATGTACATATGTCACATATGTGGTAATCATAAATCAACTTAAATGGAAATTTTTCTTCCAAAATATCATCTCTCTGTTATCTGAGAGTTGAGAAAAGTAGGAAGAAATGTGTTAGTATAGTAACTTATCGTTCCTGTGTAGAAGATAAGAAAGAGGGAAGGGAAGTTGGAGAAAGAATTGAGCAGTGGTTAAAACCAAATGCCAGTTAGCATGTCAGTGAACTCCTAGAGATTAACTCATGATTCCTTTCCTATATGAAACAGAAAGACTGAGACACCTAAGGAAAAGACACCTAAGGAAAATTCCAATCCCACAGAAAGGCAATGCTAAAGAATGCTCAAACTACTGCACAATTGCACTCATCTCGCGCGCTAGTAAAGTAATGCTCAAATTTCTCCAAGTCAGGCTTCAGCAATACGTGAACCTTGAACTTCCAGATGTTCAAGCTGGTTTTAGAAAAGGCAGAGGAACCAGAGATCAAATTGCCAACATCTGCTGGATCATCAAAAAAGCAAGAGTTCCAGAAAAACATCTATTTCTGCTTTATTAACTAAGCCAAAGCCTTTGACTGTGTGGATCACAATAAACTGTGGAAAATTCTGAAAGAGATGGGAATACCAGACCACCTGACCTGCCTCTTGAGACACCTATATGCAGGTCAGGAGGCAACAGTTAGAACTGGACATGGAACAACAGACTGGTCCAAATAGGAAAAGGAGTACGTCAAGGCTGTATATTGTCACCCTGCTTATTTAACTTCTATGCAGAGTACATCATGAGAAATGCTGGGATGGAAGAAGTACAAGCTGGAATCAAGATTGCCGGGAGAAATGTCAATCACCTCAGATATGCAGATGACACCACGCTTATGGCAGAAAGTGAAGAGGAACTAAAAAGCCTCTTGATGAAAGTGAAAGAGGAGAGTGAAAAAGTTGGCTTAAAGCTCAACATTCAGAAAACGAAGATCATGGCATCTGGCCCCATCACTTCATGGGAAATAGATGGGGAAACAGTGGGAAGTGTCAGACTTTATTTTTTGGGCTCCAAAATCACTGCAGATGGTGATTGCAACCATGAAATTAAAAGACGCTTACTCCTTCGGAGGAAAGTTATGACCAACCTAGGTAGCATATTCAAAAGCAGAGACATTACTTTGTCAACAAAGGTCCATCTAGTCAAGGCTATGGTTTTTCCTGTGGTCATGTATGGATGTGAGAGTTGGACTGTGAAGAAGGCTGAGTGCCGAAAAATTGATGCTTTTGAACTGTGGTGCTGGAGAAGACTCTTGCAAGTCCCTTGGACTGCAAGGAGATCCAACCAGTCCATCCTAAAGGAGATCAGTCCTGGGTGTTCATTGGAAGGACTGATGCTGAAGCTGAAACTCTAATACTTTGGCTACCTGATGTGAAGAGTTGACTCATTGGAAAAGACCCTGATGCTTGGAGGGGTTGGGGGCAGGAAGAGAAGGGGACGACAGAGGATGAGATGGCTGGATGGCATCACCGACTCGATGCACATGAATTTGGGTGAACTCTGGGAGTTGGTGGACAGGGAGGCCTGGCATGCTGGGATTCATGGCATCACAAAGAGTCGGACATGACTGAGTGACTGAACTGAACTGAAGCTAAAATTAGGTTTCCCAGGAGTTATTAATTACATCATTAATCAGAGAGTGTGCTCTTCAGTGTTCTATTTTGGTGTGTTCAGGATGGGGACTTCTTTCTTTTAGGAGGAAGGGAAATTCAGTACTTCCATACTGAGAAATAAAAATGCCTTGAGTTGGGTAGCACACTCTGGTCATTGGAAAGACATAACTTAATAAAATGAGAAACAAGCTCTCTTACTTCCCTTTCTAGCATCTTCCATTCACTTTATTTTTTATTTTATAAAGTTTATTCAGGCTGAATTATAAAAAACAGCAATCTAATTCATGCCTATATCCTATCTACCTTATTACTGTAGAATTTCCATCTTTATCAAGAAATCACTCAGAAATACATTTACTTTGTTGGGGCAGATATCTTCAAAGTAGAAAATATGTTGTTTTGTCATGGGCTTTATGTTTCTCATATCCCTAACAGGGCCAGCAGAAGCATAGCATCGATTCACAAGGTCATTGATGGCCAGGCCGTTGGGAGTGATTGCTTTTATTTGATCTTAGAAATTCAAATAGCTAGTCATTGAAAGCCTCAAGCATATTAGTAACTCCTGATGCAAGTAAACTTATGAATGTTCTGAAGTAAAAATGAGCTTAAGAGAAAAAGAAGAATAGGATGACTTATAATAGCAACTACATTTTAATAAAAGAATGAAAATTGCCAAATTAACAAATGAGTAGGTTGGATTGCTTTTATTTCTAGTCTGATAAGTTATGTAAGATTTAGGATTACTGCTCTTCCTCCAATCAACCAAAAATAGAATCCCATGAGAAAAACAAAGTGCTTTGAAAAATAATATGTACTACATAAAATATAATGCAGCATGATGACAGGTATTGTTTGTTCTGATTTTGAAAGTCTTTGTATTATGTCTTACACATATAGTTAGACTATAAATATTTTTTGGTGATGAATTCTCCTTTTTATCAAATATTTATCTAGGCTTTTATGTCAAGTTAGGCACTTTCTCATTTTTTTTTTCTTTCTGTATTGTTTCTACCCTTGGAATTAAAATTTATTTTCTGCAGATAAAAGGTAAATGGCTTTTGTTTGGCATCATCCTGTTAACTGAGAGAACAGGAAAATATGATTATGGATCCTTTCCAATGTCATAAATCTTGAGCTGTAGTTGTTGAGATACTTAGTTTAAAAATCAGAGTAAGTGTTTTCTTTTGAATTGTAAAACTCTTCATGTACTTCTTGATGTTTGAAACAAACATCAGTAGCAACTAGCAGAAATAAATCACCTGCTAGTTTAGGTGCAAGTGATAAGGGAGAACTAATTGCTCTTTTTAAAAAAATGCTTCACTGATACCTCCTATAGTACATGGTTAATTATCACATATTAAAATGAAAAGTGATATGATAATTCTAAAGTGAAGTATAATCTGTATAAAATATAGATGTCATATGTTTAAGAACTCACAGTTCAAACCAAATAGTGTAAGAATTTAGATACTCTCACGTTTAGAAATGTAGGGAGAACTAATATAGAGAATTTAAGCATCTTTTCAGTTACTTGGAGACTACTCCGGAGTCTTTCCTTAAATATTGTAAATATTAAGAATAAAGTGGCATAGCTATATTAATCTACATGGAAGAAGAAAAGATAAGCAAAAACACAAATTGGAAGCAAATATTTCACAGATAAGCTTCAGTCTAATAGATGGGTGACTTTCCAAATTAAGCCTAGGAATCTGTTGCAAGTTAATTTATTAAATCTTCCATTTATTTTGTTTCTTTTATAGCAGCTGTTTATGATACTCTGTATGAAATGGGCATTCATAAAGAAGTATTAAAAGTTTTTTGCATAGATTTTCTTTGCATTTATATTGAGCTTACATTTTTCTTGTCCTTGAAATGGAGGTTCTTTCTTTTTACATTATCTGTGATGATAAGTATAATCTTTCCTTCTATATAGTAATCTTTTGAGAAACCAATTATACAATATCATCAAGTATGAAAAGATTATAGTACTTACCGTAGCAAAGAATTTCAGGGTTTAGATATGAACTATTATCAGTTGTAACTGAATTTTGTAAACATGAAACTTGATGTTTCCTATTTTCCTCAGTGGTAGTAAGTGGGTTGGGTAAAAAGTGCTTATTGCCAGAGAGAACTGTCCTGTGCACTGAACAATTTTTTTTTAGCAGCTTTCATGGTCTCTGCTCACTAGATACGCATAGAAGTCTCTATTTGCACCCACCCCTTCCAGCCAGGAATGTCTGTAGACATTACTGAAAGACAGGGAGCAAAACTTAGCCCATTTGAGAACTATAGCTGTAGATTTGCTTTTGCATTCTAGCACTTCATACAGATAGACTCACGTAAGATACTTTATTTGTGCTTGATTTCTTTAAGCATAATGAGTTGAAGATTCATCTAGTTTGTTACATGTACCATTTGTGTGTACCATTTTACTCAGGAGGATTCCAGTATAGATTAACTACAGTTTGAATTAATATCACTTTTTGTTTATATTTTCTTAAAATTCTTAAAAACAACTCCATTAAAATTTTTACCTGGTAATTGTATCACCAAGGTCCTTTCTGTGTCTTTATATTTATTGATTCAACTACAGGTTAGTAATTTTTAATTGAATATTCAGCATTACTAATTTTACATAGTTAAGTGCTAGATTTTGTTTTCTTTAAAGATTAGTGGACATTTTGGGCCATGCAGTCAAGTTATTTGTGAAATCAGTTTGATCATTCAGGGCTTTCATTTTTTTGTTAGGGTGAGTGTAAAGTTGTCTTTGTGTGTATGTGTGTGCTTAGTCGCTCAGTTGTATCTGACTATGTATGACCCCATGGACTGTTGTCCACCAGGCTTCTCTGCTCATGGAATTCTCCAGGCAAGAATACTGGAATGGGTTGCCATTTCCTACTCTGGGGGATATTCCCAACCCAAGGATCAAACCCACGTCTCCTGCATTGGCAAACAGAGTCTTTACCAGTGCACCACCTGGGCAGCCCCGTGTCTTTACTTTAAGGCTAATTTAACTCTTTTACAAAAGTTTGGCTCTTTTGGTCTGTAGAACTCTGTAGTTGAGGAGGACTCTTCATAATCTTTCTGTAACTTGGACATCTCCTCACCATATGTATACTCTGAGAATTGTTCATGTTCTCTGCCCAGTCTTGTGGAGCTTCTCTTCATCTGCACAGCCAATTCTTTGCAACTACCTTGACAAAAACTTACACAGATTTCAGGTGTTCTTTCTTTGTTCTTCCTCTTCCACAAGTTTTAGTCTCCTCAGTCTCTCTGCAGTGTGACTTCTGTCTCTTTAACTCAATGCCCCACTTCCTGCATATGATGTTGAAAGTAATTCTAGAAAAAACCAGGGCCCAGTTGTAAAGGTACCTTGTTAGTTTCCCTTTTCTCAGACATAATAGTCCTATACTGCCTATTGTTGACCAGTGTCTGAAAACAGTGTTTTGATGTATTTTAACCATTTCTTGAGTTATTTATGGCAGGAAGGCAAGTATATTTCCAGTTTCTCCATCATGACCAGAAACAAAACTATGGTTTTTAAATTTTTTATGTGACTATAAACAAAGAAATTTTGGTAAACATTAAAATTTTATGTATCGTTCAGGTTTGTTCTACTCCCAAAATCACTGATTTAGAATTGTTGTGTTCCTATGATACCATTCCTGTAATTCCATTTCTCCTTGCCTCATTAGGGCTTTTGCTAGAGTAAAGTTACTGGCCTCTCTTTGGACTTCCTCACTAATTAAGCACTAAGGTAGGAAGGAAAAATGTTTGATAGGTGAATTTTGCAGAAGGAATGAAAAATCTTGAATTAGACTACTTAAAGGCTGTATTTCCAAGTTAGCCTATCTTTTTATTAAGTTTTATTTAAACCAGTTTTTTTTTTTTTTTTTCAGTTAGCGTTATACTCATAGCTTTCCTAACAAGAGCAATCAGGAGAGACCTTTGGTTGTCTCATCACTGTCTGTGATTGAATATATTTTTTCAGTGCAGGGGAGAGATTTGTTAAGTCCATGTGGTAGGAGATCCAAGTTAAGGTGCTTAATTTAGCTGTTATGGTACTAGCACTGATACTTTGAATTCCATTTATCTCCTGCTGTCTGCTTTTCATTTGGTTCCAGATTTGGAGGGAGGAAATAAAGGAATTGTTTTCCTCAAGCTTGTTAACATTACAGATACAAATTTTCAGTAAACATATCAAATCACTAAATATTATTAGCTGTGATATATGCACATTGAAGAGCTCACATTCCCACTGAGAGCTGGGGGAAACCATAACTAGAAGTTATGAGGATACAAAGTTATCTCTCTAGGAGTCTTCTAGGCAGTCTATCTCCAGCTCAGCATTTGTTAATTGCCTCAAATCAAATTTCCAGGTACTAAATTGGGACTTTCAGCCTTTCTCCCAGTTGGTAGGTGCAGATGCATAACACATTTACTGCTTCAGGACTGTTTACAGTCTAGTGGCTGTGCTCTTTTCCTTGGATGGAGATGCGAGAGCAAAATAGAATAGCAAATGTGAAAGGAAAGTGACAGGAGAGTAAGAAGAGGGTGTGAGCAGGAGGGAAGAAGAAAAGACAACAGGATTTTTAAATAGCAAGTAATTTACAAAAGAGCTTTATGGACATTTATGCCTTGAGGGATGGTGGTGGTTATGAAAGACAGGGTCTTTCATGGATAGAAAGAATTGACACAGAAAGAAACAAAGATGAAAAACTGCTTTTGTCTTTTCAGTCATGTACCACTAGTGACTTTTTATAGAAGTATAACTGACTCTTACATGTTATATTAGTTTCAGGTGTACAACATAGTGCTTCAGTATTTTTATAGATAACCCAAGTAAGATGGTAGGTGTTGTGAGAGGGCATAAGAGGGCAGACGCACTGAAAACATAATCACAGAAAAATATCCAGTCTGATCACACAGACCACAGCCTTGTCTAACTCAATGTTACCCATGCCGTGTGGGGCCACCTAAGATGGGAGGATCATGGTGGAGAGGTCTGACAGAATGTGGTCCACTGGAGAAGGGAATGACAAACCACTTCAGTATTCTTGCCTTGAGAACCCCATGAACAGTCTGAAAAGGCAAAATGATAGGATACTGAAAGATGAACTCCCCAGGTCGGTAGGTGCCCAATATGCTACTGGAGATCAGTAGAGAAATAACTCCAGAAAGAATGAAGGGATGGAGCCAAAACAAAAACAATACCCAGTTGTGAATGTGACTGGTGATAGAAGCAAAGTCCAATGCTGTAAAGAGCACTATTGCATAGGAACCTGGAATGTCAGGTCCATGAATCAAGGCAAATTGGAAGTGGTCAAACAGGAGATGGCAAGAGTGAACATCGACATGCTAGGAATCAGCGAACTAAAATGGACTGGAATGGGTGAATCTAACTCAGATGACCGTTATATCTACTACTGCTGGCAGGAATCCCTTAGAAGAACTGGAGTAGCCATCATGGTCAACAAAAGAGTCCGAAATGCAGTACTTGGATGCAATCTCAAAAACAACAGAATGATCTCTGTTCGTTTCCAAGGCAAACCATTCAATATCACGGTGATCCAAGCCTATGCCCTAACCAGTAATGCTGAGGAAGCTGAAGTTGAATGGTTCTATGAAGACCTACAAGACCTTTTAGAACTAACACCCAAAAAAGATGTCCTTTTCATTATAGGGAACTGGAATGCAAAAGTAGGAAGTCAAGAAACACCTGGAGTAACAGGCAAATTTGGCCTTGGAATACAGAATGAAGCAGGGCAAAGGCTAATAGAGTTTTGCCAAGAGAACGCACTGGTCATAGCAAACACCCTCTTCCAACAACACAAGAGAAGACTCTACACATGGACATCACCAGATGGTCAACACTGAAATCAGATTGATTATATTCTTAGCAGCCAACGATGGAGAAGCTCTATACAGTCAGCAAAAACAAGACCGGGAGCTGACTGTGGCTCAGATCATGAACTCCTTATTGCCAAATTTAGACTTAAATTGAAGAAAGTAGGGAAAACCACTAGACCATTCAGGTCTGACCTAAATCAAATCCCTTATATTTATGCAGTGGAAGTGAGAAGTAGATTTAAGGGACTAGATCTAATAGAGTGCCTGATGAACTATGGATGGAGATTTATGACACTGTACAGGAGACAGGGATCAAGACCATCTCCAAGAAAAAGAAATGCAAAAAAGCAAAATGGCTGTATGAGGAGGCCTTACAAATACCCGTGAAAAGAAGAGAAACGAAAAGCAAAGGAGAAAAAGATATAAGCATCTGAATGCAGAGTTCCAAAGAATAGCAAAGAGAGATAAGAAAGCCTTCCTCAGCAATCAATGCAAAGAAATAGAGGAAAACAACAGAACAGGAAAGACTAGAGATCTCTCCAAGAAAATTAGAGATACCAAGGAACATTTCATGCAAAGATGGGCTCAATAAAGGACAGAAATGGTATGGACCTAACAGAAGCAGAAGATATTAAGAAGAGGAGGCAAGAATACACAGAACTGTACAAAAAAGATCTTCACAACCCAAATAATCACGATGGTGTGATCACTGACCTAGAGGCAGACATCCTGGAATGTGAAGTCAAGTGGGCCTTAGAAAGCATCACTACGAACAAAGCTAGTGGAGGTGATGGAATTCTAGTTGAGCTATTTCAAATCCTGAAAGATGATGCTGTGAAAGTGCTGCACTCAATATGCCAGCAAATTTGGAAAACTCAGCAGTGGCCACAGGACTGGAAAAGGTCAGTTTTCATTCCAATCCCAAAGAAAGGCAATACCAAAGAATGCTCAAACTACAACACAATTACACTCATCTCACACGCTAGTAAAGTAATGCTCAAAATTCTCCAAGCCAGTCTTCAGCAGTACATGAACCGTGAACTTCCAGATGTGCAAGCTGGTTTTAGAAAAGGCAGAGGAACCAGAGATCAAATTGCCAACATCTGCTGGATCATGGAAAAAGCAAGAGAGTTCCAAAAAAACATCTATTTCTGCTTTATTGACTATGCCAAAGCCTTTGACTGTGTGGGTCACAATAAAGTGTGTAAAATTCTGAAAGAGATGGGAATACCAGACCACCTGATCTGCCTCTTGAGAAATTTGTATGCAGGTCAGGAAGCAACGGTCAGAACTGGACATGGAACAGACTGGTTCCAAGTAGGAAAAGGAGTTCTTCAAGGCTGTATATTGTCACCCTGCTTATTTAACTTATATGCAGAGTACATCATGAGAAATGCTGGGCTGGAAAAAGCACAAGCTGGAATCAAGATTGCTGGGAGAAATATCAATAACCTCAGACATGCAGATGACACCACCCTTATGGCAGAAAGTGAAGAGGAACTAAAAAGCCTCTTGATGAAAGTGAAAGAGGAGAGTGAAAAAGTTCGCCTAAAGCTCAACATTTTGAAAACTAAGGTCATGGCATCTGGTCCCATCACTTCATGGGAAATAGATGGGGAAACAGTGGAAACAGTGTCAGACTTTGTTTCAAAATCACTGTAGATGGTGATTGCAGCCATGAAATTAAAAGACGCTTACTCCTTGGAAGGAAAGTTATGACCAACCTAGGTAGCATATTAAAAAGCAGAGACATTACTTTGCCAACAAAGGTTTGTCTAGTCAAGGCTGTTGTTTTTCTATTGGTCATGTATGGATGTGAGAGTTGGACTGTGAAGACAGCTAAGTGCCGAAGAATTGATGCTTTTCAATTGTGATGTTGGAGAAGACTCTCGCGAGTCCCTTGGACTGCAAGGACATCCAACCAGTCCATTCTAAAGGAGATGATCTTGGGTGTTCATTGGAAGGACTGATGCTAAAGCTGAAATTCCAGTACTTTGGCCACCTCATGTAAAGAGTTGACTCATTGGAAAAGACTCTGATGCTGGGAGGGATTGGGAGCAGGAGGAGAAGGGGACGACAGAGGATGAGATGGCTGGATGGCGTCACCGACTCGATGGACATGAGTTCGAGTGAACTCCGGGAGCTGGTGATGGACAGGGAGGCCTGGCGTCCTGCAATTCATGGGTTCGCAAAGAGTTGGACACGATTGAGCGACTGAACTAACTGAACTGAACTGATACTCCATATAGGACTTCCTTGGTGGCTCAGATGGTAAAGCGTCTGTCTACAGTGCTTGAAACCCAGGTTCGATCCCTGGGTAGGGAAGATCCCTGGAGACATATAAAGTTTTTTTTATAAGATCAAGACTGCATTCTGTGTGCTATAATTATATCCTTGTATCTTACTTTATACTTATGGAGTGGGGCTAGATAGGTAAAGGGGATTAAGAGGTACAAATAATTAGTGAATCTTAGTAGATTCTGGATAGTTTGTTCTTGGGGAATAAATAATGTAGATATTCTAAATGGAAAGTATAAAAATTCCATTTAATGCTGTTCAGTTGTCTTTTACCTAACATATCAAGATGCATTTAACATTAATACTCTGCTGTTAAAATAATTTCCAACAAAATTATCAGCTATGATATTTCTTGTTTAAAGGTTTTGAGTTTTTATTAAAAATAATAATTGTCTCCTTTGACTAAATCAGTTTCATTTTTCTCTAGATATCGCCTCTGATTGAGGCCACTTATGGAATATTATAGGATCATTTTGTTCTTGATATTTAAAGAGAATATGTTAGATTACTACTAAGTATCAGAATTATACATTCTTCCAACAGAACAGTTCTTTCTGGTTTATATGTATATTTATGAGTGTGCATATATTTGATACATTTGTATACTCATGTGCATGCATGCTAAATCACTTCAGTCATGTCCAGCTCTTTGCAACCCCATGTGCTATAGCCCACCAAGCTCCTCTGTCCATGGGATTCTCACGCAAGAACACTGGAGTGGGTTGCCATTTCCTTCTCCAGGAGGTCTTCTCAACCGAGGGATTGAACCCACATCTGTTATGTCTCCTGCATTTGCAGGTGGATTCTTTACCACCAGTGCCCCCTGGGAAGCCCCTTGTATATTCATAATGTTTGTACAAAAGAATATTTCTGTAGTTTTGATATGAGAAGGCTTTTCTGGTGACCTAAGTGTCAAATGTGAAAATACTTACATGAATTATGATTTGTACAATCAATCATATAATTTTGTATATGATAACCATGAGGATTGAGTGAGGATATGTAGCTGCTTTTTTAGGGCTAAATAAAACCAGCTTAGATCATTGGAATGATATGTATTAATATATATTGATTATACTCAGTTATACTCCTGTCTGTTTATGCACAAATACACACACATGTAAGTTTTATGAGGGCCAGTGACCTTGTCTGTCTAGATTGTTATAGCCATATAGGAATTCCATGCATGTTTATTGAATGTATTTTTACAAAAATTAGATGGAAAAATAAAATAGTATGGTAAAAAGTTTAATTTTTTAAAAATTCTTACGAATAAGGACTTACTTTCTTTATTATAATTGTATTCATTTCAAAGGACCAGGAGTTGGTTGAAATCCTCTTTAATATTAAGTTGAATACTGATATTTTCTTGGTGGAATTCATTAGCCCTTTGCTGCTGCTGCTAAGTTGCTTCAGTCGTGTCCGACTCTGTGCGACCCCAGAGATGGCAGCCCACCAGGCTCTGCCGTCCCTGGGATTCTCCAGGCAAGAACACTGGAGTGGGTTGCCATTTCCTTCTCCAGTGCATGAAAGTGAAAAGTGAAAGTGAAGTCACTCAGTCGTGTCCAACTCTAGCGATCCCATGGACTGCAGCCCACCAGGCTCCTCCGTCCATGGGATTTTCCATTAACCCCTTAGGTGGCTATATTTTGTAGTGTTCCAAACCATGTCTTTGGGCAGAAGCAATCAGGACTTTGACTTTATATGTGGAAAATGTTCTTGTTCCTCTTTCCTCAAAATCTCCTTCAAGGAAAGTGGTAAAGTGTATGAGTTCATGTGACTGTCTATCCCCCAACCCTCTGCTCTTCTACAAAGAAATTATTTTTTTCCTCCCCTTTGAATTTTTACATATATGTGTGAGTAAATAGTATATATGCTTATATGTATACATACTTATATATCCTTTTTAAATGACACCTAAATCTTCAATATATTTATAGATGTTTTCTAATGAAAAATCTGATGGGAATACAATTAAAATGGAAGATGGAAAAATCTCATGAGAATAAAAGGAAAAGAAAATTAATATTGCCATATTCATAAAATTGCTAAGAAAGAAGAAAAGTTATATTTTAGCAATAGGTGCTCTTTTACCGAGACTTACCAGGTAACTCAGTGGTAAAAGAATCCACCTGCCAGTGCAAGAGACATAGGAGACATTGGTTCCATGCCTGGGTCAGGAAAATCCCCTGGAGGAGGCAGTGGCAACTTGTCCCAGTATTCTTGCATGGAGAATCCCATGGACAGAGGAGCCTGGTGGGCCGCAGTCCAAAGGGTTGCAAAGAGTTGGACTAAGCACGTGCATGCATGCTTTTTCAGCATGATTCATTTTCAGCATAGTTTTTTTTCTTTTACCAAAAAGAGGAAATAAATAACTGAGTAAAGATTGTCTACATTTATGCTTTCTTTTTGCTTTAAAGAAATGAATAAAACTGCACCTGAATGTACATGAAGAATTAGTATAATGTTTATATCAGTCTCTGTAGTGAAATCTTTCAAGCTTCGCACTGTGTATTAAATCAAATACTCAGTAATGAATAATATTTGTGTAAGAAAGAGTAATAGTTATAAATCAGTCCATTTTATGAGTTTTTGATAAACATGGTGATAGTAGTTTGATGGTGTAAGATATAATTACAGAAAAATGTCTGTTTCCTTTTGAAACCCATATAAAATACTTTGTCTGGAACTTATAACTGTTTACATTATTAGCATTAATACTTGTTTTTCAGTGTATCTAACATGTTTTGTTAAAATAATATAACATCTTTCTTATTAGACAATGATCTTGGCAAACTTTTATTGCGTTTCAAAATGTCTGATAAACAAACTGCATGGATAGAAAACTGCCGAAGACAATTCTGCAAAATAATGAAGGCCAAACCCGATATAATCAGTGGAGGTGGTGAGTATTTTTAATTTTGTGGGCTTTTTGGCTTGAAAGTTTATTAACAGAAACTGTGGTTTCCTGAAGACTAATACTGGCATATCTAGAATACATAACATTAGTTCCAGAAGTCCATTGGCTTCTGGGAAATCTGTGATCCTAGAGAACAGAAATTAAAATTTGAGAAACTATGTGATTTTTTTTAAAATACTATCTCAGAGGTCTTGTTAAGCTAAATCTACCTTGCCTAGATAATAGTTTGCTTGATTTCAGCAGCTTTCACCTGACTATACTATACTGTTTTGGAACTTTATTGAATGTTTTGACATATTTTGAAACTCTGCCACATCTATCCAAATAAATTTAGTGACTCCTAAGGAGATTTGGTGGATGGTGTAGGGTTGAGGGGCATGGGGTGAGGGGATAGGTATGTTTTCTAGTCGAGTAAGCAACTTGTTTTATACTCAGATTTTATATGTGTGCTTGGTTTTGTAAACTCACCTTGTTTTAATTAACATTATCTTGAATAAAGATACTGCAACAAATAAGTTTTAATGTCAATATAAGCTAGATTTCTTGAAAGCCGTAATTTAAAAATAATTGTCCTATTTATCAGTCATGCTTTATGGTTCTTATGTTTGTAAAAACATATACACAATGGAGTATTACTCAGCCATTAAAAAGAATACATTTGAATCAGTTCTAATGAGGTGGATGAAACTGGAGCCTATTATACAGAGTGAAGTAAGCCAGAAGGAAAAACATAAATACAGTATACTAACGCATATATATGGAATTTAGAAAGATGGTAACAATAACCCGGTGTACGAGACAGCAAAAGAGACACTGATGTATAGAACAGTCTTATGGACTCTGTGGGAGAGGGAGAGGGTGGGAAGATTTGGGAGAATGGCAATGAAACATGTAAAATATCATGTAGGAAACGAGTTGCCAGTCCAGGTTCGATGCATGATGCTGGATGCTTGGGGCTGGTGCACTGGGACGGCCCAGAGGGATGGTATGGGGAGGGAGGAGGGAGGAGGGTTCGGGATGGGGAACACATGTATACCTGTGGTGGATTCATTTTGATATTTGCAAAACTAATACAATTATGTAAAGTTTAAAAATAAAATAAAATTAGAGAAAAAAATTAAAAATGGGAAATAAAAATAAGTTTATATTTTGTTGGAGAAATTATATTTTTAGGGCAAGAAAATCAAACATTATTCTCCAAAATTGTAGTGTAAAATGAGCAGTTCAACTGTTTTAGACCCTCCCAAATACCTTAAAAATTGCTATTAGAAATGTGTGTGTGTATATATATATATATATATGTTTTATCTCTGGTTGCATAACAGAAAATACTTAAAATAGGTTTTGCAAATGCCAAAAGGTACAGAACAAAATGAGAAAACAGCAGCTTGGTATATTATTTAAACACAGTAATAAAGCTACTGTTTTCTCATTTTGTTCTGTACCTTTGGCATTTGCAAAACCTATTTTAAGTATTTTCTGTTATGCAACCAGAGATAAAACATATATATATATATCTAATAGCCATTTTTAAGGTCTTTGGGAGGGTCTAAAACAGTTGAACTGCTCATTTTACAGTAAAATTCTGGAGAATAATTGCACTCATCTCACACGCTAGTAAAGTAATGCTCAAAATTCTCAAGCCAGGCTTCAGCAATACGTGAACCGTGAACTTCCAGATGTTCAAGCTGGTTTTAGAAAAGGCAGAGGAACCAGAGATCAAGTTGCCAACATCCGCTGGATCATCGAAAAAAGCAAGAGTTCCAGAAAACATCTATTTCTGCTTTATTGACTATGCCAAAGCCTTTGACTGTGTGGGATCACAATAAACTGTGGAAAACTCTGAAAGAGATGGGAATACCACACCACCTGACCTGCCTCTTGAGAAACCTATATGCAGGTTAGGAAGCAACAGTTAGAACTGGACATGGAACAACATACTGGTTCCAAATAGGAAAAAGGAGTGCGTCAAGGCTGTGTATTGTCACCCTGCTTATTTAACTTATATGCAGAGTACATCATGAGAAACGCTGGGTTGGAAGAAGCACAAGCTGTAATCAAGATTGCCAGGAGATGCAGATGACACCATCCTTATGGCAGAAAGTGAAAGAGCCTCTTGATGAAAGTGAAAGTGGAGAGTGAAAAAGTTGGCTTAAAGCTCAACATTCAGAAAACCAAGGTCATGGCATCTGGTCCCATCACTTCATGGCAAATAGATGTTTATAAGATCAAGACTGCATTCTGTGTGCTATAATTATATCCTTGTATCTTACTTTATACTTATGGAGTGGGGCTAGATAGGTAAAGGGGATTAAGAGGTACAAATAATTAGTGAATCTTAGTAGATTCTGGATAGTTTGTTCTTGGGGAATAAATAATGTAGATATTCTAAATGGAAAGTATAAAAATTCCATTTAATGCTGTTCAGTTGTCTTTTACCTAACATATCAAGATGCATTTAACATTAATACTCTGCTGTTAAAATAATTTCCAACAAAATTATCAGCTATGATATTTCTTGTTTAAAGGTTTTGAGTTTTTATTAAAAATAATAATTGTCTCCTTTGACTAAATCAGTT
This sequence comes from Bos mutus, assembly GCF_027580195.1. Lineage (NCBI taxonomy): Eukaryota > Metazoa > Chordata > Mammalia > Artiodactyla > Bovidae > Bos > Bos mutus. Next base: position 30,045,303 of record NC_091625.1, read on the forward strand.
TCATTTTTCTCTAGATATCGCCTCTGATTGAGGCCACTTATGGAATATTATAGGATCATTTTGTTCTTGATATTTAAAGAGAATATGTTAGATTACTACTAAGTATCAGAATTATACATTCTTCCAACAGAACAGTTCTTTCTGGTTTATATGTATATTTATGAGTGTGCATATATTTGATACATTTGTATACTCATGTGCATGCATGCTAAATCACTTCAGTCATGTCCAGCTCTTTGCAACCCCATGTGCTATAGCCCACCAAGCTCCTCTGTCCATGGGATTCTCCACGCAAGAACACTGGAGTGGGTTGCCATTTCCTTCTCCAGGAGGTCTTCTCAACCGAGGGATTGAACCCACATCTGTTATGTCTCCTGCATTTGCAGGTGGATTCTTTACCACCAGTGCCCCCTGGGAAGCCCCTTGTATATTCATAATGTTTGTACAAAAGAATATTTCTGTAGTTTTGATATGAGAAGGCTTTTCTGGTGACCTAAGTGTCAAATGTGAAAATACTTACATGAATTATGATTTGTACAATCAATCATATAATTTTGTATATGATAACCATGAGGATTGAGTGAGGATATGTAGCTGCTTTTTTAGGGCTAAATAAAACCAGCTTAGATCATTGGAATGATATGTATTAATATATATTGATTATACTCAGTTATACTCCTGTCTGTTTATGCACAAATACACACACATGTAAGTTTTATGAGGGCCAGTGACCTTGTCTGTCTAGATTGTTATAGCCATATAGAATTCCATGCATGTTTATTGAATGTATTTTTACAAAAATTAGATGGAAAAATAAAATAGTATGGTAAAAAGTTTAATTTTTTAAAAATTCTTACGAATAAGGACTTACTTTCTTTATTATAATTGTATTCATTTCAAAGGACCAGGAGTTGGTTGAAATCCTCTTTAATATTAAGTTGAATACTGATATTTTCTTGGTGGAATTCATTAGCCCTTTGCTGCTGCTGCTAAGTTGCTTCAGTCGTGTCCGACTCTGTGCGACCCCAGAGATGGCAGCCCACCAGGCTCTGCCGTCCCTGGGATTCTCCAGGCAAGAACACTGGAGTGGGTTGCCATTTCCTTCTCCAGTGCATGAAAGTGAAAAGTGAAAGTGAAGTCACTCAGTCGTGTCCAACTCTAGCGATCCCATGGACTGCAGCCCACCAGGCTTCTCCGTCCATGGGATTTTCCATTAACCCTTAGGTGGCTATATTTTGTAGTGTTCCAAACCATGTCTTTGGGCAGAAGCAATCAGGACTTTGACTTTATATGTGGAAAATGTTCTTGTTCCTCTTTCCTCAAAATCTCCTTCAAGGAAAGTGGTAAAGTGTATGAGTTCATGTGACTGTCTATCCCCCAACCCTCTGCTCTTCTACAAAGAAATTATTTTTTTCCTCCCCTTTGAATTTTTACATATATGTGTGAGTAAATAGTATATATGCTTATATGTATACATACTTATATAGCCTTTTTAAATGACACCTAAATCTTCAATATATTTATAGATGTTTTCTAATGAAAAATCTGATGGGAATACAATTAAAATGGAAGATGGAAAAATCTCATGAGAATAAAAGGAAAAGAAAATTAATATTGCCATATTCATAAAATTGCTAAGAAAGAAGAAAAGTTATATTTTAGCAATAGGTGCTCTTTTACCGAGACTTACCAGGTAACTCAGTGGTAAAAGAATCCACCTGCCAGTGCAAGAGACATAGGAGACATTGGTTCCATGCCTGGGTCAGGAAAATCCCCTGGAGGAGGCAGTGGCAACTTGTCCCAGTATTCTTGCATGGAGAATCCCATGGACAGAGGAGCCTGGTGGGCCGCAGTCCAAAGGGTTGCAAAGAGTTGGACTAAGCACGTGCATGCATGCTTTTTCAGCATGATTCATTTTCAGCATAGTTTTTTTTCTTTTACCAAAAAGAGGAAATAAATAACTGAGTAAAGATTGTCTACATTTATGCTTTCTTTTTGCTTTAAAGAAATGAATAAAACTGCACCTGAATGTACATGAAGAATTAGTATAATGTTTATATCAGTCTCTGTAGTGAAATCTTTCAAGCTTCAGACTGTGTATTAAATCAAATACTCAGTAATGAATAATATTTGTGTAAGAAAGAGTAATAGTTATAAATCAGTCCATTTTATGAGTTTTGATAAACATGGTGATAGTAGTTTGATGGTGTAAGATATAATTACAGAAAAATGTCTGTTTCCTTTTGAAACCCATATAAAATACTTTGTCTGGAACTTATAACTGTTTACATTATTAGCATTAATACTTGTTTTTCAGTGTATCTAACATGTTTTGTTAAAATAATATAACATCTTTCTTATTAGACAATGATCTTGGCAAACTTTTATTGCGTTTCAAAATGTCTGATAAACAAACTGCATGGATAGAAAACTGCCGAAGACAATTCTGCAAAATAATGAAGGCCAAACCCGATATAATCAGTGGAGGTGGTGAGTATTTTTTAATTTTTGTGGGCTTTTTTTGGCTTGAAAAGTTTATTAACAGAAACTGTGGTTTCCTGAAGACTAATACTGGCATATCTAGAATACATAACATTAGTTCCAGAAGTCCATTGGCTTCTGGGAAATCTGTGATCCTAGAGAACAGAAATTAAAATTTGAGAAACTATGTGATTTTTTTAAAATACTATCTCAGAGGTCTTGTTAAGCTAAATCTACCTTGCCTAGATAATAGTTTGCTTGATTTCAGCAGCTTTCACCTGACTATACTATACTGTTTTGGAACTTTATTGAATGTTTTGACATATTTTGAAACTCTGCCACATCTATCCAAATAAATTTAGTGACTCCTAAGGAGATTTGGTGGATGGTGTAGGGTTGAGGGGCATGGGGTGAGGGATAGGTATGTTTTCTAGTCGAGTAAGCAACTTGTTTTATACTCAGATTTTATATGTGTGCTTGGTTTTGTAAACTCACCTTGTTTTAATTAACATTATCTTGAATAAAGATACTGCAACAAATAAGTTTTAATGTCAATATAAGCTAGATTTCTTGAAAGCCGTAATTTAAAAATAATTGTCCTATTTATCAGTCATGCTTTATGGTTCTTATGTTTGTAAAAACATATACACAATGGAGTATTACTCAGCCATTAAAAAGAATACATTTGAATCAGTTCTAATGAGGTGGATGAAACTGGAGCCTATTATACAGAGTGAAGTAAGCCAGAAGGAAAACATAAATACAGTATACTAACACATATATATGGAATTTAGAAAGATGGTAACAATAACCCGATTGTACGAGACAGCAAAAGAGACACTGATGTATAGAACAGTCTTATGGACTCTGTGGGAGAGGGAGAGGGTGGGAAGATTTGGGAGAATGGCAATGAAACATGTAAAATATCATGTAGGAAACGAGTTGCCAGTCCAGGTTCGATGCATGATGCTGGATGCTTGGGGCTGGTGCACTGGGACGGCCCAGAGGGATGGTATGGGGAGGGAGGAGGGAGGAGGGTTCGGGATGGGGAACACATGTATACCTGTGGCGGATTCATTTTGATATTTGGCAAAACTAATACAATTATGTAAAGTTTAAAAATAAAATAAAATTAGAGAAAAAAAAATTAAAAATGGGAAATAAAAATAAGTTTATATTTTGTTGGAGAAATTATATTTTAGGGCAAGAAAATCAAACATTATTCTCCAAAATTGTAGTGTAAAATGAGCAGTTCAACTGTTTTAGACCCTCCCAAATACCTTAAAAATTGCTATTAGAAATGTGTGTGTATATATATATATATATATGTTTATCTCTGGTTGCATAACAGAAAATACTTAAAATAGGTTTTGCAAATGCCAAAAGGTACAGAACAAAATGAGAAAACAGCAGCTTGGTATATTATTTAAACACAGTAATAAAGCTACTGTTTTCTCATTTTGTTCTGTACCTTTTGGCATTTGCAAAACCTATTTTAAGTATTTTCTGTTATGCAACCAGAGATAAACATATATATATATATCTAATAGCCATTTTTAAGGTCTTTGGGAGGGTCTAAAACAGTTGAACTGCTCATTTTACAGTAAAATTCTGGAGAATAATTGCACTCATCTCACACGCTAGTAAAGTAATGCTCAAAATTCTCCAAGCCAGGCTTCAGCAATACGTGAACCGTGAACTTCCAGATGTTCAAGCTGGTTTTAGAAAAGGCAGAGGAACCAGAGATCAAGTTGCCAACATCCGCTGGATCATCGAAAAAGCAAGAGTTCCAGAAAAACATCTATTTCTGCTTTATTGACTATGCCAAAGCCTTTGACTGTGTGGATCACAATAAACTGTGGAAAACTCTGAAAGAGATGGGAATACCACACCACCTGACCTGCCTCTTGAGAAACCTATATGCAGGTTAGGAAGCAACAGTTAGAACTGGACATGGAACAACATACTGGTTCCAAATAGGAAAAGGAGTACGTCAAGGCTGTGTATTGTCACCCTGCTTATTTAACTTATATGCAGAGTACATCATGAGAAACGCTGGGTTGGAAGAAGCACAAGCTGTAATCAAGATTGCCAGGAGATGCAGATGACACCATCCTTATGGCAGAAAGTGAAAGAGCCTCTTGATGAAAGTGAAAGTGGAGAGTGAAAAAGTTGGCTTAAAGCTCAACATTCAGAAAACCAAGGTCATGGCATCTGGTCCCATCACTTCATGGCAAATAGATGGGGAAACAGTGGAAACGGTGACTGACTTTATTTTTTGGGGCTCCCAAATCACTGCAGATGGTGACTACAGCCATGAAATTAAAAGATGCTTGCTCCTTGGAAGGAAACCTAGACCAACCTAGACAGCATATTAAAAAGCAGAGATATCACTTTGCCAACAAAGGTCCATCTAGTCAAGGCTATGGTTTTTCCAGTAGTCATGTATGAATTTGAGAGTTGGAATATAAAGAAAGCTGACCGCCAAAAATTGATGCTTTTGAACTGTGGTGTTGGAGAAGACTCTTGAGAGTCCCTTGGACTGCAAGGGGTTCCAACCAGTCCATCCTAAAGGAGATCAGTCCTGGGTGTTCATTGGAAGGACTGATGCTGAAGCTGAAACTCCAGTACTTTGGCCACCTCATGCGAAGGGTTGACTCATTGGAAAAGACTCTGATGCTTGGAAGGATTGGGGGCAGGAGGAGAAGGGGACGACAGAGGATGAGATGGCTGGATGGCATCACCGATTCGATGGACATGGGTTTAGGTGGACTCCGGGAGTTGGTGATGGACAGGGAGGCCTGGCATGCTGCGCTCCATGGGGTTACAGAGTCAGATATGACTGAGCGACTGAACTGAACTGAACTAGTTTTCTAAATTCCTTTCTTACGGGGATAGTGACAAGACAAAAGAGAAATCACCTCTTCAGTTCTATTCACAACTCTGAAGAAACAGGATAAAGGAGCAGAACATTATCATTAAAACTGTGTTCTGTTTGGAATCTTGGGTCACTTCCCACAAGTCTTGGTCTTAATTATACATTACTCTGATATTGTGTACATCATTAGATTTTGAGCTACTTTTTCTTTTTTTTTTTTTTTTTTAGATTTTGAGCTACTTTTAAAAATAGATCTTAACCTCTCTGCCCAGCAAGGTCTAGTTGGTTACATAAAATTCAGTTACTCTTCACAGCAACTTTATAAGATAGTCTGCATTTTATGGATAAGGAAACAAAGGCCTGGAAATTTTAGGTAATGAGCTCAGTCCACATCTTAGATGAAGAAGTTAACCCAACAATCTGACACTGAAACCATGCGCAGTATCAGTGTACAGTAGTCCACTGCACGTTCTCTTTAACACCTAATGTTTTGCACATGGGAGGCAAACGTTTATTAAATAAACCCAGATGAGCATAATACTGATGAGATGGAAGATGAAAAATGTTTTTAATATCTCCAATCTCATAGCATAGTTTTCTTTTTATAAGCTAAAACTTGAACTAGTTGGGAGGGTAAGCTCAAGGGAGAAACACTAAACAAATACATGCTTTTGTAAGGCAAGCATGCTTATTTATTTGTCTGTGTTCATGCACGTGTACAGACTGACTCTATAATGTGATTCAATTTGGGTTTTAAATATAAGCAATCTACAGTTATCAAGAACCAAAGATTTTTGAATTATCATTACTTATGCTGCAGTTTCTCCCCAAAATCTCTATATAAAACCCTGCAGTACTCAATGAATACCATATACCTCCATTAATATTTTTCATAATTATGATAATGAGTGAATGAATGTCTTAAATTCTATACTCCGAATCCAAAAGGAGATTGACAAAAGAAATTCAGTTAACAAGAACTTAGTGAGAACCTACTTGTTGACTCCCTGTCCTGGTCCCTGCTATGGGCAGCTACTCTCCTTTTGTTGGTAAAAATAAAGAAGGAGAGAGCAAACTATCAGTAGTCTTTCAAACTGATTTAAACCCAGGCCATCTAGACAGCTATCAGGAGAGAGATATTCCAGCTTTCTCCAGCTTGGGCTCCTGCTGTTTCCAGAGTTTTCTTTCCAGGTTTTCAGCTTATAAGAATAAATGAGACCATGTGGATGTGCAATTGCATGATATTTCTGCACTTGTAATGAGTCATTGGGAGAAGCAATACATTATAAGACCTAAGACCCATAGGCTGAAGTTAATTTTTTAAAACATAAGTCACATTTTTTCTTTTTCATAACCTTATTTTTGTTCTGTGTGTACCTTCTACCCCACCCCTAGCTATATCAGAGACCTTTTTCCTAACATAGAACTAATTACAACATGTTCCCTGAACTTCTTTAAATTTCATTCATTTTCGTGTGTTTATTTCATTCAACTTCAGGAGAGAACATAGGTAGACACTCTATTCCATTAGGCTGAATTTCAAATGTATTCATGGACTGCCTCTTTTTCTTTCTTAAAATATAAATCATTCCACAGTTCTTTTTTCTTCTTCTTCTTGTCAGGAAGGTTCCTGTAGGTCTGATTGACTTCTAGGTTCTGCTGAGTATACTACACCGGCTGCTTGTTGTCTGTTCACTCTAAACATTAGATTCCATCATCAATTGCTTGTTTAATTTTTTTCTACTCTTATATCTTCCTAGAGTAATTTCCCTATAAAAATAAGTTTCTGTTTTTCACCTTATCTTCTAATCCTTATTTCCCACTAGTCTTTTGAGACCTAATAATTATACAGTTAAGTATCTTCCTGTTTTTGTTCTCCAGTGTTGATAATATGGATTCCCAGATGGCGCTAGTGGTAAAGAACCTGCCTGCCATTGTAAGAAACCTAAGAGTCATGAGTTCAATCCCTAGGCTGGGGAGATTGCCTGGAGAAGAGCATGGCAACCCACTCCAGTATTCTTGCCCAGAGAATCCCAGGACAGAGGAGCCTGGCCAGCTGCAGTCCATTGGGTTGCACAGAGTCAAAGATGACTGAAGCACGCACACACATACAGTGTAGAATTCATTTAATTTGAGTTGGCCACTAAGTAACATATATAACATGTCTTATAGACAATATTGGAAACTGATATGCTTTGTAACTGTACTATATTTTTTCTAACTCTATACTTCAAATGCCTAAATTATTACTACTTGGACCTTTAAGAGTTTTTGTTTTAGATGCCCTCTTTGTCCTTTAAATTTTGTTTTATTTGTTTCTTTTTTTCTCTGAAAGAATCCTGGTATAACAGCAATGAGGTCCTCTGGACTCATGTTTCTGGCTCCTAAATATAGTTCAAGGAATTCTGGTTCCTTTTAGTGGGGAGAATAGCACTGGGGGCAGAATTTGAGCAAAAATGTGCCTTAGATTAACACTAACATGTTAATGTTAACTTGTTAACCTGAAATGCCTTAACATTCCAGGTTCCTGTGCAATATTGCTCTTTACAGCATCAGACTTTACTTCTATCACCAGTCATCCACAGCTGGGTGTTGTTGTTGCTCTGACTCTGTCTCTTCATTCTTTCTGGAGTTAGTTCTCCACTGATCTCCAGTAGCATATTGGGCATCTACCGACCTGGGGACACTTTCAGTGTCCTATCTTTTGCCTTTTCATGCTGTTCATGGGGTTCTCAAGGCAAGAATACTGAAGTGGTTTGCCATTCACTTCTCCAATGGGGTATGTTTTGTCAAAACGCTACACCATGACCTGTCCATCTTGGATAGCCCTATATGGCATGTCTCATAGTTTGATTGAGTTAGACAGAGCCGTGGTCCATATCATTAGATTGGTTACTTTTCTGTGATTGTGGTTTTCAGTTTGTTAGCCCTCAGATGGAGAAGGATAAGAGGCTATGGAAGCTCCCTGATGGGAGAGACTGACTGAGAGGGAAGCTGAGAAATCGGTATGCAGGTCAGAAAGCAACAGTTAGAACTGGACATGGAACAATAGACTGGTTCCAAAACAGGAAAGGAGTACATCAAGGCTGTATATTGTCACTCTGCTTGTTTAACTTACATGCAGAGTACATCATAAGAAACGATGGGCTGGAGGAAGTACAAGCTGGAATCAAGATTGCCAGGAGAAATATCAGTCACCTCAGATATGCAGATGACACCGTCCTTATGGCAGAAAGTGAAGAAGAACAAAAGAGCCTCTTGATGAAAGTGAAAGAGGAGAGTGAAAAATCTGGCTTAAAACTCAACATTCAGAAAACTAAGGTCATGGCATCTGGTCCCATCACTTCATGGCAAATAGATGGGGAAACAATGGAAACAGTGACCAACTTTATTTCTGGGGACTCCAAAATCACTGCAGATGGTGACTGCAGCCATGAAATTAAAAGACGTTTGCTTCTTGGAAGAAAAGCTATGACCAACCTAGACAGTATATTAAAAAGCAGAGACGTTACTTTGCCAACAAAGATCCATCTAAGCAAAGCTATGGTTTTTCCAGTAGTCATGTATGGATGTGAGAGTTGGACTATAAAGAAAGCTGAGTGCTGAAGAATTGACCCTTTTGAACCATGGTGTTGGAGAAGACTCTTGAGAGTCCCTTGGACTGTAAGGAGATCCAACCAGTCCATCCTAAAGGAAATCAGTCCCGAATATTCATTGGAAGGACTGATGCTGAAGCTGAAACTCCAATACTTTGGCCGCCTGATGCAAAGAACTGACTCATTGGAAAAGACCCTGATGCTGGGAAAGATTGAAGGCGGGAGGAGAAAGGGACGAAAGAGAAGAGGATGAGATGGTTGGATGGCATCACTCAATGGACATGAATTTGAGTAAACTGTGGGAATTGGTGATAGACAGGGAGGCCTGGCATGCCGCAGTCCATGGGGTCGCAAAGAGTCAGACATGACTGAGCGACTGAACTGAACTGAACTGTGCCTTAGATCTGCCACATAATCACTTATGATAATAAGGTGACATGAAACAAGAGTCCTCTTAAAAAAGGGGCAGAGTGTATTTTTGTTGTTTCAAATTTACTTCTGGCTACATTGGCCTTACAAATAGCTGTGAAAAGAAGAGAAGCGAAAAGCAAAGGAGAAAAAGAAAGATATAAGCATCTGAATGCAGAGTTCCAAAGAATAGCATGGAGAGATAAGAAAGCCTTCCTCAGCGATCAATGCAAAGACATAGAGGAAAACAACAGAACGGGAAAGACTAGAGATCACTTCAAGAAAATTAGAGATACCAAGGGAACATTTCATGCAAAGATGGGCTCGATAAAGGACAGAAATGGTATGGACCTAACAGAATAGAAGATATTAAGAAGAGGTGACAATACACAGAAGAACTGTACAAAGAAGATCTTGTACAACCAAGATAATCACGATGGTGTGATCACTCACCTAAAGCCAGACATCCTGGAATGTGAAGTCAAGTGGGCCTTAGAAAGCATCACTATGAACAAAGCTAGTGGAGGTGATGGAATTCCAGTTGAGCTCTTTCAAATCCTGAAAGATGATGCTGTGAAAGTGCTGCACTCAATATGCCAGCAAATTTGGAAAACTCAGCAGTGGCCACAGGACTGGAAAAGGTCAGTTTTCATTTCAATCCCAAAGAAAGGCAATGCCAAAGAAAGCTCAAACTATGCAAAATTGCCCTCATCTCACACGCTAGTACAGAGAAGGCAATGGCAACCCACTCCAGTACTCTTGCCTGGAAAATCCCATGGACGGCGGAGCCTGATAGGCTGCAGTCCACGGGGTCATGAAGAGTCGGACACTTACTGAGCAACTTCACTTTCACTTTTCACTTTCATGCATTGGAGAAGGAAATGGCAACCCATTCCAATGTTCTTGCCTAGAGAATCCCAGGGATGGCGGAGCCTGGTGGGCTGCCGTCAGTGGGGTCACATAGAGTCGGACACGACTGAAGCGACTTACCAGCAGCACGTGCTAGTAAAGTAATGCTCAAAATTCTCCAAGCCAGGCTTCAGCAATACGTGAACCGTGAACTTCCAGATGTTCAAGCTGGTTTTAGAAAAGGCAGAGGAACCAGAGATCAAATTGCCAACATCTGCTGGATCATGGAAAAAGCAAGAGAGTTCCAGAAAAACATCTATTTCTGCTTTATTGACTATGCCAAAGCCTTTGACTGTGTGGATCACAATAAACTATGGAAAATTCTGCAAGAGATAGGAATACCAGACCGCCTGACCTGCCTTTTCGGAAACCTGTATGCAGGTCAGGAAGCAACAGTTAGAACTGGACATGGAACAACAGACTGGTCCAAATAGGAAAAGGAGTACGTCAAGGCTGTATATTGTCACCCTGCTTATTTAACTTCTATGCATAATACATCATGAGAAACTCTGGGCTGGAAGAAGCACAAGCTGGAATCAAGATTGCCGGGAGAAATATCAATCACCTCAGATATGCAGATGACACCACTCTGATGGCAGAAAGTGAAGAGGAACTCAAAAGCCTCTTGATGAAAGTGAAAGAGGAGAGTGAAAAAGTTGGCTTAAAGCTCAACGTTCAGAAAACTAAGATCATAGCATCTGGTCCTATCACTTCATGGGAAATAGATGGGGAAACAGTGGAAACAGTGTCAGACTTTATTTTTCTGGGCTCCAAAATCACTGCAGATGGTGATTGCAGCCATGAAATTAAAAGACACTTACTTCTTGGAAGGAAAGTTATGACCAACCTAGATGGCATATTCAAAAGCAGAGACATTACTTTGCCAACAAAGGTCCATCTAGTCAAGGCTATGGTTTTTCCAGTAGTCATGTATGGATGTGAGAGTTGGACTGTGAAAAAAGCTGAGCACCAAAGAATTGATGCTTTTGAACTGTGGTGTTGGGGAAGACTCTTGAGAGTCCCTTGGACTGCAAGGAGATCCAACCAGTACATTCTAAAGTAGGTCAGCCCTGGGTGTTCTTTGGAAGGAACGTTGCTAAAGCTGAAACTCCAATACTTTGGCCACCTCATGCGAAGAGTTGACTCATTGGAAAAGACTCTGATTCTTGGAGGGATTGAGGGCAGGAGGAGAAGGGGACTACAGAGGATGAGACGGCTGGATGGCATCACCAACTCGAAGGACATGAGTCTGAGTGAACTCTGGGAGTTGGTGATGGACAGGGAGGCCTGGCATGCTGCGATTCATGGGGTCACAAAGAGTTGTACACAACTAAGCAACTGATCTGAACTGAAATGATACACTTTTAAAAAATTTTCCTCTGAACATTTAATCTAGTATTCTCATTTTGTCCTGCCACTTAGATTTTATCTGTATGAGATGCCATGGAAAGTGTTAAAATATGTTCTTCTTCTTGCATTTTTTCTGTGTGTAGTCACTAGCCTGTATGTAGTACAATAATTGAAGGGAACAACCTAGTTCTTCTTGACTTATCTCTTTCTTTCATCTTCTGACTTTCATATATTTGTTTACCATGTCTTATAGAGTTTATTCTTAAATTTTTAAAATCTGTTCTTTCTCATTCATTTCTTCTGTTACTACTTTGATTCTAGTATTAACCTTTTGGCAACTAAATTATTGTCTGAAATATATGATCATTCTAGAAAGATTAGAAATTATAAACAAAATGAAGAGACTGAAATTTGCCTTATAATCTCTGCAGAATAAAATCATCACTAAATTATTCTTAGCCCAAAGAGTTAATACCTAGCACGCTATTTTCTTTTGTCAGGTCACTGAATACCATATTGTATAGAATTTTCCATGTTAATAAATGTACTTACACAAAGTAATTTTAAAGTTTGCTCATCTATCTCTGTATCTGATTCCTATAATACTTTGCTTTATCCCAGCCAGTTATGATTTCAAATATACATTAAGGAGACACAAATCTTTAATAATTTAGGTTATCTGATAATATCAAAGTGCTAGTAAATCAGCTTAAAAAAATGAGAAACACACAGGTTAAGTAAAGACTGCTCTAAGTAGAAAGAGAGATATTAAGGCACCAAAGAAAACATAAGAGGTTATATGAGACCTGAAAGGAGGATCACTAATGGCCCCTAAAGGGACAAAAGCATCAATTCTTTTTTTTTCCACTCACTTTACGCTGTGAGTACCATCATATATCGTTATTGGGCTATCCTTAGTGGTATGCTTCTAGTGGTATCTACCCATCATGTGATTCTGTTACCAACGATCCTTTTTTTCTTAGACCCTCTTCTTGGCATAATTAATCGAAGGGAAGAGGAATTGAGCACAATTTCTAATCTATCACCTTCTGAATCCTGAACTTCAGCTGTACTGGTATACTCAAAGAATACTCATAATTGCTATGTACCTATGGATTTTAGGGCTCCCTTGTGGCTCAGATGGTAAAATGTCTGCTTGCAATGCGGGAGACCTGGGTTCAATCCCTGGGTTAGGAAGATCCCCTGGAGAAGGAAATGGCAACCCACTCTAGTACTCTTGCCTGGAAAATTCCATGGACGGAGGAGCCTGGTAGGCTGCAGTACATGGGGTTGCAAAGAATTAAACACGACTGAGTGACTTCACTTACTTACTTACTTACATGGACTTCAAATTGACCTGTCTTATATCTATTTATGGCTATAAACCAGCTGTACTTGATACATCAGATAATTCTCTAAGATTCAGTATTAATGGTGAATAACATAAGAATAAAGAATGATTTGAAATAAGCTGAGGATTTTTTAAAAATTGTGTGTGGTCATCTAATTTATATGGCAGAACTTATATCTAGTCTGTACGGGGTCTAAATATTCATAATGAAAAAGAAAAGAGATGATATCTACTGTTGAGAGATGGAGTAGATGATCTTTCCCTTTTCTCTCCTACTATGTACATCTGAGATTTGTAGACATGATCTTATGTTTTATATGTGACCCTTGATTGAAAAGACAAACTGACTAGGAACCTTGGGATCCAAGGAACAAAGATGACATTTCTTGGGTTTTGTTTTTGCCTCATATATCCTAGGCTGAGTGATGAAGAATATCAATGGATGCAAGGGAAAAAATGAGGGCTGGGCAATAAGAGCCTGCTCCCTCTAACCAAAGGACCAGGATAATGGCAGTCTACCAAGACAAAACTTGTAGAAAGTGAGCACTTTAATCCAGCCAAACTGTAGAAGTCTTGCAAACAAGACTTGGGCTGCAGCCTGGACTTCTGTTCTCACCTGACAGTGAGACACCCTGCCTCTCCCTGATAGGGTGGTGTCAGGGAGGCCTAAGTAGGGAGTCAGGACTTTCACCATCAGCCAGTGGTAAGGAGGCCACAAACTCTACTTTCCCTCCATTCATGTGTCTGTTCCACACGTGAAAGGTGTGGTATATTCTGAATAAGCAAGTGTTCAAGGAGCAAACATCTGGTGCTTGTATGCAGGATAACGATCAGGAAAAAACTGAGCACATAGTGTGAGTTCCTTGTGATCTGAGGATGTGCCAGCAGTAATAAAAGATTAAAGAATTAAAGAGTGAATCCTGGAGAAACCATGCATATTTACAAACACTGAATTTTTTGGAACCGGCTGCTGTTGTGATGGCAATGCCAAGGGAAAAAACACTTATCCCTGAACAATCTGCCTTTGGTTTTTCCTCAGCAGTAAAACCCAGGTCCTCTTTTATCATATAAATATCATAAACTTTGGTTTTATAGTCTACTGATGTCATAGTCCAACCCTAGGGACTGAGTATAATTAAAAGGAGACGGTTTCTAATTTAAAATCCTTTATAGAGATTCTAAGTCTGCCATTCAAAATAAAAATCCACCTAAAACAATATTCAACAGTTTACTTTCTAGATAGCAATATCCTGGAGTTAATTTACTCTTAAAGTTAAGAAATGTTTTATGTGAATTAATTTCCTGGAGTCGCAGATAATGGAATTTTTAGTGAACTGACAGTGAGTTGTACTGAGATAGCCATGTTAGTAATTATGCAGTTTTGTTGTCATTGTTGTTAGAGAGATGGTACCAATAAATTGTAACTGTGGGTTCAACTACCACATGTGAATTAGTTTTTAACATTGTTCCATGACTGTAGTTTATCTCTCAAAATATTTGGAAGTACATAGTGCTGTTTGGGTTGCTGGGCAAAGCAAATATATTGGAATCCATAGAAATCATGAACTTTCTCTGGTTGATTCAGTGATGTCACCTTTATATAGGATGCATAAATTACTTTATAAGCCTCTAATATATTATGATCTAATAGCATAATTTCATATTTCAGGATCACTACTTGCTGGAAAGTAGTATGCGTTGTAAAGTCTGAAGTTAGTCTGGTGACTCAAGTTTCGAATATTTTAGTGTTTTAGCACCTTCACAGATGTGTGTTTTGTCTTCTGACATATTTCTAACTGTCTGTCTAATGGCTGAACCTGATCCTGTTCATTGCTTTCCTCATACTAGCAGTCACACACTTCTTTTCTTCACCTGATTTCTGAAAAATTATAATCTCAAGAGACAGCATTTTGTAACTTGTAAACAAACATAGAAGTTGAAAGGTCTCACTGAAGGGCTATTATTTACTTAGAGATTCATAGAAAAGAAACCACTTGAAAGATTTCTCCAAAAGTGGGAGTATTTGTGCTTATGTGTGTGAAGATAGAACCAATCTATAAATAATCTACAATCACTTTTCACTTTCATGCATTGGAGAAGGAAATGGCAACCCACTCCAGTGTTCTTGCCTCGAGAATCCCAGGGACGGCGGAGCCTGGTGGGCTGCCGTCTATGGGGTCGCACAGAGTTGGACACGACTGAAGTGACTTAGCAGCAGCAGAAGTGTTCTTTCTGATCCTTAACTATTGCATTTCATATGTTTAAATATTTAAATATTTCAACTTGAAATCAATATGAATAGAGTTCCACAAATAAAAAAAATTTGTTTTTATCTAGAGATGTTGCTTAAGCTGTATCATGAGATGTAGCTTGTTAGACCTGTAGTTGTTGGAAAGCATATGTTATCCCTCTTTGACTTTACATTTCTGGCATGTTGAAGACTAACTTTTCCTCAATGCTCTTGGATGTGAAAAAGGGTGCATTCAGTTAATATGTGTCACAGTCAATATCCTGAATATAATAACCAGGGCACAAATTTCAAAAGTGACTAAAACTTACTTGCCTTAATTACAAGCATATCAGTTACTCTTCAGATACATTTATTTCCAGCAAAAATAATTCTAAATTGCATAGTGATTATAATTCACTTGGTTGTATCCACTTTGGTGGTAATATATGCAAATATTTCTGTACTGTTACATTGACAGGCATCTTTTTTTCAACTTTTCTTTGAATTAATAAACTTTTAGAGCAGTTTTAGATTCACAGCAAAATCAAGCAGGAAATACAGAAAGTTCTCACATATTCTCTCCTTGAAACCTCCCCAACTAACAACATCTCATACCAGAGTGGTATGCTTGTTACAACTGATGAGACTACATTGACATGTCATTATCATCAAGAGTCCATAGTTTACATTAGGGTTCACTCTTGATGTTTCACATTCTATGAATTTTGACAAATGTCATAATGATGACATGTATCCACCAATGTAGTGCCTTACAAAAGAGTTTCACTGCCCTAGAAATTCTCTGCTCTGCCTATTCATCCCTCCCTCTTTCCAACCCCTGCCTGTCTTACCTTTGATCTGTTTACCCTGAACAGATAACATCTGTTGTCAAGTATATAAAACATATAAAATGTGCTTTTGAAAGGGATGTGAGCTATGCATTGATTCTGGTCTTGAAGTTCATGTGATGTTTTTTCTGCATGTGTGAATAATGATGGTAAGATATTATAGCCTAATTTGTGATAATTTTTTTTCTGAATTGAAATCATTTAGAAAATTCTGAAGTAATCCTTAGAGGATCTAAGGATAACAGATGGTTCTTTTCCAGTTTCACATTGAATAGGTTTGCAGTGAAGCTATTTAAAATTTAATTTACATTGGGAAGATTGTTGTGAATATTAAAACGATATGTTTTGAATTGGCCCCCCTCAAGAGCATAACTATGAAGAAGTCCTAATGACTTTTACCTACTGGTCTGTGATTTAGAGATACAGTATCATGTATGATTCTTGACCTTTAATATCCTAATTATTCTCTTGTTTATTACAGCTTTAGTAGAATTACTTGAAAAATTTGTACTTCATCTTTCTGAAAGCCCATCTGAATGCTACTTCCCTTCAGTGGAATATACAGGTACAATTTAAACATTTTGAATTTTGGAAAGTGCTTGGTATGCAAATAGATAATGTTTCATCAGTTCAGTTCAGTTCAGTTCAGTCGCTCAGTCGTGTCCAACTCTTTGTGACCCCATGAATCACAGCACGCCAGGCCTCCCTGTCCATCACCAACTCCCGGAGTTCACTCAAACTCACATCCATCGAGTCAGTGATGCCATCCAGCCATCTCATCCTCTGTCATCCCCTTCTCCTCCTGCCCCCAATCCCTCCCAGCATCAGAGTCTTTTCCAATGAGTCAACTCATAGAAAAGTGTAATTAGATGCAAATATACACAAGGTTTTCCATCCTTAAAACCTCTCACTTTGTGTTATATACATTCCAGATATCTTCTGGTCTCTTCTGTGCAAATGTCTGGGTTTCCTTGTTACTTTCTAGCTTTTTTGTTGTTGTTGTTGTTAACTCTTTTTTTTTTTTTCTGTCTACCCATTGAAATTTATTTTTCCTTATGGTGGTATCTTCCATTCTTCAGTTTTTATCCACTATCTCGTAGTGATCTCATCTGTTTGTACTGTTTTATTTTGCATACATTGATGACTTCTAAGTTTATCTCTTCTACTCAAATATCTATAAGCTTTCTCATATTTCCAGATGCTTGATAGGTAAACATCACGTGAATGTGCTAAAGAACCCTCAGGCTCAAAATGTCCAACAAGAGCGTTACTTTATCATACCTCATTGAGAGACTTCCTCCATCTATACTATTTTTGTGGGCAGTGCAATCATCTGTCCATCTAAACCAGGTTCCCGCCTAGTCAGCAAACCATATTCTGTGTTCCTAATATATTTCAAACTTAAGCCCTTACTTCCGTCCCTCCTCTTCTTTATGTTAGTTTAAGCCACCGTTACTTTTTGCCTAGGTTATTGCAACAGGTTATTGTCTAGGTTATTGTCTTTACCTCATTTTTCTAATTGGAGTCTCATTTTTTTTTCCAGAAGTATTCTTTATGTTGCTTTCAGAGTGACGTATGAAGTGTAAATCTGACCTGTTCATTCCTCTACCTTTTAGAAGTTTACCATTGACCACTGCGTACAGTTTAAGATTCTTATCATGACACCCAAGGCCTTAGGTTACTCTTCTTTCTTCTCTAGCATCATCCCCTTTTCTCCATGCCTCATTTGTTTTTCAGAAACACTAAACTATTAGCAGAATTGCCAGCCTCACCTTCTCTTCTCCAGATACACATTCATTTATTCAGCAAATTGATATTTTCCTGTACAATATAATAAAATTGCTCAAAGCACTTGGGCACATCAGTGAACAAAAGAGAGAAAAAGTCTTCCCTTGATAGAGTTTACCTTTCTGTTGGAAGATAGACAGTAGATAAGTAAAACATCCAGTATGTCAAGTGGTATGGTGGTAAGTGAGAAATACACAGCAGGGAAGGGAGGTTCAATGTTAAATAGTGTTTGGACCAGCAGAAGTTGGCAGCAAGATATATGAATGTTTTCAGAGGAAGAAAATTCCAGCAACTGACTAGGAAGGAGACTGGTATAGCTCAAAAAGAGTAAGGGGGAGAATTTTTGGTGTTGAAGTTAGAGAGGATGATATGTGGATGGGGGGCAGATGGGGGCACACTGCATGGCTTGTGGGATCTTAGTTCCTGACCAGGCACTGAATCTGTGCCTTCAGCAATGAAAGCACAGTCTTGACCACTGGACTTCTGGGGAAATCCCTGATAGAGGGATTTTAAAGTTATTGTAGAATCTTGAACATAGGACTGACATCCTCAGATTTACATTTTTAAAATATTACTATGGCTGCTGTATTGGGAAAAGACTGAAGAACAAGGAAGATGAGTTAGGAGGCTATTGAAAAGATAATGATGAAAATTGGCAATGGCTTGGATGAGGATGTCAGTGGAGCTGGTCAAAAGTACTTGGATTCTAGCTCAGACAGTAAAGCGTACACCTGCAATGCAGGAGACCCAGGTTCAATCCCTGGATCAGGAAGATCCCTTGGAGAAGGAAATGGCAACCCACTCCAGTATTCTTGCCTGGAGAATCCCGTGGACAGAGGAGCCTAGTGGGCTACAGTCCATGGGGTCGCAAAAAGTCAGACACGACTGAGTGACGAACACACACACACACACACACACACACACGTATTCTAGGTATATTTTGAAAATAGGACCAACAGAATAGGCTAACAGACTGAAGATGGAGTGAGAAAGAGGGGAGTCAAAGACCTAAGTTATTGATCTGAGCCACTGGAAGGGTGGATTATCAAACACAGATAGAGAAGAATGCGTGAAGAATAAGATTCAGAGAGGAGATTAGGAGTTTGCTTTTATGTTATATTTTGAATACTTGTTACACATTTAAGTAGACATACTCTGTACATGTTGGCTGTTTGAATTTGGAATTTAGGGGGAAGGTATGGGTTGAAAATACCAATTACTAAATCTTCAGTTTACTGTATAAAGCTAATACACATCTCTTTGTCCTGTTTTTCTCATATTCTGACTTAATGTCTAATCCTTCATGTGGCAGCACACTCCTGTAGGGTAGTTTCTGTGTCTTACTGGTCTTGTCCTCTGCACCTAGAGTAAAAGTGTCAATAATTGTTTGACAAATAAAGGAAAGAATGGAATGAAGGATAAGAGCTTTGTATACTGTGTCAATGTGTTTGATTTACTCTGTTGCTTATTAAAACTGAAAACGTTTAAGATTTCAGACCAGAAGCTTTACTTGATTCATCTGTAGTTTAGAATGATTAATTTAGTAACTATGTAAAGGATGAGGTAGAGAGAAGAACTGAAATTTCCCAAAGGTGAATATCCAGTAAGTGAAGACACTGTGAAGAAAGCAGAAAGGGAGCCTAGATTCACAGTAATAGATCATCAGGGGATATTGCCCCTCTTCCTCATAAGAGTAACATGACTTTTCTGTTTGCTGAAGAAACCATCCTTCAAATATGCATTTATTCAAGTTAGACGTAATGTTTCAAATCTCCATAGAAAGAAAGAAAATTTTAAAGATATATTCTCAGTCTGGGTTACTTATTTTTTTTTAATTGTGTTATTCATCACTGCCCAAACACACCCTGTGCATTCGTATCATTGAACCTGTTGTGCTCCTAGTGTTCATTCTGGATAAACTTCTTTCTTCCTCATGACATCCATGTGGTAATGGCCAACTACTGTAAAGTCACAGCTAGAATGTCACCTTCCCTCTTACTCTCAATCATAAGTCCCTCCTCTGTGCTCCTATTGCATTCATCTTAAACTACCAATTTGATATTTATCACATTGTGCTTCCCTGGTGGCTCAGTTGGTAAAGAAGCCACCTGCAATGCAGGAGACCCGGATTTGCTCCCTGAGTTGGAGAGATCCCCTGGAGAAGGAAATGGCAACCCACTCCAGTATTCTCGCCTGGAGAATCCCATGGACAGAGGAGCCTGGTGGGCTACAGTCCATGGAGTAGCAAAAAGTCGGACACGACTAAACAACTGAACACATATGGCTAATTTAAATTATTTCATTAGTCTCAAATGCCTCTTTCTCTTTAATATAGCTTTTGAGATATTTTGTTAGATTAATTATTCATACCATTAAATAACATCTATGTTCACACAGTACATCTGTATAACAATTCTAAATCTGTTGGGATTTACAAGTACACATATATGTAATTAAATCATAGTGACATCTAATGCAGATTTGGGAAAGGGATAAAAGTGATCATAAGAAAATGAAAGCAAAGAAATGAGAGGAAAACACAAGGTAGAATAAAACAGAAATTAAGGTAGATGAAGAGAATTGATAACTTGAGTCCTGCTTGTGAGTAGAATAATGCACTGAGGCATCTGATGTGCATTATATTGTTCAACCCTGTAACTACCCTTGAACAACATGATTTTGAACTGTGGAGGTTCAGCATGCAGATTTTTTTTCCCCAATAAATACCTACTACAGTACCACCAAATCCATGGTTTGCTGAATCCATGGATGTAGAGCTGAGGATATGGAAGGCCAGTTGTAAAGTTATACTTGAATTTTTTACCTGCTGCATGGGGTTGGCTCCCTAACCCTTGCGTTGTTCAAGGGTCAGCTGTACTCTCTGAGAGCAGGTGTATAATCATCACATTTAAAAATCGGGAAACTGAGATTCAGAGGGAAGAAATTAGGGCTAATGAAGAAAATTTTGAAGAAAAGCGTCTGTGAAGAAATGATAACTTTATGAACAAACCTGAAAAAGTATGTGAAAAAACATACAGAGATTAATGATCAAGTCTGTAAGAGAGGAAATAAGTAAGAAGTGGTAATCATGGAAATTTGAATGCCAGAGGGGCTATCTTCAGTAATATAATCTTCAAAATTCTACAGCTCTCTTTGGTACATTGTTCTGTTGGGTTATATGTTCTGCAGATAATCTAAAATTAACATTATGTCGTGTGTGTTATCTAAATATTCAACAAGGCTGATTGCTCAGTGTGTGTGCATTTACTACCCTGTGTTATATTTCTGAATTATGATGAGGAGATCTCAGATGTTGGCTTTACTGAATGTATTATCTAGGCCGTTGTTGTTTAGTCACTAAGTTATGTCCAACTCTCTGTGACCCCATGGACTGTAGCCCACCAGGCTCCTCTGTCCATGAGATTTCCCAGGCAAGAATACTGGAGTGAGTTGCCATTTCCTGCTCCAGGGGATCTTCCTGACCCAGGGATGGAACCTGTGTCTCCTGCATTGCAGGCAGATTCTTTACCACTGAGCTACTGGGGAAGCCTATCATCTAGGCAGATAAACCCTGAATGTGAATTTAAATTCTTAAAAGGCTCCAGGTAAACAACTATCCAATAGTGTTTTAGAGAATGAATGAAAATAAAGTGGCTTCCTGTTGATTGATTACTATTTATTATTATGATATGGGCTAAGTTTGTTGCTAGTATTGTTTTCTTCTCATGGCTTTAGATATCCTCGTCCTTTATCATTAATTTTTTGGCTAGTGAAACAATGGTTTGCAATTACAAAATTTTATTCTATTGACTTTAAGTAAACAAAAACCATGTTTTGATATAAAAGATGTTTCAAAGCAGACGCTGGATAGATCTATTTAGTGTTTTTTCATGTTTCTTGAAATGAGAAATTGATTGGCTTTTTAAAAATGACAGCTTGCTAAACCCTAAGGTAGCTGAAATTAGAATAACACAGTCATCCATCTGTTGTTAGCTCCCTCAGGATTTCAATCCATTATAAAATTTGTAAATCTGGAAAAATCAGATTAGTTTGGCTGTTTATCCCCTTAAAGAAAGAGGAGAGAACAAACAGATAAAGTTCTGCACACTCGCAGTTTGTTACTCCACGCAGGTGCCTCTCCGAGTCCTAACAGACGTTAAATGTTTGTCAGCTCATTTTCTAGAACGTGTTGGAGATTTTTCCTCTATAATTGCTTCTTTAAAATGATAAATTAAGTAATCCTTTCAGGGTGGTAAATATTTCAATTTTATCCTTTTTCTCTTTATGTTAAACAAAATTTTGGAAAAATATCAGGGAACTTTGCATTGTTTCACCTTTCCATTATTAAAATATTTTTACATTTATTATATACAGTTAAATGTCCATTATACTTTCTTTTGATATTCAGCAAATATGCTCTTTTCTGTCTTACTTTTATGGAGGATATTTGTGAGTATGCTAGATAGTCGCAAGGAGGTATATAATATGAATGACCCTGTCCACAAGGAGGGGGGGAATAGAGCATGTATCTAAAATGATGAATTAAATTAATTTGCAGCACATGGTAAATAGAAAGTAAAGAAATGGAAAACTGACATTTCTCAGCTGGCTACTTTGTTTCAGGCAATGTGCTAGAACGATTAAGTTAGCTTTTTGAATTGAGATATTTTCAAATGAGGGATTGTGTGGTAATGCCATAGGTATTCAGTGGAGAGTGATCAGTGTTGACTAATATCATAGTGGAAGATTAAAGGAAAAAACAATGATAGAACTGCCTCCTGGGCTATGACAGCTGAAAGAAATAGGAAAGGGGAAGAATCTTGCAGGCAAGGGCAATTGTGTAATCAATGGCATGGAAAAAAATAATACTTTTTCCCAAATAATGCTGACTATGTAAGTCGGGCTTTCCTGGTAGCTCAGTAGTAAAGAATCCGCCTGCAGTGCAGGAGTCACAGGAGACACGGGTTCAGTCCCTGGATGGGGAAGATCCCCTGGACAAGGGCATGGCAATCCACTCCAGTATCTCGCCTGGAGAATCACCATGGACAGGGCCTGGTCATCTACAGTCCATGGGGTTGCAAGAGTCGGACATGACTGAAGTGATCACACCTAAGTTAGGAGACTTAGATACTTACACTAGCTTACTGGTCATAAGGAATTAAATTTTATGGCAGTAAAAACTGAATAAAATGGATAGATAGCAACCCCATATTTAAAAAGAAGGTACAGAACCTTCAGGCTTATTTTGGGTAAGGAAGAAGGCAGGAGGAAATGGACTGGTTGCTTTCTTTAGAAGTAAAAGTTTTCTGGCTCTGCTACTGATATAACAGGACTTTCAGGAGAGTCAGTAAACAGTCACACTGTAACAGCTCTTCTAATACTGTATTTGTCATCCAGTGGAGATATGCTTTACTCTTCTGAAAATTCATTTGCTGCTGTTGCTGCTAAGTCGCTTCAGTCATGTCCAACTCTGTGTGACCCCATAGACGGGAGCCCACCAGGCTCCTCTGTCCTTGGGATTCTCCAGGCAAGAATACTGGAGTGGGTTGCCATTTCCTTCTCCAGCGCATGCATGCATGTTAAGTCGCTTCTCTTGTATCCAACTCTGTGCGACCCTATGGACAGCAGCCCATCAGGCTCCTATGTCCACGGGATTCTCTAGGCAAGAATATTGCAGTGGGTTGCCATTTCCTTCTCCAGAAAATTTGTTTAGTTTCTCACTATTAGCCAAGTGCCAGCAAAATAGATTTAATTTCTTCTACTCCTGCTCTGTGCTAGCTTTCTATATTAAAAGTAGAACAGTATGTATTACCACAGTGAGTAATTTCAGTCAACATTAAGTTAATTTTTTCAACTCATTTTGTTCTGAGATTATTATATTTATAATTAAAATGATTGGTTATTGTAAATAGTTAATGCTGAGAATGAATTAGGCATTGATGAGTAAGTAGGGCAAATCTGATGCTATAGGTGTCATTGGTTGATTGACCTTTATTCAATAACTTTGTTATGCTTCGCAGTGACTCTGGGAATGGGAGTTATATTATCCTTTTGTTTCTTGATTTCAATATACAGAAAAAAATATGTTAAATTCTATCTGCATCTCCACCTTGCGTCTTGTTTGATATGTAAAGCACAGTTTTTGTTGTACATTGGATGTTTGTTTATTCATTCAACTCCTCATTCATCCTCTTGGTGTTTATTAAGCAGCACATCACTTATTGCTATGTATCGCACACTTTTATCCCCATTTCAGTAAAGCACTGGTTGCCAGCAGTGTTTCAGGGTCCCCTGAATACATCTATTTTATCATTGAATTTCAGTTAATCATTTTGCTCCATTTTATTTCTGAAGATTTTAATTCCTGCTTCATAAATCGTATTTAGTCCAAGTTAAGTGTAACAAAAGATTATTTCACTCAACTTTTGTGGCCCAAGATCCATTTCTGCTTGTCAGGTTGTCATACTGTATGTCAAATACAAATTAAAATTGAAGCTTCTTTTTAGATATATACCCATAAACCATTTTCTGACTGACATCCTACTAAAGGAAACATTCGGTGGAATTTTATTCACTCTGAAGTCACCTAAATCTTTACCATCCTAGTAATTTTTTGAGTGGATATGTGATTTTTGTTTTGGTATACTTAATAACTCATATATTCTCCTTTAAAAATCTTTTTGGAGATTTAACCAGTACCTTCCTTAAAATAAAATTTGTGTAGCAACCTATGACTGTCCAATTGAAACTATCTCTAAAGTTCTGTTTTACTTCTTTAAGTGTGTATTTCAACTCAGTGCATAGAAGTAAGCTGTAGAGGTCCATCTACCAGCACCATGATGGTTATAAGTAGCAAGGGATTCTTAGCTATATAAACTGTAGCTTAATTGCTATCATTATGAAATTTAGCAATATTGCTAAGACTGTATTGTGATCAAAATAAGTATAAGTCAGATGTAGCTTATCAAGAAATTGGCACTTATTTTTAAAAATTGTTATTTTTGTCCAAGGGACTCTCAAGAGTCTTCTCCAACGCCACAGTTCAAAAGCATCAATTCTTCACGCTCAGCTTTCTTCACAGTCCAACTCTTACATCCATACATGACCGCTGGTAAAACCATAGCCTTGACTAGATGGACCTTTGTTGGCAAAGTAATGTCTCTGCTTTTGAATATGCTATCTAGGTTGGTCATAACTTTCCTTCCAAGGAGTAAGCATCTTTTAATTTCATGGCTGCAATCACCATCTGCAGTGATTTTGGAGCCCAAAAAATAAAGTCTGACACTGTTTCCACTGTTTCCCCATCTATTTGCCATGAAGTGATGGGACCAGATGCCATGATCTTATTTTTCTGAATGTTGAGCTTTAAGCCAACTTTTTCACTCTCCTCTTTCACTTTCATCAAGAAGCTTTTTAGTTCCTCTTCACTTTCTGCCATAAGGGTGGTGTCATCTGCATATCTGAGGTGATTGATATTTCTTCTGGCAATCTTGATTGCAGCTTGTGCTTCCTGCAGCCCAGCGTTTCTCATGATGTACTCTGCATATAAGTTAAATAAGCAGGGTGACAATATACAGCCTTGACGTACTCCCTTTCCTATCTGGAACCAGTCTGTTGTTCCATGTCCAGTTCTAACTGTTGCTTCCTGACCTGCATACAGGTTTCTCAAGAGGCAGATCAGGTGGTCTGGTATTCTCATCTCTTGCAGAATTTTCCACAGTTTATTGTGATCCACACAGTCAAAGACTTTCGCATAGTCAATAAAGCAGAAATAGACATTTTTCTGAAACTCTTGCTTTTTCGATGATTCAGCAGATGTTGGCAATTTGATCTCTGGTTCCTCTGCTTTTTCTAAAACCAACTTGAACATCTGGCAGTTCACGGTTCACCTATTGCTGAAGCCTGGCTTGGGGCATAGCCCTGTAATTAATGCAGAGCATTGTCGGTGAATACGATCTTCACTCTTGTTTCAAAAACCTGTAGAAAACATTGAGTAGTCTTCCTTGCTCAGCCTCTTGCTAGGAGAAGTGCACAAGTGGTATCCTTCTTCCCTAGGTGCAGAGGTTCATCTTCCAGCACCATAACGGTTATAAGTAGCAAGGGATTCTTAGCTATATAAACTGTAGCTTAATTGCTATCATTATGAAATTTAGCAATATTGCTAAGACTGTATTCTGATCAAAATAAGTGTAAGTCAGATGTAGCTTATCAAGAAATTAACAGACACTTATTTTTTAAAATTGTTATTTATTTTTGTTTAAGAAATTACCCCTCTAGACTAGGTAGTTGACCAACCAGTCTGGTTTGCCCAGGAGTGTGAGAGGTTCCTTGGAGAAGGCAATGGCACCCCACTCCAGTACTCTTGCCTGGAAAATCCCATGGACAGAGGTGCCTGGTAGGCTGCAGTCCATGGGGTCGCGAAGAGTTGGACACGACTGAGCGACTTCACTTTCACTTTTCCCTTTCATGCATTGGAGAAGGAAATGGCAACCCACTCTGGTGTTCTTGCCTGGAGAATC
The DNA here is from genome assembly GCF_027580195.1 of Bos mutus. Classification (NCBI taxonomy): domain Eukaryota; kingdom Metazoa; phylum Chordata; class Mammalia; order Artiodactyla; family Bovidae; genus Bos; species Bos mutus. The sequence goes on from NC_091625.1 coordinate 30,071,661, forward strand.
CCAGGGACTGGAGAGCCTGGTGGGCTGCCATCTATGGGCTCGCACAGAGTCGGACACGACTAAAGCGACTTAGCAGCAGCTGTGGGAAGTTCCTAAGGGCTTGAGACTTTAAGTACTAAATCCATGCAAGTCCTTGGCAAACTAGAAGTAGGTTACCCTTACCAGGAGTGCAGAAAGATGAATTATTATTGCTTTAAAGAGTAGATATTCAATAACAGTGATATTTAATTTATTCGTACCTATCTCTCTACCTCTTGTCTACCCATATTTGAAAATTCAGTTTGAATGCCACTTCTACCTAATCTCTTCCTCTTATGAATTCACATAATTCTTCACCTGTATCATTTTTGCTCCACTTTGCACTTTAAAACATCTTTATCTGAATTTTCTATATACAAATTTTATCTCTGACACTACATGGAAAGTTCTGTTAGGTCATGATGTATGATTTATCTTTTATCCCTTATAGATTCTAGCATGGTGCTCCACACCTACTTTATAAGAAGAGATTTATTAAAAGTAAGGAATGAATTCATGAGTGAAGTAGGTGTATTGTTAATATGAGATATACCAGTGTGTAATAGGAAAAAAAAAAAACTGCCAATACAGAATTCAGAAAACCTAGATCTGTCACTAGGTAAATTGGTGATTCTTGGCAGTTCCCTTATTTATATGTGTGTGTGTGTGTGTGTGTGTGTGTGTGCGCGCGTGTGCGTGTGCGCACACCCATGTGTGTACACACTACAGTTTTGTCAGCCCAAAACTGGAAGTTTCAGCTAGACCCTCCTTGCGGTCTAGTGATGCTACTGACTCTTCAGTCATCCAGTGTTGTCAAAGACCAGTCCAAACCTTCAGCCTGTCCTGTGGTCAGTCCTCTCTACTGTATACCCCCTTTTTCACTTTTGGAAGATGACCACAATTTGTACTCTATCACGATATCTACATGCAGGAATAAACTTGTTCAGTCCACCTTTGTAAACTGCTGTACATTTTAAGTAGAATAATACCAATTATTCCTTTCTGACACTGACCATTTAAATATTTCAGATGTAAACAGCCATACTTACCTATGTTTGTAATTCAGAATCTTATATATGCATTGCTTGATGAAAATACAATATTCTAGACCATTTTTGTGTTATGGCTTTTGTATTTGGAGAACCAAGTAAAAGTAGATTGCTTGAAAATTATGATTATTTGTTTTGTATTTAATATATTTTTAAATGCTTTTTTGTAGGAGAAAAAAACTGTTTCATAAAAGGTTTCCTGTTAATTTTTTTGAAAAATGTAACTGACAGCTCTTACAAGAACAGGATTTATCAGTGTGTTTTGAAGATTCACATTAAAATATGTAAAAATATTGCTTTCATCAAATTTCAATTAAAATGTGATTATTATGCAGACTTTTATACGTTTTTATAACCCAGTATTCTATTGTTTTTAGCTACTGATGCAAATGTGAAGAATGAAAATCTTTCATCTGTGCAACAGCTTGGCATTAAAATGACTGTCAGGTATATTATAGGGAAATATCTTCCTGTGCATTTCTAGAATTTGTTTTTGTCTAGCTAATATGTGCTTAATATTATTTAAGTTAACAATCAACTATTTTGTGTAGTTTAAATACAGAGTTTATCATTCAGAAAATGATAACTTTGTTTTGAGAATATTGGCACTTTGTTATTATTTCAGAGGCTAATTACAGCATATTTAAGTCTCTATGATGATCAGATTTTTTCCAAAAAAACATTTTAAGTATCAGCACATTGGTAGCACAGTCATACCATTTGCTAAAATATGATTAATTTTTATTTTCAGGCTATAACTATAGTTAATGAGTATAAAAGTATCTTAATGATAGATGCATAAGTGAAAGCAGAATAAATAAATTATAGTAGTTTGAATTTTTCATACTCAAATTATAATTTTCAAAAGAAATGGACAAGCTAAACAGACTGGGTGTTAAGGTATGAGCCCTTCATTATTAAATGGGGATCTTGACAGGCCCATTCTATCTGTTCTGTTGGATCATCTTCAGAATTAAGTATAAAGAAGATGCATGTGAAAGTTTTTTAAAAAGACTGTAAATCCATAGCATTATAATAAAATCTATGATAGTGATTCTAGCACATCCACCTATATCACATAGGGTATATAACCCACTGATTATGTTTTGTGACCCTATACCTGCCTTTTATACTGTAATGACCTATTTCCATTCTAAAATGGAATCCATAGATAATATGAGCAAGCTAGTCACATATTTTTTTTAATTCAGCTTGATGTCTTATTGTTAAGACATAAATGGAAAGTGACTTATAATAAGTTGTTTGTATACAGCTACAGTATGAGACGTAGCTGGCACCTATGAATCATTGTAGCTGTGGGGCAGCTACAAATGGAGATGGATTTTATTTTGGTGTTTCAAATATTACAAGAGGGTTGCCACTAGCAAAGTGACTTTGCAAAATGATGAACAGTCTTAGGAAGTCTTCAGGCAAAGCATAGGAACTATCTTTCCCTAACTTACACTTGGTTTAGTTCAGTGTATAATAAATAAGACTAATATATTATGATTTTATATGAAGCTCAATTAATTTCAGATAATTATAAATAAAATTTTCATCTATACAAATAATAGGTAGGGCATTTATAAGTTGTTACTGTGCAGGGCTGACTGTCCCATGTCTAACCCCCTGATGCTCACTCATCAAGTATCAGTGGTCCTCCAGTCACTGTGGCAAATGAAAACACTCCCATAAACTTCCAAAACAGTGCCATGCTCATGTAGAATCACTGGACTAAATGAACCCTCAAATTGCTTCTAGACTTAGCATTCTGTCAAGCTAGCCTGTCAGCATTCCATGTTGTAGATTAAATTCAAGGAAAAGTGCTTATATTCTACTACTCATCTATAGTATCTGTGTTTTATTCTTTCATTACTACTTCCTTTTCCTTTAAAGTTATTGTATTTACCAGATGAATACTGCAAATTCTGATATATCATGATTATCAGGTACGTATATGGGTGTTATTCTTTCATGAGTGCTCTGTATAATAGTTATGCCAAAGGTAGAAATTTGAAAACTTAAAACTATGAGATCTCAAGAGAACTACAGTTTGATGAATTTTAAAAAATGAATTTACTGTGCAAGGCTTGACATTTTTCATTTTGTATGTTTTCTGGACATTTAATTTAGGTATGGCAAGTTCCTCAACCTGTTAAAAGATGGTGCAGAAAATGATCTTACCTTGGTTTTAAAGCATTGTGAGAGATTCCTGAAACAGCAGCAAGCTTCTATAAAATCTTCTCTTCATATCCTTTGTAAATGACTGGCAGTACTTTAACTCTCTTCATATGCTTTTCAGAATTCTTGGACGGAATACTTTAAAACTTTTGTAGGAAAATAATACTTAAACCTATATTAGTGATTTGCTGTATCTTTATAGTATTTGATTCTATTATTTTAAATAGGTACTTTATTAGATTGAGTAGTAATTATTAAATTCAACCGTATTAGTTAAATCTTGAATAATTAGTTATTAGAACATATTTTCGGGTATATATAGAGAAACTTTAAAATAGGTTTAGTAAATCAAAATAATTGACTCAGAGGATAAAGCGTCTGCCTGCAATGCAGGGGACCCTGGTTCGATCCCTGGGTTGGGAAGATCCCCTGGAGAAGGAAATGGCAACCCACTCCAGTATTCTTGCCTGGAGAATCCCATGGACAGAGGAGCCTGGCGGGCTACAGTCCACAGGGTCGCAAAGAATCGGACACGACTGAGCAACTTCACACAGACACAGAATGAGAATAAAACATCCATTTATTTTATTTGTATTGGTTATCTTTCAGAAATAGAGTTTGACTTCAAGAAAAAAGTTTATACAAGTCATTTGCATTACTGAATTCTAAAAATATGTGGGCTTTTTAAATACTTGATTATGCTAATAATTTGACAGATAACCTAATCTAGAGAAAGGATGGTACTGTTGTGTTAATGACTTGAACAGTGTGTTTCCACAAAGCGTATAGTTTCTTCCTCTTGTTGCTGGTGATTTTGGCCTCCCCTGGACATGTCAACAAATAGTATATTAAAATAGTTACTGTGCAAGTAGTTTTTTTATTAATAAAGTTTAATTTTAGAATCTGCCTACCAATATAGGAGGCACAAGAGATGCAGGTTTGATCCCTGGGTTGGGAAGATCTACTGGAAAAGGAAATGGCAAAAGAGGAGCCTGGCATTCTACAGTCCATCGGACTGGCAAAGAGTCAAACACAACTGAGCATGCACACAGGCATTTACATCAATAGCTTATAAGCTGGTTGAAGACAAAATGAGGGTTAACTATCGTTAATATCTTTCTTGATAGAGATTCTGGAAATGAGTATTAATGGAGTTCTAGTATTTCACCATGTAAGATAAAATATTATAGAAGTTCCTTAACTGTGCTTTTCAGTCTGCTTGCAGAGGAATTACACTAGCCATGACTGGTTTGTATCTTCTTTGTTCATAATAATGTTGGGCGACAAAGACAAAACATTCCAATTTCTTCAGCAATTCTCCAGGCTTCTGACTTCAGCTTTCCTTTGGTTGCCAAGACTACATATTTCTGTAAGACTTTTCAGTCTGTTTTATAGGAATGTTTTAAATTTTAAGGAAAATCCTCTTTAGATTCAATAGGATCTTATTATTTTATTTGTAGAGTGTGTTATATACTCTATTCATTTTCTGTCTGAATGCAGTTTTGAGTGATTCATTTTGAAGATACACATTTGGTATTTTCTCAAATACTTGCTGTGTTACCTAATGATAACTGAATGAAGGATTAATAATAATAGGTGCATTATTAAATTTTAAACTTGTCATTTAATTGGAAAATTCCATATATAAATAGAAAACCTTTGAATGAATATTTTTATTGTTGCTTTTTTATAATCTCTGGTTAAATTATAGTATAAGAAAATAATATGTTAGTTGAAATTGTATCCATATTGTATAGAGGAAAAGCATACTAATTTTATATACATTTTGGCAATCTATGATGAGTTTTGATTAAGATATTATAGTGTATTTTTTTATTTAAAGATTTTACTAGTTCTCTGGGATCCAAGTTTAGTTTAGAGGTAAGTATATCCCTAATTTATTCATGATTCTGCATTTTGTTTTACTTACTTACTGCATTTAAGACCTCCAACTTGGGGAAAGTGTCCATTATAAGCCATGCTAGTGCTTTTCATGACAGACTGAACTTGGACAGTGGAGTCACACAGTACCCAAGAATAAGTTGTTAAGGGGACTAGAGAGTATCTATGTCAAGTTAAATGAAAGCATTTATTACATGTTCTTAAAATAAGTATTTGTGATAAAGAAAATAAACACAAAGCACCAAGGAATACATTAAATGTTAAAATTTTATAATTTATGTCTGAAATAGCTATATGCAATTCCTGAATAAGACATTCTCCTGCTTGTACTTAACTGTATCTAGAAATTTGCTCACATAAAAGGAGGAACCAAAGACAAAAGAGTATGTACTAGCTTTTCTTCAATCAGTGGAACAATTTTCCTTCTGTTAACCAGAATTTGGACAATTCTTTAAGTTGTACATGAAGATTTAGAATATCTGCTTTGATAAGAATTTGATAAGAATGCTTATCAAAAGAGTTTTTACCTTACATTTGTAAATGAGAGAAAAATTTTTAAGTCCATCACACACTTTCATGTCAAGTATTTTGAAAAGATACCGACATGCCGCTAGTTTTAAGTATTCTACTTTAGTGTTCAGATTGAGACCCTGCCAGACATCACCAGTGAACTGCTGTTAACTATAATTTTATAAAGTTGCATTTCTGCTTTGACTCTTTAAACCTTTTTTCTGACACATTATTTTACTTTTAACACGAGTGATGTTGTCTAATAGCATTTCTTCCCCTAAAACTGAAATCAGGCAGTACTCTAATTGCTTTGAGTTTATTAGATTAACCATTTTGATAGCATCATTTGATAATGGAATGGAGTGACATTACTCAAGGGTTTTAGAATGAACTCAATGTAAAGCTTTATACTTTTCTGTTAGTGCAGCTATATCGTCAGTGAAGACTCATGTAATGCCTTCTTTAGTATCATTTTTTTCTTTTCAACTATAGATATACCAAGTTGAATATTTTATTACCAGTAGTTTGTTTTCCTGTCTTTGTAAAGCAAATAACATTCTGCTAACATTGCTCTTCCAGGATTCTGTCTAGAACTCTTAGCTAAGTGCAGTTACTAATGTCTGTATAATCACCACTCCATAGTTTAAATGTTTTTTTATTTAAACTTTTCATTTAATCTTTTGGATTTTTTTTTTTTTTTGCTGTGTCACTTTACTTGTTAGTGCATACGGTAGAAGACTTAATATATTACTTTAAAAGTGGCCCTTTTCTACTATATTTGTTCCATTGGTTCTAAGCATTACACTGACACTTTCTATGCAGGTTGACAAAATATGCAAATCTGCATTTGCCAAAAGACATGTTAAAGACACTAGCTTTAGCCATTAATAGCACAGACTTTTCCACCATCTTTAGCACAATACCATGTTAATGTAATTAACCTCAAAAAGCTTCAGCCTGTTTGCCCTGAACCCCATTCCCTTGTTCTATTTTTTTCTTTTCCTTTTGTTCCATGGTCTATATTGATTCCAAATATGCTCCTTAATTTATGTATTTATTTATTACTTACACACTTAAATGTAATCTCTCTGGGGCAAGGTTTTGTCCACTGACATGCCCCACCATAATTATTCAGTAAATATGCTGAATGTATGAATTAATATTTAGATAGATATGTGTAAAATTCATACTTTAATTGAAGAAAGTAGGGAAAACTACTAGGTCATTCAAGTCCCTTATGATTATACAGTTGAAGTGACAAATAGATTCAAGGGATTACATCTAATAGAGTGCCTGAAGAACTATGGACAGAGATTCATAATATTGTACAGGAAATGGTGGCCAAACCATCCCCAAGAAAAAGAAATGCAATAAGGCAAAATGGTTGTCTGAAGAAGCCTTAAAAATCACTAAGAAAAGAAGTAAAAGGCGAAGGAGAAAAGGAAAGATATACCCATCTGAATGCAGAGTTCCAAAGAATAGCAAGGAGAGATAAGAAAGCCTTCCTCAGCGATCAGTGCAAAGAAATAGAGGAAACAATAGAATGGGAAAGACTAGAGATCTCGTTAAGAAAATGAGAGATACCAAGGGAACATTTCATGCCAAGATGAGCCCAGTAAATGGCACAAATGGTGTGGACCTAACAGAAGCAGAAGATATTAAGAGGTGGCAAGAATACACAAAAGAACTGTACAAAAAAGATCTTATTGACCTGGATAAACATGGTGTGATCACTCACCTAGAGCCAGACATTTGGAGTGTGAAGTCAAGTGAGCCTTTAGAAGCATTACTGCATACAAAGCTAGTAGAGGTGATGGAATTCCATCTGAGCTATTTTAAACCCTAAAAGATGATGCTGTTAAAGTGCTGCATTCAATATGCCGGCAAATTTAAAAAAATCAGCAATGGCCACAGGACTGGAAAAGGTCAGTTTTCATTCCAATCCCAAAGGAGGGCAATGCCAAAGAATGCTCAAACTGCTGTACAGTTATGCTCATTTCACATGCTAGCAGGGTAATGCTCAAAATCCTTCAAGCTAGGCTTCATCAATATGTGAACTGATAAATTGCAGATGTAAAGCTGGATTTAGAAAAGGCAGAGGAACCAGAGATCAAATTGTCAACATCCGTTGGATTATAGAAAAAATAAGGGAATTCCAGAAAAACATCTCCTCTGCTTCATTGATGACGCTAAAGCCTTTGACTTTGTGAATCACAACAAACTGTGGAAAATTCTTAAAGAGATGGGAATACCAGACCACTTTACCTGTCTCGAGAAACCTGTATGCAAGTCAAAAAGCAGTGGAATAATGAACTGGTTCAAAATTGGAAAAGGGATATGTCAAGGCTGTATATTGTCACCCTGCTTATTTAACCTATATGCAGAGTACATCATGCGAAATTCCGGGCTGAATGAAGCACAAGCTGGAATCAAGATTGCTGGGAGAAATATCAATAACCTCAGGTATACCACACTAATTGCAGAAAGCAAAGAGGAACTAAAGAGCCTCTAGATGAAAGTGAAAGAGGAGAGTGAAAAAGCTGGCTTAAAACTCAGCATTCAAAAAACTAAGATCATGGCATCCAGTCCCATCATTTCATAGCAAATATATGGGTAAAATGTGGAAATAGTGACAGACTTTATTTCCTTGTGCTCGAAAATCACTGCAGATGGTGACTGCAGCCATGAAATTAAAAGACGCTTGCTCCTTGGAAAAAAAGCTATAATCAACCTATACAGCATATTATAAAGCAGAGACATCATTTTGCCAACAAAGGTCTGCCTAGTCAAAACTGGTTTTTCCAGTAGTCATGTACGAATGTGAGGGTCGACCCATAAAGAAGGCTGAGTGCTGAAAATTGATGTTTTTGAACTGGTGCTAGAGGACTTTTGAGAGTCCCTTGGACTGAAAGAAGATCAAATCAGTCCTGAAGGAAATCAACCCTGAATATTCATTGGAAGGACTGATGCTGAAGCCTCAATACTTAGGCCACCTGATGAGCTGACTGATTGGAAAAGGCCCTCATACTGGGAAAGACTGAGGGCAAGAGGAGAAGGGGACAGGAGAGGATGAGATGGTTAGATGGCATCACTGACTCAATGGACATGAATTTGAGCACGCTCTGGGAGTTGGTGATGGACAGGAAAGCCTGGTGTGCTGCAGTCCATGTGTGTGCATGTGCAGTAGGTCACAAAGAGTTGTGTCCAACTCTTTGCAGTCCATGGGGTTGCAAAGAATAAGGCAGGACTGAGTGACTGAACAATAGCAACAAATGTAAAAGACAGTAGGCTTTCATTACCTTAGAAAATGTATTTAAGAGAGCTCCCCTACATTCTTAAAAGTCTTATAAACAAATTGCATCAAAAAGATTTTAAAATTTGGCTTAGGAGAAACAATATAGTAAATAATGAAATATTAAAGTTTTCAAAAATTTATAAACTCTATTACTGTGAGATAAAAATCATTTGAAAAAAATGTGTCCTTAAGCCATTTAGACAAGAAGAACCCATTAATGTACTGATATAGTTAAATTATCTTCCAATTTTGTCTTTAAGAAAATTCTTCATGAGTGATTAAATAATCATTCTTTATGGAATTTCATCAAGAATCAGTTTGACTAATTGTTAACATCAAAGCTGTTAATAAATATAGATTAAGAAAGATCAAGAAATCAGATATTTCCATGGAGGAATACCTAATCTCAAATAATAATTATAGTAAAAATAACAATCATGTATGCCGTCTCTGTTAGTTGAAAGATGAGAAAGGATAACAAATTAAATTGAAATAAAAACTGAAGTATTTTAATTCACTTAGAAACAAAACTTCCTTGATGATAAATCAGGATAAAGTTGCATTCTGATTAACTAGTGTAGTTCTACAAGGAAGTGTCATGGAATAGGATAGTCACTTTATACTCATTTAATTATTTTATATAGTTAAATGTGTGAATATCTGTATCATCCTTTTCATAAAATAAATTAATAATAATCCAACACAGGAGGTTTAAAGTTAAAAATTCTAATAGCATTGAAATGTTCATTTAGATTTAAATGTTATAATTATCAGCATGTCATGGCACACTTGTAACCTATTTGCAAGGGATTAACAGTAGTAAGTCATGTAACCAATCACTTACTGGGAAGAGGATAAGCGGTAAAGTCCTTTCCCCTTCATATATGTGACTTCGAATCTTAGAAGATTCCTTTTTCCTATGTGTGGTTCTTTTTTTTCTGAGAGGAGAAATATTGTTTTTTAGAATTAATTGAATCAAAAAGGTATCTCCGAGTTTTCTCTTCAGGACTCTGCATGGTGTGCATGATGCACATGCTTCACAGAGTAACTGCAGCAATGCCAATAAAATACAGCCTGTTCTCTGCCTACAGATCACTAGCGTGGAGGACAGGATTGGACTGGATTGAATTGGATCAGTTTGGATGGGTTTGGAAAGTTTGTCTTTCTACTAGCGTCTTTCTATTTAATATCCATAAGTTTTCCTTAGTGTTAGGAATAAAATGAGTCATCAAAACCGCCTGTAGTGAAAGAAAAAAAACTAAGACTGCATACTGTGTTTTTCTTTAAGCACATATCTTTCATTTTTAATCATTAAAGCCAAATACTCTAAGAAACAGCATAACATGAACATATGGATTTGTATCATGCCAGTTTTAGTGTACCCCAAACCAAAAGTTTTACTGATAACTTTTTCCATGATATCAGGCTAGTTTATATGTTACTTAGGTGATCTGTTAAATGATGTGATCCTGTATGTGTTCTGCTTAATTCTATGTTCCGAATTTTCTTTAGAGTTACCTTTTACTGAGTTACCATACTTTCCAAGAGTTGTGACTAACCAAAATATATCAGAACACTAGAAGTATAACAAATATAATTTGATGATTCATAAGATTCTCTGTTATATTCATGTCGCTCAGAGCGGTCATTGATCTGGTTTATGAATATCATTAGCTGCAAATTAGAGTTTTATACAGGAGACAGGGATCAAGACCATCCCCATGGAAAAGAAATGCAAAAAAGCAAAATGGCTGTCTGGGGAGGCCTTACAAATAACTGTGAAAAGAAGAGAAGCAAAAAGCAAAGGAGAAAAGGAAAGATATAAGCATCTGAATGCAGAGTTCCAAAGAATAGCAAGAAGAGATAAGAAAGCCTTCCTCAGCAATCAATGCAAAGAAACAGAGGAAAAGAACAGAATGGGAAAGACTCAAGATCTCTTCCAGAAAATTAGAGATACCAAGGGAACATTTCATGCAAAGATAGGCTCGATAAAGGACAGAAATGATATGGACCTAACAGAAGCAGAAGATATTAAGAAGAGATGGCAAGGATACACAGAACTATACAAAAAGATCTTCACGACCCAGATAATCATGATGGTGTGATCACTGACCTAGAGCCAGACATCCTGGAATGTGAAGTCAAGTGGGCCTTAGAAAGCATCACTACAAACGAAGCTAGTGGAGGTGATGGAATTCCACTTGAGCTATTCCAAATCCTGAAAGATGATGCTGTGAAAGTGCTGCACTCAATATGCCAGCAAATTTGGAAAACTCAGCAGTGGCCACAGGACTGGAAAAAGTCAGTTTTCATTGCAATTTCAAAGAAAGGCAATGCCAAAGAATGCTCAAACTACCATACAGTTAAACTTATCTCACACACTAGTAAAATAATGCTCAAAATTCTCCAAGCCAGGCTTCAGCAATATGTGAACTGTGAACTTCCAGATGTTCAAGCTGGTTTTAGAAAAGTCAGAGGAACCAGAGATCAAATTGCCAACATCGGCTGAATTATCGAAAAAGCAAGAGAGTTCCAGAAAAACCTCTATTTCTGCTTTATTGACTATGCCAAAGGTTTTGACTATGTGGATCACAGTAAACTGTGGAAAATTCTGCAAGAGATAGGAATACCGGACCACCTGACCTGCCTCTTGAGAAACCTGTATGCAGGTCAGGAAACAACAGTTAGAACTGGACATGGAAAAACAGACTGGTTCCAAATAGGAAAAGGAGTACATCATACTGTACATTGTCACCCTGTATATTGTCTGCTGTATATTGTCACCCTGCTTATTTAACTTCTATGCAGAGTACATCATGAGAAATGCTGGGCTGGAAGAAGCACAAGCTGGAATCAAGTTGCCGGGAGAAATATCAATCACCTCAGATATGCAGATGACACTACCCTTATGGCAGAAAGTGAAGAGGAACTAAAAAGCCTCTTGATGAAAGTGAAAGAGGAGAGTGAAAAAGTTGGCTTAAAGCTCAACATTCAGAAAAATAAGATCATGGCATCTGGTCTCATCACTTCGTGGGAAATAGATGGGGAAACAGTGGAAACAGTGGCGGACTTTATCTTTCTGGGCTCCAAAATCACTGCAGATGGTGACTGCAGCCATGAAATTAAAAGACGCTTACTCCTTGGAAGGAAAGTTATGACCAACCTAGATAGCATATTGAAAAGCAGAGACATTACTTTGCCAACAAACGTCCATCTAGTCAAGGCTATGGTTTTTCCAGTGGTCATGTATGTATGCAAGAGTTGGACTGTGACGAAAGCTGAGCACCGAAGAACTGATGCTTTTGAACTGTGGTGTTGGAGAAGACTGTTGAGAGTTCCTTAGACTGCAAGGAGATCCAACCAGTCCATTCTAAAGGAGATCAGCCCTGGGTGTTCTTTGGAAGGAATGATGCTACAGCTGAAACTGCAGTACTTTGGCCACCTCATGCGAAGAGTCGACTCATTGGAAAAGCCTTTGATGCTGGGAGGGATTGGGGGCAGGAGGACAAGGGGACGACAGAGGATGAGATGGCTGGATGGCATCACCAACTCGATGGACATGAGTCTGAGTGAACTCCGGGAGATGGTGATGGACAGGGAGGCCTGACGTGCTGCGATTCATGGGGTGGCAAAGAGTCGGACACGACTGAGCGACTGAACTGAACTAAACTGAACTGAGAATTATGAAATGATAATAGACCAGTTAACAAAACTTCTGTTGTTATAAGAGAGTTTACTGTAATTACAGGGTATAATCATTAGTATCTTATTGTCTTTCAGTCAGTTTGTTGAGTAGCTATTCTGTGTAAGTCTTGGTGCTAGGAGTTTTGTTGGTTACCAAAATTTGTGGCATAATTTCTTCCAACAGAGTATAATTCATAAGAGTAGAAGAGTTCTTGCCTTATCTTTGGGAATCCATTACATAATAATGTTTTTTTCTTTGAGATAATTAATTAATCTATTGTCCCCATGTCTATACAAACCTAAATATTTTGTATTAAGCAACTTAGAGACCAGTGTAAGAATATTTCTAAAATATATTATTTTTACACTCTTATTATATGTATATTCAGAAAATTGTTATCTAATTTGCATTGAAAATTAAAGTATTGTATATGTATGAGTTGATTTTTTTGCTCTTATGTGTATTTATTAGACTCATTAATTCTACTCTGCAACTAGTAATCAGTGAAAACACATTGTGTACTCAACAAAAGAAGATAAATCAAAGGATGCTAATTCTCATTCAGTTCATATATTTATTCTTAGCTATTTAATAAAAAACTAATTTTCTTTGTCTGAACATCCATCTGAAGTTGACTACAAGATGTTCATTTAATATAATGCATATATCTTCAGTCATCAATATGTAATATTAATTTTTGTGTGTGCTGTGAGATAAATCCCTAAGAACCTATTATAAAACATAAATTTATAGCTCTATGTTTCCACAAATACATATTTCTCCAATATGAAATGGTAAATCATTATTTATCACATTGAATGATAAAACATGAAAACTACTGGTAAATCACTGAATTTCTTATATAACTCAAACATAAATTCTTAAAAACAGTTTAGCAATGAAATTTGAAAAAATTCTCATTTTAACTCATGTAATTGTTATATGTGTGTTTGATTTGTTTTGATTTTCAAGTATTAACTTTCCTTTATTAAAAAAGTTTGAGCTGCCCAATAAAGATAAAAAGGTAAATTTAAATTTGAGTTATATATGAAAATTTCTGAAATCAGTGATCTATCAATAGTTTTCATGTTTTATTATGATAGCAGATCCAATTTGAGTATCCAATTTTTTATCAGTCTATAGGATATAATTGCTAGTCTAATAATTTTTCTTAACTCAAAATTACATCTTCAAGTTTGTTCTTTGTTTAAAAAATGTATTGTGGTTAGATGTTGAGTTTACTAGATGTTGAGTTTACAGTAACATTAAAGCATACAGCATTCATGATGATAAATTGTACTCAAGAACTAAATTGAAATAACCTACTTTATGAAGAAATTGCTGAAAAATGCATTTTTAAGTATATGTATATATGTATCTATACATATATGATATATATACATAGAAATATAAATAAATACAAAATATATGAAATAAATTATAGATAGATAGATAGATAGCCTGAATTCATTAATGAGGATGCACCACAATTTTAGAGATGAATTTCTTATGGATTTCTCAGTTCAATTATTAGTAACTCAGGTTTAGATTTGGGTTATTTAACATTAGCTTAGAAAAAGCCGATTAGGCAAATATCTTAAGAGCTGACAAACTATATAAACTCTTTTGATATTTTAGAGTCATTAACTAAAGTCAAGGATAATATAAAAATATTGAAATATGCTTAGAATTAAAATGTAAAGCACTTATTACTAATGTACTTATTTATATATTTATTCTTTCATGTAATACCCATCTCCATTATTCCATAGAGATTGAATTTGTCAAAATTACAAAGTGTTAATTGTATTCATTATCTCCGAAGGAAAGTATCATACTGCCTTTATTGAGGTTTAATCTTTCTTTGGTGTTTAACGTTCTAACTTTTTAATTCACATAAAATTTGCGGTAGGTTGTTATGCCACCATGTTAATTTTGAAGTACTAATTTAAAGCATAGGATTTAAATAAGTTTGTTTTTAAATTCATTAATTCTCGATTTTTCTCTTTCATGCAGAGGTACCTACCTATTGACACTATAGAATCTGGCATTCATCCAGTGTATTTTTGCAGCACTCACTATATTGAAATGCTACTGAAAGCGGAGGTGCCACTTGTATTTTCAGCTTTTCACATGTCTGGTTTTGCACCATCACAGGTAATTCATGGAAAATAGTATTTCTTCAACTCCCAGAGCTCAGTGTCTTTGCAAAGAAAATTATATTCTCATCAAATACAGGAAACACATTAAAATTAATCAATCATTTTGTAAATAGTTATATGTCTGCTGCTACTGCTGCTGCTCAGTCACTTCAGTTGTGTCCGACTCTGTATGACCCCATAGACGGAAGCCCACCAGGCTCCCCCGTCCCTGGGATTCTCCAGGCAAGAACACTGGAGAGGGTTGCCATTTCCTTCTCCAATACATGAAAGTGAAAAGTGAAAGGGAAGTCACTTAGTCGTGTCTGACTCTTAGCGACCCCACAGACTGCAGCCTATCAGGTTCTATATGTGTTTAAATCTTTAAGCTGGCTTCCCCTAGGTCTTGCACATTACCATTACATTAGATCTCTGGCATTCACAGATTTTGAGTTCTGTTTCAGCTATTCAAGACATAGACATTCTGGAAATCTATGACATGTAGACTTTTTAATGGAGTATCTCCTTCATAAGGCTTCTGCAAGGATAGTATCTCCTACTGCAAATAGGATGATAGTATCTCATTCTGCAAATGATAGTATCTCCTTCATAAGGCTTCTGCAAGGATTAGGTAGACTAACTGAGGGCAAGAATTCTTATCACCACTGAGTATCTGGTATGTGAGATATTGTATCTTATCTAACAGTAAGCTCTCTTTTGGAGTCTGGGAAGGTTTAATGATGTCTTGAGGGCCTGGTATTGGGCATGTGGTTATTTGCAGTAGCCAAAGATGTCTCCCTCCTGTGCTTAGTCAGTCTTTCAGTGGTAGAGTGTGGATTGCTTCTTTACTATGTTATCAGGCTAAAATTTAATATTTTAAAACTTAAATCTTTCTTCTGTTTTTAGAATTGAATCTCTAGGTCAGAGTCCAGAAGGTAGATACTTAATCAAAAGATACGAACACTTTTAAGGTTCTTGATGCATACCAAGTTGCTTTGATTTTGTATTCTTCTAATAGAAATGAAGAGAGTGTCTGTTCTCCAGGACTGGGTACTTGGGTTTTTCAAAACTAATTGCTAAATTTTTAAAATTTGCAGGGTTTGAGGCTTTTTTGAACATTAATAAGGTTGATTATAATTCCACAGTTTTGTTAACTAGTTGTATCTTTTTATTCATTGCCCATCTGTCTTAGTGGACTTCCTATTGACTTGTAAATATCCTTTAAAAGTAACCTCCACTATCCAAATCCCTTCAGTTCTTGAGTAATAATTTTTTACTTATTTTATAATTTGACCTATCTACTTATTTATTATTATATTTGTATTTATTATTCTGTTTTGCTTATTGAACTTTATTATTGCATCTTAACATGGGGTAAGAGTAAATAAACCTATTATTTACTTCCTAATGCTCTCCTAAAAAAGTCAATTTACTATTTATACCTATTGGTTCCTCTTATGTGCACTTTAAGAAGATTTTTCTCAGGTCAAAGTGGACATTTAAATTTGAAATTTAGATTTTTATTCTGTTAAAATATAGATACTTTGAAAAAAATTATGTTCACATCACATTATTCTTCACATTATGATATATGCTTTTATACTTACTTTGAAGAGACCTTATATCACTTATTACATTTACTTGTATCAGGTTACTCTGCCTGTTGAATTTTAAATTTCCTGAAATTTAATAAGAAGTTCAAATATAACAAAGGAATTGCATGTAGTGGAAACGCCAATTCTTTCTTAGCCAATTCTCACTCTTACTATGTTTTTACCTAAACTCTTCTGAGAATTTTGAATCACAAAATGTTTAATTCTGCTTGGAATTAGTTACAATAAGTTCAACAATCCTTTCTATTTATATTTTTATATATATATATATATATATATATATATATATATATATATATATATATAAAATAATTCAAGCCAAGGAGAGTTCCTTTTGTCATTCTAGATTATGTGCTGTACTCAGTCAGTCAGTTGTGTCTGACTCTTTGGACCCCATGGACTGTAGCCTGCCAGGCTCCTCTGTCCATGGGATTTTCCAGATGAGAATACTGGAGTGGGTTGCCTTTCCCCTCTACAGGGGATCTTCCCAACCCAGGGATTGAACCCGGGTCTCCTGCATTGCAGACAGATTCTTTACCATCTACACCAAACATTTAAGAATGGATGACCAAAAACTGTGGGGAAAACTTTCAGTACCCAAGGCCCTACGATATCAATTTGGTGTACCTCTTTATCGTTTTGGCTTCTCTTTAACAATTTGATATGTTATTATCAATTTGAAGCTACATACATGTAGATTTACCTAATAAAAAACTACTGCATTATTTCTGAGTAGTAATGTTATATTTCTTAAATTATCTAATGTAAAAATGCCTGTCTATGGCTCCTTATGTGAGCTAATCATTTTGTGTCTTAAGAAGTATGTATCATTGCTTTGTTATTATTAACCATTTTATTGCTAATTATGAAATATGAAAACAACATTTAAATAACTTGGTGTATGTAGTTAAGTAATTATTTATATACAAATTTTGTATTTCAAAGTTTACTCATTCTGATCTAATTAGGAGCCATGCTTTTTAAAGTTGCATATTTATAGACATTAAGGGATTGGTTGATTAATGAAAGAATTTGTGAGCAGATTGCTAAATAAAATATACAGATCTCTAGACTAAAAATAATAAGCTCAACTAGAATACAAGCTCAATTAGCTAGAAATACATATTTGTTGATTAGCATTTGAGATGGGAAGGAAAATCAAAATGAAAATATACTTTTAAAATGAACAGAAAATCACATATTCTAATGAAAATGTAGAATTTTATTCTTTAAAAGAAAAAACTTTATTGTATTTTAGTAATTTTCCTATCCTAAGAAGTACCCCATATCTTTAATGACTTAACTTTTGTAATTCCTTGGGGTCATCATTTTGCATATCATTGATTATTGTACTATATTGTGTCAGCAAGTGAGCTAACATGTATAATCCTCCAAATACACTCAAGAAAAATCTCTTGATTTTTCTCATTGCTGCTTTTCCCCCCTCCATGAAAGCAGGATTAAAGAAAACTATTTTATTGTTTCATATTTTGTGACAGTGCATTTTGAAAATGCAAAGTATACAAATGTAAAGCAAGGGTTCAAGACTGGGAATGCCCCTTGTATGTGCATGTCCCCAAGCTTTCCCTTTCTTTATGTTGTTGATGTTGCTATTTGAAATGGTACCTTCTCCCTCCTTGTGCCCCATCTTTACTTGTCATACTTATCTTTGATATCTGTCCAAATGGAAACTTTTAGGATCACTTACAAGTAGATGATTCTGCTTTGAATTGTATGCAGTTTCTGTGTTACTCTTCTAGTAACACAGTACTCTTTGCTTTGTGGAATCATTATTTGTGTGTTTACCTCTTTCTTACTAGTTGAAGTTTGTTAAAGATATGTATGCCTGATATATCTTCAAGTCTTTTAAGTATCTTGACACAGTGTCTTGTCTAGAAGTGCAATAAATATACTTTTTTATTTATATCAGTGCTTCACAGTATAAAAGTGTGTTTTCAGATCTTATTTCATTTAAAATTTTAACTTCATTTGACAGATGGAGAAATTCAGGAACATTCAGGATCAGTGAAATGAGTGAATTGACTTATTGATATAACCCTGATAGCAAGGACTTCACTTGAAACCACATCTTACTTTACTAACATTCTTTCTATGATGAATAAATAAAATAATGTCAGAAGAGTTTTTAAAAATAGGGTCTTTGTATCATAAAACTTAATCATTTAGGGCATACCTCTTTTGACTTAATCAGGTATTCTTAAGTAATTGTTCTAACTAATGTTTTTACTAAAGAATTAAGTACATTTTTTGAAGATTGTTTTATATCTAGATACAACTGAGAATAATTTACCTTAGATATAATAATGATGTTTTTATCAGTGTTTCATCATAAAATGTCCTTTGTCATGAAAGTGAAAGTCACTCAGTTGTTTCCAGCTCTTTGCAACCCCATGGACTATACAGTCCATGGAATTCTCCAGGCCAGAATACTGGAGTGGGTAGCCTTTCCCTTCTCCAGGGGATCTTCTCAACCCAGGGATCAAACCCAAGTCTCCCTCAGGTGGGTTCTTTACCAGCTGAGCCACAAGGGAAGCCCAAGAATGCTGAAGTGGGTAGCCTATCCCTTCTCCAGCGGATCTTCCCAACCCAGGAATCAAACTGGGGTCTCCTGCATTGCAGGTGGGTTCTTTACCAACTGAGCTATCAGGGAAGCCTGTGGTGTTTGTCATAAGCTTAAGTATAAGGAGCAAACTTTTCTAGGAAGGCTATGGTACATTTTGATACATATTGTGTAAGGGATTTTCCTCCCTTTTTATCCTAAAGTGAATGTGTTAGTGGCTCAAAAAATCATTTAAATGTTTCAAATATAATTAAATGTAAGGAATATTGGTTTACCATAAAAACATAATTAGTTTATTTTACTTTCTTTGTCATCTATTCCATTAATTGCTAATAGCAATTTTATTAATAGTATATTTTTGAGATTTATGTGAGGGAATTTTGCAGTTTCTAGCAAAAGCACACATGCATTTACCCTTTCATCCAGCCATCTCATTTATAGAAATCTATCCCAGAAATACACTGACAAAAATTTTGAAAATGCCTGTGTATAGATATGTTTTATAGCATATAAGACCATATAGTATAAAGACTGGGGCTTCCCTGGTGGCTCAGTGGTAAAGAATCCGCCTGTCAATGCAGGAGACACGTGTTCAGTACCTGGATCAGGAGGATTCCCTGGAGGAAGAAATGGCAATCCACTCCAGTGTTCTTACCTGGGAAATCCCATGGACAGAGGAGCTTGGCGGGCTACAGTGTATGGAGTTGCAAAAGAGTTGGCCATGACTTAACAGCTAAACAACAACAGTAACTATCAAAAGACTAGGAATAATACACGTGTCTATAAATAGGGACTTGTTGAGTTAGTTATGGTTTATCTACAGGGTAGTACTGCTCCTGCTGCTGCTGCTGCTAAGTCGCTTCAGTCGTGTCCGACTCTGTGCGACCCCATAGACGGCAGCCCACCAGGCTCCCCCATCCCTGGGATTCTCCAGGCAAGAACCCTGGAGTGGGTTGCCATTTCCTTCTCCAAGCCATGCAAGTGAAAAGGGAAAGTGAAGTCGCTCAGTCGTGTCCGACCCTCAGCCATCCCATGGACTACAGCCTTCCAGGCTCCTCCGTCCATGGGATTTTCCAGGCAAGAGTATTGGAGTGGGGTGCCATTGCCTTCTCTACAGGGTAGTACTATGCAGTTATAAAACTGAATAAGAGATACCTCTGTATATTGCCATGGAGTGATAGTCAGGATCTTTTGTTAAGAGAGATAAAGGTGGAGAACAAAAACAAAAAAATGTTTAGTATTTTACTATTTATATGGGAAAACGTGGGAATATAAATACAAGTTCAAATGTGTTTGTATTAAAAAATGAAAGAATGTATCATATTTTGTTAAGTGATTGCTTATAGGGATAAGTAAGGAATGAGCTCAAGAGTCAGGAAATATACCTTACTTTGGAGTCATTTAAATAGTTCATATCATACTATAAATACATATAATTAAATGAACCTAACCGTACCTACTTGACAGTATAACCTTGTAAGAAGCACTTTGATTTTTTAACCATTTTTAAAGTATAGTAAATTTTCAATGTATTAATTTCATATGTATGTCAAAGTGATTCAGTTATACATATATATGTACATATATATGTTATTTTCGGAATCTTTTCCATTATAGGTTATTACAAGGTATTGAATATAGTTCCCTGTGCTCTCTAGTAGGTCCTTGTTATTTATCTATTTTATATATAGTGGTGTTTATATGCTAATCCCACACTCCTAATTTATCTCCCACACACCCTTATTGTGTCCTCTGGTAACCAGAGAAAGTTTGTTTTCTATGTCTGATTCTCTGTTATGTAAATAATTTCATTTATATCATTATTTTAGATTCCACATATAAGTGATATCATATGATGGTTGTCTTTCTCTGACTTCCCTTAGTATGATAATCTCTAGGTCCTACCATGTGCTGCAAATAGCATTATTTCATTCTTTTTTTATGACTGATATTCCATTGTGTATATATATATACCACATCTTCTTTATCCAGTCATCTCTAGATAGACACTTAGGATGCTTCCATGTCTTGGCTATTGTAAATACTGCTGCAGTGACCATTGAGGTGCATGTGTCTTTTTGAATTAGAGTTTTCTCACATAAATGCACAAGAGTAGGATTGCTGGATCATATGGTAACTCTGTTTTTAGTTTTTACAGAACTTCCATACCGTTCTCCAGAGTGTCTGCACCAATTTACATTCCCACCAACATTTTGGAGGGTTTCTTTTTCTCCACACCCTGAAAGGCACTTAATTTTTTTTAAGGCACTTTAAAACATAGGCATTTGACTGTACATCCCAAGTGATATGTTGTCTAAATGACAAAGAAAACAACAGAAATATTACTGTTTTAAGTATTCATGTTGCTTATGGTAGTGCTGGTATTATTATTATGGATTCTTATTTTTGTCTTGTTCAGTAAATGAAACAAAAAATTGATACCATTGATAACTCAGATTTTCAGTTTGTTTTAATGCAAGCACAGATATAATATATAGCAATTTATGATGTGTTTTATCTTAAAAGCTTTAAGAAGGGAAACCTGTAGAGGAAAATGGACTTCAGAGACATGTCAATCAATCCAAATTTTGAAACTGTGATGGCTCTGGTATATATAATGCTTTCTTCCTATTATGTGTATTTGGAATAATTACATAATAAAAATGTTAAAGAAAAGAGTTCATCATGTCTGTTTGGATACATATTATTTCTTTTGTCCTGTTAGAGCCCTAGACTATCAGCTAATATATAGATCACTTCATCTTATAAAAATAGAGAAGCTATTTGCTTAAGGTTTAAAAGACATAACTCATAGTTTAGCATTCTTCCAGGGATATAGTGTTCTGAATTCTATCACAATTGAATAATTCTGGGATATTTTGCTCATGTAATAGCAGTAGCTGGTATAGTTTCTGCCAAATGAAGAAGCTATATATTTAAAAGGTGTATGTCTCCTCTTTAAGTGCAAGTTCTGTGAGGACAGGGACTAAATGTATTTTGTTCACTTAAGAATTATAATAATGCTTGTTGTATATTAGGTACATAAGTGTTTGTTAAATGAATGATAAACATCTGTACCTCTGTTATAGAATAACATTTATATAGCACTTGATATATTTTCAAAATGCTTTCAATTATAATGATTCATTTTTCCTGTCTTAAATTTCCCACATGTTGAAAAGGCTGGTATTATTCTCCATCTGGGGCTTTCCAAATGGCGCACATAAAGAAACTGCCTACCAGTGCAGGAGATGTAAGAGCTGCTTGTTCAATCCCTGGGTCAGGAAGATCCCCCTGAGGAGAGCATGGCAACCCACTTCAGTATTCTTGCCTGAAAAACCCCAGGGACAGAGGACCCTGATGTGTTATATTGTCCATAGGGTTGCAAAGAGTTGGCTGTGACTGAAGTGACTCAGCACACACACACATTCTACATTTAATGAAAAAAACAAAACAAAACATAGAAAATAGCGCTTGAATGTTGTGTAAATCCCAGAAAATTGCAGTTGCTTTAGAAACCATGTATAACAAATAAGTAATTACAGATCTGAGGACAACTGTCTTTTAACCCGTACGGATAAAGCTTTAGGAATAAGTAAATATTTTGACTTCAGATGTCTTTGTTTGAATCATAAAAGTGGTAGGTTTAAAGGTCAAAATGAGTCAGTGGTCAACAGTTTCACACCTTTCAACCTGTAGAATAGTCAGACCAACTAAAAAGAAGATGGGAACTGTGATCCCTTCATCATTATCCACTTGCTAGTCACCCATGAAGCTGACAGCTGAATGGGAACTGATTTCTCTGGCTGCCCAGATCATTTGCATTAATTTTCATTCTTCAATTGTTTCTATTTATTCATTCATCTAGAATCTTTCATTTTCATTAACAAAGCATGGCCCTTGCTTGACTAGTATTTATAGCTGTGACAAAGCATGGTCAGAACCCTGGCAGCAGTGCATTAGGGAATTAAGAGCCACTGACTGCTTCAACCCATCTAGTCAAGTAGGAACAAGAATTGCTTCCTCCCCAATGCAGCAGAGCTGTAGATACTTGATTGGGCAGTGGAAGTTTGGTAATTAACTTTGCATGACAACCTGCCCTCCAGGTCGAGATCTAGAAGAATCCTATTGCTGCCAAATGAAATTTAAAGTTAGGACCAAAATAAATTAAATATATCCTGTCCATTGACAAATACTGAATGTTCATGTGTATATTCAAATTCAATATTGAGTTAACCTATGGCTCTATAAAATATTTTGGAACATAATAGAAGGGAACATATTTGTAAAGAAAAATCTGATCCTGAGAACAGAATTACAGTTAAAAAAATACTTGGTTATATATAGTGGCATTATCAATAATAAGAAATATGACCAGAAGATGAGGGGGAAAAAGATATGCCTATAATAGCTAAAAATAAAATGTTAATGGTTGACTTGAGTAATGATGTATGGAAAACAAAAATGTAATATCATCTGATATGGGCCGATTTGTTGTTCAGTCACTAAGCCATGTCTGACTCTTCATGACCCCATGGACTGCAGCATGCCAGGCTCCTCTGTCCTCCACTGTCTCCCACGGTCTGTCCATAACCATCTCATCCTCTGTTGCCCTTTCTCCTTTTGCCTTCAAACTTTCTCAGCATCAGGGTCTTTTCCAGTGAATCAGCTTTTTGCATCAGGTGGCCAAAGTATTGGAGCTTCTGCTTCAGCATCAATCCTTCCAGTGAATATTCAGGATTGATTTCCTGACAGGTTAGATCTCCTTGTAGTCCAAGGGACTTGCAAGTGTCTTCTCCAAACCACAATTCAAAAGCATCAGTTCTGAGGCACTTGACTTTCCTTATGGTCCAACTCTCACACTTGTACATGACTACTGAAAAAAGCATAGTATCCTCCCTGCAAAAAAAAAAAAAATCATATGTTGAAATTCTAAGCCTCAGTATCTCAGAATGAGGCTATATTTGGATATAGAGTCTTTAAAGCAGTGTGTGTGTGCTAAGTCACTTCAGTCGTGTCCAACTCTTTGTGATCCCAAGAGCTGTAGACTGCCAGGCACTTCTATCCATGGGATTCTCCAGGCAAAAATACTGGAGTGGGTTGCCATGCCCGTCTCCAATGGATCTTCCCAACCCAGGGATTGAACCCATGTCTCTTATGTCTCCTGCATTGGCAGGTGGGTTCTTTACCACTAATGCCACCTGGGAAGCTTTAAAGGGGTTATTAAGTTACAATGAGGTCATTAAACTTAATTATGAGGTCATTAAAATGGGCTTCCCTGGTGGCTCAGACAGTAAAGATTGAGGGAGGCCTGGTTCAGTCCCTGGGTTAGGAAGATCCCCTGAACAAGGGCATGGCAACCACTCCAGTATTTTTGCCTGGAGAATCCCCATGGACGGAGGATCCTGGCAGGCTACATCCATGGGGTTACAGAGTCAGACACTACTGAGTGACTAAGCACAGCACAGAGGTCATTAGGGTGGGTCTGAATCCAATATTACCATTACCTTACAGGAAGTAATTTGGATACCAGACATGTACAGAAGGAAGACCTCTGTGAAATGAAATGTGAAAATGTAGGGAGAAGATGGCCATTTACAAGCCAAGAAGAGAGGCCTCAGAAGAAACCAACCCTGCCAGTACCTTGATCCTGGACTTTTCCAGAATTATGAGATCAATTTCTGTTAAGTCACCCAGTGTGTTACCTTGTTATGACAATCTTATCAAACTAATACCCATGTTAAAGGCAGTTAAAAGCAGAATCAACATTCCCCCCAAATTGAGTCAGGGATATAAAAGCAAAGTTTAGAAACTACTGGAGAATGTATTTTTTTAAAGGTCAACACAATAGAACAAAAAAGAAAAATTTGTGTGTGTCTTTATCTTTGTATGACAGATTGAGATATGCTTTATCTTTATATCTGTTCCCATTCCTTCTTCCTCACCCCTAAAAATCAAAACTATAGTGAAGAGAGGTTAAATAAAAGAAAATTCTCCTCAGTGGTAATTTTTAAGTCATAAATGAAAATTAAAATATTTGAAAGTAATTGTCTCAGTTTCCTAGGAATGTCATATCAAAGTACCACCAACTCAGTAGCTTAAAACAACAGCAATTTATCATCTCACAGTTTGAGAGGATAAAAGTGTTGGCAGGGCTGTGTTCACTTAGACAGCACTGAGAAAGAACTGTTTGTTGCCTCTTTCCTCTCTTCTGGTAGCCATTGGTATGTCTCAGCTTATAAATACCTCACTCCAATCTTCTGTCTTCACGAGACAGTCTCCACGTGTGTCTTTTCAGGGCCTTCCCACTGTGTGTTCACATTTTCAGTTTATTTGATATAAGTCATGTTGGAATAAGGCTCAGCCTAACCTCATTTTCACTTGATTACCTCTGTAAAGACACTGTTTTCAAATAATGTCACATTCATAGGTCCTGGGAGTTAGGACTTTGACTTATTTTGGGGGGGAGAGACACAATTCCACCCATAACATTGCTGTACCAAAACATTACCAATGTTAATCACTGTATTATTATTTTTTAGTAGGCATGTATTGCTTTTATAATCTGAAAAATGTTTTTCAGAAAGTAAATGATTTTTGTAAAAAGTCTCATTTTTGAGTTCTGTACATTAGCTCTCAGTTTCTATGTTATATAATTCTGGTTGATTTAAATTGTTTTATTATTCAGCAAGAGTCCATTTGCATTAATGTAACATTTAGCAATCTGTCATCTGCATAATTATACATCTGTGATTCTAGGTAGGGTAGAAGATGCTCCCATTTCTGAATTAAAATAGTCTCAGCATTTGTCATCTGAAGAGAGCGGACTGGTGTTATAGGTAAGAGAAGGACAATATGAATCAAGAAGGCATTTAGCAATAGCATAGGAACAGTATGAACACCATCAGTTAACCCCTAAGTCCTGAGTTGGGACTTGAGTAATGGCCTTGGGAGGCCATTAGAGTTTTCTCACACGTTAGGCAAGTAGGTGAGGCATCCTTATATCCTTATTAGGCTTCTTGTAGTCAGACTGTCTATTTTGATTGAATGGTTTTATGTGAGTTATTTATTGAGTACTGCTTTTAAAAAGTCAAAATGGCTATATCAGCTTTCTAATCACCTAACTTTTATTTTTTTTCCCTAGATTTGTATGCAATGGATAACTCAGTGTTTTTGGAATTATTTAGATTGGATAGAAATCTGCCATTACATTGCTACCTGTGTTTTCCTTGGTCCAGATTATCAAGTGTATATCTGTATAGCTATATTCAAACATCTTCAACAAGACATTCTACAGCACACTCAGACTCAAGATCTGCAGGTTTTCCTAAAAGTGAGTAACTTTATTTCTAGAGGAAAAATTTTGGTTGAAAGTTGTCAACTTTGATGGGGTGCCTAGTGCCAGGTATTTTTCTATATGCTCATGCAATCCTAAAAACAACCTTGAGAGGTAGGTATTATAATCTTTATTTTAGAGATGAGGAAACAGGTATTAAGTACATTGCCCAAGATTTTACAGCTGATGAATGCTGCTAAACTGTGATGGGGCTGGGATATGAAGGTAAGCTGTCTGGCTACAAATTTTGCTTTTAACCAGTATGCTGTGCCTAAAGGACTTTTTTTTTTTTTTTTTATACTCCTGTATCTTATTTAGCTAATAAAAGTTCAAGTTACTATGTGTTAATACACAGCTTTGAAACTTTTTTAAAAATGTAATTTATTATACCTTCATACTCTATTTTTCTAAATTTTGAAATATTTTTTGAAAGGTTTCCATGAAAGAATCTATCTTAACACTGTTTTTAAAAGTCATTATTATATAGAAGTACAGAAGTTAATATTTTAAAGCAAGATCAAATAGCTTTCTTTTTCACAATAATGTGACTTTTGAAACTCTGGACTTTAGAAAATATAAGATATATAAATACCTCCCTATATGTGATTCTTGCTGAAAATGCAGATTTGTTTTAAGTTTAAATATTTCCTTGAATTTAAGTATATTTCCCTCCCCCTGCTACCCTCAGATACATACGCATGCATAGACACACTTACCCTAGAACCAACATTTGTCATATGTAGCTTTTTTCTAGGTGGACAAATAATTTCCATGTGAATTAATTTTATTTTTATTATTTATTGTTAGATATTTTTTAGTTATTTTTCTTTTTTTGTTTCTCATTTATTTTTTATTAAAGCATAATTGCTTTACAGATTTTTGTTGTTTTCTGTCAAACCTCAACATGAATCAGCCATAGAAATATATATATCCCCTCGCTTTTGAGCCTCCCTCCCATCTCCCCCCATCCCACCCCTCCAGGCTGACACAGAGCCCTGTTTCAGTTTCCTGAGACATACAGCAAATTCCTATTGGCTATCTATTTTACGTATCGTAGTGCAAGTTTCCTTGTTACTCTTTCCGTACATCTCACCCTCTCCTCCCCTCTCCCCATATCCATAAGTCTATTCTCTTTGCCTGTTTCTCCATTGTTGCCCTGTAAATAAATCTTCAGTACCATTTTTCTAGATTCTATATATATACGTTAGAATATGGTATTTATCTTTCTCTTTCTGATTCACTTGTCATTTGATGATGTCTTTTGTAAGTAAATGTCATTGATCATTTAAGATTGATAAACTGTCAATCAATTTTTATTTCATAAATACTAAATCCAAAAGGTCTCAAACTTCCTACATGTATCATAGAATTATGATCTTAGAAACATTCTTAATGAAATAAGGTATAACACAACAATGGTCATACAAGCAGAAGGAAAATTTAGGTAGAAAAAGAAAAAAATTATCTGTAAAAGGTGATTTGGAGAACAGGGATGGTTAAGTAAGTGAGAATTATATTGAGGACAAAATGTGGGTTCCTTTTCAGTAAGGGGCATTTTCATTAGTTGCAGTGGTCAGTTAAAGGGATTTCAGGGCCTAAAATTTCCCCAAATACTTACATTTGAATGCCTTCTTACCTATAATTATCTATTCTCTTATCCTACTTTAGTTTCTTTTATAGTGTGTGTCACTGACTGAAATTATCTTAGATATACTGTCAGTCTTCCCCAGTATACTGTATAAGCTCCACAAGGATTGTGATTTTGTCTATCTCAGTTACTAGTGTATTTTTCAGTGCTTTGAACAGCACCTGGTACATGGTAGGTGCTCAATAAACACTTGCTAGAGTAAACAATGAATGTAAATAAATATAAAGGGAGAGATTAATGGACTTAATTGTATTCACATTGAATAACAAAAATTACTAACACCTTCCTTTCCACCAGAGGGGTGTCCATATATTTCATCATGTTTAACCTGATAGATGCTGGTGATTATTGCAATCTCACCTCTTCCTGATTGCTGCCAGGAAAAATAATAGAGTTTACAAATGGTGACCTCTTTAAATATTTCCCAAACTCTGTTATGCTCTAGGCATAATGCTATCAGTTTAAAACTAAAGAATTTTAAAATGAGGGTTTTTTAAAGATAAAAGATTATCTTTACTAAGTCCTACTTAAATTACTAAAATTTTAACTGAATTGGCTTAAATCCAAAGTAAGGGCATGTTGGCAAAGAATTAATTTTAGCAGTTGTCCTGGAGCTAACCTTACTTCTTACTCCTGCTGTTTGCATTCATCTGAGGTATTAGGAAAAATGCCTTTCTAATACCATGACTTCATGTTATTTTTTGTTTCCAGCAAGTAGATCTGGGGTCACTGATCTCTTTTGATGAGCAGTTATTTTTCTTGTGAGATAAATTCCAGTATACTCTATTAAGTATGCATTTACATACCCCTTTAACTACTCCATTAAGCCCAGTTAAAATGTCTTCTTTGAAAAGTATGTAAACATATGTACACTATTTTTCACTTATTCATATATTAGCCAATAATGAAATTTCAATTAAGGAAGTGATTTTATTCTTCCTTTCCTCAGGAAAGGAAAATCCACCAAGTCAGAAAGACATAGGATTTTTAAAGTCCTCATTAAACTGTTGTTATGGGGATTAAACCTTTGAAATTAGGTTTTATACTTTCTGATCCAAAATCTCAGACTTGTACAAAGGGAGAAAAAACTTGTCAAAAATTTTCCATATAACTACATACCACAGCCATAATGATATTCTTACGTAGGTTACGTTATGCCCTGACTCTACATATTTAGTAATGACTGTTTCTGATAGGAACAGGACGTAGAGTAGTTCAGGGGACTTTTACTATTTATTGTATGCATTTATGAGGGCTCTTTTTTTTTTAAATTTTTGAAGAATGAGCCCCTACTTTTGTAATAAAGCTACTTTTAAAAAGGGTATTAATCATTATATAAAAATAGATAGAACAAGCATCAACTGTGCTAAATGAGTTCAAATAATTAGACCCAGTTGAAATAGTTTGCAAAATATTGAAAAACCACAAACATGTTTTCAATTACAGTATTATCAGTTATCCTGAGAAACTTGAGAAAATGAGATGATTCCAGAAAATTGAAAATATGAAATTCTTTTCCCTGTTTAATTTCATGTATTTACAGAAAGAGATAAGATAGAAGCATTGCTTTAGGAATAAAAATCTCTCTGAAGCATATAGTATAGAGAAAATACCAACTCATTCTGTATTCGCTTTGGTTTGGGCTCAAGATTTGAAATTAAGTAATTGAGTCTAGACTCGGTGCTTGAATTTATGGTAACCCCCTGAATAATTCTTCATGATCTGTATATTAAAAAAAGATGACTTGGGATTTCTTAACTAAGTTTTACCTAATTAAAAAAAAAAAAAAAAACAAGCAGAATAACTTGTTTATATTTCCTCATTTGATTAAACCACTAAAAGATTAGATGAATGCCATGGGTGTAAGTTTATCAGCAAGGTATCGTCTGAGTTTTTTGCAGCATCTTTTTAAACACAATAAATATGTGGGTTGGATAATAGAGCAGCTAAGTGCATTATTCCCACACTATGGCATTGGATAAATTACGGCTGAGCTAGAAGACAACTTCTAAAGATGTGCTGAAAATCTTAGTCTTGAACCTAAAATTTTTCTGTGACAGATGATAGTTCAGAAAATCTGTAGGCATCAAACTTTCAGAAACGAAAACATCATCTGACAAAATTAATTTTCTCAATATCTCAGACTTGAAAATCTAAAGTTGGGTTGGTTTGTTTTTTAATGAATCTCTTTTTTTCTCTCTCTCACATGCATTCCCCTACCCCCGCGCCCCCCCCCCACACACACACATACAGACACACACAAAAGCAAGTTTAGGTTGATTTACTTTGATGGTATTTTAAGAAGACCCACTGTTTTAGCAGACTAGCTGTATTTCATTGCTTTCTGCATGTTAATAGGCTGGCAGTGATCTTGGTTTTAGTTTATGAATTCAACCTGGGGAAAAACATCACTGAAATGCCAGGCTGGGAAAAGATTGCCTTCCAGTGAAATTAGGCTGTGAAGACTCAAAATACTTAATTAAAATGCTTCAAGTAAATCCTGCATATTATGGAGAAATCAATTTATAATTATGTAAAAATCAGATTAATTTCATCCCATCAGTAAATTGTCAAGTGGGTTTTTTTGTTGTTTCTACTTGCAGCTGTGGTTACTTGAACATGTTGGCATAAGAAATAGAGATCAGACTGAAGAAAAAAAAAAAACAAACTAATTGTATAGTAAGCTCTTAAAAGGCAGAAGTGTTTATAGTATTAAAAATAATCCACCATCTGAAGGAACAGATGCAACATGTTCAGTGTGTTATTCAACTGTGGTTATGTTTTTTGCCTTCACCTTACATCATTTGAGCCCATCTCAAGTTAAATTCTGCCACTCTGTGTAAGTTTGGGCATGTTGCTTACCTCCATATGCCTAATTTTTCTCATATGTTAATTGAGTATGAAATAATACCTATCACTTAGAGTTGTGGAGGAAAGAAATGAGATGATATCTGTGAAATACTTCTACAACATTATCTGGTACATAGCAAGTGCTTTAAAAAAAGTTAGTAGTGACTTGTTTCTCCATCTCTGTTCATCCTCCTTTTAGTGAGCCCATCCATGCTTAACATTATAAATTTGTAGTGCAATCAAGAAAATCTAACTCAATCATTTCAGAGAATGTAGCTTAACAAAAATATCATGACCACCGTTGATACTGTGAATGCTTATTGAATGACAGGCACTGGGCAAAAGGATTGCTCATTCACTCAATGACCCTTGCCCAGCTTCTGTGTTCCAAGCATTGTGGTGGTTACAAGATAGGCAATGGCCTACCACATTGACTTTAATGTTTTACTTATTACTGTTGTTCAGTCATGAAGTCATGTCTGAGTCTTTGTGACCACATGGACTGCAGCACATCAGGCTTCCCTCTCCTTCACTCTCCCAAAGTTTGCTCAAACTCCTGTCCATTGAGTCGCTGATGTCATCCAACCATCTCATCCTCTGTCATTCCCTTCCCTTCCTGCCTTCAATCTTTCCCAGCATCAGGGTCTTTTCCAGTGAGTCAGCTCTTCACATCAGGTGTTCAAAGTATTGGAGCTTCAGCTTCAGCATCAGTCCTTCCAATGAATATTCAGGGTTGATTTCCTTTAGGATGGACTGGTTTGATCTCCTTGCTGTCCAAGGAACTCTCGAGTCTTCTCCAACACTACAGTTCAGGAGCATCAGTTCTTTGGCACTCAGCCTTCTTTATGGTCCAACTCTCATATCCATACAGGACTACTGGAAAAACTATACCTTTGACTATATGGACCTTTGTTGGCAAAGTGATGCCTCTGCTTTTTAATATGCTGTCCAGGTTTGTAATAGCTTTTCTTCCTAGGATCAAGCATCTTTTAATCATGGCTGCAGTCACTGTCTGCAGTAATTTTGGAGACTAAGAAAATAAAATCTGCCACTGTTGCCATTTTTTTCCCATCTAGTTCTACTAGTAGATAAACAATATGTGAATGAATATATAATATCTCAGGTACTGATAGATCTTAAATATAAAGAAATCAAACATGGTAAGGGAGTCAGTCAGATTCATAAGTGCTATGTAGATAGAGTCTAGTGAAGGCTGCTGGGAGTGGGTAATCAGAGACTGAATGAAGCAAAGGAAAAAGAAAAGTAATGCAAGGACTTCTGTGCAAAATCCTTCTAAATGAGACGGCAAATGTAAGGGCTCAGAGGTAAGAATGGGCTTGGCCCACTTATAAAGTGTTGAGATGACCACTGTGGCCAAAACAAGGTGAGGGACTACGAACGGTCAGGGATGAGGCAGGAATCAGACCACATAAGGCTTTCTAGTTCACGGTAAAGAGTTCAGAAAACACAGTTTATGTTGTTATTGTCTATATTTACACACAAAAAAATGAGGCTTAGAGAATCTGTAAACTTTCCCAGGTTAATTTGTCTAGTAACTAACACAGGTGAGTTTGAACCCATTTTGGTCTGAATCCAAATCCTATGCCCTTTCTAGTGTATCCCTGACTAGTCTGTTTACTTAAAAAAAAAAAATCCTAAATTCAGTGGACTTTCTAACTAAATGCTCTCACTAGTAAAAGGAAACCAGTGGATACATACTTGAAACTAGATTCTGTGTACAAAGGAGAGAGGGAAGCTGTGTATATGCCATATTGTATAACATTGAATACACACACAACATTGTGGTTTAGGATGGTAATTTTTACTACTTTTTTCATGATTCAATGTTTGAAACTCAACATTAATGAAAAGAGCAATTCATTTAAAGTACTTTGGTTGAAAATCCACTGCATAGAAAAAGAGAACGTAATATGCTCAAAATAAACTCCCCAACCAAGATATAAACTGTTCCAGAAGTAATTTATTAAAAAGAAAAAACTTGAATAGAGTACTATCTGTATAAAATGTGATAATGTTACCTTATATAATTATATATGTCTGCCTATTTAAAGAATAAGGTAATTCTTATTTTTATCCACAGTCCAATATACTCAGGTCTATAAATAAAATGATAATAAAACAGTATTCTGAGGAAATGGCCCCTTTATAACTTGAATGATTAGCTGGCAGTCTAAGTGGTCATAGTTACAAAGAAAAGTAATTCACTAAAAGGCAATGAGAGAATATTTAGGATAAAATCGGAGAAGGCAATAACACCCCACTCCAGTACTCTTGCCTGGAAAATCCCATGGATGGAGGAGCCTGGTGGGCTGCAGTCGATGGGGTCGTGAAGAGTTGAATACGACTGAGCGACTTCACTTTCACTTTTCACTTTAATGTCATGCATTGGAGAAGGAAATGGAAACCCACTCCAGTGTTCTTGCTTGGAGAATCTCAGGGACGAGGGAGCCTGGTGGGCTGCCGTCTATGGCGTTGCACAGAGTCAGACGTGACTGAAGCAACTTAGCAGCAGCAGCAGCAGCAGTAGGATAAAATGGAAAATATTCCACTTTGAAGACAAAGTGGAATTCAGAAGTTCTGAAATTTTATTCAGAGTTAAAATTGCCTGTGAATTTTAAATCTATATAATTTAAAAACATTTCTTTTAAAATGAATATTTTATATTTCTCTTATGAAATAAGGCCTTAATAACCTTATTTGCCATTTTTATGGGTGTCTCTTCAGTATAGTTATCAGAGTATTTTCTCTTTATTTTAATATTAATGTCTAAAATGGGAACCACAATTCAAAAAACATGTTTTAAGAAAAAGGTATTTTTAAACCAAGTAATAGCTATGGTTCTCCATAGGTAGTTTTTATTTTTAAACTAAAGTGGAGCAATAATCAAAAGATGTTAAAGTAGGTTTTGCTTACTTTTGCCCAGGAAGAATTATTAGCGCTATTTTTCAAATGCAGTCATTCCCTATTGTAATTCACATATAATGAACAATAAGCATTCTTTTAAAAATCATGAATATGCACAAAGACAATTTTTCTGGCATTAAGTTTTTTTTTCTTCTGGTTAGAATAACACATTACTATAATTCTTTTCCAACTTAGGTATAGTTTTAGTGAAGGGGTGATTAATGTTAAATCACACGTAATTTAAATAGTTCAATGACTACAACAGTTAAAGTGAATTCTTGAATAGCAAGAGTAGTCTTACTTCAGTCCTACTTTTACGCCAAAGAAAAAAGTGAACTATGTTTGATAGAGAAATTTACAAAGATGTAGTATTTCTGCTCTTCTTAAGATGAACATCTTCCTTTTGATTCAGTTGCTTATACATAAAACTGGAGATATGATATATACCTTAGCTGTTAATGTTTTAGAACAGAGACCTGTCTCATTCATCTTTGGGTCTTCATTGTATAACCAAGAACCTTACATACCATAAGGGAATGAATGAGGTTAATGAATGAAGAAATGGATAATGTCACAAATATTTTAAAATTAAGAGTAGTTCAAATTTTTACGTTTGGAGGTATTAACTCTTAGTCTTAAAGGTATAATCTTATTCATCTAACTTAACATCATTTAATTTTCTTAGTTATGATATCAATTTTATAGATCACTAAGAATACTTGTTTTTAAGGTACCAATGAACTCTTCTCTCAGATTACCCAGATTTTCGGTGATATATGACAAGTAATATACTCTTCTCCCAAGTTATCTGTGAACTATTACTAATCTAGTCATCACTAGTGACATCTGAGGCCTTTAAAAACGTGCATTCTTTTTTTGGCTATATCATGTGGCTTTTGGGATCATTGTTCCCCAACCAGGGATCAAACCCTTAACCCTTGCATTGGAAGCATGGAGTCTTAATAACTGGACCACCAGGGAAGTCCCAAAAAACGTCCATTCTTACTGAGAACTTGTGATGTTTTCCTAGTACCCTACATTTATGTCTCTCATCTGCAAACTGATTTGTCTCTAAACACTGTATTTGGTATATGATAATATATTATCTTTGATTCTTTTGAATTTTTTTGAATTTTGTATTTATTAGTAGATTTTACCTTTAAGCTGTTATCTCCAGAAAGGCATGAATTGTCAAAATTTTTTATAACATCCAAAATTTCTAACATGTTACACTGAATCAAGAATCAAGTTTCTTTTGCAGAATGTTGTTGTTACTTTGAAAGGTTGGCATTCCACAGCTAGTATTTGGAGATACTAAAATAAATAGTCCTAAAATTTCCTAAAAGTGTATACGATTCTAAATGGATGCTTTGTTATTTTTCATTCTTGAGTGCCACATTTGGGACACTAGCCATTAAATTACAAATTAGTATAGATATGCATAATACCAACATTATGAATTGAAGACTGCTGGAAGTTTTATGAATGTAGCTGTAGAATAGATATTCCTTGTAATATTGTAAGTGTTCTTTGATAAGCTTTAAAGTCTTTACTGATTACAGATGTAAGCAATCATTCTATAATTGGAACTATTATATCTAAAACATTAGGAAGGTTTCATTATCTAAGTGTTTGTTTTTTGTTGTTGTTGTTGTTAGCTATAAAGCAGTTTTGGTTGTGAAAACAGACAACCTAGTTATCACAGGGACATGATTTTTTGCTATTTTATATATATATATATATATATATATATATAGCTTACTAAATAAAAAGCATTTACTACCAACATAAAACCCCCATCTATAGCTGAGAAAAATGATATATCAACTGTTTTAAACCCATTAACTTAGAACTGTGTGTCTTTACCCAAGCAAATGAACATCTCTATATATCTTTTGACAGGAAGAAGCACTGCATGGGTTTCGAGTGAGTGATTACTTTGAATACATGGAAATTTTGGAACAAAACTACCGACCAGTGTTGCTGAGAGACATGCGGAACATGAGAGTGCAAAGCACATAGATCATGGAACACACAATTGATTTTTATGTTTATTTTTAAAGGAAACAAGGATTTGATTATTTTCTGTGTCCAGAACAACATATGCTTTGTGAAAACACACTATTATAGATCAGTACTGAGAGTTTTTGAATATAATAATATATTCAAGTAGGTATTAGCTCAATTGAAGTGAATTCATTTTTGTAAGTTTGTTGTTGTGTAAGGTTGTTTTGGCTTTCCCTGGTGGCTCAAACAGTAAAAAATCTGGCTGCAATGCAGAAG
The DNA here is from genome assembly GCF_027580195.1 of Bos mutus. NCBI lineage: Eukaryota > Metazoa > Chordata > Mammalia > Artiodactyla > Bovidae > Bos > Bos mutus. The sequence continues at coordinate 30,107,675 of NC_091625.1, forward strand.
ACCTAGGTTTGGTCCCTGGGTTGGGAAGATCCCCTAGAGACGGGAATGGCAACCCATTACAGTACTCTTGCCTGGAGAATTCCATGGGCAGAGGAGCCTGGCAGGCTACAGTCCTTCAGATTGCAAAGAGTTGGACATGACTGAGCAACTAACACAAGGTTGTTTTATAATCAAATCCAGCTTACTTATAGTTCTTTATGTTTAAGAGTTAACCTTAACCTACATTTCCTTCTTCCCAGGATGATTAATATATTTTTTTCAATGAGCTTGGAAATAGCAGCATTACTGTAAATAGCTACCATCCAAAGAGAGTCCATGGAGACAAGAGAGTTGCTTTCTTCGTTTTTGTCTGTACATATAAAAGAAAATAGGCAAAACCATAACTGCTTATTTTACATATAGAGGAACAAATCATATTTATCATGGCAAGTGGTAGGAAAATTATTTTTGTCAGGCATAATTGTTTTTCTAGGAATTGCTTTTGACACCTGTATCAATTTATAATTTTTCACGTGAAATGTAGTCTCAACATGGTTCATTTAAAAGATAGATTGATTATTTCATACTGATATGCATTTAACACTCATTTTTATGTGGTTTCCTTAGTGATAGATTTGATTTGATTTGTAATGAACTTAAGAACATTAAAGAGAATATATTTGTAAATTATTTTAAATGACCAACATAGTGTTTTGTTTTATTTAAATAGAAGGCTCTGCTCCATTGAGATTAATACAATATGCTAGGGTCTCTTTTCTTATAACCATCACATCTAATAGGTGAAAGATAAGACACAAAAATACTGATTTTTCAGTTGGCAATTTCAACAGGTTTTTAAAATTATAAGTAAAGGTCATTTTGTATTCCTTGCTTATATTTAAATGTAAATCAACCATTAAAACCATTCTAAAGCCTTTTTTCTTTTCAACCAAAAATGGTTTATCTCCAGACTATTTTTCATTTTAGTATAGTGAAATAACTGGTACCATACAATTTTCCCCAGTTTTGTGATATTTAAGCTATTGCAGTATCAACCTTCTAGAATCAGGTTTTGTGCAGTAAATGCCAACAATAGCTTCTCAGTAATGATGTTCCTAAAGGGCATTGAAAAAGTTGAAAAAAGAAAACTGAGCAAGTTAATTTGACATATTGCTCACTTTAGCTCTGGCCGAAATGAATTAAGGAAGAAAGCCCCAGGTTACTCAAAACACCAAGTTTTGTCTACTTTTAAACTTAATTTTGAAAAGCTGTTCCACAGAACCTGTAATACATGATTATGTTTATGTTTCTTCCCATTCTGTTCCTGAGATACTGTTACTGGTCTTGAGAAACTTGCAACTTTATTTCTTTTTAAAAACTCTAACATGGTAATTGGAAATACAAATGGAGAAGGAACTATAACTTAATTTTATAATATTCATTGGTGATTTTGATCAGAAACTTAAGATCTAGATTATAATTATATTTTGCACAAGCGACTTCAGCTAGAGCCAGAAGGCTTTTGTTTTTATCTGATAAATATCTTATGAACAATGACTCAGCAGGTTGGTGACATAACATATAAAATAACAGTGTTTTTTGTAACTACCATTGTGAATTATATTGGTACCTATTTTACTTTAAAATTACTCTTTAAAGTAGAAATAAATATAGCCCTGTATTGCCTCTCAATTTTATTTTTAATTAAAGTAAGTTCCTAGAACTTATTTGTGAAGGAGGACCTTATATATTTTACAGGATTTATTATACTTATATTTTGTTACAATGTAAACAAATTTGTGAAAAATTCAAATGTTCTTATATCCATCTTCAAATATCTGTTCCAAAGAATAGCAAGGAGAGATAAGAAAGCCTTCCTTAGTGCAAAGAAATAGGGGAAAACAATAGAATGGGAAAGACTAGAGATCTTTTCCAGAAAGTTACAGATACCAAGGGAATATTTCACACAAAGATGGGCACAATAAAGGACAGAAATGGTATGGACATAACAGAAGCAGAAGATATTAAGAAGTGGAAAGAATCCACAGAAGAACTATCCAAAAAATATCTTCATGACCCAGATAACCATGATGGTGTGATCACTCACCTAGAGCCAGACATACTGGAATGTGAAATCAAGTGGGCCTTAGGAAGCATCACTACGAACAAAGCTAGTGTAGGTGATGAAATTCCAGTTGAGCTATTTCAAATCCTGAAAGACAATGCTGTGAAAGTGCTGCACTCAATATACCAGCAAATTTGGAAAACTCAGCAGTGGCCAAGGGACTGCCTATCTTTGTCAGTCCCAAAGAAGGGCAATGCCAAAGAATGCTCAAACTACCACACAACTGCATTCATCTTAAAAACTGGAAAAGTAATGCTCAAAATTCCAGATGATCAAGCTGGATTTAGAAAAGGCAGAGGAACCAGAGATCAAATTGCCAACATCTGTTGGATCTTTGAAAAAGCAAGAGAGTTCCAGAAAAACACCTACTTCTGCTTTATTGACTACTCCAAAGCCTTTGACTGTGTGTATCACAACAAACTGGAAAATTCTTCAAGAGATGGGAATACCTCTCAACCTTACCTGCCTCTTGAGAAATCTGTATGCAGGCCAAGAAATGACAGTTAGAACTGGACATGCAACAACAGACTGGTTCCAAATCAGGAAGAGTATGTCAAGGCTGTATATTGTCACCCTGCTTATTTAAGTTATATGCAAAATGCATCATGTGAAATGCTGGGCTGGATGAAACACAAGCTGGAATCAAGATTGCCAGGAGAAATAACAACAACCTCAGATATGCAGATGACACCACCCTTATGGCAGAAAGCAAAGAAAAACTAAAGAGCCTCTTGATGAAAGTGAAAGAGAAGAGTGAAAAAGTTGGCTTAAAACTCAACATTCAGAAAACTAAGATCATGGCATCCAGTCCCATGACTTCATGGCAAATAGATGGGGAAACAATGGAAACAGTAAGAGACTGTATTTTCTTGGGCTCCAAAATCACTGTGGGTGTTGACTGAAGCCATGAAATTAAAAGACGCTTGCTCCTTGGAAGAAAAGCTATGACCAACCTAGACAGCATATTAAAAAGGAGAGACATTACTCTGCCAACATGGTCCATATGGCCAAAGCTATGCTTTTTCCAGTAGTCATGTAGGGTTATGAGAGTTGGACTGTAAAGAAAGCTGAGTGCAGAAGAATTGATGCTTTTGAACTGTGGTATTGGAGAGGACTCTTGAGAGTCCCTTGGACTGCAAGGAGGTCCAACCAGTCAATCCTAAAGGAAATCAGTCCTAAATATTCATTGGAAGGACTGATGCTGAAGCTGAAACTTTGGCCAGCTAATGTGAAGAACTGACTCACTGGAAAAGACCCTGATACTGGGGAAAAATTAAGGCAGGAGGAGATGGGGATGACAGGATGAGATGTTGGATGGTATCACTGATTCAATTCGATATGAGTTTGAGCACGCTCTCAGAGTTGGTAATGGACAGGGAAGCCTGGCGTGCTGCAATCCATGGGGTCACAAAGAGTTGGACATGACTGAACGACTGAACTGAACTGACTACTTGCTACTATGTGGCTAGCTAGTGATAGCATAGTCTGAGCCTTGTCCTTCAGAGTTCAGTCCTCTTTCAGCTCTATTGTTTAATCATTCATTTAGTCATTCAGTTCAGTTCAGTCGTTCAGTCGTGTCCGACTCTTTGCAATCACATGAATCGCAGCACGCCAGGCCTCCCTGTCCATCACCAATTCCCGGAGTTCACTCAGACTCAAGGCCATCCAGCCATCTCATCCTCTGTCCTCCCCTTCTCCTCCTGCCCGCAATCCCTCCCAGCATCAGAGTCTTTTCCAGTGAGTCAACTCTTCCAATGAGGTGGCCAAAGTACTGGACTTCAGCTTCAGCATCATTCCTTCCAAAGAAATCGCAGGGCTGATCTCCTTCAGAATGGATTGGTTGGATCTCCTTGCAGTCCAAGGGACTCATAAGAGTCTTCTCCAATACCACAGTTCAAAAGCATCAATTCTTCCGGGCTCAGCTTTCTTCACAGTCCAACTCTCACATCCATACATGACCACAGGAAAAACCATAGCCTTGACTAGACGAACCTGTGGAGGCAAAGTAATATCTCTGCTTTTGAATATGCTATCTAGGTTGGTGATAACTTTCCTTACAAGGAGTAAGCGTCTTTTAATTTCATGGCTGCAGTCACCATCTGCAGTGATTTTGGAGCCCCAAAAAAAGTCTGACACTGTTTCCACTGTTTCTCCATCTATTTCCCATGAAGTGATGGGACCAGATGCCATGATCATGGTTTTCTGAATGTTGAGTTTTAAGCCAACTTTTTCACTCTCCTCTTTCACTTTCATCAAGAGGCTTTTTAGTTCCTCTTCACTTTCTGCCATAAGGGTGGTGTCATCTGCATATCTGAGGTTACTGATATTATATTTCTCCCGGCAATCTTGATTCCAGCTTGTGCTTCTTCCAGCCCAGCGTTTCTCATGATGTACTCTGCATAGAAGTTAAATAAGCAGGATGACTATATACAGCCTTGACATACTCCTTTTCCTATTTGGAACCAGTCTGTTGTTCCATATCCAGTTTTAGCTGTTGCTTCCTGACCTGCATACAAATTTCTCAAGAGGCAGGTCAGGTGGTCTGGTATTCCCATCTCTTCCAGAATTTTCCACAGTTTATTGTGATCCACACAGTCAAAGGCTTTGGCATAGTCAAGAAAGCAGAAATAGATGATTTTCTGGAACTCTCTTGCTTTTTCAATGATCCAGCAGATGTTGGCAATTTGATCTCTGATTCCTCTGCCTTTTCTAAAACCAGCTTGAGCATCTGGCAGTTCACGGTTCACATATTGCTGAAGCCTGGCTTGGAGAATTTTGAGCATTACTCTACTAGTGTGTGAGATGAGTGCAATTGTGTGGTAGTTTGAGCATTCTTTGGCATTGCCTTTCTTTGGGATTTGAATGAAAACTGACTTTTCCAGTCCTGTGGCCACTGCTGAGTTTTCCAAATTTGCTGGCATATTGAGTGCAGCACTTTCGCACCATCATCTTTCAGGATTTGAAATAGCTCAACTGGAATTCCATCACCTCCACTAGCTTTGTTTGTAGTGATGCTTTCTAAGGCCTACTTGAGTTCACATTCCAGGATATCTGGCTCTAGGTGAGTGATCACACCATTGTGATTATCTGAGTTCTGAAGATCTTTTTTGTACAGTTCTTCTGTGTATTCTTGCCACCTCTTCTTAATATCTTCTGCTTCTGTTAGGTCCATACCATTTCTGTCCTTTATCAAGCCCATCTTTGCATGAAATGTTCCCTTGGTATCTCTAATTTTCTTGAAGAGATCTCTAGTCTTTCCCATTCTGTTGTTTTCCTCTATTTCTTTGCATTGATTGCTGAGGAAGGTTTTCTTATCTCTTCTTGCTATTCTTTGGAACTCTGCATTCAGATGCTTATATCTTTCCTTTTCTCCTTTGCTTTTCGCTTGTCTTCTTTTCACAGGTATTTGTAATGCCTCCTCAGACAGCCATTTTGCTTTTTTGCATTTCTTTTCCATGGGGATGGTCTTCATCCCTGTCTCCTGTACAATGTCAGGAACCTCATTCCATAGTTCATCAGGCACTCTATCAGATCTAGTCGCTTAAATCTATTTCTCACTTTCACTGTATAATCATATGGGATTTGATTTAGGTCATACCTGAATAGTGGTTTTCCGTACTTTCTTCAATTTAAGTCTGAATTTGGCAATAAGGAGTTCATGATCTGAGCCACAGTCAGCTCCTGGTCTTGTTTTTGTTGACTGTATAGAGCTTCTCCATCTTTGGCTGTAAAGAATATAATCAGTCTGATTTCAGTGTTGACCATCTGGTGATGTCCATGTGTAGAGTCTTCTCTTGTGTTGTTGGAAGAGGGTGTTTGTTATGACCAGTGCATTTTCTTGGCAAAACTCTATTAGTCTTTGCCCTGCTTCATTCTGTATTCCAAGGCCAAATTTGCCTGTTACTCCAGGTGTTTCTTGACTTCCTACTTTTGCATTCTAGTCCCCTGTAATGAAAAGGACATATTTTTTTGGTGTTAGTTCTAAAAGGTCTTGTATGTCTTCATAGAACCGTTCAACTTCAGCTTCTTCAGCATTACTGGTTGGGGCATAGACTTGGATTACTGTGATATTGAATGGTTTGCCTTAGAAACGAACAGAGATAATTCTGTCGTTTTTGAGATTGCATCCAAGTACTGCATTTCGGACTCTTTTGTTGACCATGATGGCTACTCCATTTCTTCTGAGGGATTCCTGCCCGCAGTAGTAGATATAATGGTCATCTGAGTTAAATTCACCCATTGCAGTCCATTTTAGTTTGCTGATTCCTAAAATGTCGACGTTCACTCTTGCCATCTCTTGTTTGACCACTTCCAATTTGCCTTGATTCGTGGATCTGACATTCCAGGTTCCTGTGCAATAGTGCTCTTTACAGCATCGGACCTTGCTTCTATCACCAGTCACATCCACAGCTGGGTATTGTTTTTGCTTTGGCTTCATCCCTTCGTTCTTTCTGGAGTTATTTCTCCACTGATCTCCAGTAGCATATTTGGCACCTACTGACCTGGGGAGTTCCTCTTTCAGTGTCCTATCATTTTGCCTTTTCATACTGTTCATGGAGTTCTCAAGGCAAGAATACTCAAGTGGTTTGCCATTCCCTTCTCCAGTGGACCACATTCTGTCAGTCCTCTCTACCTTGACCCACCCGTCTTGGGTGGCCCACGGGCATGGCTTAGTTTCATTGAGTTAGACAAGGCTGTGGTCCTAGTGTGATTAGGTTGACTAGTTTTCTGTGAGTATGGTTTCAGTGTGTCTGCCCTCTGATGCTCTCTTGCAACACCTACCATCTTACTTGGGTTTCTCTGACCTTGAGCGTGGGTATCTCTTCACGGCTGCTCCAGCAAAGTGCAGCCGCTGCTCCTTACCTTGGACAAGGGGTATCTCCTCACCACCACCGCCCCTTCTTGAACATGGAATAGCTCCTATAGGACCCCCTGCGCCCATGCAGCCACCACTCCTTGGAGGTGGGGTTGCTTCTCTGGGCTGTGGCCCCTGGCCTCAGGCGAGGGGTAGGTCCTCCCAACCGCTGCCCCTGGCTTTGGATTGAGGTAGCTCCCCTTGGCTGTTCCTGAGCCGTCGCAGCCTGGCACTCTCCGCCGCTTCCCCTGACCTCAGATGTGGGGTAACTCCTCTTGGCTGCCTGCCCTCGGACAACGGGTCCTCCTGGCTTCTGCCCCTGACCTCGGACATGGGGTAGCTCCTCTTGCCCGCGCTAAGTGCCCTGGTCGCAGCCTCATTAGTCATTCAGTTCAGTTCAGTCACTCAGTCGTGTCCGACTCTTTGTGACCCCATGAATCGCAGCACACCAGGCCTCCCTGTCCATCACCAACTCCTGGAGTTCACTCAGACCCATGTCCATCCAGTCAGTGATGCCATCCAGCCATCTCATCCTCTGTCGTCCCCTTCTCCTCCTGCCTGCAATCCCTTCCAGCATCAGAGTCTTCTCCAATCAGTCAGCTCTTCGGGTGAGGTGGCCAAAGTACTGGAGTTTCAGCTTCAGCATCATTCCTTCCAAAGAAATCCCAGGGCTGACCTCCTTCACAATGGACTGGTTGGATCTCCTTGCAGTCCAAGGGACTCTCAAGAGTCTTCTCTAACACCACAGTTCAAAAACATCAATTCTTAGGCACTCAGCCTTCTTCACAGTCCAACTCTCACATCCATACATGACCACAGGAAAAACCATAGCCTTGACTAGATGGACCTTTGTTGGCAAAGTAATGTCTCTGCTTTTGAATATGCGATCTAGGTTGGTGATAACTTTCCTTACAAGGAGTAAGCGTCTTTTAATTTCATGGCTGCTGTCACCATCTGCAGTGATTTTGGAGCCCTAAAAAAAATAAAGTCTGACACTGTTTCCACTCTTTCCCCATCTGTTTCCCATGAAGTGATGGGACCAGATGCCATGATCTTCGTTTTCTGAATGTTGAGCTTTAAGCCAACTTTTCACTCTCCACTTTCACTTTCATCAAGAGGCTTTTGAGTTCCTCTTCACTTTCTGCCATAAGGGTGGTGTCATCTACATATCTGAGGTGATTGATATTTCTCCCGGCAATCTTGATTCCAGCTTGTGTTTCTTCCAGTCCAGCGTTTCTCATGATGTACTCTGCATAGAAGTTAAATAAGCAGGGTGACAATATACAGCCTTCACATACTCCTTTTCCTATTTGGAACCAGTCTGTTGTTCCATGTCCAGTTCTAACTGTTGCTTTCTGACCTGCATACAGATTTCTCAAGAGGCAGGTTAGGTGGTCTGGTATTCCCATCTCTTTCAGAATTTTCCACAGTCATTCAGTGTACCTTTATTAACTTCCTCCTGTTGATCAGGCACTGTTAGGTACAGTTCTAACGTTTTCCCTCATTCAGACTTTCCATGGAGTACTTTTATATTTTCTTATTTATGTTCTCCTTACTAGTTTAAAAATGGCAGAAAAAAAAAATAGTTCTGTGCAGTCCAAGGCAAGACATTTATTGTAGTTTTTTCAATTTTCCCATGTTCCTTTCCTATTTTTAAAGGTAACTTTTTATACTGTAGATTATTAGTGCAGACCAGATCAATGTATATGGAATTATTGATATATTTTCTGAATTGTTTTAGAGTCTCCAATGATAGATAAATGTTTCCTTTTTTGTGACATAAACCTTTATTCACATGTTCTTTGTAGAAAAATTAACCTACCTACATTTTTTTCTAGCAGAATATTAAGAGAAAGTTATTAAAGTAGGTGTTGATATATTTACTTATGTGATGAGTTTAAATCAGGGTCAGGGCAGTTAGCCTCACATAAACCATGCATTTTCAGTGCTAGCAATATTTTAGCTTTTAACATCAGTTACCATCACTGGAACATTTCCCACCCCATATTCTACCACTGGCAATGGGCCACCATGAAATACTAAGCACCATAGAAATAATTGGACTGTCATGTTTGCTAATAGAGGGCTTTTGAGACACACTGGGGGAGACAGTTATTAAAATGTTGGCTGTTTGATCATCTAATCCTGGATTTAAGCATTTATCTGCTACCATAATACGCGTCAGCTATTCTCTGTTGAATAGCACATTTAATATTTAGCCTTTTCTTAAAAATGTTAAAGTTGGTCTTTCTTAGGCATTTCTAAAATATAGTCATTCCTCTTACAACATCAAATGTAATTAACTGCAGTTTCACTGGAAATCATCAAAAAATGGAAACCTAAATGCTCCAAACCAGAATGATATCCATAACTACGTTTTTCTTACGTTTTTCAAAGAAAAGTTTTCAAATTAGTATTTTACTATCAAATTACTTAGATTTGAAAAGTATTCATTAGAATGGATGATGGATATAGCAGAAACTAGTTCACCAATCAGTTACTTCTTCCTGGGTTAAGTATATTCAGTTCAGTTCAGTCGCTCAGTATTGTCCAACTCTTTGAAACCCTATGAATCGCAGCACACCAGGCCTCCGTGTCCATCACCAACTCCCGGAGTTCACTCAGACTCACGGCCATCCAGTCAGTGATGCCATCCAGCCATCTCATCCTCTGTCGTCCCCTTCTCCTGCCTGCAATCCCTCCCAGTTAGGTGGTCTGGTATTCCCATCTCTTTCAGAATTTTCCACAGTCATTCAGTGTACCTTTATTAACTTCCTCCTGTTGATCAGGCACTGTTAGGTACAGTTCTAACGTTTTCCCTCATTCAGACTTTCCATGGAGTACTTTTATATTTTCTTATTTATGTTCTCCTTACTAGTTTAAAAATGGCAGAAAAAAAAAATAGTTCTGTGCAGTCCAAGGCAAGACATTTATTGTAGTTTTTTCAATTTTCCCATGTTCCTTTCCTATTTTTAAAGGTAACTTTTTATACTGTAGATTATTAGTGCAGACCAGATCAATGTATATGGAATTATTGATATATTTTCTGAATTGTTTTAGAGTCTCCAATGATAGATAAATGTTTCCTTTTTTGTGACATAAACCTTTATTCACATGTTCTTTGTAGAAAAATTAACCTACCTACATTTTTTTCTAGCAGAATATTAAGAGAAAGTTATTAAAGTAGGTGTTGATATATTTACTTATCTGATGAGTTTAAATCAGGGTCAGGGCAGTTAGCCTCACATAAACCATGCATTTTCAGTGCTAGCAATATTTTAGCTTTTAACATCAGTTACCATCACTGGAACATTTCCCACCCCATATTCTACCACTGGCAATGGGCCACCATGAAATACTAAGCACCATAGAAATAATTGGACTGTCATGTTTGCTAATAGAGGGCTTTTGAGACACACTGGGGGAGACAGTTATTAAAATGTTGGCTGTTTGATCATCTAATCCTGGATTTAAGCATTTATCTGCTACCATAATACGCGTCAGCTATTCTCTGTTGAATAGCACATTTAATATTTAGCCTTTTCTTAAAAATGTTAAAGTTGGTCTTTCTTAGGCATTTCTAAAATATAGTCATTCCTCTTACAACATCAAATGTAATTAACTGCAGTTTCACTGGAAATCATCAAAAAATGGAAACCTAAATGCTCCAAACCAGAATGATATCCATAACTACGTTTTTCTTACGTTTTTCAAAGAAAAGTTTTCAAATTAGTATTTTACTATCAAATTACTTAGATTTGAAAAGTATTCATTAGAATGGATGATGGATATAGCAGAAACTAGTTCACCAATCAGTTACTTCTTCCTGGGTTAAGTATATTCAGTTCAGTTCAGTCGCTCAGTATTGTCCAACTCTTTGAAACCCTATGAATCGCAGCACACCAGGCCTCCGTGTCCATCACCAACTCCCGGAGTTCACTCAGACTCACGGCCATCCAGTCAGTGATGCCATCCAGCCATCTCATCCTCTGTCGTCCCCTTCTCCTGCCTGCAATCCCTCCCAGCATCAGAGTCTTTTCCAATGAGTCAACTCTTCGCATGAGGTGGCCAAAGTACTGGATCTTCAGCTTCAGCATCATTCCTTCCAAAGAAATCCCAGGGCTGATCTCCTTCAGAATGGACTGGTTGGATCTCCTTGCAGTCCAAGGGTCTCGCAAGAGTCTTCTCCAACACCACAGTTCAAAAGCATCAATTCTTGGGCACTCAGCTTTCTTCACAGTCCAACTCTCACATCCATACATGACCACTGGAAAAACCACAGCCTTGACTAGATGGACCTTTGTTGGCAAAGTAATGTCTTTGCTTTTCAATATGCTATCTAGGTCGGTCATAACTTTTCTTCCAAGGAGTAAGCGTCTTTTAATTTCATGGCTGCAGTTACTATCTGCAGTGATTTTGGAGCCCCCAAAAATTAACTCTCACACTGTTTCCACTGTTTCCACATCTATCTTCCTTGAAGTGATGGGACCAGATGCCATGATCTTCGTTTTCTGAATGTTGAGCTTTAAGCCAACTTTCACTCTCCACTTTCACTTTCATCAAGAGGCTTTTTAGTTCCTCTTCACTTTCTGCCATAAGGGTGGTGTCATCTGCATGTCTGAGGTGATTGATATTTCTCCCGGCAATCTTGATTCCAGCTTGTGCTTCTTCCAGCCCAGCGCTTCTCATGATGTACTCTGCATAGAAGTTAAATAAGCAGGGTGACAATATACAGCCTTGACGTACTCCTTTTCCTATTTGGAACCAGTCTGTTGTTCCATGTCCACTTCTAACTGTTGCTTCCTGACCTGCATATAGGTTTCTCAAGAGGACAGTCAGGTGGTCTGGTATTCCCATTTCTTTCAGAATTTTCCACAGTTTATTGTGATCCACACAGTCAAAGGCTTTGGCATAGTCAATAAAGCAGAAATAGATGTTTTTCCGAAACTTTCTTAATTTTTCCATGATCCAGCGGATGTTGGCAATTTGATCTCTCATTCCTCTGCCTTTTCTAAAACCAGCTTGCACATCTGGAAGTTGACAGTTCACGTATTGCTGAAGTCTGGTTTGGAGAATTTTGAGCATTACTTTACTAGCGTGTGAGATGAGTGCAATTGTGTGGTAGTTTGAGCATTCTTTGGCATTGCCATTCTTTGGGATTGGAATGAAAACTGCCCTTTTCCAGTCCTGTGGCCACTGCTGAGTTTTCCAAATTTTCTGGCATATTGAGTGCAGCACTTTCACATCATCATCTTTCAGGATTTGGAGTAGCTCAAGTGGAATTCCATCACCTCCACTAGCTTTGTTCACAGTGATGCTCTCTAAGGCCCACTTGACTTCACATTCCAGGATGTCTGGCTCTAGGTCAGTGATCACACCATCGTGATTATCTGGGACGTGAAGATCTTTTTGTACAATTCTTCTGTGTATTCTTGCCACCTCTTCTTAATGTCTTCTGATTCCGTTAGGTCCATACCATTTCTGTCCTTTGTCGAGCCCATCTTTGCATGAAATGTTCCCTTGGTATCTCTAATTTTCTTGAAGAGATCTCTAGTCTTTCCCAATTTGTTGTTTTCCTCTATTTCTTTGCATTGATCGCTGAAGAAGGCTTTCTTATCTCTTCTTGCTATTGTTTGGAACTCTACATTCAGATGTTCGTATCTTCCCTTTTATCCTTTGCTTTTCGCTTCTCTTCTTTTCACAGCTATTTGTAAGGCCTCCTCAGACAGCCATTTTGCTTTGTTGCATTTCTTTTCCATGGGGATGGTCTTGATCCGTCTCCTGTACAATGTCACAAACCTCTGTCCATAGTTCATCAGGCACTCTATCAGATCCAGTCCCTTAAATCTATTTCTCACTTCCACTGTATAATCATAATGAGTTTGATTTGGATCTTACCTGAATGGTCTAGTGGTTTTCCCTACTTTCTTCCATTTAGGTCTAAATTTGGCAATAAGGAGTCAGCTAACTAGTGTTAAGTGAGCAGACCAAAGCCTAAGGAGCAGGTGTGCTTTCTTTTCTCTTTTCTGGTGCCCCTGAAGCCTGAATGCTTAAATTTTTGAAGAGCAAAATCCTCCCTATCAGCCCACATTGGACAGTGACCTGAGGAAGAAATGAACCTTGCGTTAAGTGACTGAAATCATATATATATATATATATATATATATATATATATATATAGCGTTATATATCCTGTCAGCTTCTTTGAGTTTCCCCATTTCTGCTCCTCTTTCAGAATAATTTTTGATGTCCCTAGATAGGTAAAATCTTAGTTTCATAGTTTTTATAAGATTTCATATTGAAAATCTGAATGTATTGTCTAGCACAAATACAATTAAGAATGTTCCATCGTACCCTTCATTGATATTTAACAATTAGCAAACAATTTTCTAGATATAATAGTTACCATCTGACTAGCAGATAAGTGTACTATCAAGGAAGTCTTGTTTCTATAGACGAAGGCTGGGACATCTAAAGATACAGACATTTAGGTATCAATCTCATCCTTGAACTCAAATTTGACCAGAGTTAGGTATTTTGAATATTACTCTTTTGATATTTTTTAAAGCGTTTATTACCTATTTCTCCTTTCTTGGCCCCTACGTCAATAACAAGGGAAGCTTATCTGCCAGCGAATCGGCAAAATGTGTTCTAAGATTCCAAAAAGCTCAATTTCTTTTATTACCATTATTTTATTCTTGGAGCTCATATCATTATTCAGGAAGAGCTTGCTCGAACTACTCATGTTCTTCTGGTTAAAGAAATATTTACAGCATTTGGTTTTGCTGGTTCTTGACCCAAACTCCATGTCCATCCTAGGGAAAAAAGCTGAAACAGGTCTCAGGCATACTTGAACATCATCACATCCTTAGGCTCACTGGGATTTCAGAAAGCCTGATTTTACCCAAAGAGTTAAATGCAAAAAAAAAAAAAAAAAAGAGAGAGAGAGAGAAAACAGGAAATAGAAGTGACAGATCTAGAAGAATAAGCAAAATACATCTAATAACATCACTGAAAAGACAGAATAAATGCAAGAAGTGTCAAAACTAGTTTTGTATAGTAATTGATTGTTTTCAATGTACCTGTACTCATATTTCATCTTTACAACTCTACCACCCAAATATAATCTCTTTTAACATTATATACATATGTGTGTGTGTGTATATATATCTCCAATATTTGTCATGAAGTGAAATACAATTTTTACGTATGGACAAAATTGTGATCATATTGTGTCATCGTTTGAAAATTCTTGTTTATGTTTATTAATATAAGCAGTGATGAATATTTAAACTCAGACTTCCATATTATAGGATTGATAACGAAATACATTTCAAACTGATGAGTACTTGAAAGTCTACAACATCAAATATAAGACAATTAATCTCTACCTTCAAGATGCTTATATGACTGAGAGGGATAAAACTCATACAACAGAAAAGACAAATGTACACGTTCCTATTTTTAAAATCTTGAGCAATATCCGGAGCAATTGGTGATAGGAAAATTCAGAGGGAGGAGTAAATACCTTCAGCTGATTGTGGGAGGGGCAGGATTTTCATCTGAAGGGACTAGAGTAAAGCACAGCACCCGGGAGCACAGGGGATGGAGCTGCAGAGGGAACAGCCTGGACAGAGTGAGACTGCAGGAGCAATGGAACTCCAGTAGAGAGCTATGGTTAGAATGAAGGTTTTGCTTAAGGGAAAAAGTACTGGAAGATAAGCTCGATTGGCCAAATAATTCAGACTTTCTCCTGTATTTTATAACACTGAAAGTTTTTCAGCAGTAGAGTAACATACTGTATTTTGTTTATTCAACAAATTTTATTGATCCATTATGAATGAAATGCTATGCTTAAAACCATTTAAGACTATTTTTTTCTTTTTTCTTTTACCATATAGCATATACCTTAAAGTAGTTACCAATAGTTCACATCTCTAGAAATTTTAAGCTGTGATTTATGCTAATAGGGCTTCCCACCTGGCCCAATAGTTAAGAATCTGCCTGCCAGCACAGGAGAGGTAAGAGAGGGGAATTCAATCCCTGGGTCAGGAAGATTCCCCTGAAGGAGCAAATGATAATTCCCTCCAGTATTCTTGCCTGGAGAGTTCCATGGAGAGAGGAGCATGGTGGGCTACAGTCCATGGGATTACAAAGCAGCTGAGCACACACACACACACAGTTATGCTAATAAGGAACATCCTTCAAAGTGACCTCATGTAGGTTTTTAAAAATTTTCTCCTTAAGTGGTTTTTGAAATGCAATTCTACAAGCCATGTGAAGGTTAAGAGGTTTACATTCAGAACAAAAGGATAAATAAAACCTTTAGCAGTTCTAGAACAAGAATCTGTTCAAGAGAGTCCGAATGAGCACTGCTAAATTTTTCTAAGAAGTAATTATTTCAAGCTGTGTTTCTTAAAGAATATTAAGTAATTAAGTTTATGAGTCCTTAATGAGAGCAAAAACTAAAATAAAGCCTATAGAGAATCCTCTTGACTATTGTAAAACAGCCCTGGAGAGTAGATGAAAGGATGTAACCTTGAAAGCAACTATCCATACTACCTTTACTTTGTGAGAGGGTCTTGACAATAGGTTTGCTGCTAAGTCACTTCAGTCGTGTCCGACTCTGTGCGATCCCATAGACGGCAGTCCACCAGGCTCCCCCATCCCTGGGATTCTCCAGGCAAGAACACTGGAGTGGGTTGCCATTTCCTTCTCCAATGCATGAAAGTGAAAAATGAAAGTGAGGTCGTGTCCGACACTCAGCAACCCCATGGACTGCAGCCTTCCAGGCTTCTCCGTCCATGGGATTTTCCAGGCAAGAGTACTGGAGTGGGGTGCCATTGCCTTCTCCGAACAATAGGTTTACTACTGATTTAAAATGCTGTATGTCTACAGCATAGGCCCTGGACAAAGTTGTCACTTAGGAAACCTGATATCAATATCTCTTCTCCATCACCCTTCCACCTCTTTATTTGCCATCAGTTTTCCTAAGGGAACCAACTAATTTAATCCTATCAGTTCTCCTCCTGAGTCACCTCTGTTCTGTATTTCACAGTCTAGAACTTTACCTAACTTTAATTTCTTCACGTATAATCATGTTACATTGTGCAGTGAAGAACACTAGGATAGAATGTCAATAACCATGTACTCTGGCCTTGGTACCATAAACAACTAACCAGGTCCTCTCGGCACCTGAATGTTTGTAGACCTCATTTCTTCTGGTGTAGTCAAGGGTACATGACTTCTTGGGGTCATCCTAGTCTGACTTTTCCTATAATACTATGTGCCATTTTACTGCAGCTTAATTCATAGTGAGGCACAGATTGCCGACCAAAAGTTTCAAGTGATCATTCCCAGATTCCTCTGGCATTTTCAAAGTAAACTTGTTAAATGAGATTACAAAACAATGAGGGTTATGGACATACCAAGTACTAAAATGCAAATGTCCTTGTTATTTCTCATTTAAAAAAATATTCAGGAGTTATAAATAATGTAGAATAGTGACAGAGATGATACCTTTGTTGTACAGTCATGGAAACGACCTATTTTATGAATATACATATTTTTAGTTTAAATAAAACATTATTTTAAGATTAGTTGTGAGAATATTATAATCCTGAGCTACTCTTTTATAGATGTATCAGTGAAATAAATGAATACTTTTTGAATCTGGTCTATAATTAACCAGTACTTGATGGGCATCTGACACCTCAGAAATGATACCCAGGTATTAAGCAAGAAAGATTGTCTTAAAACAGTAGAAACAACAGCAGAAAAACTTCTGCTTATTAGAATCCCTTATTGAGAATTCAGTATGACTGAGATGTTATTATGTGGCCTCATCTTATTCCCATCCTCCTTAATTTCAGTTTAAACAAAATCCCTAGCCAACAGGAAAACTGTGTTAAGCACAGAGGTGGGAAGGGGAGCGAATTCTTTATTTGAATCCTGCAAGGCAAGATTTTAAAGCATTAAAGTAAATTTGGCAGTAAATTACATTTTAAGGATATTGAGTACCCAGGAAAATAGTAGGGAAAAACATCTGTTTAGTCTCCTTTGTTTTCTAAATCTGATGGTTAAATTGCTAGTGCAGATAAGGTTGGAAAATTAAGAGAAACTATAGTGCTTGGGTTCATAAAATTTATATTGAGCCATGTTTAATGAAAAGCAATATTGTTGGTAACAATTCATCCTTTAAAATATTAAGCATTTGAAGTTTAGTGAGATAGACCTTTAAAATTTTGTAGTTGGTAAGAAGAAAAACCTCTAGAGAAATACTTTTTGTGTATAGTTGGCAGAGAAGAAAAGTCCTGGAAAGGAATTCAGCAACACCTAGTAAAATTAGAAATACATATACCTACAGACCCAGCAATTCCTCTCCTAGGAGCTGATTCTCACAGGAATAAAGGTACCCATATGAAAGACATTAGTACAAGGATATTTATGGCAGCATTGTTTCTAATGATGAAAAACTGGAAACAGTGGATGTCCATCAACAGAAGGGCTAACTAAAAAGTGCATCCACACACTGTACCACTGAAATGAGTGACTTAGAGATCCATCAGCTAACCCGAAAGATTCTCAAGAAGTATTCTTGAATGCAAAAAAAAAAAAAAAAAAAATACACACAAAATAAGTCTATGAACCTATTCCATTGTTAAACAAAGTATATATGTGTACACGTGTGTGTGTGTGTGAATTGTTATATGAACACAAAAATACAGAAAAATACAAATTAGGTTGTTAGCATCAATGTGGTGGAGGGTGCAAGGGTTCTCATAGGAATGGAAGGGGGATAAAAGAGATGAAGAAAAAGTCTGTCGTGGTGGAACAAAAGATCAAGAAACAAAATACACAGCATCAAGTTAATTTTTTTGGCTCAAATTTCTCACACAGGTATTCTTTCAACTTTTTAAGTTGTAAAAGTTCCTGTTTTGACTGCCCAGTGTTAAACCACTGAGAATTAGCCACAATCAGTATGGCTAGACCAATCTTAACCTTTGGGACATGGTGAAAAAAAACTTAGATAAGTGAGGAAAAGGCAATGAGGGATCTGAGGTCAAAATAACATGGTATGACTAGGTAAACCAAGTGAACTGAAAAAAAAAAAACAAAAACCAAGTGAACTGATACCTTCAAGTGAATAAATTCATAATATATAATTGCTTTTCAAGAGTAAAAAATAATTGATATGTTAAAATAATCAGCAAACCAATCTGTAATAGGAATAGAAAAAAATAGAAAAGGAATAGAAAAGAATAGAATTTGAACCACTGAGGACTGTAGCCTGGAAGAGAGATTCAAGAAGCACTTGAATTGTGTTCCACCAGACTACAAAATCTTGTAGATAGAGTGCCTGAAGAATGACGGACAGAGGTTCATAACATTGTACAGGCAACAGTGACCAAAACCATCCCAAAGACAGAGAGATGAAACAGGGCAAAGCGGTTGTCTGAGAGATCTTACAAAGAGCTGAGAAAAGGGACGTGAAAGGCACAGGAGAAAGGGAAAGAAATACACAATTGAATGCAGAGTTTCAGAGAATAGCGAGGAGAGAGATGAAAGTCTTCTTATGTGAACAATGCAGAGAAATAGAGGAAAATAGTAGAATGGCAAAACGAGATCTCTTCAAGAAAATTGGAGATACCAAAGAAATATTTCATACAAAGATGGGCACAATAAAGGACAGTAATAGCAAGGACCTGACAGAAGCTGAAGAGGTAAGAAGAGGTGGCAAGAATATACAGAAGAACTATACAAAAAGAGTCTTAATGCCCCAGATAACCACAATGGTGTGGCCACTCACCTAGAGCCAGACATCCTACAGTGTGATGTCAAGGGGCTTTAGGAAGTATTACTACAAACAAAGCTAGTGGAGGTGATGGAATTCCAGCTGAGCTCTTTCAAAACCTATAAGATGATGCTGTGAAAGTGCTGCACTCAATATGCCCGCAAATTTGGAAAACCCAGCAGTGGTCACAGGACTAGAAAATGTCAAGTTTTCATTCCAATCCCTAAGGGCAATGCCAAAGAATGTTCAAAGTTCAATGGCACTCTTTTCATATGTCAGCAAGGTAATGCTCAAAATCCTTCAAGCTAGGCTTCATCAGTACATGAACCAAGAACTTCCAGATGTACAAGTTGGATTTAGTAAAGGCAGAGGAACCAGAGATCAAATTGCCAACATCCACTGGATTATACAGCAAGAGAATTCTAGAAAAACATCTACTTCTGTTTCACTGACTTGGCTAAAGCCTTTGTGTGGATCACAACAAACTGTGGAAAATTCTTAAAGACATGGGGATACCAGACCATCTTACCTGCCTCCCGAGAAACCTGTATGCAGGTCAAGAAGCAAAAGTTAGAACTAGATGTGGAAAAACTGACTGGTTCCAAATTGGGAAAGGAGTACATCAAGGCTTTATGTTGTCACCCTGCTTATTTAACTTCTATGAAGAGTGTTGTTCAGTCACTCAGTCATGTCCAACTGTTTGCTACCCCATGAACTGCAGCACTCTAGGCCTCCCTGTCACTCACCATCTCCTGAAGTTTGCCCAAGTTCAGGTCCATTGAATTGTTGATGCCATCAAGCCATCTCATTCTCTGACATTCTCTTCTCTTTCTGCCCTCAATCTATCCCAGCAATCTATAAGTCAGCTGTTCACATCATATGACCAAAATACTTGAACTTCAGCATCAGTCCTTTCAATGAGTATTCAGGGTTTATTTTTCTTAAGATTTACTGGTTTTGATCTGGCTGTCCAAGGGACTTTCAGGAGTCTTCTCCAGTACCACAGTTCAAAGGCATCAACTATTTGGCCTCTGCCTTCTTTATAGTCCAGCTCTCACAACCATACGTGACCACTGGGAAGACCATAGCCTTGAATATGTGGAGCTTTGTCAACAGAGTAATGTCTCTGCTTTTCAACAAACTGTCTAGGTTTGTCATAGCTTTCCTGCCAAGAAGCAATCATCTTCTGATTTTACAGCTGCAGTCACCATCCTCAGTGATGTACTATGCCGAGTACATCATGCAAAATGCCAGGCTGGATGGAGCTCAAGCTGGCATAGATTGCTGTGAGAAATATCAACAATCTCAGATATGCAGATGATAGCACCCTTATGGCAGAAAGCAAAGAGGAACTAAGGAGCCTCTTGATGAGGGTGAAACAGGAGAGTGAAAAAGCTTACAACTCAACATTTAAAAAACTAAGATCATGACATCCTGTCCCATCACTTCATGGAAAATAGATAGGGAAAAAGTAGTACCAGTGACAAATTTTATTTTGGGGTCCTCCAAAATCACTACAGATGGTGACTGCAGCCATGAAATTAAAAGACACTTGCTCCTTGGAAGAAAAGCAAAGACAACCTATGCAGTATATAAAGAAGTAGAGACATCACTCTGCCGACAAAGGTCCATCTCATGAAAGCTGTGGTTTTTCTGGTAGTCATGTACCAACGTGATAGTTGGACCATAATGTAGGCTGAGAACCAAAGAACTGATGCTTTTGAATTGTGCTGGAGAAGACTCTTGAGAGTCCCTTGGACAGAAGAAAATCGAACCAGTCAATCCTAAAGGAAAGCAACCCCGAATATTCACTAGAAGGACTAATGCTGAAGCTGAGCCCCAGTACTTTGGCCACCTGATGAGAAGAGCCAACTCATTAACCTTGATGCTAGGAAAGATTGAGAGCAAGAGGAGAAGGGTGCAACAGAGGATGCGATGATTGGATGGAATCATTGACTCAATGGACATGAGTTTGAGCAACTCCAGAAGATGGTGAAGAACAGGAAAGCCTGGCATGCTACAGTCCATGGGGTCACAAAAAGTCAGACATGACTTAGTGACTAAACAACAACAACAGACTACAAAATTGGAACCTTATAAAGGCAAGACCCACAATATTACATAAATTGTCAGTAAGATTTGATCTGGCAAGAACTAAGGGTGCACATTAAGCAAGGATTGGTTGGGGTCTGAAATAGTTGTGTAGTTACAAGGGGAGACCTTGAGATCATAAGATTGCATCTGGCAGCTACTGCTGCTGCTGCTAAGTCGCTTCAGTCGTGTTCGACTCTGTGCAACCTCATAGACGGCAGCCCACCAGACTCCCTCCGTCCCTGGGATTCTCCAGGCAAGAACACGGGAGTCGGTTGCCATTTCTTTCTCCAATGCATGAAAGTGAAAAGTGAAAATGAAGACGCTCAGTCATGTCTGACTCTTAGCGACCCCATGGACTGAAGCCTACCAGGCTCCTCCATCCATGGGATTATCCAGGCAAGAGTACTGGAGCTGGCAGCTACTAGCAGATACTATTTTAAGAATGGCTGGTAATGTCCTTGAGTCTGATAGGGTTCAGAAAATTAAAATCTCAGTGATGCAGGAATGTGTCTAAAACCATATCCACAATGGCCACTCACATCCATTTTGAATGTCTGAACCACAGTTAATCCATTTTGATTTTTAAATATATTGTTTTATTTAATGGTTAAAGCAGATGTACCATGCATGTTTAATAGGTCACAAACAGAGTCTTCCAATAAAAATAAAGTTCAAGTTAATCATATATAAGCCAGAATAACTTCCCTATACCTCTATATGTGAAAATTTCTTCTATCAGACACTAAAATACTTCATCATTAACAAATAATATATTCAATAGTTAGTGTGCTACTCAAATAGAAAACATCCAAACACCTTAAGTAGACAATGATGACTATTCACTTTAGAGGGTCCATTCATTTCAGGAAATCTGAATCATCTTAGTAGGCCACTAGAATTCTCTGTGCATGAGATGCACTAGGCAGTTCAAAGAGATAGATGATCATGTTTGCAAATATCAGGATGAAGTGTCTTGAGTAAAAAAAATTTGGCCAAGACCAGGACAGAGCTCAAGCCTAGTTCTTGAGGCAGGTGACATAACTTCCTAAAAGAATATAGCTATTTAGGGTGGAACAAGAGTTTCATCATTTAGAAATCCAATGGTCTAAGATGACTTAAATGAATGTCACAGAGAAATTTCTCTGTTGCAGTGGAAGGAGCTAAAGCTCCCATGGAATGATCTGGAGAAGGATGGTAGGCACTTACAACACTGCACAATTACGAACAACTGGAGAGGAGTTAAAACCTACTATTGCAATAATGGTTGAGGCTGGAGAGTAGAAAGAAGCTCAGGAGCAATCATGAATTGATATTGGGGGCTGAGAAAGTGTGAACTCTTGAAAAGGGTTGTTGATGAGGATTTTCTCCTGATTTTTCCAGTCTCATCTGAGGAATGAGTGGAGTTGAAATTTCTATAACTGTGGGTCTGGAACTGAGGGCTTTCAGGAATGCAGTTCAGTCAATGATTTTCCTTATGGTTACTTCTGATTATAACAGAAGTAATCATTCCACATTTGTTGTTAATCTGTCTAACAAATATGTGTTAATATTGTCCACTGGTAGATTTTACTTTGTGCAAGTATGAACTAAGCAGGTAGATTGACTATGTATTAACCCCTGGAACTCCAGTCTGAGCCCTAGCTCTTCCTGAGTATAATGTTCCATGTTCTCAGAAAGTACCCAACTTTGACTTCTGCCCCCATTGCCTAAGCTGCCCTCCATACATGATAACTATACCAGGAATAGCTATTTTTGATGGGCCCCTTTCTCTGTATCTATTCAAGATTTACTTCCAACTCTGGCTTATCTCTCAATAGTCCCTTCTTTCCATCTTGCAGAAATCATCTTGATCCTTTGGTTTTCTGATATTCCCAAATCCAATGCACAAAGCTGTTACAGGCTAATTTTTTCCACCCATTTGCTATAATATTTTGATAGGACTTTGGAAGGAAGGATGATAAATGTGACAGGAAGATATTTTGGTAACAGAATAAATGGTGGTCAAGTGTAGAGCAGAGGCAGAAGTGGAGGTGAAGAGATTAAATAGGCTACATCAGCAGTCCAAGCCAAAAGAGTTTGCTTTTCTGTTTCTTTTGTTTTGTTGCTTTTCTTTTTTATTTGAACTGAGAAGTTTTTATTTTAATTAATCAATGGAAAATTGGAATTGGAAAAAGTTAAACAGTAAAAAAACAAAGTTGCAAAGAGTAATTTAGTACCTTACTCAAACCTTAACAGTGAAGCATTATTTCAGAATTTTTATCGCTGGATTTATTTGTAAAAATGGCACCTGTCTTCCTCAGTTAAAAATGTTGCTGTTGATGCTATGACTTATTAATATATTAAATATTTTAAATATATACTTGATATCTGAGTTTATATAATTATCTCAAACATCAGTTTTGACAAGCTTGTCTTTGGCAGTTACATAAGGGCTGCAATCATGCCAAATAGACGCATATTTGTGCAATTAACAAAACAAAATACATTTTTTTTTCATTAAAGATGTACCAATCAACAAAATGTAAGAGGAAAGAAAAAAGTAAGCTGAAAATTTCAGAAGCTGAGCCTAGAAAAATGGAAGTTCAGTTAGGGCCCAGCTGGAAAAAGAGGCAAAGGCTTCACATTTAATCCAAACCCGTACTCTATCTGTAAGTGCCACTACAAGTGCGTGCCTATTTCTTTTAGCCGTTTAGTCCAGTTTCATTATAGTCACCATAGGTGTTTGAACAAAGAAAAGAAAAGCCCAAGTAATGAGTGTACATAGACTTGTAAATCTGGACAATGCCCCAAAGCTATTGCTAAGTTGTTTTCTGTGGTGGCTCAGACCACTTTTCCTCTGGGCAGTCACTGCTTGAAATAATTACTGGCATTAATGATGCTAGCTCCTGAATTTAATAGATCTACGTTCATGTTGTCATCCATCACTGTGCACACATCTTCTATCTTCTCGAATATCATGGAAAGTTTCTTGAAGTTTGAAGATATTTTACTGACCCAGTGATGCATTTTAACTATGAGAAACCACCAAGCAAAAAATTCCACCTAAGTTTTATGTATGTTGTGGTAGTTATATTAATATATTTTTTTTTTTTTTTTGCCAAAACTTGAGAACAACTAATGCAAATAAGCCCCACAGAAAACATCATCTTTCTCTCATCTACCATATGATCTTATAACACAATCAATTGTTACCACTTAATAAAGGACTTGGTTCAATAATTTTCTAGTCTTCTTAAAAAGGAGGCTTTTCCATAACTTTGTTACATAACTCTGTTCAGGATTAGACATCTTTTTCTGTTGCTCAAGTATAAAGCAAGATGATTTCCCTGAACTCAGCAGGGAAGTGTGGGCAAGGAGACATACCTAGCTTCACGACTCCCCCTTTCTCCCCTGTAGTTATTCTGAGCTGTTCAAAAGTCTGACCTTGTTGAGATGTGTCTCCTCCTCTCCTTCCCCAATTTTATCTGTAACATCCCTTTTCTTAACCATTTCATCCTTCTCTTTCTCGATTTAATTCTCCAAGTAAACTCTCCTCTTTGTCAGGCTCTGTCCTGGAAGAGAGCTTCACCTGGCTAACTTCAAAAATTCCTACTACCTACATCAACCCACCACCACCTGAATTTAATTTGGTGTTCCCTTCTCACTTATGAGCTCTGCTGTAGATCTGTCTGCTCATATCAGCTGAGCATTCTATGAGGAGTAGGAACTCTGCTTTAGAAGTGAATACATGCTGACAATTCCATTTCTGGGATTCTTAGAAGTCTTTTTGCCTTACCTTTGTTTTTTTGGGGGGGGGATTTCACTAACACCACACTTGTCTTCTTCCTGCAGCCGTTTGGCTGCACCTACTTGTATTCTGATGCACCTACTGTATTTGATGAAAACAAGTCATTTTGTTTGTTTTAGCTTTTGTCTATGGGTTTTATAATTGCACTCATCTCACACGCTAGTCTTAGAAAGCAATGGCAACCCACTCCAGTACTCTTGCCTGGCAAATCCCATGGACGGAGGAGCCTGGTAGGCTGCAGTCCATGGGGTCGCACAGAGTCGGACACGACTGAAGCAACTTAGCAGCAGCAACACACGCTAGTAAAGTAATGCTCAAAATTCTCCAAGCCAGACTTCAGCAATACATGAACCGTGAACTTTCAGGTTCAAGCTGGTTTTAGAAAAGGCAGAAGAACCAGAGATCAAATTGCCAACATCCACTGGATCATGGAAAAAGCAAGAGAGTTCCAGAAAAACATCTATTTCTGCTTTATTGACTATGCCAAAGCCTTTGACTATGTGGATCACAATAAACTGTGGAAAATTCTGAAAGAGATGGGAATACCAGACCACCTGACCTGCCTCTTGAGAAACCTATATGCAGGTCAGGAAGCAACAGTTAGAAGTGGACATGGAACAACAGACTGGTTCCAAACAGGAAAAGGAGTACGTCAAGGCTGTATATTGTCACCCTGCTTATTTAACTTATATGCAGAGTACATCATGAGAAACGCTGGGATGGAAGAAGCACAAGTTGGACTCAAGATTGCCGGGAGAAATATCAATCACCTCAAACATGCAGATGACCCCACCCTTATGGCAGAAAGTGAAGAGGAACTAAAAAGCCTCTTAATGAAAGTGAAAGAGGAGAGTGAAAAAGTTGGCTTATAGTCAAGATTCAGAAAACAAAGATCATGGCATCTGGTCCCATCACTTCATGGGAAATAGATGGGGAAACTGGAAACAGTATAAGACTTTATTTTGGGGGGCTCCAAAGTCACTGCAGATGGTGACTGCAGCCATGAAATTAAAAGACGCTTACTCCTTGGAAGGAAAGTTATGACCAACCTAGATAGCATATTGAAAAGCAGAGACATTACTTTGCCAACAAAGGTCCATCTAGTCAAGGCTATGGTTTTGTATGGTTTTGTGGTCATGTATGGATGTGAGAGTTGGACTGTGAAGAAAGCTGAGCACCGAAGAGTTGATGCTTTTGAACTGTGGTGTTGGAGAAAACTCTTGAGAGTCCCTTGGACTGCAAGGAGATCCAACCAGTTCATCCTAAAGCAGACCAGTCCTGAGTGTTCACTGGGAGGACTTATGCTGAGGCTGAAACTCCAATACTTTGGCTACCTCATGCGAAGAGTTGACTCATTGGAAAAGCCCCTGATGCTGGGAGAGATTGGGGGCAGGAAGAGAAGGGGACGACAGAGGATGAGATGGCTGGATGGCATTATCGACTCGATGCACATGAGTTTTGGTGAACTCTGGGAGTTGGTGATGGACTGGGAGGCCTGGCGTGCTGTGATTCATGGGGTCACAAAGAGTTGGACACGACTGAGAGACTGAACTGAACTGATGGGTTTTTTGTGCGCTATCTTACTTACTTGGATTGTGTGGGGTTTTGGTATTTACTGAACTAGGCTGCCCACTACTCCTTGCAGTCTTGCCTTACTTCCCTGTTTATTTCTTCTTGATTTTGTTTTGCTAAATTATATTTTTCTAGGAATTCGTCCATTTTTGTTTCATTTTGTTGAGAATATAACATATATACAGAAAAGTGCACAAAACCAAATGTACACCTTATGAGTTTTCACAAAGTGAAATCTTACGTAACCACAACTCAGCTCAAGATACAGAATTAGTATTCTCTAATTTCCATATCTTCCTCTCTGACCCTGAGGTAATTAGAACTCTGCTACTGGCGTGCTGCGATTCATGGGGTCGCAAAGAGTTGGACACGACTGAGCGACTGATCTGATCTGATTTAATTTCCAAATATTTGAGGATTTTCCAGATATTTTACGGTTATTAGTTTCTAACTTAATTCCATTATGATCAGAGAACATGTTTTATATTAATCATTTAAAATCTGTTAAGCCTTTTTAAAGGCCTAGTGTATGGACTATTTGGTGATTGGTTCATGACAGTTTTTAAGACTGTGTACTCTGATGTTATTGATGAAGTATGCTATAAATATTAATTCGGTCAAGTTGGTTCATAGTCTTATTTAGGACTTTATATTCTAACTGATTTTATGTCTACCTGTTTTATGAATTACTGAGCTAGAATGAGAAAATCTATGACTATACTTGCACATTGCCTATTTCTACTTTTAATTCTATCAGTTTCTGCTTCATGTGTTTTGAAGTTCTGTTGTTAGATGCATACACATTTAGGATTTTTAAGATTTTTTGGATTTAGGATTTTTTGATGAACTAGCCCCATTATGAAATAACCCACTTTATTCTTCATAATAATTCTTTGTTCTCAGTCTACCTTGCCTTTTATTAATCAAGAAATACCAGCTCCCTTTTAATTAGTTTTGTAAGGTATTATCTTATTCTCTGTTTTTACTTAAAACCTGTATCTTTGTATTTAATGTGAGTTTTTTTTAGACAGCATGCAGATGAGTCTTGCATTTGATCCAGTCTTTCAGTTGCTGGTCAGATATTTTATGTACGTGTGTGCTAAGTCGCTTCAGTTGTGTCTGACTCTTTGCAATCCCATGGACTGTAGCCCTCCAGGCTGCTCTGTCCATGGTATTCTCCAGGCAAGAATACTGGAGTGGGTTGCCATGTCCTACTTCAGGGGATCTTCTCAGCCCAGGGATTGAACCCATGACTCATTATATCCCCTGCATTGGCAGGTGGATTCTTTATCACTAACACCACCTGGGAAGCCCCAGATCTTTTACATGTAATGTAATAATTGATATAATTAGATAGAAACCTACTATCTTGCTATTTTTTCTATTTCTTCTATTCTTTAACTTACCTCTTTTTCTGCCTATTTATGGTTAATTGAATATTTTTCATGTTTCATTTTATCTCCATTATCATCACATTATTAGTTATAAACATAGCATTGGATCTTCCCCGGTGGCTCAGCAGTAAAGACTCCACCTGCAATGCAGGAGATGCAGGTTGGACCCCTGGGCTGGAAAGATGCCCTGCAGAAGGGCATGGCAACCCACTCCAGTATTCTTGCCTGGAAAATCCCATGGACAGGGGAGCCTGGTGGGCTACAGTCCATAGCGTCTCAAAGAGTTGGACAAGACTGAGGCCACAGCACACACACACACACACACACACATACATAGTTATAGATACATATATAAATATTGTCATATTATTAGATATATATCACAGCTGTGAAATTACACAGTAGAGGGGGATTGTTAGTTAAACCCCACACTTCTAACCAGAAGGTCAAAAACAGTATTTGACTACCAATAGCAAAGTGAGTAGCAATATAGTAAAATGTGTGGCAGCATTGCAAGGATAGGAAGAATTAGGAATTAGAAGGTCATAAAATTCTTATACTATAGTGAAGCAGTATATTATTGGAATGTAGGTAGTGATAAAAGATAAAATACTTTAGTGATAACAGATAAAGCTGTCATAACTGTATATAATATGTACGTATATAGTATATATACAATATACAGTATGCATAGTATATATACTATATATCTATTATAACTTACATGACAGTTATAGGTACCTTTTATCTTTAATCACCACCTACTTTCCAATAATACACTGCTTTCACATATAAGAATTTTGTGAGCATGTATTCCCAGCTCCTCCCATCCTTCCTGCAATGTTACCACACATTTTACTCTATTGCTACTACTTTCGCTATGGTAGTCGAATACTGTTTTTGATCTTCTGATTAGAAGTCTGGGGTTTAACTAACAATCCCCCTCTACTACACTGTATAACTTCACAACTGTATTCACACCTAGAGTCAAGTGATAGATGGGAGGGAGGGCAGAGAGAGGGAGAAAAAAAAAATGTAGGTTGGCTCCATCTTCTTGGAACCCCAGTTTTAGCAACTGGACAGGAAGCTACCTATTACCAAATTTTGTTTTCTGTGGATTCTCTTTACCAGTCATTGCTACCAACAGCATCACCAGGGAAGTGCTTGGGGGCTGGAATACCAGACAATAGTTGAGATAAAACAGAAAGAAAATAGAATGCTGTGCTCTCTCTGAGCATTAGGTGTTTCCTTTCCAGCTCCTTGAGCCAGAACCAGATGGATTCTGTGGCAGGTGCCCATTTTGGGGGTGGTTGGCGATTTGAGTTCAAGTCAGAGAGGCTCAGCTGGTAAAGAATCTACCTGCAGTGTGGGAGACCGGGTTCGATCCCTGGGTTGGAAAGATCCCCTGGAGAAGGGAATGGTTACCCACTCCAGTATTCTGGCCTGGAGAATTCCATGGACTTTATAGTCCATGGGGTCGCATGGACAGGACTGAACGACTTTCACCTTTACTTTCAGAGAATACTGAAAGAAAATGTCAAAGTCACTGACAATTTAGTAGCACTTTTAATTTGGTCTTCTGCAATCTTCCTCTGATATTTAATTTTATGTGTCTTGCTGTTTCACACAGTCTTTCAACATTTTATGGTTGTATTCATTGAAGAATACAGAATGGAGTATGGTTCTTTTCTTTCAAACTGGAATTGTATATTATGTTTTTAGTTTGTATTTCTATGTTTACTATTCAGGTTAGAAACTTTTCATATATTTACTGGCTGTCTGAAAATTGTGTGTCAAAGCCTGTTGCCTTTTTTGTTGTTGTTGTTTATAATTGGGTTGCCTATCTTATTATTGATTTATAGAAATTATTTTGCTTTAAAGTGACATTTTTGTAAATTATCAAGGGCTCTGTATGTTTAAGTTCTGTTCCTGGGCTCCCTTTTTGCTTTTTATTGTATATTTGCCCATTTTTGCAGCAATATCACAGTGCCTTAGTTATTATATTTTAATATAAACTTGATACGGAGTAGAGCAAGTAATTTTATCTGACTTTCTACTTCAAGAGTTTCTTGGATATTTTTAGTTCTCTGTATTACAAACAAATGTCAGGATCAGCTTATCAGTTTTATCCCAGTTCCAACATGGAAATCTTGATAAGGTTGTGTTTGGCATTGAACAGAATGGATAGATCAGTTTAGGGAGAATAATATTGAATCTTCTAATCCCTTCATTTCTTTAGTTTATTTTTTTTTCTTCTTTTAATCTCAATAGCTTTTTATAAAAATCTGTATCAAGGTTTCACATAACTTTTGGTCTATTTATTTCTAGGTATTTAATATTATCATGCTAACTAAACTCTTTTTAAAGTTTTATTTTTAAAAGTTTTAAAGTCTGACACTGTTTCCACTGTTTCCCCATCTATATCCCATGGGACCAGATGGGACCAGATGCCATGATCTTCGTTTTCTGAATCTTGAGCTTTAAGCCAACTTTTTCAGTCTCCTCTTTCACTTTCATCAAGAGGCTCCTTAGTTCCTCTTCACTTTCTGCCGTAAGGGTGGTGATATCTGCATATCTGAAGTTATTGATATTTCTCCCGGCAATCTTGATTCCAGCTTGTGCTTCTTCCAGCCCAGTGTTTCTCATGATGTACTCTGCATAGAAGTTAAATAAGCAGGGTGACTATATACAGCCTTGACATATTCCTTTTCCTGTTTGGAACCAGTCTGTTGTTCCATGTCCAGTTCTAACTGTTGCTTCCTGACCTGCATACAAATTTCTCAAAAGGCAGGTCAGGTGGTCTGGTATTCCCATCTCTTTCAGAATTTTCCACAGTTGATTGTGATCCACACAGTCAAAGGCTTTGGCATAGTTAATAAAGTAGAAATAGATGCTTTTCTGGAACTCTCTTGCGTTTTCCATGATCCAGTGGATGTTGGCAATTTGATCTCTGGTTCCTCTGCCTTTTCTAAAACCAGCTTGAATATCTGGGACTTCACGGCTCACATATTCTTGAAGCCTGGCTTGGAGAATTTTGAACATTACTTTACTAGCATGTGAGATGAGTGCAATTGTGCAGTAGTTTGAGCATTCTTTGGCATTGCCTTTCTTTGGGATTGGAATGAAAACTGATCTTTTCCAGTCCTGTGGCCACTGCTGAGTTTTCCAAATTTGCTGGCATACTGAGTACACCACTTTCACAGCATCATCTTTTAGGATTTGAAAGAGCTCAACTGGAATTCCATCACCTCCACTAGCTTTGTTCGTAGTGATGCTTTCTAAGGCCCACTTGACTTCACATTCCAGGATGTCTGGCTCTAGGTCAGTGATCAAACCATCGTGATTATCTTGGTCATGAAGATCTTTTTTTGTATAGTTCTTCTGGGTATTCTTGCCACCTCTTCCTAATATCTGTTAGGTCCATACCATTTCTATCCTTTATCGAGCCCATCTTTGCATGAAATGTTCCCTTGGTATCTCTAATTTTCTTGAAGAGATCTCTAGTCTTTCCCATTCTATTGTTTTCCTCTATTTCTTTGCATTGACCTCTGAGGAAGGCTTTCTTATCTCTTCTTGCTATTCTTTGGAACTCTGCATTCAGATGCTTTTATCTTTCCTTTTCTCCTTTGCTTTTTTGCTTCTTTTCACAGCTATTTGTAAGGTCTCCCCAGACAGCCATTTTCCTTTTTGCATTTCTTTTCCATGGGAATGGTCTTGATCCTGTCTCCTGTACACTGTCGCGAACCTCCATCCATAGTTCATCAGGCACTCTATCTATCAGATCTAGTCCCTTAAATCTATTTCTCACTTCCACTGTATAATCATAAGGTGCCAGAGTCCAGCTCCAGCAGCCAGGGAATCAGCCTGAAGGGATGGGCAGTGTCGGCGAGTGACGATGCAGCCTCTCATTTAGTTTTCTTGGACTGCATGTTTATTTCAAGCTTTAGGTTTTCTTTTATACTTTGACAAAAGCATTGGGTAAAAGAATGAAACTAGAACACTTTCTAACACCATACACAAAAATAAACTCAAAATGGATTAAAGATCTAAACATAAGACCAGAAACTATAAAACTCCTAGAGGAGAACATAGGCAAAACACTCTCTGACATACATCACAGCAGGATCCTCTATGACCCACCTCCCAGAATATTGGAAATAAAAGCAAAAATAAACAAATGGGACCTAATTAACCTTAAAAGCTTCTGCACATCAAAGGAAACTATCAGCAAGGTGAAAAGACAGCCTTCAGAATGGGAGAAAATAATAGCAAATGAAGCAAACCGACAAACAACTAATCTCAAAAATATACAAGCAACTCCTACAGCTCAACTCCAGAAAAATAAATGACCCAATCAAAAATGGGCCAAAGAACTAAATAGACATTTCTCCAAAGAAGACATACAGATGGCTAACAAACACATGAAAAGATGCTCAACATCACTCATTATCAGAGAAATGCAAATCAAGACCACTATGAGGTACCATTTCACACCAGTCAGAATGGCTGCAATCCAAAAGTCTACAAATAATAAATGTTGGAGAGGGTGTGGAGAAAAGGGAACCCTCTTACACTGTTGGTGGGAATGCAAACTAGTACAGCCACTATGGAGAACAGTGTGGAGATTCCTTAAAAAACTGGAAATAGAACTGCCTTATGATCCAGCAATCCCACTGCTGGGCATACACACTGAGGAAACCAGAAGGGAAAGAGACATGTGTACCCCAATGTTCATCACAGCACTGTTTATAATAGCCAGGACATGGAAGCAACCTAGATGTCCATCAGCAGATGAATGGATAAGAAAGCTTTGGTATATATACACAATGGAGTATTACTCAGCCATTAAAAAGAATTCATTTGAATCAGTTCTAATGAGGTGGATGAAACTGGAGCCTATTATACAGAGTGAAGTAAGCCAGAAGGAAAAACACCAATACAGTATACTAATGCATATATATGGAATTTAGAAAGATGATAACAATAACCCTGTGTTCGAGACAGCAAAAGAGACACTGATGTATGGAACAGTCTTATGGACTCTGTGGGAGAGGGAGAGGGTGGGAAGATTTGGGAGGATGGCATTGAAACATGTAAAATATCATGTATGAAATGAGATGCCAGTCCAGGTTCAATGCACGATGCTGGATGCTTGGGGCTAGTGCACTGGGACGACCCAGAGGGATGGTATGGGGAGGGAGGAGGGAGGAGGGTTCAGGATGGGGAGCACATGTATACCTGTGATGGATTCATTTTGATATTTGGCAAAACTAATACAATTATGTAAAGTTTAAAAATAAAATAAAATTTAAAAAAATTAACTGGAAAAAAAAGAAAAAAAAAAGCATTGGGTCAGAGGTTTGACATTTTTAACTTCCCCTCACCCAGATTTATTGTCTCCATAAATCACTGTTGTCCTTCAAGCAGAGTTTCTGCTTCAACGGTTCTCTCAGAATTGTGTTTACTTTAACTCGTGATTACACTGTAACTCGTGCTTATATCTGGGCTGCATACCACAAACCTAAGTTTATTTATCTTTCTAAATCCTGTTTGCCCCTAGTATCCTGATCTCACTATCTCTTAAAAAGGGTTCTAGCTATTAATATCTCTAAAATTCCTAATCTCTATAAGCTATAGTAAAATATGCTAACATTACAACATTCCTTAAATCTTTAGCTTCTAACTAATTTTAATTATTCCTAAGCCCTAAATTCAGCAAACTACTTTGCCATAAACATTTCCCTCACAAATAAGTTTCAGATAACAATCTTTCCCATGGCCTCAAGCTGTGGCCTACGTGCTCATCCTGGAACACTCTTTGCAAATATCCTTGAACAAATGTCAATGATTAACTTTATGAATTATTCTCTGAGCACAACTGCAGAAGGCTTTGTGCCTTCTCATGCTCCTTTCAAGAACAATAAGCACCTTAATATTCTTTTCAGTCAACTCAGCTGAGGAAAGGAAAAAACAAGTCAGAATCACAAGGCCTAACTCCTTCATCCTGGGTCCGTGCCTGCAGGACAAAGAGAATGAGTTGGGGCCATGCCTCCATTTTGTCAGTAATGCCTAACGCGGCTCCCGACAATAAGGGATTTGATTTAGGTCATACCTGAATGGTCTAGTGGTTTTCCCCACTTTCTTCAATTTAAGTCTGAATTTGGCAATATGGAGTTCATGATCTGAGCCACAATCAGCTCCCAGTCTTGTTTTTGCTGACTGTATAGAGCTTCTCCATCTTTGGCTGCAAAGAATATAATCAATCTGATTTTGGTGTTGACCATCTGGTGATGTCCATGTGTTGAGTCTTCTCTTGCGTTGTTGGAAGAGGGTGTTTGTTATGATCAGCGATTGCTTGTATTAAACAATTAACACTGTATTTTGGAAGTGCACAAAATTGAAATGCTCTTTCCCTGAAAATTTGGTGAAATCTGCCTCTGAAATTGTTAGGTGGTTTTTTTTTTGGGGGGGGGAGAATTTGTAATGATTGCTTTCTATTATTTCTTTTGTAAGTTATTAAGTTACATTTTAAACAGATATATCCATTTTGTTAAGCACTAACTATATTGGCACAGTCAGGAGCTTTTTCATATTAAGAAAAGACTCTTTTGTTTCTATAGTTATGTTCCCATTTGCATTAAAATTCTTTTTATCTGTGCCTTGTCTCTTCTTTTTTTTTTCATGTTTTTAACTAGATGTTTGTCTAGTATACTATTCTTTTCAAAGACCCAACTTTTGACTTTGTTGATTATCTGCAATGTGTTTTGTGTTTAATTTTTTAAAAAATTCTGCTCTATTGAAGAGACACTGATGTATAGAACAGTCTTATGGACTCTGTGGGAGAGGGAGAGGGTGGGAAGATTTGGGAGAATGGCATTGAAACATGTGAAATGTCATGTATGAAACGAGATGCCAGTCCAGGTTCAGTGCACGATGCTGGATGCTTGGGGCTGGTGTGCTGGGATGGCCCAGGGGATGGTATGGGGGAGGGGGAGGGAGGAGGGTTCAGGATGGGGAGCACGTGTATACCTGAAATTTTTTTAATTAAAAAAAAAAAAAAAAAAAAAAAAACTTAAAAAAAAAACAAAACAAAACAAAAAAAACTTGAATATTGGGTAAACAACAAGGTCCTACTGAATAGCACTGGGAACTATATTCAATACCTTATGATAAACCATAACAGAAAATAATGCAAGAAAAAATACATATATGTATAGCTGAATCACTTTCCTGTACAGCAGAAATTAATACAACATTTTAAATCAACTATACTTTAATAATAAATACTTGAATATGAAAAAAAAAAAAGTTGTGGTCAATATACACAATGGAATATTACTCAGCCTTAAAAAGGAACACAGTTGAGTTAGTTCTGATGAGGTGGATGAACCTAGAACCTATTAAGCAGAGTAAAGTGGGTCAGAAAAAGAAAGATAACTATTGTATTGTAACGCATATATGCGGAATCTAGAAAAATGGTACTGAAGAATTTATTTTCAGGGCAGCAATGGAGAAACAGACATAGAGAATAGACGTATGGACATGGGAAGAGGAGGGGAGAGGGTGAGATGTTTGGAAAGAGTAACATGGAAATTTATATTGCCGTATGTAAAATAGATAGCCAATGGGAATTTGCTGTATCCTCAGGAAACTCAAACAGGGGCTCTGTATCAACCTAGAGGGGTTGGATGGGGTGGGAGATGGGAGGGAGGTACAAAAGGGAGTGGATATATGTATACCAATTGCCAACTCATGTAGAGGTTTGACAGAAAACAACAAAATCCTGTAAAGAATTATCCTTCAATAAAAAAATAAATTAAAAAAAAAAATTCTGCTCTAAACCGCATTATTTCCCTCTCTTTTTATCCAGACTTATTCTATTTTTAAGTTATATGTGAAACACTTAATTTGTTAATTTTCAATATTTCTTGTGTATAATATACATTTAAGGTTAAAATTTCCCCCTGTAGGTCTGCAATTGCTGCACCTTTAAAGATTTTGTATGTTAGTATTTCATTATCATTCACTTCTATGGATTTAAAAATTATAATAGCTTGATTAGAGTTTTAAAGTCTTTATAATTTTAAATATGCATAAGATTTTAAAAAATTAATCTTATTATCAACTTCTACTTTAATTGTTGTCATTAAAGAATGTGATTTGTACTTGTTGAATGTGTGTATATAAAATTATGCTTGTTAGCAGTTTATAAATGAATTTTTAATTTCCTTATATATCTTCTATGAAACAGCAGTGATTTAGGGCTATGCTGAAATCATCTACTTGCCATGATGGTGGATTTGTTAATTTCTTCCTAGAATTCAAGTTTTGCTTTCCATATTTTGAGGGTATTTCACTTTATGCCTGCATATTTAGAATAGTTTATATCTTCTTGGTGAATTAAATATTTTAGTATTATTTTGTGATTCAACTTATTTGATCCAAAATTGCCTTCTCTCATGTTAGTTGGGCAATATAATTTGTTCATTTGTTCCTGTTACATAATTTTCCATTGTTTAACTTTCAACCTTTGCATAATCTATGTTTTAGATATATCTTTTATAAAGAGCATGTAGCCATATTTTTAAAAGATACAATCTGAGAGCACGTGTTTTTAACTAAATCAATGTACGTTGACAATGATTATGTATTTCCTTATTTGTAATCTTATATTTTTATTTTAATTTATCCCTTTCTTCCTTTGTTTTTTCTACTTTCTTGCCTATTTGAAAATTAATATTTATATTTCTTTTAACAAAAAAAGCAGTTTAACATTTTCTAAATGTGTCTATTCTTCCTTATCTTCTTCCAAATGCTCATGAATTTATATTAAGTTGGATTTTCTTTGGGATTCTATCTCAGCCTTGATAGTAGTAATTATTCCTTATTTTGGGCATTCCTATATTATTTAGCATTCTCTTTGCTTTCACTAGCCAATCCTTTGTTATCTCAATCCCCTATTATAATGAATAATTCTTTATCTCACCCAACTTGAATTACTGTGTGGTTGAATCCTGGACAGTTCATGCAACTCAAAAAAAAAAAAAAAAACAATCAAAAAATGGGCAGAAGACCTAAATAGATATTTCTCCAAAGAAGATGAACAGATGGCCAAGAGGCACATGAAAAGATGCTCAACATAGCTAATTATTAGAGAAATGCACATCACAACTACAATGAGATATCACCTCACACCAGTCAGAATGGCCATCATCAAAATATCTACAAAAAATAAAAGCTGGAGTGGTGTGGAGATAACAGAACCCTCTTACACTGTTGATGGGAATGTAAATTGGTACAGCCACTACAGAGAACAGTATGGAGGTTCCTTAAAACACTAAAAACAGAGTTACTGTATCATCCAGCAATCCCACTCCCGGGTATATATCCAGAGAAAATCATGGTTCGAAAGAAAACATGCACCCCAATGTTTATTGCAAGTGCTCTTTACAATGGCTAAAGTATAGCAGTAAATGTCTATTGACAGATGAATGGATAAAGAAGATGTGGTACATATACACAATAGACTATTACACGGCCATGAAAAAGGATGGAACAATGTCATTTGTAGCAACAATGAGGGAGCTGGAGATTATCAAACTAAGTGAAGTAAGTCAGACAGAGAAAGACAAATATCATATGATATTGCTTACATTCAAAATCTTTAAAAATGATACAAGTAACTTATTTACAAAACAGAAACTTGCAGACTTAGGAAACAAACTTATGGTTACCAAGGGAAAAGGGTTGGAGGGAAGGAATAGCTTGGGAGTTTGGGATTGACATATACATACTATGATATTTAAAATAGATAACCATCAAGGACCTACTGTATAAAACAGGGAACTCTGCTCAATATTCTATAACAATCTAAATGAGAAAAGGATTTGAAAGAGAATAGATACATATATATGTATAACTGAATCCCTTTGCTATACCCATGAAACTAACAAAACATTATTAATCAAGTATACTTCAATATAAGGTAAAAATTAAATAATTCAGTTCATAACAGGATGGAGTAAACATAGCATGAATGGTATTCAAGACAAGAGGAGGATTAAGTAGATGATGTTAGAGCTCCACTTAGATCCTCTAGTATTTGGCCAGTCTTCTTTTCTAACAGGCAGCACCCACAGTTCTTTTTCAGAGAACTGTCATTAGATACCAGAGTCCATTGCCTATGGAGATCCAGAAAAGGTGCAAATTGCTTTTTGCCTCTCCTTTCTTCCCCATAAACCATGTGACTATTAAAGGTCCTATCTTGCCTTGAGCCAGGAGGACTCTGAAGAGTGGTGACTTTCAAAGGATCAGACTGAACCTACAGTTTACAGTGTTTTGCCTGATGTTGTTCAGTTGCTCAGTCATGTCTGACTCTGTGTTACCCCGTGGACTGCAGCACACCAGGCTTCTCTGTCCTGCTTTGCCTGATTGGCTTATTGGCTTCCCAGGTGACCCAGTGGTAAAGAATCTGCCTGCCAGTGCAGGACATGCAAGAGACTCGGGCTGGATCCCTGGGTGGGGATGATCCCCTGGCATAGAAAATGGCAACCCACTCCAGTATTCTTGCCTGGGAAATCTCGGACAGAGGAGCCTGGCAGGCTACAGTCCATGGGGTTGCAATGAGTCAGACATGACTGAGCACTCACATATTACTACATTCTTATTATGTTCCTAACACTTTCATCAGTCTTTTTTTTTTTCCTGAGAGTCATTTGCACAAGATTTTTTATGTCATGTTCTGCTTCTGAAGAAGTTAACTTAAGACACTTAGTCCATGTGTTCTATTAGTTCTATTTCAGATAGTATATGTTTTTCAGGTTGTAATATTTGGGATGATTGTGTTCCCTACAGTTTGGGGCCTGTGTGTTTGTACCACCTGGAGACACTGCATGTCTGTATATGGTGAAATGTGTTAGGGAAGCACAAATGTGCTTCCTAATGTAGACCCTAATGTGCTTCCCCTTCAGTTAAACTGGAGAATAAAGGAGGCCACAAGCCTTAAGACAGAAGCACACTTGGCTCCCCTGTGTGTATGTGTGTGTGTGTGTGCATGCTCAGTTGTGTCCAATGCTTTGTGACCTCATAGACTATAGCCTGCTGGGCTCCTCCATCCATGGGATTTTCCAGGTACTAGAGTGGGTTGCTATTTTCTACTCCATGAGATATTCCTGACCCAAGGATTGAACCCACGGCTCCTGCATTGGCAGGCAGATTCTTTTACCACTGCACCATGTGGGAAGCCCAGGTTCCCCTAGACAATGGGTAATGTTTGCCATTTAACTTTTCAAAAAGTCTCTCCTAGATGAATGCTTTTTTGTTTTAAATAAATGATTTTGGAAGGAGGTAGACCCTGCAGTTTGTAATCTGAGAGTCTAGTACTTTACAGAGGGAGGGAAAGAAGAGAGTATCCAGATTGTCAATTCTAATAGTAATTTTAATGGACAGCTCCCCTTCATATTATTCTGATGGACAACTTCATCAATATGATCAATTTCTCTTATTTCTGTAGTGAAAATGTAGGCATGATTCCAAACTAATAGCAGGGAATGGTCCAAATAAAGCTTAAAATACATTAATTTATTTTGTCATGTCACAAACCAAACTCAACCTGAGGTTATTTTGACACTTGGTAGTTAAATCCACCTTCGATCTCTCTAAAGATTTTTCATGGATTCCCTGTCCTCATTTCTAGATACCTTTTTTTCCCTTTGGGTTTCCCTGGTGGCTCAGACAGTGAAGAATCTGCCTGTGATGCAGGAGGCCCAGGTTCCATCCCCGGGTGGTGAAGATCCCCTGGACAAGGGAATGGCAACCCCCTCCAGTATTCTTCCCTGGAAAATTCCCATGGACAGAGGAGTGTGGTGGGCTGGAGTCTGGAGTCCATGGTGTCGAAAAGAGTAGGACATGACTGAGCGACTAACACTTTTTCCCTTTATGGTTTCTCTGTAGTTGACTTTACAGAAGGCTCCAGCAGCTGGTGCTCCTTTTCTAAATTTTGGCAAGAACTAAAAGCCCTGCATCATGTTTGACACACATTCCATAATTTAAAGGGAACATAATATTAATTCATAAGTTAAAATATTATTGCTATGGAGAAATGAAAATATTAGATCCTCTATATAAAGGGATCATATGTCAGATTCACCTATTCATAAGGTTTGGGGAGAGTTTGCTATCTTTTTCTCCCAAACCTCAATTCTGGAAGAAGCGGGCAGGAAGGCAGAAGAGTGCAGGCAAGAATCGTAGAGCAGAGGAAGAGGCAGTGGGTGTTCCACGAGGGCTTTCTCTGCCTCCCTCACTCATGTAAGTTTCAGCAGAAATGGAAACGACAGCAAGACTGGAACAGACTCCTGAAAGCCAAGCCGGGTGGTGTCCCCGTAGGAGCCCTCCAGCATACAGTCCTCTGAGGGCCGCGGTCCCGGGCATGGGAAATGTGGAACGACCAGTTATGACAGGACGTGTGCAGCTGTGACTGCCCACGTACTGGGCATCGTCCTAGAGACCCTCACAGTAGAGGCATGTGTGCAGACCAAAAAGCAGTAAAAAACTGTACGTCGAGATGCTATCCCCTCCTCACTTGCACCTGGCAGTTCGTGGTGAGGAAGAATTGGGTTATCATCTAGGCAACAGTTGCTATTGCTGGTATATGTCCACACACTATGGAACTAAGCAGAAAGGACAGGTAGAAGACTGTGGGACGATGGGTGTGTTCCTTGTTAATGCAAGACTAAATATTAACAACTGTCCAATGCTGATTTCTGTGGACTCTTCATGTTTTTTGAAATTCTGTTTGAGCAAGTTGGAAGTAATTTGCTTTCCAGCCAACCAAAAATGGGCATTTAATTCATGCTACTTACTGTGGCTTCAAAGAAGCTATTGATTCTGAAGCAGTGTGTTTTGAATGATTTCTTTTTAAAATGCAGTTTGAATGTTAGTCATGGTGCAGAAGTTTTAGTGACAAACATTTGGTTTTGTAGAGACTTCATTTCCCCTGAAGGTCATATTCTGACAACCTCCCTTCTCAAAACCAGCCAACAGCCAACCAACCAGGGACTGAGCAGTCAACCACAATTCTCAACATGTTGAACACCTGGGGAGAGTCAGTGACTCTTATAAACAAAACATGTGCTTTCTGGACCTCTCTTCAGCTCTTGGAATAATTTCTATCTTGAGTCTGACCGGGATGGACTATATTCCTATCAGATACTGAACCAGCTGTTTGAAAGTTGAGGTCCACTCTCTTCCTTGTCGGTAGCTGGGCACTCACTTCCTCAGGTTGGCAAGTTGGCTCTAGTACAACCTCTAGTAAAGAGCAAATGTTGAGGAGACTGAGATCGGCAATACTTTGAGATGGCTGGCAGATGTGTAACTGATGTCAAAGGGGGCATGAAGAATTCCTTCTTAAGAAGAAATCATTTTTATCTTTCTCTTCTGTTTAAAGGAACTCTATCCAGCAGCTAGTAATCCTTGATTTTTTTGTTTTCCTTTTTAAGATCGGGGTAATGCAAATCTAAATAATCCAAAAGTAACTGAGTAGTAATATGTGGTAGACATATTACTACCACATATGGTAGAGATGGTTGGATGGCATCACCGACTTGAAGGACATGAGTTTGAACAAGCTCCAGGAGTTGGTGATGGACATGGAAGCCTGGCATGCTGCAGTCTAGGGGGTCTCAAAGAGCCAGACATGACTGAGTAACTGAACTGAACTGATGTGGTAGACAGTAGTTTCAAAAGTAGTAGGGATAAAAAAAATAGTAGCCACATCAAAACAGTTGGTCAGCCGCATGTTATTTTATGAGCATGGGGGTTGGTCTTTCTGGCACACTAATTGGCTTGAGATCTTACAGGGAATGCTGCTGCTGCTAAGTCCCGTCAGTCGTGTCCTACTCTGTGCAACCCCATAGACGGCAGCCCACCAGGCTCCCCCGGCCCTGGGATTCTCCAGGCAAGAACACTGGAGTGTGTTGCCATTTCTTTCTCCAATGCATGCAAGTGAAAAGTGAAAGTGAAGTCGCTCAGTTGTGTCCGACTCTTAGCAACCCCATGGACTGCAGCCCACCAGGCTCCTCCATCCATGGGATTTTCCAGGCAGGAGTACTGGAGTAGGGTGTCACTTATAAGGAATAGATACCTCAAAATACAGTACTTCTGTTGCACATATTTGCTCTAGATATGTCATGAGTATTTAAACACACTCGGATTTTAATTGAAGCAACAAGAAAAATCTGATGCAATTTTGCACTGAGAATGGTGTATATTCTTCGTTTGATTTTATATTCAGAATGAATGTCGAGTCCTTTCATCTGGTGTTCTACCCATTAGGAATAACAGTAGCAAAAAAAGTTAATCAATTCCTACTGAGAATGGAAATTATATGTGAGAAGAAGACTGATAGTAATTATTAATAGTAATCATTTTAAAGAGCAAGACCAAATTAGTTCTTTAATTTACTAATTCTTTTGCTCAGTTATCACTTGCATTTTTCATATTTTTAACTTGAACATCTTTGGGGTATTTTTTTAAGATAAAGTATTTGGTATCTCAAGTAATATACATTGTCTTTCACTGTATTCAGTGTGTCCGTATATCAGAGTTTTAATAAATGTTAAATAAGAGAACGTTTAGCTATGCTATGTTCCATATAATACTTAGAATAAAAAGGGGGTTATGAAGATAAAAACCCTTATATGGCTTAATATACTTTGTCTAATAATAATAATAAAATTTTATTTTCAAAGTATGCAACTTACCTTTGAATTCTTAAAAGTATCACAGAGTTTTAGCAAGTAA
Organism: Bos mutus; assembly: GCF_027580195.1. Classification (NCBI taxonomy): domain Eukaryota; kingdom Metazoa; phylum Chordata; class Mammalia; order Artiodactyla; family Bovidae; genus Bos; species Bos mutus. The sequence continues at coordinate 30,150,074 of NC_091625.1, forward strand.
ATATGTGGTCTTGATTGAATCTTACTTTGAACAAAACAGCTGCTGAAAGTACTTATTATAATTGGATAAATTTGATTAAGGAGTAGGTGTGCGTTATTATTAGGAACTTACTGTTAATTATTTTGCTTGAGATGAAACTTTTTTACTTCATGTAAGAGGATATCCTTATATTGTAAAAATTCATAATGAAATATATAGGGCTGAAAATGTTATGATGTATACAATTTACTTTTAAGTTTTTAGCAAAAAAATACATGAATTAAATATGGCAGAGGGTAAACAATTGTTCTATCTAACAATGGCATATGGCTATTTTTTATACTCCTCTCTAGTTTTTTGCATGTTTGAAATTTTTCATAATGAAAATTACAGTGACAAGAAAAGACAGAAAGGGAAGACAGAAGTAAAAACACTAGAACTGTGTAACAGAAAAAGCAATGACTGTAGAACCAGGAAACGAATATTAAGATCATAGCTTCTATTATATGTGCAGTTATGGATAAGCCATGTAATTGCTCTGAATTTAGTATCCTCATTTTTAAAACAGGCATAATCTACAATGAAATTTTACTACATGTCCACCTGATAATTAAAAATGGCTGGCAGTGTGGAATATTGGCAAGCATGTGGAGCAAATGGAACATAGATTACTGGTAGGAGTATAAAATTGTATAAAACCTTTGGAAAACTGTTAGCATCTTCTGCACATGCATGTAATCTGAGGGCAAGCAATTCCACTCCTAGTTACATACAAAAGATGTATGAGTGCATATGTCAGCAAAAATATATATATATAATATTCAGTTTTATTAATAATGACAACAACCTCAATAGGACAGTAGTTAAATGAATATTGTATATTCATGCAAAAAATGCTATACAGCAATAAAAATGAATGAATTCTGCTACATGCTACAATAGATGTTATGTTGACAGAAAATAGTTAAGCACAGAGACATATTTATTCTGTGGTTATCTGTATGAAGCAAAACAACAGGCAAAACTAGTCAATGACAATAGATGAAGAACAGTGAAAAGCATATAGGATTCTGAAAATGTTTTCTATCTTGATGTTGGTATAGTTAATCAGTGCTCTTGTTTTTGCTCTTGCTCAGTCACTCAGCCATGTCCAACTCTTTTCGACCTGGAGCCTGCCAGGCTCCTCTGTCCATGGAATTATCCCAGCCAGAATACTGGAGTGGGTTGTCATTTCTTCCTCCAGAGGATCTTCCTGACCCAGGGATTGAACTCATGTCTTCTGTGGCTCCTGCATTGGCAGGCATTCTTTTACTACTGAGCCAGCCACCTGGGAAGCTTAGTTAATCAGATCTGCTGCTGCTGCTAAGTCACTTCAGTCGTGTCCGACTCTGTGTGACCCCACAGATGGCAGCCCACCAGGCTCCCCCGGCCCTGGGATTCTCCAGGCAAGAACACTGGAGTGGGTTGCCATTTCCTTCTCCAATGCATGAAAGTGAAAAGCGAAAGTGAAGTCGCTCAGTCTTGTCCAACCCTCAGCGCCTCCATGGACTGCAGCCTTCCAGGCTCCTCCATCCATGGGATTTTCCAGGCAGGAGTACTGGAGTGGGGTGCCATTGCCTTCTCCATAATCAGATCTATAAATACCTTAAAAATATCATGCTATATACTTATGATGAGAGTTCTTTATGCATTTTCTTGTATCTTATCCTTCAATTAAATAAAATAAATAAGGTATTAACATCCAAATCTCAGGAGGGATGAGCAAATAAACTAATGCGAAATTCTTCACTTAATTATAAAATTATACAAACTTCAAATATTATCATTTTCTAAGTTAAATTCTAAAAATTTTTCTAAAAGCAAGAGTATATTTTAAGTTTGATCATTATTATTTACACAGTTTGACGTACATTTTCCATAAATCCTGTCCATTTTGGACTAGCCTTACTACAATCATAAAGTATCTTAAAATATCAATAGCAATGTTCCATTGGTAGTGGAAAAAATTGTATGTTTCTATTGATTTGCTATTGTCAAACATTCATGAAATAGTTAGTTACATGCCTAATATATGCCAAACACTTTCCTAAGCATTGGTGATACAAATTTAAATAAAGATGTTATCTCTTCCCTTATATTGATATTTTAGTCAGTAACTCAATTATGATACAATTACTTTAGTGTCCTACTTTTCTTTAAATAAAAGAAGCTAAAATGATTATTATACAACAAAAACAAACACATTTACCAAATATAATTCACATGTACATATTAATTAAAGAATTAAATACATTTTGTTCCTACTCATCTTCTAAAATTAATAATATTTAAGTTGAATATGTTTTTTAATAAGGTAAAATTTGAATTTCTAATTTTTAAAAATATATTAAACATGATAAACACTTTAAAAGTACTTTTGAAACTACAAATTACTATGCAGATTTTTTGTACAATATTAATTCTTCCTTAGAGATGTATAAATTGTATCTTATTTTATAAGATAATTAAAGTTTCTTTACTGTGTATTCTATTTAATTTTTCATTTCCTAAGGAGTAATCACAGCAAGTAAAATATGCTTTTATGCCTTTAATACTCTCAAACTGATACATTAGCTTCTTTGTTAAGCTTTAAGCTAGGTTTTTAAATAGAAGATTTTAGTGTTCAGACCTTCAGATGTTACTCAACAAGAATACTTGAATATAAGTACCTAGTTCCCATGATTCCCCCTTTCCAAAGCATTAAGTACAAGCTGATCTTTCAAGAAGTGTGTAAATGATGCACAATATGCTGAACATCATGAACAAAAGATCTGAAAACTGCAAAATCACTCTGAATCCTTTGGAGACCTTATAATTCAGGTACAAAGAGCCCCCATTCTGAAAGGTAATATATCTTTTTAAACACCCAGTTTTCCTGTTCTCATCTCCCAAGGTTTCATCTCATAAAAAATGTTGGTTGACATTATAAACAGATGCTGGAAAGCACTCATCCAATTCATGAAAAATTCAGCGTTAAGTTTTAAGCAAACATAGCAAAATCACTTAGAAAAAAATGCATAGTCTGATAGATGACCATGATTATCAGGTAAATTATTCATTTCTCTTCACAAAGCAATCACCCAGTAAAGACTCACTCATTATTCAGAGATTGTCAAGGAACAGCGGATAAGGAGTGAGGACGTGGAATGAGTGAGCCACATGCCCAGAAACCAAGTGCAGTAAGAATTCTAGTTGAAGCAGGGTTAACAGGAAGTCTGGGGCTACAAACTTGCAAAGAAGTCACTGTCAAATTAGCATATATCAGTGCTACAGAGATTAAATCCATGAGAAGTTGTCAGAGCCCAGAAACTCTTTTGTTTTCCAGAAGTTAAAATCTACTTACATTAAGGATGTAAATAAAAATTCATGCCAACTTATTTGCAAAATTCTCAAGGACGAAAATAATTATAAACCTGAAGCAGTGCTAAGTGGCATGTTAAAATATTTCTGTCAGAGACAAACTTTGAAATGATCATAATTCCATCTATGATATTATACTATGGATTATTCTGTACTTTGTAAACATTAGAAAATCTTAAATGTTACATATGAATTATATGATGCATCATTTCACTTGCTAAGTAATATATTGATTTCAGTGTGTAGTTTGTGGAAATTTAAAAAAATAAAGTTATATCTATTACATAAATCTATTAAAATTGTGCAAGAAAAGTTTTTTCCCTCTTGAACCAATTGCATATCTTTAATTCAGACCAGTCAATACTTATGGCCAAGGTGGTCCAGTTTTATCTGAAGCTGTTTTTGAAGATGGGCTGTAATCAGAATGGTTCTGCAAGTTGCTGTATATAAGATAGATGTCACCTATTTTTACTGAAACACAGAGGTTTTGCCTTCTAGCTAGAAAGTAATGCTTGTCATCTATGATTCAATCCTATTTTCTCTCAGGGTTTGTCTGTACCATAGAGTTGTTTGTGTGGCTTATAGTTAAGGAATAATAAAATAAAAATAAATGCATAATAAAGGCATAATAAAATGAATAATAATATGCTAGCTTATTTTGCAGTGCAGTGCTCAACTCTTATCACACATTTACTGTTGGGTCATTTTCAGAAATATGTATCCTTTGTACGTAATCCACATCCCAATAGGTTCCACTGCTGCAGAAACCTACCCAATAAGAGATCCAGTAGGATATATGCATCTAAATAAAAAGTAAATTTGGACATCTAGTCCCATCTCAATAAAAAGTAGCTCCCTTGAGGGAAACTGGAGTATAACTGGTCAATTTACACCTAGGATTAGGCAGCAAAGCATTATAAATTAATATTCAGTCTAACAGAAATTGAAGTTCCAGTTCAAAAAATTTCCCCCATGCATTATCAAACAGGTAAATCCAAGTCTGCCCTAGAGTTATGGAATCAAAAAGCAGAACTCACAGGCATTAAGAGTTGGCCTGATCTATCTTCCTATATTCATATTTGATTACAGTAAAAAGGCTAGGTGAAAATTGAGTCTAGAATAAGTTCACTAAAAATTCCACTTATTATAAATGAGTGCTCACAATCACAAAGACAAAGAGAAATGCTGTACTAAGAGATCTTGGTCTTGAATTTCCCTTTCTGCATATCTTTCACTTCCTGCTTACACTCCCTCTTGAATTCTTAAGTATGCAATTAATGGTCTTTTCCTTCCTGATGATTATTTCGCATGCATTCAGCCTTTAAAACATTTTAAATTCTTGTAAAATGACTTGCATTTATTTACACTCTTTGTATTTAAAAGTGTTCCAATCTAGATGCATATTAACAGTTAGGATTTGACCAGTGAGTGCGAGGAGGCCTATGGAGTAACACTGGAGTCAGCAGAGAAAGAGCTGTTGGAGACTGGAAAGCAAGACATAGACCAGCAGGAGGCCATGTACGCTAGTTTGGTCACAACAAATTATTCTACCAGCACTGAATAATTATTAGGGAATAATAAGTAGGAATAAAGTTTTAAGAATGTGTGGCCTAAAGTACAGGCGAAAAATCAAATCAGCCTTCTGCATACTGCCAACACTGGTAAACCCAGTGATTCATAGAGGTTTTCTCCATTTTGGCAGGTCCCACTCCATTAAGTGATCTGTTCCACTTTTTATCTCTGGAAGGTTACTTTCTCTCAGTTATCTTAGAGATTCCACCAGATGATATTAGGTTTTCTATCATTGAAAGATTTCAGGTTTTCTGCTTCCGGTGCTGTGAGGGCTTGGGGCTGATGTGGGAAAGTTCCTTTCCTGCAGTTACTTTTTTTTCCTTTTTTTCTTTTTTTTAAATTTTATTTTATTTTTAAACTTTACATAATTGTATTAGTTTTGCCAAATATCAAAATGAATCCGCCACAGGTTACTTTTGGATGAGAATATACTCTTTTCCAAATAGAAGATGGTAGATTGACCATGAAGAAGGAGATGGGTTCTGGAGAAGGGCTGCCTTCCAGATATTCTCAGGTTTTGGCTGTTAAAATAATAGCTGAAGAGTTGGAAGCAAAGGAGTCCCATAAAGAGAAGCCAGGGGGCTTTGTCTTGTTGCATGCGGGTGCAGGTTATCATTCTGAATACAAAGCTCAGGAGTATAAACGGGTATGCAAATGGACTTGTCAAAAGACAACTGAAAAGCTACAGGCTGGTGCTCTTGGGACAAATGCAGTGACTGCAGCCCTGGTGGAACTGTTGCAGGAAGCGGGACCCTCTCCAGGGCCCAAGAGTGGGCTCTTGTCTAACACTTGGAAATGACTTGTCCAAGGAGACACGTGTTCTGACAAAGTAAGAGATTTTTTGGGGAAGGGGTGTCCAGACAGAGATGAGCAGATTAATGGAATTTAGGAGGACTTCTCAGCCACGGGGTTCAAAGCCCCTGGTTTTACAGTGATGGAATTAGTTTCTGGGTTGTCTCTGGCCAATCATTCTTACTCAGGGTCCTTCCTGCTGGCTCGTGCATCGCTCAACCAAGATTGATTTCAACGAGAAGAATTCTGGGAGGTGGTAGGACATGTGGCATCTCCTTTTGACCTTTCCCGAACTTTCCTGGTTGTTAGGGGAAACACACTGACTGAAACTGCCCACCCTGGCCAGGCACAATAGTAACCATTTGCCTGAGTTATTTTATGACTGGAGGTCTTAGTGGGAAACGCGGAACTCATAAGTCACCACCAGCTGGAAAGAGTTTGCTGGAATCCATCTTGATTGAGCATTGCATGAACCGCCAGGAAGGACCCCGATTGGCCAGAAACAACCCGGAAACTGCTCCCATCACCATTAAAGCTGGGACTGTGAGCCCCGTTGCAGAGCACTTCTCCTGGGTTGCCTTACCTTGCTACTCTCTGCCTGGGTGCCCCTTCTCCATAACGTTCTCTTACTTTATTAGCACATGTGTCTCCCTGGGCAGTTCATTGCTGAGTGATAGACAAGAGCCTACTGTCAGGCCCTGGAAAGGGTCCCTCTTCCTGCAACAGAACTTGAGAGGTGCACAGAGTTACACTTCATGGAGTTGCATCCAGCCAAGTGTTCTTCTTGTGAAGAGGCAGAGAAAATCACTTCTGCCAAGAATTTCCACCTTCTGACCAAGGGAAATGTATCCTAAAGAGTTTTACACAGATAGGAGGCAATGTATTTGCTTGTTCCGCATTGGTTTAATTAGAAGACTCACTGTGGGTGGCCAACTGCAGACCAAGAAGCACCGGACATAGCCCTGTTAGCCTGAGATAAAAGTAAATTAACGCTTTTTTTTTTTTAGCATTTCATTTCTTGAGCTTTTAAAAGTTTATTTATTTCTGACTGTGCTGGGTCTTTGTTGCTGTGTGAGCTTTTCTGTAGTGGTGAGCAGGGGCTACTTGCTAGCTGTGGAGCTCAGGCATCTGGCTGCGGTGGCTTCTTCTTGTAGAGCACAGTCTCTAGGGTTTGAAGGCTTCAGTAGTTGTGGCTCTAGAGCACAGACTCAATGTCATGGTGCATAGGCTAACTTACTCTGAGACATGTGGGATCTTTTCAGATCAGGGCTCAAACCTGAATCTCCTGGATTGTGAGATAGATTCTTTACCACTGAGCCACCAGGGAAGCCCTCAGTTCAGTTCAGTCGCTCAGTCGTGTCCGACTCTTTGTGACCCCATGAATTGCAGCACGCCAGGCCTCCCAGCCCATCACCAACTCCTGGAGTTCACTCAGACTCACGTCCATTGAGTCAGTGATGCCATCCAGCCATCTCATCCTCTGTCGTCCCCTTCTCCTCCTGCCCACAATCCCTCCCAGCATCAGAGTCTTTTCCAATGAGTCAACTCTTTGCATGAGGTAGCCAAAGTACTGGAGTTTCAGCTTTAGCATCATTCCTTTCAAAGAGATCCCAGGGCTGATCTCCTTCAGAATGGACTGGTTGGATCTCCTTTCAGTCCAAGGGACTCTCAAGACTCTTCTCCAACACCACAGTTCAAAAGCATCAATTCTTTGGTGCTCAGCTTTCTTCACAGTCCAACTCTCACATCCATACATGACCACTGGAAAAACCATAGCCTTGACTAGATGGACCTTTGTTGGCAAAGTAATGTCTCTGCTTTTGAATATACTATCTAGGTTGGTGATAACTTTCCTTACAAGGAGTAAGCGTCTTTTAATTTCATGGTTGCAGTCACCATCTGCAGTGATTTTGGAGCCCCCCAAAATAAAGTCTGCCACTGTTTCCACTGTTTCCCCATCTATTTCCCATGAAGTGATGGGACCAGATGCCATGATCTTCGTTTTCTGAATCTTGAGCTTTAAGCCAACTTTTTCACTCTCCTCTTTCACTTTCATCAAGAGGCTTTTTAGTTCCTGTTCACTTTCTGCCATAAGGGTGGTGTCATCTGCATATCTGAGGTTATTGATATTTCTCCCTGCAATCTTGATTCTGGCTTGTGCCTCTTCCAGCCCAGCGTTTCTCATGATGTACTCCGCATAGAAGTTAAATAAGCAGGGTGACAACATATAGCCTTGACGTACTCCTTTTCCTATTTGGAACCAGTCTGTTGTTCCATGTCCAGTTCTAAGTGTTGCTTCCTGACCTGCATACAGATTTCTCAAGAGGCAGGTCAGGTGGTCTGGTATTCCCATCTCTTTCAGAATTTCCCACAGTTTATTGTGATCCACACAGTCAAAGGCTTTGGCATAGTCAATAAAGCAGAAATAGATGATTTTCTGGAACTCTCTTGCTTTTTCCATGATCCAGTGGATGTTGACAATTTGATCTCTGGTTCCTCTGCCTTTTCTAAAACCAGCTTGAACATCAGGAAGTTCACGGTTCACGTACTGTCCTGATGCTGTTTCTTGCATTTAGTTCTAAGGGGCAATGTGTAACTTTTTGTGTTTACACATTAGGCGTATCTGTTTTTTCCCTTGGGCCTTAGTAGTTAAGCATGCTCGTTAGCATGTTGGACTCTCTTTCGACCACATGGACTATAGCCCACCAGGCTTCTCTGTCCATGAAATTTCCCAGGCAGAAATACTGGAGTGGGTTTTAATTTTTCTCCAGGTGATCTTCCCCACCCAGGGGTCGAACCAGGGTTCCCTACTCTTGTGTCTCCTGCATCGTGAGGTGAATTCTTTATCACTCCCGCCACCTGGGAAGACTCATTAGCTCAAAGTGCCTGCTTAATAAGGGGCTTCCCAGGTGGCACTAGTGGTATGGAGCCCACCTGTCAAAGTACGAGATGGACAGGACTGAAGCAAGTCAGCACGCACCTGCTTAATAAAGTAAAAGTAGTCGTTTTTTCTTTTAATTTTTCTTAGAATAAAAAGAATTGGATCAATTATTCCATTCCAAATTAATTTTACACTTCGTCAAAATTGTGTATTAGTCTGTGACCAAGTCAAAACACTTGAGTAAAGAATACAGAGCTTATTATGTTACAGAACTTTCTGATGATGGGAAGATGAAAACAGTTTCACCTTTTTCTAGCCATTTCTTGATGAGCTGTGTGGACCTTATGAGATGAATTCATCTTGACTGAATCTGATAGAAGATACGGTCCGAGGCCAGACTTAGTTCCTGAGGAGCTTGTTGCTTTAGGTATGAGCTCTTGTTTTTTCTTTGGGAGTTATTACTCTCCAGGAATATACTACATTTTAGAATTCAGTTTTGAGCTACTTAAAGCTACATTCGGTAGTGTGGTGAAGTTGGTGTAATTATTGAATCACAGCACTATATTGTATATGAATGTGGGGTGTATGGTGTGTGTGTGTGTGTATGTGTGTTTGGATCTATATCAGTTGGGGCATTAGTTTTATAATCTAGCATCTATTGCTTTTTGTAATGAAAGGCTAAGTTAAGATTTTTCTGTGTTTAGAAAATCACAGGTTGATATCATGGAAGTCAAAGATTGCCTTTGAATTTAAGTTTTTGTCTCTTAAATGTAGGACTTTATTCAGAACCTGGAAAGGAATGAGGAAGAAATTTATATGGTTTTTAGGAATCTCACCAATATCATATCCTAAATCCTGCTTCAAAGCAGAACAAAACATTGCTTTCATTTTGTTTTCCCGTTCATTCTCTCCATCTACCTGTCATCTAGTTTTTATGTGTACAGCCGACTTTAGCTCAGTGTTAGAATAATTAAGGGACTCCAGTACTCTTGCCTGGCAAACCCGGTGGACAGAGGAGCCTGGTGGGCTGCAGTCCGTGGGGTTGCTAGGAGTCGGACACGACTGAGCGACTTCACTTTCACTTTTCACTTTCATGCATTGGAGAAGGAAATGGCAACCCACTCCAGTGTTCTTGCCTGGAGAATCCCAGGGACAAGGGAGCCCGGTGGGCTGCCGTCTCTGGGGTCACACATTGCCGGACACAACTGAAGTGACTTAGCAGCAGCAGCACCTCACTGTAGCAGAGCAAATAGCTTCAAACTGAAACCTAGGCAACCCAGTTGAGAGCCGTGCTGTGGTCATTCCCACAACCAGGGGGCTTTTACTGGCAGTCATTGCCACTCAGGGTCCAGCATCCTGCACACTATACATACTTCCTGACAGTTCATGACATATGTATAACATAGGATATTGACACTGTAACACTTACTTGGCTTCTCAGAAAATTCTGAGTGAGGAACTTGTTTCCCTCCTTTAGAGTATGTGAAAATATTAACATTTTTCTAGTGGGTTAGAAGTCTTTTGAATAAAAATCATAGTTGTAAGTTACTACTTATAAGTTAATGATACCCCCTCATGCTTCCAATCTACCATGTCCTTGCTTCACATTTGATAGAAGGAGGGTTTATGTTATTATAATTCCATGGTCTGTTAAGTTCTTTTTGAGTGATAATACCATATTATTGTCAATGTGATTAAAAGGTGTAATTATTTAGATTGAAGGGAAGTATACGTAGATTGCCAAACTTGGCTTTGCTGGAGGAACAGCCACATTTGTCTTTCCTATTGTAGCTCATGTGGAAATGACAATTTCAGGTACTGTGTGTGCTAATTCTTCCTGGACATCATAAAGGATCCAACTAAAACAAAGTTGAAAACTACTTCAGATGTGCCAGGCTACAGAAGCCAATATTTTAGAGATTTGTGTCATGTTTGACAAGTAACTCTTTGTACTGCAGGTCTATGGCTTTCAAATAAAAAAAACCTTCAGCTTTCTAAATCCTCCTTTGTCCCCTTTATCTCCTTTCCTTTAGCACTTGGTGCGGCTCAGATACAGGCCATCATCATGATCTGGGTGCTGGCGATACTTTAGGGAACACAACTCCTACTTTGAAGTTGTTCATAGACTAATGTGTGGATCAGATAAATGATACACATGCTTTTATTTTTCTCCACATATACAAAGGGCTTGATGCCTAATCTAATTAAGTCCTGAAAAACATATAAAGTACCTGTACTAGTAAGCTAAGTTGCCATAACAAAATTCCATAGACTGGTTGGCTTAAACCAAAGAAATTTGTTTTCTCATGGTTCTGGAAGTTGGAAGCCTAAGATCAGGGTGCCAGAATGATCAGGTTCTCATGAGCTCCCTTTTCTTGGCTTGGAGAGCTTAGGTGGCTTCCTCTTCTTATAAGGGTACTAGTTCTACTGGATCAGGACTCCGTACTCATGGTCTCACTTAACCTCAATCACCTCCTTAACAATCCCTATCTGTAATACATGTCATGGGGGTTAAAGCTTCAACATATGAAATTTGGAGGACATAATTCAGTTCATAGTATATCTGAGTGATATCTCCTTCAGCGAAACCTACTATCTTCTAGTTCAAACTTGTTTAAGCTTTTATCATCCTAAGTGTACCTCTGATTAATGATGTACTATTTAAAAACTTCCAGCTCAAAAATATCTTCTGCTCTCCCTTTGCTTACTTCCTAGCTCTTAGAATTTCATATATAACCGGTATTACATTTTGATGTATAATTAGTTATGTTTTATCTCCCTGAGTGCCTCAAGGACAGCGTCCCAATTATCTGTAACTGCATAACAAATCATACCAAAGCTTAGTGACTTAAAATAAGGATCATCATTTTATTGCCTTGCATGGTTTTTGTGGGTCAGGAATTTGGGGAGGGCTTGACTGTATGGTTCTGGCCCAAAGTTTCTGATGGACTCTGCTCAGGCTGCTATAACAAGTTTAAGATCAGGGTGCTTGCAGAGTTGGTTTCTTGTCAGGCCTCTTTTCCTGGCTTACATAAGATTGGCTTCTCACTGTGTCCTCACATGGTCTGTATACACGTGGAGAGAGAGATCTCTGGTGCCTTTTCCTCCTCTTCTAAGGACACTGGTTCTGTTGGATTATAGCTCCACCCTTGTGACTTCATTTGGCCTTAATTACCTTCTTAAGGGCCCTTTCTCCTTAAAAGTCACTTTGGGGTTTAGGGCATCAACATATGAAGGTTGGGTAAGGGTTACACAATTCAGTTCATAATAATCTGTCATGGAGATTAGTCAGTCAGTGGGTGGAGCTGAAACACAGGGGGGCTGCAGCAGATGGGAACTGTTTGAGTTTCTCTATCTCCTCATATTTTCTTAGGATGTTTCTCTGTGGTCTCTCTATAAGAACTATTTTGGCCTCAGCAAAGAAATGTGAGAGTTGTTGGACTACTTACATGGCATCTGGCTTTCCCCAGAGCACAGGTCTTGAGAGCAAGGCAGAAGAACATGATGGCATTGTTACGGCCCTACCTTGAAACTTATATCACTTCTGACATATTATATTTGTTGAAGCAAAAGCTGACACAGGTTCAGGGGAAGGAGACATAGACTCTGCCTCCCAATGGGAGGAATATCAAAATCACAGTAAAAAGAGAATGAAAGTTAGAAGGTGCTGTTACTGCTATTTTTGGAAAACATGACTTTCCATAGGCAGGAACTGTGTTTCCTTTGCGTTTTATATTCCTTATGCCTAACAGTGATCAAAATGAACAGATGTCTAATAAGCAACTTTCAAATAGACTGATTACTATCAAGTTTGTGTGTGTGTATGTATTTCCCCATTTGCACCTGTTAGGGGCAGGCTTTTTAAAATTTTAACTTCTTTTTTTAACTTACAATTGCAATTGAAAAGATGAGATACTCTTGTGGTACAAAAAGCAGTAGCAAGACTCATGAAGAATGTCTAAACATATTTCTGTGACAAGTATATTAATTCCAAAATGAAAGATGCCATTTGATTGACATTGGCTAATTAACACACACATAGGGATGAGGAAGGCAGAAAGAAGAGTTTTAAGGAACTGGTTTCTGTGATTGTAGGTGCTGGAAAGTTCAAAATTTGTAAGGTTGGCCAGCAGGCTAGAGACCCAGGGAAAAGTTGATGCAAACTGAACTGAAAGGCAGTCTGATAGCAGAACTCCCTTTTCTTCAGGGTAGGCTGTTCTTTTTCTTAAGGCCTTCAACTGATTTGACTTTCCACATTATGGATGGTAATTTACTTTGCTCATTCTACTGATTTAAATGTTAATCTCATCTAAAAATATGCCTTCACAGAAATGTGCTGATATGTATTTGACCAAATATCTGAGTACTATGGCATAGCAAAGATAACATAAAATTAACCATCACAGATATTAATGATGGAGGTATCATTGTTCTCGCTAGGACTGCTAAAAACCTATAAACCAATTTTACTTGTGAAATTATCTCAGACAGCTACTGTCTGTATTTCACAATTTCCTCGTCATTGGACTATTTTGTGCATTTTTTAATTCTCAACATCCTCTCTGCTGCTGCTGCTAAGTTGCTTCAGTTGTGTCCGACTCTGTGCGACCCAATAGACGGCAGCCCACTAGGCTTCTCTGTCCCTGGGATTCTCCAGGCAAGAATACTGGAGTGGGTTGCCATTTCCTTCTCCAATGCATGAAAGTGAAAAGTGAAAGTGAAGTCCCTCAGTCGTGCCTGACTCTTAGCAACCCCATGGACTGCAGCCTACCAGGCTCCTCCATCCATAGGATTTTCCAGGCAAGAGTACTGGAGTGGGGTGCCATTGCCTTCTCCAAGTACATGGGGAAAGGAGAGAGTGAAGATAAACCCTGCCTGGGTGGGAAGGAGCTAAGAAATGCCATCTAGTGCTGTCACAAGGAATCAAGGTAATTCTAGACCTTGGTGAGCAATTTTAAGTTCAGACACAGGCCATCACCTCAGAGCATGGGAGCTCTGGAGACTGCCCTCTATCCAGCGATGACAAATGAACCCAGGAGTAGGAACAGATCAGGGACCCCAACTGGAAGTATCCACATTCTCTTGAGAACATCCTGTCTCTTGATTGGGATGTGGTGCCAGATTTTTTTACTTTCTATTCTGTAAATATACCTAAAGTATACTGCCTCTATTTTAACTATGTATTTTAGTTTAAGTCTTTAAGAAGAGAGAAGATTCTGTAAAATTTCTCTTTGCTGGGAAACAAGAGATTAAAAGTAAGACTCCAGGCTTTAGATCAGTCACTGGTTCCATCTGGTGAATGTTCTCTTTGACGGTCTCATTTAGAACTTCAAGAGACTTTGCTCAGATTTAAAATTCTCATTAGAGTCCTTGCCAAAGCATCTTAAATGCAAAGCAATCTTAACTTTAAAAATTTAGAAATTGCTGAAGGAGACATACCATTTAGAGGCAGTAAATGAAAACTATGACACAAAATAGGTCAGAAAAAGATTCTAGCACATTCTTTAACACTGCTGCTGTCTGAAAATAAGACTTTCATTATTGTTTTTAAAGGTGTTTTTCATATAGAGCTATGCTTATTTATTGTAGCTCCCTCACCAATTTATGGGAGAAGGCAATGGCACCCCACTTTAGTACTGTTGCCCGGAAAATCCCATGGATGGAGGAGCCTGGTAGGCTGCAGTCCATGGGGTTGCTAAGAGTCAGACATGACTGAGCGACTTCACTTTCACTTTCCACTTTCATGCATTGGAGAAGGAAATGGCAATCCACTCGTGTTCTTGCCTGGAGAATCCCATGGACGGAGAAGCCTGGTAGGCTGCAGTCCATGGGGTTGCACAGAGTCGGACACGACTGAAGCGACTTAGCAGCAGCAGCAGCACTACCAGTTTATAAGGAGACATGAAATATAGCTAACAAAGATTTTTCCTAATATTTGCTATTTATTCACCTTTAGGATGAACCCCAAATGGACTTGATTTTATAATTTTACATATTTCCTCTGCTCTTCAAGCATTATTGATCTCCTTCAAATCCATTTCTTTATCTTCTAGAAAAATAGACATCTCCATTTCTTCAGTGTATCCTATATAGTCATTTTTAGTGGACAAGGAGAAAAGTACATTTTTTTTTTCCCAAGAAGCACTATACATTATCATTAAATTAACCTTGGCCTACCTTAAAGTCTCAGTGGCTACCAAGATTTTAAGCCTTCTCCATAAGATCTTATTCTTACTGCATGTTAGAGACATTAACTTTACTATGTGAAGTTGCTCAGTCGTGTCTGACTTTTTGCGACCCCATGGACTGTAGGCCACCAGGCTCCTCCGTCCATGGAACTTCCCAGGCAAGAATACTGGAGTGGGTTGCCATTTCCTTCTCCAGGTGATCTTCCCAACTCAGGGATTGAACCTGGGTCTCCTGGGTTGCAGGCAGATGCTTTCCCATCTAGGGACTCCAACATTTTTTTTTCAAATTTTAATGTCCTTTGAATTCTCATTCACATAATTTCCCTTGCATATTTTCCTACTTGGATTTCTAATTTTCACTACCTTCTTATAGTAAGAAGAACCATATAATATTTCTTTAAATAGAATGGAAAGGAGAGAATAAGCAACAGGAAAGTATGCAGAGCCATCAAGGTGATAGATGGGCAATATCTTTATAATTATTTCTATCATAACTCTTACAGTGATAGCACACAGTGACTTCAGCAGAAGATATATGTATTTAAGTCTTCTTGGGAATGCCAAACACAGTATGTTAGAGGTGCAGAGTGTATTGCTGCACATTCATAATACCAACAAACGGAAAACTTGATGACGAATTTTTTTCAAAACTAATGCCTTATTCACTATAAATGAAGCATAAAATAGGCAAAAAAAGATAGTCCTGGTTTGTGATGAAAATGGAAGAAGCAGAAGGGGGCCTCTTCTTGGAATACTCTCTTTAGGTCAAGATCTTTCACACAAATTATCTCACTGATTCTTACAACAATCTCTTCTAATTATTTTATGTGTATATCACTATCTTTACCATATATATGAACAAACAAAGACTCAAGTATTAAGCAGAAGGTTGCATTGCTAATAAAAGGTCATGGAAGGCATTGAACTAACCCTGTGTGACACCAACGCTGGATGGTAATAACGAAGTGGCTGTGGGGTCTGGAGGAGGGGGGCAATGGAATCCATAGAGTGACTTTGAGCATATTAATAAGTCGTTTATGAAAAGAACATTCAGCATCTTCAAATTTATCCATTCCAGCATTTGATAAAAGCAGAGACAGTTTTACTTAATTAGTCATGATGTGGATCATGTACAAAGTGATGGTAAAGTCTATGAATTTGAATTTAACCAGACATTTTTTTTCATGAATTCATGGATGACTGAATTTAAATAGCTGAAGGATCATTAAGCACACAGGATTGATTACTAAAGCAGCTTGCTGACTTGTTTTCTTTGGCTCTCTTTGAGGATGTGGGAAAATGAATGATCATCTTTTCCAAGTTAAGTACATGAGAGAGAGAAGTCATTTTCCTCAGCTTCAACACATAGCTCCTCTGAGAAATCTACCTTAATGAATTACCTTAACAATTGAATCTTCTATCCTGTGCTTCTTCAAACACTTAATGTACCATAATGCTTTGTACAATAATTTATATCTGGTCACTACAAGTTCTGTAAATGTATTTGGAGTATTATGTATAGTATGGCTCAGTGAACTGGCTAATGAGCTTCTTCAGGATAGTGCTCAGCTCTTTAAATTGTTTGTATTGGGTGCATTCAGGGGAGGGATAATGGGGAAGAAGGGCAAGGAGGCCAATATTTTAGCAAAAAAAAAGGAGCAATAAATAATACTGAGAATTAGAGGACTTTGCAAGTAAGAAGAAAGCCAAAGAGAATGATACCATGAGTTAAGAAAAGAAGACTGTAGAATGAGATGAATGAGAGATGAATCAAATACACAGAGAGGTTGAACAGGATTGGATTGACAGGAGACTACTGGTTTTCAAGGAAATGACTGATCACAGTTTTATTAGTGATAAGAGAATAAGGCAGACTGTAGAGGATAAATGAATGGATTGGAAAGGAGAAACTAGAGATAAACTATGTTATTTTGTTAAGGAGCCTGATCAGAATACTGGAGTGGGTAGCCTTTCCCTTCTACCAGGGGATCTTCCCAAGCCAGAGGTTGAACTCAGGTCTCCTGCATTGTGGGTGGATTCTTTACTAGCTGAGCCACAAGGAAAACCCAACAATACTGGAGTGGGTAGCCTATCCCTTCTCCAGTGGATCATCCTGACCCAGGAATTGAACCAGGGTTTCCTGCATTGCAGGTGGATTCTTGACCAACTGAGCTATCAGGGAAACCCAATTTAGGATTATGGTGAAGATTAAATTTTACAGTTAAAGTGTTTATTCTAATGCCTGGCACTTCATTAATATTCAGTAGGTAATAGCTATTAATGTTATTGTTGGGAAGCTCCTAAATAAAAATCATAGATGGAGGTGGTGGTGTGCAGAAGAACAGAAACATTTTTCCTCACTTAGGAAGATGGGACTGATGTTATAGATTACACCTAGGAGGCAAGCTGAAACTGAAGGAGAAAATATCACATGACTCAGATTTTTGCCTTTTTTTTTTAAACAAAGAAGGAAGTTTAATTATATATTGAGAATGAAGGCTTAATCATGTTGGATTTGGCTTGAAGCAACTTTATTCTATTGACAATGAGAAATTGATGAGTACAATGGTAGATAGAAAACCCTGAGGATTATGGAAGATGAAAACCACAATTTTATTGTAGCTGATCTCTACTGTTATGTGAATATTCTCCAACATGTGCAATAGTCTGGAGGGGAAAAAACAAAAACAAAAACAAACATTGTGGTTCTCCAGGACTGATTAGAAATGTTGGTGTGCTTCAATATGGGAAAGACCTGGGATTTGTGAATGTTTGTAAGAGAAGAAGTGGAATTTAGACTGGATAGGGAAGGAAATGAAATCAGGAAGGGATAGTAGTCTCAGCATTAAATTATGTTGAGTTTAGAGCAGATTAGTAGGTCCAACTGTAAGAGTAGGAAGTTGAATCAGAAAAGGGAATTTCAATATTTCAAAAAGTGAGGGGTATATATGTTAAGGGTAATAATGATTCTCAGGTTTATCATTCACTGTTGAGTGAAGGTAAATGGTAAACTCTATAGGAGTAGATCAGAGAAGGCGATGGCACCCCACTCCAGTACTCTTGCCTAGAAAATCCCATGGACGGAGGAGCCTGGTAGGCTGCAGTCCATGGGGTCGCTAAGAGTCAGACACGACTGAGCGACTTCACTTTCACTTTTCACTTTCATGCATTGGAGAAGGAAATGGCAACCCACTCCAGTGTTCTTGCCTGGAGAATCCCAGGGATGGGGGAGCCTGGTGGGCTGCCGTCTATGGAGTCACACAGAGTCGGACACGACTGAAATGACTTAGCATAAGAGTAGATACATTTTCTGCAGATGGAGCACAGAATACACTGAGAATCAGGCCTAGGACTTGACTATAAGGGAAACAGATCTTCAGAGACTGCTTTCTTTTCAACCCTGCAAGTCTTCCATACCAAGGTCAAGTCTTTTTTGGAAAGATGTGGAATCTTAATATTTCTGATGGGGATATCTGGGTCCACACAATTGGAAACTTTGAAACTTCTCATTCCCTGAACACGCTGAAGCTTTGGATGTGACCCCTCTTCCTTTTTGAAACCTAGCACCCCACCTCTTCTTGAAGATAGCATTCTCCTCCACTTCTCTGCTTATCAGGTATCAACATAACCGAAGCAGGGTGACAGAGGACTTACTCTGTAAGAGGAAGGACTTAGCCAACATGTACCAGCAGGAGTCTAGAGAATATGTGTGCACTTGGATTCTGGGGATAACTGAGTCAAGAAAGAATAGAACATTAAGTTTAAATAAGTAGTTTATTGATACGGAAGTACTCTCTCTTGATATAAGATTTAGCACTGTCAAGGACCCTGAAAAATGCTACTAAAGTGCAGCTAAGCTGACTCTTAGAAGCTTTAAGAAGGCAATTTGTTAAGTGGGTAGGTAAATGAGAATTTTAGTAGAATATTCTAATTCTCATACTGTCATTAATGTCCAAGTTAGGTGTGGTATTTAGAACAACATGGACAGGGAGGCCTGGCATGCTGCGATTCATGTGGTCACAAAGAGTCGGACATGACTGAGTGACTGATCTGATCTGATCTGATAGTTGTGTGACTAGGGAATGTTATTTAACTTCCTTGAAACTTTGTCAGTACAATGCCTGCCTTCATGTAGATTGTAATTTAACTCAGCCTTGAAGGTATATTATAATTTTTCCATTTCTATTCTTTATGTGATATGATGAAAAATGTAATAATCAACTGAGAGAATACTGTTATTTACTTAACAAGTACTTTCTCTTTTAGTAAAATTTTTTTCATCCAAAGTTTATTATTTTTTATTATTTTATCGAGGTATAGTTGATGTACTATATTATAAAAGTTTCAGGTGTACAAAATAGTGATTCACAATTTTAAAATGCTATTGTTTTAATTTTTGCTTTCTTACAGTGCAGCTTATGTTAAGTATATTTCTATTCAAATTATGAACTTATGGATTCTTGCAAAATTCATTTTTGTACTAAATCATTCATTGGAAATAAGATCAAACATGTATTAAATTAGAAAATAATTAAGTTGTCAACCATGAGTTTTGGCATGTTTTCAGCTTTGCTTTAGCTATTTTGAAGTTACGTTTGTAGTTAATTTTTAAATATGGCTATAGTCAGCAAAAACAACTGGCTTAATCAGTTGTGATCATAGATCAAAACATGCATACCCAAAACCTTTTATATATATAGCTGAATGGGGAAAAGGTATATTTTTATTCACTGGAAATAGAGTTCCTTTTAGGAAAGGAACTTTCTTTGCCTACGAAAATAAATACAGATAAATGATTTTGATAAACTGAGATTGGAAAGAAAGATACCAGGGAAACAGGACTGAAGGAGTTTTGTTGTTTTAATGCTAGAGCAAAATTATTCTGTGTAAAACAATATATATGCCAGCGTTTTGAATTTTGAGAGTACCAATGAGAGGAGCAGGAGAGAGATGGAATCAAACAACATGGAAGAATTTTCCAAAGGAGCATAACAAAAAATGATACCGAATGTGAAGCTGTTCTCTTTCCTGAACTTCTTGCTCTCCACTTGGCTGAATTTTCTCTAAAGTATGGGCTTTCAACACATGAAATGGAATTCCTTTTTTGTGAAAGCTAGAGAGGAGGGATTGAATTCCTCCTTTTTAGCTAGTACCTCGGAGAAGGCAATGGCACCCCACTCCAGTATTCTTGCCTGGAAAATCCCATGGGCAGAGGAGCCTGGTAGGCTGTGGTCCATGGGGTCGCTAAGAGTCGGACACGACTGAGGGACTTCACTTTCACTTTTCACTTTCATGCACTGGAGAAGGAAATGGCAACCCACTCCAGTGTTCTTGCCTGGAGAATCCCAGGGATGGGGGAGCCTGGTGGGTTGCCATCTCTGGGGTCACACAGAGTCGGACACGACTGAAGTGACTTAGCAGCAGCAGCAGCAGCTAGTACCTAGAGGACAGAAGGGCTTCCCAGGTGGCACTGAGTGGTAAAGAACCCACCTGCCAATGCAGGTAGATGTAAGAGACATGGGTTCGATCCCCGGGTTGGGAAGGTCCCCTGGAGAAGGGCCCAGAAACCCTCTCCAGTATTCGTGCCTGAAGAATCCTGTGGACAGAGGAGCCTGGCGGGCTGCAGTCCATAGGGTCACACAGAGTCAGACACTACTGAAGTGACTTAGCACAGCACACACAGTGGACAGGAAAGAACAACTTCATGACATAGAATCAAGACTAAAAATTCAGTAGACTTTATAGATTTCAGCCAGAGATGGCTCTGGTAAAATCCCTGGGCCTTCAGTCCCATCTTTAGATTCTGGGAAGCAAGGTGAACCAAGCTGACTCTGTGTTACACATGGTTTGATCTCAGGGTATTCAGCAATCATTTCTATGATACTGTCAGTGTAACTTTCAACAAATAACTTCATTACACTCTTCAGTTTGTTCATCTACCAAAGTGGAAGAATTGGCCTACCTAAATGAGTTGCCCTAATGAGAATTAAATGTTAAATATTTTTGTTGTTTTTATTATTGCTATCATTGATACTGTTTCTCTATGTTCTTCATTTTTTTCATTGCTAGGAGATAGTATTATTTCAATAATCCAGTTAAAGATGAGTAGGACTTATGGTCATGGATATTTAATGGCAAGATGATGAAGGAGGCATGTGTAGAATTAATCTTTCTCTTCCCCTGCTCATCCAAAATGCCCTGAAAAGGTCTATATTTACTCTCTCCCTTTTGTTACTCCCAGTCACTTCTCGGCCAACTAGTTTTCTTTCTGCTACCAATTACTGTCCTTTCATTGCTGCTCTCATAAAGGATGTAAACATACCAGTTGCAAAAAACCCATTGATACTTCTTATTTTCATTGGCCTTTTCCTGCATTGAGTACACTGATCAGATACTCCTTAAAGTATTCTACATTTTACATTTGTGTATCCATCTCTTCTAGTTCTCTTCATGGGTCTCTATTTCTGTTTTGTTTCCACCTTGAGCATCTTCTCTTTCATGCACCACTTATCACCGACGATACTACCACCTCTGCAACCAGACACTGTTATTAACCCCACCCACTATTCTTCCACTTACCTTATAGTTTCCAAATCTACATATTGTTTCTGAACTTTAAGTCTGTTAATTCAACTATCAGGAAAGCTCTACTAAGGCGTCCTTCAGATACCTCCACGTACATTCAAAATTAAATCTATTTTGTGTGTGTGTGTGTTAGTCGCTCAGTCGTGTCTGACTCTCTGTGACCCCATAGACTGTAGTCCGCCAGGGATTCTCCAGGCAAGAATACTGGAGTGGGTTGCCATTTCCTTCTCCAGAAATCTATTCTCCCTAAAACTGGCTTCTGATCTGTTGATTTCAGTCACATTTGGTAACAACAACAGCGCAAAGGCATCTCATCACTCAAGTAGAAACCATAGTCCTTCATATTCCTTTCCCCTCCTGCTTCCTACTTATACCTAGTGAATTAATGCGTTTAAACTCTCGGTCTTCTTACTTAGTAAAATATACTAATCAAGTACTCCCAAATTAGTTAAGTTAGATATTATTTCTGTGTATTACTCATGTTTTAAATATAAGGAAAGCCTATTTTTTATGTTTTAAGATAAAAATTAAAAGTTCTAATATTTATTGCCCACAACCAACATATTGTAATGTTAAATCCTGCTGATTAGACTCTGAAGTATTTGTTTAATTGGTTTCCTCTTATTTCTTACCTCTTTCCATGCTCTGGTTCAGACCCCCTTGCCTGAACTGCTGCAAATTACTCAATTTGTGGTTTCTTGACTCTGCATGTGTCTTCCTCAAATCTTTACATGTGTGGTATTTTATTTTAATATTTTATTCAAACTCTACAATTAAACTTTTTTACTTTCATGCTTCAGTTCAGTTCAGTTCAGTCACTCAGTCGTGTCTGACTCTTTGCAACCCCATGTGTCGCAGCATGCCAGGCCTCCCTGTCCATCACCAATTCCCGGAGTTCACTCAAACTCACATCCATCGAGTCAGTGATGCCATCCAGCCATCTCATCCTCTGTCATCCCCTTCTCCTCCTGCCCCCAGTCCCTCCCAGCATCAGAGTCTTTTCCAATGAGTCAACTCTTCACATGAGGTGGCCAAAGTACTGGAGTTTCAGCTTCAACATCATTCCTTCCAAAGAAATCCCAGGGCTGATATCCTTCAGAATGGACTGGTTGGATCTCCTTGCAGTCCAAGGGATTCTCAAGAATCTTCTCCAACACCACAGTACAAAAGCATCAATTCTTCGGCGCTCAGCCTTCTTCACAGTCCAACTCTCACATCCATACATGACCACTGGAAAAACCATAGTCTTGACTAGACGGACCTTTGTTGGCAAAGTAATGTCTCTGCTTTTCAATATGCTATCTAGGTTGGTCATAACTTTCCTTCCAAGGAGTAAGCGTCTTTTAATTTTATGGCTGCAGTCACCATCTGCAGTGATTTTGGAGCCCCCCAAAATAAAGTCTGCCACTGTTTCCACTGTTTCCCCATCTATTTCCCATGAAGTGATGGGACCAGATGCCATGATCTTCGTTTTCTGAATGTTGAGCTTGAAGCCAACTTTTTCACTCTCCACTTTCACCTTCATCAAGAGGCCTTTTAGTTCCTCTTCACTTTCTGCCATAAGGGTGGTGTCATCTGCTTAAGATCATTCATTACCCTTTCATTACCTACAGAATAAAACTAAGCTCTGTTTAAAGCTTTCCATGATCTATATCCCTCTATAGCTAGATGTGTTACCCTTCCACTCTTTTACATTTTAATCTTCAGCACAAACTGCTGTACTTTATTTAAACTCACTTCTCACCTCTGTTCCTTTGTGTATTTTTAGTGCCACCTGGTGGCTCAGATGGTAAAGAATCCACCTGCAGTGCGGGAGACCGGGATTTGATCCCTGAGTTGGGAAGATCCCCTGGAGAAGGGAATGGCAACCCAGTATTCTTGCCTGGAGAATCCCCATGGACAGAGGAGCCTGGCAAGCTACAATCCATGGGGTCGCAGGGTCAGACATGACTGAGTGACTAATGCTTTGAGTTTGACCCTTCCTTTTACTGCTTTTATTTTTCTGATTAGTGTTAGTCGCTCAGTGGTGCCCAACTCTTTGCGACCCCATGGACTGCAGCCCACCAGGCTCCTCTGTCAATGACATTTTCCAGGCAAGGATACTGGAGTGGGTTGCCATTTCCTTCTCCAGGGGATCTTCCCAACCCAGGGATCGAACCCGGGTCTCCTGCACTGCAGGCAGATTCTTTACTGACTGAGCTATATCTCTACTCATTCTTTAGACTCAGATTTGGTGTTGCATTATTCAAAATGCATTTTATCTGACTATTGGGATTAGAGATCCACGTAAATCTGTAATATTCTTGGATAGCCCCACCATTATGGAGCTGAATGTGGTAAAGGAAAACGCCCAATTAAGTTGATTAGTCTCATTCTAAGTATACGTCTACAGCTCTCAAGTGTGCTCTTAAAATCATAGTGGTTGCTCCTTGTTATTCACTTTCTTAATTTCTTGGATGCTATTTGACAGTTTTATCTTGGTCATTCCCCAGCACCATCCAGTCCATTCTGCAATGACTCAAATCTTATTCACTAAAAATAGATGCAAATGGAAGACAAATTTCACTCACTCTTACTACACTATTTGTCAAGGTACCCATCATCTCTAATCACAACAAATATCATGCCTTCTCATTTATTACCATAGGTGAACTATCCATGTTCTTATCTAAAGCTCATTCCTCTACTTGTTCACTGGATCCCATGTCTCTATTGACTGCTCCAGTATGTTGCTCCAACAATATTATTTTGTCTGTCTTACATCATCATTGTTTTCTCTACTAGATTATTTTCATTATCACAAAAACCCTCTATCATTTCCTCCAAATCAAGAAACAAAGCAAAACTTACTAGCTATTGGATGATATTAAGGACTTGGCATAGATTTTGTTTGAGGTGACAATGACATGTGGTTACGCTAAGAAGTCCTTATCACTTGAAATACCTACTGAAATATTTTTAGGGAAATGATATGGTGCTTAAGACTGTATGAAGAATGTGGGAAGAGAGATGAAATAGGATTAGCAAAACACTGGTAATTTTCAAATCTGGACGATGGATACTAGACTCTTCTCTGTACTTTAGATTACTGAGTTATAAGAGGCTTTTTGTTGTTTTTGACATATTTTGGATACAGACTATTTATCACATGAATTTTGCAAATTTTTTCCCATGCCTATGGTTTGTTTCTTTTTCCTTAATGAGTTTTCAAAGAAGAAAGTTGTTAAATTTGATGAAGTCAAAGTTATCTATAGTCTTCTATGGCTTGTGATTTGTTTATCTTATTTAAAAATATTTGACTAACTGGAGGTAAAAACAAAGGTTTTCTTCTATGTCGTCTCCCAGAAATTTTATAGTTAGAGCTCGCACAATTGGGTCTGTGATACATTTAGGGTTAATTTTTCTGTTAGGAAATATGAATTGAAGTTCATGTTTGCATATTCATGTCCAATTGTTCCAACACCATTTGTTGAAAAGACTATCCTTTTTCCACTGAGTTACTTGAGCACCTGTATTTAAAATCAGTTGGTCATGTATGTTAATGTTTTTAATGAACCCTCTTTTTTTCATTGATCTCTATGTCTATCCTTAGTTACTGTAACTTTTTATGACATCTTGAAACAGGTATTTTAGCCCTGCAACTTATTTTTCAAAATTGTTCTGGATATTCTAGGTGTAGGTCCTCTGCATTTTGATGTAAATTTTAGAATTAGCTTGTTAATTTCGAAAACAAAATATTTACTGGTGTTTTGGGATTACATTTAATTGAGAGATCAGTCTATCAACTGATAAACCACCTTAGCAGAGTAAATGTTGTAATTTATGGACACAGTGTATCTCTCCATTTATTCGTGTCTTTAAATTCTCGCAGCATGGTTTTAGTTTTCAGAGTACAGGCATTGCATATATTTTGTGAAATTTATATTTTTCATATTGCCTTGGTATTCTGTTATATTGTGTGTTAAATTTTAATTTTTGTTTGTTGCTAGTATATGGAAAAACAGTTGATTTTAAATATCTACCTTGCATCCTGAGACCTTGCTAAATCAGTTATCAGTTCTACTAACTTTTTTGTATATCCTCTAGAATTTATAATGTAAATAATCATATTGTCTGGGAAGAGAAACAGTTTAACTTCCTTTTAATCTATATGGTTTTTTTTTTAAAAAAAAATCTTACTCCAGTTAATGTTTACTAACTAATGCTTACTGAGAGCAGATAACCTTGCTTGTTTCTGATTTTAGGAGGAAAGTATTTCTTTTTTTACATTATGCCTATGTTAGGTATAAGGAAGATAACTACCCCAAACTTTTTCCTTATTAGTTATCTGAGTCACTGTTTTCTTCAAAAAGAACCGAGGGTCTCTCTCTTGGAAACTGCTTTGTTCTATTTTAAGATAAGTTAACAATTTTGGCCTGGTAATATTAAAACAACAACACAAAAACCTCAACTGACAGGTCCTTGACTCCTTATGAGTCAAGGAATGCTAGGGACTTTCCTGGTGGTCCAGCAGTTAAGACTTTGGTTTCCGATGAAGGATGTGCAGATTTCATCCCTGGTCTGGGAGCTGAGATCCCATGTGCCTTGTGGCCAGCCCCTCGCCCCAAAAGAAAAACCTAAAAAAAGAGTAATTTTTCCTCCATATTTCAGTTCTCCCCCTGTGATGTCTAATTTGGATGCTTAATGACAGATGGCCTGAGGACACTATGATCTCTATATCTACAGTGGAAATGGATATAGGAAGCCCTGCCTCTCACACACTCTACATTCTTGGTATAATCATTCAGTTGCTGTTTGCAAGATACAACATGCACTCTTCTTCTTGAGTGTTTCTGCTCACAATTTTCTCCTCCTCTAGCTTTCCCTACCTACCTCTACCTTTAAAAACTCATCTTTTTTTTTTTTTGTGAAGCTACCTCCATACCTTACCACCTCGATTAAGCCTTTCCAAATCTGCTTAACTAAGTAAGCTTTCTCATCTCTGAGTTTCTATAGCACTGTGTTTAAATTCTGCTCTGTCACCTATTAGCTCTGCCTAGGACTATAATATTGGAGAAGGAAATGGCAACCCACTCCAGTGTTCTTGCCTGGAGAATCCTAGGGATGAGGGGAGCCTGGTGGGCTGCTGTCTGTGGGGTCGCACAGAGTCGGACACGACTGAAGTGACTTAGTATTAGTAGTAGTAGGACTATAATATTGTGTGTATACATTTGTTTTCCTGTCTTGTTTATCTTTGCTTTCTCTGTAGCAAATGTTTATACATATTATGTTTTCAATAGGTGGATATTGACTTGAATTAGAATATTTCAAACATAGTGAATGAATTTTTTTTAAGCAAGATAAATCAGTGGCTTTGTAGTGAATGATTAGGGACTGGGAGATCATGGACTTAGACAAATATGTGAGATTCATGCCTAAGACAATTATGTGAGATTCATGCCTAAGGCAATGAGTGTCTAGAAGCATGGTGATTATATACAGGAGAGAAAATAGTGATTCACAGGGAAATTTTGGAGAAAAAAATGACACAATGTTAAGGTTGATGGTGATAGCAATGCAGATGCTAACATATTTGTATAGCATTTTCTAGTTTCTGTAGATTATTCCAGAGTTATGTATGCAAATCTCACTCTTGATAATCAAGTGAAGTGATATGATAATCATGTTAAAGCGGTAAAATGTATAGGATTCTTGTGTTTTTTATGGGAAAGGTTTGTTAGCTTCAAAGTTGAAAAAGAGATATGGCACAAAACATGTTGTCAACTTAAAAGTCAGGTTAATCATGCCAAGGTAAGAGTTGTTCCATTTCTCCTGCTCATCAGGGGGTAGTGAGAATGTTTATCCAAGGAACAGTCTGAGAAATCCATTAGAACAAGTTCCTAATAATGAATTCCAAATACCAATGTTATTTTTAGCAAATATTTAACTCCCATGGATTTTGTGGGAGCTGCATTATTCCTCCTGAAGGATAGAGACAAAGCAATAGTTCATTCCACCTGGGGAGGCATTGACTTCCAGCTTGTGATATTCTGGAGCAAGGGCTAAAGTGAATGACTTTGCTTTCTTAGGGCAAAGGCCACGGAAAATTTTTAGCAGGTTGCCAGTAAACTATTTGCATTTGTACTGTTGGAACCTGGAACTGTAAAGGAAGCTGACTGCTGAAAACTTAAGGACCAGAATACTAACTTGACTACTGTAGAGTTATGTATATTGAGAAGTATTGAATGTTTTGCTATTCTTTTAAGGAAATGTATTGGAGTAGAAAGTAACATGTGCTGAACTAGTGTCTGTTTAAGTCGTTCCTATCACTAGGTAAAAGATATAGATTTAATGTGTGCGCACATTAGACTGAATTAGTCTCATTTTCGTTTGTCTCCCTTAATTTGCACTTGTAGGACGGGCTTGAGTTTTGTCCTATTGTTGCACAGGGAAGAATTCTGTTATTTTAAGATGTAATTTAGTGCAACCTCCTTGGTTTCCCTTTCCTCTTTATAGCTAGCAGGGATAAGGGAGTAAAAGAAGTTTTTATATATATATATATATATATATATATATATATATATAGTTTAAGCATACTCAAGTATCCATTGATGGAGTGAAATTATGGCATTATACTGAGGTATCTGTGGAACGCACAAAGAAAATGTGATTTTATATATATGTA
The DNA here is from genome assembly GCF_027580195.1 of Bos mutus. Classification (NCBI taxonomy): domain Eukaryota; kingdom Metazoa; phylum Chordata; class Mammalia; order Artiodactyla; family Bovidae; genus Bos; species Bos mutus. Next base: position 30,178,134 of record NC_091625.1, read on the forward strand.
CACACACAGAGAGAGTCACTTCAGTCGTTCAGTCATGTCTGACTCTTTGAGACCTCATGGTCTGCAGCACGCCAGGCCTCCCTGTCCATCACCAACTCCTGGAGTTTACTCAAACTCATGTCCATTGAGTCGGTGTTGCCATTCAACCATCTCATCCTCTGTCGTCCCCTTCTCCTCCTGCCTTCAATCTTCCCCAGTATCAGGGTCTTTTCAAATGAGTCAGTTCTTCATATCAGGTGGCTGAAATATTAGAGTTTCAGCTTCAACATCAGTCCTTCCAATGAGTATTCAGGACTGATCTCCTTTAGGATGGACTGGCTGGATCTCCTTGCAGTAGAAGGGACTCTAAGAGTCTTCTCCAACAGCACAGTTCAAAAGTGTCAATTCTTCGGTGCTCAGCTTTCTTTATAGTCCAACTCTCACATTCATGCTTAACTACTGGAAAAACCATAGCCTTAACTAGACAGACCTTTGTTGGCAAAGTAATGTCTCTGCTTTTTATATGCTGTCTAAGTTGGTCATAACTTTTCTTCCAAGGAGTAAGCGTATTAATTTCATGGCTGCAGTCACCATCTGCAGTGATTTTGGAGTCCCCAAAAATAAAGTCTGTCACTGTTTCCCCATCTATTTCCCATGAAGTTATGGGACCAGATACCATGATCTTAGTTTTCTCAACATTGAGCTTTAAGCCAACTTTTTCACTCTCCTCTTTCACTTTCATCAAGAGGCTCTTTAGTTCCTCTTCACTTTCTACCATAAGGGTGTTGTCATCTGTATACCTGAGGTTATTGTTATTTCTCCTGGCAATCTTGATTCCAGCTTGTGCTTCATCTAGTCCAGCATTTCTCATGATGTACTCTGCACATAAGATAAATAAGCAAGGTGACAATATACAGCCTTGATGTACTCCTTTCCCAATTTCAATACAGTCCATTGTTCCATGTTCAGTTCTAGCTGTTGCTTCTTGACCTTCATACAAATTTCTTAGGAGGCAGATAAGGTGGTTTAGTATTCCCATCTCTTTACGAATTTTCCACAGTTTGTTGTGATCCACACAGTTAAAGTCTTTGTTGTAGTCAATAAAGCAGAATAAATAAATAAAGTAGAAGTAGATATTTTTCTGGAACTCTTGCTTTGGCTATGATCTGTTGCTATTTATTCACTGCTATGATCCAACAGATGTTGGCAATTTGATCTCTGCTTCCTCTGCCTTTTCTAAATCCAGCTTGAACCTCTGCAAGTTCTCAGTTCATGTACTGTTGTAGCCTTGCTTGGAGAAATTTGAGCATTACTTTGCTAGCGTGTGAGATCAATGCAGTTTATGTGGTAGTTTGAGCATTCTTTCGCATTGCCCTTCTTTGGGATTGGAATGAAAACTGACCTTTCCCAGTCCTGTGGCCACTGCTGAGTTTTCCAAATTTGCACACATATTGAGTGCAGCACTTTCACAGCATCATCTTTCAGGATTTGAAATAGCTCAACTGGAATTCCATCAACTCCACTAGCTTTGTTCTTAGTGATGCTTCCTAAGGCCCACTTGACTTCACATTCCAGGATACCTGGCTCTAGGTGAGTGATCACACCATTCTGGTCATCTGGGTCATTAAGATCTTTTTGTACAGTTCTTCTGTGTATTCTTGTCATCTCTTAATATCTTCAGTTTTTGTTAGCCATACAGCCATATAAATGAAGAAAAGCCTGCCATTTGTAAGAGCATGGATGGATCTTGAGGGCATCATGCAAAGTGAGATAAGTCAGACAGAGAAGGACAAATACATATGATATCATTTATATGTGGAATCTAAATAAAGCCAAGCTCATAGATCCAGGGTACAGTGGCCGTTACCAGGGGTTGGGTCATAGGGGAAAAGGGGAGCTGTTTTTCTTTTCTTTTTTTTTTTTTTTTTTTTTTTTTTTTTCTTCTTTTTTTTTATTCAAATTTAATTAAAAAAATTATTATACATGTGTTCCCCATCCTGAACCCTCCTCCTCCTCTCCTCCCATACCATCCCTCTGGGTCGTCCCAGTGCACCAGCCCCAAGCATCCAGCATCGCATTGAACCTGGACTGGCATCTCGTTTCATACATGACATTTCACATGTTTCAATGCCATTCTCCCAAATCTTCCCACCCTCTCCCTCTCCCACAGAGTCCATAAGACTGTTCTATACATCAGTGTCTCTTTTGCTGTCTCGTATACAGGGTTATCGTTACCATCTTTCTAAATTCCATATATATGCGTTAGTATACTGTATTGGTGTTTGTCCTTCTGGCTTACTTCACTCTGTATAATAGGCTCCAGTTTCATCCACCTCATTAAAACTGATTCAAATGTATTCTTTTTAATGGCTGAGTAATACTCCATTGTGTATATGTACCACAGCTTGCTTATCCATTCATCTGCTGATGGACATCTAGGTTGTTTCCATGTCCTGGCTATTATAAACAGTGCTGCGATGAACATTGGGGTACACGTGTCTCTTTCCCTTCTGGTTTCCTCAGTGTGTATGCCCAGCAGTGGGATTGCTGGATCATAAGGCAGTTCTATTTCCAGTTTTTTAAGGAATCTCCACACTGTTCTCCATAGTGGCTGTACTAGTTTGCATTCCCACCAACAGTGTAAGAGGGTTCCCTTTTCTCCACACCCTCTCCAGCATTTATTATTTGTAGACTTTTGGATTGCAGCCATTCTGACTGGTGTGAAATGGTACCTCATAGTGGTTTTGATTTGCATTTCTCTGATAATGAGTGATGTTGAGCATCTTTTCATGTATTTGTTAGCCATCTGTATGTCTTCTTTGGAGAAATGTCTATTTAGATCTTTGGCCCATTTTTTGATTGGGTCATTTAGTTTTCTAGAGTTGAGCTGTAGGAGTTGCTTGTATATTTTTGAGATTAGTTGTTTGTCGGTTGCTTCATTTGCTATTATTTTCTCCCATTCTGAAGGCTGTCTTTTCACTTTGCTAACAGTTTCCTTTGATGTGCAGAAGCTTTTAAGGTTAATTAGGTCCCATTTGTTTATTTTTGCTTTTATTTCCAATATTCTGGGAGGTGGGTCATAGAGGATCCTGCTGTGATGTATGTCAGAGAGTGTTATGCCTATGTTCTCCTCTAGGAGTTTTATAGTTTCTGGTCTTACGTTGAGATCTTTAATCCATTTGGAGTTTATTTTTGTATATGGTGTTAGAAAGTGTTCTAGTTTCATTCTTTTACAAGTGGTTGACCAGATTTCCCAGCACCACTTGTTAAAGAGATTGTCTTTAATCCATTGTATATTCTTGCCTCCTTTGTCAAAGATAAGGTGTCCATAGGTGCGTGGATTTATCTCTGGGCTTTCTGTTTTGTTCCATTGATCTATATTTCTGTCTTTGTGCCAGTACCATACTGTCTTGATAACTGTGGCTTTGTAGTAGAGCTTGAAGTCAGGTAGGTTGATTCCTCCAGTTCCATTTTTCTTTCTCAAGATCGCTTTGGCTATTCGAGGTTTTTTGTATTTCCATACAAATTGTGAAATTATTTGTTCTAGCTCTGTGAAGAATACTGTTGGTAGCTTGATAGGGATTGCATTGAATCTATAAATTGCTTTGGGTAGTATACTCATTTTCACTATATTGATTCTTCCAATCCATGAACATGGTATATTTCTCCATCTATTAGTGTCCTCTTTGATTTCTTTCACCAGTGTTTTATAGTTTTCTATATATAGGTCTTTAGTTTCTTTAGGTAGATATATTCCTAAGTATTTTATTCTTTTCGTTGCAATAGTGAATGGAATTGTTTCCTTAATTTCTCTTTCTGTTTTCTCATTATTAGTGTATAGGAATGCAAGGGATTTCTGTGTGTTGTTTTTATATCCTGCAACTTTACTATAATCATTGATTAGTTCTAGTAATTTTCTGGTGGAGTCTTTAGGGTTTTCTATGTAGAGGATCATGTCATCTGCAAATAGTGAGAGTTTTACTTCTTCTTTTCCAATTTGGATTCCTTTTATTTCTTTTTCTGCTCTGATTGCTGTGGCCAAAACTTCCAAAACTATGTTGAATAGTAATGGTGAAAGTGGGCACCCTTGTCTTGTTCCTGACTTTAGAGGAAATGCTTTCAATTTTTCACCATTGAGGATAATGTTTCCTGTTGGTTTGTCATATATAGCTTTTATTATGTTGAGGTATGTTCCTTCTATTCCTGCTTTCTGGAGAGTTTTTATCATAAATGGGTGTTGAATTTTGTCAAAGGCTTTCTCTGCATCTATTGAGATAATCATATGGTTTTTGTTTTTCAATTTGTTAATGTGGTGTATTACATTGATTGATTTGCGGATATTGAAGAATCCTTGTATCCCTGGGATAAAGCCCACTTGGTCATGGTGTATGATCTTTTTAATGTGTTGTTGGATTCTGATTGCTAGAATTTTGTTTAGGATTTTTGCATCTATGTTCATCAGTGATATTGGCCTGTAGTTTTCTTTTTTTGTGATATCTTTGTCAGGTTTTGGTATTAGGGTGATGGTGGCCTCATAGAATGAGTTTGGAAGTTTACCTTCCTCTGCAATTTTCTGGAAGAGTTTGAGCAGGATAGGTGTTAGCTCTTCTCTAAATTTTTGGTAGAATTCAGCTGTGAAGCCGTCTGGACCTGGGCTTTTGTTTGCTGGAAGATTTTTGATTACAGTTTCAATTTCCGTGCTTGTGATGGGTCTGTTAAGGTTTTCTATTTCTTCCTGGTCGAGTTTTGGAAAGTTGTACTTTTCTAAGAATTTGTCCATTTCTTCCTCGTTGTCCATTTTATTGGCATATAATTGTTGATAATAGTCTCTTATGATCTTTTGTATTTCTGTGTTGTCTGTTGTGATCTCTCCATTTTCGTTTCTAATTTTATTGATTTGATTTTTCTCCCTTTGTTTCTTGATGAGTCTGGCTAATGGTTTATCAATTTTATTTATTCTTTCAAAGAACCAGCTTTTGGCTTTGTTGATTTTTGCTATGGTCTCTTTTGTTTCTTTTGCATTTATTTCTGCTCTAATTTTTAAGATTTCTTTCCTTCTACTAACCCTGGGGTTCTTCATTTCTTCCTTTTCTAGTTGCTTTAGGTGTAGAGTTAGGTTATTTATTTGACTTTTTCTTGTTTCTTGAGGTGTGCCTGTATTGCTATGAACTTTCCCCTTAGGACTGCTTTTACTGTGTCCCACAGGTTTTGGGTTGTTGTGTTTTCATTTTCATTCGTTTCTATGCAAATTTTGATTTCTTTTTTGATTTCTTCTGTGATTTGTTGGTTATTCAGCAGGGTGTTGTTCAACCTCCATATGTTGGAATTTTTAATAGTTTTTCTCCTGTAATTGAGATCTAATCTTACTGCATTGTGGTCAGAAAAGATGCTTGGAATGATTTCTATTTTTTGAATTTACCAAGGCTAGGTTTATGGCCCAGGATGTGATCTATCCTGGAGAAGGTTCCATGTGCGCTTGAGAAAAAGGTGAAGTTCATTGTTTTGGGATGAAATGTCCTATTGATATCAATTAGGTCTAACTGGTCTATTGTATCGTTTAAAGTTTGTGTTTCCTTGTTAATTTTCTGTTTAGTTGATCTATCCATAGGTGTGAGTGGGGTATTAAAGTCTCCCACTATTATTGTGTTATTGTTAATTTCTCCTTTCATACTTATTAGCATTTGTCTTACATACTGTGGTGCTCCGTGTTGGGTGCATATATATTTATAATTGTTATATCTTCTTCTTGGATTGATCCTTTGATCATTATGTAGTGACCTTCTTTGTCTCTTTTCACAGCCTTTGTTTTAAAGTCTATTTTATCTGATATGAGTATTGCTACTCCTGCTTTCTTTTGGTCCCTATTTGCATGGAAAATCTTTTTCCAGCCCTTCACTTTCAGTCTGTATGTGTCCCCTGTTTTGAGGTGGGTCTCCTGTAGACAACATATGTAGGGGTCTTGTTTTTGTATCCATTCAGCCAGTCTTTGTCTTTTGGTTGGGGCATTCAACCCATTTACGTTTAAGGTAATTACTGATAAGTATGATCCCGTTGCCATTTACTTTATTGTTTGGGATTCGAATTTATACACCATTTTTGTGTTTCTTGTCTAGAGAATATCCTTTAGTATTTGTTGGAGAGCTGGTTTGGTGGTGTAGAATTCTCTCAGCTTTTGCTTGTCTGAGAAGCTTTTGATTTCTCCTTCATACTTGAATGAAATCCTTGCTGGGTACAATAATCTGGGCTGTAGCTTATTTTCTTTCATCATTTTAAGTATGTCTTGCCATTCCCTCCTGGCTTGAAGAGTTTCTATTGAAAGATCAGCTGTTATCCTTATGGGAATTCCCTTGTGTGTTATTTGTTGTTTTTCCCTTGCTGCTTTTAATATTTGTTCTTTGTGTTTGATCTTTGTTAATTTGATTAATATGTGTCTTGGGGTGTTTAGCCTTGGGTTTATCCTGTTTGGGATTCTCTGGGTTTCTTGGACTTGGGTGATTATTTCCTTCCCCAGTTTAGGAAGTTTTCAACTATTATCTCCTCAAGTATTTTCTCATGGTCTTTCTTTTTGTCTTCTTCTTCTGGAACCCCTATGATTTGAATGTTGTAGCGTTTAATATTGTCCTGGAGGTCTCTGAGATTGTCCTCATTTCTTTTAATTTGTTTTTCTTTTATTCTCTCTGATTCATTTATTTCTACCATTCTATCTTCTAATTCACTAATCCTATCTTCTGCCTCTGTTATTCTACTATTTGTTGCCTCCAGAGTGTTTTTAATTTCATTTATTGCATTATTCATTATATATTGACTCTTTTTTATTTCTTCTAGGTCCTTGTTAAACCTTTCTTGCATCTTGTCAATCCTTGTCTCCAAGCTATTTATCTGTGATTCCATTTTAATTTCAAGATTTTGGATCAATTTCACTATCATTATTCGGAATTCTTTATCAGGTAGATTCCCTATCTCTTCCTCTTTTGTTTGGTTTGGTGGGCATTTATCCTGTTCCTTTATCTGCTGGCTATTTCTCTGTCTCTTCATCTTGTTTAAATTGCTGAGTTTGGGGTGTCCTTTCTGTATTCTGGCAATTTGTGGAGTTCTCTTTATTGTGGCTTTTCCTCGCTGTGTGTGGGTTTGTACAGGTGGCTTGTCAAGGCTTCCTGGTTAGGGAAGCTTGTGTCGGTGTTCTGATGGGTGGAGCTGTATTTCTTCTCTTTGTTCAGTTGCGCTGTGGGGAGGGAGGGATGGATGCTGCAAACAAATAACACTGGCGTGCGCTCGCAGTGCCTCAGCCACACTGGGTCTGCCCCCGCTCATGGCGCGTGTAGCCTCCCTGCCCACACTGCTCGGGCTCTAGGTTGTTCCGCCGGGAACAATCCGAGGCTGGCCCTGGGTTGCATGTACCTCCCAGGTCCAAGCCGCTCAGGTTCAGGCACTCGGGTAGTCCTCAGAGGCGCAGACTCATTTAGGCCTGAGTTTTGTGCTCTTCCCAGGTCCGAGCAGCTCAAGTGATGAGGTGTTTGGCGAGCGCCAATGCTGCGACTTATCGCCTCCCCGCCACTCGGTTATCTGGGTGTAAAACCGGCGCACCTTCTCAGGCAGATGTTAACCGTCCAGACCCCAAAAAGTTTTAGTTAGCAAAGAAGCCTGCTTACAGTTTTATAGATAATGTCTCTCTGGGGCTGCGATTGCCCCCTTCCGGCTCTGGCTGCCTGTCACCGGAGGGGGAAGGTCTGCAGCTGGCTATCTCTGTTCAATTCTTTGTTCCGTGCGCGGGCCTGGCGGTGTCTTAGGTTGGGGCTGGCTTTTCGCGTGGTAGATATCCCACAGTCTGGCTTGCTAGCCCAAATTATTTTGCTCAGATAGTGCTCAGGGTATTCAGGCCAGATTCTTACTCTAAGCGATGCAGCCCGCGCTGCGCCTCCCTGCCCAGCCCCCGCTTGCTGATGGCGCGTGCAGGCGTCTGCGCTGCTTCTCCGCTGGGGGAGTTACCGTAGGGCTCGCAATCTGCGAGTTTATTGTTTATTTATTTTTTCTTCCTGTTATGTTGCCCTCTGTGCTTCCAAAGCTCGGCACAGATTCGGCAGTGAGAAGGTTTCCTGGTGTTTGGAAACTTCTCTCTTTTTAAGACTCCCTTCCCAGGACGCAACTCCTTCCCTCCCTCTTTTGTCTCTTTTTTTGTCTTTTATATTTTTTCCTACCTCCTTTCGAAGAGTTGGATTGCTTTTCTGGGTCCCTGATGTCCTCTGCCGGCATTCAGAAGTTGTTTTGTGGAATTTACTCGACGTTTAAATGCTCTTTTGATGAATTTGTGGGGGAGAAAGTGTTCTCCCCGTCCTACTCCTCCGCCATCTTGGCTCCAGCTGTTTTTCTAAGAGTACAAACTTCAAGCAATTAGATGAATAAGTTCTGGGAATCTAACATACAGCATGTAACTATAATTAGCAATATTGTGCCATATATTTGAAAGTTGTTCAGAGTAGAGCTTAAATTTATCACCAAACACAGGAAATGGTGGTCATATGATGAGGTGGAGGTGTTAGCTAACTTTATTGTGGTAATCATTTTACAATAAGCACTTCTGGCAAAGTATCACATTGTACAGCAACAGCAAATATGTTACTTGTCAATATCTCAATACCGTTGGAAATAAATAAAATTTACTATCTTACACATTAAAAAACAGAAGCTAAAATTGCTAAAAGTAAAAGAAATACATGCCCCTGGGACCATTTCAGCAGATGCCTTCCTAAGATATCCTATTAAAAGAAACATAAGAGGGGCTCCTTCTCACACAGACATTCTGATATGTTACCTCAAAGGACAACCTCCTTTCAACCAGATTATCAGTGTCTTATCAATTCCACGCTGAAATTTTCTTGATCCATTCTTCATCAATGGATGCTTAGGTGGTTTCCACATTTTGGCTCTTGTGAATAATGCTGCAGGGAACATGAGGTTGCAGATAGCCTTTTCAATGAAGTGATTTCATTTTCTTTGGAAATATACTCAGAAGTGAGATTGCTGGATCATGCAAAGGTTTTATTATTTTTGAGGAACATTCATACTCTTTTCCATAATGGTTGAACCAACTTACATTCATACCAACAGTGCAAAAAAGTTACTTTTTCTCCACAGTTTTGGACTTTTGTGTCTTTTTGATAATAGCCAGTTTAACAGATGTCATATGATATCTTACGGTTTTAATTTGCATTTCCCTGATTAGTGATTGAGCTTCTTTTTAGATATCTGTTGGCCATTTGTATATCTTCTTCAAAAAAATACCTATTTAAGTACTTTGCCCATTTAAAAATTATATATATATATATATATAGCTATTGTATGAGTTTATATATTTTGGATCAGTTCAGTTCAGTTGCTCAGTCATGTCCGACTCTTTGCGACCCCATGAATCGCAGCACACCAGGTTCCCTGTCCATCACCAACTCCCGGAGTTCACCCAAACTCATGTCCATCAAGTTGGTGATGCCATCCAGCCATCTCACCCTCTGTCGTCCCCTTCTTCTCCTGCCCCCAATCCCTCCCAACATCAGGGTCTTTTCCAATGAGTCAACTCTTCCCATGAGGTGGCTGAGGTATTGGAGTTTCAGCCTCAGCATCAGTCCTTCCAATGAACACCCAGGACTGGTCTCCTTTAGGATAGACTGGTTGGATCTCCTTGCAGTCCAAGGAACTCGCAAGAGTCTTCTCCAACACCACAGTTCAAAAGCATCAATTCTTCGGCGCTCAGCTTTCTTCACAGTCCAACTCTCACATCCATACATGACTACTGGAAAAACTATAGCCTTGACTAGACGGACCTTTGTTGACAAAGTAATGTCTCTGCTTTTTAATATGCTGTCTAGGTTGGTCATAAGTTTCCTACCAAGGAGTAAGCGTCTTTTAATTTCATGGCTGTGGTCACCATCTGCAGTGATTTTGGAGCCCAGAAAAATAAAGTCTGCCACTGTTTCCACTGTTTCCCCATCTATTTCCCATGAAGTGATGGGACCAGATACCATGATCTTCGTTTTCTGAATGTTGAGCTTTAAGCCAACTTTTTCACTCTCCACTTTCACCTTCATCAAGAGGCTTTTTAGTTCCTCTTCACTTTCTGCCCTAAGGGTGGTGTCATCTGCATATCTGAGGTTATTGATATTTCTCCTGGCAATCTTGATTCCAGCTTGTGTTTCTTCCAGCCCAGCATTTCTCATGATGTACTCTGCATATAAGTTAAATAAGCAGGGTGACAATATACAGCCTTGACGTACTCCTTTTCCTATTTGGAACCAGTCTGTTGTTCCATGTCCAGTTCTAACTGTTGTTTCCTGACCTGCATATCGGTTTCTCAAGAGGCAGATCAGGTGGTCCTGTATTCCCATGTCTTTCAGAATTTTCCACAGTTTATTGTGATCCACATAGTCAAAGGCTTTGGCATAGTCAATAAAGAAGAAATAGAGGTTTTTCTGGAACTCTCTTGCTTTTTCCATGATCCAGCAGATGTTGGCAATTTGATGTGTGGTTCCTCTGCCTTTTCAAAACCAGATTGAACATCTGGAAGTTCACGGTTCACATATTGCTGAAGCCTGGCTTGGAGAATTTTGAGCATTACTTTACTAGCGTGTGAGAAGAGTGCAATTGTGCGGTAGTTTGAGCATTCTTTGGCATTGCCTGTCTTTGGGATTGGAATGAAAACTGACCTTTTCCAGTCCTGTGGCCACTGCTGAGTTTTCCAAACTTGCTCGTATATTGAGTGTTGCACTTTCACAGCGTCATCTTTCAGGATTTGAAACAGCGCAACTGGAATTCCATCACCTCCACCTGCCTTGTTTGTAGTGATGCTTTCTAAGGCCCACTTGACTTCACATTACAGGATGTCTTGCCCTAGGTGAATGATCACAACATTGTGATTATGTGGGTCATGAATATCTTTTTTGTATAGTTCTTCTGTGTTTTCTTGCCACCTGTTCTTAATATCTTCTGCTTCTGTTAGGTCCATACCATTTCTGTCCTTTATCAAGTCCATGTTTGCATGAAATGTTCTCTTGGTATCTCTAATTTTCTTGAAGAGATCTCTAGTCTTTTCCATTCTGTGTTTTCCTCTATTTCTTTGCATTGATCTGTTGTTTTCCTCTATTTCTTTGCATTGATCGCTCAGGAAGACTTTCTTATCTCTCCTTGCTATTTGGAACTCTGCATTCAGATGCTATATCTTTCCTTTTCTCCTTTGCTTTTTGCTTCTCTTCTTTTCACAGCTATTTGTCAGGCCTTCTCAGGCAGCCAATACGATTTATTGCATTTCTTTTCCATGGGGATGGTCTTGCTCCCTGTCTCCTGTACAATGTCACGAACCTCCGTCAGAAGTTCATCAGGCACTCTATCAGATCTAGTCCCTTAAATCTATTTCTCACTTCCACTGTATAATCATAAGGGATTTGATTTAGGTCATACCTGAATGGTCTAGTGCTTTTCCCTACTTTCTTCAATTTAAGTCTGAATTTGGTAATAAGGAGTTCATGATCTAAGCCACAGTCAGCTCCCGGTCTTGTTTTTGCTGACTGTATAGAGCTTCTCCTGGAGAAGGCAATGGCACCCCACTCCAGTACTCTTGCCTGGAAAATTCCATGGATGGAGGAGCCTGGTAGGCTGCAGTCCAGGGGGTCACTAAGAGTCGGACATGACTGAGCAACTTCACTTTCACTTTTCCCTTTCATGCATTGGAGAAGGAAATGGCAACCCACTCCAGTGTTCTTGCCTGGAGAATCCCAGGGACGGGGGAGCCTGGTGGGCTGCAGTCTATGGGGTCGCACAGAGTTGGACACGACTGGAGCGACTTAGCAGCAGCAGCAGCAGCAGCATAGAGCTTCTCCATCTTTGGCTGCAAAGAATATAATCAATCTGATTTTGGTGTTGACCACCTTGGATATTAACCCCTCATTAGCTAAATAACGTAAATATTTTCTCCTATTCTAAAAGTTGGCTTTTTTATTTTGCTGATTGCTTTTTTATTTTTTTTGCTGTTCAGGGGCTTTTTAGTTTAGTATTCCCACTTTTTTATTTCTCCTTTTGTTGCTTATGCTTTAAGTGTCATACCAAAAAACTCTTGCCAAGTCTTATGTCAAGGAATTTTTCCCTATGTTTTCTTCTAGTAGTTTTACAATTTTGGGTCTTAAACTTAAGGTTTTAATCCCATTTCAAGTTGATTTTTGTAACTAGTGTAAAAGAGTGGTCCAGTTTCATTCTTTTACATATGGTTATCTGGTTTCCCAGTACTATTTACTGAAGAGACTTACTCTTTCCCCTTTGAGTATTCCTTGGCTCCTTTGTCAAATAGTTGACTTTATATGTGAGAGTTTACTTCTGGGTTCTCAATACTCTCTAGTTAGTCTCTGTGTCTGTGTTTGTATACTGATATGATACTGTTTTGATTACTATAGCTTTATAGTAAAATTTGAAATCAGAAAGTGTGATGTCTCCAGCTTTGTTCTTCTTTTTCAGGATTGCTTTGGCTATTTGGATCTTTTGTGAATCTACAAGTATATTCTATCTGTAGACTTTGCCTTCCTTGGTTAAATTTATTCCTAAGTATTTCATTATTTTTGATGCTATTGTGAATAGGATTTTTTTCTTTATTTCTTTTAAAATAGTTCATTGTTGTTGTTCAGTTGCTAAGTTGTATCTGACTCTTTGCATGGACTGCAGCACAGCAGGCTTCCCTGGTCTTCACTATTTCCCAGAGTTGACTCAAACTTATGTCCATAGAGTTGGTGATTGCATCCAACCATCTCATACTCTGTTGCCCCCTTCTCTTTCTGCTTTCAATCTTTTCCAGCATCAGGGTCTTTTCCAATGAGTCAGTTCTTCACATCAGGTGGCCAAAGTATTGGAGCTTCAGCTTCAGCATCAGTACTTCCAGTGAATATGCGTCTTTGATTTCGGTTAAGATTGACTGCTTTGATCTCCTTACTGTCCAAAGGATTAAGAGTCTTCATATTAGTGTGTAGAGGCACAACTGATTTTTGTATGTTGATCTTGGATCCTACAACTTTATAGAGCATTTGAGGGAGTGGACACCTCTTTTGGTTTTTACAGACTGGCTTCAGCAGACAAAACCTTCACCATCAGCCAGTCCAGAGATTGTAGGTGGGCAGTCTAGTGGTGTTTGAGGGAGGGCTTGCTGCTGGAGTCCTTTGGTGGGCAGGTGTGGTGAGTGAGTATGTAGGTGAGTAGACTTGTTGCTTGACTCTGGGGCAGGTAGACCTAGATTTTGGATCCAGAGGGGCCAACCAGATGCAGGGACCACTGGAGTCCCATCTGGGACCAGAGCAAGCCAGAAGCACAGTGCCCGTGATGTCTAAGGGGACCGGCTGTCACTGGAGTGAGTCAGGAGCCTGGATCTGAGGGGCCTGATCTGCAGTCTACATTGTGGGGGCCAGTCTGATGCTCAGATGAGCCTAAGGCCATGGGAGCCTTCCTGATGTGGGGCAGACCAGGGTCTGTGGTGAAGTGCAGTGCCCACTTCTCTCTCCTTTTCCCAGACAGTGTGTGTTTTTCTGTGAGCTGGGCTGCCAGGGCTTGAGGGAGGGATGATGGGGGTAATATGAATCTATCTTTCCTACCCTCCTTAATGAATCTTTTCTTATTTCTGTGCTTCATTCAGGTACTGTAATCCCTCACATGGGATCCTTGGTTCTTGTGAGGATATTTTCATGTGAAGATATTGTTCAGATTTATGTTTAGTTGAGGGGGGGGTGCAGAGTGGCAGGAGAACCAGCACTAGACATTCCTATGCCACCATTTTGCTGATGTCACTCCCCAAAATACTTTTTTACTAGAAAGAGAACACATTGCATTCATTCTGTTCCCAACAGGTATCATTATTAAGATAAGGGACACATAGGTGGGGGAGAAACCTATTTTCCTCAGGCTTGTCATGACTCATATTTACAAACCCAGACAAGAGTGAAGGTTCAAAGATGTGTGCAGTGTTGACTGGTGTGTGTGGTATGTTAGCATAGAGCTCAAGGCAAATTGAAAGGGGACTCAGAAGTCTTTGACACCTATAATGGTTCTGGGACCTTTAAAACATTTGTTCCCTTTACGGCCCTTTATTACATTGTTGAAGTTTGCTGACCAATATGGTATGTGAGACCAATATTTTACACATATTTCTTTCAGTCTTTTTATTTCTGATAACCAGGACTCTGAAGGGCCACAAATGAAGTTTTATCCTTGGAAAAATAAATAACAGAAAGTATTGAGACTGGGAATAATATATACCAAGGCAAGTGTTACTGAGTCTTTTTTTAGAAAGGCTGACAGAAATTTTTAAAAAATATCTAAAGTTAAAACATAAAATGTACTTCCAAGACGTTTGTATTGATGCTTCTAATAATACCTACATTATAGAATGGTGGAAACCCCATGTCTACTAATCAGAAAGACACAGATCAGGAAAAGTTGAAGTTGTCTCAGTAAAATGGTCATATCAACAATGTGCTTAATGTAGGGTATAAAACTGCATGATTTGTAGAATTACTTTTACCTAGAAATCATTTTATTAGAATATTATCATTTATTAGAGTGTTTGCTGCTACTGCTGCTGCTAAGACGCTTCAGTCGTGTCTGACTCTGTGCGACACCGTAGACGAAAGCCCACCAGGCTCCCCCGTCCCTGGGATTCTCTAGGCAAGAACATTGGAGTTGGTTGGCATTTCCTTCTCCAATGCATGAAAGTGAAAAGTGAAAGTGAAGTCGCTCCGTCGTGTCCGACTCTTAGCGACCCCATGGACTGCAGCCTACCAGGCTCCTCTGTCCATGGGATTTTCCAGGCAAGAGTACTGGAGTGGGGTGCCATTGCCTTCTCTGATTAGAGTGTTTATTATGCATTGAATGTGGCAGGGATTTTAAAGTAAATAAATAAGAAATTATCTGGACAGAATAAATCAGGGTACTAACATTTACTGCATGCTACTTTATACTAGACATTATGTTAATTTACTTACACTGTCTTGTTTCAGTTTTACAGAAACTATAAGAAATACAATTCTTTATCATTCTGGAGATGAGGAAGCTAAAGCACAGATACGTTGATCTCTTGATCAAATAAAAGGTCTCAGTTTTTTAAGTTTTGAGAATGATAAGAGCAAAATGACAAAAATAATAAGAATTCAGGCAAGAATTAGTAGATTCTGCAGATGGGACATTTTAATGAGGAACATATTTACATAGTCCCAAAGTATCTCTCAATACACTATTTACTAATGAATAAAGATGCATTGGAAAACAAAAGACAAACAAGAAATGATCAAAATTAACATCCCCAGTAAGAAGCAGCTAGTATCATGTGCCTCTGGATGTTATATTCAGAGAAGAACATGGCTTCACTTATGTGTTATTCCAGTCAAGTTGCATAATATAAAATTGTGAAGAAAAGTAAAAAAAAGAACACATTAAGAAATTTGTAAAGTAATTGTCATTTTCTTCACAAGTGTCAATGCCATGAAAGATAAAGAATAAAGAAGACAAAGGGGCATTCTAAGTGTAACACCTATTACTTGACTGGACTCTGCACCAAAATAAAAATGTGCTATAAAGGTTTGGGGCAGTTGAAATAGTAAGATTATAGATCAGATTAAAATAGTGTGTCAGTGTTAAATATTCTGAAATTGCTCACTCTTTTCGGGTGACATAAGCGAATGTTCTTGTTCTTATGAAGTATATGCTAAAGCATTAAAGGGGTAAAGTACTTGATGTATGTAATCTGTCCTCAAAGATCCATAAAAAATGACCGAGAAAGGTAAGGCAAATTCTGCAAAACATTGAAATTTGAATCTGGTTTATGTGTTATTTGGGTGTTTTTTGTACAATTCTTGCAAATTTTCTGTGTCTAAAAATATTTCAAAATAAAAAAAAATCCAAATCATTGAAGAAATATAAAAGCTCACAGAAACATTACTCAAAGAAAAACACTGGATAAAATAGTTATACAGTCACTTTTTATTCAAAGTCAAGTAACAGCTCTAATGGTATATAAAATGTTTCAGAACATACACAAAGGTAGAGCAGATGCCAAACTTTTAAGGAAGCTAATGTGACTTGATGCCAGGGTTACCAGGTAGGTTCCTGCAGATGTTCCCTGCCCAGGAGCACCTGGTCAAGCAGGTGAGTTGAGAGGGTGTTGACTATAACTCTTACCCTATTTGGAAAGCCCTACACAGAACTATGCCAGCTAGCAAGAACTCATTTGAAGATGCTGCAGGGCCCACTTGTTTCAAACCCAAACTGGAGAAAGAACAAAAAGCAAACCAAAGACCAATGTCTCTCATGATTGTAGGTATAAAAATGCTAATAGAATAATGCAGTTGAAAACATGGCTCATATTAAGACTGTACCACACTCTGACCACTCCAGTATTCTGGCCTGGAGAATTCCATGGACTGTATAGGGCTTCCGTTTTTCTCTTGAGCAATTCTGAAGTGTAGCGTTATTAAATCCACTGTCAAACGGAAGAACTCTAACTTTTGAAGGTAATGCTTTGAGCCCTTAATCTTTGAGTATGATTTGACATTTTTATGTTATAAAATATATTTCTGATTTATAGAAATGCTTCAATTAGAATTTCATGTTAAATTTTATCAAATATATGTCACACTTTAAAAATAACTTACATTGAATTTTTACTTGATCTTTTGATAAACAGAGTTATGTATGTCTAATATTGACCATTTGCATAATGCCGAAATAAAATCTCCTTGAAATTGTATTCCAGGAGTCTGAAATAAAAGCCACCTTGGTAAAGAATCCACCTGCAATGTGAGAGACCTAGGTTTGATTCCTGGGTTGGGAAGATCCCCTGGAGAAGGGAATGGCTACCCACTCCAGTATTCTGGCCTGGAGAATTCCTCTATAGTCCATGGGGCCTCAGAGTTGGACATGACTGAGCAACTTTCACTTTCATCAAGAGAAAAAAATGCTGAAATTAGCTAATAAGTATAAATGAAATAAAATGGAGGTAATGAAATAAAATATTCAGTCATTACACTAAATGTGATTATAGAGAATTCTATTAAATACACACACACACACACACACACACACATACTTAAACACACACTTGAAATATTCGCAATTTGCTCATATGAAAAATCAAGATCTTTAAGACTGAGTAATCAAACTGTGTGCTTCCCAGGAGATATGGTGCTAAAGAATCTGCCTGCAATGCAACAGATGCAGGTTAAATCCCTGGATCAGGAAGATCCCCTGGAGAAGGAAATGGCAACCCACTGGAATATTCTTGCCTGGAAAATCCCATGGAGGGAGGAATCTCACAGGTTACAGTCCATGGGTTTGGACTCAACTAAAGAGTTGGATACAACTAAACAACAATGACAAATCAAACTGTATATCAAACTCATGTCCATCGAATTGGTGATGCCATCCAACCATCTCATTCTCTGCCATCTCCTTCTCCTGTCTTCAATCTTTCCCAGCATCAGGGTCTTTTCCAATGAGTCAGTTCTTTGCATCAAGTGGCCAAAGTATTGGAGTTTCAGCTTCAGCATCAATCCTTCCAATGAATATTGGGGACTGATTTCATTTAGGATTGACTGGCTGGATCTCCTTTCAGTCCAAGGAGTCTCAAGAGTCTTCTCCAACACCCCAGTTCAACAGAATCAATTATTAGGTGCTTAGCTTTTTTCATGGTCCAACTGTCACATCCATATATGACTACTGGAAACCATAGCTTTGACTAGAAGGACTTTTGTGGGCAAAGTAATGTCTCTGCTCTTTAATATGCAATCTGGGTTGGTCATAGCTTTTCTTCCAAGGATCAAGCATTTTTTAATTTCATGGCTGCAGTCACTATCGGCAGTGATTTTGGAGCCCCCCAAAATAAAGTTTGTCAGTGTTTCCACTGTTTCCCCATCTATTTGCCATGAAGTGAAGGGACTGAATGCCATGATCTTTGTTTTTTGACTGTTGAGTTTTAAGCCAGCTTTATCACTCTTGTCTTTCACTTTCATCAAGAGGCTCTTTAGTTCTTCTTCACTTTCTGCCATAAGGGTGGTGTCATCTGCATATCTGAGGTGATTGATATTTCTCCTGGCAATCTTGATTCCAGCTTGTGCTTCATCCAGTTTGGCATTTTTCATGATGTACTCTGCATATAAGTTAAATAAGCAGGGTGACAATATACAGCCTCGATGTACTCCTTTCCCAATTGTGAAGCAGTCTGTTGTTCCATGTCCAGGTCTAACTGTTGCTTCTTGACCTCCATACAGATTTCTCAGGAGGCAGGTCAGGTGGTCTGGTATTCCCATCTCTTGAAGCATGTTCTACAGTTTGTTGTGATCCACGAAGGCTTTGGCATAGTCAATGAAGTAGAAGTTTTTCTGGGACTCTCTTACTTTTCCTATGATCCAATGGATATTGGCAATTTGATCTCTGCATCCTCTTCCTTTTCTAAATCCAGCTTGAACATCTGGAAGTTCATGGTTCATGTACAGTTGAAGCTTGGCTTGGAGAATTTTGAAAATTACTTTGCTAGCAATGTGAGATGAGTGCAATTGTGTGGTAGTTTGAATATTATTTGGCATTGCCTTTCTTTGGGATTGGAATGAAAACTGACATTTTTCAGTCCTGTGGCCACTGCTGAGTTTTCCAAATTTGCTGGCATATTGAATGCAACACTTTAACAACATCATATTTTAGTGTTTGAAATAGCTCAACTGGAATTCCGTCACATCCACTAGCTTTGTTCATAGTGATTCTTCCTAAGGCCCACTGACTTTGCATTCCAGGATGTCTGGGTCTAGGTGAGTGATCACACCATCATGGTTATCTGGGTTATGAAGATCTATTTTGTATAGATATTGTGTTTTTTTTGCCGCCTCTTCTTAATATCTTCAGCTTCTGTTGGGTTATACCATTTCTGTCCTTTATTGAGCCCATCTTTGCATGAAATGTTCCCTTGGGTGAAAAGAGAGCCTTCAGAATGGGAGAAAATAATAGCAAATGAAGCAACTGACAAAGAATTAATCTAAAAAATATACAAGCAGCTCCTGCAGCTCAATGCCAGAAAAATAAATGACCCAATCAAAAAATGGGCCAAAGAACTAAACAGACAAGAAGACATACAGATGGCTAACAAACACATGAAAAGATGCTCAACATCACTCATTATCAGAGAAATGCAAATCAGAACCATAACGAGATACCATCTCACACTGGTCAGAATGGTAGCTATCAAAAAGGCTGCTGTTGTTGCTGCTGCTGCTAAGTTGCTTCAGTCGTGTCCAACTCTGTGCGACCCCATAGATGGCAGCCCACCAGACTCCGCTGTCCCTGGGATTCTCCAGGCAAGAACACTGGAGTGGGTTGCCATTTCCTTCTCCAGTGTATGAAAGCGAAAAGTGAAAGTGAAATCGCTCAGTTGTGTCTGATTCTTAGCGACCCCATGGACTGCAGCCTCCAGGGCTCCTCTGTCCATGGGATTTTTCCAGGCAAGAGTACTGGAGTGGGGTGCCATTGTCTTCTCCAATCAAAAGTCTACAAACAATAAATGCTGGAGAGAGTGTGGAGAAAAAGGAACCCTCTTACACTGTTGGTGGGAATGCAAACTAGTACAGCCACTATGGAGAACAGTGTGGAGATTCCTTAAAACCTTGAAATAGAACTTCAATATGACCCAGCAATCCCACTGCTGGGCATACACACCGAGGAAACCAGAATTGAAAGAGACACATGTACCCCAATGTTCATTGCAGCACTGTTTACAATAGACAGGACATGGAAGCAACATAGATGTCTATCAGCAGACGAATGGATAAGAAAGCTGAGGTACATATACACAATGGAATATTACTCAGCCATTAAAAAGAATGCATTTGAATCAGTTCTAATGAGGTGGATGAAACTGGAGCCTATTATACAGAGTGAATTAAGTCAGAAAGAAAAACACCAATACAGTATATTAACACATATATATGGAATTTAGAAAGATGGTAATGATAACCCTGTATGCAAGACAGCAAAAGAGACACAGATATAAAGAACAGTCTTTTGGACCCTGTGGGAGAAGGTGAAAGTGGGATGATTTGAGAGGATAGTGTTGAAACGTGTATGTTATCATATGTGAAGCGGATCACTGGTCCGGGTTCAATGCATGAGACAGGGTGCTTGCAGCTGGTGTACTAGGGTGACCCTGAGGGATGGATGGGGAGAGAGGTGGGAGGGGAGATCTGAATGGGGAACACATGTGTACCCGTGGCTGATTCATGTCAATGTTTGGCAAAAACCACTACAGTATTGTAAAGTAATTTGCTTACAATTAAAATAAATTAATTTAAAAAAATATTCCCTTGGTATCTCTAATTTTCTTGAAGACATCTCTAGTCTTTCCCATTTTATTGTTTTCCTCTATTTCTTTGCATTGATCACCAAGGAAGTCTTTCTTATCTCTATTGTTTGGAATTTTGCATTCAAATGGGTGTATCTTTTCTTTTCTCCTTTGCCTTTAGCTTCCCTTCTTTTCTCAGCTATTTGTAAGGCCTCCTTAGACAACCATTTTGCTTTTTTGCATTCCTTTTTCTTGGGGATAGTTTTGGTCACTGCCTCCTGTATAATTTCACAAACCTCTGTCCATAGTTCTTCAGGCACTCTATCAGATCTAATCCCTTGAATCTATTTGTCACTTCCATTGTATAATCTTAAGGGATTTGATTTAGGTCATACTGTTACACTGAGTATGCTCCTTTGGTTAAAAGCATGTAATCATATAAATTTTCCAAATAAGTGTTAATTTATGAGATACTTTATTATTATTATTATTCTTGTTTAAAGATATTAGTTACTTAAACATAAGCTCAGCATCTACCCTGGAAATACTAACACATCTTATCTTACGGGTAAGTTATGAATGATGTATGTAATTCCAGGTAGAAACTAATTTTTACTGAGCCATAAAATAATTTCCAAAACATATATTTCTGCTGGTATTGGCAGTATTTCTTAGAATTATATTACAAAGTGACTAATTTATATCATCTTCTTGCCCTGTAAAATGCTTTGGGAAATCTTAAGTTGTTAGATTTTGAGGAAAACAATTTTAAAAAGACAAATGGCAAACTCATATGAAGGAAGACCAGTAAGAGACAAAAAGAATTGCTAAGTGAAGTGGCTTTTTCTACCAAACTCTCCAAAAAGAAAAACATGTTCTTATGAAATACAAAATTCAGTCATGCTTTAAAAATTATTCTATGACATCAAATCACATATATGCCTGATTTATTCATTTCTGACTCAGGCTATGTCTACCCACAGTCTGCAGACTATTCCTTTCATAGGCCTTTTATTTTCCTTTGTAGCACTTATCACAGATTAAGTTTTTGAGAGTTGCTTATTCAGTGTTTATGTCTCTTGTAGATTCTGAACTCTAAAAGAACATGATTAGTTTATGCACACTTGTTATCTAGAAGTTAGCAGAGTGCTTGGTACAGAGTAGGACTCCATCCATACTTACTGATGAATGAACCAATAAATATATGAACTAGTCAAGCCACTAAATCAAATTAATTCAAACAATTAATTTGGTTTCTTCCCATATAGCCTTCACCCTACCTTTATTCTCCAGGGATGTGATGTCTTTGAATAAAGAGACTGATTTTATGGTTGCATTTTTGGTAGAACCAAACAAAATTACTGTTTCTTTATTAAGGCAAGATGGATGAAGGTAAGTACCCACCTGGTGTGCTTACACTAGGAGTTAGTATTCTGACTATAATTATCAGGTGTATTCACCTGGTTTAGATAGCCATTTTTTTAAAAAAAAGATCTGAAAAATTCATTACAACTAAGGAATAAAGTGGCTAATCCCATGTTGTGAAGGAGAACTAAGTAGAATGGCTACAAGTTACAATTAATGTGGTCCTGTTATTTTCTTCCAAACCTTCCCCATTAGAATTTTGAGCCTATGGTGTAGGTTGCTCAGTTACTAAGTCAAGTCCAGCTCTTTGTGACCCCATGAACTGCAGGACGTGGTGTAAAAGACATTTCTAAATTATTCCTGCTGTCAGCATATAATCAGTCAAAGCCATTTTGATTCCTCATGATTGTAAGAGCTCTGACCTATGAATTTAAAGACCAAATCCTTCCTCACAGTACTTTGATGAACTCAAAGTAAATGGTTGCATTTAGAACACAGTACAGGGAGAGGCTCACACTGGAAGCTCAGTAAAGATTAGTCCCTTTCCTTTTTTCAACCTAATTTACCTTTTAACATTAGCAAACAAACAACATAAGCATCTGGCATCCAATAGATAGTACCTGCTGATTTCACTCTTTAAAAGATGAGATGTTATGAAAGACAGCAACAACAAAAGGTATAGCTTTCCTGAGTCTTTATATATTAACTGAGTCTTAAGAGTTCTACCACTCCAAGAAATAGAGAAATTAAATATTTATATAGTTTCATTGTTTAATACTCATTGTTCTTTAGATTCAGTGTCTGTGTGCTTATTATGAAGATAACTCCTAATTTCTTTTCATGTCAGTGATTGACTTATTAATAGGTTGTTCCTCATTTCTGATGAAACAGTTGCAAAATTGTTTTTTTATAAACCACTGCATATTCTAAAGCTACAAGACTGTGTCTCTTTAGTATCTCAATGTATCTGGAGGTCCAAGAAGGGAAAAAGATATTAAATGATGCTTTCTGTGCTTTTTGAAAGCATGAACACAAAATGGTCTCATTTTCCAGGAGAGTCAAAATGATGAATAACTGCTGTACTTAGCCATATATTTGCACTGGCAAATTAGCAGTCTTTGGGTGTGAAAAAAATCACATTAAGCTCACTTAAACAAGCTTCCTTAGTCTTTAATTCTAACTGTAATGAAACAACTAGTGTTAGCAATAAGAGGACACTTTGAAATGATGGTGTGAGAATGTTCTCATCAGTTCACAGACCTAGATTAATGGAGCTCGTTTAAGTACCCTAAGTCTCATAACTAAATACTACTCAAGTCTTTAGTAGGAATACATAATGAGGAACACACTGAACCTAATAAAAGTTATGACTGTCTATATTTTAGTTTAATATTTTTAGGAAAATTCGGATTAAAAACTGAAGTGCACATTTGATCAATCATCTGTATTAAAAATCAGTTGTATATGAATAGTTTATATCCAATAATTTTTATAAATTGTCTTATAAATTGTTACACAGTTACAAAGATCCTTTTATATGTTGATTTTTCTCTTGAGCATGGTTATAGACTAGACCTTGAAGATACTTAATTTCTAGAAATTATGAGGAAGAAATATAGAAAATTAACTTTTAAGTGCTGCCTCTGTTTCCTTTGAGACTTCCCTGGTGGTTCAAACAGTAAAAGCGTCTGCCTACAATGTGGGAGATCAGGGTTTGACCCCTGTGTCGGGAAGGTCCCCTGGAGAAGGAAATGGCACCCCACTGCAGTACTCTTGCCTGGAAAACCCCATGGATGGAGGAGCCTAGTAGGCTGCAGTCCAGGGGGTCGCTAAGAGTCGGACACGACTGAGGGACTTCACTTTCACTTTTCACTTTCATGCATTGGAGAAGGAAATGGCAACCCACTCCAGTGTTCTTGCCTGGAGAATCCCAGGGACGGGAGCCTCGTGGGCTGCCATCTATGGGGTCACACAGAGTTGGACACGACTGAAGCGACTTAGCAGTAGCAGTAGCACAATGTGGGAGATCAGAGTTTGATCCCTGTGTCAGGAAGGTCCCCTGGAGAAGGAAATGGCACCCTCTGCAGTACTCTTACCTGGAAAATCCCGTGGATGGAGGAGCCTGGTGGGCTACAGTCCACGGGTCGGAAAGAGTCGGACACGACTGAGCGACTTCACTTTGTTTCTTTCTGTTTCCTTTGCTTGTGTAGCTCTGTCTCTCTGCACTGTTTACATAAAAATAAAACAGTAATAGAAATTCTAGTTTCATTTTTTTAATAAAAATTAAGTTGATTTCATTTTTATCTTCATTTCTAATATTGTCCAACCAATACTGTTACAAATGACAAGGGTGAATTGAGTAGAACAGTATGGTTAGGACAAGTCACAGGAATTTGAACCACAAAATCTCTAATAGTCATTTAGTCTAAACTTTCATTTTAGACCTGAGAGAGAACATGTGGGTAAGAGATGTTGTCCTTTACACTATCTAATAGTGTAAGGCTGTTTAATGGTGAAAGTGAAGAGCAGTCCTTATGGCTTCAACACCAGTGTTCTTTCTACTGAAGTTTACTGTCACTTCATTTTGTGTGCGTGCTAAGTCGCTTCAATCTTGTCCAACTGTGATTCTATGGACTGTAGCCTGCCAGGCTCCTCTGTCCATGGGACTCTCCAGGCAAGAATACTGGAGTGAGTTGCCATGCCCTCCTTCAGGGGATCATTCTGACCCAGGGGTCAAACCCATTTCTCGTACAATATCCTGCATTGATGAGTTCTTTACCACTAGAGCCATCTGTGAAGCCTTAATTTATTATTACTTGAAAGCTTATTCCAGGTGCTGAGGAAAGAATGTTGCTCGGTGACAGTGGGTATAACTTGTTGAAGCAGGGCTGTCTGGGTAGGCAGCTGAGGAATTAACAGTTCTACATCTGAATTCACTCCTCTCATGACCCCCACACCCCCAACCCCCAATTAAAAAAAAACAAAACTGGCTGTATCTGCCTGTAGCTTCTTGAGACTCTGTTGTTCACTATCTTTAACAATTAAGTTGAATTGTTGATCAATTCAGTTCAGTTCAGTTCAGTCACTCAGTCGTGTCTGATTCTTTGCAACCCCATGAATTGCAGCACACCAGGCCTCTCTGTCCATCACCAACTCCCGGAGTTCACCCAAACTCATGTCCATCAAGTCGGTGATGCCATTCAGCCATCTCATCCTCTGTCATCCCCTTCTCTTCCTGCCCCCAATCCCTCCCAGCATCAGGGTGTTTTCCAATGAGTCGACTCTTCGCATGAGGTGGCCAAAGTACTGGAGTTTCAGCTTCAGCATCTTTCCTTCCAAAGAAATCCCAGGGCTGATCTCCTTCAGAATGGACTGGTTGGATCTCCTTGCAGTCCAAGGGACTCTCAAGAGTCTTCTCCAACACCACAGTTCAAAAGCATCAATTCTTCGGCGCTCAGCTTTCTTCACAGTCCAACTCTCACATCCATACATGACCACTGGAAAAACCATAGCCTTGACTAGATGGACCTTTGTTGGCAAAGTAATGTCTCTGCTTTTCAATATGCTACCTAGGTTGGTCATAACTTTCCTTCCAAGGAGTAAGCGTCTTTTAATTTCATGGCTGCAGTCACCATCTGCAGTGATTTTGGAGCCCCCCAAAATAAAGTCTGACACTATTTCCCCATCTATTTTATGTCCTGCCAAATCAGTCCAGAAACATTTAAAGTAGACCAAATTTTTTTGTATGACTTATTTCAAAACTCAATTGCTTTTTACTTGAATTAGTAATAAAAGTTTAGTATGAACTTAGATACAGTCTGTGGAATCGATAAACTTATTTTTACCATTCCCTAAATCAAGATTTTTTCCTTTAATTTCAGCATACAAATGGATTGTAGAATGACCAGTTGAAATAACCATATTCATAATTTGACCTTAGAAAAAGAGTATTTTTATTTCTACTTTGGGAAAAAGAATCATACTTTTCAGGCTCCAGAATTCTAATTAGTCTCTAATTTTTTGATGGCAAGGTTAAATTAAAGGAACCACTAGAATTCCAGGATGATAGATGCTGCTACTTTTTTCTGTAATATTAGAAATAAAAATTTAAATATTTCAACTATTTAAATAAAGATGTGTTAGCATACATAGAATCTTAATCGGTAATCCAAATTTTCATTTAACTTATTGGTGGAAAGTGCCACGTAATTCTTTAGCATATATGTTACCTTCACAGTATCAGTACATTATAATATCATTTGAACATCTTTAAAGATTAATTCACTGTACAGATTTTCATTTCTAATATTATTCATGTCACAACTGTAGTCCTTTTGGACTCAACTTCTGAAGTATCAAGGAAAGAAAAAATTATTTCCCTCTTTATGAAACATCTTAAATATATTATGCACAGTATTTCTCTGAATGGCTCAGCATTACTGTACTTTTTCAATTGGAATAATAGAAAAGAGACATTATAGTAAATTCATTCAAATGACTTCTTCACAGAGTTGCTCCTGTCTACCTATTTTGAACTTTTTGAGAAGGAATAATTATTCTTTAGAAAATCTTGATTTATTTTCAAAATTAAAAATATGTAATCTAGAAAATAATTGCTATTAATGTTGTTAATGCAATTAATACCCAAATTTCAAATGGAAAAGTTATTATTGCTTAAATGAGTTCAAATTCCAAAGAGTTTGAGAATATCCACAGAAAAGAATAGCTAAAGTAAGACTGTTGATGTTAAGTAAATGAAATGTGGTCAGTCACAGAGAACCCTAAAAAGCAGTCAACTTGTATTTATAGATGTTAAGATAAAATTTAATCCAAAATATTTTATCCTACAAGCATCAGTTCACAAGATATATGATCTACCTTCCTAGAACAGAAAAAAGTCTGAATATATATACATTCTTTCTCTTTCTTCTTCATCTCTCCCTTCCTTCAATAGCTTTTAATATTTAGTTATTTTTAGGTATGATCTTTCTTATCACTAAAAAGGACAGATCTCTGTCATAAATATAAAATACTAAGATGCCCTTGAAGGAGTTTTAATCTTCAGGAAATTATTTAAATGGCTCCACCATAGGTGGTAGTGGTAAGTAGGGAAAAGAGCAGAAAAAGAAAGAAGCAGAGGAGAGATTAGGATCTAAGATAATTTTTTTTATCGAAAAAAATGTAAATATCTCTTGATAGTAATCTTTGTAGCTGCTATGCAGTCAGGCCAAGAAATTCAGTATAAACCTTCAGACTCAATAAGCCTCACACAGTTCATACCAAACTCCTCTAATTGCCAATGAATAGCACACGCCCGCATAGAAAACCAGAAAGGTCATGCTAAATTACACAGGCCCATGCTGTTCCGCAAATTTGTTGCACCTTGCATCGCTGGCTTGGGTCTGCAGTGCAGTTTTCTGAACTTTACTCAACTTTACCACCTACTGGTTATTCGATTCTAATCAGTAGTGGCAAATATTCCTTCAGCAAACTGCAAGAATACTGGAAGGGCAAGAGCATTCAGAGAGGAAATAAAATAAAATTCCATGTCTTGTAAGTGACAGGAATAAATGTGATTTTTGTCTTATTTTAACTGGGAAAGGAAGAGAATGAGAATTATAAAACGAAATTGGCTTTTAAGTTCAATAAAATTTATGTTACAGTCCTAAAAAACAAGGGCTTCCTTGGTGGTGCTAGTGGTAAAGAACCCACCTGCCAGTGAAGGAGATGCAAGAGATACAGGTTCGATCCTTGAGTTGGAAAGATCCCCTGGAGAAGGGCATGGCAACCTGCTTCAGTATTCATGCCTGGGAAATCCTATGGACAAGTGGGGTCGGGTGGGCTACAATCCATAGGGTCGGTCACATAAAGTTGGACACAATGTCTATGACTTCACTTTTGTATGAATTCTATATATTAAGACTAGATGTAAAAATATTACCATAGTAGTGAAGGTTTTAAAAAGAGGGATGGAGGGGGAATCACTTCCTGCCATTCCAGGGCTAGGGAAAAAACACAAGAGAAATTGCAGTTTATTTTCTTTCAGTCTCTTAAATCCTACCCCTAGACCAACTCTTTTGTCTAAAACACCTGAAAAGAATCCATGGAGAACTGTCTAGCTTGGTGTCCCTTGAACTTCACAATCCTGAAAACGCACACGGCAGTCACCCTCATTAGGAAAGGAGTGTTTGAGATGTAAGATAGAGGGAGGGAAAGAGACAGGAGAGTGGAAGGGCACAAGAGGAAAGTTGTTGGTATAAGACCAAAGTTTTCCCTTGGTAGTTCATTCCCCTTCATCTCCTCACCTGCTTTCTCTTGACTCCATAGTACTCTTCCTGCCCACCTCCTCGCCCCGCCATAGTATTCTTTAATCTTCTTTTCTCACCCACTTCTGTCAACACTGATTTCTGGAGAGAATCACAAATCAGTCTCTTCAACTTTGAGGTGAATAGAAGCTAAATTGCTGCACTTTTCAAATTGTATTTGCATTTTGCTGTTTTTGTTTAGTCTCTAAGTCATGTCTGATTCTTTGGCACCCCATGGACTGTAGGCCACCAGGCTCCTCTGTCCATGGGATTTTTCCAGGCAAGAGGACTAGAGTAGGTTGCCATTTCCTTCTCCAGGGGATCTTCTGACCCACAGATCAAACTCACGTTTTCTGCATTGGCAGGTGGATTTTTTACCTCTGAGCCACCAGGGAAGCCCATTTATATTTGCATACCTAAGTCTAATCTATAATTATGGAGTAAAAGATTTGCTTCCCTTAAAAGATTTTTAGGTATCAACAGGCAACTGGAAGGTTTATTATTTGGGATGTTGTGCAGAAATATGAAATTATGTACTCCCAAAAGAATACTGATTTGAATTCTACATTGATTTACCTTTTCATTAACACATATAAAATTATTGTCTGTTTTGAGGTAATTGCCATTTGTAGTACCAATCAGGAATTTTAAAGATTGTCAGTAAGCAAAATAAAAAAAAAAAAAAAAAAAGTCCAGGGTGTGAAAGCTGCCATTTGAAGAAGAGAGTGCCTATTGTATTTTGTATATTGTATATTGAGATATTTTATCCACATTATTTTGTTAAGAGAGGGATAAGGAATGAGAATGTTGATTTTCCTAGTGTCTGCTCTGTGCTGGATACTCTCATAGACACTTTCATATACATTGTTTTTCACTCTAATAATTACTTTAAAAAATGACACATGAATTATATTTAATTATTCTAGAGGTTAAGGTTGTTCTTATAAAACATTCTTTTTGGTATCTGAAATTCTGAAGCAAAGTTTTACAGACTGTATAAATTGAGTTTTTTAAAGGCATCAAGCACGTTTTTTACCCTTGCATCATTGGATCTTCCAATGGAGAAAAGATCTTCCACACACTTAAGAATTTGTGTGACATTTGCAACTCGTTTCATTAATTACTTTCAATTTGTACAAGATTGAATTTGAAAAATGTAGTATATTGGGAGGAAAACTGTACATATTCTTTTTTTTATTTTTTGGTCAATCTCTGGTTGATTTTATTTTATTTTTAAACTTTATAATATTGTATTAGTTTTGCCAAACATTGAAATGAATCCGCCACAGGTATACCCGTGCTCCCCATCGTGAACCCTCCTCCCTCCTCCCTCCCCATACCCTCCCTCTGGGTCGTCCCAGTGCACCAGCCCCAAGCATCCATCATGTATGAAATGAGTCGCCAGTCCTGGTTCGATGTACATATTCTTTTTTACAAATATTTGTGATTAGTACTTTTGACGTCTACACATTTAATGGGACTGTGTACTCTGTGTTGATTTAAATAACTACAGAAGATAACTTAACAAAAAGGACAAAGGTTACTAACCATAGGCTAAAGGCAGAGGCATCAGGGCCTAAAAACTCCAGGTGTGGAGCATGATGTAATGCTAAATCCACCTTGTTTCTGGAGGGAAGGATGCAAGATGTCAGGTAATTGTCATACCCCTGGGAAAGTGAACTTCCATGCCTTATAGTGGATTGTGAAAAAGATCAGCTGACTTACCAAGATGCTTTGACTCCATGGTCACACAGTGCAGTGATCGATAGTCTACTTGTGGCTGGCAGGAATATACAATTTCTTATGTATGCTTATTGATAAATGAGCAAAAATTCAAAGAGATAGACACTTCAGTTCTCATAAGCTTTCACTTGTATTCCATAGCATGGTTTTGTTATATGTATTCTCATTGACTGTGAAATGGACCTTAAATTAATTAATTTCTAAACTTTTCTAAGACTTGGCAAGATAGTCTCTTGAAAATAAGCCTTTCATTAACTCTACAGAAATGACAGCCGGGTCTATAATTCTTTTAAGTAGATCAGAAGTGTTTTGCAATGCAACAAAAGGTCAAAGACAGGAAGCTCACTTTTAATAGACTGTTCCTTTAACAATGTTTCCCTCAAAAAGTTATATTAAAATGCAGTATACCTATCTCATCCACTCCAGATATTAATTATTTTGACAAGCAATGGGGAAATGCCAGAATATGAGAACTGATGAAAACAAAAGCAATGATGTTTCCAAGGATGCACCTGACAGCTCTTAGGGGATCTAGAGAAATGAGAGCAGAATTACAAAGATTTCAAGTATCTTAGTAATACACTCAGACAATTTAAAGTTACAAAAATTTGTCAGATTTCTACTGAACTTAAATTCTTTCTGAATGCATAGTAACTCTTTTATACCTTTTTTAATGCTGTTCATTTATATCAGAATGATTTTATTATGATAAAGTATATTTAATATGGATTTACATAATGAAACTTAGTTTTATATGTTGTAGTAGCTGTGCTCTGATCTCTAGTCTAAAATATGCTTGTCTGGATTACTAAATCTTAGGTTTGGAGAGTTCTATTAACAGCAGATTTCCTTTGTAACCCTGTTAATTTTTAGAAGAAATGTTTATTATTCGGTGTATATTTTCTATATTTGTTCTTTTACTTAAAACAGTACTAGAACTAACTGAAATTTCCTTTCAGAAAGTTGGACATTCAAGGTTAGTTTATCTGATTAATCAAAATATGTAAACAGACAATACTAAGAAGTTTGGAAGATACTGAAAAAGTCATGAGAATCCCTGGGGACTCTTTCCTGGGGAAATTATAGTGGGATTTTCCACCTATATTTTAAAACATTGAAAAATCACTGTCCTGGGATTTAAGCAGTATCCTAGAAATTCACCATCATTTTATCAACATTGTGGCACAGACTTCTAAATTATACTGAAATGTTAAGGATAGCCCATTTTAATCCTTCCTAAGCCATTCAGATTTTTTAACTAGTTAAAGCACACTCTATATTTTGCCTTTGAGAAAGGAAAAAAGGTAAATTTGTTAGCACAATGCACATGGAAGGAAGTGTCCTTAACAATCTACCCATCCTATTTTCCCAGGGTAAGATGTTCTCAGGTTCTAGGAACTCTTCCCCTAGAGATGTATTGGACTGGACATAAGAGAGACTGGCAACAGAGGAAAAGGTTTGAGCCTGCAGAGGCATCTAACCACGTTAGGTGGTGTTGACCAGTATCAACAATTCCACTTCATAATAGTCTTTCCATCATATTCTCTTATTCCTGTCCATTAGGGCAAGGTCAGCTTCCCACTGGTCCTTCTCCTCTAGGCTGAGACACCAGAAGCTAAAGCTTATTTCTCATATTCCCTGGATCTTTTAAAGTGTAGGTGTAATTATTTGTGAATTAAATCACTTTCTTGCTTAGGGGTACAAAGTTTAACTAATACATTTAGCATTTTGTGTTCCTTTCACCCATACCAGAATAAGATTGCCTTTATTGAGTTTTCCAAGAAAAGTAGGTTCCAAACCAAAGTGTAATTAGCATGGTTCCTAGTTTTCCTTTTCCCAAAGTGAGGTAAAGTCACTTTTTTGGGGGGTAGAAAATCATTACTTCTCACTATGACTTTTTCTGTATACAAACAACATCAATTTCAAAAACAAAAATATTCTAGTTATAACTTTTGGACAAGAAAACCAACACACAATTCTTTTATAGATAGGAGTTAAAGATTCTTAAAACCATGCTGTCATTATCTTTATGGAAAAGACTAATGTGATTTATAGTAACAGAAAATGATTTGTATCTTCTAGAAAATTGAATCTTGAAAAAATGTTCAGATAGAAACAATTATCTCCTACATAAAAATATATATATATATATATATATCTATACCTCCATTAGAAGAAGGGGGAGCAAAGCTTTCTAGATATCTACTTTTACCACTGAGGAAGCTTTTCCACAAGCTCCTCCATGTCTGAAAGAAAGAAGGGAAAGGGATGGATTTTGGGTAGCCAAACAATGATATCCTCTGCTTTGACATAAGGTCAAGTAATGCAGCAGTCAAGAATCAGACTTGGGGTTAGGGGCAGGGGGAATTGGATCAAGGTGGTCAAAAGGTACGAACTTACAGTTATAAAGTAAGCAAGTGCCAGGGATGTAATGTACGACATGATAAATATAACTGACACTGCTGTATGTCACATATGAAAGTTAGAAAGTAAATCTTGAGTTCTTAACACAAGGGAAAATATTTTTTTTTGGTTTCTTTAATTTTGTATCTGAGATGATGAATGTTCGTTAAACTTATTATGGTAATCATTTCATAATGCATGTAAGTCAGATCATTGTGCTGTACACTTTAAACTTCTACAGTGCTGTGTGTCAATCATATCTCAATATAATTGGAATATAATCATATCTCAATATAATTGGAAGAAAAAAGGAATCAGACTCATATTGGGGCTAAGAACATATGGATAAGCAATTAAGAACACTACTACTACTACTAAGTTGCTTCAGTCGTGTTCAACTCTGTGCGACCCCATGGACTGCAGCCTACCAGGCTTCTCTGTCCATGGGATTCTCCGGGAAAGAACACTGGAGTGGGTTGCCATTTCCTTCTCCAATGCATGAAAGTGGAAAGTGAAAGTAAAGTCGCTCAGTCGTGCCCGACTCTTAGCGACCCCATAGATTGCAGCCTACCAGGCTCCTCCATCCATGGGATTTTCCGGGCAACAGTACTGGAGTGGGGTGCCATTGTCTTCTCCAATTAAGAACAGAGTAAGTCTTAATAAAATGGCTAACCTAAGGTCTGTCCAAGGGAGATTAGAGGTAACCATTCAAATACTATGATAGAAAGTAGGTGGCATTTCAGGAAAAAAAAAAAAAACACCAAAATTTAATACACTATAATACACAAAGATGACCTCTTCTCCTCCTGATCAAATATAAAAACCTTTTCCTTGACTTCTTTTCTGGTTTATAATAGTTAACAAAATATTAGTTTGAATTAGCATAAATATTCCCCTGGAGAAGGAAATGGCAATGCACTCCAGCACTCTTGTCTGGAAAATCCCCAGGCTTCCCTGTCCATCACCAAATCTCGGAGCTTGCTCAAACTCATGTCCATTGCATTGGTGATACCATCCAACCATTTCATCCTCTGTTGTTGCCTTCTTCTCCTGCCTTCAATCTTTCCCAGCATCAGGGTCTTTTCAAATGAGTCAGTTCTTCTTATCAAGTAGCCAAAGTATTGGAGTTTCAGCTTCAGCATCAGTCCTTCCAATGAATATTCAGGACTGATTTCCTGTAGGATGGACTGGTTGGATCTTGCAGTCCAAGGGACTCTCAACAGTCTTCTCCAACACCACAGTTCGAAAGCATCAATTCTTCAGTGCTCAGCTTTCTTTATAGTCCAACTCTCAATCCATACATAACTACTGGAAAAACCATAGCTTTGACTAGATGGACTTTTGTTGGCAAAGTAATGTCTCTGCTTTTTAATATGCTGTCTAGGTGATCATAGCTTTTCTTTCAAGAAGCTTTTCTTTCAAATTGTCTTTCAATTTCATGGCTGCAGTCACCATCTGTAGTGATTTTGGAGCCCAAAAAAATAGTCTCTCACTGTTTCCACTGTTTCCCCATCTATTTGCCATGAAGTGATGGGACCAGGTGCCATGATCTTAGTTTTCTGAATGTTGAGTTTTAAGCCAACTTTTTCACTCTCCTCTTTCACTTTCATCAAGAGGCTCTTTAGTTCTTCTTCACTTTCTGCCATAAGGGTGGTGTCATCTGCATATCTGAGGTTATTGATATTTCTCCCAGCAATCTTGATTCCATCTTGTTCTTCACCCAGCACAGCATTTTGCATGGTGTACTTTGCATATAAGTTAAATAAGCAGGGTGGCAATATACAGCCTTGATGTACTCCTTTCCTGATTTGGAGCCAGTCTGTTGTTCCATGTCCAGTTCTAACTGTTGCTTTTTGACCTGCATCCAGATTTTTCAAGAGGGAGGTCAGGTGGTCTGGTATTCCCATCTCTTTATGAATTTCCCACAGTTTGTTGTGATCCACACAGTCAAAGGCTTTGGTGTAATCAATAAAGCCAATGTTTTTCTGAAACTCTCTTGCTTTTTTGATGATCCAACAGATGTTGGCAATTTGATCTCTGCTTCCTCTACCTTTTCTAAATCCAGCTTGAACATCTGGAAGTTCACAGTTCACGTACTGTTGAAGCCTGGCTTGGAGAATGTTGAGCATTACTTTGCTAGCATGTGAGATGAGTGCAATTGCGTGGTAGTTTGAACGTTCTTTGGCATTGCCTTTCTTTGGGATTGGAATGAAAACTGATCTTCTCCAGTCCCTGGCCACTGCTGTGGTTCATGATGCTAGGTCCTAAATTCTGAACTGAGCAGAATTTAGTTACAGGAGCTAAATGTGTAAATTTAAGTTGCAGAAGAAAATACTGGGTTCTGTATTTGTAAAAATTTGTGGTGATGAAGCATTTTTTGAAGATCTTGGTGAAGGCTTCATAGAAATGCTGTCTATTTGGAAATCTAGTGATTAAGTTTGACGGGTGGGCAAGGTGGGAAAGGTATTTCTGACAGAGAGAAGACATTATAAAGTACAGAAATCTACAGTGTTGACTCATTGAGAGAACTTTATATAATGTGATAGATAAAGAGTTGGAAGTTGGAGAGGAAACTTGTGATCAGATCAGGACATAAGCTGATACAAAACTTAGCAAATATAAAGTGATCAGTGGGTTTTGGGTTGTGTTTGAATTTTTAGAAATACCACTTGGTAGCAGTGTGATAAGTGGACTGGAGATGAATGAAAAAGAGAAGACCAGTTATTAGGTAAATATTGTATTAGGTCAGTGACAGTGAGAAAGGCTATAATGAGAGGTTAACCAGATAGGTAGAACTTGAGGATAAGTTGCATTTGAAAAATAAAGGAGAGGGCAAGTGAGAATGAATTTCGATGTTCCTTGGTTGTGACATTGGGAGCTAGGAACAGTTAGAAATGAGAGTATGAATATGCTTTAGGAGAAGAATGATAAGTTCAGTTTGGCATGCTGAGTCTGAGATGTTTGTGAGACTATAGGTAGTTAACCTATACTATAGTTAACCTACCTATATTAACCCATATATATATATATACCTATACTATATAACCTACTTATAGTTAACCCATTACACAAGTAGTTGTGTGAACCTTGAGTTTAGGAGAGCAGTCTGCTATATAGAGATTTTGGAGTTACTGACATACTGATGTCTGCAAAAATTATGTTGATCCTCTTCAAGGAATTTAGTGAGACGAAAAGAGTAAGATTTACGTGGGGATTCTGAAGGAGATCAGCCCTGGGATTTCTTTGGAAGGAATGATGCTAAAGCTGAAACTCCAGGACTTTTTGGCCACCTCATGCGAAGAGTTGACTCATTGGAAAAGACTGATGCTGGGAGGGATTGGGGGCAGAAGGAGAAGGGGACGACAGAGGATGAGATGGCTGGATGGCATCACTGACACGATGGATGTGAGTCTGAGTGAACTCTGGGAGTTGGTGATGGACAAGGAGGCCTGCCGTGCTGTGATTCGTGGGGTCGCAAAGAGTCGGACATGACTGAGCGACTGATCTGATCTGATCTGAAGGATTATTTTTGTCTTTCTCCTCATATTTCCAGTGTGCAGTTCAGTACAACATACATAGTGACCTTTTAATATATGCTTGGTTAAGGAACATAGTTGAAGAGAAGCCAGAATTGAGTGATGGGAACAATTATAGAAAAAGGAGGGAGATTAGGAGGAAAAGCTTTATGTCATTGAAACTCAGGAGATTTAAGAAAGACTTAACAACAGCGTTTAATGCTGCAAAGGGGTCACCCAAAACAGAAACTATAAAAGCTGAACATGTGCTGTTCTTTTACATGGAAACTCAAATACATGTATTTCATTGTTATTTATATCTCCTAAAATTTTAGTAGTAGAATGAATATCAGGCTATGTTTTTAGTAGATGGATTTCTTTTTACTCAACCTCAAATTTCCTCTTAACCTCTCAAAGTACATATTTATCATAACCAACAAATGTACATTAAATGAGAGTGTCAAGAAGCAAAATGATATTGAATGTCAGTTAAATTATATAATCTTTATTAATATATACAGATGCAGATGAAATCTGGGGCCTCAAGATTGAGAAATAATCTTTTATTTTTTAGCACGTTACAACTTTGTGAATTCCCAATTTCACTGAAAGGCATCTAAGTGCTTTTAAGATATAGAAGAAAATTGAAAAAAAAAATCTTTGGAAATTTTAACTCAGAGTAAACTCATGTAAGTTTTTTTTTTTTTTTTTTTTTTTTTACAGTGAAATGGGAAACTAGTTCTGTGGAATGGTCATTTAACAAATATTTACTGAGCACCTACTATGTGCCAACACTCTTCTAGGACATGTGGGTACAGCACTAAATGAAGCAGACAGCTCATGCCCTTTTAATAAACCTTATGGTTTTAGGTGACATGAAGAGTATATGACTTAAAAAGTTAATTAATTGCAATGGGAATACATACTCTGGAGACTAAATAGGGGATTTTTCAGTGCATTCTTGTTTAATGATATATAACAAGGTTTAGTATGTGACCTCATTGTATCAAAGTATTAATTTAGTCATCTTACAGAAATTGTATTTTCAAACTACCTTGAAGAAGTACGACTTATTCCAATAATTCAGGTCACATAAGATCAGTTGCTCAGTCGTGTACGACTCTTTGTGACCCCATGAATCGCAGCACGCCAGGCCTCCCTGTCCATCACCAACTCCCGAAGTTCACTAAGACTCAGATCCATCGAGTCAGTGATGTCATCTAGCCATCTCATCCTCTGTTGTCCCCTTCTCCTCTTGTCCCCAATCCCTCCCAGCATCAGAATCTTTTCCAATGAGTCAACTCTTCGCATGAGGTGGCCAAAGTCCTGGAGTTTCAGCTTTAGCATCATTCCTTCCAAAGAAATCCCAGGGCTGATCTCCTTCACAATGGACTGGTTGGATCTCCTTGCAGTCCAAGGGACTCTCAAGAGTCTTCTCCAACACCACAGTTCAAAAGCATCAATTCTTCGGTGCTCAGCCTTCTTCACAGTCCAACCCTCACATCCATACATGACCACAGGAAAAACCATAGCATTGACTAGATGGACCTTTGTTGGCAAAGTAATGTCCCTGCTTTTGAATATGCTATCTAGGTTGGTCATAACTTTCCTTCCAAGGAGTAAGCGTCTTTTAATTTCATGGCTGCAGTCACCATCTGCAGTGATTTTGGAGCCCCCCCAAATAAAGTCTGCCACTGTTTCCACTGTTTCCCCATCTATTTCCCATGAAGTGATGGAACCAGATGC
Organism: Bos mutus; assembly: GCF_027580195.1. Taxonomy (NCBI): domain Eukaryota; kingdom Metazoa; phylum Chordata; class Mammalia; order Artiodactyla; family Bovidae; genus Bos; species Bos mutus. The sequence continues at coordinate 30,215,525 of NC_091625.1, forward strand.
CATGATCTTCGTTTTCTGAATGTTGAGCTTTAAGCCATCTTTTTCACTCTCCACTTTCACCTTCATCAAGAGGCTTTTTAGTTCCTCTTCACTTTCTGCCATAAGGGTGGTGTCATCTGCATATCTGAGGTTATTGATATTTCTCCCGGCAATCTTGATTTCAGCTTGTGTTTCTTCCAGCCCAGCGTTTCTCATGATGTACTCTGCATATAAGTTAAATAAACGGGGTGACAATATACAGTCTTGACGTACTCCTTTTCCTATTTGGAACCAGTCTGTTGTTCCATGTCCGGTTCTAACTGTTGCTTCCTGACCTGCATACAGATTTCTCAAGAGGCAGATCAGGTGGTCTGGTATTCCCATCTCTTTCAGAATTTTCCAGTTGATTGTGATCCACAGTCAAAGGCTTTGGCATAGTCAGTAAAGCAGAAATAGATGTTTTTCTGGAACTCTCTTGCTTTTTCCATGAGCCAGCGGATGTTGGCAATTTCACCTCTGGTTCCTTTGCCTTTTCTAAAACCAGCTTGAACATCAGGAAGTTCACGGTTCACATATTGCTGAAGCCTGGCTTGGAGAATTTTGAGCATTACTTTACTAGTGTGTGAGATGAGTGCAATTGTGTGGTAGTTTGAGCATTCTTTGGCATTGCCTGTCTTTGGGATTGGAATGAAAACTGCCCTTTTCCAGTCCTGTGGCCACTGCTGAGTTTTCCAAATTTGCTGGCATATTGAGTGCAGCACTTTTACAGCAACATCTTTCAGGATTTGGATTAGCTCAAGTGGAATTCCATCACCTCCACTAGCTTTGTTCGTAGTGGTGCTTCCTAAGGCCCACTGGACTTCACATTCCAGGATGTCTGGCTCTAGGTCAGTGATCACACCATCATGATTATCTGGGTCGTGAAGATCTTTTTTGTACAGTTCTTCTGTGTATTCTTGCCATCTCTTCTTAATATATTCTGCTTCTGTTAGGTCCATATCATCTCTGTCCTTTATCAAGCCCATCTTTGCATGAAATGTTTCTTTGGTATCTCTGATTTTCTTGAAGAGATCCCTAGTCTTTCCCATCCTGTTGTTTTCCTCTATTTCTTTGCATTGATCGCTGAGGAAGGCTTTCTTATCTCTTCTTGCTATTCTTTGGAACTCTGCATTCAGATGCTTATATCTTTCCTTTTCTCCTTTGCTTTTCGCTTCTCTTCTTTTCACAGCTATTTGTAAGGCCTCCCCAGACAGCCATTTTTCTTTTTTGCATTTCTTTTCCATGGGGATGGTCTTGATCCCTGTCTCCTGTACAATGTCACGAACCTCATTCTATAGTTCACAGGCACTCTATCTATCAGATCTAGGCCCTTAAATCTATTTCTCACTTCCACTGTATAATCATAAGGGATTTGATTTAGGTCATACCTGAATGGTCTAGTGGTTTTCCCTACTTTCTTCAATTTAAGTCTAAATTTGGCAATAAGGAGTTCATGGTCTGAGCCACAGTCAGCTCCTGGTCTAGTTTTTTGCTGACTGTATAGAGTTTCTCCATCTTTGGCTGCAAAGAATATAATCAATCTGACTTCAGTGTTGACCATCTGTTGATGTCCATGTAGAGAGTCTTCTCTTGTGTTGTTGGAAGAGGGTGTTTGTTATGACCAGTGCATTTTCTTGGCAATAGTCTTTGCCCTGCTTCATTCCGTATTCCAAGGCCAAATTTACCTATTACTCCAGGTGTTTCTTGACTTCCTACTTTTGCATTCCAGTCCCCTATAATGAAAAAGACATCTTTTTTGGGTGTTAGTTCTAAAAGGTCTTGTAGGTCTTCATAAAACCGTTCAACTTCAGCTTCTTCAGCGTTACTGGTTGGGGCATAGACTTGGATTACTGTGATATTGAATGGTTTGCCTTGGAAACGAACAGAGATCATTCTGTCGTTTTTGAGATTGCATCCAAGTACTACATTTCGGACTCTTTTGTTGACCATGATGGCTACTCCATTTCTTCTGAGGGATTCCTGCCCACAGTAGTAGATATAATGGTCGTCTGAGTTAAATTCACCCATTCCAGTCCATTTCAGTTCACTGATTCCTAGAATGTCGACATTCACTCTTGCCATCTCTTGTTTCACCACTTCCAATTTGCCTTGATTCATGGACCTGACATCCAGGTTCCTATGCAATATTGCTCTTTATAGCATTGGACCTTGCTTCTATCACCAGTCACATCCACAGCTGGGTATTCTTTTTGCTTTGGCTCCATCCCTTCATTCTTTCTGGAGTGATTTCTCCACTGATCTCCAGTAGCATATTGGGCCCCTACTGACCTGGGGAGTTTCTCTTTCAGTATCCTATTGTTAGGTAGGTAGAATAGGGAAAAGGAGTCCAAAATGGCGGTGGCTAAAAGACAACGAAGGTCAAAGGAAGGTCCGAGGACCAGAGTGAAGACTTCAGGCAGAACAAACAGCACAAACAGCATTCCTGGCTAAGCCCAATTTGTATAGGGCAGGCCCAGGTGGAGGAAAAAACATATAAAAGGAGGAGCCAAAGCGCTTTCTCTGGGACTCTCTCTCCTGCGTGTGTGTGCTCTTTTCTTTCTCTCTCTCTCCTGCTATCTTCTAAATAAAATGGAGCTGTAACACTGATTTGCCTAAGAGCTGTAAGACAGTTTTTCCAAGACCGGAGAGCTGTGATGTGCCTAGGGCTTTAATGTCCATTGCTCCAAATCTTTGTTGTGATGAGACAAAGAATCAAAGAACATACACTCGCGTGACACTATCATTTTGCCTTTTCATACTGTTCATGGGGTTCTCAAGGCAAGAATACTCAAGTGGTTTGCCATTCCCTTCTCCAGTGGACCACATTCTGTCAGATCTCTCCACCATGACCCGCCCATCTTGGGTTGCCTCAGGGGCATGGCTTAGTTTCATTGAGTTAGACAAGGCTGTGGTCCTAGTGTGATTAGATTGACTAGTTTTCTGTGAGTATGGTTTCAGTGTGTTTGCCCTCTGATGCTGTCTTGCAATACCTACCGTCTTACTTGGGTTTCTCTTACCTTGGGCGTGGGATATCTCTTCACGGCTGGTCCAGCAAAGCGCAGCCATTGCTCCTTACCTTGGACAAGGGGTATCTCCTCACCACTGCCCTTCCTGACCTTCAACGTGGGATAGATCCTCTAGGCCCTCCTGTGCCCGCACAGCCACGCCTCCTTGGAGGTGGGGTTGGTCCTCCCGGCCACTGCTCCTGGCCTTGGGCGTGGGATCATGGGGTAGCTCCTCCCGCATGCCGCCCCTGGCCTCGGGCTTAGGGGCGTGGGGTAGCTTAGCTTGTTTAATTGGGAGTGGAGATGATGGGAGAGATCTTCCTGAATGTAAAGGACAGCATATGCTCCCTAAGGTAGGAAGGAGCCAGCACACTGGGAGAATTGGAAGCAGAAGGCGTTATCTGGAAATCAGAAGACAGGAATGGAGAGATAGTAGAGAGAGCTTTAGGATCACTTTAAGAGTTTGGTCTTCATCCTTTTATGAAAAGCAGTAAATGATTATAATAGATGAGTAACGTGAATAGCTGTGACGTCTTTGAAGGATTTCTCTTCGTTTAGAGTATTTAAAGAATGAACACAAAACTAGAAAGTGAAACAGTGTATAAAGAAAGCAACTATAATTTTTAGAATATTCTTGCTTCCCAGGTGATATAGTGGTAAAGAATCCGTCTGCTAATGCAGAAGACCACAAAAGATATGGGTTCAATCCGTGAGGTGGAAAGATTCTCCTGGTGTAATGAAATGGCAACACATTCCAGTATTCTTGCCTGGAAATTTCCATAGACAGAGGACCCTGGTGGGTTACAATCCATGGGGTTGCAAAGAGTCAGACACACTTGAGTAACTGAGCACGCACTTCTATGATTTGGAATTTCTATATGAGAAATAGAAGTAATTATGGCTTCTTTTTAGGATTCTTGGATTAAATATATAAAGTGCTTCACATGGCTTCTGGTATGTTAAAGGAAAAGTTATTTTCCTTCTTATTCCTAGATAAGTAAAACCGGCTGTCCATTTAACAGTTTTTTTTTTTTTTTTTGTCTAACAATAACTTAATGCTAACTGACTGGCATTGCTAGGGGAAAAATAGAGGCTTTTCAAGAATATGACTTTTCATTCTGGGAGCATCCTTGAGGTATCCATTACAAAGGGAAGCCTGATGTTATCACGGTGACATCCTCAAAGGTCACTGCCTTTCAGAGGCACCCATAACATCCAGGCTGGAACTTTGACTGGACAGGCCTAAATCTGAGAGATGTACCATAATAAACACCTGCCTTGGGAAATTTGCTTTTTGGTTTAGGGTCAGTTATGATTATCTGGGAATCTCTTAAGAAATTACATCATGTTAAAATCCTCTAAACACACTAATATCCTGCTTCACTAGGGAAAACTACTTGAAGACACACGAGGCCTCATAATGGAAATTTCCAACATTTTTATGCGCTGAAATCCTTGGTTACTTCAAAACAGTATTGCTAGAGTGGTTTCCAGCAATTTATAATTTTGAAGTTTGAGTGATGTTTTAAAGAAAAATTTTCAGTACAAGTGCACATCACATATTAAAATCCAAGATTTCTCTTTCAGATTGAAACTCAGTAAAAAGGGGATACTATTTGATGTACTCAGAAGTAATAGTGCTTGAGAGTGTTGGAAATCCCCAAGACTCCCTGTTAACTTTCAAATGAGTGAGGGAGCAATTACAGAGTATCTGCTGACTTCTTTTCTGAAAAAATCTTTTTGACAGAATGTTTAAACAGTAAAGATCCCCAAACACTAAAAGAAGGGCTTTTTAGAAAAATAAAGGAACCCAAAACAGCAGCCATGAGTTGACTGTTAAATTGTTTCAAAACACAAATCTTTTTTGAGCAGGTAGGAGTAGGAAAATACTTGCAGCCTAGGTGGCCATCTCCAGTGGAAATTAACATAAATGTGGTGATTAAAGCTAGTATTCCAGTTATACGCATTTCAGGTAAAGTTCCCCTTTCCCTAGTTCTCCAGGCGTATAATTCTGTGATCTGCTGATATTTTTGCTTCACTTATTACTTTGTTCCAGTGTGGACACATCATGTAGCCCTTAGGACTGACCTCAAAATTTGATTTATTTGATATTGAACTCAGTGAAAAATTGCAAAGTTTTTGTCCACTATGGGGTTTTTATACTTTATTGGAAGTTTTGGAAAGTAGTTAAAAGAAACAGAGCCCATTAAAAAAAAAAAAAAAAAGACACCATGTTCCTAGTGAGATAACTTAGAAAGGTAGTCAACTAAAGGGACACTTTAAAAAAGTAAGAAAATTAAAACTGTTTAGACCAAAAAATTTGCAATTTAGTTCTTAAAATCATGGTCTACTGAAAATAGAGTGAGCTTATTTTGTATGTATCAATACCAGCAGTCAATTGCATTAACATTTGGCATCGGTGGAATGATGGTGCATGAAAGCAACCAAGCTGGAAAATAGCAAGTGACAAATTCATTGATTCGTGATTCACTGACTGAATAGAATTATAAAAATTCAGATATCTTTCGCCAATAACAGCAACTAATTGTCTTTGCAAATATTTTGGGCATTCGGAGAAGCAGCAAATGAATTATTATTACTGGTAGTATTAGTACAGTTTTTATCCTAGCTAGTGAATGTATGTAAATGTGTATCAACTGTATTCTTACATGTATGCAAGAAAATATGTGACACATTTATAGGCAAAGATGAATAACCACGCCTATATCTGATTCTTAGGATGTATGTAGAGTTTTCTGATTACACAAAACATAATTTGGAGTTAATCAATTTTAGTACTCTTAACATTAGCTTTAAAAAGGTATACAAAACTCTAAAAACAAAAACGAATGCTCATGTGCTTATTTTGTGATAAGTGCAAAGTTTAAAGGAGTGAGCTTGGCTTCTGCCCTGGAGACCTTACCGTCTGAGCGGAGAAAGAAGAAAAGCTAAGAAATGATGATGATAACTTGTGAAAAAGGTATGTAATATAAGAAGACACATAGACAATAAAATGCTTACTCTCCTGTGAAATATTTGCAAGATAATATTTGGTCTGTGTCTGAAAACCTTGTGGAAGTTTGTTGAGAAGGGTCAAGTGTGATAATACATCCCCGACTCAGAGGCATATGAACATTTAGTTTGTTGCAAAAACTGGGAGGAATTCGGTGGGGTGAAGTCGTGATGTGTGCCTGCCTCTCAAAACACCAGCTTTTGGTCCTGTAATCCTTAAGCTGATTGCATCACCAGATTGTTAAACCAAAAGACCTAGAGGCCCACTATTCCTACAAATCCTCCTTTATGTTCTGTTCTTAAATACTTTTTGATTCCTTCTTAAAGGTTTTTATTTCACACTGGAGTATACTCGGTTTATAGTTTGGTGTTTTAGGTGTGTAGCAAAGTGTTTCAGTTATACATAGGCATATATCTTGTCAAGGTTCTTTTCCCATATCCGTTATCACAAAGTATTGAGTAGAGTTCCCTGTGCTGCACAGTAGGTCCTTGTGATTACATATTTATATAGAGTAGTGTGCATATTTTAATCCCAATCTCCAAATTTGTCACTCCCTCACCTCTCCCCTTTGGGTTTCCCTGATAGCTCGGATGGTAAAGACTCTGCCTGCAGTGCAGGACACCTAAGTTTAATTCCTGGGTTGGGAAGATCCCTGGAGAAGGGAATGGCTCCTCACTCCAGTATTGCCTGGAGAATTCCATGGAGAGAGGAGTCTGGCATGCTATACTCCATGGAGTTGCAAAGAGTCAGACACAACTGAGTGACTAACACATACCTCTCCCCTTTGGTAACCATATGTTTGTTTTCAAAGTCTGTGAGTCTGCTTCTGTTTTGTAAATAAGTTCATTTGTATAATTTTTTAAAGATTCCACATATATGTAATATTATATATTTGTCTTTATCTTGCTTACTTAGTATGATAATCTCTTAGTATGATGATGCAAATGGCATTATTTCATTCTTTTTTATGACTAGTGATTCCATTGTATAGATATTATTCCTTTATTTTTTACTCATATCATACTCAGGCTTCCCTGGTAGCTCAGCTGGTAAAAATCTTCCTGTAATGCAGGAGACCCCAGTATGATTCCTGGATCAGGAAGATCCCCTGGAGAAGGGATAGGGTACCCACTCCAGTACTCTTGGGCTTCCCGGATGGCTCAGCTGGTAAAGAATCTGCCTGCAATGTGAGAAACCTGGGTTTGATCTCTGGGTTGGGAAGATCCCCTGGAGAATGGAAAGGCTACTCACTCCAGTATTCTGGCCTAGAGAATTCCATGGACTGTATAGGGTTTCAAAGAGTCAGACATGACTTTCACTTTACTTTCATATCATACTCAATACATCTACTGAGTATCTCCTGTTTTTCTCTTTTCTTTTTTTTCTTTTCTAAATTATCTGCCACTGCCTTAATTGAGCTCATCAAAATCTCAAGCCAGAGCTACTGCAACAGCTTCTAAAATGGTATCCTGCAAGAGACTGGTGGTAGTCCAACACATCCTTTGTCTTCCAATCACTCCATACACTCCTTTACCTGTTTCTGAACAAGCACCATCTTTCCTGCTCTTCTTGTATGCATGCTCTATCCTCTCAGAGAAATATCCTTTCCATCCTTCTACACCTGATGACCTGACTTCCACTTTGGTCTTCAAGTCTCAGACCAGTAGCCACCCTTTGAGAGGAATCTTATTGACTCTTCTTTCTGGGTCATCACTTCTTTCTCTGTGTTTCCATAGTACTCAACACTTAATCTAACATTTGTCACATCTTATTTTAATAACTTGGCTATTGGATTTACTCTTTCTGTGTATTACTTTTCCAAGAAAGAATCATGATAGTATTTTGTATTTGCCATAGCTTTTAGCATAGTACTACATCTGCCACATGGTAGGAAAAAATGCTTTATGAATAATTGAGTATCTAAATTTGAATGTATCAGTATACTATTAACATTAAAAATGACTAATATTTGATTTACTAAGCTTACCTCTGATATAAAATTATCAGTTAGTATACTAATTGCATCAAACTCTAATATAAAAATAAAAGTAGAAATACTAGGGACAGAAAGATTTGTCCTTATTGCAGTGGAAGTGTGCTATGAAAGGCAGTAAAGTTTGGATGACTATTTTCTTCTTTGTTCTAATTTCATTAGAGTATCTGTATAAACAGACATAGTTTAGGACCTTAGCTTAGCCAGAATTCTCAACAAATGTAGGTTTGTTGGTAAAATGCAAAGATACATGTTTTTCAGGCTCTAGTAAATAAAAATCCAGAAATTGGGAATTTGGGGTTTTAAAGTAGGGTGCCAGAATGTCTGGTAAATTCCAGAATTTTAGTTGGATGAATTGAGGGTGAAGTCATGGGTAAATGTTGAGAATCATAAAATGTCAAAACTCACATGGACAATATAGGTTCAGAGACCTCTAAGGATGAAAGGGAAAGCCATAAGTTATCTCTTGATGAGATAACAACAGATCCAATTTTAAATCAAACTCTTAACAGTAAGATTATAATCTTGTGTCAGCTTTACTAATAACTGCAGGATACAGTACCCACCCCAGTGTTCTTGCCTGGAGGATCCCAGGGACGGGGGAGCCCAGTGGGCTGCCGTCTATGGGGTCGCACAGAGTCGGGCACGAATGAAGCGACTTAGCAGCAGCAGCAGGATACAGTAATCTCAAAGAAGAGTGAAGCATGAAGAGGACTGAAGTCACTCCCCAGGTCCCTTTTCAGTTGCATGATCTGGCCAAGATTTAGCATATGACCTCTCAGAGTGATGTGTGTGGTTACATTATATATACAAAGTGGACTGTTCAGTTATGGTCCTTCTGTCTATATATATATATATTTATTATGTTGCTTACATGTTATTTCCCTTTATTCATAGATTCCAGGGTTTTCTTTATTATTTGTTTATTTGTATTTTTCCATAGGTAATCCTATACAGAACTGGTACATCCTGCTAGAAGCATTCTATCCATAAACTTTTTAGGAAATACTACTAGTATTTTGGACTGGAGTCCTGTCATTGACATGCTTAGAAAAGAATTTGAAAAGGTCACCTCCCTTTTCTGGGGGTGTTTCCCTATTCCCATGTAAGGAAAAAATAGAATGCAAGCCTGATGAATCATTTTCTTCCCACTGCTAGTTTCTTCTTCACTTTTCCCCTACTTGTCTATGGAGATGGATTTTTTATGATATGATGTTGAGACTGGGGGAAGTTGTAGATGGCAGGAGAAAACTTGATTCCTTATATTAATTTAGAAGCATATGAAATCTTTTGTTAGCATCTTGCTTTTTGGGTCAGACTTGGTCATGATAAGTATTGTGTCCTGAAGGTCTTAGTCTTAATTTATGTTACCCAGGAACACAAGAAGTGATTTCAGTGAAGGGAAGAGGCATACATAATAGATAACACCTGCTTTTTAACACAAATTTGATTTGGGGACAAAGTCAGTAAAGGGGGATAGATACCATATATCTCTAGATAGTATTTACTTGATTCCTGGACAATCAAACCAGAGGAAAACTGTGGCAGTATGAAGAATTCAAAGCAATTATTAGGTATAACAAGAATCAAATGAGTAACTGATTCCCTGCATCCTTTACTTTTCACCTAGCCATGCTGAGTTGGGTAGTTATTTCAAAGCAGGAAAGTTTTATATAACAAAAGGGAAAATAATGAAAATATAATCCCATATCCCTTTTAAAATGGAAAAAGAAAAACAAATATCACAATTATCAATTATGCCTGAGAACTGATACCAACTGTTAGCCTTCATGTATCATCATAGGGAATAACACAGACCCTATGTTTAAATCGAGAGTATATTTCAAAGTCTAATATCATCGTTTTGATGTCTAATTTACCTAGAGTATTTTTTATCTTCTATTAAGTATATTTGCCAATGTTAAGATCATAAGCCTTCCTCAGCGATCAATGCAAAGAAATAGAGGAAAACAACAGAATGGGAAAGACTAGAGATCTCTTCAAGAAAATTAGAGATACCAAGGGAACATTTCATGCAAAGATGGGCTCGATAAGGACAGAAATGGTATGGACCTAACATAAGCAGAAGATATCAAGAAGAGGTGGCAAGAATACACAGAAGAACTGTACAAAAAAGATGTTCATGACCAAGATAATCACAATGGTGTGATCACTCACCTAGAGCCAGACATCCTGGAATGTGAAGTCAAGTGGGCCTTAGGAAGCATCACTACGAACAAAGCTAGTGGAGGTGATGGAATTCCAGTTGAGCTATTTCAAATCCTGAAAGATGATGCTGTGAAAGTGCTGCACTCAATATGCCAGCAAATTTGGAAAACTCAGCAGTGGCCACAGGACTGGAAAAGGGCAGTTTTCATTCCAATCCCAAAGAAAGGCAATGCCAAAGAATGCTCAAACTACCACACAATTGCACTCATCTCACATGCTAGTAAAGTAATGCTCAAAATTCTCCAAGCCAGGCTTCAGCAATATGTGAACCGTGAACTTCCTGATGTTCAAGCTGGTTTTAGAAAAGGCAGAGGAACCAGAGATCAAATTGCTAACATCCGCTGGCTCATGGAAAAAGCAAGAGAGTTCTAGAAAAACATCTATTTCTGCTTTATTGACTATGTCAAAGCCTTTGACTGTGTGGATCACAATCAACTGTGGAAAATTCTGAAAGAGATGGGAATACCAGAACACCTGACCTGCCTCTTGAGAAACCGATATGCAGGTCAGGAAGCAACAGTTAGAACTGGACATGGAACAACAGACTGGTTCCAAATAGGAAAAGGAGTACATCAAGGCTGTATATTATCACACTGCGTATTTAACTTCTATGCAGAGTACATCATGAGAAACGCTGGGCTGGAAGAAGCACAAGCTGGAATCAAGATTGCCGGGAGAAATATCAATAACCTCAGATATGCAGATGACACCACCCTTAGGGCAGAAAGTGAAGAGGAATTAAAAAGCCTCTTGATGAAAGTGAAAGAGGAGAGTGATAAAGTTGGCTTAAAACTCAACATTCAGAAAACGAAGATCATGGCATCTGGTCCCATCACTTCATGGGAAATAGATGGGGAAACAGTGGAAACAGTGTCAGACTTTATTTTTGGGGGCTCCAAAATCACCGCAGATGGTGATTGCAGCCATGAAATTAAAAGACGCTTACTCCTTGGAAGGAAAGTTATGACCAACCTAGATAGCATATTGAAAAACAGAGACATTACTTTGCCAACAAAAGTCCATCTAGTCAAGGGTATGGTTTTTCAGTAGTCATGTATGGATGTGAGAGTTGGACTGTGAAGAAGGCTGAGCACCGAAGAATTGATGTTTTTGAACTGTGGTGTTGGAGAAGACTCTTGAGAGTCCCTTGGACTGCAAGGAGATCCAACTAGCCCATTCTAAAGGAGATCTTTGGCCACCTCATGCGAAGAGTTGACTCATTGGAAAAGACTCTGATGCTGGGAGGGATTGGGGGAAGGAGGAGAAGGGGACGACAGAGGATGAGATGGCTGGGTGGCATCACCAACTCGATGGATGTGAGTTTGAGTGAACTCCGGGAGTTGGTAATGGACAGGGAGGCCTGGCGTGCTACAATTTATGGGGTCGTAAGGAGTCGGACTTGATTGAGTGACTGAAGTGAACTAAACTGAAAATCATATCATGAAAATATTCATAAATATTTATCTGTGAGTAGAAACTATGTCATAAAATGGAAATAGAAGTAGCTTTACTTCTGAAAATCAGCAAACATTTCCAGCCATTAGTAAAAGTAAGTACAATGCTTAATATTTCCTGAGATATGTTAATAGAGAAAGACATAATAAATCACAATGAGGAATTATTCTGTTTCCTCTTAATTTTCTTAAATCCACTTGCAAATCCATTACTCAGCTTTGAAAGAGGATAATGTGGTGTGAAACCAGTGGATCGATTTTACCCAAAGGACCTGAAGCCGCTCTCAGCTTTGCTGCACCAACCTCCTTAGTAAAGCAGAGCAACTGCAAGATATAGCCCCAGCTAACCTCACAATCTTTCTACATCTGAAAAGACTAATACAAATCAGATGAGAAATTGAGATGCTGACCCCAAACTCCAGATGACAGTGCCTGCTTTTAAATTCATAGTCTTACTTTAATACAATTCACCCTTGCTCTCCTAATTTTAATGAAATCTTCAAAGAAATCTATTTTCTCCCTGAAAATAAGATTTTTGGTTATATTGGTATTTTACACCCTCAAGGTTTCAGAAAATTGCTAAATATATTACTCATCAGTTACTTTATGAGCCTTCAGGAGAGATGTGACAAATCTTAATCCATGCTCAGTATGATTTCTTTTAAATCATAGCCATTCATAGATTTTTTTCTTCTTCTCCTTTTAAATCTAAATAAGAAGTTCCTTGAATTAAATACCTAATTTATGTGGTTTCACTGGCTAACAATGACTTTCTAACAAGGCATGATATTCTAAAATTTTATTGACATTCAATTCTGAACAGACTTCTTTGATTTGTACATTAAGGATTTTAAGGAATTTGCCTTACTACCTGTGACGTCACCTTTTATTTTTAATTTATTGTTAATATTTAACCAATTTATAGGCAGACGGATGGAACAAAAGTAGCTCACTAGTTTGGGAAACAACCCAGCATGGAACACAGTATTTTATGAGACTGTAACTGACTTACACTGTAATGCCCCTAATAAGAGATGTGTGTGTGCACTCAGTCGCTCATTTGTGTTTGACTATTTGTGACCCATGGATGGTAGTCTGCCAGGCTCCTTTGTCCATTAAATCTTCCAGGCAAGAATACTGGAGTGGGTTGTCATTTCCTACTCCAGGGGATCTTCCTGACCCAAGGATCAAACCCATGAATCTTGTGTCTTCTGCCTTGGCACTTTACCACTGTGCCATCTGGGAAACCCTCTAATAAGAGAAACTTACATCTATTTCCCTTAGGGAAGAAAAGCTGAAGGAACAAAATAAAAAATCATGCTGATGTACGATTTCAGAATGTCATAGTATTGTGAAAAAGAACAATGCTATAATGTGTTAAGGGGGAATTTCTAGATGGGGTATACAAAATTCCACAGATGAATCTCCTAGAAAAGAGTGGATCGATGTTTGTAGAAAGATATTCAAATACCTTTCCTTGGGAAAATCTTTTCTTAAATAAAAGGACAGGATGATACAACAAAATATGATTCATTCTTAAAGAGGACTGTGATAGTGACATGTAGAAACGAAGCACTCACAGACTTGGGAAGAGTGACAGAGAAGTCTTCACGTAACTCTGTAGAGCATGAGAGCTGACCAAGGTCAGGGGAACACATTACTGACAAAACTGCAATTCAAGTGGGAGGCCCTCTTGGATGCTAACAACTGTCAGAGAACCAGCAGGCAGTTTGTAAGAGGAGGGGCAAGGGTGCGTTAAGAGCCAGTTCTTAGTGCCAGGGTTTCACTTTACCTTTTTTGACAATGTGAAATGCATACTATTTTCTATCAAGAGCCTTCTGTTAATTTAAAATTTAGTTAAAAAATATGTAAAGCATTTGGAAAATACAGAATCCATAAATATAGAATCTAAACTTCTGGTAACAATGATTGCTACTATTTTGTTGTATTTCCCTTCAATTTGTTTCTGTTATTGTCTTAAATAGTTGTGATCATACACACACACACACACACATGTATATACATGTCATTTTCTGTTTATCTTTTTCACTTAATAATTATACACAAGTTTATTTCCATGTGAGTATAAAAGACTCCTAACTCTGAGTTTCTCATATTAGGAAAAAGACAATCTGAAAAGATCTAACATCACATTAATATTTTAAACATGTGGTTCGCCCTGGGAATATAAACACACTTCAAAGAAAAAAAAACCACAGAAGTTAATAGCATTCTTAAGGTACAGCATACCATCTGGGTGGGAAATTTGTTTTGAGTCATGGGGTTTTCTTGATGTTCCTCCAAACATCCAGTTTAGACAGCTTCTTCATCTACTTTCATTGACAGTCCTGACAACATGCTGTATTAGTACAATTGCATCATAGTAATGGCAGAAACAAAATTTTTCTTTGACTGAAAATTGAGCAAGGTAAAACAATAACTGAGTTCACTTTTATCAGGTGACCCTCACCATGGTACCCTAGGCTCCTTGAGTCGAGGGACTTGAAAGCAAGCTGTGAAGATACGGGGGGATTTTGCCATACAATAAAATAGATTACATATTATTCTCTTTCTGGTAATGAGTCAGGGTTTGGTGTTCTGATTTCTATTCCAAAGACGGAAATGGTCTTCTCCTGAATGCATCCTGTAAACTTGCAACTATTATTATGAAGAAATAAAGCTCTTAATATGACTCCTGATTGCAAGTGTGTAGTGTTGGGGTTTCTAAACCCAGGGTACTGCCTACGCTTCTAAAGTCAGAGATTTATATGTAAGGTCAGGCATGGCAGTCTGAGTGTGCCAGTGCAATTAGAAGGGCATTGGATTTTTCAGCTAAATGTAAAATACCCTTGTGCTGCAGAGTAAAGCCTTCATTTTCTAGGTAAATTAACTGTAATAACTATCAAACTACAGCTGGTAAGCAAGCCAGCCATCTGTGAAAAGGAACTCCATCCACAACAAAAGCCTTGTTAGACTTTCCTTCAAGATATGGAAAATTCGAACAAACTGAGCTATTTTTTTGAGGCCATGAAAGGCAAAAGACAACATAAAATATCACCTTATTACTTCATCTTTGCAAAGAAAATCAAACAGTTGGAAGATGAAAGGATGAGTTAGATGGATAAGATGTTCATCTTGAAATTGGCACAGACAGATGGAAACATGCAGGGTAAGATTGTCACATTTACAAGCTAGTGATGGTTATGCAGCAGATGCCTTATGTAACTCTCTGCTATCTCAGTGTATCTGGATTCTTCAAAGTCTTCTGGGGTCTCTTAATTACTCATAAAGTCTCTCTTGTAGGCCATAGAACTAAATTTGTGAATTTTGTTCGACTTAACTTTGTACAAGGAAATATAATGTAATATCAGTCTGTTTTTTCTTCACATGAAATATTGTTAAAACTGTGCTCACATTTAAAGCTCTTTGGCCCTATTGTATATGGAAATTGGAGTTCTAATGTCTATTCAGAATCTCTTTATGCTGGATATCTAAAGAGGGTATACCATACTTGTTTTTTGTTTTTTGATGCTTAAAAGTATTCCTAATTCACCTACTAAATGTAGTGAATCTCACCTAAGCTTCTTCAGAGGAAAGAAAATGGATACAGAATCAGAGAAGTCTGTTTGAACTGCTGAATCACATTCTCATATTGGGCCAAATAACCTCTTTGAGTCTTAGCTCTGTCAGTTTTCTTCATTTATGAAACAAAAATAATATGTCCCTGATCAGATCCGATCAGATCAGTCGCTCAGTCGTGTCCGACTCTTTGCGACCCCATGAATCACAGCATGCCAGGCCTCCCTGTCCATCACCAACTCCTGGAGTTCACTCAGACTCATGTCCATTGAGTCAGTGATGCCATCCAGCCATCTCATCCTCTGTTGTCCCCTTCTCCTCTTGCCTCCAATCCCTCCCAGCATCAGAGTCTTTTCCAATGAGTCAACTCTTCGCATGAGGTGGCCAAAGTCCTGGAGTTTCAGCTTTAGCATCATTCCTTCCAAAGAAATCCCAGGGCTGATCTCCTTCAGAATGGACTGGTTGGATCTCCTTGCAGTCCAAGGGACTCTCAAGAGTCTTCTCCAACACCACAGTTCAAAAGCATCAATTCTTCGGCACTCAGCCTTCTTCATAGTCCAACTCTCACATCCATACATGACCACAGGAAAAACCATAGCCTTGACTTGATGAACATTTGTTGGCAAAGTAATGTCCCTGCTTTTGAATATGCTATCTAGGTTGGTCATAACTTTCCTTCCAAGGAGCAAGCATCTTTTAATTTCATGGCTGCAGTCACCATCTGCAGTGATTTTGGAGCCCAGAAAAATAAAGTCTGACACTGTTTCCACTGTTTCCACATCTATCTGCCTTGAAGTGATGGGACCAGATGCCATGATCTTAGTTTTCTGAATGTTGAGCTTTAAGCCAACTTTTTCACTCTCCACTTTCATTTTCATCAAGAGGCTTTTTAGGTCCTCTTCACTTTCTGCCGTAAGGGTGGTGTCATCTGCATATCTGAGGTTATTGATATTTCTCCCGGCAATCTTGATTCCAGCTTGTGCTTCTTCCAGCCCAGCGTTTCTCATGATGTACTCTGCATAGAAGTTAAATAAACAGGGTGACAATATACAGCCTTGATGTACTCCTTTTCCTATTTGGAACCAGTCTGTTGTTCCTTGTCTAGTTCTAACTGTTGCTTCCTGACCTGCATACAGATTTCTCAAGAGGCAGGTCAGGTGGTCTGGTATTCCCATCTCTTTCAGAATTTTCCACAGTTGATTGTGATCCACACAGTCAAAGGCTTTGGCATAGTCAATAAAGCAGAAATAGATGTTTTTCTGGAACTCTCTTGCTTTTTCGATGATCCAGCAGATGTTGGCAATTTGATTTCTGGTTCCTCTGCCTTTTCTAAAACCAGCTTGAACATCAGGAAGTTCACGGTTCACCTATTGCTGAAACCTGGCTTGGAGAATTTTGAGCATTACTTTACTAGCGTGTGAGATGAGTGCAATTGTGTGGTAGTTTGAGCATTCTTTGGCATTGCCTTTCTTTGGGATTGGAATGAAAACTGCCCTTTTCCAGTCCTGTGGCCACTGCTGAGTTTTCCAAATTTGCTGGCATATTGAGTGCAGCACTTTCACAGCATCATCTTTCAGGATTTGGAATAGCTCAACTGGAATTCCATCACCTCCACTAGCTTTGTTCGTAGTGATGCTTTCTAAGGCCCACCTGACTTCACATTCCAGGATGTCTGGCTCTAGGTCAGTGATCACACCATCGTGATTATCTGTGTCATGAAGCTCTTTTTTGTACAGTTCTTCTGTGTATTCTTGCCACCTCTTCTTAATATCTTCCGCTTCTGTTAGGTCCATACTATTTCTGTCCTTTATCGAGCCCATCTTTGCATGAAATGTTCCCTTGGTATCTCTGATTTTCTTGAAGAGATCTCTAGTCTTTCCCATTTTGTTGTTTTCCTCTATTTCTTTGCATTGATCGCTGAAGAAGGCTTTCTTATCTCTCCTTGCTATTCTTTGGAACTCTGCATTCAGATGTTTATATCTTTCCTTTCTCCTTTGCTTTTCGCTTCTCTTCTTTTCACAGCTATTTGTAAGGCCTTCCCAGACAGCCATTTTGCTTTTTTGCATTTCTTTTCCATGGGGATGGTCTTGATCCGTGTCTCCTGTACAATGTCACGAACCTCATTCCATAGTTCATTGGGCAGTCTATCTATCAGATCTAGGCCCTTAAATCTATTCCTCATTTCTAGTGTATAATCATACGGGTTGATTTAGGTCATACCTGAATGTCCCTGATAGGACCTTGAAAGACTACAATGAGATCATATCTCCGGAATATCTCAGCATAGTGCCTGCACGACAGGGGATGGTCAATAATCATTTGTTTCCCCTGTTTTATTTTGAAGCTAAGCCAGAAAAGCCCAAATTTTCCTATACCCAATTGGCATTCACTGTAAGTACCCATGTTATTTCCCCAAAGGAAGTCATGACATCATGGGGAGAATTTATGACCACTCAAATAAAGATACTGACATAAAGGTGGTGATTGGTAGGGCATATAGAATGAAAATAGAAAAATGAGACATACATAAACTCAGGCTGGAAAGCTACCACAATACAAAGTTATCTACATGTACTATCAAGAGGGGAGCTCCCTTTCCTGGAAGAATTTTCAAAATTTCATATTAAGGTAAAACCAGTATGTTTTCACATGTGGTAAGTCCTATCAAAACAAAAACTTTTCTTGCCTGTATTACATGATGTGCTATAAACCAGTGATTGAAAAATGCCTTGAGAAATAATAACACTAAATAAATACATAATTATTATCTAGGGCTATTTATTTCACTTGAGTAAAAAATTGTTGACAGCCTCATTATGTCAAGCCCATAGCAATCTGGTAACGTATTCTGTGGTCTTAGAAATCATTTTTGTTTGGATTGTGCTGTGCATACATAAATGAATGATGTATGAAAACAATGTTAAATGAAACTATGCAGGGAACACACTATTTTCCCCACTGAATCATAGGTATAGACCTTAGACAGATATAATGGTCTAAAGGGGGACCTGATTTGAGACCTGTGAATATAAAAACCACTTAGGACTTTGGAAGACCACAGGGTCAATATGATACCACATTTGCCAAAAAACAAACAAATATACAAAAAAAGCGCTAATACTTGGTTAGGATACATTACTAGAAATGGGACATTCTGATCCTGTGAAATGCTTAAACCAATGAAAAAATGCCTAGAATAGTGTGTTCAATTCAGATTTTAAGAGACTGACAAACAGGTTTGGGCTTCATATGAAAAGTAATTAAAGTTGTGAATATTAGCTAGGAGAGATGTTTTATTTAATATTTTAAGCTTCTGGAGAATGAAGAATACTTAAGCTATATTTTTGCCACCAGCATAACTTTGACAAAAGAGGAAACATTCTAGAAAGCACATTGGCTGAAAATAAGAATTTTCTAACAATTAGAATTAAAAATATTCCAGCAAAGTTTCTCCACTGGATAGAAGGATGAAATAGATAACATTTTTAGCCCTAACCCTAAGATATATTTTTTAAAATTTAAAATATTCTGATAATAAATATCTACATGTCCTATATTAGGTAGTTGAAGTCAGTTGGCTTTGCAATTTTAAAATTCTAAATAATTATTTACATGAGTTCTTAATTTGTATAAATTGAAACCAAATTTAATTTTTTTATGTTTTTATTTGGGGGAAGATAAGTACTTTTTAAGTATTCAGTTTTAAAAAATTGATCAGTCATTTGTGATTAAAAGCATGTAGATATTTAGGCAAATAAAATATAAATAACTGTACAGTTTGATTTTTGCATTGCTTTGATTTCTTAAGACTGTACATAGACAGCCATTTCTACTTCCTACTGTCTCTAAGCTCAAAGACTAAGTTCTGTGTCAAAGAAATAGACTTCAAAACAGAAGAACAGACAAGCAAATACACCCATATCACCAGAGACAGGGATCTTGTTTTAGAAGAAACAAAGTTTAAAGTTTGCACCATCATGTAACCACAGGGCAATTCTATTTATATGTATTTTTCAAGATTTCTGCTCCCAGAATATTAACAATAATGGTGCCTTTTGTATACAGTGTTCATAGTGGGGGATTTTCAAGGTCTTTTGTTTTTAATTTACTTGAGAAGAATTAAAACTAGAAGTAGAGATATTTCCCTCTGGGGAACAAGAGTAAAGCTGTTGAAGATTGAAGCAGAAAACTGTTTTTCACTGTATGCTTTTCATTTCTTTTTCAGTTTTTACTATATGCAAGTATTACTTGGATATAAACATTTAAAAGGAATATAAAGTAAATCGGGTGGTATCGAGTCAGTCAGGGAGAACCACAGGCTGTACTAGAATCCAGATGCTGAGGAAATGCTGTCTCAAGATTTAAATGGGAGGCAGTGGCACTCACACACAGATATGGACTCTCTCTTTTCTGTTAGCATAGCTCCTTAAGTGTGAGCAGCTAGTGGCAAAGTCAGGTTGATTCCTTGTAGTTGCATGGAAAGCATGGAATCATAACTTCTGACTTCTGCTACACTGAACTGTTAAATTGTCCTCTAATCTCTTTTGTTTTTATGAACCTACTGTTTGTTCTCAAACTTCTTAAGTCCCTGTGGATTTTCATTACTCCATAAAATGAATCCCTTATTTTTTCACTTGCTTCTTATTCAGCCTATATACCATATTGAAACTTTTCAAATATTCTCAAGAAAGAGGGCTAAAATTCCTAGGGACAGAATTCCTTGATCTTTTGTCATACTCTTATGACGTATGACATCTTATACAATATTCTTAGCTGTAAGAAACATAAATAAATTCTATCTGATTGACACAGTTAAGTTATGTATTTAATGCATATCAAGTAGTTTCCAAACTGTCTGGAAGGCTACAAAAGCAGAGTCAAAAGTCAGAAAAGAACGAAAATGAACAGCACAGCCAGGACTCCACCCAAATTTTTTAGAAGTGGCCTGAGAAGTGCGGTTATCACCACGGCTATGCACTAGCTGCCGTTTGCTGGCACTTGGTTCTGTGGCTTCTAGAAATAGGATGTTGCAGGTGTTCCTCAGAAAAATTGTTCTCTCTACTTGTCTGTGTGGCACATTCCATAATCAATTGTGGGCAGGAGTGTGTGCAAAGACAAACCCCAGTCGTGTGTTCTCACCCTCGCTGCTAGGGTGGGGGTTAAGGGACTATGACTCACACTTTGCAAGTCCCCACCAAAATGTGTACAATGTGGGATATCCCACAAACACAGAACAGGGTTCACATGCTGGCTACCAACAGCAATTAAAGTAAATAACAGTATAACAAATGCTTACAATGGTATATTTTACCATGTAATATCTCTCAGTAAACCTACTCTTTGCTTTCACTTCCATAAGTGTACATTCCATATTCACATTTTCTCGCTGCCTGTTCACTGCCTGGCAACATAACTTTTATACACTTCTGGAATCTCTCTTTTAAAAAGTTACCTAGTTATAAAATTAAGTAGTTTCTTCTCATTTCGCATATTTTTCTACATCATTATCTTCTTTTTAAATAGTTCACAAGATAGCTTTATTGACTTCATTTTTAAAAAATCACTGTTTATGTGATTAGAGCCGTGATTTCACATAGTTTTTGTAATATCCATAGTAGAGCATAGTCAGGCTACTATGGAAACAGACCCCCTATGGGTATTCTGGAAATTAAGGACCTTGTTACAGAAGCTCAGTTTTATAAATCTTTAAGAAAATATATTCTTTTGTGTCTGTATGATTGTGCTAACCCTTTGACATTTCTTTCCTAACTCCTTTTACTTCTAAATATATATATTTGAGAATCGCTTCTTAGATTTCCTTTTCTATGTTGTTTTCTTTTCCTTTTTCTCTGCTGTGTCATTTATTGCCAGTTTCAACTATCATCTATATTGACAACTCTAAAGTATACATCTACCCCTTCAATCTCTGTAGAGTTCAACACTCAATAAATATTTGATAAGTAACTATACATAGATTTTGTCCTACCATCTCACATTAGTCATGTCCACAATCAAACATATTACCGATAAGCATTTTCTTTTATGTCTTTTGCTGGGTTAATGGCTCCATATTTTTTTCTACCAACTAGTCTTGGCATTTTAGAATTAATTTTTAATTTTATTTTCTCTGTTTTGGAAACCAAGTCTAAGAAACTACCAAGAAAAGTCAGTTCTACTTCTACAGTTTCTCTTGCATTCATGTCTTCCTTTCTCTTAACATTGTCACTGACCTGACCCATACTCTCTTTTCCAATAATTTGGATAACTGTAATAGCTTCCTAGTTGGTCTTTCCACCTCTGGCCTTCAGCCTTCCCTAATTATTTTTATCGCTGCTGCAATAACTCACATGTCTCATATCACTCTCTGATTCCACAGTCTTTTATGACTTGCACTTGTGTTCTTTCTTGAGATTCAGGGCTCCCATCATCTGGCCGTACCTCTCCTAGCACTGCACACTGGAGCCATGCTCAGCAGCTGCCGCTCCAGAGTCTGCTTGTATCTTTCTGCTACTTTGTCCTGCTCTTGATGCTTCTTCTGTTGTTGTTTAGTCACTCAGTCATGTCCAACTCTTTGTGACGCTATGGACTGTAGTGCGCCAGACCTCCTTGTCCTTCACCATCATCTGGAGTTTTCTCAGACTCATGTCCATTGAATTGATGATGCCATCCAACCATCTCATCCTCTGTCACCCCCTCCTCCTGCCCTCAATCTTTCCCAGCATCAAGGTCTTTTCCAATGAGTTGGCTCTTTGCATCAGGTGGCCAAAGTATTAGAGCTTCAGCATCAGTTCTTCCAATGAATAGTAAGGGTTAATTTCCTTTAGAATTGATTGGTTTGATCTCTTTGCTGTCTAAGGGACTCTCAAGAGTCTTCTCCAGCACCACAGTTTGAAAGCATCAGTTCTTCAGTGCTCAGCCTTCTTTTTGGTCCAACTCTCACATCTATACATGACTACTGAAGAAACTGTAGCTTTGACTTATGTACCTTTGTTGGCAAAGTGATGTTTCTGTTGCTTCCATTAGCAGTGCCCTTCTCCCATTTCCATCTATAAAAATCTATCAGAACCCAGTCCTGTGTGATGTCTAACAAAAATGTTCTCCTTTGTGTAAATGTTAAATGCTTTATTTGGTAACATTAAACTGCTAATAAGGAGTACGAGCAGCTGTGTATGAGCAAGCAGACAATAAAGATTAGGAAGTTGCTTATGGAAGAGGGTGATCAGACTTTTAAGAGTTTCCTCTTAGGAGATGCACTTTAGAGCTTCCAGCATCGACTGCAGCAGACTGCTAGAATTAGAATCGCAGCTACATTCCTCACTAGCTATGTGACTTTGAACAAACTGTTTAATCAATCTCTTGTCAATTCCCTTACCTATAAAATGGGGATGGTGGCACCTGCCATGTAGGGGTATATAAGGATTAGCTACACATTTAGTAAACGTTATGGAGGTTTGCTGTTAGTGAATGTATACTTTCTGCTGAAAATATCTATTGTTGGCTTAAATATTAAATGCATTTATTGTTTTTATTAGATCAGTGACATTTATTTCAGCTTGTGATCTAAGTTTGTTTTCATGCTCTCAAACTTTATGAGAAATACCAGAATCAATAGGGATTATTTCAACTGAATCTAAGAGCTTATCTAAGAGTATTTCAAGGGTTAGGAGACAAAACAAAAGAAGAAAAGAGGATTTAAAAGAAGAAATTAGATTTAAAAGTTTAAGAGATTAAATGGGTGGATAAAGCCTCCCAGCATGTACTTTAGATAAAAGCTGGAAAAGCAGCAGTGTTACTCAGCTTAGTCCCTGGCTCCTGACCCCATTAGCAGTCAGTCTTTAATCTGACTCTTTTTGTTTTTACTATTAATGCAAAATGGACAGTTTTTTTCCTTTCCTATGAAAAAATATATTAAACATAATTTGTGATTTCCTCTGGAGAGTAATGATAACTTGAAATGTACATGAATGAATAGTGATGATATGAGAAAGGTATAGAAAACAATATATTAAGGTCTTAATTTATATTTTGGCTGTGTAGGGTCTTAATTGCTGCACAGGCTTTTCTCTAGCTGTGGCATGTGAGAGCCACTCTGTAGCTGCGGTGTGCAGGCTGATCATTGCAGTGGCTTCTCTTGTTGGGAGCACAGGCTTTAGGGCACATGGACTCAATAGTTTTGGTGCCTGGGCTCTAAAGCACAGGCTCAATAGTTGTGGCAAACAGGCTTAGCTGCTCTATAGCATGTGAGAATCTTCCTGGATTGGAGATTGAACCCATACCTCCTGTATTGGCAGGTGGATTCTTTACCACTAAACCACCAGGGAAGCCCTGTAAGCAGTATTTTTCCTTGGAAATCAATCAGTCAGTTCAGTCTCTCAGTCATGTCTGACTCTGTGTGACCCCATGGACTGCAGCATGCCAGGCTTCCCTGTCCTTCACCAAGTCCTGGAGCTCACTCAAATTCATGTCCATTGAGTCAGTGATACCATCCAACATCTCATCCTCTATTGTCCCTTTCTCCTTCTGTCTTCAGTCTTTCCAGTATCAGGGTCTTTTCCAATGAGTAAGTTCTTTGCATCAGGTGGCCAAAGTATTGGAGTTTCAGTTTCAACATCAGTCCTTCCAATGAGTTCAGGACTGATTTTCTTTAGGATGGACTGGTTGGATCTTCTTGCAGTCCAAGGGACTCTCAAGAATCTTATCCAGCACCACAGTTCAAAAGCATCAATTCTTCAGCATTCAGCTTTCTTTATAATCCAACTCTCACATCCATACATGACTACTAGAAAAATCATAGCTTTGACTAGATAGACTTTTGTTGGCAAAATAATGTTTCTGCTTTTTAATATTCTGTCTAGGTTGGTCATAGCCTTTCTTCTAAGGAGCGGGAGTCTTTTAATTTCATGGCTGCAGTCACCATCTGTAGTGATTTTGGAGCCCAAGAAAATAGTTTATCACTGTTTCCACTGTTTCTCCACCAATTTCCCATGAAGTGATGGGACCAGAATGCCATGATCTTAGTTTTCTGAATGTTGAGTTTTAAGCCAGCTTTTTCACTTTCCTCTTTCACTTTCATCAAGAGGCTCTTTAGTTCTTCTTCACTTTCTGCCATAAGGGTGGTGTCATCTGCATAATTGAGGTTACTGATATTTCTCCCGGCAATCTTGATTCCAGCTTGTGCTTCATCCAGCCCAGCATTCCTCATGATGTACTTGGGAGGACTTAAAATTCCACTGTTGTCTTTCAGTTGCCAAATATAAATTTTGGGAACTTTTAGGGGAGGACTGTAGAGAAATCTGAAGAATATAAGAAACAAATGAGAAATTATGCTATGCTCTGCTAAGTCACTTCAGTCGTGTCCAACTCTGTGTGACCCCATAGACGGCAGCCCACCAGGCTTCCCCATCCCTGGGATTCTCCAGGCAAGAACACTGGAGTGGGTTGCCATTTCCTTCTCCAATGCATGAACGTGAAAAGAGAAAGTGAAGTCGTGGTTCAAATACATTCATTTACTTTTATCATTACTGGTTGCATAATATTGACAATTTTAGAAAATGTAATTTTCCTCAAAAAATTTAAGCCTACAGGCAAATTTGTTACCCACTTTTGGTAACTGTAGGAGTTTATGATGGTTATATTGTAACACAGTAGTTTGTGCATGATCAGTCATATCTGACTGTGACCTCATGAACTGTAGTAGCCCACCAGGCTCCTCTATCCATGGGATTTTCCAGGCAAGAACACTGGAGTGTCATTGTCTTCTATCAATATCTGTGTCTATAACTATTATAGATTACCATTATCTATATCATCTTGTGTGTCTCTATATCTTTTCCTACTTCCTATTATCTTCCAGTCTTTATTTTTTCATGCCCTTATTTTCCCATCCACTTTTTATCTTGTTACACTGTAACTGTGAAAGCATCCTCAGTCATTTACAAAATGAAGTGGAATATCAAAAAAACACATACATACAAAGGGATAAATGAGTCCCCAGTAGTCCTTTGCTGTGTTGCTTTCCACTGCTTTGGACATAAGCAGCCATTCTGGATATAACAACTTTGTTTAGAATCATGGCAGAGATTTTACTTTCTGTTATTAATGGGAAATAACTGGAAGGTAAACTTTGTTTTTTCTTTTCATGAAAAAGTTATTTTTTTTAATTTTATGGTACTGTATTTCCTTCTTATGATACAGTAAATAGTGATTGAAATCTTAGTCTGCTTTTGTTTGCTTTAAACCATCTGAGATTTTATTATTGGTATTTTTCACGAGGTTCATGGATTTATTTTTTCACTTATTCCCAAGGAATGGAGAAGCTCACTAGATAGGAGCTGACGATCAAAGGCGTTTTGTCATATACGTCAAAGAAAATTTTATTCTCAATTTCAGTATCTTAATTTTCATTAACTTCCACACATTAAGATACTCCATTTAGGTCTTGGATTTTATTTTTAATGTCACACCATAGAGAAAGATAAAGTGTGCCAAACTCATGATTATCTTGGCATGGTTATTAAATCAATACTTTTAATTTTCTCATGTAGGATACCCTTTCTTTTGTGAGTAAAAGTCATGGTAGCATCTGAGTTTTGTAAAACTATGGTGTTCTTCTAGCACATCATATGCTCAGTAATTCTGTACAGTCAGAATAACATGTAGATCACATTCAGTCCTTTATTTCTATGCAAATTCTGGTTTTGAGTTTTTTCCCCCTGATTATACTCCAGGCATTAATTTTATAACAACAATCAAGACATTAATTTAAAAAATAGATTCAGAATTAAATTTAGAAATTTAACTACCACAGAAGATATGTATTAACATTTTGCAAGCCCAGACGAAGGTGTTCATCTTCATAACTGTGTGCCATTATATCTCAGGGGATTGTATAGCAGTCACTTTAATGTTCGTCTTCTGTCATCACTTTTGATGAAAAAGCACTACGTATTTGGGAAATCTTAGTACTTGTATATGTTACTATATAAAATTTATAGACGAGAATGCTATCACTGTTTTGAATACAGATACCTTAGGTTATTACCTTTAAAATTCGAGTTTAGAAAAATAAAATGATATTGTATTATCTTCTAACAGACTGCAGTGGATGGGAGTACAGTGAAAGAAGTGGCTTAAGCTAGGATTAAGAGCAATAGCGGAAACAAATGTTACCTTTGGAGTAGGCTCAGTCATGATAGCTATCTATGATGCACTGTGCTCATTTTAGGAGCTGTCTTCTCAGTTGCCTGCTTACCAAGAACTGTAAATAAAAGAAAGAGATAAACCTTGTATGTGCCAGAGTCTCATTTTTCTCACTCAAGCTCTACCTTACAGTGAATCACACACACTGACTACTTTCCAGTCAGTAGTACCCAGCATAGTTTTATATTTCTATCTCTGTGCATAGGCCCTTTAATCTTGAAAAGGGTGTGAAGAGAAATGATGGTGGTTGTAAAATCATCTAGATTAAGTCAGAAGACATATTTTAAGAGCAAAATGTCAGTGGAAAGTAGAGGCTATGAGGGAGAAATTAAGGGCTTGTTCTCTATGTTGGCAATTGGATTTTATAAGATTCAGCTGCACATCTAGTTAGCAAATCAAGAATAACGCCACATAATCAGACTCTCTGAAGTGCTATTGCTTTGATTTTGATGTAATTCTTCATGACACTCTAAAACTTCTGTTCATTTTATCCTGGATTTCTGTTTTCAGTAGTAACACAGTAGAGACTCATAAGACTACACAGGGAGCACACGCACACATTATGACAGTAGCTGCATAATCTAGGACATTGCAATATTATTGGATACATGTCCTAAAGCTGTGTTGCCCTAAAACTCCTTTGTTTTAGTGGTGTCATTGTTAAGAGTGGTCTAAATACCGTACACGGCAAAAGGACACTCTAACACCAACCAGTGAACAAAAAGTTGAACAGCATCTCCTTAGTCTTAGCATGGACAAAGTGGGAGGTTTTTTGGTTTGCTTGTTTTCTGGAAAGAGATTATCTTTTAGTAAGTTTGTAAGGTAGTTTAAGCCAGTGATTTTCAAAGTGTGGTTTCTGAGCTAATATCCCCTGGAGAACTGATAAAAATGCAAGTTACCAGGCCTCATGCCAGATTTACTGAGTCAAAAACTTGGGGATGGGGTTTATAGTCATCTACATTTTAGCCAGGCATTCATGTGATTCTAATGAATAATAAAATTTGAGAGGACTATTTTAGATCACTGATGTGGCTGGCAAATGTAGCCTTAAAGACTTCATTCAGGTCAACCCTTGCATTTTTTTTTTTCCTTAAATTTAATGATGTTATTTGCTTTCATAAATCATCAAAGACATTTTGGAAAGTAGTGTTTGTCACTACCAAAACTTTTGATTTGGTACCAATTTTATTTAATTTGATCAAAATAATCCAGTCCTAGGGAGACTTCCCTGGTGGCTCAGTGGTAAAGAATCCACCTGCAAAGCTGGAGATGTGGGTTTGATCCCTAGGTTGGGAAGCTCCCTTGGGGAAGGAAATAGCAACCCACTCCAGTGTTCTTTCCTGGAGAATCCCAGGGATGGGGAGCCTTGGTGGGCTGCCGTCTATGGGGTGGCACAGAGTCAGACACGACTGAAGCGACTTAGCAGCAGCAGCAGCCAGTGTTCTTGCCTGGGAAATACCACAGACAGAGGAGTCTGGTAGGCCATGGGGTCACAAAAGAGTCAGATGAGACCAAAGAACAATAGGAATAACGATCAGCCCTGGGTGTTCTTTGCAAGGAATGATGCTAAAGCTGAAACTCCAGTATTTTGGCCACCTCATGCAAAGAGTTGACTCATTGGAGAAGACTCTGATGCTGGGAGGGATTGGGGGCAGGATGAGAAGGGGACGACAGAGGATGAGATGGCTGGATGGCATCACTGACTCGATGGACGTGAGTCTGAGTGAACTCCAGGAGTTGGTGATGGACAGGGAGGCCTGGCGTGCTGCGATTCATGGGGTCACAAAGAGTTGGACACGATTGAGCAACTGAACTGAACTGATAAGAAACTGTAGAAGAAAATAATATATTGTTTTCTTCTTAAAGCTTACATTCTTTTAACGATGAAAAATCTCAATTAGAGTCTGATTGAAACCTTATTATATATTATATATAAATTATATATAAAAAACCTTATAAAACCTTATAAAATCTAAATTGTATTAATTTCATTATCTCAGACATATTATGTTTTTCTTCTAAACAAAATGCAGTATCTTTATTAATCATATATTAATATATTCATTATTATTTACAAAGAAAATTTTGTTTATGTAATTAAGTTGTCAGGTCAAGAAGAACAGTAAAAGATGCCAAAGGAATGTGATTGACCATTTCAGTGGCTGATGCTTTGATTAATTAATGTATCTGGCTTTGAAAAATAATGCTTGTCTCTGACATACCATATTGAATTTACTCATATATCAAATATATATCATATATACACATATAAAATGTTTACTAAGGATACATAGTGGGATGATGGGATATAATAATAGATAGGAAAGGCCTTACCAAGAAGAGATATTTGAAGAAATATCTGAAGGAGTAAATGGAAATGAGGCATGTGGATATCTCAGGGAAGAACAGGCTAGGCAGAGGAAACAGTAAGGGCAAAGGCACTGAGCAGAAGTCTGCCCTCTCCTGTTTCATTGTCATCTAGGAAGTTAGTGTGGCTGGAACCAAGTGAGCAAGGGAGATAATAGTAGAAGACAGACAAACCATATTATCTGCTTTTGCACTAGTTTTGATTAGAGATGATTATTCCTTCATCATGCAGAAATGGACTCAAGAAAAATACAGAGATTAAGGTGATGTTTTGAAGGTAGATTAGTAGGATTAGCTAATGTGTTGATTGGGCTGTGACATTAAAAAATGAGTCAAATATGATTCTGGGCTTTTGGCCTGATCAATTGGTCAGTTGGAGTTGCTACTACTTGAGGAGTAGAAGGTTGTTAGGAGAATTATGTTTTGGTGAGAACACTGGGAGTTTGGTATCAGACAGTTAAAATGTGGGGTGCCTATTAGATGTGCAGGTGGATAAGTCAAGTAGATAATTGGAACCGCTGGCCTAGGGTTCAAGGTAAAGGTATTTAATAGAGCTGTAAATTTGGAAATAATTTATAGATGAAATTTAAAAATACAGCACTAGCTGAGCCCATGTAGGGAGTGAGTATAGAAGCTTGAGTTCACATACACTCCAGCACTAAGATATTAGGTAGATGAAGAGGGTCTAGCAAAGAAGACTGAAGAGTGGTCAGTGTCATTGGTTATATTACACTTTGCTGATCTATCAGGTAATAAGAGGACTGGTAATTGATCATTAGATTTAGCAATATGGAATTCTTTGGGCACATTGTCAAGAGTGGTGCTGGTAGTGGTGAGGTGAAAGCCTCAAAGAGTGGTAAGGTAAAAGCTTGGGATAAGTTCAAGAGAGAGTGGGAGGAGGCAGCAAATAGTGATATATATTTCAAGAAGGTTTGCTATAAAAGTGGGTGGAGAAAAGTGTTGTAGCTAGATGGGGGTGTGGGTCAAGCAATTTTGTTTGTGTATTTTACTTTTTTAAGATGATAAAAGTAATGTTCGTGTGCCGGGAGCCACCACGGGAGATCCCACCCATGACAAAGGTCATGCGGAAGAGAACCTGACAGGCAAAAGCGGATCAGGCCTCAAACGACCCCGTGAATCTGCTTGAGCATCTACCCCAAAACCAGAATCTGTCTGTCTTACTATTTTGTGCCTTTCACCAACTCTTCTGACATTAACAGGGGGCTATCCCCGATCACCTTTCTCTGGAAAAAGTCAACTTAGGGCTCTAATTAATAAGTCTCCTGGGCATGAAAGGAATATTTCTCTTTTAGCCCCTCTGTTGGCATTCTAGCTTGCCTGACAGGTTTATCCATACTCTTGCAATTAACACACATGATTGTTCACAACTCCCCGACCTTGAAAGGCACGGGCAGCCAAAACATTCTAAAAGTCCTAATAAGCATAGAGTCCTTTAAGGGATGAAAATTATTAGAATAGATAGTACTGGTAAAGGGCTTCATTACTGGGCCAATGCTTGCTGCCAAGTTCCCATATCCCTTATCCATTGGGCACCTGGGAGTGCATTGGTTAACATAGCTGGAATGTAAGAAAAACAAGTAGCAGCCTTGGAATTAACCACATCAGACCTTTGAGCTGATTGGTTCTTTCTTTGTTGTAACTCACTGCACCTTTGCTCCGTGAGAATGTAATTCTCTTTAGTACTTTCTGAGGCTGGGAGAAATAAAGAAGAAACACTTTAAGGGAAAACAAGTTTTCTGGCTGATCAGCCTTTATCAAAAAAGGGTCATAAAATGTCCACAGTCCTCCAAGGCCAGAAGATATTTTACACAACATTGTTTGTGGGAAAGGTATGCAGAAAAAATCCTGGTTTCGATAAAGACAAAACAGATGTAATGTTTGGGCTGACTCTGTATGACTTTGCATCTTTCATTTGCCTCTATGTACAAGTCAAGGTATAAAAGTTCCTTTTGAAAATAAAGTTATGGGCCTCGCTCACTGAAGCTTGGTCTCCCCATGTCATTCTTTTTTCCTTTTCTTTCTCTGTTCTTCTTTCAGGATGACTCCTTGGAACACAGGAGCTTTATTGCTTTCTGTGTAAACCAAGGAAGATCAAGCCTCTTTCTCTCCCTTTTTTTACTTTCCTTATCATCTATGCCGTCATCCTGAGGGTACCCCTGGATCCTGCTGGGGCTGGACCCTGGCATTTGTGGATAAGAAAAATGTAGTTGAAAAAATCATTTATTTTGTGGGAAAATAGGAGAAAGTTGCCAGAGTGATGTACTGTCTTTCCTTTGGTAAAAGGAACACAATCTAGTGGACAATAGAGCGATTGATTTTAAATAGGGGCACAAATGGTTCATCTAATAAGAAAGGCGAATGTAAGCAGACAGATACAGTTCTTGAATTTAAGTTTTTGAATAGAAAAAAGGACTCTTGTTATTTGTGTGTTTCAGTAAAATTGGAAGCAAGTCATGGTCTGAGGTGAGGATGAAAGAAGAGGTGTTGGATCTTTGAGAAGATAGGAAATGGTAGTAGATTTACTCCTGCCCCAGGGTCCACATCATGTTTGTGGTTATAAATTTATGGGCAGCCTAACTGCATAGTGCACACAGGTATGAAGTAGACGTGCATGCATGCTAAGTTGCTTCAGTCTTGTCCAACTCTGTGTGACCCTATGGACTGTAATCCGCCAGGCTTCTCTGACCGTGGGATTCTCCAGGCAAGAATACTGGAGTGGGTCGCCATGCCCTCCTCCGGGGGATCTTTCTGACCCAGGGATCGAACCTGCATCTAGTACAACTCCAGGATTGGCAGGTGGGTTCTTTACTGCTAGTGCCACCTGGGAAGCCTGAAATAGGTAGTGAGCTGGATTTAATTAGAGTTAAGACTTAGCCTGGAATAGTTTTTAATCCTATGCAAGGGATTTTGGTTAAGAAATGTGGAAGCTGGTCTGGATAATGTGTAAAATGGAGAACGGAGTGAAAATTTATATAATCAGTTTATTATAGGTCCCCTCTGAAATTATAGATGGGAATTTAAGAAGTTCTTGGGATTATGGTACTAAAGGGACCTAGGAACAGATAGAAACTGAGGTGCTTGAACCAAGAGTACAGAAGGGTATAGGGATTATTTAACAATGATGTCAAGACTGTAACCTGGGAGCAGGGCTGACTGATGCCTATGTTTGCTCACTTTCTTGATGTTGTTCATTTGTATACAAATCATAATAATGAACACCAATAGATTTTAAAGGTATTGTATTTTTTTTCCAAGAAGAAAAATCCTAATTTCAAATAGTACACAACAGATTGAAACATTTACTTCTGTCCTTAAGCCATTTCAAGAATTAACCCAAGAATTAATATTCAGATAATCCTGTTCTTCTATTGCTTTGCCAGCTGTTTATGCCCATAAAGTAAATGGAATGCCAGAGATGTTTACATAATGAAACCTGAATTACTGAGTTCTACTTTCTAAGAGTTAAGTGATATTAATTCCAAATGAGACTATTAAGATCTTTTCTGGAATCAAATCCAAGGCTGAGTCTTCTCTTTACTAACATACATTACTGCTTCAAATCAAAGTGGTTATTTATTTTTAGAAATTGTGTCTAAGCTATCATTTTTTGATGTTTTGCCACTTACTTCATCACACCAAGATTAAATCTATATTAAAAATTTGCTTCCACAAAAATGTAATTAAGTGTAACTTTAAAAATATTATGTAGTTTCTTTGAATAGTTATTCATGTAAGGTTTTATAATGTTCATGTTCCAGATGGGCAAATGAAACTTGTGAGGTTAAGGAACTTCAGAGCCAGAGTTACAGAGGCCATTACGTTCTCCTGAGCCTAGATTTAGTAATAGGATATTCAAACTAGTATCCACCCACTGAGTTACTCAAAGAGGCCTTTTGAATGGATTCAGGCTGTTGAAGCATTTAGACTAAATCTGGAAATTGAAATTCATGCCTGTGTTTCTCTCAAACTAGTAAAATACTAAGATCTTGAAACTCAGTCTCGTTAGTAATTCAGTTAAGACAGCTAATCAACTAGATATGTAGTTGCTGCTGCTGCTGCTGCTGTCACTTCAGTCGTGTCTGACTCTGTGCGACCCCAGAGACGGCAGCCCACCAGGCTCCCCCGACCCTGGGATTCTCCAGGCAAGAACACAGGAGTGGGTTGCCATTTCCTTCTCCAATGCATGAAAGTGAAAAGTGAAGTCGCTCAGTCGTGTCCGACTCTAGCGACCCCATGGACTGCAGCCTACCAGGCTCCTCCGTCCATGGGATTTTCTCAGCAAAAGTACTGGAGTGGGGTGCCATTGCCTTCTCCGGATATGTAGTTAGCACCACGGTAATATAATTTTACTAGGCCAAAGATGTCAAATATGAAAATTAAGAAGTACACCCCACTGATCTTTCCTTTGTTCATAGCAGGAAGAGTTTATCTATCTCAGTACTCTTTCCTGTTGAACCTAACCTCAGCTTGAGTTCATCTCAAGATTGCATTATAGGCAGTCAATACTAGTAGATAACCATTGACATACAAGAAGAAAACTATTTTCCGTTTGTGATCTGGATACTCAAATACTCCCCTTATGACTAAAGAATAGATCAGTACTGACAATCTCTTGGCTAATAAACATAAAGTGAAGTCGTTCAGTTGTGTCCAACTCTTTGTGACCCCCTGGACTGTAGCCCACCAGGCTCCTCCATCCATGGTGATTCTCCAGGCAAGAATACTGGAGTGTGTTGCCATTTCCTTCTCCAGGGGAATCTTCCCGACCCAGGGATCGAACCCAGGTCTCCTGCATTGCAGGCAGACACTTTTAACCTCTGAGCTACCAGGGAAGCCATAAATAAACATAAAACTGTATTTAAATTAGACAGGAAGTGTTGCTGTTTATCCAGGCGACAGTGAAGGACAGGATAACAATTGCCATGTTTTAAGTATAAAATAGGGGAAAAGCATAGAACATACAGGGTTAAATAAATTAAATATAATATCCTTCCTCGGGGAAGGAGTCCATAGCTTTTTAAAGGGATCCATAGCTTTTTGAATGAGTAGGGGTTTGGACAGACATTAAATGATTACAAATTGTGATTATCTCCATGAAAAAGTATAGCATGCTATGAGAGTAAAACAAGGAAATTTAATTTATAGATAGAGTCAGAGATGGTCTTAACATGGAAGTGATAGTAAAACTGAGAACTTTAGAGTGAACAGGCATTAATTGTGTCAAGACAGCAGTGCCTGTGCACTTATGTGTGTGTAGCTGGGTTTCAGGAGAGTAGAGTGTTCCTCCTCAGAGCCTCAGAAAGGAACATGTTTGCAGGTTTCAGGAAAAGAAGAAAGAATAGTGTGAGGAGAAACTCCAAGTTAAATAAAAGCATGTGAAAGAATATTATGGTCCACTTATGAAGGAAACTAAAATGTGGCATCATTTTTGATGCACTATAATAGAAGATGCTCCTTTTGATATTGCTTAAGCAGTAGAGGAGAAAGGTAGACTCTAGTCCTTTGAATGATATGAGACGAGCAAGTGGAGATAGCTTATAGAAGCAACTGTTTTGAAAATCTTATTTTTGAAAATAATTTGGAAAGAAAAAGTTTAATAAGCTTAACTAAAAAGGAGGTTTTAAAGAAGAAATTTATAGTTTCCTCAGGTTGGGATTTATGTCAAGAACAAACTGGAATCAGAGACTGGAGCTTGTGTAGATCCTACCAATCACCCTGTATCTTTCTTTAAAAAAATTTTTTTTTAATCTTAAAATTAAAAAAATTTTTTTGTGGCTACTCTGGTCCTTCGTTTCTGTGTGCAGGCTTTCTCTAGCCTTGGTAAGTGGCGGCTACTCTCTAGTTGAGTGTGTGGCCCTCTCATCAAGGTGGCTCTTCATGTTGCAGAGCTCAGGCTCTAGGCTGCATGGCTTCAGTGGTTGTGCCTCCCCGGCTCTAGAGCCCAGGCTCAATATTTGTGGTGCACAGTCTCAGTTACTCTGAGGCATGTGCGATCTTCCTGGACCAGGGATCAACCCCATGTCCCCTGCATTGGCAGGTGGATTTTTTTAATATATGTATTTTAATTTTATTGAGTATAATTCATATTTATTATTTATTTATTATAATTAATTAATTAATTTTATTTGGAGGCTAATTACTTTACAACCTGGACCACTAGGGAAGTCTACTGTCTAACTTTCTTTTGCATTGAATCCTCAATCTACATCTGCTGTTTTCTCCTCCTCATCCCCTTCTTCTGGTTCTGAGTGTGACTACATCTCAATCCAGAAAGCACAGTCTTCATATTCTTGCATTTTGAACACAAAGTCACACGTTTTAAAATGACCTAATTACACAAAGTTGAATTTTTCATTTAAAATCTTGTGGAACTAAAACTGTGAAGGAATATTTATTCAAGCCAGTCATAAAAATTTTAGAAATTCAAAAGCTTATCAGTAATAACCACTTGGTTGGTATTTAAATAAGTTCAAATATGGAAGTATAAGTTAAAATAGATATGAGGTACTTATTGAGATCACAAGTTTCAGAATTAGTTTTCATCAGCAAAATTACAGGGTAATTAAGTGGTTTCTTTTCACTTGTCTTATTCTTTATCAAAGACATCAAGTTCTCAACATATATAATAATTAGAATGAGAGAGTGGGTAAAAGCTATGGCCACTCTAATATCTCAAAAACCTCAGAATGTATTGCTAGTAAGTCCATTTTGTTGTCTTCATGATGCTTGTTTCAAATTTATCAACTGTTTTCAAAATTCTGACCATTTCTTTCCTG
Source organism: Bos mutus (assembly GCF_027580195.1). Classification (NCBI taxonomy): domain Eukaryota; kingdom Metazoa; phylum Chordata; class Mammalia; order Artiodactyla; family Bovidae; genus Bos; species Bos mutus. Next base: position 30,251,179 of record NC_091625.1, read on the forward strand.
AACTCATAAATAAAAACAGAAGTCTTTAGATGAATGTACTCCTTACTTATTTTCCCAACATCAATCTCAAACCTGCCTACAAAAAGAAAATAGTGAGAGGAATCTGTAACTGAAGGGAGGTGTGGGCAAAGAGAAAATTAAAAAAAAAATTAGAGTAACTAGAACTAGTTGAATATTCTAGTTCAAAACCAGTAGAAAAACTAAAACAATAAAAATGAAAGGATACTTAGGAATAGAAAGGAAAAAATGATAATAGTATAGTCCTAGAGAAAAGAGGAGAGAATGAAATCCACAGGCACGTGTGAAAAGATTGGTCTTGGCCTGGGGAATGGACATTTATTCTTTGTGTCAGGAGAAGATGAGGGTCCAGATATAACAGAACCCATATTTTCATTTCTCAGGGGGAGAGATAATATTTAATGACTTTTAGTAAAAATGATAGAACTTTGATATTTTAGCTGACAATATGAACAGCTCTAATTATTTTGCAGGGGACAAAATATAGACCCTGTCTAAAGCGATTCCTGCAACTGAGTTTAATGTAGCTATACCTATACAAAACTCAAGTGGACACTTAACTTCATAAAATCAAAATTTGTCTCCTTATTGCAAAATTCAGACTTAAATTGAAGAAAGTAAGGAAAACAACTAGACCATTCAGGTATGACCTAAATCAAATCCCCTATGATTATACAGTAGAATTGATAAATAGATTCAAGGGATAGGTCTGATAGAGTGCCTAAAGAACTATGAATGGAGGTTCATAACATTGTACAGGAGGCAGTGATCAAAACTAATCCCAAGAAAAACAAATGCAAAAAAGCAAAATGGTTGTCTAAGGAGGCCTTACAAATAGCTGAGAAAAGACGAGAAGCTATAAGCAAAGAAGAAAAAGAAAGATATATCCATCTGAATGCAGAGTTCCAAAGAACAGCAAGGAAAGATATAAGAAAGCCTTCCTCAATGGTCAATGTAAAGGAATAGAGGAAAACAATAGAATGGGAAAGAGGAGAACTCTCCAAGATATTAGAACTACCAAGGGAACATTTCATGCAAAGATGGACACAATAAAAGACAAAAATGGTACAGACCTAACAGAAGCACGGACTTAACAGGACCTAACAGGGAGGCCTGGTGTGCTGCGATTCATGGGGTCACAAAGAGTCGGACACGACTGAGTGACTGATTTGATCTAAACAGAAGCATAAGATATTAACAAAACATGGCAAGAATACACAGAAGAACTATACATGAAAGATATTTATGACCCAGGTAACCACGATGGTGTGATCACTCACCTCGAGCCAGACATCCTGGACTGTGAAGTCCAGTGGGCCTTAGGAAGCATCACTACGAACAAAGCTAGTGGAGGCGATGGAATTCCAGTTGAGCTATTTCAAATCCTAAAAGATGATTCTGTGAAAGTGCTGCACTCAATATGCCAGCAAATTTGGAATACTGAGCAGTGGCCACAGGACTGGAAAAGGGCAGTTTTCATTCCAATCCCCAAAAAGGAAATGTCAAAGAATGCTCAAACTACAGCACAATTGCACTCATCTCATATGCTAGCAAAGTAATGTTCAAAATTCTCCAAGCTAAGCTTCAATAGTACGTGAACCATGAACTTCCAGATGTTCAAACTGGATTTTGAAAAGGCAGAGGAACCAGAGATCAAATTGCCAACATCTGTTGGATCACAGAAAAAGCAGGACAGTTCCAGAAAAACTTGTACTTCATTGATTACACCAAAGCCTTTGTGGATCACAACAAACTATGGAACATTCTTCAAGAGATGGGAATACCAGACCACCTGACCTGCCTCCTGAGAAATCAGTATGCAGGTCAAGAAGCAACAATTAGAACTGGACATGGAAAAACAGACTCGTTCCAAATTGGGAAAGGAATACATCAAGTCTGTATATTGTCACCCTGCTTATTTAACTTATATGAAGAATACATCATGCAAAATGACAGGTTGGATGAAGCACAAGCACAATCAAGATTGCCAGGAGAAATATCAGTAACCTCATACATGGAGATGGCACTACCCTTATGGCAGAAAGCGAAGAAGTGCTAAAAATCCTCTTGATGAAAGTGAAAGAGGAGAGTGAAAAAGCTGGCTTAAAACTCAACATTCAAAAAACTAAAATCATGGTATCCAGTCCCATCACTTCATGGCAAATAGGTGGGGAAACAATGGAAACAGTGACAGACTTTATTTTCTTGGGCTCCAAAAGCACTGAAGTTAATGACTACAGCCTTGAGATTAAAAGACGCTTGCTCCTTGGAAGAAAAGCTATGATCAACTTAGTATACTAAAAAGCAGAGACATTACTTTGCCAACAAAGGTCCATCTAGTCAAAGCTATGATTTTTCCAGTAGTCATGTATTGATGTGATAGTTGGACCATAAAGAAGGCTGAACACTGAAGAATTGATGCTTTTGAACTGTTGTGTTGCAGAGGACTCTTCAGGGTCCTTTGGACTCAAGGAGCTCCAACCAGTCAATCCTAAGGGAAATCGGTCCTGAATATTCATTGGAAGGATGATGCTGAAACTGAAACTCCAATACTTTGACCACCTGATGTGAAGAGCTAACTCATTTGAAAAGACCCTGATGCTGGGAAAGATTAAAGGCAGGAGGACAAAGGAATGACTGATGATGAGATGGTTGGATGGCTTCACTGACTCGATGGACATAAGTTTGAACAAGCTCTGGAGTTTTTGATGGACAGGGAAACCTGGCTTGCTGCAATCTATGATGTCATGAAGTGTTGGACACGGCTGAGTTACTGAACTGTACTTAACTGAGATTTTACAAATGCTTGGCATCTGACACATTTTCTTTCAAACAGTACACAGAGTACTTGTACCTTGGGTTCTTGGTAAGTTCCCAGTGAGGATATTTCTACCTTTAATCTGCTGTCAGACTAGATGAAATGAAACATTAACTTTTAATTATCCTTGAATTATAAGGAATTTAGAGATTTCGTATCTAGACTCTCTTCCTATTACTTATCTCAGACTTAATCCATAGAATTGCCTCTTTTTCCAGCACTTTCTAATGTGTTTAGTAAAGTAATATATACACACACACACACAATTTGTTAGTTCTTGTTTCTTTTTTAATTTTTGTAAATTCAATGAACATATGCAGAGTTTTATTCTGTAACAGGAGTTAGGATTCTTCTTCCTAATTTGTTACTGACAACAATGTTTACTTTTTTAACTCTTCAAAATAAGAGTTCCAGAATTTAGTTTTTAACTCAATTCTTATAGCTTTCCTAAGCCAGTCATTCCTGCAAGTTGTACTTTTTAATACTTTATTGTGTTGCTTCCAGTTTTATGGTACGTAGGCCATCACAGATGCATTTAGGAGGAGATAGGTTATCAGTAAAGTAATTTTAAACAATAGGAAATGACTAACTTATAAATCTATTTTATTGAACTGATATCTTTTTATTACTAGCATAAGATATTATGCACTGTCGATAATATGTTGAATAGTAAGACCATATTCAGTTCAGTCGCTCAGTTGTGTCCTACTCATTTCGACCCCATGAATCGCAGCACGCCAGGCCTCCCTGTCCATCACCAACTCCTGGAGTTCACCCAGACTCACGTCCATTGAGTCAGTGATGCCATCCAGCCATCTCATCCTCTGTCATCCCCTTCTCCTCCTGCCCCCAATCCCTCCCAGCATCAGAGTCTTTTCCAATGAGTCAACACTTCGCATGAGGTGGCCAAAGTACTGGAGTTTCAGCCTTAGCATCAGTCCTTCCAATGAACACCCAGGGCTGATCTCCTTCAGAATGGACTGGTTGGATCTCCTTGCAGTCCAAAGGACTCTCAAGAGTCTTCTCCAGCACCACAGTTCAAAAGCATCAATTCTTTGGCACTCAGCCTTCTTCAAGTCCAACCCTCACATCCATACATGACCACAGGAAAAACAACAGCCTTGACTAGATGGACGTTTGTTGGCAAAGTAATGTCTCTGCTTTTGAATATGCTATCTAGGTTGGTCATAACTTTCCTTCCAAGGAGTAAGCGTCTTTTAATTTCATGGCTGCAGTCACCATCTGCAGTGATTTTGGAACCCCAAAAAATAAAGTCTGACACTGTTTCCACTGTTTCCCCATCTATTTCCCATGAAGTGATGGGACCGGATGCCATGATCTTCGTTTTCTGAATGTTGAACTTTAAGCCAACTTTTTCACTCTCCACTTTCATTTTCATCAAGTGGCTTTTGAGTTCCTCTTCACTTTCTGCCATAAGGGTGGTGTCATCTGCATATCTGAGGTTCTTGATATTTCTCCCGGAAATCTTGATTCCAGCTTGTGCTTCTTCCAGTCCAGGGTTTCTCATGATGTACTCTGCATAGAAGTTAAATAAGCAGGGTGACCATATACAGCCTTGATGTCCTCCTTTTCCTATTTGTAACCAGTCTGTTGTTCCACGTCCAGTTCTAACTGTTGCTTTCTGACCTGCATACAGATTTCTCAAGAGGTAGGTCAGGTGGTCTGGTATTCCCATGTCTTTCAGAATTTCCCACAGTTTATTGTGATCCACACAGTCAAAGACTTTGGCATAGTCAATAAAGCAGAAATAGATGTTTTTCTAGAACTCTCTTGCTTTTTCCATGATCCAGCGGATGTTGGCAATTTGATCTCTGGTTCCTCTGCCTTTTCTAAAACCAGCTCGAACATCAGGAAGTTCACAGTTCACATATTGCTGAAGCCTGGCTTGGAGAATTTTGAGCATTACTTTACTAGCATGTCAGATGAGTACAGGAAACAGGGATCAAGACCATCCCCATGGAAAAGAAATGCAAAAAAAGCAAAATGGCTGTCTGGGGAGGCCTTACAAATAGCTGTGAAAAGAAGAGAAGTGAAAAGCAAAGGAGAAAAGGAAAGGTATAAGATCTGAATGCAGAGTTCCAAAGAATAGCAAAAAGAGATAAGAAAGCCTTCCTCAGTGGTCAATGCAAAGAAATAGAGGAAAACAACAAAATGGGAAAGACTAGAGATTTCTTCAAGAAAATTAGAGATACCAAGGGAACATTTCATGGAAAGATGGGCTCGATAAAGGACAGAAATGGTATGGACCTAATAGAAGCAGAAGGTATCAAGAGGTGGCAAGAATACACAGAAGAACTGTACAAAAAAGATCTTCATGACCCAGATAATCACGATGATGTGATCACTCACCTAGAGCCAGACATCCTGGAATGTGAAGTCAAGTGGGCCTTAGAAAGCACCACTACGAACAAAGCTAGTGGAGGTGATGGAATTCCAGTTGAGCTATTCCAAATCCTGAAAGATGATGCTGTGAAAGTGCTGCACTCAATATGCCAGCAAATTTGGAAAACTCAGCAGTGGCCACAGGACTGGAAAAGGGCAGTTTTCATTCCAATCTCAAAGAAAGGCAATGCCAAAGAATGCTCAAACTACTGCACAATTGCACTCATCTCAGATGCTAGTAAAGACCATATTAGCAAATTGTAATTGGGGTTTTGTTTAAAATACAACCTCAAAGTCTAAGGCATATTTTGAAAAGCTAATAAATTGCTTCTAACACTTTCAAAATAATATGTTGCCTTAATGTGATCAAAGATTTTATATATCTATAATAATTTATGTCTCCTTGAATCATGTAGAGAGAGGACATTGAAATTTTGCTCATTTTAGCAACCTTTATTTTTCAACCTGATAAGCAGCGATGTATTCAGCATTTGATTGCAGTTTATACAACAAAAGCTTACTTATTTGGTGTATTTTCAGTTCAGAGCCTCCTTTTGATTTGGCACTAAATGGTTATTCTGAATATTAGATAAAGATGTACAATATGCAGTTTCAGCTTATCATTGGACTTAATTCTTGTAATGGCTCCATATTGTAGTACTTAGCAAAGTGCCAGGCCGTTACTCCTTCTCTGCAACCTCCTTTTGATCTCTAATTGATTCATGTTGATGAACTCATTTGTTCTGGACAGTTTATGGTCAAGTGATCTGTATCTTGTTTTTCTTTATCTATATTTTAAAAAGATGGTAACTCTCAATTTTTGAAGATGGGATAGAAAGAAAAGCAAGTGATTTGTAAACAAGTTGGAGAAAAATTGTTTTGATCATCATGTTAAACCAGGAGATTCTGTTTGACAGAGGTAGTTTAAAAATTTAGAAAAGGTAAGTAAAGCATGAAGTAGGATTTGTTATTTACAGTGAGTTGTGAAATTCTACTTCAAAAATATATGTTATATTTTATAGTTCAGTACAAAGCAGTATGTATTTTATATAATGACTGAAGATCAAAAGCTAGCTAATATCAAAAGTGATAGCAGAATAATAAAAAATTGATGGATTAATGAATTAAATTTTCTCTTAACCTATGCTACTAATTTCCTAAGTTATGGTTTCTAAATAAATAAATATCACAAGTTTCTTTAAAGATGTACTGATAGATAAAATAATGGTTTATTTTATAAGTATATTGAATATTCATGAGACTTCATTTTATATACATGAAAAGGAGACATAGTTCATTTTTATGTATTTTGATCAACATTGTGATTAAGTGGTTTCTTATATTTTAGTACAGATGTAATTAGACTTTGAAATTTGAACTAAAATACATGCTTAGTTTGTGAATTAATTTCTGATTATCTTTTAGTCTATATAAGTGTTGGCTTATCTGGCCAGTTAGGTTATATACTTTAAAAGTATTATCAAAGATAGGTTGATGAATCAGTTACTTCTGAAGCTAAGGCTCTAGGCTGTAGACTTGACTTGTAACCCTAAATTGTACTTCAGTCTTGGATATTCCACAAATGTCTATGATGAGTAATAATATGGAGTTATTATTTCCACCAGGGAGGGGAAAACACTTAAATCAGATACCACTTGCTTTTCTTTAAAAAATAATGTATTGAATGCTCCCTCAGTGCAAACACTTTGTATAAACTACCTAATTTAATACTCACACCAAACTTAAATCCCTTTTGTAGGTGGGGAAACTAGCACTTAATAAGAGTTAAATAGTTTTCTAAGGTTACATGACTAATGAAAAGTGATGCTTGTAGAAAAATCTTACAATTACCAAAGGGGAATGGCGGAGGGATAAATTAGGAATTTGGGACTAACAGATACACACTGCTATGTATAAAATAGACAACAAAGATCTAATGTAATAACCTATAATGGAAAATAATGAAAAATTATACATATGTATGTATAACTCATATATATATATATGTATGACTCATATGTATGTATATATAACTGAATGAATTTTCTGTACATCTGAAACCTTATAAATCAACTATACTTCATTTTTTTTTAAGTGATGCTTGGGTTGAAATTTAGGTTCATTTGATTCTTCAGGGTATAGGTTTTTGTTTTTTAATTATACTACCTTCCTTTTTTTGTTTATAAGGAAAAAGTTATTATTATGCTGATATTTGTAAAAAAATAATCAACCAGATTCCTTCATGATGCCTCAAATAGCAAACATGAACATATTTTAAAAGCTTCTACATGAATCACTTTCCATTAGTAATCACTGGTAATTTTGTATATCGTTGCACCATAAAATCATTACCTTTTCCATTTTGATTTGGGTTTTCTATCTTAATAGATGGACAGTTGTCCACTAATTAGAACACTAAATCAGTTTTGCACATCATTGTTTGCTTTTTTTTATATAGAGTAGGTGGTAAGATAATAAACAATGTCATTCAAAATTCTGTTTTCAATGTATCTTAAATCTTGGATTAAGACTAAAAATTATTCCTCTTTCCAGTCTCTTTATAGCCCTTATAAGTACCAGCAATTGGTTTATATTTGTTTAACTTTGTTTAATTGTTTTATATTTGTTTATATTATTTATGTGGTGGGAGAGGGTGATTTTCTACACATGAACGTCAAACATGAGAGTTATTTTGAGAGAATATGAAGCCGCAGTAGCATTTGGCTTAAGTCAATGAGAATCAAGACATGATAATTTGTTCCAAAGACAAGCTGTAAATTATCCTATGTCATGGACTTCAAAATCACTTATACATACTCAAAAGAGGAAATTTTAAAGACCCGGCACCCAAGAATGTTAACTTAGGATGAAACACACTGCAAGACACACAGATGGCAATCTAATTATTCATGCATACAGTTTTTAAATATGTTCACAAGCAACTAATCATATAACTGGACCTATTGAACTGCTTTGAAATCCAAGAAATTTTACTATTTTAAAATTTATTCAATTCTAAACCAGATTACAGGATGTTCTTTGAGGAAATTACTGTTCAAGGAGTGAAGTCACTCAGTCATGTCCGACTCTTTGCAATCCCATGGACTGTAGTCTGCCAAGCTTCTCTGTCCATGGGATTTTCCAGGCAAGAGTACTGGAGTGGGTTGCCATTTCCTTCTCCAGGGGATCTTCCTGACCCAGGGATCGAACCCAGGTCTCCTGCATTGCCGGCAGACACTTTACCCTCTGAGCCACCAGGGATTGATTGATTCAATAACTAAATCAACTTAGATCTTTTTTAAAAATTTATGTTTTTCATTTTGAAGATTTAAAACTTAAAATACACACACATAAGGTCTGGCCCACTAGGCATTAATAATTAAAACAGAGCTTTGTTACATCTTTGCTATGTTACATCTCTATTTATCTACAGGTAAACTAGTTAATTTAAAAAATAAGAATGAATTTCTATTACTTTATCAAAGAAACAAATGTGGTTATACATATATATATGTATCTTGACTATATTAATTTCTGAAATACTTGAGTGCAGGATAGTATATTGTTTTTGAGAATACTTATTAAATAGGGAAATCCCTGTAGTTGTGTGTGATTGTCATGGCTTTACTTTCCAACACAGTGTACTAAAAATTGTAGCAAAGACTTTATTCAACAAAATAAAACCATATAGCCACATTCACTCTTTCTGATTTATCACCATTATTTTTGACTTGGAATATCCCTCCCTCGGCATGCTGTTTTATGCCTTGTGATTCAGAGTGCCCTTTTATAGCATGCTGTAGTACTTCAGAAGGAGACAGCCCCAATTCCTAACATTGCCATAAATCAGAGAGTCTGTAGCTGCGGCAGTCCTTGCAGGTTATTCTACCCTAGAGTCTCTGACTTTTTTTTTTTTTTTTTTTTATCATTGAAGATGGGCTATTATACTACTGTTCTGGAAAGCTTAGGTATATGTAGGTCATTTTCTTAAATGAAAGAAGTTTTGCCTGTGTGGACTGTTTGCACATTAGTCGTAGGTACAATTTCCTTCATCTTTTATTTTCAGTTTGAGTTTCCCTTGAATTCAAACATAACTTTTCACACCAGAAATGTTCCTTCTCCAAAAGTGCCTTGCTCTCTTTAGCTTTAATTGGTAGCTTTAATCATTTTCTCTTAGATGTAGGCTGATAATAACTCATAATGTGTTCCCTTCAATGGGCATTGCATTTTAATAAAGAATATAAATATAAAAACTCTAATGGTGACATTTCAGGCATCCTGGCAGATAGCCAAGGGGGTAGTTCTTCCCATGAGCCTCTCATTGCTTTCGTGCCAGACCAGATCAGAATTTGTGTAAATCTTTAAGCCTGTCTTGCTACAGTGTGTGTCAAGAGAAGAATATTCTAGTGTCACAGGTACTCCTGTTACTTTTCTCACTCTGCAATATTATATGGGTTTTCTCTGTGTCTATATCTCTTCATTTTGATGTGTGCATTGAACATATTTTGTTGGCATTTTTTCTGTTCATTCTTCTGCTCAATGATTAGACTTCATCACTGCTCTTTGTAATTTCTCCCTTGTTTCTTCTCTAAGAAGAGTGTGATTGATATACCTGTATTGATGCTTGAACACTTCAGCAGAGTGACCATCACTTTATATACAGAAAAGTTGGCTTGGTTCAGCAAAACATCAGGTTAATAAAGGGAAGTATCACAAAATTCTGAAGCTAGTAGCATTAATGAAAATATAAGCAAGAAATATTCTTATTAAATGAAAGATGTTTCCAGAGTATCAGTAAGCAGTCACATCTTAAAAAATAGAGAAACTACTCTTAATGAAACTGTAGGGATGGATACACGCCATTATAAATTTGTCTAAACCATAAAATATACAATACCAAGAGTACATCCTAATAGAAACTACAGTCTTTGGATGATGAGTTTGTATTAAGGTCAGTTCATCATCAATAATACATTTGTTCAGTTGTGACAAATGTATACTATTCAGGTAGAGGATGTTGATAATGAGAGCTGTTCTGTATATATAGGGATAAGGGAGCATATGGGAAATCTTTATACCTTCCTCTCAATTTTGCTGTGAACCTAAAACTGCTCTAAAAAATTTATCTACTAAAACATAATATAAATGAAAATTAAAGATGGCATATATTAATGAATTGCATTAGTTCATTGTAAGAAAACAAAAGAATTAACAAAACAAATGAAGATACGAAGAACAATAACAGCTCAATTTATTGTGTGTTTATTTTATGACACACATTATGCTAAGAAAACTGAATAACTTACCTAATTAAATTCTCACAGTGACCCTGTAAGAAAGTATCATTATTATATTCTTCACAGATGATGAAACTGAGATAGGGAAGTTTGCTGCTGCTGCTGCAAAGTCACTTCAGTCGTGTCTGACTCTGTGCGACCCCATAGACGGCAGCCCACCAGGCTCCCCTGTCCCTGGGATACTCCAGGCAAGAACACTGGAGTGGGTTGCCATTTCCTTCTCCAATGCATGAAAGTGAAAAGTGAAAGAAAGGGAAGTTGCTCTGTCATGTCCGACTCTTAGCGACCCCATGGATTGTGGCCCACCAGGCTCCTCTGTCCATGGGATTTGCCAGGCAAGAGTACTGAAGTGGGGTGCCAGTTTAGTCATACATAAAATGTCACAGCTGGGGGAAGGGCCGGATTTAAACCCAAGGGTGCTAGACTGCAAATGTCTAATCACTCATGCACTGATCCATCTATTCATGTTGCACATATTTTGTATTTGTATTATAGTGCAGTGTATTACTGTAGACAATAGAAAAGAATAGGAAGCAGGTGGACATAGCAGACTAGTTTCATGTTTTGGTACACGCATGGATATTACTTGAACATGTTATAAGTAGAGTGGATCATGCATTTCTTGCCTAATTAAGAAAGAAGCCAAAGTTGAATTTATAAAAAAAAAAAAAAAAATTACAAGGTTAGGATTTTTTCCCCTAAATTTATTAAAGTCATCTTCCAGTAACCACTTATTTAGAACCAAAACAAAATTTTATTTGTTTTGTTAACAAAACCAAATCTAATTCATTAAGGAGAGTTATAGCTAGCTCTTAAATCAGGTTGAACGAGACTCTTTAGTTTTTTTTAAGTTTGTGTCTTCCTTCTCTTCTTTTTCTTTTCCTCTTTCTCCCTCTCCTGCCTCCCCTCCCCTACATACCTTCCTTTGCAATCCTTTGGAAATGTATTACTCCAGTAAATGAGGATGGGGGTGGGAAAGTAAAGGAAGAGATGATTGTATGGGTGGCAGTCTGAAGGTCAACTTCAGAAAAGATGACTCTCTGACTCATTAAATACCTATAATCTCACCCATGATAGGAACAACATAACCTATGCATTTAATGATTCTATCAGTCATTCCAAATAGAGACTAGACAAAATACTAGATGAATAACTAAAAGGCCTTTATTACTAGTGCCTTTGAATGGTTTTGTAGTGCTTCACATCATGTTTTATTTAGTTGGTTTTCATAATAAATGCACTTTGACTAAAGGATAAATGTTTTCTCATGCACATGTTCATTCATTTTGTGACTATATGAAACTATATTAGGAGCTCATGATACATCTTTACTTATCATTTCAAGATCCCTGAATGACTGGTATTAAAATCTTATTATAGTTAAGGATGAGGCAAATTGTCAGTCATGGTAGTCTAAAGCTACAGTGAAAATGTTGGAGCCAGGATTCAAAGCCAGTTTGGTCTCTCTCCACAGCTCATTTCTTTCCACTGTAATATTCTGCTTCCCGATGTTCAGAAATATTTAGCTGATTTATCCTTCTGTCTTTGTGTGTGTGTGCATGTGTGTGGGCTCAGTCATGTCCAATTCTTTGTTTTGCTTATCCACCTTTGGGTGCTAAATAGCCTTTAAAATCTGAACTTTTCCTTGGAAAAAATTGTGGCTTTGATGTCCATTGTGTGATGCCATGTTGCTTATATTGACCTAAATAATAATAATAGTAAATGAACCTGCTGGTGATTAAGTATCACCCAAGAGAACAACAGAAGCAGTCTAGTTAGTTTGGCTTCATTCTTCTATAGGGAGAACAGCTCAAATCAAAAGTGGTGTAGTTTCTATTGGAATGAAAATAACCTGGGCATTGCGGAGTGCCTGAGAATAGAAGGGGAAGGTTAAGAGAACTGTCAGCTTCTTTTAGTGAGATAGTAACAATAATGAAGCAGTACAAGAGGCCTTTATACCTTTCAGGAAAGCTAAACACAGCTACATACTGTTCTTGAAAATGTGAATGGAAAGAGAAAGATAGTAAAGGCTCTATATCTCTTTTCACTTAAAAACATTATACTCAGCAAAGTTATCAAAGACTTTGTCACCCACTATTATAGTTATTCAAGTTGATTTGAAATAAAATAGTTCTAGCTCTCTGATTAAACAGGCTCTTATATTAGGAATGATTTGGGAAAGAATGGGATTTTTATGAGTAATTAAATATTAAAAAATATTAAAAATTTTAAGTGAAGGTCAGTGTTACAAATGAGCATGAAATAAATACTAAATCATGTGCATTGTTTAATTCAGCCACACAAAACTAAAGGTTTTTGTTATAAATGGGATGGGAGGGTTGAAGAGAAAACTTTGTCAGTTAATTTTATTTTTTAATCTAATTCTCTTGTTGGTACAATGATTTGGAATCCAATATACCTATCAATTAATTTCCAAATTTCATTTATTTAGACTTACTAAATTAGAATGTATAAGGATATATTTTGAAAAATTTCTAGTTGATTCTGATATCTACCTTTGATTTGGTTTAACATGGAAAGTTGTCAATTTCCTATACACACATATTTTAAATATATATATACACACATACACACAAATACTTGACATATAAATATCTATATTTATAGATCTGTAAATATATATAGAGATCTCTGTATATCTATACATAAATTATCTATCTATATCCTCTTTAGACTGAAAATATCCTAAGATAGAATAATGTCTTATTTATTGTTGTATCTCTTGTGCCTAGAACCCAGTGCCTGGTTCCTAAGGAGCATCTCAGAACATACCTGGTCAAAAGAATAATTCTCACAGGAGAGTTGGATGGCAAGAATAGTGTCAGTTACCCAATTATCAGATTATCCATGGTTAGGGAAGCAGGTCCTAAGCACTACCTTAGTAGTGTTGAGAGACCTCAAACTCTGGGGATAAAACAGGAGGGGGGCTACTGAGAAGGTCAAATGGGAGAGCTACTCTTGTTAATGCCCTTCATGGAGCAATGCCTTGACCTGGCAAAGGGGCTTGTGTAACTCAGTCAAGCTATGAGCCATGCCATGTAGGGCCACCCAAGACAATGGGTCATAGTGAAGAGTTATGACAAAACATGGATCACTGGAGGAGGAAATGGCAACCCACTGCATTATCATTGCTGCGAGAACCCCAAGAACTGCTCAGTTCAGTTGCTCAGTTGTGTCTGACTCTTTGCCACCCCATGGACTGCAGCATGCCAGGCTTTCCTGTCCTTCACCGACTCCCAGCGCTTACTCAAACTCATGTCCATCAAGTTGGTGATACCATCCAACCATCTCATCCTTTGTCTTCCCCTTCTCCACTTGCCTTCAGTCTTTCCCAGCATCAGGGTCTTTTCCAATGAGTCAGTCCTTTGCATCAGGTGGCCAAAGTACTGGAGCTGCAGTTTCAGCATCAGTCCTTCCAATGAATATTCAGGACTGATTTCCTTTAGAATTGACTGGTTTGATCTCCTTGCAGTCCAAGGGACTCTTAAGAGTCTTTTCCAACATCACAATTCAATAGCATCAAATCTTCAGCCTTCAGGTTGCTTTATGATCCAACTCTGACATCCAAATATAACTACTGGAAAAACTATAGCTTTGACTTACATGGACCTTTGTTGGGAAAGTAATGTCTTTGCTTTTTAATATGCTATCTAGTTTGATCATAGCCTTTCTTCCAAGGAGCAAGCGTCTTTTAATTTCATTGCTGCAGTAACCATCTGCAGTGATTTTGGAGCCCCCCCAAATAAAGTCTGTTACTGTTTCCATTGTTTCCCCATCAATTTGCCATGAAGTGGTGGGACCAGATGCCATGATCTTAGTTTTCTGAATGTTGAGATTTGAGCTAACGTTTTCACTCTCCCCTTTTACTTTCATCAAGAGGCTCTTTAGTTTCTCTTTACTTTCTGCTATAAGGGTGGTGTCATCTGTATATCTGAGGTTACTGATATTTCTCCTGGCAATGTTGATTCCAGCCTGTGCTTCATCCAGCCAAGCATTTCGCATGATGTACTCTGTATAGAAGTTAAATAAGTAGGGTGAGCTTATACAGCCTTGACATACTCCTTTCCCGATTTGGAGCCAGTCTGTTGTTCTATGTCCAGTTCTAACTGTTGCTTCCTGACCTGAATACACATTTCTCAAGAGGCAGGTCAGGTGGTCTGGTATTCCCATCTCTTAATCATTTTCCACTGTTTGTTGTGATCCACACAGTCAAAGGCTTTGGCATAGTCAATAAAGCAGTAGATGTTTTTCTGGAGCTCTCTTGCTTTTTCGTTGATTCAGCGCATGTTGGCAATTTGATCTCTGGTTCCTCTGCCTTTTCTAAATGCAGCTTGAACATCTGGAAGTTCACGGTTTACATACTGTTGAAGCCTGGCTTGGAGAATTTTGAGCATTACTTTACCAGTGTGTGAGATGAGTACAATTTCTCTTTTTATTTCCCCATGATTTTGTAAGATGGTTGAGTCTTGAGCTCATGCTCAAGACTCAAGATTCCCCAGATTATTAAGAATTGTTTTTGTCATATATGACATTTCATATGAAAATATATTTTTACCTTGTTTTGTTTATTAATGCATTTTAAGAACTTCAAGGAATGCCTGATACATAATAAAGGTTCAATAAATATTTACTTAAAATTAAAGTTAACATATTTTTGTGGAGACTTTAATTAGTCTTGGTAGGATTTTTCAGTTTATATTTTATAATCTTATAGAATATTTTATAGTCTTCCAAAGTCTCATTGGACTTTTCCAACAACTGCAGGTAGATTCGACTGTTACTATCCTAGCTGTTTTATGCAAGAGGAAACTAAGGCCCAGAAAGATCAAATTTCTTCTTTTATTTCACAAATTTATATGTTTAGAATTAGAAAGATTTTAAATATTGTTTGCTTTAAATCTTCTGCATTCCCAACAAAGCTTCTTACAGTTGAGTTCTTTTAATGGTGAATAAGGTCTTGCCCCTTAAAACACTTCTGCCCATCCTCTTCACTCCACACAGCATTCTGCTTTTATGTATGTGAAGTCATTTGTATATGATAGGCTTTCAACATCTGGGGGGAAAAAAAGGCAGACACCTTCTGAGAACTCTCTTGTCCTCACTAAACACTTTGGTTCCTTTAGCCATTCCTTGTGAGATGTGGTTTTGAGACGGTTTAACCACCTATTCCCTTGCTTCCACATATGCTTCAGTTAGTTTAGTTCTTTCAATCATTGTAGTCATGACTCAGATCAACATCTGTTTATGAGTCCTAATGAAGTTCTATTTGATTTGTCTGCACTGTTTCATTTAAACTTTGCTGTAACTCAGTTAAATTGTTTTAGTGAAGATTCTGATTACAGAAGCAAAAAGGCATTTGAATTAACTTAAGGAAAGTAAAGAGAAAAAACAACATGGATTTCATGGCATGGACTGTCTAAAACTCAGTGGGAACTTTTGAAAAGCAGGAAGTTGCCTAGGTGTGGAGCTTCATGGTGAGAAATTAAAAGAAGACCTCACTAGGGATGAGGTGTTGATAAAAAGGCTTGGGAGGGTTTATAACACAGAGCTGTCATATTTGTTTCATAGATAAATTGTCAAGGTTTTCTGGAAAATTTAAACTTTTTTTGTTTGTTTCACCTAGTTGACTACTCATGCCCTAATAGACCTTCTACCAGCTTATAGCTAACTGATTTACCCTGAAATATATATATATTTATATAAATATATTTATATAAATATATATTTATATTTTATATAAATATAAATTTATATAAATTTATATAAATATATATATTTATATTTTTTTTATTATATAAATATATATTTATAATTTATAAATTTATAAATATATTTATATATATTTATATAAATATATTTATATATATATATAAATATATATATAATATATGTGTATTTGTGTGTATATATATATATATATATATTCTGCCTGAAATGTATTTTCCATTTTTTTGTTCACTCTTTCAATATGCTGCATACCACCAGACCCTGAGAAATTTCAGCGGCAGAAGTTCTTTGAATTTTTATTGTATTTCCCATCCTCTGATATACAATTGTCTTACCAGTATGTCTAGAATAGTTGTTATTTCTTGCTCACTTGGTGAGAACAACTTGGTGGGACCTTGAAACAGATCATCCCTGGATTGCTGACCTGTAGTAACTATGACATAATGTGTGTTGTTTCAAGTCACTAAGTTTTCAGGTAATTTGCTGTGAAGTATAGATAACCTATATGCCTTATATACTCCGTCTTTTATTTAAAGTTACAATCAGAACTGGTAAGTTTGATTCTCTATAGGTCACTTTTCTGTCTCAGGGAAGTCAATTTTAAGTAATGAGTGAAAAATATTGTATATAGGAAAGATGACTACTTAGGTTAATATTCCAAACCAGAGTACCTTTGAGAATAAAAGCTGGCATGGTTAATGATTAATAAGCATAAGAAGAACTCTTCTACGTAGATAGAGAGGGTCACCTGACTCAAAAAACAGTGACTTCCTGGGCTTGTGGAAAGGGATGGCTAAGGCAGAAGAGAAAGTTGAATATGGCAGGCAAGAGGTTCATCTATTTGTTCATGGGCATTATTTTCCCTGTTACATAACTGGAAAACTGAGACTCAGGTGAATTGTCTTTTAAATGGCAATATATCATATTAAAACTGATGGATCTGGGATTAATACCCAGATTTGTGTCATTTTTGAGCTTATTATTCTTTCTACTTAATCATTGCATCTCTGTGGAACCCAATGTGCTGCTCTAGTGTAGTCAGAAAGCCAGGGCAGGAGTATTTTTTTGCTGTTGTTGTTCTGGATTATTCTAGAAATGATCCTTGTTCAGTTCTCAACTTTGGGTGCACATTAGAATTATCTAGAGAAGTTTGAAAATACCAAATGCCTACTCTTCTTCTCAAAATTAGCAAATCAGAATCTTTTGCAGATCAGGTATCAGTATTTTAAAATCTTGTCTGATGATTCCTTTCTGTAGCCAATCTTGAGATGAAGGAGCCTTATAAGGGCTGGTAGTTGGGGAACAGACATGAAGACTTTGGATTGGGAAGGATAATGCAGGGTTTTTGAGGTCAAATTTTCTTATTTAACTTTTCTTTTCCTCTCATTGCCAAGAGAGGCCTGGAAATCTGTATTTTAAGCAAGTGTCGCAATTCTTATCAGATAAGTTTGGGACTTGCTGATCTAATCCATCCTCAAAAATGGGCTATTGTATTTAGTTATAATAATGCCTCGTTTCTTTATTAAAGTACGTTATACTCAGCATTGACATTTAGACTTCAGTTACTTTTTCTGATGCTCAGAAAAAAGTAGCTTTCTGAAAAATCATTTCTGAAAATTCGTAAGTGGGTGGCTGGTCAGTGTTTCTACTAGTGGGGATAAGTCTTTGACACTGAGAATGAGAAATAGAGATCTAATATTTTTTCTCAGGTATTAGAAAAATATCAGATGTTAACAAGTCTACTGCTTTGCTATTTTTAGTGTATTAGGAAGACTAAAGGATATAAAATATTCATAACTGATCTCTTTAATCATTTGCCTTTACATTGAAGAAGAGGAGCTTTTTTCTTTAAATTTTCTCAGCTTTTTTTTCATCCAGAAAGAAAATAAAATGCTTTTTCTATGAAAATGGCTACATCTATAGTCTCTTGAATTTTACCTCAGAGCAGATGTATTTCTGCAGGTGTTAGAGATAGGCATAGGCACATGATTTAAGATGAGAAGGAAAAAGCAAGTCGCTCAATTAAAACTACTGTGGGAATTTTGGGGAGAAAGTAATTACCAGAGTTGGAACTTATCCAGGACAACAGTTAATGCTCCTATGCATAATGAAGAAGGAAAATGGGAAATGAGTCTATCCCCACCTCCACCCCTTGTGTCAGAGTGTATTACATTTATGTTCTTGTTGCTACGTACAACTCAGATAGAAGAGAAATTTATTACCAGCTTTATAGAAAAAGACACGTGGTTAGTTTGTACCTCATAATTCAAAAGCCACAGAAGCCCCAGCAAAAATCCCCAAACTGAAATTTCTTCCCTGTCACAGAGTGTTTAAATGGCATGCAGTATGTGAGCTGATAGCCATCAGTCAGGCGTCATATGCTATGGTATCCAGCAAGCCCCAAAATATTATATTCTAGATTCATAGAAACAAAGTACATGATCTTATTTATCAGAGAAGTAGAGATTCAGTTCAGTTGCCCAGTTGTGTCCGACTCTTTACGACCCCATGAATTACAGCAAGCCAGGCCTCCCTGTCCATCACCAACTCCTGGAGTTCACTCAAACTCATGTCTGTCGAGTTGGTGATGCCATCCAGCCATCTCAGAGATTACAAATATAATATCATTAAAGCATAAGAATCATTATATGATCACTGAAGTATTTTTCTCTCTTGATTTATATATATGTGTGTGTGTTCAGTTGTATCTGACTCTTTGTGACCCCATGGACTGTAGCCTACCAGACTCTTCTGCCCATGGAACTTTCCAGGCAAGAATACTGGAGTGGGTTGCCATTTCCTTCTCCAGTATATGTACGTATACATATAAATATTAACAAGTTAAATAAAAACACATACACTTGGGCAATATCTATCTAATTGGTATTGTCGGACATTTCAATTTAATGTAACTTTAATATGTTTGGTTTTAGTTCTGTCATTTTTTTTCTGTATTTTTCCTTGTTTTCCTTTTTTAAAAAAATTCCACTTTCTGCAGTTTATTTGAACATTTTTTAGTGTTGAATTTTAATTTTTTCATTGTATTTTTGACTGTGTATCCTTGTATTTTCTTAAATGGTTGCTGTAGGGATTATAATATACATACTTAACATTTGACTTACTCAGAATAAATTATCTACCACTGAAAGTGGAATGACGATTTTACTACTGTGTAGGTTTTTTTTTTTTTTTAACTATATCTCTCCTTTGTGCTTTAGTCATCTCATATATTACATATACATACATGGAAAATCTCATCAGATATTATTATATTTGTTTTCAACTGTCAAACATATTTTAAAGAGCCTAATAGGTGAGGAATGATCTATTTTATTTACTCACTTAAAATTATTTTTACAGATATTTACTATTTCTGTTGCTTATCTTTATTCTTGATTTTTCCAAGTTTACTTCTGGCAATATTTCTCTTAGCTAAAGTAATTTATTTATCAGTAATTCTAGAATAGGTACATTGGTTATAGATTCTTATAACTTTATGTCATCTGAGAATGACTTTTCTTTCAACTTCATTCCTGAAGGATATTTGGCTGCTTACAGATTAAATGGGTTGACAATTCTTTTCCTTCATGTACCTTCTTCTTTCCGGTTCATGTTTTCTAACGAGAAACATGCAGTCATTTGAATTATTTCCCTGTAGTACGTGTTCCATTTCCTTTGGCTGCTATAGAGATTTTTTGTTTATTGTGTTTATGCATGGATTTTTTTGGTTATTATGTGTTTATGCATGGATTTCTTTGAATTAATCCCATTTGAGCTTTGATTAGATTCTTGAATATGTAAGCTCTTGTCTTTCACCTAATCTGGGACATTTTTAGTCATTACTCAAAATATTTTTCAGCACCACATTCTTTCTTCTCTCCTTCTAGGACTCTGAAAACATAAATATTAGACCTTTTGTTGTTGCCCCAAGGCCCTTGGGGCTATATTTATTTATTTTTAATGTATTTTCTTCAGATTTGACAGTTTCCATGGATCTTTCTTTAGGTTCACTGACTCTTCTGTAATCTATATTTAAATTTTAAGCCTATCCATTGAGCTTTTAATTTCTATTATATATAAATATATAGTTCAGTTACAAAATTTCTCTTTCTTCTTTTAATCTATTTCTTTGGTATTTATATTTTCCCACTCATTTCAAGAATGTTCACAGTTGCCTATTGAAACACTTTGTAATAGATACTTTTAGGTCTTTGTCAAGTACATCCAATATCTTGCTTCTGCATTGCCATCAGTTGATTGTCTTTTTCTATGAGCTTTTTGTATTGTTTTTCTTCATATGCTTAGTAATTATGGATTGCTATCTGGGCATTTTAAATATTATGTTACAAAGTTCTGAATCCTATTGTAAAGTCTATATGACATGTTAATAATTTTGTTTTAGCAGACAATCAATGTAGTTAGGTTCAGAGCACAAATTCCAACATACCTAAGTGCTATAGTTTGTCAGGTCAGTTCTAAAAGCCTATTCAGTGCTATTCAAATTTAAATGTGTGCACCACACCATGGTTAGAGTCTAGGGTGTCAATCTGTAAGTTCCCTTCTCAAACTCTTTGAAAGGCTGGATCGGATCTACATTATTCACCTTGAAGTTGAGCCCATGGAGTCATAAACAGCTTTAAGGACTTGTTTTCCTGAGTTTCTCTATCTTTATCTCTCTGCAGTCCCTCCAGTATAGCAGTTTTCTGAGGCTTCCTTTTCAGTCTTTTAGACAGTGAAGTAGTGTTTTCATGGCCATGGTTTGCTACTTGCTTCCAGGACTGCACTCACATCTGGAAAGATAAGAGACAAAAACAATGGGTCATGTGACCAACCTTCATGAAATTACAGTTCTACCAATCAGAAAGATGGGTTTCCTCTTCAGAATTTTGGTTCCTGCAACGTCCAGTTCCCAATGCTACTGCTAACTCACCATAGGATTGCCTGTGTGCTAAGGTTTGAGAGGCTACAGACAAAGATGAGAAGGTATTTCCACACTCTGTGCTTTAGGGGTTCTCTTTATCACTTCTTAAATCAGGACTAAAGTCCTCCTTCCTGAGATCTTTCTATCTGCACCCTAATACTCCTTTCGGTTTTGAACATCATTGAGATGAGATTCTAGGGAAAAATAAATGGGAAGCTTATCACTGATTCTGGTCTTCTTTCCTCACCCATTTGTTACTATTTACATTCTAGAGACATCAGATAGCTGTTCTGGTCCAGATTTTATAGCTGCATTCAATAGGAAAGACAGAGTAGAATGTGCTTACCCTATATTGGAATTTCATCCTTCAACTCTTATTTTAAAATTCTAGTCAAGACTAAATAATTACCTTAATTCTTCCCTTACATTTCCATTGAAATTGGTCAACCTAGCTCAAAAGATCTTTATGTATATACATACACAGAAGTATAAAGAAGCTGTTCATATTTGCTTGTTTCAAAAAAACATTGAGAACAGTTTTGAAGTGGTTTAAATCATAAATGTGCAGCTTCAGTCTTACATTGTCAGTAATCTGTTAAATATGATGGAGTGAAGAGGCTAGAAATGACTACAGACTAATTTCAATAAAACATTTATAGAGTATTTTGTGTACAGAAATATACAGTAATATCAAAGAAATAAAGACATATTTTTAAATGTATTTAATATTCAATAACTATGCATATTATGCTTAATGCTTAAAACTTATTGGCTGCTGCTGCTAAGTAGCTTCAGTCATGTCCGACTCTGTGCGACCCCATAGATGGAAGCCCACCAGGCTCTCCCATCCCTGGGATTCTCCAGGCAAGAACACTGGAGTGGGTTGCCATTTCCTTCTCCAATGCATGAAAGTGAAAATGAAAGGGAAGTTGCTTAGTCCTGTTCGACTCTTAGTGACCCCATGGACTGCAGCCTACCAGGCTCCTCTATCCATGGGATTTTCCGGGCAAGAGTGCTGGAGTGGGGTGCCATTACCTTCTCCAAAATTTATTGGCAAAATGACACAAATCCATAAAAGTTTAATTCTTTGATACAATTGTATATTAAACTTAACTCCTGGTTTCACATGTGTATGAAAAGAGTGGTATAGACAGACAGTATATTCTATGAATTCTAAGTAAGAGACCCTGCTCTGGAGTGCTGGGAATTGGAGATGTTTTCTACAGAAATGATCATGTGAGTCTGTGGGACGGGAGAATGTAGATGGGAGGGAAACAAGGATGCAGACTGTACTACCACGCAGGAACAAAGACCTACACGGAGTTATACACACAAATTACAAGTTCAGACCTTTGCCTTGGACCCCTCTGTCAGTGTCCCTCTACCAGGACCACTTTGTTATGAACTGAGTGTGAATCTTCATTTTATTATCCAGCATATCCAAAGTGTTGAATTCCTAACACATGATCCATATTTATCCTAATATCAGGCAAAAAGAAAAAAGAAAAAAACTGAACATTTGCACCACAGTAACAACTTTTTCATTATAAGGCTAGGCTCAATGAATTTTATTAAAGTACCAATGAGTTTTAAAACCTCTAATGAAAAGTAGTTTTCATGAGTAATTAGTGACTTTAATACAATTTTTGTAGGGTAGAGCATTATTATGCTAATTATACAGGGAGAATGTTATTAATAGTCATCAAATTTGGTTATGCTCTACATAAAGTTTTGCTATTCATTAAAAATAATAACAACAATAACAGCACAATAGCTCTTTGGAGTATTCTGTCAAAATCCGCCACATGCCTTGTTTATTTAAATATGGAATACTAGGTAGTTTCCTGAGTCTAAAGGAAAGAAAACATTGTATGACCTTACTAAGTTATAACCTATCTCTCTCTTACTAGATTTTCTGGGTCCACTGCTGAGGTTAAAGAATGGGTACAATCTCAATGTTAATTAAACACATTTTAATTGCTTTTATAATGCTTATATTTTAAAATATGCATTAGATTTGGTTGCATGTACCTGAGGCCTAATATAAGGGTATCTTGTACAAGGTGAATTTTATTTTCTTTTTCACAAAAATACCTAGTTATATGGGTCTCTGCTTCATGAAAATGCCAAGGGACTAGGCTCCTCCTCCCTTGCTGCTCCCCTAATGATGTCAGTAGGACTTATCTTTCAGATCTTCTTCTGTGTGTTGCCATCATCCTCATCTGATAATAGGATGACTATAGTAAAATACCTAAGCCTTATACTTCACATCAGAAAGTCAGTGGAAAAAAGTAAATCTCTTACCAGAAGTCAGAAAAAAAATTCATTTACTCTATGTCCTTCCCTGACCTGCTCACCTTAGCCAAAGGATGAGATGGACTAACTAACTTAGAACTAATTAGGGATCCCAGGGTAAAGTCAACTTTAGTTAAACCACCTTGGCTGTATTGGAGTAAATTCTTTAATAGAAAATTACAGTATTATTGCTGGAAGAAAGGAGAATTTGACACTGGAGAGGTAAATATTATATTTCCACTAAACAGTATTATTGTGAGTGGTATGCATACCAAAACCACTATAAATAAAATTTTATATATCTCAACCTCTAACCATCAGAGGTTCATTGTTTGCCTCGTTTTTAAGTGAAAGAGATGTAACTGCTTCATCACAAAGACCAGGATGGAAAAATCACCTTGAAATCACTGATACAGACTTTAAAAGAGTAAAGTAAAAGGATAGAGTCCAAAAAAGTAGAGATTGCATCTTGGAATCATTTGGGGAACTGCAAGACTGGCTATAAATGTAAATGTCAAATATAAACCAAAAAGCTATAAAAAGCTTGAAAAATATTTGAATAACCTTGGGGAGGTGAGATAGAGTAAGAGAGACTATTAAACTATTTAAGAAACCCAGAAGTCATAAAAGATTTATGTTTAACTACATGCACATTAAATAAAAATAAGAATGACAAAGGATAACACAACCCAAAAGTTACTTGTGAAAAATGTTAACAAATATAGGGAAATTAATGTGTCTAGAATGCAAAGGCTTAGTTCTTTTAAAAAATCAATAAAATGATAAAACTCTAGCCAGGCTGACTAAGAAAAAAGAGAAAGTTACAGATTAATAATATCAGAAACGAAAGGGATTATCATTACTGATCTGATGGTCATTAAAAGAATAATAATGAAATATTGTATGGTAGGCCTGGCGTGCTGTGATTCATGGGGTTGCAAAGAGTCAGACATGACTGAGCGACTGAACTGAACTGAACTGATACCCTCAAATTGATAACTTCGATGAAATGGACCAGTTCCTTGGATGATACAAACTATCACTTCACAAACAGGAAAGATAATCAAAATACATGTTGATTGAGAAGACTGAATCAACAATTAACCTTCTAGATTAGTGCTATTCAAAAAAATAGAACAAATAGGATATAACTAATTATCCTATTTGTTCTATTTTCTTTGAATAGCACGAATATATACACTAATATGTGTATATACATATACATACATATATATATATATATATATATATATATATATATGATTTAGTGTAAGGGATTGGCTCATGTGATTATGGAGACTGAAAAGTTCCATGATCTGCAGTTGGCAAGCTGGAGACCCAGGAAAGCTTATGTTATAGTTACAGTCTGTGTTCAAAGGCTTGAAATCAGAAGAGCCAATAAGTTCCAGTTCAAAAACTGGCATGTTTGAGACCCCAAAACAGCTAATTTTTTCAAATTGAATCTAAACGGAGGAAAAAGACTGCCCAGTTCAGTTCAGTCACTCAGTCGTGCCCAACTCTTTGTGACCCCATGGACTGAAGTATACCAGGCCTCCCTGTCTGTCACCAACTCCCAGAGCCTACTCAAGCTCATGTCCATCAAGTTGGTGATACCATCCAACCATCTCATCCTCTGTTGTCCCCTTCTCCTGGCTTCAATCTTTCCCAGCATCAGGGTCTTTTCCAGTGAGTCAGTTCTTTGCATCACGTGGCCAAAGTATTAGAGCTTCAGCTTCAGCATCAGTCCTTCCAAAGAATAATCAAGACTAATTTCCTTTAGGATGGAATGGTTGGGTCTCCTTGCAGTCCAAGGGACTCTTAAGAGTCTTCTCCAGCACCACAGTTCAAAAGCATCAATTTTTCGGTGCTCAGTTTTCTTTATAGTCCAACTCTCACATCCATACAGGACTACTGGAAAATCCATAGCCTTGACTAGACAGACCTGTATTGGCAAAGTAATGTCTCTGCTTTTTAATATGCTATCTAGGTGGTTGGTCATAACTTTTCTCCCAAGGAGGAAGCTGAAGGATGTAAGATTAATATACCAAAGTCAATTGCTTTCTATATATGAGCAATGAAAATTGGAATTTGAAATTAAGAACATAATATCATTTACAATATGAAAAATGAAAAATTTAGGTCTGGATCTAACAAAATGTGTTCAGTATCTCACTAGGAAAATTGTAAAACTCTGGTGAAAGAAATCAAAGAATCTCTACACAGAGAACTATTTCCTGTTCAAGTTCCCAACTTGATCTGTAGATTCAATACAGTTCTAATCCAAGTCATAGCAGTTATTTAGTGGCTATATACAAGCTTATTCTCAAGTTTCTATGGACAGGCAAAATGACCCAAAATAGGCAACATAACACTGAAGGAGAACAAAAGTGGAAGATTGACACTACCTTTACAGTTTAGGGGACGACAGAGGATGAGATGGCTGGATGGCATCACCGACTCGATGGACGTGAGTTTGAGTGAACTCCAGGAGATGGTGATGGACAGGGAGGCCTGGCGTGCTGCGATTCACGGGGTCGCAAAGAGTCAGACACGACTGAGCGACTGAACTGAACTGAACTGAACAGAACTGATGATAGTGTGGTATTAGTCGAATAACAGACAAACATATCAGTGGAACAAAACAAAGCCCAGAAATAGATTTATTCAGATATAGTCAAATGATCTTCTACAGAGTAGAAAAGACAACTCAATAAAGGAAATGTTTTTCAATAAGTGGTACTAGAACAACCGAGTATTCATATATGGAACAGTTAATGTTGATATAGACTTTAACATTTCACAAAAACTAACTTGAAACTGAAGTTAAATTAAAAGACACTTGCTCCTTGGAAGAAAAGCTATGACCAACCTAGACAGCATATTAAAAAGCAGAGACACCACTTTGCCAACAAAGGTCTATCCAGTCAAAGCTATGGTTTTTCCAGTAGTCAGGTATGGATGTGAGAGTTGGACTGTACAGAAAGCTGAGCACTGAAGAATTGATGCTTTTGAACTGTGGTGTTGGCAAAGACTCTTGAGAATCCCTTGGACTTCAGGGAGGTCCAACCATTTAGGTCCATTCTAAAGAGATTGAATATTCTTTTGAACTGATATTGAAGCTGAAACTTCAATACTTTAGCCACCTGATGTGAAGAACTGACTCATTGGAAAACTGTGGTGTTGGCAAAGACTCTTGAGAATCCCTTGGACTTCAGGGAGGTCCAACCATTTAGGTCCATTCTAAAGGAAATCAGACTTGAATATTCATTGGAAGGACTGATATTGAAGCTGAAACTTCAATACTTTAGCCACCTGATGTGAAGAACTGACTCATTGGAAAAGACTCTGATGCTGGGAAAGATTGAAGGCAGGAGGAGAAGGGGACGACAGAGGATGAGATGGTTGGATGGCATCACCGACTTGATGGTCATGAGTTTGAGCAAGCTCCAGGAGTTGGTGATGGACAGGAAAGCCTGGCATGCTGCAGTCCATGGGGTCATAAAGAGTTGGACACAACTGAGCAACTGAACTGAACTGAAGTTAAAATGTAAAACTGTAGATAGAAGATAAAGAGACCCAAATGTAAATAACCTTGAGTTTAGCAATAAATTTGTGGATATAACACTAAAAGCACAATCTATGAAAGAGAAATTAAGTTGGATTTTATTAAAATTAAAAACTTCTTCCCTTAAACAGGCATTGTTATGATAACGAAACAATAGGTCACAGACTGGGTTCAACTATTTGCAAGACGCCTATCTGATAAGGGATTTATATCCAAAAATATACAAAGAGCTTTTGCAACTAAAAAGTAAGAAAACAACCTGAATAAAAAATAGGCCAAATCTCTGAACATACATATCCTAAAGGAAGATATACATAAAGGAAATAAGTATATGAAAAGATATTAACTATCTTGTCACTAGGAAATTGTAGGTTAAGATAGTAATGTGATGATATGACGTCCCTACTAGACTGGCTTAAATCCAAAAACTGAGCACATCAGATGCTGGTGAGGATGGAACCTAAAAGAAACCCTCATTCATCGCTAGTAGGAATGCAAAATAGTGCAGCCATTTTAGAAGACTATTTGGAAATTTCTTATAAAGATCAACATAGATTTACTGTATAATCCAGCAGTCACTCTCTTAGGTATTTATCCAATTAAGGTGAAAACTTGTGTCTATACAAAACCCAGTACATAAATGTTTTTGGAAGTTTTTACTTATTTATTTAACTGGAGTATAAATGCTTTACATTATTGTGTTAATTTCTGTCATAAAAAAATGTGAAATTAGCTATATGTATACATATATCTCGGCAATGGCACCCCACTCCAGTACTTTTGCCTAGAAAATCCCACGGACGGAGGAGCCTGGTAGGCTGCAGTTCATGGGGTTGCTAAGAGTCAGACACGACTGAGCGACTTCACTTTCACTTTTCACTTTCATGCATTGGAGAAGGAAATGGCAACCCACTCCAGTGTTCTTGCCTGGAGAATCCCAGGGACAGGGGAGCCTGGTGGGTTGCCGTCTCAGGGGTTGCACAGAGTCGGACACGACTGAAGCGACTTAGCAGCAGCAGCAGCATACGTATATCTCTTCCCTCTGGCTCCCTCCTCCCACCTCCTTCATCCCATTCCTTTAGGTCATCCCAGAGCAGTTTCCCACTAGCTGTTTAACACACAAGTATATATATGTCAGTGCTACTCTCTCAATTTGTCCTGCCTTCTCTTTCCAGTCCTATGTCCACAAGTATGTTCTCTACATCTGCGTCTCTATTCCTGACCTATAAGTAGGTTTATTAGTACCATTTTTCTAGATTCCATATATGTGTGTTACTATATGATATGTTTTCCTCTTCCAACAAATTTTTTAAAATTTTCATTTCCATGGTGGATTCCTCTTTGCCTTCTCCCAGTTAAAGGAAACCACTCTTTTGACTCATATTAGCATATAATGGCACCCCACTCCGGTACTCTTGCCTGGAAAATCCATGGACGGAGGAGCCTGGTAGGCTGCAGTCCATGGGGTCGCAAAGAGTCAGACACGACTGAGCGACTTCATTTTCACTTTTCACTTTCATGGATTGGAGAAGGAAATGGCAACTCGCTCCAGTATTCTTGCCTGGAGAATCCCAGGGACAGAGGAGTCTAATGGGCTGCCGTCTATGGGGTCGCACAGAATCGGACATGACTGAAGTGACTTAGCAGCAGCAGCATATTAGCTCTATTTTTAAGTTTAATCTAAGTATACTCATGTACTTTCTTTAACTGGCTTTTTGTGTTTCTGGTTGTCTATATGTATAAACTCTTGTTTTCAGGGTTGTTGTGGCTCTAATTTCTTATGCATTCTTCCTTATGAGGTTTATAACGTACTTGGTAAGCTCCAGGGAAAAATGCACTGATGGTAATTTTATTGAAATTAAACTTTTAAATTTAGAATTGAAATGTATGTGATGTTAAATATTCTTTATGCCATGGTGGAGTGTTTCTACTCATTAAAGTCTCTTTGTGTATGTTTTTTATTTCAGTACTCAGTTTCTGAACCTTTATTGTTGTTTGCTATGATACATGGAGGGCTTCCCAAGTGGTGCTAGTGGTAAAGAACCTGCCTGCCAATTCAGGAGACATAAGAGATACAGGTTCAATCCCTGGGTGGGGAAGACCCCCTGGAGGAGGGCATGGCAATCCACTCCAGTATTCTTGCCTGGAGAATCCCATGGACAGAGGAGCCTGGAGGGCTGCAAGTCCATGGAGTTGCAGAGTCAGACACAACTGAAGCGAATTAGCATAGCACATATGTATGGAGTTTCTCCTTCCACTGTATTTTCTAATCAGTTCAAAGTTTTACATGAGAAGGCTCTCTATCTGTGTTAGATTTAGGTCCTTGTTCTTTACTCAGTTCCCTTACATTTTGTAAGAATTTTTCTGTTAATATTTTTAGTGGATGATTTCTATCTATTCAACTACTTCCCCATACACAAAGATAGGTTTACCTCATCCTTTAAAATACTTCTATCCAGTTGCTTGCTCTTGTCAGCTATTCCCACTCAGTGCTCAAATATAGTGGAGAAAGTAGAGATCCTTTATTTATTTTGCTGCTATCATTGCAGAAATGCCTATTTTCTCATATACTGCACAATAATGCCTTATGTGTGTTTGGGTGTGAGTACATGTTAAGTGTACTTTCTATGTTATCGAATGCTTTTAACACGAAAGGATTTTTAATGTTGTCAAGTGTCTTACAAGATCTGCAGATATATTCATATGACTTTTCATCTTAGGTTTATTTCAGTGATGGATTAAATTGATGGCTTTCTTAATGTTGGTCCACTCTCATTCCTGGAATAAATCACTATGGCCTATATATATTGATTTTTTTTCTTTTTTTTTAATTTTAAAAGTTTTTTATTTTATTTTTAAACTGGAGGAGGGTTCAAGATGGGGAACACATGTATACCTGTGGCAGATTCAATTCGATATTTGGCAAAACTAATATATATTGATTTTTAACAGGCTATTGCATTTACTTTTCTGATATTTTAGATTTCTGCCTTAATATCCATGAGGAATATTTATAGTAAGATCCTTTTTTTGGTCTGATATTATCATGTTTTTGTGTTAATGTTATATTTGTCTTATAAAAATAATTTTCAAGTTTTTCCTTCTTTTTTGTGCTCAGGAATGACTTGGGTATTAATGAATTTATCCAGTTCACAACTCTGGTATTTATGTTCTCCACTTTTCTTTCCCACTCTCTTGAGGAGTGGTGAAGTTCTTTTATAACTTTTTCTATTCTCTGACAGAAGTGTTCTGTATCTGGTATTAATTTTTAAGCATTTTTCACTTTTCCCTTGCCTACAGTTTCTTCCCTATGAAAATTGTTGCTCTTGTAGTAGTAATTATATTTTCATGGTGAATTGTACTCTTAGTTTTATAAGTTTGGCTTTTTATGTGTGTGCCATTTTTAGTGTTTAATTTGGGATTCTAAATTTTATTTCGTGGATAGCAGGGCTGTGAGCTGTGACCTCTGTACACAGGATTCTCCAGGTAAGTACACTGGAGTGGGTTGTCATGCCCTTCTCTAGGGGATCTTTTTGACCCAGAGATAATAGAATTGGACTTTGTTTTGTTCAGTTCAGTTCAGTTGCTCAGTCATGTCTGACTCTCTGTGGCCCTGTGACTCGCAGCATGCCAGGCCTCCCTGTCCATCACCAACTCCCGGAATTTACCCAAACTCATGTCCATCGAGTTGGTGATGCCATCCAGCCATCTCATCCTCTGTCGTCCCCTTCCCCTCCTGCCCCCAATCCCTCCCAGCATCAGGGTCTTTTCCAATGAGTCAACTCTTCCCATGAGGTGGCCAAAGTACTGGAGTTTCAGCTTTAGCATCATTCCCTCCAAAGAACGCCCAGGACTGATATCCTTTAGGATGGACTGGTTGGATCTCCTTGCAGTCCAAGGGTTTGTTTTGTTAGCCTATGGGAAAATTTACTTTTTCTTTTAGTAGGTGTTTTGTGTCCAATTATGTATATTTTACTGATCAGTATTTATTCATATGCACATATTTGTGTGTATATGTATATATGTGTGTGTGTATACTGTGAAAATAGCTCAGTCGTGTCTTATTCTTTATGACCCCGTGGACTATACAGTCCATGGA
Organism: Bos mutus; assembly: GCF_027580195.1. Taxonomy (NCBI): domain Eukaryota; kingdom Metazoa; phylum Chordata; class Mammalia; order Artiodactyla; family Bovidae; genus Bos; species Bos mutus. Next base: position 30,282,343 of record NC_091625.1, read on the forward strand.
GTTTTCTAGGCCAGAATACTTGAATGGGTAGTTGTTCCCTTCTCCAGGGGATCTTCCCAACCCAGGGATCAAACCCAGGTTTCCTGCATTACAGGTAGATTCTTTACCAGCTGAGCCACCAGGGAAGCCTGTGTGTGTATAGTTTATTAGTTTATTTTCTTTCCTGTGTATGCTTTCACTTGCCCTCCCCTCTCCCTTGTTATATCTTTTGGTGTTTAGAAAAGTTTGTCTTTTTATTTTGATAGATTTTTTTAAAAAGTTACACTAAGATTTTTGTATAACATCCTTCAGTCTTCTTCATTTAGAGACACTTGGTTGTTTAATATAACTAGTATTGAGGCTATTAACAGTCTCTTCTATTTCTTACTAATCTTTTCTTTCCACTGCCTATGCTCTGATAGCTCAGCTGGTAAAGAATTCGCCTGCAATGTGGGAGACCTGGGTTTTATCCCTGGGTTGGGAAGATCCTCTGGAGAAGGAAAAGGCTACCCACTCCAGTATTCTAGCCTGGAGAATTCCATGGACTGTATAGTCTACGGGGTCGCAAAGAGTCGGACACTACTGAGTGACTTTCACTCACTCATGCTTTGCCAGAGCATCAATTGAAAGTAACAAATAGGCATACTGTTGCTAATAACTATACAGCAATCAGTGAGCTTATTTAACTTGCCATATACTCTCCTTCTTTCTTCTCATTTTGCAAGTATCTTACCTATATTACTAGGGCAAATAAAATTAGGTAGCATTCTGTCACTTGTAAAATTTTTCTAGTCATTTCTTAGTTGTTGGCAATGTAGTCTCTGGTAGATTTCATAGAGATAAGTTCAGGAACATTATTCCCTACCTTTTAAATTTAATGATTATTTGTGAGGTTTGTGTGAAGATGTCAGTTTGGCTGGATGTAAAATGTTGATGCATACTTTCTGTTCCTTGAGTATCCTAAATATGCTAATTTTTTTCTATTATAAAGTTTTGTGTTTCAAAAAATCTGATATTCATCTGATTTTCTTTCTCATGTGTGTGAATTGGCCTTAATGGCTAAAAACCTATAGTATTTTTTCTATTTAAAATTAATATTCTGTAATTTTGCTAGAATATATCTTGATACTGACTGTTGTTTGTAAGTTTTTCCAGGTACACAGTGTGTGTATTTGATGTTTAGTTCCAAGTCTTTATTTCAGAAATTTTTTTGAAATATAGGATTTTTTTCCTGTTCTATTATAGTATCCTCAGTATTTATCACATGTCTATCATTTTTTTTTTTTATTCTTCCAATTTTATTTTATTTTTAAACTTTACATAATTGTATTAGTTTTGCCAAATATCAAAATGAATCCGCCACAGGTATACATGTGTTCCCCATCCTGAACCCTCCTCCCTCCTCCCTCCCCATACCATCCCTCTGGGCCGTCCCAGTGCACCAGCCCCAAGCATCCAGCATCATGCATCGAACCTGGACTGGCAACTCGTTTCCTACATGATATTTTACATGTTCATTGCCATTCTCCCAAATCTTCCCACCCTCTCCCTCTCCCACAGAGTCCATAAGACTGTTCTATACATCAGTGTCTCTTTTGCTGTCTCGCACACGGGTTATTGTTACCATCTTTCTAAATTCCATATATATGCGTTAGTATACTGTATTTATGTTTTTCCTTCTGGCTTACTTCACTCTGTATAATAGGCTCCAGTTTCATCCACCTCATTAGAACTGATTCAAATGTATTCTTTTTAATGGCTGAGTAATACTCCATTGTGTATATGTACCACAGCTTGCTTATCCATTCATCTGCTGATGGACATCTAGGTTGCTTCCATGTCTTGGCTATTATAAACAGTGCTGCGATGAACATTGGGGTACACGTGTCTCTTTCCCTTCTGGTTTCCTCAGTGTGTATGCCCAGCAGTGGGGTTGCTGGATCATAAGGCAGTTCTATTTCCAGTTTTTAAGGAATCTCCACACTCTTCTCCATAGTGGCTGTACTAGTTTGCATTCCCACCAACAGTGTAAGAGAGTTCCCTTTTCTCCACACCCTCTCCAGCATTTATTATTTGTAGACTTTTGGATCGCAGGCATTCTGACTGGTGTGAAATGGTACCTCATAGTGGTTTTGATTTGCATTTCTCTGATAATGAGTGATGTTGAGCATCTTTTCATGTGTTTGTTAGCCATCTGTATGTCTTTTTGGAGAAATGTCTATTTAGTTCTTTGGCCCATTTTTTGATTGGGTCGTTTATTTTCTGGAGTTGAGCTGTAGGAGTTGCTTGTATATTTTTGAGATTAGTTGTTTGTCGGTTGCTTCATTTGCTATTATTTTCTCCCATTCTGAAGGCTGTCTTTTCACCTTGCTAATAGTTTCCTTTGATGTGCAGAAGCTTTTAAGGTTAATTAGGTCCCATTTGTTTATTTTTGCTTTTATTTCCAATATTCTGGGAGGTGGGTCATAGAGGATCCTGCTGTGATGTATGTCGGAGAGTGTTTTGCCTATGTTCTCCTCTAGGAGTTTTATAGTTTCTGGTCTTAGTTTAGATCTTTAATCCATTTTGAGTTTATTTTTGTGTATGGTGTTAGAAAGTGGTCCAGTTTCATTCTTTTACAAGTGGTTGACCAGATTTCCCAGCACCACTTGTTAAAGAGATTGTCTTTAATCCATTGTATATTCTTGCCTCCTTTGTCGAAGATAAGGTGTCTATCATTTTGATTACTGTCCCTTGGATCCATTTAATCTCATTATTTGTTTTACATGTTCATTTTTTTCCCCTTACCTTCTGTTTCCTTAACCTTGCTTTCTTTGGTTGTTTGTTCGATTTTGTGATCTGTTTTAAATACTGAGCTCTGACTACCAAGTTCAAAATTGATTTATAGAGGGTGAGGAAAACAGAAGAGCTATTAGAAGATGATTATCATATTTCTGGTTAGATTTGATGGAGAATAATACAAAGGGGAATGAAATACATGCTGGTAAGAGTTTGGTTTAGAAAATTTTTTTGAAATCTTGTGTATTATATATGGATTTTGAGAGAATAAGGTACAAAAGGATAAGCTAACAGTGTTTGTACTGAGAAGCCCGATGAGGTTCACATCATTTCTTTAGAAGTGGAGGGCTTAGAATGCACCAGATTTAGGAGTATAATCAAGGATTTAGTTTCAGGTATGATAATTATTTGGAGAAGGCAATGGCACCCCACTCCAGTACTCTTGTCTGGAAAATCCCATGGACGGAGGAGCCTGGTAGGCTGCAGTTCATGGGGTCGCTAAGAGTTGGACCCTACTGAGCGACTTCACTTTCACTTTTCACTTTCATGCATTGGAGAAGGAAATGGCAACCCACTCCAGTGTTCTTGCCTGGAGAACCCCAGGGACAGGGGAGCCTGGTGGGCTGCCGTCTCTGGGGTCGCACAGAGTCGGACACAACTGAAGCGACTTAGCAGCAGCATGATAATTATTGGACCTCTGATTATAAATATTGAAGAAGTTGGATATATTACTCTGAAGTAGATGAAGGGATCTAGCATAGAAGATTTAGCATAGAAATAGATTATTATAATTTAACAAAAGAAATCTCAAGGTGTTCAAGAAGAAACAATTCCATTCCTTCTTTACTTTTTCTTTGTAACTCTGTTTAGTGGCCTAGTTTTTTATTAATCACAGATAAAATCTTTGGTAGGGTCCTAGCATTTTCAAATTACTCCCATTTATAGATTTTATGATGACTTTCAGTCACAAAAGTGGTCTAATTTTAGTAGTTAATGTGACCTGTCTAGTGTAATAATAAAAACCAGGAACTTCCAACAAATTTGTACTGCTTGAGGTTCAATGGTGATGTGTTGTTTGACATGTAGTCAGTCAGCTTCTCAAAACCTTGTCTTATGGGTCCTCAGTTCTGCTTACCTCAGCTCACTAGCCACTGATTCTGATTTCTCCTTTAGTTGGAAAAGGAGGTTGAGGGCTAAAAGGAAAAAGGTGGAAAGTCTTTTTTTCTTTTTAAATTTTTAATTTTATATTAGAGTATAGCCAATTATGGAGAAGGAAATGGCAACCCACTCCAGTACTCCTGCCTAGGAAATCCCATGGATGGAGGAACCTGGTAGGCTGCAGTCCATGGGGTTGCTAAGAGTTGGACACGACTGAGCGGCTTCACTTTCACTTTTCGCTTCCATGCACTGGAGAAGGAAATGGCAACCCAGTCCAGTGTTCTTGCCTGGAGAATCCCAGGGATGGCGGAGCCTGGTGGGCTGCCGCCTATGGGGTCGCACAGAGTCGGACATGACTGAAGCGGCTTAGCAGCAGCAGTAGCAGTCAGAGACGTGACTTAGCAACAATAGCCAATTAACAATGTTGTGATAATTTCACGTGTACAGCATAGAAACTCAGCCATATATATACATGTATCCATTCTCCCCCAAACTCCCCTCCCATCCAGGCTGCCACCTAACATTGAGCAGAATTCCTTGTGCTATACAGCAGGTAAAAAGGTAGAAAGTCGTGTTTTCTGTTATTGCTGTCTAGTTGACTTTTTTTGATTTGTCTTCTTGGCCTGGTTGTGGTCCTGTGTTATTCAGTCAAGCACTAAACAAGGTGTGTTGTTGTGAAGGGATTTTGCAGATATAATTAAATAATCAAATCAGCTGACTAAGTAAGTAGGTTTGACTTTAAGTAGGGGAGATGTTAATAATACTCTGAGTGAATATAGATTAGTCAGTCAGAATGCCTTAAACAGAGCTAATGTAGCAGAGAGAGAGGGGAGATGCAGCCAGGCAGAGGATGAAAGAAAGAAAGAAAGGAGGACAGGGAGGAGGGGGAGGAGGAAGTACAAGAATTCTGCCTGTGGACTGCTGATTATTTTTTAATCTGTTTTATTATTTATATCCCTCCTCCCCCAATTCTCAAATTTCATTGAGATTTTTAAATGTTTATAATGTTTGTAGAATACATCTTTGTTTTGCTTTATTTCCACAATTTTGCCTGGTCTTTCAGAAGTTTGGGACTTTTCAGAACTTTGTTTAGTTCAGAAGCTTTTTTTTTCTTCCCTCTTAAATCTTTAGTGGTGTTTCTTTTTAATCTAATCAAACTGTCTCAGGACTCTCAGCTGTCTAGCTGATCACATACTCATCCACAGCAATTTTTGAAAGATTCACACTTCCCAGCTACAGTAACACACTGTATAGTTCCCAAGGCGATCTCAGTTTTTGACAACTCTAATTTGGATTTGGTTCTTTCCTGATACCTGTTCAGTTGTGAAAGTCTGAATCCTCCTCTACCTTCTGTAACCACTTTAATATGAGATGCAGATTTTGGTTCTACTGAAATGAATCTTAAGATACACTATACCTTTTCTTGTGCACAGCTCTGATTCCTGGTACAGCCTCTTGGGCTGAACATCCAGACTTGTCAACTTTCAGTAATCTGCTTTCTCCTTTGCAATTCCTATTATGAGTGGATTGGATCTGCTCTCCATTTTTCATTTTTAATATTTTGTTTATTTTGTGTTTTGAGAATGTATTTGTGCTTGATCAATTTTATTTTCTTAGGCCTTCAATATTCTGCTTATTAGCTCTAATACAAATTTAAAATTAGCTCTCAGTTTTTCATGTTCATACTATCTTTACTGATCTCAGTTTATTCTCTTACCATAACTGTTGCTAATTTCACAGATACTATGTTGTCTTGAATCTTGGTGAAAACACTAAATACACATTTAAAATATATATATTTTTTCTTTCTCCTCTTTTCCATTGTTTACTTCAGAGGGACAGACTTATCATAGTATGGGCTTTTATTTGGAACCACATTTTTTTTTTTGGAGGAGAATAGCAATATATGAGCATTTATAGTTTTCAAAAAATTCCAAGATAATTTTGTATGTATCTGGATTTTTTTTTAAGTGGCTACAAGTTTTTCTATTACATATAATATATATTACATGTAATATACATATTACATATATATCACATATAGTGATATAAAAGTCTATTGTTTTCTCTTAACTAATCATGATGCAGTGGTATTAATTGAATAATAGTTACATAATCACAATAGTAAAAGATATTTATCAGTTTTCACAATCCATAGTCAGACAAAAATAAAAGATAATTACAATTGCAAGGCATAATGGAAACACGATTAACCTAACAATATAAAATAATTACTTACAATTTGGAGGGTTAAGTAGAGTGGTGTGGGAAGTGGAAGTGCATACATGCACATGTTCTCATCCACTCAGCTAGTCTTTGTCTTTTGGTCAGTCCATTAAATCCATTTACAGTTAAGGTAATTATGTATGATCCTTTACCATTTTCTTAATTGTTTGGGGTTTATTTTGTGTAAGTCTTTCCCTTCTCTTGTGTTTCCTGTCTAAAGAAATCCCTTTAGTATTTGTTGTAAGGCTGGTTTGGTGATGCTGACTCTTCTTATGTTTATCTGGAAAGCTTTTGATTTATTCATCAAATTTGAATGAGAGTCTTGTGGGGTAGAGTATTCTTGGTTATAGTTCTTCCCTTTCATCACTTTAAAAATACTATGCCATTCCCTTATGGCTTGTAGAGTTTCTATGGAAAAATCAGGTGATAAGCTGATTGGAGTTCTCTTGTATATTATTTGTCATTTTACCCTTGTTGCTTTCAACATTTTATGTCTTTGATTTTTGTCATTCTGATTGCCATGTGTCTTGGTGTGTTCCTCCTTGGGTTTATACTGCTGGGGACTCTCTGTGCTTCCTGGACGTAGTTGACTGTTTTCTTTCCCATATTGGGGAAGTTTTCAGCTGTTCAGTTCAGTTCAGTCACTCAGACGTGTCCAACTCTTTGTGACCCCATGGACTGCAGCACGCCAGACTTCCCTGTCCATCACCAACTCCCGGAGCTTACTTAAACTCATGTCCATCAAGTTGGTGATGCCATCCAACCATCTTATCCTCTTTCATTCCCTTCTCCTCTGGCCTTCAATCTTTCCCAGCATCAGGGTCTTTTCCAATGAGTCAGTTCTTCACATCAGGTAGCCTTAGTATTCGAGTTTCAGCATCAGTCCTTCCAATGAATTTTCAGGACTGATTTCCTTTAGGATGAGCTGGTTGGATCTTCTTGCAGTCCAAGGGACTCTCAAGAGTCTTCTTCAACACCACAGTTCAAAAGCATCAATTCTTTGGCGGTCAGCTTTCTTTATAGTTCAACTCTCACATCCATACATGACTACTGGAAAAACCATAGCTTTGACTAGATAGACCTTTGTTGGCAAAGTAATGTCTCTGCTTTTTAATATGCTGTCTAGGTTGGTCATAACTTTTCTTCCAAGCAACAAGCATCTTTTAATTTCAAGGCTGTAGTCACCAACTGCAGTGATTTTGGACCCAAGAAGATAAAGTCAGCCACTGTTTCTACTGTTTACCCATCTATTTGTCATGAAGTGATGGGACCAGACACCATGATCTTAGTTTTCTGAATGTTGAGCTTTAAGCCAACTTTTTCATTCTCTTCTTTTACTTTCATCAAGAGGCTCTTTAGTTCTTCTTTCTGCCATAAGGATGTTGTCATCTGCATATCTGAGTTTATTGATATTTCTCCTGGCAATCTTGTTTCCAGCTTGTGCTTCATCCAGCCCAGCATTTCTCATGATGTAATCGGCATATAAGTTAAATAAGCAGGGTGACAATATATAGCCTTGATGTACTGCTTTCCCGGTTTGGAATCAGTTTGTTGTTCCATGTCTAGTTCTAACTGTTGCTTCTTGACCTGTATACATATTTCTCAGGAGGCAGGTCACGTGGTCTGGTATTGCCATATTTTTAAGAATTTTCCACAGTTTGTTGTCATCCACACAGTCAAAGGATTTGGGATAGATAATAAAGCAGAAGTATATATTTTTCTTGAACTCTTGCTATGATCCAACATATGTCGGCAATTTGATCTCTGGCTCCTCTGCCTTTTCAAAATCCAGCTTGAACATCTGGAATTTCATGGTTCATGTACTGTTGAAGCCTGGTTTGGAGAATTTTGATCATTACTAATGTGTGAGATGAGTGTAATTGTGCAATAGTTTGAACATTCTTTGGTATTGCCTTTCTTTGGGATTGGCAAAGAAAGTTAGTCCTGTGGCCACTGCTGAATTTTCCAAATTTGCTGGCATTTTGAGTGCAACACTTTCACAGCATATTTTTTAGGATTTGAAATAGCTAAATTGGAATTTCATCACCTCCACTAACTTTGTTCGTAGTGATGCTTCCTAAGGCCCTCTTGACTCCACATTCCAGGATGTCTGGTTTTAGGTGAATGATCGTGGTTATCTGAGTCATGAAAATCTTTTTTGTTTAGTTCTTCTGTGTATTGTTGCCACCTCTTCTTAATATCTTCTGCTTCTGTTAGGTCCATACCATTTCTGTCCTTTATTGTGCCCATCTTTGCATAAAATGTTCCCTTGGATCAAGTATTTTCTTGCATCCTTTCTCTTTCTCTTCTTCTTTTGAAACCGTTATAATGCAAATATTGGTGCATTAATGTTGTACCAGAGGTCTCTTAGGCTGTCTTCATTTTTTTCATTCTTTTTTCCTTTTCTGTTCTGCAACAGTGATTTTCACTATTCTGTCCTCCAGGTCACTTATCCATTCTGCTGCCTCAGTTATTCTGCTTTTGATTCCTGGTGGTGTATTGCTCGTCTCTATTTATTTATTCTTTAGTTCTTCTAGGTCTTTGGTAAACATTTCTTGCATCTTAATCTTTGCCTCCATTTTTTTTTTTTTTTTCCCTTGGAGACCCTGGATTATTTTCACTATCCTTATTCTGAATTCTTTTTCTGGAAGGTTGTCTAACTCTACTTCATTTGGTTGGTTTTCTGCGATTTTATCTTGTCCCTTTAACTGGCACAAAACCCTGTGCTTTTTCATCTTGGTTAACTTTCTGTGGTATGATTTTAGTTCTTGCCACTGCAGGATTGTGGTTCTTCTTGCTTCTTCTGTCTGTGGATCCACATATTTTCCGTAGTTATGGTAACTTGTTTTCATTTATGCATAATTAAAGAGAAGGATCTGAAAATTTTCTCAATCTCCAATTTGGCTGAAAGGAAAGTTTGATTTGGAGCTTATCTGATGGCTCAGTGGGTAAAGAATCTGTCTGATATTCAGGAGACACAGTTTCAAGCCCTGGGTTGGGAAGATCCCATGGAGAAGGAAATGGCCACTCACTCCACTATTCTTGCCTGAAAAATCCCATGGATTAAGGAGTCTGATGGGCTGCATACAGTCCAGAGGTTGCAAAGAGTAGGACATAACTGAGCAACTAAGCAAGCACAAAGTTTGCTATGAAAGCTTTCACTCAGATTGATGTGAATCTTGTTTTAAATTTAACAGGCATAGAGGCACAGAGGCTGGAAAATTTAGGATTATGTTACTTGCATTGTAATATTTTAGAAAAGTAACTACTTGAGGAAAGAGTGAGATTATCAGTCCAAAATTTAAGTTGGTTGCAATTAATACAGGTAACTAATGTACTTCTTGTTGATGTTTCTCATGTTTGCCAGAGATTGAAATTGTGGTGCCTCTATTGCTAATGATAACTATGTCTTTATGGTATGTGTAAACTAGGAAAAAGGCTGTGACAGAATCTTTTTATTGTTTTATTTTTAAAAATTTATTTATTTTAATTGGAGGCTAATTACTTTATAATATTGTAGTGGTTTTTGCCATATATTGACATGAATCAGCCACGGGTGTGCATCAGTTCCCCATCCTGAATGCCCCTCCCACCTCCCCACCCATCCCATCCCTCAGGGTCATCCCAGTGCACCAGCCCCAAGCACCCTGTCTCATGCATTGAACCTGGACTGGGGATCTGTTTCACATATGATAATATACATGTTTCAATGCTATTCTCCCAAATGATCCCACCCTCGCCCTCTCCCACAGAGTCCAAAAGACTGTTCTATACATCTGTGTCTCTTTTGCTGTCTTGCATATAGGGTCATCATTACCATCTTTCTAAATTCAATATATATGCATTAATATACTGTATTGATGTTTTTCTTTCTGACTTACTTCACTCTGTATAATAGGCTCCAGTTTCATCTACCTCATTAGAACTGACTCAAATGTATTCTTTTTAATGAAACTCCAGTACTTTGGCAACCTTATGTGAAGAGTTGACTCATTGGAAAAGACTCTGATGCTGGGAGGGATTGGGGGTAGGAGGAGAAGGGGACAACAGAGGATGAGATGGCTGGATGGCATCACCGACTCGATGGACGTGAGTTTGAGTGAACTCTGGGAGTTGGTGATGGACAGGGAGGCCTGGTATGCTGTGATTCATGGGGTTGCAAAGAGTCGGACATGACTGAGAAACTGAACTGCATATTTCATTGTGTATATGTACTACAGCTTTCTTAGAATCTTTTTATTTTATTTATTTTTTTTAACTTTTTTTTCCTTTTCTTTTAAATTTCTTCTTTCTTTTTTTAAATTTTATTTTATTTTTAAACTTTACAAAATTGTATTAGTTTTGCCAAATATCAAAATGAATCCGCCACAGGTATACATGTGTTCCCCATCCTGAACCCTCCTCCCTCCTCCCTCCCCATACCATCCCTCTGGGTCGTCCCAGTGCACTAGCCCCAAGCATCCAGTATCGTGCATCGAACCTGGACTGGCAACTCGTTTCATAAATGATATTATACATGTTTCAATGCCATTCTCCCAAATCTTCCCACCCTCTCCCTCTCCCACAGAGTCCATAAGACTGTTCTATATATCAGTGTCTCTTTTGCTGTCTCGTACGCAGGGTTATTGTTACCATCTTTCTAAATTCCATATGTATGCGTTAGTATACTGTATTGGTGTTTTTCCTTCTGGCTTACTTCACTCTGTATAATAGGTTCCAGTTTCATCCACCTCATTAGAACTGACTCAAATGTATTCTTTTTAATGGCTGAGTAATACTCCATTGTGTATATGTACCACAGCTTGCTTATCCATTCATCTGCTGATGGACATCTAGGTTGCTTCCATGTCTTGGCTATTATAAACAGTGCTGCGATGAACATTGGGGTACACGTGTCTCTTTCCCTTCTGGTTTCCTCAGTGTGTATGCCCAGCAGTGGGAGTGCTGGATCATAAGGCAGTTCTAGTTCCAGTTTTTTAAGGAATCTCCACACTGTTCTCCATAGTGGCTGTACTAGTTTGCATTCCCACCAACAGTGTAAGAGGGTTCCCTTTTCTCCACACCCTCTCCAGCATTTATTACTTGTAGACTTTTGGATCGCAGGCATTCTGACTGGTGTGAAATGGTACCTCATATTGGTTTTGATTTGCATTTCTCTGATCATGAGTGATGTTGAGCATCTTTTCATGTGTTTGTTAGCCATCTGTATGTCTTCTTTGGAGAAAGGTCTATTCAGTTCTTTGGCCCATTTTTTGATTGGGTCATTTATTTTTCTGGAGTTGAGCTGTAGGAGTTGCTTATATATTTTTGAGATTAGTTGTTTGTCAGTTGCTTCATTTGCTATTATTCTCTCCCATTCTGAAGGCTGTCTTTTCACCTTGCTAATAGTTTCCTTTGATGTGCAGAAGCTTTTAAGTTTAATTAGGTCCCATTTGTTTATTTTTGCTTTTATTTCCAGTATTCTGGGGAGTGGGTCATAGAGGATCCTGCTGTGATGTATGTCGGAGAGTGTTTTGCCTATGTTCTCCTCTAGGAGTTTTATAGTTTCTGGTCTTATGTTTAGATCTTTAATCCATTTTGAGTTTATTTTTGTGTATGATGTTAGAAAGTGTTCTAGTTTCATTCTTTTACAAGTGGTTGACCAGATTTCCCAGCACCACTTGTTAAAGAGATTGTCTTTAATCCATTGTATATTCTTGCCTCCTTTGTCAAAGATAAGGTGTCCATATGTGCGTGGATTTATCTCTGGGCTTTCTATTTTGTTCCATTGATCTACAAAAAGCTATATACTTTTAATGTTTTTCTTAGATGACTATTCAATTCAGCCAAGTTTTTAATGACTTTGAAAAAAAAAAAAAAGGTGATGACTAACATCCTCCAGAAAGATTGTATTCAATGTGTATTCAACTCACATCCTCAACAGCAGCTATGAAGACACCCTCCCCCTTGACTGCTATTCAGCTGGCAAGCACCAGAGGAACACATACTATTTTATGGCTGGCATCAGTTCTGAGAGGTTAGTGTCTTGTACTATACTGGTTGTTAAGATATTTTGAATATGTTTCCTAGAAGCTCCCTATATGCTGGTTTACCTTGGGAATCATAAAATTTTCATATTTTTGCAAAATTGATAAATTGAAAATAATTTGATTGAATTTCTTTAATTCTGAGTGGGGTTTGAGTATGATTTCATTTTTAAGCATTAATGTTTTCTTTTTATCCAGGTAGTCTGCACAGTGAATATTTAATGAAACCATAAGAATTTAAAATGAAAAGCATCAGTCCCTAGCACTATCTCAGTCCTGTTCCCCAAGACAACCAAGTTACTCTTGTAACATTTTCTGATTTTAGTTGTGTGATTTTTGCAATAAAACCAACAATGCCAGAATAAATAAGCAATTAGAAGCTCTAGAAGGAACAAGAAAGGGAGATATAAACTTAGACCATTACTTGGATCTACAGTGAAGTTTTTAAACGGTCATAATAATATAAGGATTTTATTGAGTTTTAGCTTTTAGAATTAAAGTATTGACACAGCACAGATGCATGTACCATTTCAGAGCAGAATATAAATGATAAATAACATGAGTCTTGACAATGTGGAAGTTGTTGAGTATAGATGATACAACATGGCAAGTGGAAAGGGAAAAAGGACAGAAGAGGATAAGACTATGCGCCTAAGATTCTTATTTTAGTAAGAATCTTAGGCTCATATTGTAAGTATATTATTGAAAGTTACAAAAGGAACTGATAAAGATAAAAAGAATGACATGACTACATGGAAGATAGAAGATGATCTATCATCTTTAAATGAAACAAATGGGAAAGTGCAGAAGTAGATGGAAATACCTATGAAGCCGAGTTGAACTTCTTTCCTTAGACATGCTCTTCCATTTTATAAACTAACCCTTAACAAATATCTTTGAGTACCCATGTACTCATGAGTGCAATACAGTGACAGAAAGTTAAAAAATGGTTTTTTTAAGGGACACATCTATGCAGGAGACCTGGGTTTGGTCCCTGGATCAGGAAGATCCCCTGGAGTAGGAAATGACAGCTCACTCCAGTATTCTTGCCTAGAAAACCCCATGGACGGCAGAGCCTGGTAGGCTACTGTCCATGGGGTTGCAAAGAGGTCGGACACGACTGAGTGACTTCACTTTCACTTTCAAGAAATAAGGATTTATGTATATTATTTACTAGGTATTGAGTAGATTTAAAGATTCTGAGAATCTTTTTATTTTAGTTTTGCAGCCTCTGCTAATTTGTCTGCTATCACTCTTAATTGGAAATGGTGAATGTCATAGCAATAAAATATCATCTATTTAAATTAATATTAAAATCAACTATATTTATACAACAAATTAAAAATTATATCACAGAGGTGGGAAGCAGTTGAGAGAAGAGTCAGTTTGAATTAGTGAGAAGCTGCAGTGTATAAAATTTTTAAAACAAAGAAATATATGTTTTCACATACAGCAGCAATTAACTGCTAATGGAATATTTTAATACTAGAAGCAATTATGTGAACTTTAGAATTTTGCATTTGTGTGAGAATCGTTTATTCTAAGGGCTACCCATGTTGTTCAGACAGTAAAGAATCCACCTGCGATGCAGAGGACCTGGGTTTGATCCCTGGGTCAGGAAGATCCCCTGGAGGAGGAAATGGCAACCCACTTCAGTATTCTTGCCTGGAGAATTCCATGGACAGAGGAACTTTCCGAGCTACAAGTCCATGGGGTCAGCAAGTCAGACACGACTGAGTGACTAACAGTTTCACTTCATTCTAAAAGTTGTTAAAATTTAAGTTTACTCTTAGTATACTTAAATCCATTTAAAATGTAATTTGCCAGTACAAATTGTCTTTGATAATTAAACTTAATATTACTCATGGTTAATTATTATAGTTGGTTTACTAAACTGTATTCTGTATCTACAAATTGTGTGCTGTATGTTCCATATCAAATGACTTTCATCAATACAGTGAAGTCACATCATTTCATCCAGTTAGCTTACATTATGGGCATAGAGGCTTAATCTTAAAACAGAATTTGATAATTTTTGTAGGCTAGCGGAGAATAGTCTCCATACTCCTCAGTCATCCTAGGGATTTTCTTTTATTAATTTAACCACTGTATTGAAGTATATTTGCCATCCAAAAAGGTGCACATATTTAATGTATACAATGTGATGAATCTGAAACTAAATATCTGTGAAACCATCACCACAATCTATGCCTTGAATATATCTATCATCTCTAAAAGTTTCTGTTCACCCCCTTAATCATGAATCTTGATTTGAAAATATTTTATACAATAGTCTTGGGATTGATAGCTTTCCCACAAGTTCACTGCTCACCCTTGACTCTGGTTATGCCTCCTTATGTTTTACAGGCCAGATTCTGTGGTAGTGTGCTCCACCTAATTCTTAGCAAGATATTCTCTTATAGGATGAGAATTTATAGTCAATCCTCCCTTCAGTATGACCTCCTATGTTCTATACCTCATGGAAATTCCTTGACATTTTTGCAAGTAGAATACATCCTTTCCTTGACACTTTTAGAAGTGTTATTACATCCTCTCTAGTTTTCCTTGCTGTAGTTTCCCTCTCTGTTCTGGAGACAGAGCTTTAGATTCTATTTCTGACTTTATGTTCTAAGCCAAATGTTGAAAAAATTGCATTTGAAGTTACTGATGGAAAATATGGGTATTAAGATGTTTTCACATAGGAATATGTTCCCTCTTTACTTTTTAAACTTCAAAGTTAAGCCAGCTCAACAAAAGTATATTTGCTGATATATGGTTGGTTTGCTTTAGTCGCTCAGTTGTGTCCGACTCTTGCAACCACGTGGACTGTAGGCTGCCAGGTTCCTCTGTGCATGGGATTTCCCAGGCAAGAATACTGGAGTGGGTTGCCATTTCCTTCTCCTTGTTGGTGTAGAGTACATATTTTTCCTTTGTCAGTGTGTAAGCTGGTTCAGTATGAATAGTCAGTGACAATCAATTCCTTCTAAACATTAAGTCACTTATTGTAAATGATAGTATCATTTGTAAAACTGAATTTTTTTCTCTAAATGTTTGATTTAGTAGTACATTTCTATTTCAATTAATTACTTAATATTATTAAACCACCCTTGGAAAAGATATAGAAAATATGCAAAACATAATTCATATCATCATATGTAAATATGACTTGTGAACTAACTCACCTTTTCTTTTCCCAGTATATAAGACCACAAAAATCTATAAAGCCACGTATGTCAACACAATTCAGATAGAACATGCATTTTCTATTCAAGATTCCTTTTGTTAAAAAGCTATAGGAAAATGAAAAACCTTCATATTTGTAATTGATTTTCTTTTTGTAACTTGCAAACAGTATTATTTTTCTTAAAGGAACTTATTCTTTGCCTCAGTTTAGTTCAGTTCAGTTGCTCAGTCATGTCCGACTCTTTGTGACCCCATGAATCGCAGCACGCCAGGCCTCCCTGTCCATCACCAACTCTCGGAGTTTACCCAAACTCATGTCTGTTGAGTCAGTGATGCCATCCAGCCATCTCATTCTCTGTCATCCCCTTCTCCTCCTGCCCCCAATCTCTCCCAGCATCAGAGTCTTTTCCAATGAGTCAACTCTTCGCATGAGGTGGCCAAAGTACTGGAGTTTCAGCTTTAGCATCAGTCCTTCCAATGAACACCCAGGACTGATCTCCTTTAGGATGGACTGGTTGGGTCTCCTTGCAGTCCAAGGGACTCTCAAGAGTCTTCTCCAAAACCACAGCAAAAGCATCAATTCTTCAGCACTCAGCTTTCTTCACAGTCCAACTCTCACATCCATACATGACCGATGGAAAAACCATAGCCTTGACTAGATGGACCTTTGTTGGCAAAGTAATGTCTCTGCTTTTCAATATGCTATCTAGGTTGGTCATAACTTTCCTTCCAAGGAGCAAGGGTTTTTTAATTTCATGACTGCAGTCACCATCTGCGGTGATTTTGAAACTCAAAAAAATAAAGTCTGACACTGTTTCCACTGTTTCCCCATCTGCCTAGACCCAGATAATTTTATGTTAGAAGAGACCTTTGGTACCACTTGTTTTTATTTTATAAATGAGGCAACTAAGGTTAAATGAGGAGTAGAATTTGGAGAGGACACTATGTCTTTTGATTCCAAGCACTGGAAACTCTCAAAACCATGAATACTATGTGGCCTCAGGTTAAAATAGCCTTGATCAGGATTTCTTTATTTGTGGCCCTAATTTGAAAGGATGAGTTTCAAGATATGTACGAGCCCCTTGATAATGTAGCAAAATATGTATGTCTCTATATGTGTCTCTGTTGTATGTAAGTGTATGTGTCTTTTCTGGAAATAGCTTTCATTAGGTTCTTAAAGGTGGTTTGTGATTCTCCCAAAGTTCAATAAATAATGTTGGGCGTTAAAAGATTCCACCTCAGATAGTAAAAGTAATAACAAATTTATCACAATATATTTAGAGAGGATTTTAATAAAACAAAAAGTAAATTAAGAAGGCTCAGTATTTTAAATTCACATATTTTTATTAGGAAAAATAAAAATAAACACAATGCATATATACTGCACAGGAGCCCATAAGACCTGTTATCAGATATTTCTGATAAGCTTAGTATTCAATTATATACCTACAACCTCATCTTAACAAATATGAAGTGGACATATTAATATGTGTTCTTTATTAATTTATGAATTCTGTCACCTTGTTTTTAATTTACTCATCTGTAATAGGGAACAGTGCTTCTTTAATCTTTTAGGAAGAAAGAGAGAGAGATTGAAGGGAGGGAAGGAAAGGGAGAGAGATCCTATTTCTTGATCTTATTTAACTTTTTCTCAATGAAAACCTCAGGACTTAAGAAAAAAAGGAAAGCAAATAAATGACAAAAAAGTTTGGTGCATTTTAATCCTTCTGGGCCAAAGTTTTGTAACTTATGTATTATTCACAGTAGATTTCACACCAGCAAAAATTTAATACTCAGTCACAAAGAGTAAATAAGAATTTCTTACAGTCTCTTGACTTATTCCATACTTCTCTTATTCCATAATTCATTTGGTGACACTCCATTAACTAATGCAGGTTAAGCACAGGCATCAGTCAGTATACACCCTCCACTGAAAATCATTTCCTATTAATTTCCTGCTGTCGACTTGCGCTTAGTCACCCACCTGTTTGAAATACCCCGTGTCCTTCTGTTCACGCAGAACTCCACTCTCCCACAGTCAAGATCACAATATATGTATTCATAGTAAAAACAATCAAAGATAGCTTGTCCACCTTCTCTGGGTAAATAGCATATTATAATTTCCTTATAAAATACTTCTTCTAAAAAACATTTACCCTAATCTATGTGCTCCAGTTAAAAGTAAACAACATCTGAGATATAAATAAATTTTATAATGAAAAGAAGCATAAACATAGAAAGTTGTCTGAATGATAGCATTGTGCTCTATCAGATGTGGAAACTACTCATCTGATTAATGTTTACAATGTCTTGCTTCCTATTCCTTCCTTCATAATTTACATAACTTTCTAAACTCTAGCTTTGATTTTAGATCCTGAAAATATTAAATGTAGTCGTTTCAGAAATTACAGCTTTTTATATGTTTAACCAGGCAATAAGAGATAATACTTCTTAAGGGATTACATTGTGATTAGTGATTTATGAAAATTGTCTAATTGTTTCTTTTGAGGTAGGTGCTATTATTTCTATCTTATTATTTCTATCAGATTGGAAAATGGAGGCTCATAGGAATGAAACAGTTTCCTGGTGTTACTCACAGTCATAGGAGAAGCAGGGTGCACTCTCACGGTAGAAACAAGGAAGTCACCTAAAGGAGAAACACAAATTTGGTCTTGAACCACGTTAATGTACAGGGCTGAATTGTTTCTCTGTGATTAATTCATTAAAATGGCATTGTCGGTGAAATTGGTGCAACAGAAGTATATCAGAAATTCCAGTAACAGGGAATTTATTTTGCCTTGTACTTGATTTCTCATTTCTGTTACCTTCAATTCCAGAAAAGATCATCAAGTAGCAAGTAGGTCAAAAGCATCTTTATTTGCAAAAGTCCTATAAAACATATTTCTAGAAATTTAATGCTACTAAAGTTAAAAATCAAAATTAACAAATCAAAATAAGTCTTTGGTATTGACATAATTTATTCCTAATTTTGCCTGATGTTGACCACTGTATTGATGACTGGTGTCAGAAGGCAAAAGTTCCTGTTTGGTAACTGTAGAAATATGGATATCAGATGCTATCATTTAGGATTCTGTAAAATAATTTTACTTCTTGATTAATTCAAAAATTTAATTAATTAATTTAATTTAATTAATTCAAAAAGTGAGATCAGCTTAAGTGAATACGATATATGTACAACCATTCTCCATGGGCAGAGGGTATTTTTTGATACTTTTAGATACTTATCTGGCAAATGTGGCTTATAGGATTCAGTCAGAAGGGTGAAGGAAACAACTTGAATTCATTATCATTCTTGAGAGAAAAAAAGTGCTTGAACTAGTATGATAATGGTGACTGAGAAACACAAAAGATTCATAGTTTGGAAATGTATGATTTTTATCTTGATTTTCAGCAATGTATGGGAATTCACTATTTTCTATGTATCAGGGAGAATATGAGAAATCTTTTTAAATGATTATACATACTGTGTGCTCATAAATATGACCTGACCAGTTTGAGCCAATGGTGACAGTTTCGGATAAAAACTTGTCCTTAGAGTCTTTAAATGTGTTTCTGTGTCCCTTTTCCTATTTGCCTTCTGAACAATGAAGACAAAATATAATTAAGCATTTTTATATGTATAGGTAATTAGTATGAGGCTGAAGAACAGCAGTGTGCTGCTTACAATATATATTAGTGCCTCTGTCACTTTTCCAAACATTAATAAGCATTTTAATATTTCATAAAGCAAGTTCTAAATTATGAAAAATAAATCTGAACACTATTAATACCCAGTGGGACACATTAAAAGAAAGGAGGGCAGCATGAACTACTGTGTAGCTGAGTACTTAACTCAAGAAATTATAATTTCTTACTGATGTTGGAGACCTCAGTGAGGCTTAAGAGAGGGCACAGGCTTTCTAGAAAAGAGCTGATAGATCATGAATGGATTTGAGCACTGTAGAAAAGGATAAAAATTCATGCTGAATTCAGCTCACTGGTGAATCAAAGAGAAACGGTTGCGGAAGCTGTTTGAAAATCATAAAGTCTGACTAATTCTGTGCTTTAATCCATCACATGTCAGGATTTTCTCTGAGCTTTAGTACTGTATCACTATTTTCAATCATATCTTGACAAGTGCCGGGAAAGAGGGCAATACAGGGACAGGAAAACACTTCAGTATTCATTTGTCTCTAAATTGCAGGCAGAGAGCTGAATATAATGACAGTGCTTCGCTCATCTTCCAGCTCCCCTTTACTTCGAAATATTTATGCAGGGACGTGCTTCGATAAGTGTGAGTATAATTCATAATCATTGAGTTGAAACTGAATATTTAAGTGTAGGCATGGGTATTCGAGTGTTGGGACTTATACAACTCAAGTATTTCACAGAAACTGGTAAGACTCTTCATTTTACTTCAAGTCTAACATAAAAGCAGGAACAGTTTATTGATCTCATACAATTTTGATGGATCCTTAAAGAAGAGCATCTTTTATAGTTTAACAAAATAATATAATATTCTAGTGGAGATGATTAGTTATAAAAATTATAGAGTGAATTTAAGAATTTATTTTGATCTATTTATGTCAGTTAGTAGTCACAACATTTTTTTACCATATACTGTATTTCCCTTTAGTACCAGTATGTGTCCTGTTGATAGTGATGTTTTATGCAAAATATATATTTTATTTTCCATTGTTTTGTAAGTCAAAATATTTGTTAAGTAATGGTCATTAGATTTGCACATAATCCAGCCAGTTGCCCAAATAAAATATTATGACTTGCAGATAGGTCCTAACGATAAGCAATCTTTCTTCCAGAGGCATTTGCACATGCCATAATTGCGGCTCACTCTTCAGAAGTAAACTTTCTGAGGAGCCGTTCCTGATTCCCCACACTGGAGGAAAGAGGGGACAGCGTGACTTTTCCAGATTGCTCATGCATGTGAATGACAATTAGAGGTTGACTGTTGCCTGGCGCCTAACCAAGACTGTGTCCCATGGACAGTAGCTGTTCTCCATATGGATCTCCCTGTATTGACTGTTCTTCCTGACATTATGATCTCAATTCTAAGAAGGTCCAATAGACAGGAAGTGGAAACAGCCACTTTTGTAAAGATTGGCATAGTGCCACTTCTTTTTTTTTTTTTTCCTATTAGATGTCTTATAGCACCGTGAATCTTTCCTTCATAGTCCTTTTTATGGCTTGTCATTACACAGATACTGGTGAGATTTTTAAAATTGTTTTCCCATTAGATTATGTGTCTAGTGAGTAGGCATGTTTGATTTTTCTCACTAGTATGTCTCCAGCATTTAAGCCAATGACTAGTACATAGGATTATAAAAATGTTTTTTTATGAATGAATGAAATACATTCAGTATTTTCCTCATTTACTTGGGCAAGAAGACATGCTTGTGTAGTGTTAAATTAATAACAGATTCACTTCTGATTGAGTAAAATAAATAAATTTACTTTCTCAATTAGAAAAATGTTCTTAAGTTTCTCCAAGTTAAATACACCATTCATTTAAAATTTTCTACCCATCACTAAACTTTCCTTTGTAGGATTCATTTTGTAAGATTCTGAGAAATATGTACTTAAAAGGAATGCAAACATAATTATTTACTATGTAGAATGTTTAAGTCTTTTTCCTATATATTATAGTATACATAGCCAATCAGATATTTTAGACCACTAGTTCTCAACTGGCTGCATATTGGAGAAGTCTGGGAGCTTTAAAAAGTACTGATGCATGGATCAGGCCCCCAGGGATTCCAATTTAATTGGCCTGGAATACAGCCTGGAAATTTGTTTCTTAAAAGCTTCAAAAATGATTATCATGTTAAGCCATGGTTGGGAACCACTGCTTTAATCAGTTTTTCTCATTCCTGCCTCCCTGGGTATTAATGGGACTTGGCCATTTGTATCTTTTTAAAACCCTATATGGTTATAATTTGGAATGACAACTGAGAATCACAGCTTTAGACAGTATTATTTGTCTTTTATATTTAATACACAGCCTTGTATTTATATTTAATATACGGTCTTGACATAATCCTTTTCCTATTTGGAACCAGTCTGTTGTTCCATGTCCAATTCTAACTGTTGCTTCCTGACTTGCATATAGGTGTCTCAAGAGGTAGGTCAGGTGGTCTGGTATTCCCATCTCTTTCAGAATTTTCCACAGTTTATTGTGATCCACACAGTCAAAGGCTTTGGCATAGTCAATAAAGCAGAAAGAGATGTTTTTCTGGAATTCTCTTGCTTTTTTGATGATCCAGCGGATGTTGGCAACTTGATCTCTGGTTCCTCTGCCTTTTCTAAAACCAGCTTGAACATCTGGAAGTTCACAGTTCACGTATTGCTGAAGCCTGGCTTGGAGAATTTTGAGCATTACTTTACTAGTGTGTGAGATGAGTGCAATTGTGCAGTAGTTTGAGCATTCTTTGGCATTGCCTTTCTTTGGGATTGGAATGAAAACTGACCTTTTCCAGTCCTGTGGCCACTACTGAGTTTTCCAGAGTTGCTGGCATATTGAGTGCAGCACTTCCACAGCATCATCTTTCAGTATTTGGAATAGCTCAACTGGAATTCCATCACCTCCACTAGCTTTGTTCATAGTGATGCTTTCTAAGGCCCATTTGACTTCACATTCCAGGATATCTGGCTCTAGGTCAGTGATCACACCATCATGATTATCTGGGTCATGAAGATCTTTTTGTACAGTTCTTCTGTGTATTCTTGCCACCTCTTAATATATTTTGCTTCTGTGTGGTCCATACTATTTATGTCCTTATCGAGCCCATCTTTACATGAAATGTTCCCTTGGTATCTTTAATTTTCTTGAAGAGATCTCTAGTCTTTCCCATTCTGTTGTCTTCCTCTATTTCTGTGCATTGACCACTGAGGAAGGCTTTCTTATCTCTTCTTGCTATTCTTTGGAACTCTGCATTCAGATGCTTATATCTTTCCTTTTCTCCTTTGCTTTTCACTTCTCTTCTTTTCAAAGCTATTTGTAAGGCCTCCCCAGACAGCCATTTTGCTTTTTTGCATTTCTTTTCCATGGGGATGGTCTTGATCCCTGTCTCCTGTACAATGTCATGAAATTCTGTCCATAGTTCATTAAGCACTCTGTCTATCAGATCTAGTCCCTTAAATCTATTTCTCACTTCCACTGTATAATCATAAGGGATTTGATTTAGGTCATACCTGAATGGTCTAGTGGTTTTCCCTACTTTCTTCAATTTCTGTCTGAATTTGGCAATAAGGAGTTCATGATTTGAGCCACAGTCAGCTCCCAGTCTTGTTTTTGCTGACTGTATAGAGCTTCTCCATCTTTGGCTGCAAAGAATATAATCAGTCTGATTTCGGTGTTGACCATCTGGTGATGTCCATGTATAGAGTCTTCTCTTGTGTTGTTGGAAGAGGGTGTTTGTTATGACCAGTCCATTTTCTTGGCAAAACTCTATTAGCCTTTGCCCTGCTTCATTCTGTACTCCAAGGCCAAATTTGCCTTTTACTCCAGGCGTTTCTTGACTTCCTACTTTTGCATTCCAGTCCCCTATCATGAAAAGGACATCTTTTTTGGGTGTTAGTTCTAAAAGGTCTTGTAGGTCTTCATAGAACCATTCAACTTCAGCTTCTTCAGCATTACTGGTTGGGGCATGGACTTGGGTTACTGTGATATTGAATGGTTTGCCTTGGAAACGAACAGAGATCATTCTGTTGTTTTTGAGATTGCATCCAAGTACTGCATTTCAGACTCTTTTGTTGACCATGATGGCTACTCCACTTCTTTTAAGGGATTCCTGCCCACAGTAGTAGATATAATGGTCGTCTGAGTTACATTCACCCATTCCAGTCCATTTTAGTTCACTGATTCCTAGAATGTCGACGTTCACTCTTGCCATCTTTTGTTTGAGTACTTCCAATTTGCCTTGATTCATGGACCTAATATTCCAGGTTCCTATGCAAGGTTCCTTTACATCATTGGACCTTGCTTCTATTACCAGTCACATCCACAAATGGGTATTGTTTTTGCTTTGGCTTCATCCCTTCATTCTTTCTGGAGTTATTTCTCTACTGATCTGCAGTAGCATATTGGGCAGTTACCGACCTGGGGAGTTCCTCTTTCAGTATCCTATCATTTTGCCTTTTCATACTGTTCATGGGGTTCTCAAGGCAAGAATACTGAAGTGGTTTGCCATTCCCTTCTCCAGTGGACCACATTCTGTCAGACCTCTCCACCATGACCCATCCGTCTTGGGTGTCCCCACATGGCATGGCTTAGTTTCATTGAGTTAGACAAGGCTGTGGTCCATGTGATCAGACTGGCCAGTTTTCTGTGATTATGGTTTCAGTGTGTCTGCCCTCTGATGCCCTCTCACAACACCTACAGTCTTACTTGGGTTTCTTTTACCTTGGACGTGGGGTATCTCTTCACGGCTGCTCCAGCAAAGCACAGCCACTGCTCCTTACCTTGGACGAGGTCGCCCCTCCTGACCTTGAACGTGGAGTAGCTCTTCTTGGCCCTCCTGCTCCCGCTCAGTCGCTGCTCCTCAGGTGTGGGGTAGCTCCTCTTGGCCACCGCCTCTAACCTCGGACATGAGGTAGCTTGTCTCAGCTGCCGCTTCTGACCTCGGATGTGGGATAGCTCCTCTCAGCAGCTCCTGTGCTATGGCAGCCTGGCACTCTTAGTCACTGCCCCTGTCCTTGGGTGTGGGGTGGCTCCTCTTGGCTGCGCTTCTGCGTGGTCCATCGCAGCCGCCGCGCTTCCGATTACTAATAAGAAATAAAGGAATATTACTTAAGGAATAAAAGAATATAATATAGCAATATAATAAAGGAATATCATATATCAGATTATTGATAAGAAATAAAGGAATAGTCAGGCCAAAGACTAAGTAAAGGTACATACTCAAAGATATAGGCTAGACACTCAAGCTGGGTTTGCCTTGAAGGCATTTGCAAAACTGAGTAAATTTGGGTTTTATAGGTCTTAGGAGATAGGAAATAAAAACACAAGGTAGGACATTAAGTAAGAGACATCCTATAAAGCTGCAATCATGAAACAGACTTCACTGTTGGTATAAAGGCAAACAAGAAATAGTTTAACCACCCCAAGAAAAGCCAGAGAGAATTGTGCTGTAATGAACATTGGTGCTAATTAAAGGCGTAGAAAACTTATCCTGAGAACTAGCAAAAATAAACTGGTATTTAATCCATAATTGGAGTCTGAATTTTCAGTGTTGTGATGACCTGGAAAATATTCTTTTTTTAACATTTTTATTGGAATATAGTTGATCTACAGTGTTGTGTTAGTTTCTACTCTACAGCAAAGTGAATCAGTTATGCATATACATACATCCTCCTTTTAAAGATTCTTTTCCCTTATAGGTCACTATAGATTACTGAGTAGTTTTCTCTGCTATACAGTAGATCCTAATTAGTTATCTATTTTTTAAAAAGTAGTATGTTTATGTCAATCCCAGTCTCCCAATTTATCCCTCCCTTCCCCTCCCCCTACTGGTAACCATAAGTTTGTTTTCTATATCTGTGATTCTTTTTCTGTTTTATAAGTAAGAGATATTCTTATACTCAAATGGCTAAGTCATAGATTAGTCATACAACAGACTAGAAAGGAAGAAAGTGAAGTCGCTCAGTCATATCTGACTCTTCGCAACCCCATTGATTGTAGTCTACTAGGCTTCTCCATCCATGGGATTTTCCAGGCAGGAATACTGGAGTGGGTTGCTGTTTCCTTCCTCAGGGGATCTTCCCAACCCAGGAATTGAATCCGGTCTCCCTCATTGTAGGTAGACGCTTTACCACCGAGCCACCAGGGAAGCTCATATAGCAATTACGAAAAACAAACTCAACAACACAAAAGGTGAGAGAAAGGAGCTAGATATAACATTTTATAGAGTGTGTAATACAGTTATATGAATTAGGCAAAACTAAATCATATTGTTTATAAATGCATAATTCAGTTCAGTTCAGTTCAGTTGTTCCGTCGTGTCTGACTCTTTGCGACCCCATGAATTGCAGCACGCCAGGCCTCCCTGTCCATTACCATCTCCTGGAGTTCACTCAAACTCAGGTCCATCAAGTCGGTAATGCCAACCAGCCATCTCATCCTCTGTTGTCCCCTTTTCCTCCTGCCCCCAATCCCTCCCAGCATCAGAGTCTTTTCCAATGAGTCAGCTCTTCGCATGAGGTGGCCAAAGTACTGGAGTTTCAGCTTTAGCATCATTCCTTCAAAAGAACACCCAGGACTGATCTCCTTCAGAATGGACTGGTTGGATCTCCTTGCAGTCCAAGGGACTCTCAAGAGTCTTCTCCAAAACCACAGTTCAAAAGCATCAATTCTTCGGCGCTCAGCTTTCTTCATAGTCCAACTCTCACATCCATACATGACCACAGGAAAAACCATAGCCTTGACTAGACAGACCTTTGTTAGCAAAGTAATGTCTCTGCTTTTCAATATGCTATCTAGGTGGGTCATAACTGTCCTTCCAAGAAGTAAGCGTCTTAATTTCATGGCTGCAGTCACCATCTGCAGTGATTTTGGAGCCCAAAAAGATAAAGTCTGACACTGTTTCCACTGTTTCAGCATCTATTTCCCATGAAGTGATGGGACCAGATACCATGACCTTTGTTTTCTGAATGTTGAGCTTTAAGCCAATTTTTTTACTCTCTTCTTTCACTTTCATCAAGAGTCTTTTTAGTTCCTCTTCACTTTCTGCCATAAGGGTGGTGTCATCTGCATATCTGAGGTTATTGATATTTCTCCCGGCAATCTTGATTCCAGCTTGTGCGTCTTCCAGCCTAGGAAGAAGCATAATTCTGGGCTGGCAAACTATTTCTAGGCAAATTAAAAAGAGTTTAACTACCCCAAGAAAAGCCAGAGAAAATTTTTCTGTTATGAACATTGGTGCTGATTAAGGGCATAGATGTACTCTGCATAGAAATTAAATAAGCAGGGTGACAATATACAGCCCTGACGTACTCCTTTTCCTATTTGGAACCAGTCTGTTGTTCCATGTCCAGTTCTAACTGTTGCTTCCTGACTGGTGGGAAATACAGTCATAGGTGAATCTCACAAAAATTAAATTGTATTTTTAGCCAGGTGGGAGATCTATTATGACATATTTTTAAATGCCTAAATTATCTGTAGGAAATTTTAACTCATCCTTCTGAGAAATTGATATATCAACAGATGAGAGGAATATAATTAGTTTAATCAGAGAATTTTGGAAGATTTTTGAATAATCATTATCTATAAAACACATTTCTGTACATGAGAATGCAAGTAATTATGATACAAAGTACAAAGAATACAAATGCTCTGGGAGTATTTTAAAAGAAGTTACGCATGCCCTTCATGGATAAAAAATGAAATTTTGAAAACATTAAAAAAATACCAAGAGATGGAGATACATATCATGTTAGTTGATTAAAAGTCAAAGTATTATATTAATAGATTTAAACAATTCTAATTGAAATATTAACAGGCTTCTATGTTATAATGTGTGTGTTTATGTGCATGAGCATAATTTGATGAACATATTTGAAAATCAATGTGACTGAACAGAGTAAAGAATAACCAATTAATCATGAAGTAGAACAGTTGTGGAGATTTGCCTTTTTGTATATCAAGATTTATTTTATTACTACAGTAATTAATATAGTGGTTTAATGGTGAAGGTACAGGCAAATTACTAGTGAAATAAGAATATAGAAAAGCATCTATAGAAATAGTAACTGATTTATGCAAACATAGATGAACATTTTTGATTAAATGAAATTAGGATACATAATTATCTTGATGGAATAAAAATGAAATTAGAATCCTACTTTTCATGTCCAAAAATCAATTTCAGTTGTCTTAAGAATCTAGACATGAAAGGTAAGCTACAGACTTTTGCAAACCATATGGCAGAATATTTTTTTAAAACATCATGGTAAAATTTTCTTAAACATACATATATACACATAGCAGAAATAAGGAAAATGTTGATAAATTTAATGACATCAAAGATAAGAACCTATCTTAATTAAAAGGCATCATAAAAAAGAGTAGGAAGACAATTCATGAATTAGAAGAAAATATTGTATCAAACATATCTGACAAAGGACTGGTAACCAAGAACATGTAAAAAATGTCAAGAAATTAATAGGACAAAAATCAACAGTAAAATAAAAAAATGGGCAAAATATTTGAGTATGAACTTTACAGAAAGAGATACCAAAATTTCTAATAAGTATAAAATAAGATCACAATTAAATGGCACATAACACTTAATTGAGAGGCACATATTAAAAGGCCAGAAGTTCCAACTGATGGTGATGATGTGAAAAAAACAAAATCATTATACCCTGGTATAACTGCTTTGAAAAGCAAGTTGGAATTACTTAGTAAAATTAAGCATAATCATTCTTCTAACATTGATTCAACTCCTGTCTATGACATTTATTCAACTCCAATACATGTGCTTGGAGATAAGTACAAAAATATTTAAAGTAGTAATATTAAAAACTTTGGAAATCAACACATAAATCTTTCAACAGTGAAATGAATAAATGGGATTTTTTATATTCACATGGTCAAATACTTATATAGAATAGTGAAAAATTAGGGCATTAGAGTTACATCCACCAGTAAAGTTGAATTTACAAAAAAGCATAATCTTAAGCAGAAGAAACAAGGAGGTACACAGAGCATAATCAAGTGATGTAAACTTCAAAAAACCGTGCAAAATTAAACAAAAAATGTTATGTAAGACTTAGATCCATTATATTTGTTTCATCAAGGAAGATAGGATGAATGGATTTAGGAAGGAATGTGTAAGAACCTTCAAAGTGACAATAATTTTTTCTTTCTTGTTCTGGTTGGCATGTACTCGGGTGTGGTATGTATTATTTTCTTTATCCCTTTAAAGTATTACATAAGTTTTATTTTAAATCTTTTCAACATCTAATACATATGATACATGACACTGTTCTACCAAAAGCAGAACTGCTCAAGTGTTAGAGGGATCATTATATTTCTAGGATTTTGCAGTCTAGCTATTATAGCTGCAATTGTATCATCCCCCAGTATGTTAAAGTTCTAACTCTCAGCACCTCAGAATGTGATCATATTTGGATATAGGTTCAATGCAGATCTAATTAGTTAAGATGTGGTCTATTCTTAAAGGGTGGGCTTCTATTCCAACAAGACTGGTGTCTTTTCAAGAAGGTGCTCCGTGAAGACAGACATACTCGGAGAACAATATGTGATGATAAAGTCAGAGTCGGAGTTGTGCAGTGGCAAGCCAAGAGATGCCAATACAAAAGCAAAGCACCAGAAACTAGGAAGAGTCAATGAAGGATTCCCTTACAGTGTTCTGAGCTGTTCTGATAACAGCTCAATTTTGAGCTTTAACCCCTGCCCTTTGACACAAAAAATTTCTGTTTTAAGCCCTCCAGTTCATGGGTTTTTGTTATGGCAGTCCTAGGAAACTAATACATGGGCAAACTACTCTTTGTATCCTTTCAGGAAGAAGTGTTGTTAGTCTCCCCAGGAAATAAGGATAGGCAGTAACTGATGTTCATATTTTTTTTTTTTTTTTAATAGCTTATTTTTTATTGAAGGATAATTGCTTTACAGAATTTTGCTGTTTTCTGCCAAACCTCAACATGAATCAGCCATAGATGTACATATATCCCCTCCCTGTTAAGGCTCCCTCCCCATTCCACCCTTCTAGTTTGATACAGAGCCTCTGTTTTGAGTTTCCTGAGCCATACAGGAAATTCCCATTGGCTATCTATTTTATATATGGTAATGTAAGTTTTCATGTTACTCTTTCTCTACATCTCACCCTCTCCTCCCCTCTCCCCATGTCCATAAGTCTATTCTCTATGTCTGTTTCTCCATTGCTGCCCTGTAAGTAAATTCTTCAGTACCATTTTTCTAGATTCCATATATATATGTGTTAGAATGTGGTATTTATCTTTCTCTTTCTGACTCACTTCACTCTGTATAATAGGTTCTAGGTTCATCCACCTCATTAAAACTGACTCAAATGTGTTCCTTTTTATGGCTGAGTAATATTCCATTGTGTATATAAACCACGACTTCTTTACCCATTCATCTGTCAGTGGACCTCTAGGTTGCTTCCATGTTCTAGCTATTGTAAATAGTGCTGCAATGAACAATGGGATACATGTGTCTCTTTCAAATTTGGTTTCCTTAGGGTATATACCTAGGAGTGGGATTGCTGGGTCATAGGGTGGTTTTATTCCTAGTTTTTAAAGAAATCTCCATACTGTCTTCCATAATGGCTGTATCAATTTACATTCCCACCAACAGTGCAAGAGGGTTCCCTTTTATCCACACCCTCTCCAGCATTTATTGTTTGTAGACTTTTTGATGAGGGCCATTCTGACCTGTGTGAGGTAAGATCTCATTGTAGTTTTGATTTGAAGAGGAAGAAAGGCAACTATAGTTTTGACAGCCTTCAGAATATTATACAATGATAATGCATTTTTAATTTAAATTTTGAAAAAACTAAAGTATTCATATGTTTAAAAATTCAAAAGGCAAAATATAATAATATAGTCTAAAGTCTCCCATACCCATCACTGTATCTTTCCAGAGATACAGATGAATATCTTAGTACATCAGCATATACCCCATTCTTATAACACCTTTTTTTTCACACGAAGCCCATTGTATATACTCTGTTTTGTATTTTTCCTTTTTCACATAACTTTGTGACCTGGGGATATTTTAATATCAACACATAAGTGCTTCCTTTTGCTTATGGCTACAGAGGCATTCAACAATTTTAGAACAAGTGATAGATTTTTGAAAATATTTTAACTCTGCTCTTAAAAACAGAATTAGACTAATAAAAATTTTGGGGTAAAGATAATTGAGTGAATCTTCATCACTGACTTTAGTTCCCCTAGTATATAATAAATATGAAGTGATAAAGTCTTGTGCTATAAACTTTGAAAAATTATGACAAAAGCAGAAAATTTGTCACCAAAATAGTTCTTGATTCTACTGCCATCTCATTCTCCATGCCAGAAGGGCAAATGAGAACAGAAGGTGAGATGACAAAACCCTGAGATTTTCTCACTGAGAATCCCAGTTTGGAGAGATGCAGACTAAGAATGTGAAAATGAAATATTGAGAGTAGGATCTTAGCAGAACTGAAAACGGTCTCTAGGAAATTGATTTTTCCAATGAGCCAGTTTTTATGACAGAAGATACCCCTGGTTGTATGGTTTGTGCTCTTTGTATAACATTTAGAAGAATCTCAAAGATAAAACAGAGAACAGTTTCCTTAGAAGCTGTGCTTTTATTTTCATGTGTCCTCTTCCCCTTTTCATCACTACAAACTCTCAGACTACAGATAAACAAACAGAAAATGAGATTTTTCCTCAAACTGTAGTTTGGATAAAATACGAGAGTGTCAAAAACAATGTACCCTCAATATGTCAGACAATATTAGTGTTTAGATTAGAGGCATGTTAATTACCAACAAGCTTTTAAAAGATGGTCAGCAATTACACAATGGACCGCAGCAGTGCACGGCAGATTAAGTACCCACTCACAAAAATATATTGTCCAAAGACAGGAGGAAAACTTTCCAAGCATGTTTTGTGTTATATAGAACTTAATAAAAAATACAAAATCAATAAAACAGTGGGTCAAAGACAAGGCACTAAACAATCAAATAAAATGAAATGGAAAATTTCAGAGCTGGTAAAACAAATCAAGTTCAAAATATCAACATTTATAACATTTACAATAAATTAGAAACAACAAGAGGCAGGAAAGACAGAGTGAAATATTGCATTTCTTCCTGGGAGGAATACTTAGAATAATAAATTCATCAGAGAAAAATAAACAAAAAGATTTTTTAAATTATGGATGAGAAATTTAGAAGCCAAAGATGAGCTAATATAAGGACAGTTGCTGTCTTTGAAGGAGAGATTAAAGTTAATTGGGAAAAAAAAAAAAAAACAAACTATTAAGATATGCTACTGCTAAGTCACTTCAGTCGTGTCCGACTCTGTGTCCACAGCTCACCAGGCTCCCCCGTCCCTGGGATTCTCCAGGCAAGAACACTGGAGTGGGTTGCCATTTCCTTCTCCAGTGCATGAAAGTGAAAAGTGAAAGTGAAGTCGCTCAGTCATGTCTGACTCCTAGCGACCCCATGGACTGCAGCCTACCAGGCTCCTCCATCCATGGGATTTTCCAGGCAAGAGTACTGGAGTGGGGTGCCATTGCCTTCTCCGTATTAAGATATAGAAAAGAGGAAATTGTCTCCCAAATTAAGACATATTAGAATATCTTAGGTAAATTACAAACTTCTGAGGAAGAAAGACTTTCTTAGACATTTCAGTTCAGTTCAGTCACTCAGTTGTGTCCAACTCTTCGTGACCCCATGAATCGAAGCACACCAGGCCTCCCTGTCCATCACCAACTCCCGGAGTTCATTCAGACTCATGTCCATCGAGTCAGTGATGCCATCCAGCCATCTCATCCTCTGTCGTCCCCTTCTCCTCCTGCCCCACAATCCCTCCCAGCATCAGAGTCTTTTCCAATGGGTCAACTCTTTGCATGAGGTGGCCAAAGTACTGGAGTTTCAGCTTTAGCATCATTCCTTCCAAAGAAATCCCAGGGCTGATCTCCTTCAGAATGCACTGGTTGGATCTTCTTGCAGTCCAAGGGACTGTCAAGAGTCTTCTCCAACACCACAGTTGAAAAGCATCAATTCTTCGGCGCTCAGCTTTCTTCACAGTCCAACTCTCACATCCAATTTAGGAAGAATCAAATTTTTTTCTGTCTTCCATAAAGGATGAGAAGTAGGAAGTAATATATATATCATAAATTTCTCCACAGTTTTCAGTACCACCTAGGAAGTCTATGAAATTCCAAGGGAAAACAAAAATGACCTAAAATATTTATCCAGATAAGCTGTCATTTATAGTATAGCTAAATTATCACATAGTAAAAATGACATTTGGCAGACACCCTAAGAGAAGTAAGAACTCAGTAACTATAGCCCATATGATCTTTTCTAAAGTAATTACTATTCATTGATGAAGTCCAAGTAATAAGTGTATCAAAGAGGAATTCAGGAATAGAACTGGATTTGTAATGAGTACAGTAGGAAGAATTCTAACATGGCCCTTTGAGATTCTTATGCCCTGATTTATATACCTTATATAAATCTCCTCTTCTTGAGTGTGGATGGGTCTAAAAAATATGATCACATATCACTTCCTTGATTAGGTTATTAATTAGTTGAGTTAAGTTTTAATCAAAAGAGAGCTTACCTTGTATGGATCTGACTTCATCAAGGGGGCTTTTATAGAACATGAAGTTTCAGAGACAGACTCTCCTAGTAGCCTAAAAGAAAGCAAACAGACATGTTATGATCTGCCAATGAATAGAAGTGGCTAGTAGTCAACAGCTAACAAGAAAATGGGGGCCTTGATCCTATAATCGTAAGTAACTGAATTCTGCCAATAATTGTTTGATGTTGGAAGAGGATAAGCTCTAGGAGGAGCAGCCAGGCAGCGCCTGGAATCCAGTTTCATGAGACGCTGAGCTTAGGAGCTAGCTAGACCATGCCTGGACTTCTAACCCGATGGAAAATATGCGATAATAAATGTGTGTTGCTTCTAGCTGCCAAATTTGTATCACTTTGTTATATAGCAACAGGATATTAATACAGTGAGCTTTTAAGCATGGAAAGTGGACAAACATACTTGAGGAATTTGGATTTAAAAATATAACATCAGTATTATAAAATTTGAAGAGGAAAACATATGACTAATTAATTGAAGTAGTTGGGAAAAGGTAGATAGAAGAGTACAAGGCATAATCTTATTTTTAAGGCAGGAGTCATTTAAACATGTATTAGAAAATTGTGACTGAAATATAACGATTCCAAATTCTTAATGTTTACATAATGTTATTCCTAATATAAGCAGGAATTTGGAGAACTTGTACTTTTATTAAAGGATTAATGATCTTGTCTATTGCTTTTTTAAAACTACACTACTCCTATCTACTCTATTTACCTACATAGATCTGAAATGAGATTCACAGGAGCTAACCTCCTAGTTACACAGGTAATTTTGGGGTTGTGCAGGTAATTTGGGGGCAGTGGGATTTTATGTAATTTTAGCTTTCCTTATTTTTGTATTGCTTAATATTTTAAATAGTGAGCATACTTTGGTTCCCACACAATAATTTTTCTAAAATTCTTTACAATTGTTATGCCTTCCTAAAGACTTGACCTCTGTGATTATGATGTAATGATTTTGTTTATCCTTGAAAATATTCCTTGTTCTGCAGTGTGATTTATCTGAAATTAACATGGCTTTACCTGCTTTCTTTAGATGCATGTTAGCATGGTATATCCTTCTCTGCCTTTTGCTTTCAACCTGAGTGTTTAAATTTAAAGGATTTCTTGAAGACAACATATAGCTGGGTCTTATTATTGTTGTTGTTTTTTAATCTATTCTGACAATCTGTGACTTGTGCACTTCAATCATTTGCATTTAAAATGATTATAGATATAGCTGGGTTAATATCTACTATGTTGCTATCCATTTTTCTGTTTGTTACCTTTTTCTTCTTTTTTTATCCCTCTTATTTTTCTGTCTTCTGGTTTCAGTTGAGCATTTACATGGTTATATTTCCACTCCACTCTTTACGTAGTAATTATACTTCTTTTTAATGTTTTTACAGTTGCTGTAGTGTTTGCAATATACATTTTAAACTAGTCTAAATTCATTTACATTATGTCATTCTCCTGTCATACACATTATTTCATTTTCTTGCTGGAAGTAAGTCAGCTGTCATTGTTTTCCTTGCTACTCTATGGTAAGGTGCCCTTCCACTCCCAACCCACCCCTGGCATTTTTCTAGATTTTTCTCTTTGTCTTTAGTTTTCTGCATTCTGAGTATCACATGCCTAGACACAGATGTTTTGTGCTTATCCTGTTTGGTGTTCTCTGAGATTTCTAAGACTGAGTTTTTGTATTTGTCATTAATTTCGGAAAATTCTTGACTATTATTTCTCCAAGCATTTCTTCTGCTTTATTCTCTCTTCTTCTAGTACTCAAGTTCTAATATGCTGTAACTTTGGTAATTGTTTCACAGCTCCAGGGTATTCTATTTTTCCCCCTTTTTTTCCCTTTGTGTTTCAGTTTGGGAAGTTTCTATTGATACATCCTCAAGGTGGTTGATTCTCTCTGTGGCTGTGCCCAGCCTACTGGTAAGCTCAGCAAAGACATTCTTCATTGATGCCACAGTGTTTTTAGTTTCTAGTATTTCTTTTTTACTTCTTTTAGAGTTTCCACCTTTCTGCTTACATTATCCATATGTTCTTAGATGCTGTCTCCTTTTTCTGTTATAGCCCTAACATAGTAATCTTAGTTATTTTAATTCCTGTCTGATAACTCCATCAGTGTCATTTCTGACTGCTTCTACTGCTTATGTTATTACTTCAGACTGCTTTTTTTTTCTTTCCTTTTACCATGCCTTGTGATTTTTTTGTTGAGACATGATATATCAGGTAGTAGGAACTAAGGTAAATAGGCCTTTAGTATAAGTTTTTATGTTAATTTGGCTGGGAGTATGACTGTGTTTAATGTTTGTAGTAGCTGCAGGGACTTCAGATTCCTCTAGTACCCTTTTTTGTAGCTTTTTTAAAAACTGGACTTCTCTACATACTTCTCAGAGAGACACTATGCTTTCATTTCTAGATCTCTTAATCAACTTATTTTACTGGAGTCCTGTTGATGTGGTGGTAAGGTGTTAGTGATGGGAAATATTCTATAATCTAAAGAACAAATCTCAGTCTTGTGGTGGACCTGTGCTCCTAGGCTGTACCTTCACATGGATTTCTCGCTTCCCATTCCCCTCCTTTTGGTGAGGCATGAAGGCAAGAGGCAGCTAGAGATGGAGAACTACTCTTCCCCAGGTGGAATGAGACTCTGGTAAAGTCCTTTTCTTTATAGAATGGCACTTTGCTATAGAGGATATTTTGTACCTATTTCATAATGGCTGTTCTCCTCCTCATGCCAAAGCCACAAAGGGATCTTTGTTACCTCTTCACCATGAGAATCTTGCAGGATTTCTGCAAATAAAACCCATTAAAGTGTGGTGGCCTTTTTATGATAGTGACCCCTTTATGACTATGGCCCCTAGGAATTTCTCATTCTTAAGCTAGTCCACACTTAGCCTCAAGCAATTTGTAAGAATACCCTATCAGTTATTACTACTGGTTTACAGCTCCAGTGGTTTATATAAGCAGATCTTGGCTAACACTTTCTGGATTCACTTGTCTCTCTAGATTTTCTGAAAAATATTTATTCATTTGGCTGTGCTGAGTCTTAGTTGCAGCATATGAACTCCTAGTTGTGGCATGTAGGGTATAGTTTCCTGACCAGGAATTGAACCCCAGCCCCGTGCATTGGGCGTACAGAGTCCTAGTCACTGGACCACCCTCCTAGAGAAGTCTTCGTCTCTCTAGATTTTGAGCTTGCAGTTTGTCTTACAACCTTCTCTTTCTCATGAGTTCAAGAAAAATTGTTGACTTCCAGTTTATTCAACTTTTTCTTGTTGTAGGAAAGAGACAATGGCTTCCAAATTCTTTTCACATCATGGATGAACCTGGAAGATCTTGCGCTTATTTTTAAATCATGGAAATACATGAAATCACCAAAGGACCAATTGTAGAGAAATGTCATAAGGTTTTTAACACTTCAATAATTAGATATCAGACATAATTTGATAGTGGGTACTGAGATAGCTTACAAGACATGGAATAAATGCCAGGAGACTGTGAAGTCATAAAGACCAAGAAAATAAAGAATTTCAAGAAAAGTGAGTGATCAAGTGGTTGAATATTACTGAGAGGCCAAGAAAGCCCCAAAGAGGGTTGTGCATATTTCATTTGTCAGAAATCACATAATAAGATTAAGATAAGAGCAATCTTAGTAGAAGGAGTTAGGAAGAGTGTGAGAGTGTGTGTGTGTGTGTGTGTGTGTGTGTATTGAGGAGGAAAGCAGAAATCAGACTGAAATGAGTAAAAGTGTTTATTAAAGAATATGTGAAGACATCATGACTTAATCCTGTTTTCAAAGAGAAGTTTTCATCAAGAAGAATATTTTTACCTTTAGCCTTGAAATATTTAGGAGAACCCTGGAAAAGTTACTGAATCTCTATTCCCTGCCTATAAAACTGAATTTGAAAAATAAGCATAATAGCAAACTAAATGAATTATACCATTAATGTGGCGATAATGGTTTTTAAAAATCCCTGAACACTTAAAGAGCAAAACATTACTTCTCTAAGGAAAACTCTATGGTCTAAATTTAGGGAGTCTAGTATAGTCAGGTAAGGATTTTAGAAAATAAAATTGTCCATTTGGCAAAGAAGAAGAGCTGTGGTATTGGGAAATCACTTTGAAAGATCCCTATATATGTATCCAGGATTTTTAAGGAATAGTGTGAAGCAACAGTATATGTGTTGTGCTGTTAATCTTTAGGATCAACCTGGGAGAAAGCACTGTTCCTTTTTCAGAAGTGAATTACTCTTCCCATTTCCCAGACCCCTGAGAAATAGACCTTACAACCCTCTCTACTTCAAGGACAAAGAGTTCAGTAAGTGCATGAGAGCCTGCCTTTGAAATAGAATTTAATCAGGCATGCTAGAGGAGGCAGACTCCATCAAGGCCAAGGTAGTAGGTCTAATTGCTTTTATTTGTGCTCTGTGCACTCTGTGCATTTTGACCTGATGTAGGGCTAGATGTCAAATGAGATTTCTCAATTAGGGTGAAACAACTTAGTCTAGCCAGGTGAGTTTCATAATGATCCTCTGAAACTTTCCTTCTTAGTGTGAATCTAATGCTACTAAAAATTTTCATAGAACAAATTCATCATTCATTAACTCTAAAACAAATTCACTTTGTCTGTCCAGGAGCACTGCTCTTTCAAATCTAGCTGCATGAATTCTTCTACTTAACATATACCACCATCATGTTAGAGGAGGCTGAATCTCAAATATACACATCTACACAAATCCCTGCTGACTTCCAAGATCAACTACTACCTCAGGTACCCACTGGGAGATTAGAACACAGCAGGATATAATAGGAGGATATAACAGCCTTAGACAATGTAATCAGCCATCCTGTTCTCTGAGGCAGGTTTCCTGATGAGCAGACAGAATGAAAACTCTGATAGGAAGGCAGCCAAAGAAGTGAGCACATGTGGCTCAAGTGTTCATGACACTCTTCTCGTACTTATATTCTGAATTTTCTCTTCTTGTAAATATATTTCCTAAGTTTGCTCTGTGTCTACACTCAGACTTGGAGCTCCTCTCACACAGTTCTTTCTATTTAATATGTGTCAGGACAGTCTCTTCAGATCTTTTATCCCCTAATGAATTTTTTCAAAAAGAATTTTTCATGAGTAGTTGCTGATACTGCCATGGCTTTTCCTTTTCCTTTCCTTTTATTTAGTTTTCTTTATTCTTCACAGGTGCTTTTACTTTTAATAATGATCATGCCATTGGTTTCCTTTCACCACCTAAAAGTAAAAGGAACCAAGTACTTATTTCTCAAGAAATACTTCTTTTTAATGTAAACAGTTCCTCAACGTAAAAACATAACTCTGAAACAAGCTACATTTTCTTTACTGCAGTGCACATGAAGTGAAAGCCTCCACGTAGTTTTGAAGGGAGGATAATTTAAATTTTATCAGCAAAGAGCAGCAGAGGTAGTACCAGGAACCTCTGGAGGAAAGCTTGGCTGCTTCAAAGCTGACCCACTGGGATGAAAGAAGACAGTTTTGTTTTAGAGATGAAAGTTGACTAGGTAAATTTTTTTTTTTTTTAGCTTTCACCACATTTTATTCAAGGGCTTCCTTGATGGCTCAGCAGGTAAAGAATTCCCCTGCAATGCAGGAGATGAGGGTTCAATCCCTGGGACCGGAAGAGCCCCTGGAGAAGAAGATGGCAACCAGATCCGCTATTCTTGCCTTTAAAAGCCCATGGACAGAGGAGGCTTGAGCTACAGTCCAAAGGTTCACAAAGAGAATAGGACACAGCTAAGCACTCAGGCACATTTTATTTACTATTGCTTGCCTAGATTCCATGGTATAAGGCAGAAGTCTCATGGGAAATCTGATTATTCTCTCTGGCCATTCGGATACTTCTCTCTGACCCCTTGTTAATATAAAGACAGACATCATGCTTTTATACCTCATGTAAACATATTCATCACGGAATTTCAAAAATGAAAAGCAAAGAGCTAAAGTTCAAAAACATGATTCATCTTGAGGAAAAAAGAAACTTAAGGAAGTGCAAACAAAGGTACCCTGGTGTTAGCTTTTTGTTTGGCTGGCATTCATCTCTCATTTATGGAAAATAAGAGTCAATATTTCATCAATAGTTTTTTATATAAAGATAGCTTTCAAAAGGAGATTAAGAAACCTAGTTTCTCTCTAAACCTAAGTGATTTATAAATCTAGCTATAAGCAGACTTATCAAAAGATAGGCATTTCATTTAGGAGTGAATTTGTGCAAAGAAATTACAAATATCAACAATAAATAAAATAGTTCTAGATTCACAATGCAGACAAATGTTGTGAAAAGCAAAAATAAAAGTACTTTTTTTCTTTTTTTTTTTTTTTTTTAAAGAGAGAGACAGCTGAACTAATTTCTTTCCAAAATGTCTTTAGCTTAAATGCCCTTTGGTATTTAATAATGTGACCTCAATATTAAAGCTTCTAGAAAAACATTCACAGGCTGAGTTTGTGAAGCTATCAAACTTTACCTTTACATTTCCAGTAGTTTATTGTTGGATCATCCAGGATAACTACTGCTGCTGCTAAGTCGCTTCAGTTGTGTCCAACTCTTAGTGACCCCATGGACTGCAGCCTACCATGCTCTTCCGTCCATGGGATTTTCCAGGCAAGAGTATGGAGTGGGTTGACATTACCTTCTCTGCCAGGATAATTAAGGGATATGAAAATAATCCATCTGTCCAAACTGACTTTTCATGCATTTATTTTTATAATTTGTTTTACAATGAATGCAGTGTGGAAGTTGAGAGTTTGAGAAGGCTCTTATCAGGTAAGATTGAGGTCCATAGAGATTTTTCTCCTTCAGTTGATGAGTGTCAGAGCTAGCATTAGGACCCAGTGACCCTGGCTCCAAGACCAGAGTGATTTTCCATCTATGAAATGTTTTGCTTCCTCCTGAGGCATAATTAGGGTTAGGGAGGCGATGGCACCCCACTCCAGTACTCTTGCCTGGAAAATCCCATGGATGGAGGAGCCTGGTAGGCTGTAGTCCATGGGGTTGCAAAGAGTCGGACATGACTGAGTGACTTCACTTTCACTTTTCACTTTCATTCATTGCAGAGGGAAATGGCAACCCACTCCAGTGTTCTTGCCAGGAGGATTCCAGGGACAGGGGAGTCTGGTGGGCTGCCGTCTCTGGGGTCGCACAGAGTTGGACACGACTGAAATGACTTAGCAGCAGCAGAGGCATAATTAGACAAAAGTGTTTATTAACTAATAGAACATGATAAGAAAGGAGTAAAATTATATGCCTTCTTAGTTGATCTAAAATAATAACTTTGATGTTTTCTTTGACATCCTAGGTAAGATAGCCACTTCAAATTCCCAGAGCTGGTATTACACAGTTGTGTAACATATTTTCTTATGTTTATCTGTGTCCTGCTAGCCTGTGAGCTATTTGAAATTAAAATAAAAACTAACACGTTTATAATACTAGAGGCCAGCATTGTAATGCACAAACATTGAAGTTAGTAAATAGTGCAGAAGAGGAAAGAGAAAGGCAACCAGTATCTACTCACTGTCCACTGTGGACAAGACTATGTGATTTACATATATTATTTTACTTGTAAAATATTGTTTCTCACAGCAAACCTATGAAGTTAATATTTATTATATACTTTAATAGATGAAATTGAGAAGGATTCTATATATATATATATAAAATATAGCTAAAGGGATTAAATTACTCTTTGAAAATCATACATATAGTAAACTAATATTTGACTCCACATATGACCAATTCAAAGCTGATACATCCATCTCAGGCCTAATACCTACGGTTAATAATGATGGGTATTTATTCTCCCCCAGCCAGTAAACTGGACTTCCCTGGTGACTCTGTGGTAAAGACCCTGTTTGCCAATGCAGGAGAAGTGAGTTCAGTCCCTGAGTTGGGAATATCTCCTGGAGAAGGAAATGGCAATCCACTCCATTATTCTTGCCTGGGAAACCCCTTGTACAGAGCTGGCAGGCTACAGTCCATGTTGTCACAAAGAGTCGGACATGACTTAGTAACTGAACTAAGTTGTTCAGTTGCCAAGTTGTGTCCAACTCTTTGAGGCCCCATGACCTGCAGCATGCCAGGCTTTCCTGTCCTTCACTATCTCCTTAAGTTTGCCCAGACTCATGTCCATGAATCAGTGATGCCATCCAACTATCTCATCCTCTGTTGCCCCCTTCTCCTCTTGCCTTCAATCTTTCCCAGCATCAGGGTCTTTTCCAGTGAGTCAGCTCTTCTCATCAGGTGGCTAAAGTATTGTAGCTTCAGCTTCAGCATCAATCCTTCCAATGAATATTCAGGGTTGATTTCCTTTAGGGTTGACTGGTTTGATCTCCACTCAATTAAGAGTTGTTCATACAACACGTAATTTCTTCTTTACAACAATTCTAAAGAAGTACTCATTATTGTTAACACCATTTTACAGATTATAAAACAGATTTAGAAAGATTAACTATGGAATTTCCAGGCAAGAATACTGGAGTGGGTTGTCATTTCCTATTCCGGGGGTTCAAAGTCATATAAATTGGTAAATGCCAAAGCAGGATTTAAAAGCAGGTACGAGTGATTTGAAAACCAACATACTTTGAAACTGAATCAAATGTATATATGCATGATTGTTGGAAAACTAAACACAAACATGTCAGATGCCTGTGCTGCACTGCAGGTCATCCCCTAATTTCAGCATAGCTGTGACATACAATTCCCTGTATGTTAGCTCCTGTGTCAAGAATATAGATTAATAGTTGTATACATATATATGTGTGTGTGTATGTGTGTGTGTTTGTATTTATGTATATACACACACATACACCACGTCTTCTTTATCCATTCATCTGTTGATAGACACTTAGGTTGCTTTCTCGTCTTAGCTATGTAAATAATACTGTTATGAACATTGGGTGCATATATCTTTTGAATTAGTTTTTTTGGGGGGAGGTGTATACTCAAGAGTGGAATTTCTGGGTCATATTGTAGTTTTATTTTTAAAATTTTGGGAAATTGCCACACTGTTTTTCATTGCTACCAATGTACTAGGGTTTCCTTTTCTCCACATCCTTGCCAACACTTGTTATTTGTTGTCTTTTTTGATGATTGTCATTATGACAGGGCTAGTAGCTCAGCTGGTAAAGAATCCACTGCAATGCAGGAGACCCCTGTTCAAGCCCTGGGTCAGAAGATCCCCTGGAGAAGGAATAGGCTACCCACTCCAGTGTTCTTGGGTTTCCCTGGTGGCTCAGACAGTAATGAATCCACCTGCAATGTGGGAGACCTGGGTTGGGAAGATCCCCTGGAGAAGGGATAGGCTACTCACTCCAGTGTTCTTGGGCTTCCCTAGTGGCTCATATGGTAAAGAATCCACCTGCAATGTGGGAAACCTGGATTCAATCCTTCGTTTGGGAAGATCCCCTGGAGGGCACAACAACCCATTTCAATATTCTTGCCTCGACAGAGGAGCCCTGAGAGCTATAGTCCATGGGGTCATAGAGTCAGACATGACTGAGTGCCTAAGCACACATCCTGACAGGTGTGAAATGATGTCTCACTGTAGTTTTGATTTGAATTTCCCTGTTGATTAGAGACAATCCATGGCATCCTGCAGGGCTCTCATTGTTAGGGACAGGTAGGCTTGTCCCTACCCACTAGTGGGTGAAGTCAGGTCCTGGGGTTTCTGTCTTCAGCATACCTTATTTTTTATTAAGGTATAGTGGATTTGTAATGTTATTTTAGTTTTAGGTATACCACATAATGATTCAAATTTTTAGAGATTATACTACATTTAAAGTTATAATAAAATATCGGCTGTAATCCCTATGCTGAACAGTGTATCCTTATTTAAATTTATTTAATCAGTTCAGTTCAGTCATTCAGTCCTGTCCAAATCTTTGCAACCCCATGAATCGCAGCACGCCAGGCCTCCCTGTCCATCACCAACTCCCGGAGTTCATTCAGACTCATGTCCATCGAGTCAGTGATGCCATCCAGCCATCTCACCCTCTGTCGTCCCCTTCTCCTCCTGCCCCCAATCCCTCCCAGCATCAGAGTCTTTTCCAATGAGTCAACTCTTTGCATAAGGTGTCCAGAGTACTGAAGTTTCAGCTTTAGCATCATTCCTTCCAAAGAAACCTCAGGGCTGATCTCCTTCAGAATGGACTGGCTGGATCTCCTTGCAGTCCAAGGGACTCTCAAGAGTCTTCTCCAACACCACAGTTCAAAAGCATCAATTCTTCCGTGCTCAGCTTTCTTCACAGTCCAACTCTCACATCCATTTTATACATAGTAGTTAAATTCATAAATTTATTAACCTCATAAATTCCTACCCTTATCTCCCTCACCATCCCACTGGTAACCACCAGTTTGACTCTATTATCTGTGAGTCTGTTTCTGTTTTGGTCTATTAACGAGGTTTTTTTTTTTTAGATTTCACATGTAAGTAATAACATATAGTATTTTTCTTTCTCTGCCCAAGTTATTTTACTAAGCATAATACCCTCTGGGTTCATCTATGTTGTTTCAAATGGCAAAATGTCATTCTTTTTTATAG
Source organism: Bos mutus (assembly GCF_027580195.1). Classification (NCBI taxonomy): domain Eukaryota; kingdom Metazoa; phylum Chordata; class Mammalia; order Artiodactyla; family Bovidae; genus Bos; species Bos mutus. The sequence goes on from NC_091625.1 coordinate 30,325,619, forward strand.
TTGAGTAGTATTACAGTGTGTATGCATGCGTTTATGTACACATACATCTTCATCCACTCATCTGTTTGTGGGCACTTGGGTTGTTTCCACGTGGGAGATCCCTGGGTTGGGAAGATCTGAAGAAGGGAATAGCAATCCACTCCAGTACTCTTGTCTTGAATTCCATGGACAGAGGAGGCTGGTGGGCTACAGTCCATGGGATTGCAAAGAGTTAAATTTAACTGAGTGACTAACACACACAGGTTGCTTCCACATCTTCAGTTCAGTCGCTCAATCATGTCCAACTCTGCAACCCCATGGACTACAGCATGCCAGGCTTCCCTGTCCATCACCAACTCCTGAAGCTTGCTCAAACTCATGTCCATTGAGTTGGTAATATCATCCAACCATCTCATTCTCTGTAGTCCCCTTCCCTTCCTGCCTTCAATCTTTCCCAGCATCAAGGTCTTTTCCAGTGAATCAGTTCTTTGCATCAGATGGCCAAAGTATTGGAGTTTCAGCTTCAGCATCTGTCCTTCCAATGAATATTCAGGACTGATTTCCTTTAGAATAGACAGGTTGGATCTCCTTGCAGTCCAAGGGACTCTCAAGAGTCTTGTCCAACACCACAATTCAAAAGCATCAATTCTTCGGTGCTCAGCTTTCTTTATGCTCACATCCACACATAATTTCCGGAAAAACCAATTATAAACAATGCTAATATGAACAACATTGGGGTGCAAGTATGTTTTTAAAATTAGTGTTATTGTTTTATTTGGCTATATACCCAGAACTGGAATGACTGGATCTTAAAGTAGTTCTATTTTTAGTTTTTTGAGGAAACTTTATACTATTTTCCACAAAGGCTGCTCCAATTTACATTTCTATTAATACTAGCAGTGTGCAAAGGACTCCCTTTCCTACGCATCCTCACCAACATTTGTCATTTGTGGTCTTTTGATTGTGTCCATTTTGTCAGGTATGAGATAATATCTCATAACTGTTTGTGTTTTGATCGTTTGTTTCCACTTCACGAGGTTCTTATGGGGTTTTGCCTTGTTCTTTTGTTTAGCACATGTTGCTCATTTTGCCTACTTTGCTGTTTTCACTTCTCTGTATTTGGTAGGTTTGTTACATTTTCCAACCTTGGAGAAATGACCTTTTGTAGGAGGCATCCTGTGAATCTCAGTTGCACACTCCGTCTCTAGTCGCCAGAGCTATATGCTCTAGAGGTGCTCATGGGTGGTGGTTTCGTGGCCAGGCTTCCTGGATCTAGTATCAGCTCGTGGGTGGGGCCAATTCCTGTTGACTCAAGGGGTTCCAAAAACTGGTGCTGGGCTTCTCCTGAGTGCCGCTGGATCCCAGAGAAGGGTGGCTAATGAATCCAAGTATCTCTGAGCTAGTTTTGGCCTGTTGATGGGGGAACTGGGGCGCAGTGGTTCCCAGCATTGCTGCTGGCCTGCTGGTGAGTTGGGTAGGTCCCGCCATTGCAGCCTTCAGAGCTGTGGTTGTCCTGGGGCTTGTGCCTGCTCACTAGTGGGTGCAGTCAGGTCCTAGGGTTTCTGCCTTCAGCATCCTGGGGTTCCCAGATCTGTATCTACACCTTGGTGTACGGGGCTAGATTCTGGACCCTCTGGTAGGCAGGGCCGTGTCTAGGGGAGGCTACGGACCCAGGGGTTTATAAGGCACCCTGCTTGGTAGTAGATGGGGCTGTTCCCCACTTGGTTAGTTACTTGGCATGAGGCTTCCCAGTACTGGTGCCTACAGGCTGGTGGATGAGGGTAGGGCTGGGTCCTGAGGATAACATGCTAGAGGGAGGGTTTCAGAATGGTGCTTGCCAGTATCAATGTCCACGTGCTAGAATAAGCTCCCCAAAATGGCTGCTGCCAGTATCTTTATCCCAGTGTGATCCTCAGTTGCCTTCTGACTCTCTATGAGATTCTCCAAATCATCAGGTGGGGCTGATCCAGGTTCCTTTCAAATTGCTCCTTTTGCCCTGGGTCTCTGTATGAAATATTTTTGTGCATTGTTTTAAGTGTGGAGTCTTTATTTCCCACAATCCTTTTGTTGGGGGAGTTTGTAATTTCCTCAGTTCTGTCTTGCTGCAACAAATACTTGAAGCGACGGATGGACCAGTGTTACAGCTCCGTGTTACACCTTGAATCTCCCCCAAAAAAGCCTTTGAAAGCCAAATGTTCTGAGAGTATGTCTTCCAGGCACAGGACATTTGGCTTGGGGAACCCAGTGTGAAGCTTAGACCCCTCTCTCACGTTGAGGAGAACATCTGCAATTTTAGTTAATCACCTGTTTGTGGGTTGCCCACCCCAGGGGTATGGGTCTCCACTATATTACACCTCTACCCCTTCTGCCCACCTTTTGGCTTCTTCTTTATATTTTTAGTTATAGAAGGTATTTTCCAGTCTTCCTAATCAATAGTTTCTCAGTAAATAGCTATAATGTTGGTTTACCCATGAGAGAAGGTGAGCTCAGGGTCTTCCTACTCCACCATCTTGCAGTTTTCCTCTGGTGATTAATGATGTTCAGCATCTTTTCATGTGCCTGTTGGCCGTCTGTATGTCTTCTGTGGAAAAATGCCTATTATTTTTTAATTGAATTGTTTGATATTGATTTGTGTGAGTTTTTAAATTTGTTTTGGATATTAACTCCCTTATCAGATATATCATTTTCAAATATCTTCTCCTATTCAATACTCAGCCATAAAAAAGAGGAGGGGGGAACCCTGAAATTTTACCACTAGCAAAAACATGAGTGAACCTGGAAGGTATTGTGCTTAGTGAAGTAAGTCAGACAAAGACAGAAAAATATTACATGTTTTCATGTCCATGTGGCATCTAAAAAATAAGCGAACAAATATAACAAAACAGAAACAGACTCACAGATAGAGAACAGACTAGTGGTTACCAAAGGGGAGAGGGGTGGAAGGGAGAGAAAAAGAGCAAAATAGGTGAAGAGAATTAAGAGATACCAACTACTAGGTATAAACTCAATAAGTTACAATGATGTAATGTTCAACATGGGGAATATAGTAAATATTTTCAATAATTCTATATGGAGTATAATCTATAAAAACATCAAATTACTGTGCTATAAATCTGAAACTAATATTGCAAGTCACTGTACTTTAATTTAAAAAAAAAGGTGGGGCATAGGCTTTTCTCTGTCAGACACCATAAAGACCACTCCTCAGGGCATGCATAATCTATTAAGTGCAGGGGATTTAACTCCCTCAGTGACAAACCTTACCAACAGGGCTCAGAAGTCAGTGGATAACAGTTCCCATCCTATGGTGGATCAGTTCTGGAGCTTACTCTTTATGGTTCCTCAGAGTTTCTAGTGGGATTGAACCCAGATTCCCAGCTAATTAAAAACCTTTGATAGATTTTTCTTTCTTTTTTTACCAAAACTACATAGAGGACTATAAGACATGTTAAAAAACAAACAAACAAACTCCTGAGCAGAGTAAGGCTTTGCTCAGTTACAGGCCTCAATATTAGCTTTTGTAACCAGAATTATAAAATAAGCCCAGTGGAAGAAATTGACTGTAACTGCCTATTACTCCGTTTTCTCCTCTTTGCCTATTAAAACCAAAGTTCTGTCTTAACCACTGCAGTTGTATTCCTTCTAAGTGTTCCCTACTGTACCTGCCTCCAAATACACAAACACACAGACTCAATTTTTTTTAATTGTATTAAATCCATGCATGTTTCTCTTATGAATAGAACCTATGATGTAATTTAAAAATTTATAAAAAAAATTTTGAAACTTTGAAAAGTATAAAAACATCAACTTTTAAAATTTAGAGTCTTCATATGTATAAGGTATTTAGGTTGCTAAATTAAAAACAGATTCCAAATTTTAGCTTTTCAGAAAAAAAAAAAACCTCTTACAAGAATGAGAGTCTTCCTCTGCATTACTAAATTTCTGGGAGTGGAATTTCTTGAAATAATTGTTTCAAATGCAAATATTTCAGCATCAAGTTTCAGGCTTTTTACAAAACATATATATGTATACATTCTCTTTCAAATTGTTTTCCCATCTAGGTTGTTACAGAATATTGAGCAGAATTCCCTGTGCTGTACCCCTGCTGCTAAGTCGCTTCAGTCATATCTGACTCTGTGTGACCCCAGAGATGACAGCCCACCAGGCTCCCCCGTCCCTGGGATTCTCCAGGCAAGAACACTGGAGTGGGTTGCCATTTCCTTCTCCAATGCATGAAAGTGAAAAGTGAAAGTGAAGTCACTCAGTCGTGTCCGACTCTTAGCGACCCCATGGACTGCAGCCTACCAGGCTCCTCCGTCCATGGGATTTTCCAGGCAAGAATACTGGAGTGGGGTGCCATTGCCTTTAGGTCCTTGCTGATTATCCATTTTAAATTATCCCCTCCCCCACCTTTCCCCCTTGGTAACCATAAGTGAGTCTGTTTCTGATTTGCAAATAAGTTTATTTGTATCATTTCTTTTTAGATTCTGCTTGAAAATGATGTCGTACAATATTTCTCTTTTTCTGACTGACTTCATTCAGTGTGACAATCTCTACATCTGTCCATGTTGCTGCAAATGGCATTATTTCATTCTTTCTAATGGTTGAATACTATTCCATTGTATGTATGTTCAACATCTCATTATCCATTCCTTTGTTGATGAACATTTAGGCTACTTCCATGTCTTGGCTATTGTAAACAGTGCTGCAATGAACACTGGGGTGTATATATACTTTCAGACCCTATTTTTCTCTGGATATATGTCCAGGAGTGGGATTTCAGGGTCATGATGGCTCTGTTTTTAGTTTTTTCAGGAACCTCCATACTGTTCTCCATAGTGGCTGTACCAATTTACATCCCCACCAACAATGCAGGAGTGTTCTGTTCTCTCCATACCCTCTCCAGCATTTATTGTGCATGGATTTTTTGATGATAGTCATTTTGGATGGGGTTGAAGTGATATCTCACTGTAGTTTTGATTTGCATTTCTCTAGTAATTAGCAATGTTGAACATCTTTTCATGTGCCTCTTGGCTATCTGTATGTCTTCTTTTTAGTATAATCACACCAGTGATCCAGGAGGTTGAGCTTCCTAGGTAGTTTCAGTGACTAAAAGATGGTATCCTTTGAATATGTGTGGCTCCAGTACTGTTTTATGCCCATCACCCTCCAAGACATTTCCACAGATTGAGAAAAGGGTCACTGATTAATTTGTTTGAGATTAACAGCCACCCAAATTTTATTTTATTTTGGTATGGTTTTATTCTATTCTGTTACTTTTTTGTTTTGCTTTTTGTTTACTTGAGTGTTTAGTGAACATTTCAGTGTGATTGGGAAATATGTCTAAATTGTTGCCTTAATGCAGTTTTTTTATGGTTGTTTCTTGGGTGATTTCAAAATTCAGCATTATGTTAAAACATTCAACTTCATACATGTCCAAAATGATGAAACTTACTAGAAAATTGCACCAGGTACGTATTTCCTAACAATTTGTATCACTGCATAAGACAATCAGTGATATTTTAGGGAAGATCATGCTATAAATGAAATGCAAGAAGATGATGTCTGATGTTGAAAGAAGGAAGAAGGGATAGAAAATGCCATCTAAAAGAAGGAAGAAGGAATAGAAGAGGAGTTAGTTCTGATAGTGTTTAGTGCATTATATACCAAGTATTTCAGCAATCCCATATTTTTATACATTAGCTAATGTATCCAATAATTAGTAACGTATGAGTCTTAGGAGTATTATTTTTTGTTTTGGAGGATGCTTTGAGTAATGAAGAAACTCTGATGTTGCTTACCGGAATTCTCTCAATGCCTATTTTCTTTGAAATGTATTGAGGGATGTACTACATCAATTAGAATTCATTTTTTTTTTTTCAGGCATATACTGAGCCCACTTAAAGAATGCAGAGAATGGTTGTCTTTGTAAAATATGCTGGGTCAAAATCAAGTCATTTTATCTAGTGTAATCTCTACTTCAACAGCTGAAGCATCATTCAAAAGGCATTTGAATCAAGTGATGCTTGTCAGGTCTGCCGAAGATCTGGTCATTTTCAGAGTTGACTTCAAATGGCTGAGATTATAACCCACATTACAAAACAGCCACTTTTACCCTCTAAATGGAACTGGTGAACTGCATAGTTACCAGAAGACACACATCAGGTATTCTTGCTGAGCAATAAAACATTTATGTGACTCACTCTATTGTGGTGGTCTGGAACAAAACCTGCAATCTCTCTGAGGTATGCCTGTGTTTCTACTGCTTAGTAGAGAGAGAAGATTCAGTATGGTGGGATAGGTACCCCATGTCCTGATGAGAGGAATGCCCAAAACATGTCTCGGCCGTGTTTTAAAATGACGAAGACTTACTTGCAGTTCTTCCATTTCTGTGACTCACTGATTCCCTCTCAAGATCTCCCCAGTGCCTCATTCTACTAGAATAAGCTAGGGCTTGAGATACAAAATCTCATCTCAGTCAAATCCAAGTGCAAATGAACATCTTTGAATTCAGATCATTGGCTACAATGTTTCAAAAAGTTCCTTCTTGATCTGAAGTCCTATGAACTAGAGAGACAAGTAATACCACCTGTACCACTCTCTTCCATATACATACCCTACATATTATGGTGAGTCAGCATAGGATAACTTCAGTAGACATTCTTATCTGAAAAGGGGAAGCACAAGACCTACAGTAGTCACTGAGAATGAGTCCCTATGTCTCCTGGCTTTGTCCACTGGAGTCGTGGTTTCATCTTCTAAATTATCATTCATTTTCCATAAAATAGAGTCCCCCATTTGTAGCTGAATAATTTTTTATGCTTGCTTTTGTCCATAGGAGCTTGGCATCCAAAGATGTCTTTTCATTTCATACTGATTCTGTCCTTTTAAATTCAAGTTGATGCTTCCACCAAAACGATTACCTTTAAAAACTGTGGAGTTTCTATGAATGGTTTTAGAGCTCTATCTTAGGCAGATAAGACTGTTATAACTAAATACCATAGACTGGGTGATTTCACAAGTATTTATTTCTAACAGTTCTAAAGCCTGGGAAGTCAAAAATCAAGGTGCTGGCAGACTTAGGTTCTTTGTGAGCTCTGTGCCTGGCCTGAAGACAGCCACCTTCTTCCTGTGTTTTCCATAGCCTTTCCTCAGTGCACCACTCTTCTCAATCGGATTACCTCCCAAAGACTCCACCTGCAAATACCTGCACATTGAGGGTTAGGGCTTCAACATATGTACCCAGGAGAAGTACAATCACTCAGTGTAGAATAGACTCACTCCATTTGACCAAAAGCTAAGATAGAACTCTAAAACAGTTCATAGAAACTCCATAGTGTTTAAAGCACCTAGTTGGAAGCACCAGCTTGAATGTGGTGATGGGAAATGAAAATTAAAAAAAAAAACAAAAAACACCAGACTTCAATCTATATTAAATAAATAAATAGAAAGGGAGCAATTAAAAAATATTTCTACTAATGGTTCTTAATGTTCATATTGCTCTTCAGAATTATGGTAATAAAGATCATTAGAACCTGAAATACAGTGTTATAACATTAATCATCAGCTACTGGTTTATACATTGAGGTAGTCTAGATAATGTTCATTCTTACAACAGACCTTACAAGAAGTTCATTTTTAATCTTTATTTATAAAAGCACACTAATAGGTTCAGTTTCATGGCTGGTCACAAAGCTATTATGAGCACAAGAGTAGTATCTTAACTGTATTTTCTTCTGTTTCCATGAGCATTTACTTCTCATCAGAAGTGGTGTTGTATTACTTTTATGTCTACTTTCTATGGTGTTCAGAAATACATTTTAAAACACTGTTAAATGTCAATGAAGTTCATATACATATACACCGATACATCTTTAACTTTAGCCATAGAAGTTTGAGGATTCCCACTTTCTCATATCCTTACTGAAATATTGATTCAGTGACAGATCTATTATGTTATAGAATCAGATGTTGCTGGTCTTACCTCAACCAAAACAAAAACACTGCAAATTAAATCAATAACTGCTTTAATTTTCCATTGTGGCTAAATTGCATATTGAAAGATATAAAATGACTTAGTGTGCAAATAACCTTGCATGATGAACAACTGAAATTTCAGGTTTGACATATATTTACTGGGATTTTTTTTGCCTTAGCCTTGATGCTGCTTTCAGTAGGTTCATTTGTAGTCATTTAGGCCAGCAATCGCCCATCTTTTTGGCACCTGGGGCCAGTTTTGTGCATAAGAGACACGGACTCAATAACTGGGTCAGGAAGATCCCCTGAGGAGGGCATGGCAATCCACTCCAGTGTTCTTGCCTAGAGCATCCCCATGGACAGGGGAGCCTGGTGGGCTACAGTCCATGGGGTCACAGAGTTGGACACGACTGAAGCAACCAAGCATGCATGCACACTCATCGGTTTCTTGAGACAGTTTTTCCACTGACTGGGGTGGAGTCCAGGTGTAATGAGAGTGGTTGTAAATACAGATGAAGCTTTGCACACTCGCTGGCTGCTCAACTCCTGCTTTGCAGCCTGGTTCCTAACAGGTGACTGACCGCTACCAGTCTGTGACCCAAGAGTTGGGGGTGCCTGACATAGACCACTGCTGATGGATGATGATTCTTCCTGCTTTTCCCATTTCTTCAATCTGCTCATTAATAAGAAGGAGGAATGGCATATTTTACCATAGCTCAATTTTCAGAGAACCAAGATTTAAAGGATTATTGTGCTATTAGGGCCACCATATAAGTAAACTGTAAATTTGAGAGATGCTATCTTAATCTTAATCACACTCATTTCACGTGCTAGCAAAGTAATGGTCAAAATTCTCCAAGTTAGGCTTCAACAGTACACGAACCGAGAACTTCCAGATGTTCAAGCTGGATTTAGAAAAGGCAGAGGAACCAGAGATCAAGTTGTCAACATCTGGTGGATCATAGAAAAAGCAAGTGAATTCCAGAAAAAATACATACTACTGTTTCATTGACCATGCTGAAGTCTTTGACTGTGTGGATCACAGCAAACTGGAAAATTCTTCAAGATATGGAGATACCAGACCACCTTACCTGCCTCCTGAGAAACACATATACAGGTCAAGAAGCAACAGTTAAAACCAGAGATATAACAATGGGCTGGTACTGAATTGGGAAAGAAGTATGTCAAGTCTGTATATTGTCATCCTGCTTATTTAATTTACATGCAGAGTACATTATGCGAAATGCCAGGCTGGATGAAGCACAAACTGGAATCAAGATTTCTGGGACAAATATCAATAACCTAATATATGCAGATGACACCACCCTTATGGCAGAAAGTGAAAAGGAATTAAAGAGCCTCTTGATGAAGGTGAAAGAGGAAAGTGAAAGAACTGGCTTAAAACTCAACATTCAAAAAATGAAGATCATGGCATCTGGTCTCATCACTTTATGCAAATAGATGCGGAAACAATGGAAGCAGTGACAGACTTTATTTTCGTGGGCTCCAAAATCACTGCAGATGGTGACTGCAGCCATGAAATTAAAAGACACTTGCTCCTTGGAAGAAAAGCTATGATTAACCTAGACAGCATATTAAAAAGCAGAGATACCACTTTGCCAACAAAGGTCCGTTTAGCCAAAGCTGTGGTTTTTCCAGTAGTCATGTATGGATGTTGGAGTTGGACCATAAGGAAGGCTCAGCATCGAAGATTTGATGCTTTTGAACTGTGGTGTTGGAGAAGACTCTTGAGAGTCCCTTGGACTTCAAGGAGAAAGAACCAATCAATCCTAAAAGAAATCAGTTCTGAATATTCATTGGAAGGACTGTTGTTGAAGCTGAAGCTCCAACTTTGGCCCTGTGATGTGAAGAGCTTACTCATTGGAAAAGACCCTGATGCTGGGAAAGACTGAAGGCAGGAGGAGAAGGGGATGACAGAGGACGAGATGTTTGGATGGCATCACCAAGTCAATGGACATGAGTTTGAGCAAGGTCCGGGAGATGGTGAAGGACAGGGTGGCATAGAGTGCTGCAGTCCATGGGGTCTCAAAGAGTCTTACATGACTGAGCGACTGAACAACAACAACAAGTCTTAATCTTAACAGACCAAATGTATATAGTGTTATATAAAAGACAATCATATTTATTATAAGCATAAAATAGTATTCTTTCTCTACTTAATAATATTTTTTGGAAATCACATGGCCTCTTTCTAATTGGTTTTCATCCTTTCTGTATTTGGGGGAAGTATTTGAATACTTGAATTTATGAAACTTTTCACCACAATATAGGATAATAATATCATACATAATTTAAAACAATTATAAATGAGACAGGAATAGTTTCAAGAAAGTCATGATTTTTTATGTTGCACTGTGTTTTCACCCTACAGCCTATAAAAATGCCTGTCTGGAAGTAAACAGAAGCCAAATACATGTTTTTGATGGACTAACAGGATCAATAACGATCACTTTCTTCATTGGGTACCCTTCAAATTGCTGTTTGAGTAGAACTGTTACTTCCCTGAATGTAACCCTAAACACACATGTTCCTTTTTGTACTGACCTAAACTTAGGCTTTATTTTTCTTGAACAAAGTGTTTTGTCTGAAGGAAATCATCATAGTAACTTGTATCCTCAGTGTTAAAAGAAATATTGCATGATGGTTAAAACATTCCAGTACATGTATTATGTGTTCATAGCAACCCAGACCAGTGTGACACAATGGGTAAAGAACCACTACTCTAGAAAATACCTCAACAATGCCAAAATGTCAGGGAAAAATTCTTCCATTCCACTAGATCAAATATTTTCCAAGTACAGATTGAGGAGAATTATTTTTTCAAATGTAGAAGCTTCCCTTTCTTCTTTTTAGGGTCTGTTATCTATTGCTTCAACTACACTTGCCCAGACCCTAAATTCCATTGTCCTTTTTAAGCCTATGATAACATCAATTCCTGGAGGGTCCAACAGATAGACTCTCCATACTTGCAGCCATACTGGAAGAACTAATTATTCTTTAAAAAAAAATTGTTTCTTTGGTTGCACTTGGTCTTTGTTACTGCTCGAGGGCCTTCTCTAGTTGCAGTGAGCAGTGACTGTTCTTCTTTGCTGTGCATGAGCTTCTCATTGCAGTGGCATCTCTTGTTGCGGAGGAGCACAGGCTCTAGGTGCATGGGCTTTAGTAGTTGCCGCGTGTGGCTCAGTAGTTGTGGCCTGTGGGCTCTAGAGTACAGGCTCAGTAGTTGTGGTACATGGGCTTTAGCTGCTCCGTGGCATGTGGAATCTTCCCAGACTAGCAATCTAACATATGTCCCCTGCATTGGCAGGTGGATTCTCATCTGCTGTACCACCAGGGAAGTCCAGAACTAATTATTTTTAAATAGTCACTTCTGCTGCTTTTCAGAGTTCCAAGTCAAAGACACCCTTCCAGCATTCACTGCTGCTGCTGCTGCTGCTGCGTCACTTCAGTTGTGTCTGACTCTGTGTGACCCCATAGACGGCAGCCCACCAGGCTCCTTCGTCCATGGGATTTTCCAGGAAGGAGTACTAGAGTGGGGTGCCATTGCCTTCTCCTCCAGCATTCACTAGACATTTCTATTTGGGCTGACTTTGCAATTAAAATTCTGGTGCTCACAAATGAAGTAAATGTACTACTTACAGAGTTAGTTGGCTTTTAGTGAGAGAAATATTTTTTTGTATGTGTTAATTCATTGTGTTTCTCATAGTATGATATAATTTAAATATTAATTAGAAAACTCTACCTAGCTGCTTATTCTCTCCCACCAAACTATATAACCACAGTGATTTTAATAAAGTTTTATAGTAACTATGGTAACTAGTTAGATTTGTGGTAGGTAACTTCTTTACATTAATGTAAAATGGAGAATTGTGCAAATGTTCATTTCAGCTTTTCAATTTGGGTCATCTTTATATGTAAGTTCTTACATAAATAATTTATAATTTATCTTCTTACTTAGATATTTATTTATATTTTGCCCTTTGTGAGTTAACATTATCTCCTTTGTCCTACCTTGGACATTTGTTTGTTTTGTTGTTTACTCTGCTGTTTGTCATGTAAATGTAATATACTTTGAACTTGATTTTCACCTTGAAGAAGGCTCTGTTATAGAGAATGCAAAGCTAGTCCTGCTAAATATGTAACATTTTCTGCTTTTGCTTTCACATTTCCTTAATTCTTTAAATTCATGAAGTCAGCACCTAACTCTCAAATTATTATTAACATTAAACTTGTTCTTATTGCATGCACTAATTGTCTAATAAATAATGTTTTTTTATTTATGGATAACAGTGCTTAATTATCAGAGGCACCATTTTAAATAATTTAAAATGAGAATGACCATTTTCCCCAACTCATATGGTCTTTTTAATTATTTATTTCATTTAATAAATACATACCTAACTCTTATTATATGCTAGATCTTATTGCAGACTTTGTAAATGCTAATTTATTAATCTTCATAGCAACCCCTTAGGTAAGTACTATTATACCCATTTTGTAGATGAAGACCTTGACTAACAGGGTTTAAATAACTTCATGCAACTAATAACTGCTGGAACTTAAATTTGTGCGCTTTCCCCCTGTGCTAACAATATACTTTTTTCCTTCTTTATCAATCATTTTCATGACCAGTAAATCTCATCAATTCTGTCACATACCTATCCAATATGAATTTGTGACATGGATTATGAATATGAAATCAGTGTTGAGCATACATTATGCCATTTTTTAACTTTTTATCTCATTAAGATAGCATGCTTATTAACATACTAGGTTTGATAAAAAGGCCTGTGATTATGGAAACCAAAGTCATTTTCAATTAAAAGGGATCTCATCTCTCAAATATTCATTCTTCCCACCTATATGAATAAGAGCTGTGATTAGTTTTAGTTTTCTTGATCATTTTACTCCTTTCTGAAAGTTGCTTTGGGAGAGATTGTAATTTCATCTGGGTAGATATAGCCATACTATCTTGGTTTTCCTGGACATTTTGTTTCTTACCAAAATTGTTAATAAAAGAAAATGCATTATTTTAACTGGTGTCATACTGAAAATTTGGAGAGGGTGTTCAAAGTGTGGCTCTTTCTATGCGGTTAAAAGTATTTATGTTGGAAAAGTATTTTTGAAGAGTTTCAAGAGCTACACTAAAGTCAGTTTTGTCTTTGATTAATATGACAACAAAAACTCAACCCAACCAATAGAAATGTATGCTATAAATAAACCATGGCCACATTATTATTTTCATTATAAGTTTGATGAAATATTGTCTTTAAGGAGAGATACACTACTGACAGCAATGAAAAACAAGACATCGGAAATTCCATTTAAGTGCAGGTGGCAGTGTTATTTACTGTCATCCGCTCATGTGACCATCAGGCTTCTTAAATTTACACAGAGGGAATATATCCTCTCAGCTTGTGACAGCTGGAGGGGAAATCACACTGGTGACAAGACATTCTCATAAATGGCTAAGGAAGAATTGCTTTTCCTCTGTTCAGCTTGTATATAATTGGAAAGGCAGAACACCAGTGATTCTAACAAATAAAAACTTGAAAATTCCCAAAAGGCTTTCCTTTTCAATTTTGGCTTTCCAAATCAAGTTGTGCCTTCCTTATCATATTCCCTTTCTTAGTAAACAGTCCACAACTGCCAAAGAATTAACCCCAATAATTTTTTTGTCCATTATCACCTTTCTTTCTTATATTTTTCTAATCTTTACCAGTTATCTTTTTAAGCTCAAATTTAGATTTCTTTCCTCTTTTCTAAAATTTGGCCACCTCATCCTCCTTGTTAGACTAACTTGCCTTTCTCCTCGAATAGTATGTTAGTACCCTAGGATGCTATATTATTTCCAGAGTGGTTCAGAAAGATAAGACGGCCTCCAGAGAAGAATCCTGGGGCTTTTTAGAACCATTTCTTGGATGAAAGATAGAAAAGAGATGTCTTGTGGAGACAATAGTTTGATCTGCCATTTGTCTTGAAGTAGGAACAGAAGTAGTATTAATGAGGTCAAGGCTATGGTTTTTCCAGTGGTCATGTATGGATGTGAGAGTTGGACTGTGAAGAAAGTTGAGCACCAAAGAACTGATGTTTCTGAACTGTGGTGTTAGAGAAGATTCTTGAGAGTCCCTTGGACTGCAAGGAGATCCAACCAGTCCATCCTAAAGGAGATCAGTCCTGGGTGTTCATTGGAAGGACTGATGCTAAAGCTGAAACTCCAATACTTTGGCCATCTGATGGGAAGATTTGACTCATTGGAAAAGACCCTGATGCTGGGAGGAATTGGGGGCAGGAGGAGAAGGGGACGACAGAGGATGAGATGGCTGGATGGCATCACTGACTCGATGGACGTGAGTCTGAGTGAACTCCGGGAGTTGGTGATGGACAGGGAGGCCTGGCGTGCTGCGATTCATGGGGTCACAAAGAGATGGACACGACTGAGCAACTGAACTGAACTGAACTAATGGCCATTCAATCTATAAATATTACCAAGTGATACAGAATTTAAGCATAAGCTAATAAAACCTATTCAGGGAGAGCAACTGCATATCCTGTTGCTATGAGGCCAGTGCTGGAAATGGGTGTCACTGTGGAGCAATAGGAAGCATTAATCAAGTGGCAGAAAAATTTGAATCATGGGGTGCCTAAGATTTGACATTGCCCAAGGTAAAACTCTGATCTATGGGAACAAGGGGACTTTAAACTCTCTAGGGCTGAGCATTCTTTGCTGTGCAACTACAACTACATCGGATTAGAGCAGTAGTTCTCACTTATTAACAAAGCATCAGAATCACCAGGAAATCTCCTTTAAACAGTTTGTTAGGCCCACCTCCAGAGTTTCTGATTAAGTAGGTCTGAGGTGGGGCCTGAGTATTTGCATTTCTAACAAGTTTCCTGGTGGTGGTGATGCTGCTGGGTCAGGAATATCCTTTGAGAAGCACTAGATTAGGGTCGTTTTCCTGCAGTGGTGTTCAGTGGATTCACTTCCAAAGTTCTTTTGGAAAAAAAACTAAAAGGAAAAAATAAATTTTGTGGGGTTATAAAATCTATTAAATTCCAAATAAAAATGCTTTATCATTGCATTATTTATCAGGTTAACTAATATAATCATATGCATTTTTAATCTTAAATCTTCAAGCCTTGTCTCTCACACTTCTTAACCAGAACTTTCTGCTCTAGCCAGATTGAACTATTACTTTTCCCTGAATATCTCATGTGCTTAAATCTTATCTGCCTTGTATATACTTCTTTCTTTCCCTTAGCCTGCAATCTTCTTCCTCCACGGTTTATCTGCTAAAGCCTCTATATTCCTCTAGTCGTTCCTCCTTTCAAGGGTCATCTATTCTCTGAAGCTTTCTCTAACCAAATCTGTTTAGTTCTCCACCAGAATACATGGTCCTATATATATTGTTTGTTTCTTTGTCTCCTAGAGTTTCTTAAGGGCAGTGAAAGAGAGTGTTTTGTCACTCATGTCCTTTGCAGCTACAAGTTGATGATGTGACCTGTTACACATTCATTGCTATAGAGACAGAAATTTCAAGAATTTACTCAGTTCAGGCCTGGATTTATTTGCTCATTGTAGGAGGCTGAACAGTGGCTCCACAGTGATGCCAGTGTCAAATCCCAGGACCAGTGAAGGTTACTGTACATGGTATAAAGGATTTTGAAGATGTGACTAAGTTAAGGATCTTGAGATGAGGAACTTATTTTGAATTATCCAAGTGGGCCCAAAGGAATTACAAGCATCCTAATTAGGGGATGGAAGAGGAAGATTTGACTATAGAAGTGACACATCAGAGTGCTGTAACTTCAGAAAGATTTGACCAGCCATTGCTGACTTTAAAGATGGAGGAAGAGGCCCCAGTTCAAGGAATGTAACTGCTCTCTGAAAGGTGGGAAAGGCAAAGAAATTGATTATCTCCTAGTGCCAGGATAAGGAATGCAGCCCTGAAGACTCATTTTAGACTTTTGAACTTCCAAACTCTAAAATAAATTTGTGTTACTTTAAGCCACTAAGTTTAGGGTAATTTGTTACAGCAGCAATAGGAAACTGTTAAAACTAGTGGAATAATATTACAGAAATATGAATAGATCCTCTATAGAATTTACTTCGCTAAAAGAATCACACATTCTAAATTCTATCATCAAAATTATTATAAGTAATGGTACTGGAAGATGACATTTATTTGTTGCCTACTGTCTATCAATGCCTTAAACGCATTAACTATTGAGTAATTACACAACCATATGAGGTAACTTATGTTTAATATCTCTATTTGCTCATGGAGAAAATGAAAGAGTGATTTTAAGTAATCATATCACTAAGTGGTTGAGAAAGGCTTTGAGTCAGTCTGTTCCAAACTGTTATGCTATTTATTTTTGCAGTATATGACTTTCATCCATAATTAAGAACAAAGTGATGTTATAGTCATGTCCAATTAGAGGAACTATGGTTCCACGTACCTCTAATTGGTGCTAGTGGTAAAGAACCCGCTGCTAATGTGAAAACATAAGAGATGCAGGTTCGATCTCTGGGTTGGGAGGATCCCTGGAGGAGGGCATGGCAGCACACTTCAGTATTCTTTCCTAGAGATTCCCATGGACAGAGGAGCCTGGCGGGCTACAGTCCATAGTGTTGCAAAGAGTCAGACATGACTGAAATGATGGCCACATGGTTGCATATAATGCTCAGGAGAAGTATGGGTCAACTTTTAAGGCAGTTCCTTTTTATTATGGTCTAGCTAAAAGGCCGAGCTTCCCTGATGGGAAGCTTTACCTCAGTGGTAAAGAATCTGCCTGCAATGCAGGAGACCTGGGTTCAATCCCTGGGTTGGGAAGATCCCCTGGAGCAGGGCATGACAACCCATTCCAGTACACTTGCATGGAGAATTCCATGGAGAGAGAAGCCTGGCTGGCTACAGTCCATAGGGTCGCACAGAGTGGGACACGGCTGAAGTAACTAAGGAGCAGCAGCAACAGCTAGAAAGCCACCACATTCTTTTCACTAACTCCTGTAAAAATTCATATGCATCCATATGTGAAATTTGCATCTTGACATAGGATTTTATTTTAGGGATACCGTATAGTGCAGTCTTGATAAGTTTAATGAATTTTATATGCCCACAGCACTAACTTGTTTGAATGTAATTTTACCATTTTGTTTGACCTTTATAAACAAATTGCACCACCCTTAAAAGCACAAGTTCTATGATGAACCATGATAATATTTATGGTTAGAAAACCTGTATTAAAAAAAAAAAAACAAATATTTTCAAATGACTAAAGAAGTGCAGTGTTGAAAGCATTAAAATGAAATAATCACACATAGGTCTGGAATTTAATAGGCATTCAACAAATTATTTATTAAATAAAGATCCAAAATATTAGTCAAAGTAAAAATGACTCCTCTTTCCATCTCTTTCTGATATGCATACCCATAGCTTCCCCAAGCACATGTGTTTGTGCTACTAGAGCAGATTGTTGTATGTATTATTCTGTAATTTGGGGTTTTTATATATTTTTGTTTCTTTGTTGCTTATTTATGTATTTTGATGTCTTTTCTTTAACAGTATATATGACCTTTGTTTCTCTTGGTATATCTATATTTACTTTATTTTTTAGAGCATTGCTTTGTGGTCTGTGGTATCATTTAACCAGTCTCATACTGATGAATGTTCAGTTTGACCTCATTTTTATTACTAATAAAAGTAATGCTGTATTGCAAAATGCTGCAATATATCTTTATTCGCTTGAGTGATAATATTCACAGACTAGATTCCTTGAAGTGGAATTCCTGATTTGTCTGCATACACACTTAAAAATATTGACAGATAACGGCAAATTGCCTCTGTGAAAGTTTGTAACAATTTATATTTATAACAAATTTATGAAAATTTCTCTTCTCAAAAACCATCACTGATTCTGGGTGTGAAAATAAAAATCTTTAAAATTTTCCAGTAAGATAGATTTCACATAAACTGAGAGTTTTCTATATTTCCATGCCAAGTACTACAGAGAATACTGAAGAGGTAGAAGATAGAATACCTAATTTCATACTTTTGTTTTTACCAGGGAAAGAGTCCCATTCCTTAGTTACTTAAATGTAACACTGTATAAGTATAAAATAGTGAATGTAAAAAATACAGGGTCAAGCTATAGGACTCAAGGATTGGACTTGTTCAGAATCCAGTAGGGAAAGTAATTGATACGTTTGAATTTGTTAAGAAATACTAATTATCATTATGAAAAGTAAGCTAGGTTTAGGATAGGTGGAGAAAAGATATTAAACATTTCAGAAGCATATATGATGGTAGAAATGAATGAGCTTGTGGTTTTGTATATAGGATTTTATTTTCTGCTGCTAAAAATTGCAGTCATTTGCCAATGAACATCTGTGAAGATGATAAAAAGTGCCTCTCTGGTAACTTAAATCTAGGTTTCAAAGCTTGTATTTACATGTTGGGGACTGACATTTCATTAATTCAGATGAATGCAGGAGGGAAGTCAGAAGCTGTGGAGGCTGCCACTAGCTATAAATGAGACCTTAGGTGACAGGCACCCAACACACATCTGTCATGTTTTAGCCCCGAGCCATGAACACTGCAGCATCTCAGAAGCCTCTGTAACACTTCTGTTCTGATGAGTGCCTATAAGCAAACAACAACAAGAGTCTAAGAACAAGTCACACTTTGTGGAGAAACATAACCCCAGGCAGCTACTGAATACAAACAGCATATTTGGAGCAAGAATTTGGAAAGCATACCTGGGAGTCACGAGTCTTCTGAGGGAAGACTCAAAGCATCAAAATTCAGAGGGAAAGCTTGGCACGAAACGCCCAGAAAGAAAAGCATAAAGTCATGCCCCTCCTCGGGCACCAAACAAATCAACACAAGAAATACCCTCTGCCCTAAAGTGGGCGGATGTCCTGAACTCCAAGAAAAAAACATACACATGGAAATGAGTTGTAGCTTCCTTAATAAAATTCTGTATCTACCAAACCTCTGTTCCAGTGGACAAAAAGGGAGACATGCAGTGTGATGTGATGGTTGGATAGAATATTTAAATGGAATCATCCATGAGCAGCCCCATGTGTTTAATATGCATCTCCCCCTGGCACTTTTCCTAATGAAATATTGTTATATTTTCTGAGGCAGTAATTAATCATCTCATCAAGGCATGTATGAGTCCTTCATGTTTCCCTTGAAGAAAATACAATCACATCCTTTCAAGAGTCCACCAATATTTTCTTATCCTGGTGGCATTTACACTCCAAATGTAAGAGTACCCCTGGAATACTGCAGATCCCATAGAAACTTCTGGTGGAATGATGTTTCTTTATCTCCTAGAATTATACTCAAGTTGTCAAAGGGTAATGTGATTCCGTTATATTTTAATTCAGGATCTGGCGTGTGGAGGATGCTTCTTAATTACATCAGAAGACACTCACAAAAAGACACGTGTCTGCTCTGAAATTAGATAAAATCACGTTAAATCAAATCAGATGTGGTTGTAAAGGAATAAAGGGACTTGTGATTTAGTCTCAAAAACATGGGGCCCTATGATTACTTGAGGTATGTCAGAAAGGGGTGGAAAAAATATGAAAGATACACTTGAGTTTAAACTCTGAAAGTTAAGAAACTAGATAAGTTTATCTAGCATAGTTCTAAAATCCTAGTGCATCACTATTTTTAAGTATATTACATTTTTTTTAGAAAACATGACAGAAGAGTATGAAGGACATACGTAAAGAGAGCACAGTAGGTCACAGGCAGGACGAGGTCACACACTCAAATTTCTTGATTCCTGGGTCCACACAAATATACAGTTAATACACCCTAAACACATTCACAATTGTTATTTTTCCTGTGATGTTAAAATGTAGATTCGGAGAAGGCAATGGCACCCTACTCCAGTACTCTTGCCTGGAAAATCCCATGGACGGAGGAGCCTGGTGGGCTGCAGTCCATGGGGTTGCTAATAGTCGGATACGACTGAGCGACTTCCCTTTCACTTTTCACTTTCATGCATTGGAGAAGGAAATGGCAACCCACTCCAGCGTTCTTGCCTGGAGAATCCCAGGGATGGGGGAGCCTTGTGGGCTGCTGTCTATGGGGTCGCACAGAGTCGTACACAACTGAAGCGACTTAGCAGCAGCAGTAGCAAAATGCAGATTAAAGAAGAAAAAGCACAGAAAATCTCCACCTAACAGGCAGGCAGAGAATAGGGTGGATCTGCCTTCTTGGCTCTTGTTCAGTTGTGTTACTCACTATGTGGCCTTGGACCAGAGGCACTCTGCCCGATGAAACCCATCTTATAAATATGAGATAAAATATCCTAATTCATAGTCTTGTTGAAAGAATAAGATGAAAAAATAAAAGTAAATAATTTAGAACAAAGCCCGGCATAGAGTAATCACTCAGTGAGCTATTATTATTCTTACCAGTATAGTCTTCTAGCCGCTAAGCTTTCATCAGCTGTAGGTCTGTGAATATAATTAAGAAACTTTAATCCAAAACAATGATTTTCTTCCAAAATCTATGATGAAGTTTACTTCTTATTCAGATTAGAAAACAGAAGTCTGCAGTTTTGGAATTGCAGATGAGATCTGACTGGCTGTAAATCATCTCGGGTAGGATGGATGGGCCAACCCTCAACCTTAACAAGCCTTTTTCAGTTAAAGACTCATTTTTCCATTGGTGATTTTTCTGCATCAGCTGTATCATTTACTTTTTGTATTCTTTATTTAAAAATATAGGAGTCTATTTAATCTTGTTTCATGTAACCGGAAATGATGTGGATAAAAAGAGACAAAGTTGCTTTTACATTCTTCTGTTCTTGATCATTTCCTGAAAAATGTAAAGGAGATATTTTTATCTATGCTTTACCCACTAAGGAAATGGCAGTCCACTCCAGCACTCTTGCCTGGAAAATCCCATGGACGGAGGAGCCTGATAGGCTACAGTCCATGGGGTCTCAAAGAGTCGGACATGACTGAGTGACTTCACTTTCACTTTACCCACTAAAACTTTTGTATTCCCTTAAATTTTTCTTTATTCAACTGTGTGAGCCAACCACTTTCCACCCATATCTTTCCATGATTACCTACTAGGAATAGTAACAAATGACTTGGATTCCTTTGTTCTCCTGTTCCCTTTTGGTGATCCCATCCTCCAGGACCACAAGACTTTGCTGTCCTTTGTATTCTGCGTGGACCATCTCCTGTGATCCTTTCCTTCAGGCTCTGAGAGTCTCTGCTTCTTGTTGCTTTAATAAAGTGATTATTCTTCATTGATAAAAGGTTTTATTCTGCCAGGGCTTTGTTTTGAAAATACATTTAGGAGCGCTGTGGCAGATCAGTGAGGTAGACAGTCCTTGACTTGTGAGTCTTTACGTTCCTTTGTGGTCACACTGTTTAGAGTTGCACCATTCCTGTCTATTCCATTGCTTTATTTTTCTTTCCTTTCTTTTTTTTTTTATTATTTATCTGGCTTTGCCGGATCTTAGTTGCAGCACGCAGGATCTTTGATCTTCATTGTAGCACGTGAGATCTTTAGTTGTAGCACATAAACTCTTAGTTGTAGCATGTGGGATCTAGTTCCCTGAAAAGGGCTCAAACCTGGGCCCCCTGAATTGGGAGTGCAGAGTCTTAGCCACTGGACTGCCAGGGAAGTTTCATTTATTATTTCCTAATCTCATCTCTAGCCTCATACAGAACTGTGAGATTATAAGTAATTTTTTATTGTATTTTGTATTCCTGGTATTTTTTTAGATTAAATGTATAGGGTATAGTTAATTAATAAGTAATCATAGATTTTATTTCACTGTGGTCTTCTATATCCCTTCATACAGCAAATACAGTTTCATATTTGTGCTTAGCTTCATGCATGGTGTGCCTTTTCCAGCCCTCTAAGAAAACCACTCTTCTTCAGGCTTTTCCCAATTTTTACAGTTTAGCCGACAGAACTTTTTTAGCACTTTTTGCAATTCTCTTTCTTATATAGTACCTAACATGCCTGCCTTAATTATCTATTCATTTACTTTCTTTAACAATCAGACTGTGAGCGATATTTTGTTTCCATTTTCTTGAATAGGACCCGGTTATATTAAATACTTAACTAACATTTAGTAATAGAATAGCTTTGAGGGAAATAGTAAGGGCTTCATTTTTATATGGATATTTATTTCAGTGTTTTAAAATTTCTTTCCAAGAACAAATAATAAAACTGTTTTCATGGGGATCTGAAGTTAACATATCTAAGTTTTAAAGAGAATGACAGTTATTTAGCGATGAAAATGAGGATTTGTACCTAATGAGGAAAGTTAGTGAACGTCTACAGGAATGACGGTCTCAGCGTCTGAGTTGCGGTCTTCACTGTGCCTGTAAGTCATTAGGTGAACTCTTCCGAACCAGGGCTTCACCAGATGATGTGTATTAAGGTTCTTGTATAAATTAAAATACTTTCAACTTCAAATAACAGAAGACTTAAACTGACTTAAGTCACAAAGGGAAATTTCTATTCATGTAAGTGAGGGCTTAGGCGAGGGCTTATTCAGAGGCTTAAAATGTCAATAGGAACTGTTTTGTTCAGATATTCCACCTGTAGCTTCAGTGTGTTGGTTCCCATCAAAGTTTTAGAGCGGCTCCCAGCAGAAGCCCGAGTTACCTGCCTCCTTGTTTGCATTTCTTCCCCTCATCATCAAAAACACCGTGCCTCACTCTGACTAGTCCAATTTGTGTTATGTGTCAGCTGTCAACTCCTGAAACAGTTATTGTTGTTTGAGACAAGTTAATAGCTTTTACTGTACATACATACATATACACTGGGTTGGTCAAAACATTCATTGAGATTTTTGCCTAAGATAGTCTGGAAAACCCAAATGAACTTTTTGGCTGACCCAATATTTACTATAATTGACTGGTTTGTATTATCCAGGTCCTCACTTGGATCTGGGTGTATGGATCAATTCCTCCCCAACTCCATGATTACTACACTGTGGCAGGGGCTGGAAATAATGTGGTAGCTCCTACTATAGCCACAATATTCTCATACACCTTTAAAATACTATGATTATATAATGTAACAAAATAGAAAGCATTTTATATTCTATATTGGGGAATAAATACTAGAACAGGTATGCTTATATCTTTAATATCAAATATAGAGCAGCCCCAAATCATTAAACATCTGAGAATTATTGCCAGTATCCAAAATTAGAGTGCTTGTTACCTCTCAGGAGGAAATGCTATCTCTACTTGAAGACATACAACTTTTCCCTAGATATATTTAGGATGCTTTAGAAGCATCTAAAACCACCAGATCTAGAGATATTAGAGGTCAAGTTAAAAGAAATTTTAAGAGATTAAAAAGAGATTGATGGGAGGAAAGATGGGAGATATGCTTTAAAATGCTCTCAATTTGGCTTAGATGACCCAGGTCACAGGAGCTTCACAAAGACCTGGATTTATCAGTTTATTACAAACAGTTGTAGTATATATACAGTTCTGGGTTTAACAAATTTTATCACAAAGACCAGAATTATAGTTTACACCATATCATGCTCAAGGAATCCTAAAGGCAGTGACTCTGTTTTGCTAGGTTAAGACATAGTTTTCATTCAGTCAATATGTAGATTAAAGGCCTTGTTGAAAAAAAGATGAGACATCTCCAAAATAGCCTGAATGTCAATTAATAGAAAAGTAGATAAACAAATCATAGCAGATTCATAAAATAAAATGCCATTCAGCAATAGAAATGACTGCTGATATTCTCAACAACATCGTTGAATCTGACAGGCATTATACCAAGTAAAAGAAGCTGTAGGGGTGTATATATCATATGATTTAATTTACTTCAGGTTCTAAAGTAGGGCTTCTCAGGTGGTGCCATGGTAAAGAATCATCCTACTGATGTAGGAGACACAAGAGACAGTTTTCATTCCTGGGTTATGAAGATACCCCTGGAGAAGGAAATGGCAAACCACTCCAGGATTTTTGCCTAAAATGTTCCACAGATATGAGTCTGGTGGGGTACAGTCTGTGGAGTCACAAAAGAGTTGGACACAACTGAGTGACTGAGCACACACACACATAAACACACCAAAGGCTAAGCAAGGTAAAACTAATTTATCACTATAGATATCAAAATACTAGTTTCCTTTGGCAGTGAAGTTTAACTAAAAGGGGTCAAAAAGAAACTTTAAGGTGTGATAAAATTGCCTGCATCTTGACTGGGATGGTGGTTACATGGGTGGTTACAAGTGGTAACAAACAACTCATCAAATGGCACAATTAATATCTGTGAACTTAAATATATCCATGCACTTTTCTCTGTGTAAAGTTTATTTTAAAATGTTTTTTAAAGATTCATGCCCACCAAAGAAACATTTTTCATTCTAAATAATATCTGGAAATCCCTTTTTTGCTGTTTGATATTGCCTAACAAATGAGACTATTGAACCAGACAGTGCACACTTATCAAATATAGGAAACTGATGTTTCTTAATGTGCAATTGTCTTATAGTTGTATGATGACTCACCTCTCTGATTATGATCATGTTATTATCTAATTCTTCCATTTACTCCAAAGGTAATGTCCACCTAGATGGCTTAAATAGTATATCTGAATATTATATTCTACTATTTGACATGTTTACACACCTTTATGTGCTGTGCTTAGTTTCCCAGTCATGTCCGACTCCCTGCAATCATATGGTTTGTAGCCCACCAAGCTCCTCTATCCAAGAAATTTTCCATGCAAGAATACTGGAACGGGTTGCCACTTTGTACTCCAGGGGATTTTTCTGACCAAAGGATCAAACCCACATCTCCTGCATTGGCAGGTGGATTCTTTAACACTGCATCACCTGGGAAGCACACATACCTTTATTGCAAGGCTTAAAACTTCTAATCTGATTGGAAGCTGAATTATTTTTTTCATTGGCTCTTTCTATATGATTGATCACAACATTTTTACAGATATTAAAATGAGAGAAATTGAACTCAGGAATTTCTTTTGGACTTTTAGTTGTTCCATTGACACAGTTTAGCTAAACTATCATGCATTTCACAAATGAAACACTGACACTTTCAGAGAAAAATTTATCTTTTCCCAAAATAATATACATTGTATTTAATGAACAGAGAATCCATACTATATCTTTTGACACTTTCACTATTGTTCTTCACACAGAAATGGAACATTCCAGAAACTAAGTTTATGACTTATCATTTAGTAGGTGTGATCATTAATTTTATGTGTCAACTTGATTGGGCCATCAGTTCAGTTGTCATTCAGTTGTGTCTGACTCTTTGTGATCCCATGGACTGCAGCACACCAGGCTTCCCTGTCCATCACCAACTCCCAGAGCTTGCTCAAACGTGTGTCCATCAAGTTGGTGATGTCGTCCAACTATCTCATCCTTTGTCATCCCCTTCTCCTCCCACCTTCAGTCTTTCCCAGCATCAGGGTCTTTTCCAATAAGTCAGTTCTTCACATCAGGTGGCCAAAGTATTGGAGTTTCAGTTTCAACATCAGTCCTTCCAATGAATATTCAGGACTGATTTCCTTTAGAATGAACTGGATTGATCTCCTTGCAGTTCAAGGGACTCTCAAGAGTCTTCTCCAACACCACGGTTCGAAAGCATCAATTCTTCAGTGTTCAGCTTTCTTTATAGTCCAACACTCATATCCATACATGACTACTGGAAAAACCATAGCTTTGACTAGATGGACGTTTGTTGGCAAAGTAATGTCTCTATTATTTAATATGCTGCCTAGATTGGTCATAGCTTTTCTTCCAAGGAGCAAGCGTCTTTTAATTTCATGATTGCAGTCACCATCTGCAGTGATTTTGGAGCCCAAGAAAATAAAGTCTGTCACTGTTTCAGTTGTTTCCCCATCTATTTGCATAAAGTGATGGGACAAGATACCATGATCTTCGTTTTTTGAATGTTGAATTTTAAGCCAGCTTTTTCACTCTCCTCTTTCACTTTCATCAAGAGGCTCGTCAGTTCCTTTTCACTTTCTGCATGCGTAAGGGTGGTGTCATCTGTGTATCCAAGGTTATTGATACTTCTCTAGGCAATCTTGATTCTAGCTTGTGCTTCATCCAGCCCAAGATTTCGCATGATGTACTCTGCATATAGGTTAAATAAGCAGTGTAACAATACACAGCCTTGACGTATTCCTTTACCAATTTGGAGCCAGTCTGTTATCCAGTTCTAACTGTTGCTTCCTGACCTGCATACAGATTTCTTAGGAGGCAGGTCAGGTGGTCTGGTATTCCCATCTCTTTCAGAATGTCCACAGTTTGTTGTTATCTACACAATCAAATGATTTGGCATAATTAATAAAGAAGAAGTAAATGTTTTTCTGGAACTCTCTTGCTTTTGCAATGATCCAATGGATGTTGACAATTCGATCTCTGGTTCCTCTGCCTTTTCTAAATCCAGCTTGGACATCTGGAAGTTCATGGTTCATGTACTGTTGAAGCCTGGCTTGGAGAATTTTGAGCATTACTTTGCTAGCATGTGAGATGAATGCAGCTGTGTAGTAGTTTGAACATTCTTTGGCATTTCCTTTCTTTGGGATTGAAATGAAAACTGACCTTTTCCAGTCCTGTGGCTACTGCTGAGTTTTCCAAATTTGCTGGCATATTGAGTGCAGCACTTTCACAGCATCATCTTGTAGAATTTGAAATAGCTGAACTGGAATTCCATTACTTCCACTAATTTTGTTTGTAGTGAAACAAAGGCCCACTTGACTTCACATTCCAGGATGTCTGGCCCTAGGTGAGTGATCACACCATCATGATTGGGCCATATAGTATTCAAAATTTGGGCAAAAATTCTGGATACTTCTGTGAGAGTGTTTTTGGATGAGATAAATGTACCATTTGGTATACTGAATAAAGCATATTGCCCTCCATAAAGTGGCTGAGTCTCTGATGATCAGTTGAAGGCTTGACAAGTACATAAGGCTGACCCTCTCATGAGAATCCCCCTTCCTGATGACCTTCAAGCTGGGGTATTGGTTCTTCCTGGTTCTACATTAACATGCCAGGCATGGGATTCAAACTAGTACATTGGCTCTGGCTCTGCAGATTTGGGAGTTGCCAGACTCCATAAACACATGAGCCAATATAAAGAGTTAATCAATCAATCTCTTGTTGCTGTTGTTCAGTTGCTAAGTCATGTCCAACTCTTTGTGACCCCATGAATTGCGACATGCCAGGCTTCCCTGTCCTTCACCATCTCCTGGAGTTTGCTCAGACTCATGTCCATTGTGTCAGTGATGCCATCCAACCATCTCATTCTCTGTTATCCCTCTTCCCTCCTGCCCTCAATCTTTCCCAGCATCAGGGTCTTTTCTAACGTCAGCTCTTTGCATCATGTGGCCAAAGTATTGGAGCTTCAGCTTCAGCATCAGCCCTTCCAATGAATATTCAGGGTTGATTTCCTTTAGGATTGACTGGTTTGATCTCCTTGCAGCCCAAGGGACTCTTAGGTGTCTTCTCTAGCACCACAGTTTGAAAGCATCAGTTCTACGGTGCTTAGCCTTCTTTATGGCCCAACACTCAAATGCATGATTACTGGAAAAAGCATAGATTTGACTATATGGAGCTTTTTCAGCAAGGTGATATCTCTGCTTTTTAATATGCTGTCTAGATTTGTCATAGCTTTTCTTCAGGGGACAAGTGTCTTTAATTTTGTGGCTGCAGTCACTGTCTGCAGTGATTTTGGAGCCCAAGAAAATAAAATCTGTCAGCTTCCATTTTTTTTTTTTTTTTTTTTGCCATATATTTGCCATGAAGTGATGGGCTGAGATTCCATGATCTTAGTTTTTGAATGTTGAGTTTTAAGCCAGCTTTTTCACTCTCTCTCTATATAGAGAGAACTGTATATATATTTGTGTGTGTGTGTGTGTAAAACTCTATTAGTTCTGTTCTTTGGGGAACCCTGACTAATAGGGTTGGCATATAGCATATGCTTATTCTTTATTTAAAACTCAGATAATGGCTTATAGAAGCTAAGAGTATTATATAAAAATTTGTTTAAAAAGTACTATAATATGAGTAGCATTTAGCCACAATTTAGTACCGTGTTTTCTATAATAAAATATGTTTTGAGTTTGGATTTTACAAACAGTTTTATCCTCTTTTTTCAGTGCAGGAGTGGGACATTTTCCTAATTTTCACTAATTGGTCCATTTATTGAACAGCCGCTAAGAATGTACACTATGAAATGCTCAGTTGTATGAGTCTCTCACCTCTGCCAGACCATCTTTTGATTCTCTTATTGTTCCTTCAGTAAAGCCTTGCTCATAGTTAACAGAGGTAGTTCTGAAGGAAGGATATTTTCATTTTATGAAGTAGTGCAGAGTTCTGTCTTTTCCCCCTAGTTCAAGTAATGGCATCTGAAGCTGCAGGAATTGATAAACACTGGCAAGGGCAGGAGAAGGAAAATGGTCTCCTACTTTGGAGAGCAAAAACTGTATTGTTACAGCAAAAAGAGAAAGGAAGCCTCTAAAACCCAGTTGAGGTCCTATTTGATACGTAAGAGAATTATATACATGAGGGAATAGCCTCGGGACTTTCTACTGGTAAACTGCTTTCTAAGATACTTATATTAGGAAAGACATTTTAGAATAATGTAGGAACTCAATCTGAATTTTGCTATAGTGATACATAAAGTATGGACCAAACAGAAATGAGACAGAAAAATCAGATTAATTACAAGATACTGAAAAGGTTAACCTTTCAGAAATACAAATTATTGAATTATACCAGTTCTAGTGGTTTTAAAAAGCATTTGAAGAAAAAAGCTATACTTTCTTTTACATCAAGTATTGCTTCTCTGATCCTTTCTCTTTTACAAAGGGAAATACTCTCAAGTATTAGAAGAGTTGTGCGTAATTCTTAGATTGTAATTGTCTTAAAGCTATTTCCCTTTACTTATTTTCAAAGTAAGCACTGCCTTACTTTGAAAATCTGTTTAAAAATTCTTTCATATTTTAAAATTCTCTTTCTCATTATTTTTTGTTGTTGTTTTTAATATGAAGTGAAGAGGAATATGGAATTAATCAAATGGTTCTCATTCTTGTTAATAATCTATAACAGCAATAGAGAATGTTCCTAATTCCTTTAAAAGTGCATTCAAAGTAGGTAGCAGCAGACCTAAAGATTTTCCTTTTATCTTTCAGTTAAAACCTGGATTTCTAAAGTTTTAGATGAATTCTTTAAGCAATAATCCATTATTAATATAGTTAGAGCAGTATTATCTTTTATGCTTTTTAGTAGTTATCATGCATATTCTCTTTGAATGTAAGCTCTAATTGTAACTCAAAGATAATCTGTCATTCATTTTTATTATAAGGTACATTTTTATTATAAGAAGTATTTAGAAAAAAGACAAAACTTATTTTCCTTTCTGACCCCCAGGGAGAAATATATCTGATCTTTTAGGTACCTTTGCAGTGATCTAACATTCTTTGGCAGCTTAAGACTGTCTAGGCATTTCAACCCAGGCACATCCTGAAGGACTGTGTCATAATAATATTAGAAATTCCATTATGCACATTAAAGAAAATACTCTTTTAACCTATATCTTCAAGTCACTCATAATGAATACATAAAATTACAGATGACACTTTAGCCATCTATTCAATTGATCTCTTTAAAAACGTCTAACTTACTTAGCTCACCAATTTATATAAGGGACTTCCAGAAGATGTTGAATCTTATCTTTTCAGCCACAGAGTTAGTCTTGAATTTGAAACATTTCAGTTCACACCTCTTTTACTCAAAGTAACTCTAAAGCAACTTTTCCAAACAAATTATTTCTGGGTCAGTTAATGCATTTTTTCAAATCTAGAATCCTCTGAAACAATAGCTGTGATATCTGTGTTTTAGTTTACTTCACAAAAATATATATACATGTGCATTTTAAATTTGTAATCATTCAGGGAGCTAAATGGACTTCTCTGGTGGCTCAGATGGTAAAGAATCTGTCTGCAATGCAGGAGACCTGGGTTTGATTCCTGGGTTGGGAAGATCCCCTGGAGAAGGAATAGGCCACCCACTCCAGTATTCTTGGGCTTACCTGGTGGCTCAGTCGGTAAAGAATCCATCTGCAATGCGGAAGATCTGTGTTCAATCCCTGGGTTAGGATTATCCCCTGAAGGAGGGCATAGCAACCCACTCCAGAATTCTTGCCTGGAGAATCCCCATGGACAGAGGAGCCTGGAGGGCTGCAGTCCATGTGGTCACAAAGAGTTGGACATGACTGAACAACTAAGCACACATATGTCTCTCCAATATGTATGACATTAACTTCATCATGAAACTTAGCTCTTACCTTCACTTAGAATATCTAATCCTGTTTCTTAAAAGTCCTTTGGTTGACCAGCTGACTCCTCTCTTCTTCCCTCTTCTTTGTCCCGTCTTCTTCCATTTCCTCACTCTCTATACAGTTTTTTGGTGTTCAGTTGCTCAGTCGGTGTCTGACTTTTTGCAACCCCGTGGACTGCAGCATCCCAGGCTTCCCTGTCCTTCACTGTCTCCAAGAGTTTGCTCAAATTCTTATCCCTTCAGTTGATGATACCATCCAACCATCTCATCCTCTGTCACCTCCTTCTCCTCCTGACCTTACTTTTTCCCAGCATCAGGGTCTTTTCCATTGAGCCAGCTCTTTGCATTAAGTGGCCAAAGTATTGGAGCTTCAGCTTCAGCATCAGTCCTTCCAATGAATTTTCAGGGTTGATTTCCTTTAGGATTGACTGGTTTCATCTCCTTGCTGTCCAAGGGACTTTCAAGTCCTTGAGAGAGTCCTGTGGTGTCTTTTTTAACACCACAGTTTGAAAGAAAGAAGGTGCTCAGCCTTCTTTATGGTCCAAATCTCACATCCGTACATTAAAAAAAAAAAAAAAAAACATTTGGAAAATGGATATGAAC
Source organism: Bos mutus (assembly GCF_027580195.1). Lineage (NCBI taxonomy): Eukaryota > Metazoa > Chordata > Mammalia > Artiodactyla > Bovidae > Bos > Bos mutus. The sequence goes on from NC_091625.1 coordinate 30,356,546, forward strand.
ATACGGAAAAGCCACGGCTTTGACTATATTGACCTTTGTTAGTAAAGTGATCTCTGCTTTTTAATATGCTGTCTAGGTCTGTCATAGCTTTTTTCCCCACGGAGCAAGCATCTTTTAATTTCATGGTTGCAGTTACCATAGCAGTGATTCTGGAGCCCAAGAAAATAAAGTCTGTTACTCTTTCTTTTTTTTTTTCCCCTTCTATTCATCATGAAGTGATGGGGCTGGATGCCATGATCTTAGTTTTTTTTTAACCTAAACCTGTAGAGTTTAGAACCATATGAAAATGGAAGACTGATTTACTAAGACAGTTGAGAGAACGTTCTGAGGTGTCAGAAGCAAAAATGCTTAAACATAATGGGAATAAAGATGAAATAATTTGTGTGCTGATGCAATGACACTCTAAAAATTTGTGTAACTAAGTTCTGTTAGGGAATTAGAGGGAATATTTGATGCTCTAATAATCTTAGAATGGTAGACTGAATTGTACCTGGAGTTAGAAAGTCTTATTAGAATATTTTGTTCTGTTTGGGAGATAGTTTGGAGTCTGAGGGTCTCTAACATTCTGAACAGGTATATGTCTCTTTCCAAAGTTGTACAAATATTTCTGTAAGTAACAACTGAGAAATTAAAATTAGATAAGAAATTTCAATGGTAATTATTTTATTGGTAAAGACTTAGATGGTTTTAGTCTCCTGATTGCTCTTGGGCTATTCATAGTGACTTTTATTGGCCAGCAATAACTATTCTTTAGACTGTCTTTACCACATACCATTTCTGTAGAAAAATCTTAAAGATATTTGTTACGAGGAGCTTAAAGTTCAGGATAGGGGCAGGGTCCCCTTGCAACATTGCGTAATTCCAGGCTTGATGACAAGGCAACCCCATGTTTCTCCAGTCTGATGGCTGATTCTGTCCATTTCTGAATAAGCTGTTGTGGAAATCAGGCTCCTTTTGATTTCCAGGGCTATCATCCTAGTGATGATGGCTGCAAGTCCAGCCTCATGTATCTGTTCCAAGCAAGATCAAAAGGGAAGTAGAAAACGCAGAACCTTCACTGTCGTACTTATGTTTCTTTAGCAAGAACTGTGTCATATGACTAAGACTAGTAAGGGGTACTACAGAATTCATCGTTTTAACTTTTAGCCTAGTTTATAGAGGACTCAGTGAAAGGAGTTAAATGACAGAGTTTATAGCATCTAACACAAATTTCTAGGTAACATTTTGATAAATCAGGTATAATATGTGTGTATTTATATATTAATATCTTGTAAGAAAACAGACTGTAATGGTGCCACTAATTATTACAATATTTATGTTACTTAAATAAACATTATAACATATCTTGTTTAGATAGATATATCTGAGATTTCCTAAATGTAGCATTAAGTAAAATTTGAAATTTAGAGAATGTGATCAAGTAAAAGGAACCCATTCTTTATTATTTAAGTCATCGGAATCCCTTTTACTAGCTGTATAATTTGAAGCTTCTTTTCTGCTTCTTAATACAGATAATTGTGCTGATATGATAAAGTTGTGGTACAGGCTAAACAGGATCACATATGGGAGCTTCTAATACAGTGCTTAAAGCTCAACATTGAGAAAACGAAGATCATGGCATCTGGTCCCATCACTTCATGGGAAATAGATGGGGAAACAGTGGAAACAGTGTCAGACTTTATTTTTGGGGGCTCCAAAATCACTGCAGATGGTGACTGCAGCCATGAAATTAAAAGACGCTTACTCCTTGGAAGGAAAGTTATGACCAACCTAGATAGCATATTCAAAAGCAAAGACATTACTTTGCCAACTAAGGTCTGTCTTGTCAAGGCTATGGTTTTTCCAGTGGTCATGTATGGATGTGAGAGTTGGACTGTGAAGAAAGCTGAGCACCAAAGAATTGATGCTTTTGAACTGTGGTGTTGGAGAAGACTTTTGAGAGTCCCTTGGACTGCAAGGAGATACAACCAGTCCATTCTGAAGGAGATCAGCCTTGGGTGTTCTTTGGAAGGAATGATGCTAAAGCTGAAAGTCCAGTACTTTGGCCACCTCATGCGAAGAGTTGACTCATTGGAAAAGATTCTGATGCTGGGAGGGATTGGGGGCAGGAGGAGAAGGGGATGACAGAGGATGAGATGGCTGGATGGCATCACTGACTCGGTGGACATGAGTCTGAGTGAACTCCCGGAGTTGGTGATGGACAGGGAGGCCTGGCGTGCTGCGATTCATGGGGTTGCAAAGAGTAGGACACGACTGAGCGACTGAACTGAACTGAACTGAATACAGTGTCTGGTAAATAGTTGGAGCTCAATTACCAACTCACCCACTTTTATTTTATGAAGATATTGTTTATTTAAATGTCATTATCTAATTTTAAATGTGCTTAATATGTAAATTAGGAGGATACCAAAACAAGGTTTATAAAAATGACTGATTTTCACAATTTTCACAAAACGATAATATTTTTTAAAAATCTATAGAAAGCAACATCATTTATATAAGCATGTTTCAGTGATGAGTTTTGTTTTCTACCTACTTGAAAATAAATAGAAAATTCTTACTGTTTAACCTTATAATTCAGAGTGTTTGGTCAGCTTAATTTTAGTACTATTACTTAGTCCCAACCCAATTAAATAAAAGATGTGAAAATTTTCATATAACCTATAGAGAAGTTTCAGGGATCGTTTACAAAAATTATTTATTTTAACATAACAATGAATGCCTATAGAAAAACCCAGCAGTGAGATGCAGAGTATGAGTTTTTTAAAAATGTTTTTCTTTCTCTTGGAATGAGTTTTTAAAAAAACATTTTTCTTTCTCTTGGAAGCTGTGAGTCACTGGTTCTGTCTCTTTATGAAACACCAAGTATGTGTTCTTTGACCTCTGTATAATTTATTTAAACTCAAGCTCAATAACTTTAACTGCATTTATCATCACAATGCTTCAAACAATGGTCAGTGATCTGTGAAGATGCAGTGCAGTGTCTCATTAAACCAAAAAACCCCAACAGTCTGAAAAAAGTATAATCTAACTGCCTAACAATTAGATATGGTATCTTAAAAAAATATGTGCAGCACAGCCGTAACCTTTGTGATAATTAAACCTCCCTGGCAGCTGACTGTACACTTCTTAAATAGTCTTGAATGTCAAATCACTTATTATTTACAAAGGCAGCACTGTCAAATACCCACTAGTATGCAATCTTCTTCCGGAAGATCTGGCTCTCTTCCATGGCAGGTTTTGTGTTCGCACAGCTTTGAATCTTTAAGGAACATGTCAGAGTCAGGTTAGTGGATGAAAAATGGGAATCCCAAAGGAGCCACTGAGTCAGAGAATGGAAAAGAGGGAGCATGCCAGGGAGTGGCAAGTGTGGCCACAAAGGTATGTGAGCCAAAATAGAAATATGTGATATGAGAATATATCCTAAAGGAATAAAGGAAATCAGTCCTGAATTGGAAGGACTGATGCTGAAGCTGAAACTCCAATACTTTGGCCACCTGATGCGAAGAACTGATTCATTTGAAAAGACCCTGATGCTGGGAAAGATTGAAGGCAGCAAGAGAAGGGGACGACAGAGGATGAGATGGTTGGATGGCATCACCGACTCAATGGACATGAGTTTCAGTAAACTCCGGGAGTTGGTGATGGACAGGGAGGCCTGGCGTGCTGCAGTCCATGGGGTTGCAGAGTCGGACACGACTGAGCGACTGAACTGACTGAACTGATATAATAATGTGGTGATGTGGCGTGGGGAGAAGATGGGATATGAGTGCTTAGCAAGGGTTCATGTGATTTCTAAGGTTATTCTTTGATTATATACTTAGTATATATTTATTAAACATGGAACCATGTGCTAGCTGGCACTGTGCTAACTGCTGAGAACACTGGGTTAAGCAAGACAGACATGGTCACTGTCCTAACAAAGATTACTGTTAAAGGCATCTGAGAGCAGGAGTGAAGGAGAATATTGGTTCAAGTGCAGCAAACTAAAAATGGGACTAAGCCAGTTACTGGTAGTGACTTCCTACAGTGGAGATACCAGAGATGAGCATGGATAATAAGTAAGGAACTCGGTAACAAGAAAACTGGTATATTAGAGGATTCTCTTTATATTACTTATTGTCTCTGATGTTATACTTCTCTAGTTTTTTAAACTTACTATATCCCTTGCCTGTCTTCCTACTAGATGGTGAAAAACACTTAGCTCACACAGGGTACTCAAAGAATAAAGTCTGTTGAATAAGGGAGTAAGGTAAAGTTCAAGTAGGAACCTAACCCAACAGCCTCAGTAATGAGCTTGTGAAGTCCTGTAGCCTCCTGGCCTGGGACAGAAGGGACTTTAGGGTCTAGGGGACAGTCAGCCTGCACTGAGAGCTTGTCACCCAGCAGTCATGTGGGGTAGCAGCTGTGTTGTTGATAAGTAAATGTGACAACTGTTTTCCAGAGAGAAGCAAAGTAAGTAAGGACATAATTCCATTATACTGTACAGAATTTTCCCCCATTAAAAAAAAAAAAAAACAATCCATTCAATAAAAATTAAGTTTGAGGGGCTGCAAACAGAAAGTCAGATGAAGGTAAGTAAGTATCAAAGATATTCAAATGGACCTTGTGCTGTCATATTCTACGTGACTGCTGAAAAAGGTCAATCTAGGAGACTTTAAGGTCTTCCAATTACAAACCAGACCTAATCTAAACATAAAAGTTCAAAAAAAAAAAAAAAAAAAAAAAAAAAGAAAGAAAGAAAGAAAGGAAAAAGAAAAGAATGCTTCTAGTTCCATGGGATCTAGCCTTTGGAGCAGCTTCCTAAGAAGTATCATTTGAGGCTCTGATATCAAACCAGCAGTTTCATAAATGACTGAGATTGTAGGTTAAAATAAAGTAGTTGAATTTCTGATGACTGTCACACCAGAGGACCATCCCTATCACTATTAGCAGTTTCAAAAATAGCAACATACTCATGTTATTCCTATCTAAGAGGTGCCGAAGTACAGACAGGCTGACCTAAAGTGCTCACCAACAATAACTGGAAATGGAAGAAATCATGTGTACATCTAACCTAGATTTAAAATCCATTAACTTTTCCTTCAGTCTGATTTCATAGTGCAGCATTTATCTGGCAGAAGAAAAGAAAACACCTTCAAATGATTCCCTTGGTTTTCTATTTATTGTTTCATTTATATTAAAACATCTATCACATACTAAAGCCATATATGATCTTAAGCACTAGCATTTAATGGAAATAGCAGGGAATATATATATCTAAATATATATAATATATATATCTTAATATATATATATATCTTAATATAGTACCTGTCTCAGGCACTGAATCAATGTTTATGATTATTATTGAAGACAACAAGGGATTTTTGAATCAGCTGACCTTGTTTTAAGAAAACAAAGATCATGGCATCTGATCCCATCACTTCATGGCAAATAGATGGGGAAATAGTGGAAACAGTGTCAGACTTTATTTTGGGGGGCTCCAGAATCACTGAAGATGGTGATTGCAGCCATGAAATTAAAAGACGCTTACTCCTTGGAAGGAAAGTTATGACCAGCCTAGATAACGTATTGAAAAGCAGAGACATTACTTTGCCAACAAAGGTCCGTCTAGTCAAGGCTATGGTTTTTCCTGTGGTCATGTATGGGTGTGAGAGTTGGACTGTGAAGAAAGCTGAGCGCCAAAGAACTGATGCTTTTGAACTGTGGTGTTGGAGAAGACTCTTGAGAGTCCCTTGGACTGCAAGGAGATCAATCCAGTCTATTCTAAAGGAGATCAGTCCTGGGTGTTCTTTGGAAGGAATAATGCTAAAACTGAAACCCCAGTACTTTGGCCACCTCATGCGAAGAGTTGACTCATTGGAAAAGACTCTGATGTTGGGAGGGATTGGGGGCAGGAGGAGAAGGGGACGACAGAGGATGAGATGGCTGGATGGCATCACTGACTCGGTGGACGTGAGTCTGAGTGAACTCCGGGAGTTGGTGATGGACAGGGGGGCCTGGCGTGCTGCGATTCATGGGGTCGCAAAGACTTGGACACGACTGAGCGATTGAACTGAACTGAACTGAACCTTGTTTTCAGTTTTTATCTCTGTCTCTTATAGAGTAAAAATACATAGGTATTCTTAAGTACATAGGTATCCTTTTTTAGACTTGCCTTGTGTAAAACATAAAACAGAACTATGAAAGTAAAAAAAGGAAAAATAAGAAAATACAAACTAAGATAAAGTTTTGTGGCTATTATTTTTTTTTTAGCTGAAATATCTATTTAAAAAATGAGTTAGTAAGAGAAAGCAATCAATGAAAAAAGAAAAGATTCAATGCACTTGGAAGCTATGACAATTGTAAACATCTATGTATCTAAAAAAATATATTTAGCATAAATAAAGCCAAAATCAATAGAACTGCAGGAAGAAAGTGATAAATACATCACCATAGTGGAGATTTCAACAAATCTCTCTAATTTATCAGATCAAATGGAAAAAAAATTTAGTTTTGATATGGAAGACTTGAATTTCACAATTGATAAGTTTTAATTTATGCTAGATTTTATAATAGTATAATGTTTACAGCCAAAAATTTATGGTAAACTTTTGTGAGTGAGAGGGGTCCTGTAAAGGATTATAATTGGGACAATAAGCATAACTAAGATACGCATAGACCAATTGGTCCTATGAAAACCCTACTTATACAGAACCTACCATTATGAAGAAAGCAAGGGAGTTTCAGAAAAAAACATGTACTTCTGCTTCATTGATGACGCTAAAGCCTTTGTGTGGATCACAATAAACTGAAAAATTCTTAAAGAGATGGGAGTACCAGACCACCTTATCTGTCTTCTGAGAAACCTGTATGTGGTTCAAGAAGCAACAGAATTGGACATGGAACAACTGCCTGGTTCCAAATTGTGAAAGGGGTATGACAAGGCTGTATATTGTCAACCTGCTTATTTAACGTGTATGCAGAGTACATCATGCAAAATGCTGGGCATGATGTAACAAGCTGGATGAATGTCACATGATGTCACAAATGCTGGATGAATCACAAGCTGAAATTCAGATTGTCAGGAGAAATATCAATAACCTTAGATATGCAGATGATACCACTCTAATAGCAGAAAGTGAAGAGGAACTAAAGAGCCTCTTGATAGGGTGAAAGAGGAGAGTAAAAATCTGACTTGAAACTTGGCATTCAAAAACTAAGACCACAGCATCCAGTCTTCTCACTTCATGGCAAATAGAAGGGGAAAAAGTGGAAGCAGTGACAGATTTTATTTTATTGGGCTCCAAAATCACTGTAAATGGTGGCTGTAGCCATGAAATTCAAAGATGCTTGCTCCTTTAAAGAAAGTCTGTGATGAAACCTGCTGCTGCTGCTGCTAATTCACTTCAGTCGTGTCTGACTCTGTGTAACCCCATAGACGGCAGCCCACCAGGCTCCCCCATCCCTGGGATTCTCCAGGCAAGAACACTGGAGTGGGCTGCCATTTCCTTCTCCAATGCATGAAAGTGAAAAGTGAAACTGAAGTTGCTCAGTCGTGTCCGACTCTTAGCGACCTCATGGACTACAGCCTACCAGGCTCCTCTGTCCATGGGATTTTCCAGGCAAGAATACTGGAGTGGGGTGCCATTGCCTTCTCCTACACAGCATATTAAGAAGCAGGGATATCACTTTGGCTACAAAGGTCTCAATAGTCAAAACTATTGTTTTTTCAGTAGTCATTCATGGATGTGAGAGTTGGTCCATAAAGAAGGCTGAGCACCAAAGAATTAATACTTTTGAATCGTGGTGCTTGGAGCAGACTCTTGAGAGTCCCTTGGATTGCAGGAAGATCGAACCAGTCCATCCTAAAGGAAATCAACCCTGAAAATTCATTGGAAGGACTGATGCTGAAGCTGAAGCTCCAGTACTTTGGCCACCAGATGCAAAGAGCCGACTCACTGGAAAAGACCCTGATGCTGGGAAAGCTTGAAGGCAAAAGGAGAAGAGGGCAGCATAGGATTAGATGGTAAGATAGCATCACAGACTCAATGGACATGAATCTGAACAAATTCTGGGAGATAGTGGAGGACAGAGGAGCCTGGTGTGATACAGTCCATGCAGTCTCAGAAAGCCAGACATGACTTCGTGATTGAACAATAGCAACATGTAACAATTATATAACAGGACAAACATGAACAAAAATGACCATTTGCCTGGTTACAAATCAAGTATAAACATATTTTAATTACATTAGAGTAACACTAGACCATGATTTCTTAGTATAATGCAGTTAGTTTAGAAATCATTGACACGATATAAATTTGACCCTCTCCTTATATTTGAATGTAAAACATACATTTCTAAACTACTCATAGGTAAAAGGAGAAATCATAATGAAATTTAAAATAATGTTAACTAAATAGTAAGATAGAACATATCAAAATATGTAGTAAGTAAAAGAGCTAAAGTAAATAGTAAGTAAGCTAGAACATATCAAAATGTGTAGTTAGAAGAGTATTGATATCTTAAAGAAAATTCTAATTTTTAGAATTATAATTAAATTCTAATTATAAATTAAAAAGGGCTAAAAATTAATGAACTAGGAATCTAAATTAAGAAATTAAAGATAAAAGAGTCAAGTAAGTCTAAAGAAGCAGAAGAAAGAAGACAATAAAAGGAAGAACAAATGAATGAAACAGGAAACAAAATTAAAATAGTATGAAAAAAGCCAAAAGTTTATTCTTCAAAAAATATAAAATAGATAAATTTTGCGATGAAAAAACACAAATAAAATATTAGGAATAAAAAAGGTACAGAAATGCAGACTAGAAGAGATTAAAACATAGTAAAGGAATACTATGGCAAACAATGTCAAAAAATCTGAAAACGTAGCAAAAATTATGTATGTAAACAGTATATGTAAATTTAAATTTACATGTATATATGAAATACTTTAAAAATAACAAGTCACCACACAAAAGTTGGCTTAAAAAACTAGGCGCTAGATAATAATAGAGGGACAAAGTTGGATCACAGAGTCTTCCCTTTTCTAATACTTCTGTTCCAGAACAACGAACAGAAATGAGTAAAATTAGCATATTGCTTAGAATTACATTTAACTCTATGTGATAAAAAGCCCCAAACTGTAGTTGATTTAACAATGTGCTGTTTGTTTTTCCCATGTGAGAGAATTTAGGTGAGTCCATGGAACTGGCAGGACCCAGGCTTATTTCAGCTTTTGATTCCTTCATCCATAAAATGTGATGTTTTTCTTGGGCTCAAAACTGGTGACTAGATTTCTATCCATCATCTCCTTGTATTAGGCCAGCAGCAGGATGAAGAGGAGAGAATATAGCAAAGGGAGCATGTCTGCTATCTTTTAGGGAAGTTTAGTAAAATGTGCCAGAAAATATCTATTCTTATATTTTATTAACCAAAACTTAGTCACATGCCTAACTTAGCTATGGCAGATGCTGGCATATGTAATTTCCATTCTAAGAAGCCATATATACAGTAATAGAGCAAATGTTCTACTACTAGGGAAGAAATGAAGAAGATATAATGAGAGTAGACAGCCACCATTCTCTGGCATAACCAGCAATGAATTCACTAGCAGAATCCAGATGTGCAAAGTGATTCAACCTTATAAATTTTAAAAATAACTGATTTTGGTACGAAACAGTTTAATCCTCATCCCTGTCTCTGTTTCTCAAATGCCATAAAGAGCAAAGAGGATGAATTGAAACCATTCTAAAAATATTTAGAAAAGCAGATTGAGAGGATAATTAGGCAGCCTAGAGAAAACTTGAGTAAAAGTCCTTAAGAACAGAACCTTTGTGCTACCAGCTGGTTCTCAGGCTCTCAGCAGAGGCAGGAACAACCACCAGGGGCCGCTGTGTTCCATGAGAATGATCGAAAATCCATGTGGCGCCTTCCTCCAGAAAAATATACACTTGAACCGCGTGAAATGAATTCTGCTAAAGACACTTAACAAAGTTTCAAAAGAGAGTGCAGGGACCTGGCTGTTCAAAAAATATTTGGCCTCAAACAATACAGCTTTTTATCTCTAATCTGTCCATACCTTTGATATACCAAATGTACATATATTAGCAAAACTCCAGTTCTCAAACTGTAGCTCAAGAGAGACTGTCAACAAGTGACCAGGTAAAGTGTGACCATTGTCAAGGAAAATTCACCCTAATTACATAGGAGAAAATAGATTATTTGGGCTAAACTGCTAATATTAAGCATGAGAAAGAAAATAGATAGTCTGGCAATTAAATGAACTTTCTAAGGGGGGGTGTGGGGGGAAAGTCCAACAAAAATCCCAAAGGGCAAACAGACAATACTTTGAAAAGTATTTTTTTCAAAGAAAAGAAAAAAATACTTGTGACTTTTTCTATAGAAGTTACAAAACTTATTTTAGTATAATAATTCATTGATGTGATATATCAAAAAGACTTGATGGGCTCCCCAGGAGGCGGTAGTGGTAAAGAATCCACCTGCCAATGCTGGGACACAAGAGATGTGTGTTCGATCCCTGAGTTGGGGAGATCCCCTGGAAGAGGAAATGGCAACCTACTCCAGTATACTTGCCAAAAGAATCCATGGACAGAGGGCCCTGTCAGGCTACAGTCCATGGAGTCACAAAGAGTCAGACCCAACTGAGCCTGCACGCAATCATATACAATATATGTATAATGCAATAGACTATATATTGCTCAAGACTGAGTTTCAAGTTCAGAGTAAAAGTGTGGTATAATGCGAGTAAATGAGAAAAAGAGACAAAGAGGTTACAGTAGTTAAAAAGAAGATAGAGGTGCCAAAAAAACTGTTAGCAGAGTCCCCAAGAGAGAGAACACAAAAAACTAAGAGATGCTATTTAAAAAAATATGATTTAATAATTTCTCTGAAATATGTATACCTGTGATGGATTCATTTTGATATTTGGCAAAACTAATACAATTATGTAAAGTTTAAAAATAAAATAAAATTAAAAAAATAAATAAAACTGATAAAGAAAAAAAAATAATTTCTCTGAAATAAAGAGAGAAGTGAATTTGAAAATCAAAGGAACTCATTATTCTAGGACATGTTGGTATAAAATGATCAACATTGAGACATATCCTTTTAAAGTTATTGAATTGCATTTACAAAGAGCTCTTTAGGCAGCCAGGTTGAATGAAACAAGTCACTTAATGACAAAACGAATGAGGAACAGTTCAGTCAGTGCCAGAAGATAACTGAGCAGTTTCTACATTGAAGAAATGAGAGCAGTTATGGTTCAGTTATAGGTACTAGACCATCCAGAATATGAAAGAATGATAGGATATAACATCCGCAATGTCTTTTCCATAAAATGACTGAAAGTGATTTTGCTAATCCAGGCAAGAGATTATGGTAGATCATAGGAAAGCAGTAACAGTAGACATGGTGGAAGAAGTCAAATTTTGGATATATTATATATATAGACCTGGTGGGACTTTTTTGATGGAATTAATGCTGTCTATAAGAGAGGATGTTAAAGAAAAACAAATGGAACACAAGCTTTATTTATTTACTTATTTATTATTTATTGGTTTTTCTTGTCTGTTGAAAGTTCAGTTTGAGGCATGTCATATTGGAAGTATCTACTAGACATCTAGATGCATGGTAGTCCAAGTAAACAATTTGATACATGAGTTTAAAGGCACAGGGCATGAGTTATTAGAAAGCACATATATAACTGGTTTTACAGCTATGTAAGTGGAAATGCATGTAAACAGAGGGAGGTCCAAACACTTGAGTCTTAGAACTCTACAATGTTAAAAGGTCAAAGTGAAGGAACAAGCGCAGAAGACAGAAAAGAACCATTTATGAAGTCTGGTGTTCCTGAAAACAACTGAATGAAGTGTTTCTAGGAGGGAAGGATTGATTGCATTAAATGCTGCTGTTGATTCATGTAAAAAATGACAATTAATTAAATATGGGATTTAGCAATGTGAAGATCATTAATATAGCTTCAGTGGTGTGGGTGGAGTGAGAGCGTGATTGAAGTAGATTTAAAAAATTGTTGGAAGAGCATTTGAAGACTAAATACAATAAACAATATATTTGGGTGGTAGCTACATTTCTTCATCTCTTTTTCTAAGTGGAGGATATATTAATAATGTCCAGAATTGAAAAATAGTGTTAAAACACAAAGATTTCATTTACTAATTGCTATTAAACTATTTGGATCTTTAGGAGAAATTCTTTTGCTAAAAATTATTATTTTATCTAAAATGCTATCTGAAGTTTATTAGTTTTCTTAGCTTCACTTCAGATTTTTCACCTATGAATCTCAAGTGAAATTAATGTCTATATAACACAGTACTATTTATAAATTTAAAAATTTATTTTCAATTTGTTTCTAGCTCTGTATATACATAAAGATATATATGAGATAAGTGAAGTGAAGTGAAATCGCTCAGTCATGTCCAACTCTTTGTGACCCCATGGACTGTAGCCTGCCAGGCTCCTCCGTCCACGGGATTTTCCAGGCAAGAGTACTGGAGTGGGTTACCATTTCCTTCTCCAGAGGATCTTCCTGACCCAGGGATCGAACCCGGGTATCTGGCATTGAGGCAGACGCTTTAACCTCTGAGCCACCAGGGAAGCCCATATATGAGATAATGTTCTCTTAATGTTCACTTTTCTTTGTGATTTACTATGGCATTCCAAATCTAATACAGAATGTATATCATTTTTACAAAATTAATAGATTATTCTTTAGCAAAATTCTTGAAAAGAAAGCAACATGGCAAATATTACACAATATATAATTTATATATATATATATATAAATAATTAAATCTGACTGCAAGGATCTTTGTGTGCTATGCATGTTAAATCACTTCAGTTGTGTCCAACTGTTTGCAATCTCTGGACTGTAGCCCAGCAGGCTCCTCTGTCCATGGGATTCTTCAGGCAAAGTACTGGAGCTGGTTGCCATTTCCTCCGCCAGGGGATCTTCCCAACCCAGGGATTGAACTCATGTCTCTTCTCTCTCCTGCATTGGCAGGAGGGTTATTTGCCAGTATTAGGTGAAGTTTAATTTGCTGTCTTTCCAGCTCCTTTTCTTCATGAATGATTTTTTGTTAACCACTTGTGCCCAATTCAAAACACAGGCAGGTCTGTGCTCCAGAGGATATTTTAATTTTTTAGCTAATACTTGCTGGCTAGTAGTGGTTGTGGCTAGCCTCTGAAATGGCCAGAACTCTTTTCTAAAAAAGGAATTGATTTAAATGTTACCTTATAAGTGATACATAAATCTCCTGAGTATATTTACAGTTGACAGGAGAGTTTGTTAATGATAAATGAATATGAAGGTGAAATTTCAGCAGTGATATTTTGGGCTTCCCTGTTGGCTCAGCTGGTAAAGAATCTGCCTGCAATGCGGGAGACCTGGGTTCGATCTCTGGGTTGGGAAGATCCCCTGGAGAAGAGAAAGACCACCCACTCCAGTATTCTGGCCTGGAGAATTCCATGGGCTGTATACCCCATTGGGGTTGCAAAGAGTCAGACATGACTGATCCGTTTTCATTTCACTTCACTTCACTTCATTTTGAAATGAGATACCCTGGGTGAGGTGGGACTGAGGGCACTGTTTGAATTATTTAATAATATAGAATCAGCTCTGCTTGGTGTCTCCCTCAGTCTGCTATGTCTATGAAAGTACTGTGAACCCTTGACACACTTTCATGTTGAAGAACCTGGATGTCTAGAGTAAATATAAATGTCATTATTTATAATTTTCTATATTGAATATGAATATAGATTCACTTGTAGTAATTGTTAGCTATATAGGCAATGCAATATTCTTTTGATGTTAGGGAGAACTGCTAAGCTGAATTTAATGAGGAAGTATGTCCCAAACTTTGAAAGTTCAATACCAGTGAATTTTCAAGGAGACAGAAAATAAAATTAAATCTAAAATTTATTTTTAAAATTTCATAGCAATTTAGTAATTTGAAGTGTACCTATTATTACTCATAATTTACTCATATGAAGTTAAAGTTAAATGTTCAGTAAAATTTTACTTGAATCTTCTTCTGAACATCTTGGAAACAAAAAGTCATGTAGTGTGCCATGATACAGGCAGATTTTCTTTGACTTAAAGAGAACAATTTACAGATAAAACTAAAGAATTTCTGGAAAACAAGACTTCACTATAAAGAAACATCTTTTTATTCTGCTCTTTGAATTCATTCATTTTATATGCCATTAGAATATTTTGGTAATTCAAGAAGTGGCACTCTTAGTTGTAAGTTTCTGATGTTACTTGGGGATGAAAAATTCTATGATTTGATCAAAATGAAATATTGATGAGCAGTGCTCTAAATGGCAGAGAAGATGCTAGAAGGTTTAAAGACACACTTTTTATGACAACTTTGAAATTTCTCATACATTATTCTAAGCTCCCATTAAATCTGTTTCCTGCATTTCTCATCTATTTTTTTAAATTCAAAATTAAAATGTTAATCTCAAACTGAATATTAAAAATCCCATTTTACTTAAATATGTGCATATGTAAGTGTGTATATAAATAAATATATATATATATTTATACACATATTTCTTCTGTTTATATAAGCTGAGAATATCTGGACTAAAAATAATATCTGATTTTAAAACAATTTCTACAGAACTTTATTACATGGTTTAAATGAACAATCAGAAAAACAGTCAACTGACTTTGGATTTAAAATCAGAATTAAGCACAATATAGATAAACAGATGGGATCATGAAAATGGGGCTAATGAAGGCCCCAAAATTGCTTTTTGAGGGAACAGCATTTGAAGAAAAAAGCTCAAAACAAAAAATAAAGTGAACACGTTGGTAGCATTTCAAACACTTCAGAAATGGATAGAGATAATTTTTTTCAGTCTACTTTGGAGGATCATTTTTTTGAGTCTCAATGTCAAAAAGACACTGTGGTGTGCCAGAACTGATTATAACTCTAAGCTCCAGTCAGGCTGAACTTTTGTATATTCTTTATCTGCTCAGGCTGGCCGTTAAACCCCTTTCCCAACAGGTTAGGTAGGCTATAAACAAAAGAAGTCAGCTACTGACAAGCTTCAATAAATTTTTCAAATGAAGAGCACATTTCCATATGCTATATATCATCAAATAAATATGCTTTCCCTGTTCTCCCCAAATTCAGTGTGCCACATATTTCGTGTACTGTAGATTAAAGACAACCCAAATCCCCTAAAATAGCAATGAAAGAACTCTCAAAAGTTGACTTGTGTCGCATATCAGTACTATCGAAACTGAATACTCATTATTAAAATAACAAAACTACCAATGATGTGCCAGATATATTTTCAAACTTCTCAAGGTACTAGCAGACTGTAGTTTAATCATGTGAATTCTATTTTATCTAACTATTTACTTTATTCCTACTTTCTTCTTAGGTTAAAATTCCAACATTCTTATTATTTATTAAAATTCAAACTATCCATCTTTCATAATGTAATTTATTCACTAGATAGCACCTCATAACCGGGGATATTCACATCCCAAACACATGCATTCTGTTAGTACTTAAAATCTATTGATTCCAGCTGTAAAAATTCAATGGCCACTCTTTTAAGCTAGTTAAGAGAAATTTAGGACAAATTTTATAATTATGAGGAAAGAAAGTCTTTCTTTAAAAATGGTGAATTGATTAATAGTATCATTTTAGAGTATTGAAGAATATAGTTTCTTAATTACATATTTCTTATAGATGAAGCTGAAGGTTTTTTTAAGTCAAAATCATGAATGCAAATTTAAAATGATTTACAAGCAGTTTTTCTTTCTGATTGAATTCTCAGGGAGATTTAGTTTTCTAGAGGTGCATTCTTATAGTCTTTTCATGCTAGAACCTTTTTATTTCTCATGATAATAGACCTATTCTTTTATTTTAAAACTAAGAGAAATGGAAAGTATTTTTATGCTGCTCTCATCTGTTATAAGGCCATTGTGTTTGGACATCACTTAGCTACCTAAAATTTTGATGATTTCAGTGACATCCTTTAACTCATTTAAATCTTTATAAGATTGTTCCTCAGATAATACTAGGCATTACTGAGTCTGAATTTTTTCTTCCAAAAATAACTATCTAAGAAAGGGCATATGAAGGGAAATTTTTATTCACTGAAGATGCAAAGCTTTATATAATGATTCCATGAACATGCTTATTTGTGGTTATGTTCACTAAAAGAGTATGCATTAATTGATATCTCAAAAAGTTATCTAAATATTGCAGAGAAAAATTAAAACTTACCAGAAATATATATGGCATCTCCACAGAGCAAAAAAAAAAAAAAAAAAGAGAAGAAGTTATCTATTTGACAACCTAGCTCTGCTAAACCTTGTACTCTGTCAAACATCTTATTTACATTTTCCTCTCATAAAAGTCTTATGAATTAATTACATCGATTTACCATTTTTCCTGGTGTAAATATTTAAATTGCATCACATTCCCAGTGTTCAAAGTGATTATAAGAGAATTAAAACTCTTAGGTACCATCTATATCTAATGCCCTGTCATTATAAGCAGATAATATTTACAAGGCATTATGAAAAGTTATATGGATAAAATGATGTTTATACATGATTCCTGCATTAAGGAGGCTTAAACTTGAGTTCTAGAAGAAAGACATAAATAAAATGAGCATAATAACAATGAGGCTCATCTCATATTGTATTTTGGTAAATAACAAAAATAATGAATATTAAAAGAGTTTTAATAAGGCATTAACCTTTGGTTGAATTGAAGAGAATTGAAGAATGGGTGATGAAAATCAAAGAATTAGAAAATTATCCCTGATGATACCTGGGTCTGAAACGTCCTAAGTCATTGGAGAACATTCAAGCCCAGAAACACATTTGGGGTGTGTTTGGGGCTCCAGAACCATGTTGGGTGGTATAAAAATCTCTTTTGAGTCTGTGCCTCCTTATTATAAAATGGAATTTAAATTTTAAATTTGATACTGTTTGTGAAATGCTTGTAGAGTACTGAACACAGAGTATATGCTCAATACATGAATTATATGTGTGTTGTGAAATGAAGTTGCAGAGGCAGGTAGGGTTAGTAGACAGGGACAAGCAAGCATAGCCAATTTGATAAATATATGTGGAAGTCCCTTCCAGGCACATGTATTTTCTACATTCTGGGGATAAAATGATATAAAGACAGCTCTCTTCTCAAAATGCCCACTGGACTATGATTATGTGTTTCTTAGGACAAATTACTTTTCTATACCTCAGTTTTTCTGTTTGAAAATTGGGTATCATGAGAGACTCCTTCTCATATGGTTACTGTGAGGATTGAAAAATATTACACTGTAAAATCACTTTGGAAGTTGCCAGACATATAAAAGTATTTGTAGCTATTATTGTTATTTTATAGAAAGTGTGAGCACAGGCAAGGTACAGAAGGCTACAAAAAAGGAAATGATAAATGGTTGGGAATGGGACATAGTGGAGGTGGGGGTGGAGTGAACAGCTTTCCTGGAGACAGGATCAACGCTGTGGGGCAAGCATAGTTCAGATAACTTTGGGATCAAGCTGAAAAAAAACCAGAATCTTAACCCTACCAATATGTAGTGAGTTATTTAATCTCTCTGTGTCAAAGTTTGTGTATTCACATTTATAAGATGAGAATAATGACAGGGCCTATTTCAACAGATTATGGTGAGAATCTAATAGGTTAATTGAATACACAAAGGGCCAGGCTTATAGTGAGTGCTTTGAAGTGAGGGAGTCATTGTTATAGCAAAAATTTGAAGGATTACTAGGCTTTTTCTAGACACAATGTGGGGAATGTGGGGAAGTCCAGTCTGAGCAAATGAACAGCATGTATGAAAGCATAGTTATGAAAGATATGAAAGGCGTGTGGCACTGCTTATTGGCTGGAGACAATGGCAGGGGAGTCTGGTTGCAAGAATTTTACTTTGGAGATAGAAGAACTCTGTTCATGAAGCATGTTCTTGAACACATGCTCAATGTCTTGCTCCATCATGAAGCAATGGAGAGATAAATATGAGCTGTTTGATGGACAATGACATGAAATGTGCACATTATCAATTTGCTGGTGCAGAGTAGATATGTTGCAAATGGCGAGGGTGCAAGACAGGTTTGAAGTCAGAAGAATGGGTATCAGATAAGGTGATTTAAAGGAGTTTTGTTTCTGTTTATTTAGCACTTCAGGTATGAAATGTTGAACACTGGAGTTAAGTTTAGGGGGATGAAATTGAAATTAAGGAAGTAACATAGAGGAGTTGAGGAGAGGCAGGGATAGTAGACAACCATATAGTTTCTGGCTTTAGAAGTCAGGTAGAGGTGGACTCATCTGGGACCTGGGGAATATGAAAAAAATTACAAGTTTATGAGAAGGTAGGATGATGGATTTGTGAGTGCTGAGTTTGAAACTCCTCTAGGGCATCAGGCCTGGTCTCAGTGTAAAAATAGGCAAGTATTAAAGATGAATCTGATTAAGGTTAGGTTATAGGTTTGTTTGAGACA
Source organism: Bos mutus (assembly GCF_027580195.1). Classification (NCBI taxonomy): domain Eukaryota; kingdom Metazoa; phylum Chordata; class Mammalia; order Artiodactyla; family Bovidae; genus Bos; species Bos mutus. The sequence continues at coordinate 30,375,066 of NC_091625.1, forward strand.
TTGGCTGTATAGCAGAGATTTACAGCCAGCAGTTAGTGATATAAAATTGAAGTTTAGGAGGAGTACAAAGCTGTAGTTGCAGCAGGACAATGAGAAGTTTTAGATACCTATAAGAGACATTGCATGGAGAATAACAGACACTGGAGGACTGATGCTAGGCTATGGCCTAATATAAGAAGAAGGAATTAGATTCACTAGAAAAAGCCTAAGTGGAATGGTGTAAGCAAACAGTAGGAGGGAATATGGATAGTGTAGAGTCACAAAAGTGGAGAGAAAAGTGAAGAGTAGTCAGAGTGCAAACTCTTATAAACTCCAATTCTGCTTAATCTCTGGTTTTTCTCTAAGCACAAAGAGACAGTTACTATTTGCCTAAATTGCTGAGAATGTAGATTATGGTTTGAAGATGAAAATAGCCATATCTACTATGTATTATGTATGATAGAACTTATTTAGGGGTCTTTATTTGTCTTTATGTTTTATGATAATCCCAACCATAATCTTAGGATGTGGGCATGGCTATTCCCATTTCACATATAAGAAAACTGTGAAAATTTAAGCTAAAATGAGTTAATAGAATGAGGAATTTGTTCTGATTACAGAGCTTGGGGGGTCTTAGTCACTGAACCATGCTATGTCAACAGCATGATGTAACGACAGTAGCACTGGACCAAGAATCAACAAACAGTCATTAGTTGTGTGATTTTGAAGTCTTTCAAAGTAGAACAAAATTAGATACTGCAAGTGATAGTACTTCAAATATGGAAGTTTTCTTCTAATAGTAGATATTTATAAGGAAGAGGTGACTGGTCAGCTTTGCCAAATGCTAGCTCAAAGAGATAAGATCTGAGAAAAAAGGTCATTGCATTTCAGGATCAGAAGTCACTGGTGAGCTCTTAGAAAGGTTTGCTAGAATAACGGAGACCAACTTCTGAAGCAGTGGATTAAAGAGTGTGCATGGTAGAGATGGGGTAGGCAATAAGTGGGGTATACATTTTAAGAATTTTAGTTGTAAAATCAAGAAGATAAGCAAGATAGCAGTTTGTAGGTAGGTAACATGCTTAAGTAAAAGTTTTAAAGATGGGAATTCTGAATATATTTGTAGACTTAAAGTAAAGAGACTAAAGCAAGTGACTAAAGAGAGCAGGTTACAGAAAAGATTTTGGCATTTACCTCTTTTATATGGAATGATACTATGGTCTTTAATACTAGATGAAAATTATTAAGGTAGAGTGAATAGGGAGAATCCTGGCAATGATGAGAAATGAAAATGATGATGATGTGTGTTGGCCATCTCTGTCACTTTACTAAGACAATACTATTTCAGGTTGAAAATATGCTGGTCTCTTAGTGTTATTCCAATTTCATTACCATCCATGTATTTTGAGGGTCAACTATGATGCTAATACATTGCTAAAAACCTCTTTCTCAGTTGGCATTAATGCTATCAGTTTTATATTGGGGCTTTAATTTCTGGCCACAGATGTGATCATTCAAATAAACACACAGTACATTTGCCAGGTGTCAGCCCAAATTGCTTTTGCTTGTCATTAAACTTATCCTTCTGTTCATGAACTCTGCTTACCCATCAACCCACAAAACCAATTTCTGATTTCATATTTCGATAGAAATTATTTGCACTCATTGTAGCCTTGGTGTAATGGTTAGTCCTTGGAATCAATTCACACAGTCATATGGTTTATTGTAGGAGTGGACAAAGAGAAGGAACAATGGAAGCTTTCTGTGATTAGTTTCATATCTCAGATCAAAGGATTCAAATGCAAATACCAAAGCTAGAATGGAAGTAAGAGTAAATGTAGGAAGAGACTAGCAATAGTTAGAGCAGGAAATAGAAAATAAGACCAGAGGTGAAACTGAAACACACATTAATGCCACTGATAACTGGTCACTTTTTGAAAATGCATTTTCATGCTGTTGACCCAACCCAAAATTTAAAACATAGTCAATATCATCATTGCCTTCTTAGAGGCTTTAGAGCCTATCATTGGGGAACATTGGTTGTTAGGATGTCTCCCTGATCAGAGACCAGTGATTATAACTTATCTCGTTGTTGTTCAGTTGCTAAGTTGTGTCCAACTCTTTGCGACCCCATGGGCTGCAGCAGGCCAGGCCTCCCTGTCCTTCACTATCTCCTGGAGTTTGTTCAAACTTATGTCCATTGAGTCAGTGATGCTATCTAACCATCTGTCTGCCACCCCCTTCTCCTCTTTCCCTCAATCTTTCCCAGCATTAGAGTCATTTCCAATTCAAAGTCAGCTCTTTGCATCAGGTAGCCAAAATATTAGAGCCTTGATTTCAGCATCAGTCCTTCAAATGAGTAGCAAATGAGGGTTGATTTTCTTTAGGATTGACTGGTTTGATCTCCTTGTTATCTAACGGACTCTTAAGAGTCTTCTCCAGCCACAATTCAAAAGCATCAATTCTTTGGCTCTCATCCTTCTTTATGATCCATCTCTCACAACCATACATGACTACTTGAAAAACCATAGCTTTGACTATACAGACTTTTGTCAACAAAGTGATGCCTCTGCTTTTTAATATGCTGTCTATATTTGTCATAGCTTTTCTTCTAGGAAGCAAGTGTCTTTAATTAATTTTGTGACTGCAGTCACCATCCTCAGTGATTTTGAAGCCCAAGAAAATAAAATCTGTCACTACTTCCACTTCTTCTCCTATTTGCCATGAAGTGATGGAACCAGATGCAATGATCTTACTAGATCCTTGTATTTTATAGGAGAGTTTCTAGCTCTAGGACTTACTAAGATAGACTAAATGTTCATCAGCTTGACTCAACAGGCTGCTTCCTGACTCTAAGCCTTCAATTCCCTTTGCTTAGAGAAATTGTAGGATACCATGAGGCCATCTCAGGAGAGGCCTCTCCCCCATATCCTCTGTTTAAACTCCTCTCTGAAGTACCTAGATAATAGTATCTGACCCCCACCAAATGGAACACGTTAGCTGCTTGATGACCATGAGCCCATAACACCCAGGCCTACTGGAGCCTAAAAATTGATGATGTTAACCCCTGTGACACTGCCCTATGATCTCATGATTAACCAATGATGCATGAGCTTTAATAGATCATGGGACTCCCCTCCCTTACCTTGCTTTTTAAAATGCTTTGCTGAAATCCAGTGAGAAGTGTTGACTTTTTGAGCATGAGCTGTCCCAGACTCTGGGCTTGGTGCCCTGCAATAAATGCTGCAGTTCTGTTCACCACAACTCAGTGTGAGTAGATTGGATTTACTGTATATGGTGAATGGACCCAAGTTTGATTTAGTTACACATTTAGCTTAGAAAACTTGTTTCTGGGTTCTGTATCCTGTCCCATTGATCTGTGTCTTGTTTTTGTGCCAGTACCATAATGTTTTAATTACTGTAGCTTTGTTGTATAGTCTGAAGCCAGGGTGCATGATTCCTCTAGCTCTGTTCTTCTTTGTCAAGATTGGTTTGATTATTCAGGGTCTTTTGTGTTTCCATATACATTTTAAAATTCTTTTTTCTAGTTCTGTGAACAATGACACTGGTATTTTGATAGAGATTGCATTGAATCTGTAAATTCCATTAGGTATGTTTTAGCAGTATTGATTCTTTCAGTCTAAGAACAGAGTATATCTTTCCATATGTTTATGTTATCTCCAATTTCTTTTATCAGTATTTCATAGTTTTCAGAGTTCAAAAAATAAACAACTGATTAAGAAAATGGCAGAAGAGCTGAATAGATGGTTTTTTGAAAGAGGAAATGCATATGGCCAACAGGCACATAAAAAGATGCTCTACAATTCTAAACATCAGGGAAATACAATGACATATCACCTTATACATGTCAGAATGGCTATCATTTAACACACACACACACACACACACAAATAACAAATGTGGGCAAGGGAAAAAAAAAAAGTAGGAAAAAAAAAATGGAACACTTTTACCCTAGTGCGAATATTAGTTGGTGGAGCCACTGTAGAAAACAGTATAGAGGTTTCTCAAAAGACTAAATCAAATTACTATATGACCCAGCTATTCCACCTCTTGATATATATCCAAAGGAAACAAAAACACTAGTTTTAAAAGATGAATGCATTCCAATGTTCATAGTAGCATTGTTTGCTATTGATAAGATATGGAAGCAACCTAAATGCCCATCAACAGATGAATGGGTAAAGAATATTTTATATATATATATATATATATATATATATATATATATATATATACAATGCAATACTACTCACCAGGAAAAGAATGAAAGTTTTGTCATTTGAGGCAACATGGTTGGACTTAGAGGGCATTATGCGAAGTGAAATAAGTCAGACAGAGAAAGATAAATACTGTATGATATCACTTGTATTTAAAATCTAAAAAATTCAACAAACTAGTGACTCTAACAGAAAAGACTCATAGAGAACAAACTAGTGGTTACCAATGGAGACAAGGGAGATGGGGCAATATAAAAATAGGAGAGTGGGAGACACAAACTTTTAGGGTAAGATAGGCTCAAAGATGTACTGTACAACAGGGAGAATATGGCCAATATTTTGTAATAACTCTAAATGGAAAGTAACCTTCTGAAATTTTATAAAAAATTAAAAGCTTTTTAAAGAAAAAATAAAATAACATTTTTAAAAATTAAATTCTATGAGGCCACCATCACCTTAATACCAAAACCTGACAAAGATGCCACAAAAAAAGAAAACTACACAGAAAATTACTAGAGCTAATCATTGAATATAGTAAAATTGCAGGATATAAAATTAACACACAGAAATCCCTTGTATTCCTCCTATACACTAACAATGAGAAAACAGAAAGACAAATTAAGGAAACAATTCTATTCACCAATGAAATGAAAAGAATAAAATACTTAGGAATAAATCTATCTAAAGAAACAAATGACTTATATATAGAAAACTATAAAACACTGGTGAAAGAAATCAAAGATGACACAAATAGATGGAGAAATATACTGTGTTCATGGATAGGAAGAATCAATATAGTGAAAATGAGTATACTACCCAAAGAAATCTATAGATTCAACAATCCCTATCAAGCTACCAATGGTATTTTTCAAAAAACTAGAACAAATAATTTCACAATTTGTATGGAAATACAAAAAACCTTGAATAGCCAAAGCTATCTTGAAAACAAGAATGGAACTGGAGGAATCAACCTGCCTGACTTCATGCTTTCTTACAAAGTCACAGTCATCAAGACAGTATGGTACTGGCACAAAGACAGAAATATAGATCAATGGAACAAAATAGAAAGCCCAGAGATAAATCCACGCACCTATGGACACCTTATCTTTGACAAAGGAGGCAAGAATATACAATGGATTAAAGACAATCTCTTTAACAAGTGGTGCTGGGAAAACTGGTCAACCACTTGTAAAAGAATGAAACTAGAACACTTTCTAAAAATAAACTCAAAATGGATTAAAGATCTAAACATGAGACCAGAAACTATTAAACTCCTAGAGGAGAACATAGGCAAAACACTCTCCGACATAAACCACAGCAGAATCCTCTATGACCCACCTCCCAGAATATTGGAAATAAAAGCAAAAATGAACAAATGGGACCTAATTAAAATTAAAAGCTTCTGCACAACAAAGGAAACTCTAAGCAAGGTGAAAAGGCAGCCTTCAGAATGGGAGAAAATAATAGCAAATTGAGCAACAAAGATAATCTCAAAAATATACAAGCAACTCCTACAGCTCAACTCCAGAAAAATAAAAGACCCAATAAAAAAAATGGGCCAAAGAACTAAATAGACATTTCTCCAAAGAAGACATACAGATGGCTAACAAACACATGAAAAGATGCTCAACATCACTCATTATCAAAGAAATGCAAATCAAAACCACTATGAGGTACCATTTCACGCCAGTCAGAATGGCTGCGATCCAAAAGTCTTCAAGCGATAAATGCTGGAGAGGGTGTGGAGAAAAGGGAACCCTCTTACACTGTTGGTTGGAATGCAAAATAGTGCAGCCACTGTGGAGAACAGCGTGGAGATTCCTTAAAAACTGGAAATAGAACTGCTATATGACCCAGCAATCCCACTACTGGGCATACACACTGAGAAAACCAGAATTGAAAGAGACACGTGGGCCCCAATGTTCATCGCAGCACTGTTTATAATAGCCAGGACATGGAAGCAACCTAGATGCCCATCAGCAGATGAATGGATAAGAAAGCTTTGGTACATATACACAATGGAATATTACTCGGCCATTAAAAAGAATACATTTGAATCAGTTCTAATGAGGTGGATGAAACTAGAGCCTATTATACAGAGTGAAGTAAGCCAGAAAGAAAAACACCAATACAGTATACTAACGCATATATATGAATTTAGAAAGATCATAACGATAACCCTGTATGCGAGATAGCAAAAGAGATACACAAGTATTGAAAAGTCTTTTGGACTCTGTGGGAGAGGGCGAGGGTGGGATGATATGGGAGAATGGCATTGAAACATGTATATTATCATATGTGAAACGAATCACCAGTCCAGGTTTGATGCATGATACAGGGTGCTCGGGACTGGTGCACTGGGATGACCCAGAGGGATGGGATGGGGAGGGAGGTGGGAGGAGGGTTCAGGATGGGGAACACATGTATACCCATGGTGGATTCAAGTCAATGTATGGCAAAACCAATAAAATATTGTAAAGTAAAATAAATAAATTAAAAAAAATTAAAAGATTTTAAAATTAAACTTATAATTAAAAATTATTTATCTGCCCTTTTGAGATATATTTAAGCCTCTTGCCAGTTTTATTTATCTTCTAGCTTTGTGGGAGGGTAAGAGCCTAACTTCTGGTGGGCACCTTACTGGAAGTTCTAAAACTAGCTCCTGTCATGAAGATGCAAAGTTGTTGTTTTTTTCCTTTAGGTTAAGAGATTAGCAAACACATAGGACCTGATTTTTACCCAGGGTTTAAAAATCCTCCCACTGTTTGCTTTAGCCGGGTTGAGTTCAGATTTTGGTTGTGGTCTCTCTTACTACAGCAAACTTGAAGAAATTCTCCCTTACTCGTTTGAGTGTTTGGTGCAATTTTTGCTCTGACAGACCTTAGACATCAAAATATCTAATCTTTTTGTCTTTCCTTGTAGTTACCCAAGGCCCTTTGTGATTTTATACTACAAACAATTTTTAATGAATATCTTGGGATTAGTAACTCTTTAGACAAAATTTAAGCAGAATTAGTGGAAATAAACCCTGAGTCCTAGATCACTGAGTCTTTGGGAAAATAACTGAAATTTAGAAAACTAAATTGTTTCCTAAGACCCTGTATTGTCAAATTTGTTGCAACCATACTTTCTTCAAGTCTGTTTTGTTATTACCAATCCTTTATAGCATGCTTTTCCATAAGGAAATAAAAAAAAGCATGCTTTCCCCTCTTTTTCTTTTGTTTTTGATGAACTGATACATCAGCTTATTAAACCTAGTGTCAGGCATCATATAGACAAAAAATTTATTAATTGAATTTTTTACTTTTCATCTAGATGTTTGCAGTAACAGCTCTATTTTTCTGTTAATTTGTCAGATTAACTTTCTGTCAGAAAGTCAGTAGTTAATATTGCTAAATTGTCTTTTTCGTTTGCAATTTGCTCATTTCCTTTGATATCACTGTGAATGTTGATTCCCATGAGTTTGAGTCCTTTGAGTTTAATGAATTTTAAAGCACAAGTCTGTCAGTAGCATAATGGATCTAGTCTGTACTCTATAGTTAAATATCATTGATGTCTGAGCAGCATTGTTAACTGATTTTCAGAAGCTGTTCTTTTCTTTTAGTTTTTATGGTGCAATGTTTTCTCCTCTTTAGTTTTAGCTGTTTGCACATTTAGCATTTTTTACTGCAGCATTCCCATTTTGAAGAGCTGCATCTTAGTTTCTGAATGTGTATACCCTTTGTTTGCTGTCATTTTTTGCAGGTAGCAAAGATTAGGCTCTTCTGACTTGCAAAGCAATTTATAGATTCAATGCAATCCCTATCAAGCTACCAGTGGTATTCTTCACAGAGCTAGAACAAATAATTTCACAATCTGTATGGAAATACAAAAAACCTCGAATAGCCAAAGCTATCTTGAGAAACAAGAATGGAACCAGAGGAATCAACCTACCTGACTTCAGGCTCTATTACAAAGCCGCAGTTATCAAGACAGTATGGTACTGGCACAAAGACAGAAATATTGATCAATGGAACAAAATAGAAAGCCCAGAGTTAAATCCACACACATATGGACACCTTATCTTTGACAAAGGAGGCAAGAATATACAATGGATTAAAGACAATCTCTTTAACAAGTGGTGCTGGGAAAACTGGTCAACCACTTGTAAAAGAATGAAACTAGAACACTTTCTAACACCATACACAAAAATAAACTCAAAATGGATTAAAGATCTAAACATGAGACCAGAAACTATAAAACTCCTAGAGGAGAACATAGGCAAAACACTCTCCGACATACATCACAGCAGGATCCTCTATGACCCACCTCCCAGAATATTGGAAATAAAAGCAAAAATAAACAAATGGGACCTAATTAAACTTAAAAGCTTCTGCACAACTAAGGGAACTATTAGCAAGGTGAAAAGGCAAGCTTCAGAATGGGAGAAAATAATAGCAAATGAAGAAACGGACAAACAACTAATCTCAAAAATATACAAGCAACTCCTACAGCTCAACTCCAGAAAAATAAATGACCCAATCAAAAAATGGGCCAAATAACTAAATAGACATTTCTCCAAAGAAGACATACAGACGGCTAACAAACACATGAAAAGATGCTCAACATCACTCATTATTAGAGAAATGCAAATCAAAACCACTATGAGGTACCATTTCACGCCAGTCAGAATGGCTGCAATCCATAAGTCTACAAGCAATAAATGCTGGAGAGGGTGTGGAGAAAAGGGAACTCGCTTACACTGGTTGGTGGGAATGCAAACTAGTACAGCCACTATGGAGAAGAGTGTGGAGATTCCTTAAAAAACTGGAAATAGAACTGCCTTATGATCCAGCAATCCCACTGCTGGGCATACACACTGAGGAAACCAGAAGGGAAAGAGACACGTGTGCCCCAATGTTCATCGCAGCACTGTTTATAAAAGCCAGGACATGAAAGCAACCTAGATGCCCATCAGCAGATGAATGGATAAGAAAGCTTTGGTACATATACACAATGGAGTATTACTCAGCCATTAAAAAGAATACATTTGAATCAGTTCTAACGAGGTGGATGAAACTGGAGCCTGTTATACAGAGTGAAGTAAGCCAGAAAGAAAAACACCAATACAGTATACTAACGCATATATATGGAATTTAGAAAGATGGTAACAATAACCCTGTGTACAAGACAGCAAAAGAGACACCGATGTATAGATCAGTTTTATGGACTCTGTGGGAGAGGGAGAGGGTGGGGAGACTTGGGAGAATAGCATTGAAACATGTATAATATCATGTATGAAACGAGTCGCCAGTCCAGGTTCAAGGCACGGTACTGGATGCTTGGGGCTGGTGCACTGGGACGACCCAGAGGGAGAGTAGGGGAGGGAGGAGGGTTCAGGATGGGGAACGTGGGTATACCTGTGGCGGATTCATTTCGATATTTGGCAAAACTAATACAATATTGTAAAGTTTTAAAAATAAAATAAAATTAAAAATAAATAAATAAAAAATAAAACTGAGCAAAAAAAAAAAAAAAAAAGAAAAAATTTTCAGTCAACACTTCTAAATGGATTCCCTGATAAAGTATTCCTTCAAATGTGTGTTTTTATTTGCTCCGTAAGGGGCTCACTCATGAAGATCTTCTCCCATGTAATTTAAAGGGGCAGGGAGAAAATGCAGTAGTTGGTTTTGGAGAGTTTGAACATCAAATAGTCCTAAGGTTAATTCCTGGGCTCTAGTACCTATTAACTGTGTGACCTCAGACAACTTTAAACTTCTTAGGTATGTTTCTTCATTTGTAAAGGGGAAAATTGATGAGATCATTTATAGTAGATGCTTAGCAATGGGGCTAGGCTTTCAATAAATATTAATTCTTCCTCTTATTGGGGAAAGATAACTAGCACTTATGGGAAAATAGACTAGTTTAATCTCCACATTGCCCATCTATCTGTTCTGCAGAATTAATGATGAAACTGTTTCTTGTGCAGGAATGAAGAGTTGGTCACCCAAATTTATGGTCATGTTGAATGACAGAGGTGTGTTTGCTTTATCTCTACCCGATGAGTATACAACTTGTAACACATCTCTGGATCGATGACTTTGTCACCATTAAATATCACTTGTGGTAATGAGGTCATTAGGCAATTCCCTGGAGAATGCCTGAAGCTGCTAAACCTTTGGCAAGTCAGAAGTAGCTCCCTCCCGAGGAGGCTTTTGGCTGAGGGAGAGGAAACACTGCTACTCCTTGGAATGGAAATGACACATAGTGAATTACTTAAACTGAGACTGCCAGGCCAGCATAATCTAGTACAGTGATGTGTCATCATCACTCCTGGAAAATTAACTACAGCTCCTGTGACCAAGGACAGACTATCACTCTCCAGAGAATATTTTGGAAAACATAATTGTCTTTCCAACTATTTCCAACTATCTTTTTCCCAGAAGGAGAAAGAATAAAAGCTCACAAGTCTGTGGAAGAGGAGAGACAATAAATATTAAAAATAGAGTATTATTACAGCTCAGCAGGTAAAGAATCCACCTGCAATGCAGGAGACACAAGAGATGTGAGTTCAATCTCTGGGTTGGGAAGATTCCCTGGAGAAGGAAATGACAACCCGCTCCAGTATTCTTGCCTGGAAATCCCATGGACTGAGGCGACTAGTGGGCCACAATCCAATGAGTTGCAAAAGAGTCAGACAACTGAGTGACTAAGCACACAGCACACATTATTAACCATTTCCTTTTATTTTTATTATTTTCTTATGTGCCTTTGTTTTCTGAAGGATATATTTTCTTCCTTCTTACATTATTGGTTGGTGAAATGCATTTAGAAAATTAAAATTAACATATATGAACCAAACTAAAAGGGCCTTTCAATCATGTATTTGGAAAATCTTTGTAACATAAAATTTTAAATTGAGATTGGAGCCCAGAGTATCTTCAATACTGTTTTCTATTTTGTTTAGGTCAGGGTAGGGAACTCTATCTTCTGAAACAACTGGTTTTAAATAGGTGTTTCCCATTGAGTAGAAGTTTGTGTTGGGAAATGGCAACCACTCAAGTATTCTTTCTTGAGAAATCCCATTGACAGAGAAGTCTGGTGGGCTACAGTCCATAGGTTCGGAAAGAGTCAGACACGACTAAAGCGACTTAGCACACGCACAACACCTCATTTATCCAAATGATCAAATCAGTGTTAAAAAATTATTATGATGATAAAAGAGCCCTTGTGAAAGTCTTTTTCTGTGGATGTATGCTTTCATTTGTCTTTAGTAAATATTTAGGAGTGGAATTGTTGAGTCTTATGGTAGACATATGCTTAATTTTTTTAAAGAAACTACCAAACCTTTTTCGAAAGTGATTGTGCCATTTTACACTCCTGTTATCAACACAGAAGATTTTCAGTTACTCCCCGTTCTTTCAACACTTGGAGCTGTTAATTGTTTTCATTTTAGTAATTTCACTGTTTGTGTAATGATATTTCAATGTGAGTTTTAATACACATTTTTCTAGTGATATTGACTATCTTTTCATGTAATCATCAATCATTTGTTTATCTTCCTCTGAAAGTATATATTCCAATTCTTGACTATTTTTTTAAGCTTCATATTATTATGACTTGTAAGGTTTCTTGGTATGTCCCAGAAAAATATGTCAAGTATATCTTTTGGGAATGTTTTCTCCAGTCTTTGGTTTGCCTATTCATTTTCTTAATTATGTTTTTTGATGAGGCCTTATTTTTAATTTTAATGAAGACTATCCCTTTTCCTTTCCTTTCTTTTATATTTATTCCTATTTGTGATATGACAAAACAATCCATGACTATACCTATGTCATGAATATATTGTTCAGTGTCACTGTAGAAAAACAGAATTACTGATTTTTAAAAAAATTAACACATTTGCTTTGAAGGAATAAACCTTGAATGAAACTTGGAGTGAAGGTGTGAGTCATTCAGTCATGTCCAACTCTTTGTGATCCCATAGACTATAGCCCCCAGGCTCCTCTGTCTATGGAATTCTCCAGGCAAGAATACTAGAGTGGGTAGCCTTTCTCTTTTCCAGGGGATCTTCCCAACCCAGGGATTGAACCTGGGTCTCCTGCATTGCAAACAGTTTCTTTTTCATCTGAGCCACAAGGGAAGCCCAAACTTTGAATATATCATACCAATGGTGAATGGTTGAATCATATTCTTAGTTAGCAATGCACAAATATTTCTCTTACTCATACATTAATTTTACACATTATTGTAATGTCAAATGATTCAGTTCAGTTCAGTTCAGTAGCTCAGTCGTGTCCGACTCTTTGCAACCCATGAATTGCAGCATGCTAGGCCTCCCTGTCCATCACCAACTCCTGGAGTTCACCCAAACTCTTGTCCATTGAGTCGGTGATGCCATCCAGCCATCTCATCCTCTGTCAGTCCCTTCTTCTCCTGCCCCCAATCCCTCCCAGCATCAGGGTCTTTTCCAATGAGTCAACTCTTCGAATGAGGTGGCCAAAGTATTGGAGTTTCAGCCTTAGCATCAGTCCTTCCAAAGAACACCCAGAACTGATCTCTTTTAATATCTAAATATTATTTGGTACAGTTCAGTTCAATTCAGTTGCTCAGTCGTGTCCAACTGTTTGTGACACCATGAGCTGCAGCACGCCAGGCCTCTCTGTCCATCACCAACTCCCAGGGTCCACCCAAACCCATGTCCATTGAGTTGGTGATGCCATCCAACCATCTCATCCTCTGTCATCCCCTTATCCTCCTGCCCTCAATCTTTCCCAGCATCAGGGTCTTTTCAAATGAGTTAGATCTTCACATCAGGTGGCCAAAGTATTGGAGTTTCAGCCTCAGCATCAGTCCTTCCAATGAACACCCAGGACTGATCTCCTTTAGGGTGGACTGGTTGGATCTCTTTGCAGTCCAAGGTATTCTCAAGAGTCTTCTCCAACACCATAGTTCAAAAGCATCAATTCTTCTGTGCTCAGCTTTCTTTATAGTCCAACTCTCACATCCATACATAACTACTGGAAAAACCATAGCCTTGACTAGATGGACATTTGTCAGCAAAGTAATGTCTCTGCTATTTAATATGCTGTCTAGGTTGGTCATAACTTTCCTTCCAAGGAGTAAGTATCTTTTAATTTCATGGCTGCAATCACCATCTGCAGTGATTTTGGAGCCCCTAAAAATAAAGTCTCTCAGTTTCCACTGTTTTCCCATCTATTTCCCATGAAGTGATGGGACCAGACACCATTATCTTCGTTTTCTGAATATTGAGCTTTAAGCCAACTTTTTCACTCCCCTCTTTCACTTTCATTAAGAGACTCTTTAGTTCCTCTTCACTTTCTGCCATAAGGGTGGTGTCATCTGCATATCTGAGGTCATTGATATTTCTCCCGGCAATCTTGAGTCCAGCCCGGCGTTTCTCATGATGTACTCTGCATATAAGTTAAATAAGCAGGGTGACAATATACAGCCTTGATGTACTTCTTTTCCTATTTGGAACCAGTCTGTTGTTCCATGTCCAGTTCTAACTGTTGCTTTCTGACCTGCATACAGGTTTCTCAAGAGGCAGGTCAAGTGGTCTGGTATTCCCATCCCTTTCAGAATTTTCCACAGTTTATTGTGATCTACAGAGTCAAAGGCTTTGGCATAGTTAATAAAGCATAAGTAGGTGTTTTTCTGGAGCTCTCTTGCTTTTTTAAAGATCCAGAAGATGTTGGCAATTTGATCTCTGGATCCTCTGCCTTTTCTAAAACCAGCTTGAACATCTGGAAGTTCACGTTTCACGTATTGCTGAAGCCTGGCTTGGAGAATTTTGAACATTACTTTACTAGCGTGCACTCATCTCACACTCTAGTAAAGTAATTATTTGGTAGTTCCTTATAAAGTCTTACTCTATCCAAGCCCAAAGAGTATTTAACTTTTGAGATTGATAATCTAAAATTTTGATTAAGAGGTTTCCTTGAAAGGTGTAGTAAATATCTCTTAAGGTTTAGCCAATCATATAAGTAGTATTGCTGTTGCTGCTCAGAGAAGGCAATGGTACCCCACTCCAGTACTCTTGCCTGGAAAATCCCATGGATGGAGAAGCCTGGTAGGCTGCAGTCCATGGGGTCGCTAAGAGTCGGACACGACTGAGCAACTTCACTTTCACTTTTCACTTTCATGCATTGGAGAAGGAAACGGCAACCCACTCCAGTGTTCTTGCCTGGAGAATCCCAGGGACAGGGAGCCTGCTGGGCCGCCGTCTGTGGGGTCGCACAGAGTCAGACACGACTGAAGTGACTTAGCAGCAGCAGCAGCAGCAGGTGTTCCTGCAGCTGTAAGGTCATTCAAGTTGTATCTTGACTCTTCGTGACTCTATGGACTCTTTGTGGCCCATAAGTCTCCTCTGTCCATGGGATTTCCCAGGTGAGAATACTGGAGTGTGTTGCCACTTCCTTCTCCAGGGGATCTTCCCAAACCAGGTAATGAGCCCTTATCTCCTGCTAAGTAGGCGTCTCCTGCTTGGCAGGTGGATTTTTAACCACTAAACCACCTGTGAAGTCCCAAAGTAGCATTATATGTTGATTTAGTGCCTTTAAAAAATTATTCTATCTATTCCAGTTCTACTCCAATAATTTTTCCCAAAATTGAAATACAAAGACACCTACAGCCATCATCTAGTGTCAGATTTATTGTGAGACATCCATTGAAAGGTACAAATTAAACTTCCAGTGTTTAATTTATATGTGTTTGTTTAGGTGTTGAGGACACGCTTACCCTATAGTACTTTTTTTGCATCTGGTATAAATTACTATTTATACTATTATATTAAATAACTGTCAACCAAATTTCAATGAAAAACTGGATTTCATTTTGTTTATATACTCTGGGTCTGCAGACCTTATATCCCCCAATTAATCAAGTGATAGTAGATCAATATTTTTTTCACAGTTTCTTTCTATAATGCCAGATTTGATTGTCTTTAAATTAGATTTTTTCCTTTTCTACATCATCCTAAAGCCAGTTACCAAAATGTTTTTGTGTCAAATTTAAGGCTTAAGCACTTGGATCATTTATAGTTACTTTTGCGTTGTCATTATCAAAAATTAATGAAGATGCAGTCCTTCTATTTGTTGAGCCACCCTGCCATGTCATGCTATGTCAAAATGTTATCAGAGTCATACGGTAACACAGTTTTTAACCTGAGATTTCTCAGCTCTAATGAACACTCATCCAGAGAGTCTCCCTGCAGGAATAAAAACAGAAAGGAGTGGGGACTCAGCAGAGTTCTTCAGGGACGTGGAATCAAAGCCATTGCAAGGGATCATCTCATAGAGCGTTGTGGGTCAGGAAGATTCCCCAGGAGAAGAAATAGGTTGCCCACGCTAGTATTCTTGAGCTTCTCTGGTGGCTCAGGTGGTAAGGCATCCACCTGCTGTGCAGGAGACCTGGGTTCAATTTCTGGGTTAGGAAGATCCCCTGGAGGAGGGCATAGCAACCCACTCCAGTATTCTTGCCTGGAGAATCCCCTTGGACAGAGGAGCCTGGTGAGCTACATTCCATGGTGTCAGAGAGAGTCGGACACAACTGAGTGACTAAGCATGCGTGCATGGATAGTCAGCTTCCCTCAGCTACTATTTCCCTTGATGGGAGATCTGGACCCTGACATTCATATTACTCTATCAAAGTAGCAAAGTGTGCTGTTTGCAGAACTGTATACAGGAGCCAGGCTACCTCTCATTCATGGGCTTATAAACTGAAAACATGTTTTGGGTTCTTCAGCAAAGTTCTGGGCACAAGGAAAAGAAAGCTTTAAGTGACTAATACCAGCTGGTATTGAATGTGTGTAGCTGATTGTGGGTCCTGGGTAGCTTTTCAAAAATTAACCAAATTGGAGAGACTGATTTTCCTCCCACTGAGATAAGAAAAAAGTAAGTTATATGACACTTTCATTTCCCTTTATTCATCAGCTTAGTCATTTGTTTGTTTGCCTTTTCGCAAGAGATTAGTATAGTGACTCTCCATCCCATTGTGTTCACACAGGGTTGAAATCTTTTATGTAATTCTCAGTTATTCTCTGATCAAGTTTCCATCATGTCTGCTTCCCTAGCTAAATGGTCTTTGGATCATATGTGATGCTTGAAGGTGGAAATGGGCAAAGACAGGAAATGGATCATATTGGGCCACAAGGCTTCAAAGCCTGTGAGCTTAAGCAGAACAGGTAATGACGTTGTACCTCAATCTTCTTTACAGGGAAATTTACTGGTGGAGGGAGCTACTGATTTAAAAACTTATCACCTCACCCTTCACCAAAGTCAGTATGGGGCAGGAAAAAATAAAGCAATGCAAGGGAGGAGGAACAGTAGAGATAGGAGGGTTCTGTGAAAGGCAAAGAGCTTTTTTAATTATCACATTTTCTGTTTCATTTCCCTCAAACTTCTCTTTTGACAATCCAACTTATTTTTAATTTTTTTCTTAGAATTACATTTACTGCATAAATGCCACTAATTTACTTGCTCAGGATGAGGCTTAAGAGCCCAAACTAATACATTTATTTATCTAAATCAATGTAACCATCCATAGACTACTGCAAGATTAGGTTTTCATATACCCACCTCAGATATGACTGAGAGTTATTACCTCTCTAAGAGAAAACAGTGACAGAAAATGCCTTCTTCCTGCAGGAAAAAATTCTTGTCTTGCCACATTTTCTAATCATATGGTAAACCTGCCAGGATTTCAGAGCCTGTATTACTCATACTATGCAGTAGTAAAATCTTGAGTTTGGAGAATGTGGTTTGTCTGGCTTACATTCCAAAGCAGCAGAAATCTAGAAAGGATACTTTGGGACCTCTTACTTGACTGATGTGTAGCCACAGACCTTAAGCTGGTCCACCCAATTCAGAAACTGCCAGACTTTTAAGATAGCTTGCACTGACAACATTTCTGTTCCCTCAATGGAGGCATTCTATTTCAGATCAGAGTGGTAGGGAGACAGTTCTAATTTTCCTTATAAATATGGTATGCTGCTGCTGCTGCTGCTAAATCACTTCAGTAGTGACTGACTTTGTGCCACCCCATAGATGGCAGCCCACCAGGCTCCGCCATCCCTGGGATTCTCCAGACAAGAACACTGGAGTGGGTTGCCATTTCCTTCTCCAATGCATGAAAGTGAAAAGTGAAAGGAAAGTCGCTCAGTCGTGTCCGACTTTTATTCCTCCTTTAATTCAATTCCATAGGTTGAACGTTTGTCCATCCTTTGAATTTCTCAGTCATGTGCAAGTGGATACTAATTGTGAACCTTACATTATACAAACAAACAAGAAAAAAACCCCACAACAACAACAAAAAAACCCTAATTACAGAGGCTGGTAAATAGTTCTTTTATCACTAATTCTAATAACCATCTTGAGTTTCCCTGGTGGCTCAGTGATAAAGAATCCGCCTGCCAGGCAAGAGATGCAGGTTCGATCCCTGGATTGGGAAGATCCCCTGGAGAAGGAAATGGCAACCCACTCCAGTATTCTTGCCTGAGAAAACCCATGGACAGAGGAGTCTGGTAGGCTACAGTCAATGGGTGGGTGTTAGTCACTCAGTCGTGTCCGACTCTTTGCAACCTCATGGAGTGTAGCATGCCAGATTCCTCTGTCCATGGAATTCTCCAAGCAGGAATACTGGAATAGTTAGCCATTCCCTTCTACAGGGGATCTTGCCAACCCAGAGATCAAACCAGGGTCTCCCACGTTGCAGTCAGATTCTTTACCTTCTGAGCCACCTGAGGGAAGCTCACTCATGGGGTCGCAAGAGAGCTGGACATGACTTTAGTGACTAAAGAACAACAACAAAATAACGATCTTAGTAAAGGCTCTGAAGGGTCCTGTTTATATGTAGTGACAAACTGGTTCAATTCTTAACTGTGTATCCTTTAGTTTCTGTATTTTTAAATTTAACTAAATCCATACTAAAACCATTAGGCTCTGCTGTAGTTTTGCCCACCCTGAGCTTCAGCTGGGACATTGCTTTCATTAGCACCAGTAAACTAGTGCAATCATGTGAATCAGCTTGTTTGTTATTCTTCTTTCAACGAATTTTTAGTCCTGTGCTGCCTGAAAAAAATCATTGTTTTCTATATACATGTGTGTTTATTTTTTTTTTTGTTTGTTTGTTTGTTTGTATTTTTAGTTGTTTAGGGTAGAAGGAAAAGGTCCAGTTCGTGTTACTGCATTTTGGCTGTTGACTATAAATTTGATGTTGATAGATATTTTAATCCTATTAACGTTGAGAGGACTCTTCTTATAAAATAATATGAATCATATTCTCTTCAGTTCAGTTCAGTTCAGTTGCTCAGTCGTGTCCGACTCTTTGCGACCCCATGAATTGTAGCATGCCAGGCCTCCCTATCCATCACCAATTCCCGGAGTTCACTCAGATTCACGTCCATCAAGTCAGTGATGCCATCCAGCCAACTCATCCTCTGTTGTCCCCTTCTCCTCCTGCCCCCAATCCCTCCCAGCATCAGAGTCTTTTCCAATGAGTCAACACTTCTCATGAGGTGGCCAAAGTACTGGAGTTTCAGCTTTAGCATCATTCCTTCCAAGGAAACCCCAGGGCTGATCTCCTTCAGAATGGACTGGTTGGATCTCCTTGCAGTCCAAGGGACTCTCAAGAGTCTTCTCCAACACCACAGTTCAAAAGCATCAATTCTTTGGCGCTCAGTCTTCTTCATAGTCCAACTCTCACATCCATACATGACCACAGGAAAAACCATAGCCATGACTAGATGGACCTTTGTTGGCAAAGTAATGTCTCTGCTTTTGAATATGCTACCTAGGTTGGACATAACTTTCCTTCCAAGGAATAGGCGTCTTTTAATTTCATGGCTGCAGTCACCATCTGCAGTGATTTTGGAGCCCCAGAAAATAAAGTCTGACACTGTTTCCACTGTTTCCCCATCTATTTCCCATGAAGTGATGGGACCAGATGCCATGATCTTAGTTTTCTGAATGTTGAGCTTTAAGCCAACTTTTTCACTCTCCTCTTTCACTTTCATCAAGAGGCTTTTTAGTTCCTCTTCACTTTCTGCCATAAGGGTGGTGTCATCTGCATATCTGAGGTTATTGACATCTCTCCCGGCAATCTTGATTCCAGCTTGTGTTTCTTCCAGTCCAGTGTTTCTCATGATGTACTCTGCATATAAGTTAAATAAGCAGGGTGACAATATACAGCCTTGACGTACTCCTTTTCCTATTTGGAACTAGTCTGTTGTTCCATGTCCAGTTCTAACTGTTGCTTCCTGACCTGCAAACAAATTTCTCAAGGGGCAGATCAGGTGGTCTGGTATTCCCATCCCTTTCAGAATTTCCCACAGTTTGTTGTGATCCACACAGTTAAAGGCTTTGGCATAGTCAATAAAGCAGAAATAGATGTTTTTCTGGAACTCTCTTGCTTTTTCCATGATCCAGCGGATGTTGGCAATTTGATCTCTGGTTCCTCTGCCTTTTCTAAAACCAGCTTGAACATCAGGAAGTTCACGGTTCACATATTGCTGAAGCCTGACTTGGAAAATTTTGAGCATTACTTTACTAGCATGAGAGATGAGTGCAATTTTGTGGTAGTTTGAGCATTCTTTGGCATTGCCTTTCTTTGGGATTGCAATGAAAACTGACCTTTTCCAGTCCTGTGGCCACTGCTGAGTTTTCCAAATTTGCTGGCATATTGAGTGCAGCACTTTCACAGCATCATCTTTCAGGATTTGAAATAGCTCAACTGGAATTCCATCACCTCCACTAGCTTTGTTCGTAGTGATACTTTCTAAGGCCCACTTGACTTCACATTCCAGGATGTCTGGCTCTAGATGAGTGATCACACCATCGTGATTATCTGGGTCATGAAGATCTTTTTTGTACAGTTCTTCTGTGTATTCTTGTCACCTCTTCTTAATATCTTCTGCTTCTGTTAGGTCCATAACATTTCTGTCCTTTATCGAGCCCATCTTTGCATGAAATGTTCCCTTGGTATCTCTAATTTTCTTGAAGAGATCTCCAAGTGAATAAATTTCCTGAAATTAAGATAGGGATCCTCACAAAGTTTTTTCAAAAGTTCCAGGATGTACTATACAGCTATTACTTGGATTAATAGTTAATATTGTATCTTTTTATCATGTATATTTATAGTATTTAATTTATATCATTTGCAAATTATTCTACCCAGATGTTGTGAAGGGTTGACTTACTCACAGAATTTGAAGTTTTAAATATTCTTTTGACTTTTCTCAGACGAATTCCCTAGAATTGTAAATATACTACTCTACTATTCTCAAGTAGCTAAGTGTCTTCTATCGGAGAAGGCAATGGCAACCCACTCCAGGACTCTTGCCTGGAAAATCCCACGGACGGAGCCTGGTAGGCTGCGGTCCATTGGGTCGCTAAGAGTCAGGCACAACTGAAGGACTTCACTTTTACTTTTCACTTTCATCCACTTGAGAAGGAAATGGCAACCTACTCCAGTGTTCTTGCCTGGAGAATCCCAGGGACAGAGGAGCCTAGTGGGCTGTCGTATATGGTGTCGCACAAAGTCGGACACGACTGAAGCGACTTAGCAGCAGCAGCAGTGTCTTCTATAACTAATATAAATTAGGTTATAGAGATATTCCTTAACTTTTACAAAGGAAAACCTTAATTGAAAAGTGCCTGAAAATGGGCATAAGTAATATCCATGCCTAATATATCATACATCCCTGTGAGTCTATTCATCCTTTGTACCATCTTTTTGTTGAAAAAAATGTCATGGAAAAAGCAACACTGAAGAATAAGCTAAAAGCCTGGTTTAAAAGGAAGACAAATCTCTCCTGCTTTTGTAGAAGTACCTCTTAATGTGATTTTAATTCTGACTCTTAAGCTTAAACAGAAGTTCCAGTGAAACTAAGTGATTACATTTTAATTATGTCCTACTTTCAAATAGAGTAGATTGGCAGAACTTCATGCACATAGTAAGTAGCTGTATCTCCTGAAATACATTTGGTCTAGCCATGGTTATTGCACACATATGCAATGAATATTTCAAATTAAAGCAGCTGGCTCTGTGGGTAGGTTAATGAAGATCAATTTACCTTCTTTCGCTTCTCTTCTCCTGCAGTTCTCAAATATGAAAGCAAAATGCCATAATTTCTCATTATAAATAGAGAAAGTTTGGATGTTGAGAACTAATCCATTTTAAAGTTATGGTTCATTCTTACCTCCTCTCAGACTGATTATCAGACATGTGACTTAGAAAAGCATCTTTTATTGTGATTGTTTAAATTAAACTGAAGGGCAAAGGGATTAAAACATATGCATGTCTACTTGCTAGCTGCTCTGTCTAGAAAAACTTCATATTAGAGAAGGTTTATGCAAAATAATATGACTTTTGTTGTTATTTTTGAGCGTCAGTGACCTGTGTTATTTCTCTTCTCATGGTGGATAGTCAAACTCTGATTTTCTTGTAATCAAAATAACTAACCATGTTGGTAAATGAATAAATGAAGAGTTTAAATTGAGATGAAGTGTTGAGTAAAATCTATTTTAGGTAGAATTGATATAAACTGTTGACTAAGTTCAATCAAATAAACTTTTAAACTTGGGAATATAGCTAATCAATAAATACACAAAGATGCTTTAATAAAATAGTAGAGCTCGAGAAAAAATTAAAAGAACTTGTCAGAATAAGGTTTAACTTGATTCTAAAGGAAAGTATGTCTGGTAATTTTAAATATAATCAGAAATTATCAATGAAGCAAAAATTGCTTTTAGTTTTAAATTTATTTTCAAACTAATCAGTTCAATTCAGTAACTCAGTCATGTCCGACTCTTTGTGACCCCATGGATTGCAGCACACCAGGCCTCCCTGTCCGTCACCAACTCCCAGAGTTCACTCAGACTCACGTCCATCAAGTCAGTGATGCCATCCAGCCAACTCATCCTCTGTTGTCCCCTTTTCCTCCTGCCCCAAATCCCTCCCAGCATCAGAGTCTTTTCCAATAAGTCAACACTTCTCATGAGGTGGCCAAAGTACTGGAGTTTCAGCTTTAGCATCATTCCTTCCAAAGAAATCCCAGGGCTGATCTCCTTCAGAATGGACTGGTTGGATCTCCTTGCAGTCCAAGGGACTCTCAAGAGTCTTCTCCAACACCACAGTTCAAAAGTACCAATTCTTTGGCGCTCAGCCTTCTTCATAGTCCAACTCTCACATCCATACATGACCACAGGAAAAACCATAGCCATGACTAGACGGACCTTTGTTGGCAAAGTAATGTCTCTGCTTTTGATATGCTATCTAGGTTGGTCATAACTTTCCTTCCAAGGAATAGGCGTCTTTTAATTTCATGGCTGCAGTCACCATCTGCAGTGATTTTGGAGCCCAGAAAAATAAAGTCTGACACTGTTTCCACTGTTTCCCCATCTATTTCCCATTAAGTGATGGACCAGATGCCATGATCTTAGTTTTCTGAATGTTGAGCTTTAAGCCAACTTTTTCACTCTCTACTTTCACTTTCATCAAGAGGCTTTTGAGTTCCTCTTCACTTTCTGCCATAAGGGTGGTGTCATCTGCATATCTGAGATTATTGATATTTCTCCCGGCAATCTTGATTCCAGCTTGTGTTTCTTCCAGTCCAGTGTTTCTCATGATGTACTCTGCATACAAGTTAAATAAGCAGGGTGACAATATACAGCCTTGACGTACTCCTTTTCCTATTTGGAACTAGTCTGTTGTTCCATGTCCAGTTCTAACTGTTGCTTCCTGACCTGCATGCTGGTTTCTCAAGAGGCAGATCAGGTGGTCTGGTATTCCCATCTCTTTCAGAATTTCCCACAGTTTATTGTGATCCACACAGTCAAAGGCTTTGGCATAGTCAATAAAGCAGAAATAGATGTTTTTCTGGAATTCTCTTGCTTTTTCGATGATCCAGCGGATGTTGGCAATTTGATCTCTGGTTCCTCTGCCTTTTCTAAAACCAGCTTGAACATCAGGAAGTTCATGGTTCATGTATTGCTGAAGCCTGGCTTGGAAAATTTTGAGCATTACTTTAGGAGCATGTGAGATGAGTGCAATTGTGCAGTAGTTTGAGCATTGGCATTGCCTTTCTTTGGGATTGCAATGAAAACTGACCTTTTCCAGTCCTGTGGCCACTGCTGAGTTTTCCAAATTTGCTGGCATATTGAGTGCAGCACTTTCACAGCATCATCTTTCAGGATTTGAAATAGCTCAACTGGAATTCCATCACCTCCACTAGCTTTGTTCGTAGTGATACTTTCTAAGGCCCACTTGACTTCACATTCCAGGATGTCTGGCTCTAGATGAGTGATCACACCATCGTGATTATCTGGGTCATGAAGATCTTTTTTGTACAGTTCTTCTGTGTTCTTGCCACCTCTTCTTGATATCTTCTGCTTCTGTTAGGCCCATACCATTTCTGTCCTTTATCGAGCCCATCTTTGCATGAAATGTTTCCTTGGTGTCTCTAATTTTCTTGAAGAGATCTCTAGTCTTTCCCATTCTTTGTTTTCCTCTATTTCTTTGTATTGATCGCTGAGGAAGGCTTTCTTATCTCTTCTCGCTATTGTTTGGAACTCTGCATTCAGATGTTTATATCTTTCCTTTTCTCCTTTGCTTTTCGCTTCTCTTCTTTTCACAGCTATTTGTAAGGCCTCCCTAGACAGCCATTTTGCTTTTTTGCATTTCTTTTCCATGGGGATGGTCTTGATTCCTGTCTCCCGTACAATGTCACGAACCTCATTCCATAGTTCATCAGTCACTCTATCTATCAGATCTAGGCCCTTAAATCTATTTCTCACCTCCACTGTATAAATATAAGGCATTTGATTTAGGTCATACCTGAATGGTCTAGTGGTTTCCCCTACTTTCTTCAATTTAAGTCTGAATTTGGCAATAAGGAGTTCATGATCTGAGCCACAGTCAGCTCCGGGTCTTGTTTTTGTTGACTGTATAGAGCTTCTCCATCTTTGGCTGCAAAGAATATAATCAATATGATTTCAGTGTTGACCATCTGGTGATGTCCACGTGTAGAGTCTTCTCTCGTGTTGCTGGAAGAGGGTGTTTGCTATGACCAGTGCATTTTCTTGGCAAAACTCTATTAGTCTTTGCCCTGCTTCATTCCATATTCCAAGGCCAAATTTGCCTGTTACTTCAGGTGTTTCTTGACTTCCTATTTTTGCATTCCAGTCCCCTATCATGAAAAGAACATCTTTTTTGGGTGTTAGTTCCAAAAGGTCTTGAAGGTCTTCATAGAACCATTCAATTTTAGCTTCTTCAGCATTACTGGTTGGGGCACAGACTTGGATTACTGTGATATTGAATGGTTTGCCTTGGAAACGAACAGAGATCATTCTGTCATTTTTGAGATTGCATCCAAATACTGCATTTCAGACTCTTTTGTTGACCATGATGGCTACTCCATTTCTTCTGAGGGATTCCTGCCTGCAATAGTAGATATAATGGTCATCTGAGTTAAATTCACCCATTCCAGTCCATTTTAGTTCGCTGATTCCTGGAATGTCAACATTCACTCTTGCCATCTCTTGTTTGACCACTTCCAATTTGCCTTGATTCATGGACCTGACATTCCAGGTTCCTATGCAATATTGCTCTTTATAGCATTGGACCTTGCTTCTATCACCAGTCACATCCACAGCTGGGTATTCTTTTTGCTTTGGCTCCATCCCTTCATTCTTTCTGGAGTTATTTCTCCACTGATCTCCAGTAGCATATTGGGCAACTACTGATCTGGGGAGTTCTTCTTTCAGTATCCTATCATTTTGTCTTTTCATAGTGTTCATGGGGTTCTCAAGGCAAGAATACTGAAGTGGTTTGCCATTCCCTTCTCCAGTGGACCACATTCTGTCAGATCTCTCCTCCATGATCCGCCCATCTTGGGTTGCCCCACGGGCATGGCTTAGTTTCATTGAGTTAGACAAGGCTGTGGTCCTAGTGTGATTAGATTGACTAGTTTCCTGTGAGTATGGTTTCAGTGTGTGGGCCCTCTGATGCCCTCTTGCAATACCTACCATCTTACTTGGGTTTCTCTTACCTTGGGCGTGGGGTATCTCTTCAAGGCTGCTCCAGCAAAGAGCAGCCATTGCTCCTTACCTTGGATGAGAGGTATCTCCTCACCACCGTCCTTCTTGACCTTCAGTGTGGGATAGCTCCTCTAGGCCCTCCTGTGCCCGTGCAGCCACCGCTCCTTGAACGTGGGGTTGGTCCTCTTGGCCGCCACCCCTGGTCTCGGGCATGGGGTTGCTCCTCCAGGCTGCCACCCCTGGCCTCGGGTGTGGGGTAGCTCCTCCCAGCCGCCACCCCCAACCTCAGACTTGGGTAGCTCCTCTCGGCCATTCTTGCGCGGTCACAGTCTGGCACTCTCAGCCGCTCCCCCTGACCAGGGACCAGTGGGGTAACTCCTCTTGGCCGCCACCCTTCGGGCATGGGGTCCTCCTGGCTTCTGCCCCTGACCCCGGATGTGAGGCAGCTCCTCTCGGCTGTGCTTTAGTGGGCAGTTGTTTAAAATTAGCTGAAGGGAGATCTTCAGTGTCCTCTGTTCTGGACACCACTTGTCGGAGTCCAACTCCAGCAACCAGGGATTCAACCTGAAGAGATGGACGGTGTTGGCGAGAGAAATGAGACAGCCTCTCAGTTTTCTGTGGACTGAGTAACTTCTTCATATTCACAGGTCAACAATTTTTTTACCTATTCTAAAATAGCATTTTAATAATATATTCTGTGGTTTATCAGTACTAAGAGACACCAGTAGGTGTTTATGATTGTTGAGAAAAGTGTGAAGATTTCATATTGAAAAGACTTGGAAATTTCTATATTAAAAGCATTTCTTCAAAAAAATAATTTATTTTTTATTGAAGGATAATTGCTTTACAGAATTTTGTTGTTTTCTGTCAAACCTCAAAATGAATAGGCCATAGGTATACATATATCCCCTCCCTTTTGATGTTCTGTCCTCTTTCCCTACCCATCCCACCCCTCTAGTTTACAGAGCCCCTGTTTGAGTTTCCTGAGCTACACAGCAAATTCCCATTGGCTATCTATTTTACATATGGTAATGTAAGTTTCTATGTTACTCTTTCCATACATCTCACCATCTCCTCCCTTCTCCCCATGTCCATAAATATATTCTCTATGTCTGTTTCTCCACTGTTGCCCTGTAAGTAAATTCTTCAGTACCATTTTTCTAATTCTGCCTGTATGTTTTAGAATATGGTATTTGTCTTTCTCTTCCTGGCTCACTTCACTCTGTATAATAAGTTCTAGGTTCATCCACCTCATTAGACCTGACTCAAATGTGTTCCTTTTTATGGCTGAGTAATATTCTATTGTGTATACATACCACAGCTTCTTTATCCATTCCTCTGTCGATGGACATCTAGGTTGCTTCCATGTTCTAGCTATTGTAAATAGTGCTGCGATGAATAATGGGATACATGTATCTCTTTCAATTTTGGTTTCCTCAGGGTACATGACTTGGAGTGGGATTTCTGGGTCATATATTGGTTTTATTCCTAGTTTTTAAAGGAATCTCCATACCGTCTTCTGTAGTGACTGTATCAATTTACATTCCCACCAACAGTGCAAGAGTATTCCCTTTTCTCCACACCCTTTCCGGCATTTATTGTTTGTAGACTTTTTGATGAGGACCATGCAGCCATGAAATTAAAAGACGCTTACTCCTTGGAAGGAAAGTTATGACCAACCTAGTTAGCATATTCAAAAGCAGAGACATTACTTTGCCAACAAAGATCCGTCTAGTCAAGGCTATGGTTTTTCCAGTAGTCATGTATGGATGTGAGAGTTGGACTGTGAAGAAAGCTAAGTGCTGAAGAATTGATGCTTTTGAACTGTGGTGTTGGATAAGACTCTTGAGAGTCCCTTGGACTGCAAGGAGATCCAACCAGTCCATTCTAAAGGAGATCAGTCCTGCATGTTCATTGGAAAGACTGATGCTAAAGCTGAAACTCCAATACTTTGGCCACCTGATGCAAATAGTTGACTCATTGGAAAAAACTCTGATGCTGGGAGGGTTTGGAGGCAGGAGGAGAAGGGGATGACAGAGGATGAGATGGCTGGATGGCATCACCAACTCGATGAACATGAGTTTGAGTGAACTTCAGGAGTTAGTGATGGACAGGGAGGCCTGGCGTGCTGTAATTCATGGGGTCGCAAAGAGTCGGTCACAACTGAGTGACTAAACTGAACTGAACTGAACTTCATTCTGACCTGTGTGAGGTGATATCTCATTGTAGTTTTGGTTTTCATTTCTCTAATAATGAGCAATGTTGAGAATCTTTTCATGTGTTTGTTAACCATCTGTATGTCCTCTTTGGAGAAATGTCTAAGTCTTTTTCCCACTTTTTGATTGGGTTGTTGGTTTTCTGGTATTGAGTTGTATGAGCTGCTTGTATATTTTGGAAATTCATCCTTTGTCAGTTGTTTCATTTGCTATTGTTTTCTCCCATTCTGAGGGTTGTCTTTTCTCCTTGCTTGTAGTGTCCTTTGCTGTGTAAAAGCTTTTACATTTCATCAGGTCCCATTTGTTTACTTCTGTTTTTATTTCCATTACTCTAGGAGGTGGGTCATAAAGGATCTTGCTTTAATTTTGTCATTGAGTGTTCTGCCTATGTTTTCCTCTAAGAGTTTCATAGTGTATGGTCTTCCATTTAGGTCTTTAATCCATTTTGAGTTTCTCTTTGTGTATGGTGTTAGAAAGTGTTCTGATTTCATTCTTTTACATGTACCTGTCCAGTTTTTCCAGCACCATTTATTGAAGAGGCTGTCTTTGCCCCATTGTATATTCTTGCCTCCTATGTCAAAAATAAGGTACCCATAGGTACATGGGTTTATTCCTGGGCTTTCCATCTTGTTCCATTAGTCTATATTTCTGTTTTTGTGGCAGTACCATACTGTCTTGATGACTGTAGTTTTGTAGGATAACCTGAAATCAGGAAGGTTGATTCCTCCAGCTCCATTCTTCTTTCTTGAGACTGCTTTGGCTATTTGGGGTCTTTGTGTTTCCATATTAATTGTGAAATTTTTTGTTCTAGTTCTGTGAAAAATGCCATTGGTAATTTGATAGGGGTTGCATTAAATCTGTAGATTGCATTTGGTAGTATATTCATTTTCACAATATTGATTCTTCCTACCCAGGAACATGGACTATCTCTCCATCTGTTTATGTCATCTGATTTCTTTCATCAGTGTCTTATAATTTTCTCTGTACAGTTCTTTTGTCTCCTTAAGTAAGTTTATTCCTAGATATTTAATTCTTTTGGTTGCAGTGGTGAATGGGATTGATTCCTTAATTGTTCTTTCTGATTTTTCATTGTTACTATATAGAAATGCAAGAAAAGTATTTCTTTGTAAGCATATTTAAGTTTCTATTATAATCTAGGTGGGGAAATTGAGTGTGCACCTTTCTCAAACTGAATTTGTCCCAGAATGCGTTTTGGGGAAGAATGAAAGGTCTTCAACCCTTCAACCCTATAGAACCATGGGAGTTCTATAGAGTCTTGAGGAAGAATACCTTGCAGCTTAGGTTCTATGTAATATTAGTTTTAAAAATATTGTCCAAAACCTTTTGAGAAAAAAAAAAAAAAACCTTTTCAGCTTGATCTAAATATTCTTAAATGAGAAATTAAAGTGACTTATGTGTATGATCTCATAACTACTCTTGCATTAGCAAGAGGCCCTGGATAAAATTTTTATTAAATACCTTCATTTCTTCAGTGTATTTTAAATCTGAGAAAACTGTTTGACCCTAAACAAGTTACTAATAGTGCCTTATCTCATGAGCATTTCTTGTAAACTTTATTGGCAGAGTATGACACTAATGTTTAATCAGAAAATCATGCTTAACATTGATACAGTCAGTGATACAAAGCTGTCCATCTCCTTTTTCCTCCAGTGTCACCACTGTTGGTTCTGTGAGAGTCATTGCCTTGCTGAGAAGGGGAGAGGAAGGTGAGAAGTTTCTCATTCTTGATGCCTCAAGAAATTGCTTTTTCTAATGCTTTTAATCAATGTGGGCATCTTTCCCACTTTGCAGAAATCTGAAAGTTACTCTGTAATTATCAACAGTCAGAGTTCTAGAGAGTTATCTTTCCTTTTCCTAACAAATCAGGGATTAACTTTAAAATTCTTCTACTTTTAGGAAAGAAAAACTTATTTCCCCTTTTTCTCTTTGTAGTGTTTTTCTTTAGTGACCTGAAATCACTTCTGAGTCTCTCACATGCTCTCTCCCAGTCAGCGTTCTAATCCTGACAGCCTGTGGTTATTGCCCTTATTTATGAAAGTTCCTCTAGATGGACAGAGTATACATACTTAAACAAGAAGAGACCAGAGGAGCACGTAAGTGGGAGCTGCAATCTCACATGCAGGACTCACAGAGTAAATCCAGTAGTCCGGTATTTATCATGGTTCAAAACTGAGACTCAGTGGTCTGGCCAGAAGAAACCATGGGAGTCCAGACGTTTCTCTCCAGATACCATAACTCCCACAGTCTACAACTGCTTTATATATTTTATGATTCTTAAGGTGTGATTTACTTTCCTTCTAAATCTCAGTATGCATCTTAACATGACATATTAAAATTTATAACAATACTAATGCTTGCATAGAATATTGGCCGAAATACTTGCTCTATCATTGTATTGTGCGTATTTAGAATCTACTGAATTCAGGGGAAAAAAAGAAAAAAAGACCTCTTCAAATCAAAGTTTGTCAGTGTTTAAGTCAGATAATTATGAGAATACCAAACTGTCCTTGTAGTT
Organism: Bos mutus; assembly: GCF_027580195.1. Taxonomy (NCBI): domain Eukaryota; kingdom Metazoa; phylum Chordata; class Mammalia; order Artiodactyla; family Bovidae; genus Bos; species Bos mutus. The sequence continues at coordinate 30,405,067 of NC_091625.1, forward strand.
CAACCTGTGGTAAATTGAATTCAAGGATGATAATAATTTTGTGCATAGAAGGCTGCCTCTTGGAAATAAACATCTTTTTGAAGCATCTGCAGTCTGTCATTTGAGAAAGACGGCCTTTTCACTTTGCCTCTAGTCCTTGCATATCAATCCAATCTCAAGGCATTGCCAGACTTTTTTATTCTGAGTGATACTTGGCTCTAGATCCAAGAAAATACAATAATAATAATAAAAAACAGTACTCAAGAACTCATTTAGTTCAATTCATTTTACTTAAATCTTTAGAAGATTGAAGAGTCGGGGAGGCGAGTATGAAGAAGAGAGTCTGGTAAAATGAATGGTCTTTTATTTCTTGCCTTGATTTGCAAGGTAATATTTTGACAACTGGTCATTGTTAAATAAAAAAGACAGAAATAAGTTTTGAAACTGTGCATCAGCACCGAGAGAAATAAGAAAGCATTGCAAACTAGATAAATTGTCACTGACTTGATTCAGAGAGCATTGAACTTTAAACACAAATCTTTAACACATACTGTTCATTTTCAGCACGCAGGGCTCTTAGTTGAAATTATGATTTTTGTCTTTCCTTTGGTGGTAAAAATCATTTTATTTTCATGGGGAGAGCAAAAATTAGCAAAAGAGGTAGACGTCTCTCCGTTCCATAAGTCTAACTTTATATGAGGACAATATTTTCTCCAGATTTCCAGAACAATCCTAAACAAAGAAAACCTGAGACCACCACTTGATTTATTGTTCAGAAAAACTGGGTCACTGATAATAAGTAATCTCATATATATTTCTTTTGAAAATATTTTTTTTTTTAAATGAGAAGCATGCTCACTTTAAAACATATTCTCACAAACGCAGCTCAGACAGTTAGTTGCCATGTAACAGCAGCAGGGAGCTCTTCTGTGTGGCCTCTCCAGTACTGGCTCCCCCCAGTACTGGAGCTCTGTAGATGAAAACAATTACATTATAGAGCAAGATCTTTTGTTATCATCAGTTACCTTTTGTATGTGTTCAGTTTCTTTCTCTAAATGTTATCTAAGCTAGATTCTCACAATGTTTACATGGGAATCATTTTAGATGGGAACACAGTTATTTCCTTTGATTACATCTTGAATGCAGGCAGAAGAAAGTCCTCCTTCTCACCCATTAGGAGATGCTCAGACAGCTAAATTTCCAGAGGGAGTCTCTTAATTTTTAGATTTGGCCCTGGTTTACATTATATTTTCATTGTTGTTATTGACAATTATTATATTGTTATTGATACTTATATTATCAATTGGTTAATATACTAATCAACTTATTGATATTTTATCACCAAAAACATTGATAAAATTTTTATAATTAATAATGATAATCAAATACAATATTAATGGTATTGAATACCAATAAGTTAATGCTTGTAGTATCCCAAGCACCATACTGGTTGCATTTGATGTCTAACCCTCAAAATGACCATTATGAAATATATATTATTTCCCTTTCTTGTAGTTGGAAACCGAGAATTAGGCTGGTTTACTTGTCCAAGGTCACTTAGCTTGTAAGTTGCTACACGGAATTTAAATGCAGTTTTGTTTGATTCTTAGCCACCATGCTATGTTATCTTGTTTTTCTTCCCTTTACAATTTTTATGTATTTTTAAAATTTTTTATCTTTTACTTTTCTTTTATAACTTCAGTTTAGTCACTCAGTCATGTCTGACTCTTTGCAACCCCATGGACTGCAGCATGCCAAGCTTTCCTGTCCATCACCAACTCTCGGAGCTTGCTCAAACTCATGTCCATCAAGTTGGTGAGTTTTATAACTTAGGAGGGATGAATATATTTGATAATTTCTAATTTTGTTAATAGTAAGAAGAAGGTTGAATCTGGGCTTAAGAGATAATTAAAATAGGAATACAGATTCTGCCCAAAGTAGAAATCACACAGAAAGATAAAATTTTACAGAAAAGAAATGTGTCAGAAAGTTCTAGAGTGTTTTTAAAAGCACAATTTTGTAGAATACTGTTTAAAACACTTTTTATTCATTCTTTTCATACTAACTTTAGTCATTCATTTTGTGCTCATAATGTGGAAAACATTCTGATGGATATTTAAAGGGAAACAAAAAAGCTTGAGATATCCCTGTTCTCAGGTAATACATTTCTGTGGGAGGGTGAAATAAGACAAGACAGAAGTCATAAAGCAATCAATATTCTTAGAAACTATAAGTGCCTTAGACCAGAAGCAGAGAGGTTGGGTCATCATAAAAACAGCAGGTTATTACATTTGATCATATATTTCTCCTACTTCTTCCACTAAAGAGAGGATTGAAGAAATAATTTGCAAGAATAAAATATTTTCACTTACCACCTGTAGACAGTGTACAATGTAGGGATGATGTAAGTAATACAGTATAGATAAACATACAAATAGAAAGTATTGAATAAAATAAACATTTATACAACTCACTAATATAATTAATTTTAGATACCCTAGGCTTTATATTTTTATATATATCTATAAGAAACCTATTTCCCCTATCATAAAAGGCAAAATAAACATTTTCCTTTACCCATCACTCTTGTGACTAAATATAGCATTGCCAAGGTCAGAAGGAAACAGTGGTAAAATTATTGTGAGCAAAGATATGGACTTGAAAGATATTCTCTGTATGAGGCTAAATAAAACCCAGAGGTAAATTCCAGTGAATATAAAGGAATTTAATATTTGTTTGCCCATTTTTTACCCATAAGATGGTTGCCAAGCACCACAGTCACTTTTTTTTTTTTTTTTTTTTGCCACTCAAATGAAGTCTGTTTCCTTGCAGGACACTTGTGTTCACTACTTGATTCTCATTCTCTTCAATAATAACCACCATCATCCTCAAGTGCAAGGCTAGAGATCAAATGAATTGAAAGGAAAAAACAAATACTATGTCTTAAATAGTTATATGCTTCCTCTCAGCCTTGTTAAAAGGATTTCTTTTCGAAAGAGAAAAAAATTATTTTTTAGAATGCTCAGATATGAGTCATACTTCACAGCTGATGGTAATTTCCAAAATCTCACAAGCAGAAATTAAAATGTCTTAAATATTCTTAAACCTCCTCTCCCTGCATTGCACCTTTCAGGATGTAACCCTCCTTGAATTTTAAACTCTGTGTGGCAATGGTGATGTTTACCTAAAAAAGGCTTCAGTAAATAAACAGAGACTGCTGTTAATAATTGCTATGTTTTGAGAGAAACAATTAGGCAATGTGTGTGTATGCAAAAAGATAATTGTTCAAAAGTCTCAGTTCAGTTCAGTATTTCATTGTGTCCGACTCTTTTAAGACCCCATGAACTGCAGCACACCAGGCCTCCCTGTACATCACCAACTCCAGGGGGCCATCCAAACCCATGTCCATTGAGTCGGTGATGCCATCCAACCCTCTCATCCTCTGTCGTCCCCTTCTCCTCCTGCCCTCAATCTTTCCTAGCATTAGAGTCTTTTCAAATGAGTCAGCTCTTCGCATCAGGTGGCCAAAGTATTGGAGTTTCAGCTTCAACATTAGTCCTTCCAATGAATATTCAGTGTTGATTTCCTTTAGGATGGACTGGTTGGATCTCCTTGCAGTTCAAGTGACTCTCAAGAGTCTTCTCCAACACCACAGTTCAAAAGCATCAATTCTTTGGTGCTCAGCTTTCTTTAATAGTCCAACTCTCACATCCATACATGACCACTGGAAAAACTATAGCCTCGACTAGATGGAACTTTGTTGACAAAATGATGTCTGTTTTTTAATATGCTGTCTAGGTATGTCATAACTTTACTTCCAAGGAGTAAGTGTCTTTTAATTTCATGGCTGCAGTCACAATCTGCAGTGATTTGGGAGCCCCCCAAAATAAAATCAGCCACTGTTTCCACTGTTTTCCCATTATTTGCCATGAATTGATGGGACCGGATGCCATGATCTTAGTTTTCTGAATGTGGAGCTTTAAGTCAGCTTTTTAACTCTCCTCTTTCACTTTAATCAAGAGGTTCTTTAGTTCTTCTTCACTTTCTGCCATAAGGGTGGTGTCATCTGCATCTCCTGGCAATCTTGATTTCAGCTTGTGCTTCCTCCAGCCCTGTGTTTCTCATGATGTACTCTGCATAGAAGTTAAATAAGCAGAGTGACAATATACAGCCTTGACATACTCCTTTTCCTATTTGGAACTAGTCTGTTTTTCCATGTCCAGTTCTAACTGTTGCTTCCTGACCTGCATACTGGTTTCTCAAGAGGCAGGTCAGGTGGTCTGGTATTCTCATCTCTTTCAGAATTTTCCACTGTTTATTGTGATCCACACAGTCAAAGGATTTGGCATAGTCAATAAAGCAGAAATAGATGTTTTTCTGGAACTCTCTTGCTTTTTCCATGATCTAGTGGATGTTGGCAATTTGATCTATGGTTCCTCTGCCTTTTTAAAACAGCTTGAATATCTGGAAGTTCACGGTTCACATATTGCTGAAGCCTGGCTTGGAGAATTTTGAGCATTACTTTACTAGCATGTGAGATGAGTGCAATTGTGCAGTAGCTTGACCATTCTTTGGCATTGCCTTTCTTTGGGATTGGAATGAAAACTGACCTTTTCCAGTCCTGTGGCCACTGCGGAGTTTTCCAAATTTGCTGGCATATTGAGTGCAGCACTTTCACAGCATCATCTTTCAGGATTTGAAATAGCTAAAGTGGAATTCCTTCACCTCCACTAGCTTTGTTTCATAGTGATGCTTCCTAAGGGCCACTTGACTTCACATTCCAGGATGTCTGACTCTAGGTGAGTGTGAGTGATCACACCATCGTGATTATCTGGGTCTATGTCAATATAAATATTCAAAAGTCTATATCAATATTAATAACAATATATTTAAAATCACATATTGTGATTATAATTACTGCATTGTAAAATAAGAATATTTGCAAATGGTCTTTCAGTGTAATAATTGGCTATAAATAAGTGTTGCTGCTAAGTCGCTTCAGTTGGGTCCGACTCTGTGTGACCCCATAGATGGCAGCCCACCAGGCTTCCCCATCCCTGGGATTCTCCAGGCAAGAACACTGGAGTGGGTTGCCATTTCCTTCTCCAATGCATGAAAGTGAAAAGTGAAAAGGAAGTCACGTCTGACCTTCAGCGACCCCATGGACTGCAGCCTACCAGGCTCCTCCATCCATGGGATTTTCCAGGCAAGAGTACTAGAGTGGGGTGCCATTGTCTTCTCTGGATATATAAAGCTTGGGTATGAATCCTAAATTTATTAGCTTTGTGACTCAGGACCAACTACTCAACTTGTTTGTATCACAGCACTCTCGTTTGTAAAGTGGGAAAATAATAGTACCTATACCTGTGGAGTGACTATTAGGTATAAGTTTAACATGTAAAGCTAGTGCCTATGTCATATCAGGTATTACATAAGTTCTACCTTTTATTAATATTCATATTGCCATTAATATTATTATTAACTGATTATACAGTAAAGCTGAAATCCTAATCTTTTAACTTTGTCATAAGTTCTAGTCTCAGTGACAATTTTCTACTTTCACCCTTTGTCTATTAAATATTTAATATATAGAGAGAATATTTTACTGATACAAGAAGTATTTTCTCTGAAGCCTGGCAAGCCATACAAATGCTTTGAAAAGTCAGATTACAGTGTCATGAGAGATGATATAGGTGGTGTTTTTTTCAGAGGGAAAACTTTTATTTCAAATCCTATACATGTTGAAAATTAGAGTCAGTTCAGTTCAGTTGCTCAGTCACATCTGACTCTTTGCGATCCCGTGGACTGTCACTTATCAGGCTTCCCTGTCCATTACCAACTCCCAGAGCTTGCTCAGACTCATGTCCATTGAGTTGGTGATGTCAACAAAAATAGAGTATGTTATCACAAAGCATAGTACACAGGTATATTTTATTGTATTACCTACAGGTAGATTCTCATTTTTCAAATATATAAAGCAAAATAGAATACATCCAAGACATCGAGGGAATTAAAATGAATTTGAAAGTACGCAGCAAATCGAAACAACCTTCTTAAGAGCTAATTATGAGTCAGAACTTGGTTAAAGTAGAAGAGGGAAGTGAATCATATGAATTAAGAGATCGCTGCTTTTGTATCAGTTCCCCTCAATTTTCATTCCCAATACGTACTTATTTCACAGACAAGAATAGAGATAATACTTGGTCTTGAGACTTGCCTCTTTACACTATAATAGGATTATCTTGATTGTTAAGATCAGAAGTTTGCCAGGGAGTATTAGTAGGTTAGGGGGATTTAGTTTCATTTTGTTAGAACCCCCAACAGGGAATCTTTCTAAAAGTCAGAAAGACAAGTGATAGTAGAGGAAATACGTTTTTGGTAACTTGTTTTTTTTGTTTTTAATTTTTTAATTTTATTTTTAAACTTTACAATATTGTATTAGTTTTGCCAAATATTGAAATGAATCCACCACAGGTATACATGTGTTCCCCATCCTGAACCCTCATCTCTCCTCCCTCCCCATACCATCCCTCTGGGTCATCCCAGTGCACCAGCCCCAAGCATCCAGTATCGTGCATTGAACCTGGACTGGCAACTCGTTTCATACATGATATTATACATGTTTCAATGCTATTCTCCCAAATCTTCCCACCCTCTCCCTCTCCCAAAGAGTCCATAAGACTGTTCTATACATCAGTGTCTCTTGTGCTGTCTCATATACAGGGTTATTGTTACCATCTTTCTAAATTCCATATATATGCGTTAGTATACTGTATTGGTGTTTTTCTTTCTGGCTTACTTCACTCTGTATAATAGGCTCCAGTTTCATCCACCTCGTTAGAACTGATTCAAATGTATTCTTTTTAATGGCTGAGTAATACTCCATTGTGTATATGTACCACAGCTTGCTTATCCATTCATCTGCTGATGGACATCTAGGTTGCTTCCATGTCCTGGCTATTATAAACAGTGCTGCGATGAACATTGGGGCACACGTGTCTCTTTCCCTTCTGGTTTCCTCAGTGTGTATGCCCAGCAGTGGGATTGCTGGATCATAAGGCAGTTCTATTTCCAGTTTTTTAAGGAATCTCCACACTGTTCTCCATAGTGGCTGTACTAGTTTGCATTCCCACCAACAGTGTAAGAGGGTTCTCTTTTCTCCACACCCTCTCCAGCATTTATTGCTTGTAGACTTTTGGATCACAGCCATTCTGACTGGCGTGAAATGGTACCTTATAGTGGTTTTGATTTGCATTTCTCTAATAATGAGTGATGTTGAGCATCTTTTCATGTGTTTGTTAGCCATCTGTATGTCTTCTTTGGAGGGATGTCTATTTAGTTCTTTGACCCATTTTTTGATTGGGTCATATATTTTTCTGGAGTTGAGCTGTAGGAGTTGCTTGTATATTTTTGAGATTAGTTGTTTGTCAGTTGCTTCATTTGCTATTACTTTCTCCCATTCTGAAGGCTGTCTTTTCATCTTGCTAATAATTTCCTTTGATGTGCAGAAGCTTTTAAGTTTAATTAGGTCCCATTTGTTTATTTTTGCTTTTATTTCTGATATTCTGGGAGGTGCGTCATAGAGGATCCTGCTGTGATGTATGTCAGAGAGTGTTTTGCCTATGTTCTCCTCTAGGAGTTTTATAGTTTCTGGTCTTACATTTAGATCTTTAATCCATTTTGAGTTTATTTTTGTGTATGGTGTTAGAAAGTGTTCTAGGTTCATTCTTTTACAAGTGGTTGACCAGATTTCCCAGCACCACTCCTTAAAGAGATTGTCTTTCATCCATTGTATGTTCTTGCCTCCTTTGTCAAAGATAAGGTGTCCATAGGTGCGTGGATTTATCTCTGGGTTTTCTATTTTGTTCCATTGATCTATATTTCCGTCTTTGTGCCAGTACCATACTGTCTTGATAACTGTGGCTTTGCAGTAGAGCCTGAAGTCAGGTAGGTTGATTCCTCCAGTTCCATTCTTCTTTCTCAAGATCGCTTTGGCTGTTAGAGGTTTTTTGTATTTCCATACAAATTGTGAAATTATTTGTTCTAGCTCTGTGAAGAATACCGTTGGTAGCTTGATAGGGTACTACTATGGGGTAGTGTACTCATTTTCACTATATTGATTCTTCCAATCCATAAGCATTGTCTATTTCTCCATCTATTGGTGTCCTCTTTGATTTCTTTCACCAGTGTTTTATAGTTTTCTCTATATAGGTCTTTAGTTTCTTTAGGTAGATATATTCCTAAGTATTTTATTCTTTCCGTTGCAATGGTGAATGGAATTGTTTCCTTAATTTCTCTTTCTGTTTTCTCATTATTAGTGTATAGGAATGCAAGGGATTTCTGTGTGTTGATTTTATATCCTGCAACTTTACTATAATCATTGATTAGTTCTAGTAATTTTCTGGTGGAGTCTTTAGGGTTTTCTATGTAGAGGATCATGTCATCTGCAAATAGTGAGAATTTTACTTCTTCTTTTCCAATTTGGCTTCCTTTTATTTCTTTTTCTGCTCTGATTGCTGTGGCCAAAACTTCCAAAACTATGTTGAATAGTAATGGTGAAAGTGGGCACCCTTGTCTCCTTACTGACTTTAGAGGAAATGCTTTCAATTTTTCACCATTGAGGATAATGTTTGCTGTGGGTTTGTCATATATAGCTTTTATTATGTTGAGGTATGTTCCTTCTATTCCTGCTTTCTGGAGAGTTTTTATCATAAATGGATGTTGAATTTTGTCAAAGGCTTTCTCTGCATCTATTGAGATAATCATATGGTTTTTATTTTTCAATTTGTTAATGTGGTGTATTACATTGATTGATTTGTGGATATTGAAGAATCCTTGCATCCCTGGGATAAAGCCCACTTGGTCATGGTGTATGATCTTTTTAAAGTGTTGTTGGATTCTGATTGCTAGAATTTTGTTAAGGATTTTTGCATCTATGTTCATTAGTGATATTGGCCTGTAGTTTTCTTTTGTGGCATCTTTGTCAGGTTTTGGTATTAGGGTGATGGTGGCCTCATAGAATGAGTTTGGAAGTTTACCTTCCTCTGCAATTTTCTGGAAGAGTTTGAGCAGGATAGGTGGTAGCTCTTCTCTAAATTTTTGGTAGAATTCAGCTGTAAAGCCCTCTGGACCTGGGTTTTTGTTTGCTGGAAGTTTTTTATGACAGTTTCAATTTCTGTGTTTGTGATGGGTTTGTTAAGATTTTCTATTTCTTCCTGGTCCAGTTTTGCAAAGTTGTACTTTTCTAAGGATTTTTCCATTTCTTCCACGTTGTCCATTTTATTGCCATATAATTGTTGATAGTAGTCTCTTATGATCCTTTGTATTTCTGTGTTATCTGTTGTGATCTCTCCATTTTCATTCTAATTTTATTGATTTGATTTTTCTCCCTTTGTTTCTTGATAAGTCTGGCTAATGGTGTGTCAATTTTATTTATCCTTTCAAAGAACCAGCTTTTGGCTTTGTTGATTTTTGCTATGGTCTCTTTTGTTTCTTTTGCATTTATTTCTGCTCTAATTTTTAAGATTTCTTTCCTTCTACTAACCCTGGGGTTCTTCATTTCTTCCTTTTCTAGTTGCTTTAGGTGTAGAGTTAGGCTATTTATTTGACTTTTTTCTTGTTTCTTGAGGTATGCCTGTATTGCTATGAACTTTCCCCTTAGGACTGCTTTTACAGTGTCCCACAGGTTTTGGGTTGTTGTGTTTTCATTTTCATTCATTTTCTATGCAAATTTTGATTTCTTTTTTGATTTCTTCTGTGATTTGTTGGTTATTCAGCAGCGTGTTGTTCAGCCTCCATATGTTGGAATTTTTAATAGTTTTTCTCCTGTAATTGAGATCTAATCTTACTGCATTGTGGTCAGAAAAGATGCTTGGAATGATTTCTATTTTTTTGAATTTACCAAGGCTAGATTTATGGCCCAGGATGTGATCTATCCTGGAAAAGGTTCCATGTGCCCTTGCGAAAAAGGTGAAATTCATTGTTTTGGGATGAAATGTCCTATAGATAACAATTAGGTCTAACTGGTCTATTGTATCATTTAAAGTTTGTGTTTCCTTGTTAATTTTCTGTTTAGTTGATCTATCCATAGGTGTGAATGGGGTATTAAAGTCTCCCACTATTATTGTGTTATTGTTAATTTCTCCTTTCATACTTGTTAGCATTTGTCTTACATATTGCAGCGCTCCCGTGTTGGGTGCATATATATTTATAATTGTTATATCTTCTTCCTGGATTGATCCTTTGATCATTATGTAGTGACCTTCTTTGTCTCTTTTCACAGCCTTTGTTTTAAAGTCTATTTTATCTGATATGAGTATTGCTACTCCTGCTTTCTTTTGGTCCCTATTTGCATGGAAAATCTTTTTCCTGCCCTTCACTTTCAGTCTGTATGTGTCCCCTGTTTTGAGGTGGGTCTCTTGTAGACAACGTATGTAGGGGTCTTGTTTTTGTATCCATTCAGCCACTCTTTGTCTTTGGTCGGGGCATTCAACCCATTTATGTTTAAGGTAATTACTGATAAGTATGATCCCGTTGCTATTTATTTTATTGTTTTGGGTTAGAATTTATACACCGTTTTTGTGTTTCCTGTCTAGAGAATATCCTTTAGTATTTGTTGGAGAGCTGGTTTGGTGGTGCTGAATTCTCTCAGCTTTTGCTTGTCTGAAAGCTTTTGATTTCTCCTTCATATTTGAATGAGATCCTTGCTGGGTACAATAATCTGGGTTGTAGGTTATTTTCTTTCATCACTTTAAGTATGTCTTGCCATTCCCTCCTGTCTTGAAGAGTTTCTATAGAAAGATCAACTGTTATCCTTATGGGAATTCCCTTGTGTGTTATTTGTTGTTTTTCCCTTGCTGCTTTTAATATTTGTTCTTTGTATTTGATCTTTGTTAATTTGATTAATATGTGTCTTGGGGTGTTTCACCTTGGGTTTATCCTGTTTGGGACTCTCTGGGTTTTTTGGACTTGGGTGATTATTTCCTTCCCCATTTTAGGGAAGTTTTCAACTATTATCTCCTCAAGTATTTTCTCATGGTCTTTCGTTTTGTCTTCTTCTTCTGGGACCCCTATGATTCAAATGTTGTAGCGTTTAATATTGTCCTGGAGGTCTCTGAGATTGTCCTCATTTCTTTTAATTCATTTTTCTTTTATCCTCTCTGATTCATTTATTTCTACCATTCTATCTTCTAATTCACTAATCCTATCTTCTGCCTCTGTTATTCTATTTGTTGCCTACAGAGTGTTTTTAATTTCATTTATTGCATTATTCATTGTATATTGACTCTTTTTTATTTCTTCTAGGTCCTCGTTAAACCTTTCTTGCATCTTCTCAATCCCTGTCTCCAGGCTATTTATCTGTGATTCCATTTTGATTTCAAGATTTTGGATCAATTTCACTATCATTATTTGGAATTCTTGATCAGGTAGATTCCCTATCTCTTCCTCTTTTGTTTGGTTTAGTGGGCGTTTATCCTGTTCCTTTATCTGCTGGGTATTCCTCTGTCTCTTCATCTTGTTTAAACTGCTGAGTTTGGGGTGTCCTTTCTGTATTCTGTCAGTTTGTAGAGTTCTCTTTATTGTGGTGTTTCCTCACTGTGTGTGGGTTTGTACAGGTGGCTTGTCAAGGTTTCTTGGTTAGGGAAGCTTGTGTTGGTGTTCTGGTGGGTGGAACTGGATTTCTTCTCTTTGGAGTGCAATGAAGTGTCCAGTAATGAGTTATGAGATGTCTATGGTTTTGGGGTGACTTTGGGCAGCCTGTATCTTGGAGCTCAGGGCTGTGTTCCTTTGTTGCTGGAGAATTTGCTTGGTATGTCTTGCCCTGGAACTTGTTGGCCCTTGTGTGGTGCTTGGTTTCAGTGTAGGTATGGAGGCATTTGATGAGCTCCTGTCAATTAATGTTCCTTGGAGTCAGGAGTTCCCTGGAGTCAGGGTTTGGACTTAAGCCTCCTGCTTCCAGTTATTGGTCTTATTTTTACAGTAGTTTCAAAACTTCTCCTTCTATACAGCACCATTGATAAAACATCTAGGTTAAAGATGAAAAGTTTCTCTACCGTGAGGGTCACCCAGAGAGGTTCACAGCGTTACATGGAGAAGAGAAGAGGGAGGAGGGAGTTAGAGGTGACCCGAATGAGATGAGGTGGGATCAATAGAGGAGAGAGTGGGCTAGCCAGTAATCACTTCCTTATGTGTACTCCACAACTGGACCGCTCAGAGATGTTAGCGGATTTATACAGAGAAGAGAAGAAGGAGGAAGGAGACAGAGGTGGCCAGGGGGATAAAAGAGGGGAATGAAAAAAAGGAGGGATACAGATCCAGCCAGTAATCAGTTCCCTAAGTGTTCTCCACCATCTGGAACACACAGAAATTCACAGAGTTGGGTAGAGTAGAGAGGGGTTATGGAGGAGACACAGGCAACCTGGTGGAGAAAAAGGAGAGTCTAAAGGGAGAGAGAGCAGTCAAGCCAGTAATCTCGCTCCCAAGTGAAAAATGGGTACTGAAGATTGGGTTCTTAAAGGTACAAAATTGGTAACAAATACATAAAAGCAAAAATTAAAAATCTAGAGTAGAGTTTGGAATTTCAAAAATATGATGTTAAAGAAAAGAAGAAGGAAAAGAAAGAGAGAAAAAACAAACAGACAAAAACAAACAAGGTCACAAAAATTATAAAGAAAATATAGGTACAAAATTGATAACTAATACCAAAAAGCAGAAGTTAAAAATCTAGAGTAGAGTTGGGAATTTCAGGTATACAATGTTATATAAAAGAAGAAGAGAAAGAAACAGAGGGGAAAAAAAAGTGTCACAGAAATTATAAAAACAACTATAGGTACAAAATTGATAACAAATACCAAAAACCTAAAATTAAAAATCTAGAGTAGAGTTTGGAATTTCAAAAATACAATGTTAAAGAAAAGAAGAAAAAAAAAAGGTCAATAAAATTATAAGAAATATATATGAAGTTTGCTTTAAAAAAGAATAGGGTGGAGGACACTTTTTTTTTTTTTTTTAGGCTCACTTGTTCAGTCGTGCTGAGGGGAGGTAGGGAGGGATGCTGCAAACAAATAACACTGGCATGTGCTCGCAGTGCCTCAGTCACACTGGGTCTGCCCCCGCTCATGGCACGTGTAGCCTCCCTGCCCACACTGCTCAGGCTCTAGGTTGCTCTGCGGGGAACCATCCATGGCCGGCCCTGGGCTGCCTGCACCTCCCAGGTCCAAGCCGCTCAGGTTCAGGCACTCGGGTAGTCCTCAGAGGCACAGACTTGGTTGGGCCTGCGTTTTGTGCCCTTCCCAGGTCCGAGCAGCTCAGGTGATGAGGTGTTTGGCGAGCATGATTGCTGCGACTTATCGCCTCCCCACCGCTCGGTTATCTAGGTGTACAACCGGCGGACCTTCTCAGGCAGATGTTGACGGTCCAGATCCCCAAGAAGTTTTAGTTAGCAAAAAAGCCTGCTTACAGTTTTATAGATAATGTCTCTCTGGGGCTGCGATTGCCCCCTTCCAGCTCTGGCTGCCTGTCACCGGAGTGGGATGGTCTGCAGCCGGCTATCTCTGTTCAGTCCTTTGTTCCATGTGCAGGCCTAGCGGTGTCTTAGGTTAGGGCTGGCTCTTCACATGGTAGATATCCCAGTCTGGTTTGCTAGCCCAAATTATTTCACTCAGATAGCGCTCAGGGTTTTCAGGTCAGATCCTTACTCTAAGCATTGCAGCCCGTGCCGCGCCTCCCTGCCCAGCCCCCACTTGCTAATGGCGTGTGCAGGCATCTGCGCTGCTTCTCCGCTGGGAGAGTTACCGTAGGGCTCGTAATCTGCAGGTTTTAATTGTTTATATATTTTTCCTCCCTGTTATGTTGCCCTCTGTGCTTCCAAAGCTCGGCACAGATTCAGCAGTGAGAAGGTTTCCTGGTGTTTGGAAACTTCTCTCTTTTTAAGACTCCTTTCCCAGGACGGAACTCCGTCCCTCCCTCTTTTGTCTCTTTTTTTGTCTTTTATATTTTTTCCTACCTCCTTTCGAAGACTTGGGCTGCTTTTCTGGGTGCCTGATGTCCTCTGCCGGCATTCAGAAGTTGTTTTGTGGAATTTACTTGGCGTTTAAATTTTTTTTTGATGAATTTGTGGGGGAGAAAGTGTTCTCCCCATCCTACTCCTCTGCCATCTTAGCTCCTCCTCCTGGTAACTTGTTTTTAAGTGATTGTCAGAATCTCTAGGAGAAACTTTGAAAGTGCAGTTTCCTTATTTACACTTTTGAGTGAATTGACTTAAAAATGTTTTAAAAATATTTTGTGAGGGCCTTCTCTATGCCAGGCAATATTTTGGAGCCTGAAAATGTAGCAGTGAATGAGATAGTATCCATGTTCCCATAGAACTTAAATTCCAGTAGTTGTCAGGGATACCGGGGTTGGGGGGCGCAGCAGTAGTGGGCTGGATAAATACACAACATAGGTAAACTCAGAGAAGATAAAACAGAATAATAGGAGGGTTGATAACTAGGAATCTAATTTTGGTTGTTCGAGCAAACTCTGAATGGATGACACTTGAACTAATAACAAAAATAAACTTTAGGGAGACTGGAGAAAGAGAATGTTTTGTAAAAAGAACTGAGTGTGCACATAACTCAAGTTTTGGAAAAACCAAAGTATGAGAATCAAGATCATATGAGACATGATCAGATAAGGAGGAAAAGTGACACTAAAGTCACCACCAGGAATGTTTTGGGTACGGTGTACTCATAGCCTGTCATGTCTCTTTAACTTGGTCTAGAGAAACATTGCTTTATTACCATCTTCACCTGGGCCTCCAGGATTGTATCTTTTCTTGTCCTTCTTAGAAATATTCTGGGAGGATCTTTTTATATTTTTGGTATATGTATTTTACTTATCTTATTTAAATTCATTTTTAATACTATAAATATTTTATTATGCTGCTGCTGCTGCTGAGTCACTTCAGTCCTGTCCGACTCTGTGTGACCCCATGGACAACAGCCCACCAAGCTCCCCCGTCCCTGGGATTCTCCAGGCAAGAACACTGGAGTGGGTTGCCATTTTCTTCTCCAATGCATGAAAGTGAAAAGTGAAAGGGAAGCATTGCCTTCTCTGATTTTATTATGAAATATATATATATGTGTGTGTGTGTGTGTGTATGTGTGTGTGTGTGTGTTGTCTCCTAAGTTTTCTGTTGTAAAAGTTACTACTATGAGCATGTTTTTGAGTATCTCTTTGTGAACATTGGTGAAAAGGTATGTCAGAAAGTATAGGGGGAGGCAGAATTGCTGGATTGTAGGCAATCCCTTATCCATTCTTGATGGTACCTAATTGCTTTCAGTTGGATGTGAGGATTGTAGCAGTAGATTATTTTTAATATCTTTCAGACCACACCTCGAAGGCTGTCTACAGTAATAACCTTGGAATAACTTGGGGCTGCCTCCTTAATAGTTATTAGTTCTGGCTCTGTACCTCTAGAAAGTATTTTAATACCTGCGCAGAGAACCCTATCTCCAGTTGCTGGCAAAACTGAAAATATCTTTTTGGTGTCTTGCATTCTCTCTGTCCTAGCTCAATTGTTTCTTCCTTATTTTTCTGTTTTTGGCTAGTGTAGCCTACTGATTGGAAGTTACTTTATGGGGGATAAGATAGAGACTGCTATGATATAATCAGCATGATCTTAATTCACTCCCTAGCATGTTGTTCTTAAATTGAATGTATTTGCCTAAACACAGTTCCCTCATTTTTTTTTCCCTCATGGACATTTCTTGTCCTCAAAGAAATGAATTCTTCTCATATCTGTTTCTTTACTCTTCAGCTACATTTCTGTATCATAGATTAAGGTTTAACTTCCTGCTATACTATCATGAAGCCTGAAATTTGATTTAGAGGATACTGAACAATGTTTCATTTCAGTGGGAATATTCAGTAGAATAACAAGGAGAAGTGACATATAAGCCTATGTTTGTTTGATGGTTTGTTTATTTGTATTCATTAATTTGCTCCTGGCAGCTTCTTTTAAAAGCTACTTCTTACTGCCCATTAAGGCTCAGCTGAGAATTGAACTGTCTGTAAAAGAATCTGTTTCTTGTTTTGAAAACCCAATCAGCTTCATGATGTTGACTGAAATTGAACTTTGCAAAAAATAGCTTTGCAACTTCTCCTCCATTCCACTGGATATTTCACATATTGAAGTTAATCTTACACAAGCTAGTTTTTTAGGTTAATCACTTACTGGTACACAATGAATCAAATTCAGATTTGATATTAAAAAAAAACTATAATATATGATGCTCAGTAATCTAAGCTGTTATACATTAGGAGAAGAGGAAAGTGAAACTGACAGTTGCTCAGTTGTGTCTGACTCTTTGTGACCCCCATGGACTATCCATGGAATTCTCCAGGCAGGAATACTGGATTGGGTAGCCTTTCCCTTTTCCAGGGGATCTTCCCAACGCAGAGATCAAATCCAGGTCTCCCGCATTGCAGGCAGATTCTTTACCAGCTGAGCCTCAAGGGAAGTCCAAGAATACTGGAGTGGCTAGCCTAGCCCTTCTCAAGGGGATCTTCCTCACCCAGGAATCAAACTGGGGTCTCCTGCATTGCAGGTGGATTCTTTACCAACTTAGCCATCAGGGAAGCCCAGGATAAGAGGAAAACTGTATGTAATATGAAGTGGAAGAAATGATTTTTAATTCTTATATTATACTCTTGCCATGGATCACACAGTATTTATTTATATAATCCTTTCTTCTCTTTTCTGTGCTTTGCAATGAACAAAGAAATTAGGTAACAATATGTACAGATGTTATTGGATCCAGGCAGTCATACTTGTGAGAGAGCTTCCCTTTGGAATAGATTAAAATCTACAATAAGAAATAGAGCAAGTAGAGATCAATAAGTATTAAAATATACAATGTGGTTTTAGTCACCTTTCACTGAATTATTATTTCCACAAAGGAGATTTTAAATCTGTCTCTTCCAATTTTATTGAGATATAATTGATATATGTACTTTGTAAGTTTAAGGTGTACAACTTAATGATTTGATTACATACATCATGAAATGAAAATCACTGTAAGTTTAGTGAACATCCATCATCTCATAAAATTCCAAAATAAAAGCAAAAGCAAAAAAAACTTCTTACATTACATGCCTGGTACTTATTCCTCTTACAACTTAAAGTTCGTACCTTTGGGTTCAGTTCAGTTCAGTTCAGTCGCTCAGTCGTGTCTGACACTTTGCGACCCCATAAATCTCAGCACGCCAGGCCTCCCTGTCCATCACCAACTCCCAGAGCTCACCCAAACTCATGTCAATCGAGTCGGTGATGCCATTCAGCCACCTCATCCTCTGTTGTCCCCTTCTCCTCCTGCCCCCAATCCCTCCAAGTATCAAGGTCTTTTCCAATGAGTCAACTCTTCGCATGAGGTGGCTAAAGTATTGGAGTTTCAGCTTCAGCATCAATCCTTCCAATGAACACCCAGGACTGATCTCCTTCAGAATGGACTGGTTGGACCTCCTTGCAGTCCAAGGGACTCTCAAGAGTCTTCTCAAACACCACAGTTCAAAAGCATCAATTCTTTGGTGCTCAGCTTTCTCCACAGTCCAACTTTCACATCCATACATGACCACAGGAAAAACCATAGCCTTGACTAGACGGACCTTTGTTGGGAAAGTAATATCTCTGCTTTTCAATATGCTGTCTAGGTTGGTCATAACTTTCCTTCCAAGGAGTAAGCATCTTTTAATTTCATGGCTGCAGTCACCATCTGCAGTGATTTTGGAGCCCCCAAATATAAAGTCTGACACTGTTTCCACTGTTTCCCCATCTATTTCCCATGAAGTGATGGAACCAGATGCAATGATCTTAGCTTTCTGAAAGTTGAGTTTTAAGCCAACTTTTTCACTCTCCTCTTTTACTTTCATCAAGAGGCTTTTTAGTTCCTCTTCGCTTTCTGCCATAAGGGTGGTGTCATCTGCATATCCCCTCTGCCAACACCATGATTCCTTTTCTTTGAGTTTTTGTTTGTTTTTGTTCTTGAAGTACAATTAACCTAGAACACTATGTCGGTTCCTGGTGCACAACATAGTAATTCCATATATAAACAAAATTATCACCAAAGTAAGTGTAGTTACTGTCACCATGAAAGCTATTGCTGTGTTATTGACTATATTCCACATTTTGTAATCTTTATTCTATGTTCATTTAATTTGTAACTGGAGGTTCATACCTCTCTATCTCCCTCACCTGTTTTATGCATCACCTCAACACTCTGCCCTTCAGCCACCACCTCTTTGTTCTGATATCTGAGTTGAGTTGTATTTTGTTGTATTTATTCAATTGTTTTTTCTTAGATTTCATATATCAATAGAATCATACAATATTTGTCTTTTTTTCCACTTAAAATCAATTCATTTTCAATTGTCTCAACAGATTGTTTAACTGTCACATGAACCTTTAGCACTCACAAGAACACAGAAGCCAGTATTATTTGTGAGTAACAGAGCTTATCTGGCCCTTCTAAATAGATTATAGATTTATGAGCCATCTGTGAAAAAAAAAATGGCTTAAGACTACTTAAAATCAGTATAGCTATGATCTGAATGTTCAAAAATGGGTCTGAAGCATTTGCTCTTTTCAACAAAAGTGTCTGACATCACAACACAGGTGGATGGCCTTTGCAGTAAAAAGGCTTTGGGGCAGCTTCGAGTTCAGGTGAGGCAAATAGGAGGGAGAGGAAACAGAAAGTAAATGTAAAGGACAAAGCAGTGGCATCAACTTCTGTCAAGCACTTAGTTTTTCCTGATTTCTTAGACACATAAATGTCACTGAAATTACAGTGACCATGAATTTTCTTATTAACAATATAGAAGTGTCTGAGGGCTTCCCCTACCCAATCCCATTACACATTCACACACAAACAGGCTATCTATGATTCAAGATCATCATAATAATTAACGAAGTTTACAAAACTTGTATATCTCAAATGAAAGAGAGCTATAATGAAAACTGATTACAATAGGATAGCAAGTTAGAAATATACAGAGAAATTTTCCCTCCACATAATACCATAAATATATTTCTGGGAATTGACATTCTGTGTGGAAATTTTATGCAGTAGCCTATTTCTGTATATTCTATGGGAAAAAAATGTAATGCATTAAGAGTTAACCACAAAACCCTATAATTTCCAAGAAAAATTCCTTAAACCTGAGTAGTGTTTGTCTCTGTTTCTCTAAGCTAGGCCCATCCATTTTCTCACAATTAAGACTTCATTTTTTTTATGATTGAGTAATATTATATATATCACATCATTTTTTACCCACTCATCTGTCAATGGACAAGTAGATTGCTTTCATATCTTAACAAAATGTGGTTGACTGGAAAAGGGAATGGCAAGCCACCTCAGTATTTTTGCTTTGAGAACCTCGTGAACAGTACAAAAAGGCAAAATGATATGACACTGAAAGATGAATTCCCAAGGTCGATAGCTATCCAATATGCCACTAAAGAGTGGAGAAATAGTTCCAGAAGGAATGAAGAGTCTAAGCCAAAGAGAAATAATACCCAGTTGTGGATATGTCTGGTGGTAAAAATAAAGTCCAGTTCTGTAAAGAACAATATTGCATAGGAACCTGGAATGTTAGGTCCATGAATCAAGGTAAATTGGAAGTGGTCAAATGGGAGATGGCAAGAACATCAACATTTTAAGAATCAGTGAACTAAAATGGACTGGAATGGGTAATTTAATTCAGAAGACTATTATGTCTACTACTGAGGGCAAGAATCCCTTAGAAGAAATGGAGTAGCCCTCATAGTCAACAAAAGAGTCCAAAATGTAGTACTTGGATGCACTCTAAAAAAATGACAGAATGATCTCTATTCGTTTCTAAGGCAAACCATTCAATATCACAGTAATCCAAGTCTATGCCCCAACCACTAATGCCAAAGAACTGAAGTTGAACGGTTCTATGAAGACCCACAAGACCTTCTAGAACTAACACCCAAAAAAGATGTCCTTTTCATCATAGGGGACTGGAATGCAAAAGTAGGAAGTCAAGAGATACCTGGAATAATAGAAAAGCTTGATCTTGGAGTACAAAATGAAGCTGGGCAAAGGCTAACAGAGTTTTGCCAAGAAAACACACTGATCATAGTAAATACCTTCTTTCAGCACACAAGAGATGACTCTACACATAGACATCAGCAGATGGTGAATACTGAAATCAGACTGATTATATTCTTTGCAGCCAAAGATGGAAAAGCTCTATAGAGTCAGCAAAAACAAGACCAGGAGCTGACTGTGGCTCAGATCATGAACTCCCTATTGGAAAATTCAGACTTAAATTGAAGAAAGTAGGGAAAACCACTAGACCATTTCAGGTATGACCTAAACCAAATCCCTTATGATTTTACAGTGGAAGTGACAAGTAGATTCAAGGGATTAGATCTTATAGACAGAGTGCCTGAAGACCTATGGACAGAGGTTCTTAACATTGTATGGAAGGTGGTGATCGAAACCATCTCCAAGAAAAAGAAATGCAAAAAGGCAAAATGGTTATCTGAGGCGATCTTAAAAATAGTGGAGAAAAGAAAAGTGAAGGGCAAAGGAGTAAAGGAAAGATATATCCATCTGAGCTCAGAGTTCCAAAGAATAGCAAGGAGAGATAAGAAAGCCTTCCTAGTGAACAATGCTAAGAAATAGAAGAAAACAATAGAATGGGAAAGACTAGAGATCTCTTCAAGAAAATCAGAGATACCAAGGGAACATTTCATGCAAAGATGGGCTCGATAAAGGACAGAAATGATATGGACCTAACAGAAGCAGAAGATATTAAGTAGAGGTGGCAAGAATACACAGAAGAACTGTACAAAAAAAATCATCATGACCCAGATAACCATGATGTTGTGATCACTCATATAGAGCCAGATATCTTGGAGTGAGAAGTCAAATGGACCTTAGGAAGTAGTTATGAACAAAGTTAGTGGAGGTAATGGAATTCCAGCATCTTAAAAGATGATACTGTTAAAGTACTGCACTCAATATGCCAAAATATGGAAAACTTTGCAGTGGCCACAGGGCTGGAAAAGATCAGTTTCCATTCCAGTCCCCAAAAAGGGCAATGCCAAGGAATGTTCAAACTACCACAAATTGTGCTCATTTCATGTGCTAGCAAAATAATACTCAAAATTCTCCAAGCCAGGCTTCAACAGGTACATGAACCATGAACTTCCAGATACAACTTGAATTTAGAAAAGGCAGAGCAACAAGAGATCAAATTGCCAACATCTGTTGGATGATAAAAAAAGCAAGAGAATTCCAGATAAATATTGACTTCTGCTTCATTTACTATGCTAAACCCTTCAACTGTGTGGATCACAACAAACTTTGGAAAATTCTTAAAGAAATGGGAATACCAGACCACTTTTCCTGTCTCCTGAGAAACCTGTATGAAGATTAAGAAGCTACAGTTAGTAACATACATGGAACAACGGACTGGTTCCAAATTGGGAGAGGAGTACATCAAGGCTGTATATTGTCACTCTGCTTATTTAACTTATATGTGAAATGCCAGGGAATTTGAATTTAAATTTGCATATTTAACATATGTGAAATATCATGGGAAATGCCAGGCTGGATGAAGCAGAAACTGGAATCAAGATTTCCAGGGGAAACATCAATAACTTGAGATATGCAGATGACACCATCCTTATAGCAGAAAGTGAAGAGGAACTAAAAAGCCTCTTGATGAATGTGAAAGAGAAGAGTGAAAACACTGGCTTAAAACTCAACATTCAAAAAACTAAGGTCATGGCATCCAGTCCCATCATTTCATGGCAAATAGATGGGGAAATAGAGACAGATTTTTCTTTTCTTGGCCTCCAAAATCCCTGCAAATGGTTACTGCAACCATGAAATTAAAAGACACTTACTCCTTGGGAGAAAAGCTATGGCAAACCTAGACAGCATATTAAAAATAAAAGACATTACTTTGCCTACAAAGGTCCATCTATTCGAAGCTACGGTTTTTCAAGTAGTCATGTATGGATGTGAGAGTTGGACCACAAAGAAGGCTGAACACCAAATAATTGATGCTTTTGAACTGTGGTGTTGGCAAAGACTCTTGAGAATCCCCTGGACAGCAAGGAGATCAAACCAGTCAATCCTAAAGGAAATCAACCCTGAAAATTCACTGGAAGGACTCATGCTAAAGCTGAAGATCCAATACTTTGGCCACCTAATGTGAAGAGCTGACTCTTTAGAAAAGACCCTGATGCTGGGAAAAATTGAAGGTAGGAGAGAGGGACAGCTGAGGATGAAATGGCTGGATGGCATCACTGACATGAGTTTGAGCAAGCCCCGGGAAATGGTGAAGGACAGGCAAGCCTGGTTTGCTGCAATCCATGGCATCACAAAGAGTTGATGACTGAGTGACTGAACAACATATCTTGGCTATTGTGACTAATCCTCTAATGAACATAGGGGTTTTTGTTTTCTTTGGGTAAATACTGAGAAGTAGAATTTCCAGATGCTATGGTAGTTCAGATCAGGAAGCAAGAGTTAGAACTGGACATGGAACAACAGACTGGTTCCAAATAGGAAAAGGAGTGTGTCAAGGCTGTATATTGTAACCCTGATTATTTAACTTATATGCAGAGTACATCATGAGAAACACAGGGCTAGAAGAAGCACAAGCTGGAATCAAGTTTGCTTGGAGAAATATCAATAACCTCAGGTATGCAGATGACACCACCCTTATGGCAGAAAGTGAAGAGGAGCTAAAAACCCTCTTGATAAAAGTGAAAGAGGAGAGTGAAAAAGTTACCTTAAAGCTCAACATTCAGAAAACAAAGATCATGGCATCTGGTCCCATCATTTCATGGCAAATAGATGGGCAAACAGTGGAAACAGTGTCAGACTTTATTATTTTGGGCTCCAAAATCACTGCAGATAGTGACTGCAGCCATGAAATTAAAAGACGCTTACTCCTTGGAAGGAAAGTTATGACCAACCTAGATAGCATATTAAAAAGCAGAGACATTACTTTGTCAACAAAGGTCCGTCTAGTCAAGGCTATGTTTTTTTAGTGGTCATGTACGGATGTGAGAGTTGGACTGTGAAGAAAGCTGAGCACTGAAGAACTGATGCTTTTGCTGTGGTGTTGGAGAAGACTCTTGAGAGTCCCTTGGACTGCAAGGAGATCCAACCAGTCCCTTCTAAAGGAGATCAGTCCTGGGTGTTCTTTGGAAGGACTGAAGCTAAAGCTGAAACTCCAAACTTTGGCCACCTCATGTGAAGAGTTGACTCATTGGAAAAGACCCTGATGCTGGGAGGGATTGGGGGCAGGAGGAGAAGGGGACGACAGAGGATGAGATGGCTGGATGGCATCACCGACTTGGTGGACGTGAGTTTGGGTGAACTCCGGGAGTTGGTGATGGACAGGGAGGCCTGGTGTGCTGCAGTTCATGGGGTTGCAAAGAATCGGACACGACTGAGCGACTGAACTGAACTGAACTGATGGTAGTTCTATGTTTAATTTTTTGAGGAATCTCCATACTTTTTTTCCACAATGGCTACACCAGTTTACATTTGCCCAACAGCGCACATGGATTCTCATTTCTTCACATTCTCATCACTTTTTTTTTGTATTATCTTTCGGTTATTCCTGTTATGACAAATGGGAAGTCATGTCTCATTCTGGTTATGACTTTTCCCTGATGATTAGTGATGTTGAGCATTTTTTCATGTGCCTGTTGACCATCTGTATGTCTTCTCTGGAAAAAAGTCTACGCAGGTCCTCTGCTTCTTCTTTATTTGGGTTGTTTGTTTATTTGATGTTGAGTTGTATAATTTCTTTTTGATATTTATGACTTACATGTATATTTTGAGTATTAACCCTTTATCTAATATACCCTTTGCATATATCTTCTCCCATTTAGTAGATGATCATTTCATTTTGTTTGTATCTTTTTTTTTTTCCTGTGTGAAACTTTTTAGTTTGATATAGTCCTATTTGTTTATTTTTGCTTTATTTCCTGTGCTTGGGGATTCTTATCCAAAAAGCAATACTAAAGAGTGTACTGCCTATGTTTTCTTCTAGCAGTTTTATTATTTCAGATACTACATTCATTTAAGGGTTTAATCCATTTTGAGTTTATTTGTATATGGTTTGAGAAAGTAGCCTAGTTTGATTCTTTTGCATGTAGCTGTCAAGTATTTCCAACATCATTTACTAAAGAGGCTGTCTTTTCTCCATTGTATATTCTTGCCTCCTTTGTAATAGATTAATTGACCACAAGTGTTTGGGTTTATTGCTAGACTCTTTATTCTGTTTCATTGGCCAATATGTCTTTTTTGTTTGGTTGGTTTTTGTTTCAGTAGCATACTATTTTGATTTCTGTAGGTTTGTAGTATAGTTCAGAGAAGGCAATGGCACCCCACTCCAGTACTCTTGTCTGGAAAATCCCATGGATGGAGGAGCCTGGTAGGCTGCAGTCCACGGGGGTCGCTAATAGTCGGACATGACTGAGCGACTTCACTTTCACTTTTTCACTTTCATGCATTGGAGAAGGAAATGGCAACCCACTCCAGTGTTCTTTCCTGGAGAATCCCAGGGGCAGGAGAGCCTGGTGGGCTG
Source organism: Bos mutus (assembly GCF_027580195.1). NCBI lineage: Eukaryota > Metazoa > Chordata > Mammalia > Artiodactyla > Bovidae > Bos > Bos mutus. Next base: position 30,429,670 of record NC_091625.1, read on the forward strand.
ACGTCTATGGGGTCACACAGAGTCGGACACGACTGAAGTGACTTAGCAGCAGCAGTAATATAGTTTGATCAAGGACAGTGATGTTTATAACTTTGTTCTTTCTCAGGATCCTTTGGGCTATTCAGGGTTTTTCGTGTTTCTATATAAATTTTAGAAGTATTTTTTGTGGGTTTGACCCAGGCTTCTTTCACATTACTGCTTCTGCCTTGGGTCTTGGAGTGGGTGACATTTTATGTGCATTCTTTCAGAATTTAGTCTTTATTTACTAAAGCCTTGCGGGTCTCCCAAAAGTAAGCCCTGCTTCTCCTTCAAAGTCAAATGTTCTGGGAGCTCATCTTCTTGGTGCAAGATCCCAGAGTTGGGGGACCCAATGTGGAGCTTGGATCCCTTACTTCTTACAGAGAACCTTGGCAATTATTCTCCCATTTATGCATTGTCCATCTGGGGCTATAGGTCTTGTCTATACCCCGTCTATGTCCCTCTTGCTCATCTCATTTGGGCTCCTTTTTTTAATCTTTAGTTTTGGAATATCTTTTATGCTAGACATCAGGTCATTCTCATCAATTGTTGCTCTGTATGTAATTGTAATTTTGATGTGCCTATGCTGCTGCTGCTGCTAAGTTGCTTCAGTCGTGTCCGACTCTGTGTGACCCCATGGACTGCAGCCTACCAGGCTTCTCCGTCCATGGGATTCTCCAGGCAAGAACACTGGAGTGGGTTGCCATTTCCTTCTCCATGATGTGCCTATAGGAAGAGGTTAAACCCAGGAACTTCTTACACCTGCATCATGGCTACTCTCTAAAGATTTTGAATTTTACAAATTATTTTAGAGATTTGGAAATATAACTAATGCAAGGAAGTGGGGTCCAAATATCTCAGCCTTGCTACTCTAGAAAATCCTTTCTGTAACTAGATTGAGAAAATCTTGTATTTCACCGAGTTTCTGCAAATCTTTTCAAACTTTCTCTTAAGAGGACTCATAGACTGAAAAATTCCCTGCTCCTTTTATTTTACCCTGTCTTTATTTCCACATGTTTTTCTTAATTGTTTTATTAAAATTAAAATATCCTTATTGTTATAAAGTAAAAAATACATTAAAAACAGTTAACAGTCTTCTTTGCCCCTCTCTCCTTACTCCCTTGGTGTATGCCCCTCCATACTACTCTCCATCCTCAAATGCACAAAGTTCCATGTGACTTTGACAAGAGAATGTTCATTATTTCACTGTGATATTTTTCACTGTGAAGTGAAAGTCACTAGTCATGTCCAACTCTTTGTGACCCCATGGACTATACATTCCACAGAATTCTCCAGACCAGGATAATGGAGTGGGTAGCCTTTCCCTTCTCCAGGGGATCTTCCCAACCCAGGGATGACATCCAGGTCTCCTGTGTTGCAGAAGGATTCTTTACCAGCTGAACCACAAGGGAAGCCCAAGAACACTGGAGTGGGTAGTCTATCCCTTCTCCAGCAGATCTTCCTGACCTGGAAATCAAACCAGGATCTCCAGCATTGCAGGTGGATTCTTTACCAACTGAGCTATCAGGGAAGCCCATTCTTCACTGTAGAGAAAGAAAGAAAAGAAAATGAAGTCCCTCAGTTGTGTCCTAGTCTTTGCTACCCCATGGACTGTAGCCTACCAGGCTCCTGTTTCCATAGCATTTTCAGGCAAGAGTACTGAAGTGGGTTACCATTTCCTTCTCCAGGGGGTCTTCCGGACCCAGGGATCGAACCCAGGTCTCCTGCATTGCAGGCAGATGCTTTACTGTCTGAGCTACCAGGGAAGCCCATTCTTCACTGTAGATGATCATTATTTTTTAATGAAATTGTTTACAAGTAAAGAAAGGAACTTTCTTGATGTTTCTTTGGAAAAAATGAGCAGTTTAGCATTGTGAGCTGATGAGCCATGCCATCGACTTAGAGGTGTTAAAGTCCTTTGTGAAAAAGACATTGAATTGAAATAAGGGCTGGCTGGTGGAGACAAACCTGAGCATGAGTCAAGAGCGGCAGGCATGAGCTTGATGGTCTTTAGCCCTTAAGCCATAAAATATTTTTTGAAGCCTGAATCAGTTGTTCCAAGATACTGTTAAACTGGAACAAAAAATATATTAAGCTATTATTTGTCACTGAATACTAAAAAATATATTTTATCTGATAACCCCATTCATTATTATTTTAAATAAGACAGGGTGAAAAGGACAGTGTTCTTGGATGATATTCTAAAAGTTCAATTACGGATGAAAATTTTCAGAGCCTTATAAGTGTCAATAATTATTTTTGCAAGTTTGCAACATATTGTAAATATGACTATATACCTGCATGCATGTCTCTGTATCTGTAATCAAAGATTCTATCCAGTCTATCAGTATGGAATGGAAACTTTGCTTGGACTGCTCATATTTCCAAGATTCTTAAGCTATTTACTAAAAATATGATACTTGCTTTCTGCCCTGTGTATAATCAGCGACAGATTTCTAACTGGTGTTAAAGGTGTTTACTACCTCAATCTACATATTTACAAACACAATTTGGCTTATACATATTCAGTTGTTCTTATGCTTGGATAGCTGTCTCCATAATGTTGATTTACAGGTGCATGGATAAAGAAATATGTTCTTGACTGTAAATCAAAGTAACATACAATTTAAGTATTAAATTTTAAATTTGACTGCAAGTTTGTTTCCTGCTGGCTTTATTTACTTAATAGAAATATAATTTACAAAATGGCAATGTACCTGTGATTTTTATAAAGTTCAATAAGTAGAAGTTAAAAGATATGCACACAGGACCAAAAATTTAACTAATTGAGCTAAGAAAAATCTTGAGAGAAGGTTTAAATAAATAAATAAATGAAACAGGGCTTATAGCGAATCACAAGCTGAACTTCAGTCACACAAAATTCACAGTTCAAAAAACAAGGAAGAGTAAGCATGACATTGACAGGCAGTGAAAACCAGAATATTGACAGGACCCATCTATCACAGGTCTATGAAAACCCTTGTTTCCATTATTTCTATAAATAGAATGAAAATTTATAAAACGTATAGGACAATATATTAGGCTGGGTAGAGGCCAGGTCTTATCATCCCGGCCTTCACCAGCATTTACTAATCTTCTTTATTTTAAAGAAATGTTATGTTTTAAATGGTGTCACATTTACCTTAGACATCTTGGGACAATGCTATTTCCCTTAACCATTTCTCACGATTTCCCCGATTTCTATTTTTTTCCCCCTTTCCCGATCTCTGCTCCTTTCCTGAACACCTCTTCTAACCCCAACCACTCACAGCCTTTCATAGGAGAGCCATTCAGGAATCTGTTCCTTGCTTTTTTCTAGTTACTACAAGAGGCCCTGTTATGGTTGTCAGATAAAACTACGAGACACCACTTAAATTTGATTTCCAGATAAACATATGATTTTTTTGTTAGTTTAAGTGCATCCTGTGATGTGTTTTGGCATACACTTATACTTAAAGTAGATATTCCTTACTTTTCTGTAATTCACATTTAACCAGAAGTCCTCTATTTTATTTGCTAAATCTGGCAACCCTCCCTGCGGGGCCATTGTCACAATGCAGGTCACGCCACACATAGCTGATCCCAAACTTGACAGACACTTAGGTGTGACTTTGCCACATGAGGGGGTGTTTCAGATGACAGTTGTCACTGTCCTTTGGAAGAAGCAGAAGTGGTAACAGTAATCATAAATCACCCTAAATCAGTGTCCTGGTGGTTCAGACTCACCTTGAAGAGTTGCTTAGTTTTTCAGCAACTTAGATGAAACTTAGCGTAAGTCTCATTGTATTTCTGGTTATTTTTAGGTAATCAAAAATATTTTATGGTCTTTATTTTAAAAAAACAAGTTTTAATTCAGTAATTACTATGTCTAATATGGAATAATGGTCAAACGGCTGTAGCTTTATAAAAGTTTTGTGTCTTTTCTCCTTCTCTAGTTTGGGACTTCTGAAGACTACCCCCCTAAAGTGGAAAAGATTGGATAGTTTCTCCTCTATATGCCCATCTCTCCTTCCCATTCAAAAGGCTGCTTCTGGCTCCCTTGGCTTAAATATGCATGGAGAAAGAACAATGGCAGAAGAAGTAGACATAAGGGGTGAACATTTATAAATTTTCCAGGGCTAAATGGCCTGACCTTGGTGCCACTGGGCTTGGAATGTGTTCTAACTGGTGGAGGTTTAGTCACTAAGTTGTGTCCAACTCTTGCAAACCCATGGACTGTAGCCCTCCAGGTTCCTCTGTCTATGGGATTCTCCAGGCAAGAATACTGGAGTGGGTTGCCATTTCCTTCTCCAGGGATCTTCCTGACCCAGGGATCGAATCTGTATCTCCTGGATTGGCAGGTGGATTCTTTACCACTGAGCCACCAGAGAATCCATCTTTTCTCCATGGTGGAATTCAAAGTGTATGTCATTCTTTACCCCAAATCTTTAGACCCTTAATGTGGATGAGGAAAAATAATTGCAAAAATATTTGTTTTGGAACTGTCCTTTGCAAATCTGGAATTACCACCCTGTATTGAATATGAGAGGGTCCCCTTCTGTTTTCTTGGGGACTTGAATGAAACTGAGACTAAAGTCAAAGACTTAAATTGTTTAATTTAGATAGACTATTGAGTGTACTTATGTAGAGTCTTTGCTATTCTTAGAATTAGCAGGCAGACATTTTAGATTGAAGTTAAAATTATCAACTCAGACAATGTCCTTGGATACAAACAGTCAAATGAGACAGTGTTGTTGGACACAAAGCAGTTTGCTACTGATTAGTGATTTAATCTAATTACAATGTCTGTCACAGCTCATTTCTTAATCAGTGACTTTTGTAAAAATAGTGAGGGCAGAAATATTTTAGAGATTAGTTCTTATATTTACACAGGCCATTTCCTAAAGAAAGGAGGCATAGATGGGGTAATAATATGTAGGTCAGTACTTGATCATTTGCCCTTTATTGTAGGAAAGGGAAAATTCAGAGTGTAAAAACATCAAATAGTGCATTGACATTCATGGCAGGATGCAGGCATTAACAAAATTTACAGTGTTTTTGAAGAGAAGTAATGAGAACTTCTCTGCAGCTTCAGTAGCAATGTATAAGGCAGAACAATGAACAATGGTATTTTAATTTTCAGGTATGACCTCTACCAGAGGTGTTAATCCTGTGCTAAACCCTATAATTCTCCTACTGTTTGAGGTGAAAGAAAAATGATATTCAATGTCTTTCACAGTTAGAGCATATATTTTGGAGAATCTGGAGGGTGGAAGATTTCATGTATTAAAGAGCAAGGCGCACTTGGCAAAATCCAGGGGTTTTACAACTGAACAGGACGTTAAGCACTGGATTATTCTATCAAGTTCTAAACTTAAGAGCAAGTACTGCCTTTAAAATAGATTAAAAGTAAAATTATTAAAATTTGGTTATCTTACCAAAGACATTATTGCAGAGATTACATTTTCAAAGGTACAGCACTTAAAATAATCAAAGCATTTGACAATAGTCAAAAGTTTTTACAAAAGGTGACTTTAAAGGGTTGATAGGAATTTCTGTGTAGATAGGAAGGTCAGGTTTATAAATAAGATGCGTTAGTGCTGAGAGACCCAATGTAGGACTTAGAAGCTGAATGTGCCATATGTCATTACGCTGAGGACAGATGAACATAACTCAGACTGTTGGCTGCCAAGTCTCTGATAATACTAAAAAGTGTCCTCTATCCTAAGAATGACTGCTAATTTCAAATTTATGAAGGAAATGAGTCAGAAAGACACACAAGCTCTTCTCAAACTTTGTTATCCAAAAGACAGTCATAGGTGAATGTCAGATGAAGATCAGAAGCTCAAATGTCCACCGGGGCCATTTGGGAAAATTAATAAAGCAAATAGCTCATGAGTTTATCGAATGGCACTGACTGTGAGCCCTAGCATGAGGGAAGCTCTAGAAAATAATGCATCCTGGAAAGCACAAAAGGAGGCATTAAGCACCCAGCTCCTGCTGACTGTAGCCCAGTAGGCTGACAGCATAGCATCTTCTAATTTCTCAAAAAAAATTCAGGAAGCTGGACTTTTATGTGAAAATTATCAGAGGCTGAATATTACAAAGGAATGAGCCATGGGGATGAAATACACAGTGTGGGGAATACAGTCAATAATTATATAATAGTTCTGTATGATGATAAATGGTAACTGGACTTACTGTGGTGATCATTTTGAAATGTATAGAAATATTGAATTACTATGTTGTATTGTAGGAATTAACATAGTATTGTAGGTCAGTTACACTTCAGAAACAAACACACAATTAAACCAACAGAAAAAGAGATCAGATATGCGGTACCAAAGGTGGGTTTGGGGCAAGGGGAAAACTGGATCAAGGTAGTCAAAAGATAGAAACCTCCAGTTAGCAGATAAATATAATTATCACTGTTGTTTAGTCACTAAGTCATTTCTGACTCTTTTTTGACCCTGTGGTCTGTAGCCCACTAGGCTCTTCTGTCCATGTCATTTCCCAGGCAAGAATACTGGGGTAGGTTGCCATTTCCTTCTCCAGGGAATCTTTCTGATCCGGAGATTGAACCCATGTCTCCTGCATTGGCAGGCAGGAGTTTGCCTGCCACCTGGAAAGCCATTGAGCCACCTGGAAAGCCCATAGTTATAATTACTTTATATTATATACAAAAGTTGTTAAGAGAGTAATTCCTAAGAATTCTCATCTTGAAGAAAATGTTTGTTTTCTTTTTATTTTGTATTAATATGGGATGATGGATATTCACTACAAATATTGTGGTAACATCCCATGATGTATGTAAGTCAAGTTTATGCTGTACACCTTCAACTGATGCAGCGCAGTATGCCAATTATATCTCAATAAGACTGGAACAACAACACAAAAAGACACACATTTTGGGAAAGCAAATTTTCTTCCCCTACAATATAATGAGATGAGAAAGGTACCTCACCTCTAAGTATGTAATCATGAGAAATGTATCACAAAGTCAAACTGATGAATTTTCTAAAAAAATGTCTGACTGGTAATCTTCAAAAGTGTAAGGTAGTGAAATGAAAGAAAGCCTGAGAAACCATCACAGACCAGAGGAGACTAAGGAGACACGATGATTAAATGTCATGATATCCTGGATTAAATCCTAGAAGAGAAAGAATGGAAAAACTGGTACAATATGGATAAAATCTGTAATTTCATTATTAGAATTCATTTTCTATTAATTTTAATCTTTTTTAATTTTGACAAATGAACTGTGGTTGATTATATAATAGGTTAATTTCGGAGAAGCTGGATGAAGGAGATAGAGGAACTCTGTACTATTTTGCAACTTTTCTATTACTCTGAAGTTAGTCCAAAAATAAAAGTTTAATATTAAAAGATAATATTCTCACCCACTCTTTTCAATATAGGAATCTGCTTAAAATAATTAAGCTGCAGATCTACACTTGAATTTTATATTACTTATAATTTAACCTTCAGAGTAGACACTGATGATGTTCACTGAAAGGAAGCATGTTTTGAATTGCTAATGCTCAGCACTACTGAGTTCACAATAGTTGCTGAATAAACACTGTGTAAATAAATTGATTCTTGTTTGGTTTTTGTTTGCATTTCAAATTCAGCACTTGGGACTCTTTACCTGTCCTTTTATTCACATAATCTGGATCACCAGGGTTCATTCAAAAGGTGTAGTTAACCATCAGAAACCAATAGCACTCCTTCACATGAATTGCCCTTTTAAGTACATAATAATCCTTTATGAAAATAAGCTAGGCAAAATAATATTAAGGAACATTATAACTGGAAGTGAACATGAAATCTCAGAATAAAATTTAAACAAAATGAACTAAGTTTATGGACATTTTTCTCCACAATCTATATTAACCACAGATTTATTCCCAAGCATTAAAAAAGTGATTATTTTCAATTATTTATCATTCTTATCTTGGAGTAAATCCCATGCAAGGATAACTCTGCCTTGGGCCAGCTTGATATTAAAATCCTTCCCTATGATTTGGCATTCTATAGCAACAGCTTTCTTTGTTTTAGTTGTCATAGACTTTTAATAAAAGTAAAGCTTTTAATTATAATTTCCCTCTAGACTGGTTTCCTTTTTTGGATAGAAGAGACGTGAAATATCAGTAGCTGGGCTTCCCCTCTCACTGTTTTGTTATTGTTGTTGTTATTGAAACATATATGATTTTAACTTTTTAGAAAGGGAATTGATAGGACCTCTTCTAATTCTCCTTTAATTTTTCTCTCTTTACTTTTTTTACTTGCTGTTTGTATAACGAAATTAATGTTGAATTTTCCATCTTCTTTAGCCACTATTTACAACATCTTTTCTGATATAATTTGAAGTTATGAAAAGAAATTTACAGAGCGATTTGTATTTTTCATACACAAATAATTTTTAAGCAATTATGAGGAAATTACTGCTTTGAATTTTTTTAGGTTTGCTCTATTTTTCCATATTCAAGATATGATTTTAAGTCATGAAAAGAAAATGGCTGGTCCTTTTGAAAGCCATTGTGCCAACAAAATAGTTAAATTGCTAAAAAAGCTAAAATTGTTAGGTTAACAATGGAAAGAAATGTTCAATAACAGGCTGTTAGGAAGAATATGAACTCAGTAGTGTAGACAGCCTAAAGGAAGCACATGTTACAATGGTGCAATTTCATTTTAACTGGCAACTGGAATTTACAGGTAACTTGTTCACAGCTGAAAGTTAAGATTCCTGACATTGGGATTGAGAAAGGTGGATACTAAGAAGGTTTGTTGTGCCAAGAACTCTTTCCTTGTGGATACATAATGGATTTAAATGTAAAATGAATATTTTTGTTTTATCTGATCTTTTAAGTTTAAACCTTGAAAGAAGAAAAGAAAAAGAATGGCTTGCATACTCTATGAAAAGTACACCTGAAGATTAGTTTTAAGGGTGTTCTGGAATAAAAGACAGAAAATTAAACCCCAGAAAGTTTGACCCACAGAGATCTGCAGACTCCTTTTGAGTAGAGTTGGCCTCACCCCACACTTACCCCATGAACGTGCCCTCTCTCTCTCTCGTTCTCCCAAGAGAACAAGAAGGAGTAGAGTGGCTGCGTGTTCTCATGACTCAAATTCTGAGAGTATGAGGAGACAAAGGGGCAGTGAGACGTGCTGTACGTACCTTAGCAGGAGAACAGTAGTCTGCTGCATCTAAACTAACAATGCCTTGGATTAGAGAACACATCACCTTCCAAAACTTGGGAGCTAAACTCCATTTAAGATGGAACCCAACAAAGTCTTTGGTCTGTGAACCTACAGAGGAAAAAGGCATCACATTAAGGGTCCATCTGTTAGAGTGAGGAAATTTAGGTAGAACAAACTATGTACATCCAGTGAAATAAAGAAAAGATATTAGAATGACTTCTGTGTTTCCGATCCAAGTAGAATTAAAAGGACTTTTAGGAACCTGAAACATAATTCCTTAAGAAACAATTAAATGAAATAGTTCAAGGTAAAGAAAATTTTGAGTTCTGAAATATCAAGTGCAAAACATATCTTGAAGCACTGAGGAAAAAAAGTATGATGGCAAATATAGTGGAAAAGATAAGAAATCTGGATGGCAGATCCAGGATACCAGTGTTATGAAAAGAAGGAAATAAAAACAAAAGTAAAAATGATCATATGAAGATGTCAAATCCCAGAAACTTGAAAAATCAAGATAATTGTATCTGATAAGAGTTTAATGGACATAGAAGAACAGTTCATGAACTGGGAGCCTTCAGATAAGCAGTGGGATGAAGCTCAGAGGCGTGTTGCTATAGGACAGCTTATATGGTGGAAACGTGAAACCTCTTTAATCTTTGTAATGATTGGTTGTAGCATTAGGGTTTTTCCAATGACAAGAGGTTGGCTAAAAGGTTATGACATTTTTGGAAAACAATTGAGGTGCTGTTTATAATTTTCAGAGGCATTTACAAGAAATAACACACATTAACTTTTGCTTATGTTGCAAGATAAGCTAAATTAGGTTTCTCAACTGATTTTGTGTGTTCAAGGAATTTGCAAGTCAGGTCTCCATTTTATATGTTATTTCAATAGAGATGATGATTAAATACATAATGAAGGTAATTTTCCCTATGCCAAATAAAATTCTAAGCCTGCGGTTTGAATGTGCATAGACATAAATTGTGATATTCCTAAAGTACAATCATTATCATCACCTTCTTCCTATAAGCTGTAGAGGATTAAAAATATTTCTATAAATTATTTGGCATTCTCCTATTAAAAAGTGGAACCTAATTTCCCTCCTCCTGAATATAGGAATGTAGCCTGAGCTTAGAAACTTGCTGCTCATTATTAGCATGAGTTGAGAATGGCATTCATGGTACATGCTACTGCTAAGTCGCTTTAGTCGTGTCCAACTCTGTGTGACCCCATAGACGGCAGCCCACCAGGCTTCCCCGTCCCTGGGATTCTCCAGGCAAGAACACTGGAATGGGTTGCCATTTCCTTCTCCAATGCATGAAAGTGAAAAGTGAAAGTGAAGTCGCTAGTGACCCCATGGACTGCAGCCTACCAGGCTCCTCCGTCCATGGGATTTTCTAGGCAAAAGTACTGGAGTGGGGTGCCATTGCCTTCTCCGTCATGGTACGTGGTAAAAGGTATATACCTCTTGCTTGACCTCTCTGTCTCTTTCCTTGCCTTTCAGAACTTGTGCTTTTGAAAGTAAGCAATTCAGCTACCCGGAAGCAACCATTCTAAAGAGACCATATTGAAACTACATAAGAGAAAGGTACCTAAAGAGGAAGTCTTCTAGACTCCAGTTGTTTGAGCTTTCTTACTATCAACATACCAACATCAATAGGTGTGTGGATAAGTCTTTGGATGACTCCAACCCTTTGCATGAAGTCAGACTTCTCAACTTTTGGAAAACCTCAAATATTTTATTGTCCTCAACTTCATTTTCTCCCACTCAAAACATCAACCACCATTCTAAATGCTTCCCAATCATCAGGAAACATAGACTTTACCTCTGACAATTGTTATCTCTCTATTATACCCCTAGTCAGTGATATAGTAAGACCAAGTTTGCTCATTAAGATATGCAAAGCTAGTTATTTTCTTGGGTGAAACTGAAAAAAAATAAAAGTGACTAACATTAGTTGACTTCTTAGTAATTCACCCTGTTGGATTTGAGTAGAATCAATGAATCTAATTTGTTCAGAAGGATGCTCTACAGATACTTATGAACTGCATTAGAAGTTTTGGCATTTAGGGATGGTGCTTTCTATTGTTTTCTAATTCCCTGCAGAATATAATCAGTGGCTCTTCAATGAATTGAAACATAGGAAGCATGGTAATTAGAAAATTTCATTTTGAATTTAACATTTACTAAATTTTTTCATTATTTTTTGTTAATTATAATTTTAATAAAAATGTATTTAATTTCTCCTCAATGTCTGAGGATACTGTATAAATATCCTCAGAATTACTGGTCTTAATCTTAGAATTAAATGTGTACTGACTACAAGATAGCCTTAAAAGTTACCTGTAGAATATCATTGCACTTCCCAGGTGGCTCAATGGTAAACAATTTGCCTGTCAAGTAGGAGACATGGGTTCTATCCCTGTGTTGGGAAGTTCTCTTGGAGAAGGAAATGGCAATCCACCTAGTGTTCTTGTCTGGAAAATCCCATGGACAGAGGAGTCTGGCAGGCTACAGTTGATGGATTCACAAAGGAGTCGGACACAAATTAGCAACTAAACATCTGCAGCAGCAATATATTATTATCATTGGGTTGCAAAATATTTTTCTTTTAAATGAGGGTAAGAATTCTGCAGAAATTACAGAAATGATATTATTTGATTATGTCAAAAATAGAGACTTCTGAGAAATTTTCTTAATAGGCTTTTTGTTGGTTTGTGATTCCTGGGAGATCCTAGAACCAGAAAAACTAAATTTATTTGGTAACCTTTTCTAAAAACAGGGCTGTGTTTTTGCATTTATTTATATTTTTCTTAAAAAACAGTCTCCTTGTTTTCAGTAGAGACAGACCATTCTTACAAAATTGGGGCTGATCAACCCTCCTATTGTAATTCAAGGACTCGTGGGTGGTTGTCTCCCATTACTGAGCAGATGTGCTGGACTCTGTCAGGACATAGAAGGAGTGGGAACAGCTGACAAAGGTGAGCCAAGGGGTGCAGAGACAGCATGGTGAAGGTGTATGAATCTTCTGTGCTTCTGGGAAACAATGCAAAAGGTTAAGGTAAACAATTTGACTGAGGCTAAACAATCATGGTAATACTTAGTTTTAAAAGGAAGAGAACCGAGTCTTAAGGACAGGAATGACACTTTTAATAACCAAAGGTAACAGAAAAAATATATAGAATCAGATTGAACTATCAGGAAAAATGACTCCCACTCAGTAGGAGAGAGGTGAGCGATGGATAACAGACCAGAATCTGCAGAATTTATTGGAAAATAAAATTGTTCCATGTTTATAGCCTGGTGAGTCATGATTGTTCAGTCAAACTGAATATATTTCTTCGCACCCTGTCTCTGGTGATTTGTCATTTTGTCCTAAAAATGTGTCGAAACAACACTAATTAATTGTAGTCTGGTGAGTGCATCCTCTTTCCTAGAGGCTTTATTGGTCATTGAGTGTGGAAATGGCACCTTCAATATATAGGTTAACTGTTCTCATCACTCCTGAAATAAACTAAGAACAAGTGAGGCGGTGGTGGGGGATTACAATGCCGACAACCACAAAAATACTGCAGCGGGGAAAGAGTTAAATTTGTAAAAGAAAAAGAGGGAGCATTAGACAAACTTTATCTGTCCATATTTGTGTATATGTGTGTGTGTGTGCCTAATGATATTTTTAAGCTATCTTCAAGATAAATGAGCTAAGTGAAAAACTGGTGTTTAGGATGTATTTATCAGCTAATATGGCAACAAATGACTCAATTTAAAACCTAAAAGGTGAAAAGATGTATGTGTCTAAATTAGTATAGTATACCTATATTCTGGACCAGTTCTTTAGTATTTCACTATTTTTAAAATCTGAATTCTATACATATTTTTGAACCCATAAAAAAATTTTATCCCAGTACCATAAATCTCTGATGGCTCAGGACACGTGATTTCAAGCCTTCTATTATGATGTCCCCCTGAATTTACTCATTTCTGTTGTTCCAGATATTTTTCAAGTAAAACTGCTTTCTAGCAAGATTTTTTAGCTAGATATTTTAGCAATTATATTATTTTAGTATAAGATGTTCTCTATCAAGTTCCCACCTGATAGCTAGTTTCACAAATCCTACCCTGGAAATGATTATTCATATAAGGCACTAGTCATTAAAAAGAAGTAACTGAAACTGTTTCTGAATTCCATTATATCTTTTGGTGTACACTAATTCTAAGTTATGGATTTCTCAGTGATATTACTTTTATATAAAAATGATTTTAAAAACAAAGTAAAAAACATAAAGATATAATGATTTGATAAAAGATAATGACTTGTACCTCATTCTTGGTAGGAAGAATCTGTACCTTAGGAATTAATTAAGTGTATACTAGTAATACTTATTATTCTCAAAATTAATTTCTACCAATATAGCACTTTATCTGAAAGATAACAAACATTATCTGCAGTATAAAGACATGTTCAAAAAAAGGCCTCAAACGAATTCATTGTGGATATTCTCTGGTAGCTTGATTTAAGTTCAATAAAGCTAATGAGAAAAATGAAACAATTTTCATGAATAATCAGAAATAACTCTCCAGAGTTCATTGAAATAAAACTATGTAACTTTGGGAGACCATAAAAAATGAGATACTTTATGAATATTGCTTATTTAGAAACTTGTAAAGTATGAGGACTTTCTAAAAACTAATTTTCAAAATGGAGCAACTTGTATTTTTTTACATAATTCTAACTAGAATTGGGGATAAAATAATGAGAACCAATATAATTATAAACATAATTGAGCTCTCAATGAGAGTACTGTATAGACAGTACAGTGAGTACTTTGCATATATTTGAACATTCAATTTTGACCCCAGTTTGATTCCTGGGTCAGAAATATTCACTGGAGAAGGGATAGGCTACCTACTTCAGTATTCCTGGGCTTCCTTTTGTGGCTTAGTTGGTAAAAGTTGGAATTTGCCTACAATGTAGGAAACCTAGGTTCGATCCCTGGGTTGGAAAGATTCCCCTGGAGAAGGGAAAGGCTACCCACTCCAGTATTCTGGCCTGGAGAATTCCATGGACTGTATACTCCATGGGGTCACAAAAAGTGTGAAAGTGAAAGTTGTTCAGTGGTGTCTGACTCTTTGTGACCCCATGGACTATACAGTCTATGGAATTCTCCAGGCCGGAATACTGGAGTGGGTAGTCTTTCCCTTCTACACGGGCTCTTCCCAACCCAGGGTTTGAACCCAAATCTCCCACATTGCAGGTGGATTCTTTTATCAGCTGAGCCACAGGGTAAATATAGAGATATGACAGAGCATATTTGTATTGGTTTATGAGAGCTAGTAGTTAAATTTCCAGGAATTTTGTTAGCTAGTTGATATCAAGTTGTAATAGTTTGAAAGTGATCATAGTGGAATAATTTATACCATGGAAATCAGTAAGCACTGCAAAGTATGATTACCCTTCCCATCCTCTACCCCAAGGGCCAGTCGTTAAACGTTTGCCAACACACCACTGGATAGATACTGTTGCTATTTCTATTTTGCAAATAAGAAGATTGAGGCATAGAGAGGTTAAGTTTCTCAAAGACTCAACACTGAGACAACATGGCCCCCAGGTGGTGCAGTGGTCCAGAATCTGCCTACCAATGCAAGAGACTCAAGAGACATAGGTTCGATTCCTTGGGTTGGGAAGATACCCTGGAGTAGGAAATTGCAACCCATTCCAGTATTCTAGCCTGGAAAATTCCATGGACAGAGAAGCCTGGTGGGCTACAGTCCATGAGGTTGCAGAGAGTCAGACACAACTGAGCATGCACGCCATGTCACCCCTCTGTGTCTCAATCTTCTCATGTGGTCTGATATCCTTTATAAGGATATCAGCTTTAATAAGCAGAAAACAGGAAATTCAGAGAAAAGATCCCATCAGTTTAGTCTGTAGTTGACTCATTCCACAGAAACCTAATTTCTATTCAGTATGATAGCTGTTGTTCCCAACACAAGATGGAAGACTTTCTGCCACTTAGGCTAAGATTCCACCGAGAAGTTTGTTGATTCATTTCATGGCTGAGCTGTCTACAACAGGATTTCATTCTCCCTGTCAAGGTTCAGGGAGGGCATTATCCCCTCTCTGCTGGATGATGACAAGACCTTTCTCTAGGCTTATGTCCTCAAATCCATTCTTTTCCCTGAAGATAGAGGACTTTTCAAAACACAAATACATTCCTGTCAGATGATTTTTAAATTCTTTAAGAGATTTTCCATTGTTCTCAGGATGAAGTCCAAATTTTGGGGGCACTGGGATTCTGACTCCCACTTACCATCCCATTTTATTTCTTACAGTCCTATTTACTATTATATACACCTAACTACCTATAATTCTTCTGATGTCTGCTTTTGCCTCTGCACCTCTTACTGTATCTCATGTTTCAGTAGCAGTTCTTAAACTTTCCTAGTTTTCCAGGCAACACAGGAATTAGGATCATGGGAGCATTTTCTGCATATTAAAAATATAACTTGACAGATCCTACACATTTTGTATATATATCATATAATTCATTTTCATTTAAAGTCCTTTTCTTCTATTGTATAATGATGTGATGATTTGACAAATAGTAGCCAGAACTTGTTTATTCATAAGTATTGATTCCTGTTTAGGTAATTTGCATTTATATATACTTGGTTCTTTCTCCCTGTCGACCCTCTACACCCCAATAAATTGAATTTCAGACAAATGTGGAAACATGCAATTCTAGGGGAAAATTATTTCCTCTTTTCTATGACTGCATTTCATTTTTAATACTGAAGCAAAAAAGTGGAACTTTGAGGCCAAGGTCCATTTTAACATTTCAATGAGACTAACGCTATTGTTCAGCAAATATCTATGGAATCAAATAAAAGCCTAAACTCCCATTCAGTCAGCTGGAGATTGTGTTAGCCTCTTCAATGCACTCAGTTTTTTACATTGCTGTCTAAAATGTCCAGATATCTGAATGCTCCTATCTTAATAAATAGATGAAAAGAGATTAAAAGGAATTAATTAAAAAATTCATAGAAAATACCTACATGGCTGAAACATCTAATAAAAGTAAATACAGTGAGGCCATAGTTACTCCAGTTTGGTCACATTCACTGGTGAGAAATCTGATGCGCTGAGAAAAGGACCTGAAAGAATGGCCATGCAAATGTGAGTCCTGACTATACCTGGGTTATGGGACTCTCAGGGATAGTAGTCTGCTTGATGCTTTGCACGAGCAGATATATTTACTGGTTTGTCATGTGTAAATGACTATAACATGGGAGAAATCTTAAGTTACTAATACATAAAAACCAGTATTTTCAATTAAAGGAAAAATGAAGAAATTAGAAGACTGATTCCTCAGGTTAGTGCCCAGTGAAATTTATATTAATCAGGCTTAAGCAATAAGTTAAACCTTTAACTCCAGTGCAAAGACTTTCTCTTAACTTTGTAATTGTGGAATATAAGGATGTTAAAGAATCTTTGAAACATTTACCACTACTTACTTCAAGGTAGAAATGTGAGTTTTGAGGACAGCGAACTGAAACACTGAGCTTAATGGTGGGAAAGGAAAAAAAAAAAGATGAGAAAAAAAAATACTTCTTAGGATTGTTGGCAAGATTTATCTAGGCAGTACTCAGCCTGGAAGATAATTTCTCCCTCTAAATTCAAGAAAGTCTTTAATATTCCTTCCATTTCATCTGCAGAACAAAAGGTATTTGAAAAAGTTATTCAAAGACTGAAAGGATTTTTCAGAGCACATTTGAATCTAAGGTGGGTTTTGCATATCTTGAGATTTTGCCTTGCCACAGGTGAACTAGCAAAGTAGGAAAAGAACAGCTAAAGCCATAAAATACAGTTGATAAAATGCTATTCAAGATATAAAGTCTTTATATTTTAAAGAGTAGATATGAAGCAGTTTCCAAAAGTCTTTACAATTAGCATATCATTTTTGATATTGCCGTAGGGCAGTGTGGTCCAACATAGAAAGAAGAAATGGGCAAGAAGGATTAGAGGGAGTATGGAGCCAGCAGAAAAAAATAAAGATCTTGATTATTCTTGAGCCTTCACCATGACTGAAATTTGGCAAATGGTAAATTCTATTTAGGAAATATTGACATATACATGTATTTGGATTTTCCTACACACACACACATGCATGCATATGTGTGTGTTTGTGCATAAGTGTGTACACAGAGAGAGATGATACTTATGCCCACATCTGGATACCTGTTTGGCTGTCAGTTCCCTCTGTTGCCAGAATAGCATGCCAGCGTGCTCAATTTTATGACGGTTTGCTTATGCACCAAGTTTGTGGTAAAAGGTGATTTAGTGCTGAACCAAGACCATAATGGAACTATGGTTTCAAAAAGAATAATTTTGAGGTATTTAAGATGCAACAGCAATAGAATTGAATTATTGCTTCAGTGTGAATGCTGAAGATTCCTCCATGATTTACATATTCCATGTATTAGAAGTAAATGATCTAGTAGATATTTGTCCCACATATTTATAAATCTGCCATTCTGAAATAATGATGAAATAGGTCCCAGAGAATAGACAATGAGCATAGCACTCTAGATTGAATAGATGAATGTCCCTATTAAAGAATCAGGTTCTAAGATTGCTCTAAAATTATATCTTCATAAAATTATTAGTGAGACAGAGGATATAGAGAAAAATTGACTGTCTCTATTCCTTAATTTTCTTCTGCAATTTCTGAATCTTGAGTTTACTTCTTAGCACTCTGAGTGCCAGAAATCATAGAATATACATGGAACACTGGAATATGGGGGTATGCCATATTCTCAGTCCAAGGATCAAACCAAGGTCTCCCACATTGTAGGCTGATTCTTTACCAGCTGAGCCACAAAGGAAGCCCAGAATTTACATGGAACACTGGAATATGGGAGTATGCCATATTTTTCTGTGACTTTCCAATGATCAGTAACAATATTATTTGTGTGGACCAATAAAAAGCTGTTATTTTTTCAATGTATTTTAAAACAGAATCTTCAGGTGAATGAGAGAATTATTATCCTTTTGAAACTGAAACCACCTGTGTGTTAATGTAATTTAAACTCAAATTAAATGTGAGCTATGATAGATATAAATGGTAAATTATTGGCTAGGTGAAGAAATTGCCATAGAATTACCTTACTTAAACAAATACTCGACTGTTTAATCTGTGTTTATAGTATAATTTGTATGAAAAAAGGACAAATTGATTTATCAATGTAAAAATAGGTTTGTATCCTTTATTTGTGAAGTTCATCTATTTATTTTCTTTATGGGAAAGTACTCAACAGAATGGGAAATTGTTATTTTGTATTAAAATGATGAACATTTTATGAACTAAATTTTTATTAGCAGGGTTTAAAAGGGAAATTGTAGCTTATGTTTAGTGGCCTAAATATTTTCTTTCTAATTGCTTCAAATCAAGCCAATAAAATAAAATGAGTAAAAAAGTTATGACATTTTTACAGCAGCAGCAGATTTCTCAATAGCCCTAACTTTAATCTAGACAACACACAAGCAAAATATCATCCAGCACTCTTAAGAAATAAAGTCCTTATTAATCAAGACTGGAAAGATCACAGATATTTTAAGTCTATAGTTTAAAGGAATTTGATAAAGATTATATTTTAAAAAATAAACTAGCAATAATATGGGGGGAAATGCAATGAAATAATAAAAATAAGTAATGCTGCACTATGATAAACTAATTGATGTTTCCCTTGGCTATAGTAATGTATAACTTAACTTTTATCTCTCCAAAGTCTATTCTTTGCTCTAATAACATCTCCTGTATGAAACTTTTTCTCTTTTCTTCAGCCTTCATCTCTTGCTGTAAAGCCACAAAATAAAAATGCTAATGATGCACTACTGTGTATATTTGGAGAAGGAAATGGTAACCCACCCCAGTATTCTTGCCTGGAGAATCCCATATACAGACGAACCTGGTGGACTACAGTCCATGGGGTTGCAAAGAGTTGAATATGACTGAAATGACTTAGCATGCAAGCATGCACTGTGTATAGCTCACTGTTTGAATTTTAGTGGTTTGTCCCAACCACATTTTAAACTCCTTCAGAACAAGAATGAAACTGTTTATCATTCTCCTCCTCTGGGCTCATCAGAGTATTGAGCAAGAAATTGGTACTCAATGAATCCTGTTGACTGTCATCTTGAATATTAAAGATTCATCAAAAATAATTGTTTTCTGATGCTAAAATATTACTATCCTGTAACTCAGGAGGATAATATAAAGTTAGGGAGTCAAATATTAGAAGCAGATGAACTCTGAGTAGGGGATTTCTAATGTAAACCTTTACCAGATGTTCATGTATTAAAATAGGAAATGCTAATCAGGAAAATAACTTTCAAAGAATATAGCAGGTGTTGAGATAAACCCCTGAGGGTTGACAATAAGCAGTAAAAAAAATGAAGCACATCTAGTAAGAAAAGCAAAAGATAGCACTATAGAATATGCCCAAATTCAGATTAACAAATTAAATTTCTCAAAATAGCACTCTCAACACTTTCTTTAAAAAACTAGCAGGTGTAATATGAGTCAAATTTCCTTGCCCGTATGATTTTATTTGGTTTATGTCTGTCTACACGGATTGGGTAATTTATTTAATTAGCTCAAAATGAAGATTTTATTGTAGCCATTCTAGAGACTTAAAAAAAATTATATTCCATTAAATAAGACTATTTACCATCATTCATACTTTTTCCTGTCAGTTACTAAATAGCTTGGTTATTTTCTTTGAACAATCTTTACTACCATGCATTACTTTCTGTTTCTACAGCCTTAACAATGGCTAAGACTTCTTTCTTATTAAACTGCTATCATTTCTTTGCAGCCTATGTCACATAATTTTTGCTATCAATGATATTTCCAATTAATCTGCTTACAAAAGCATTTTCATCCTGCTAATCCTGCTAGAACATATATGACTCTTTCTTACCTACTGCATTCCTGTACTTTGACTTAGCTTGCAAAGATTTTGATAACATGGTACTATACTTGACTGTTGCAACGTCATTTTTCAACATCCCTAAGGCAGTCCCTATCAGATAACCAATGGCATTTTTCACAGAATTAGAACAATTTTTTTTTTAACAACTTGTATGGAAACACAAAAGACCATGAATAGCCAAAAAAGCAATCTTGATAAAGAAAAACAGAGCTGATGGAGTCAGACTCCCTGACCTCAAACTATTTACAGTCATCAAAACAGTATGGTACTGGCACAAAAAATACAGAAATATAGATCCGTGGAACAGGATAAAAAGTTCAGTGATAAACCTACACACCTATGGACTCAGAAGCTAGAATCAAGGTTGCCAGGAGACATATGAACAACCTCAGATACACAGATAATACCACCCTAATGGCAGAAAGAGAAGAGGACCTAAAGAGCCTCTTGATGGGGGTGGAGTGAAAATACTGGCTTAAAACTCACCATTCAAAAAATGAAGATCTTGGCATCCAGTCCCATCACTTCATGGCAAATAGATGGGGAAAAAGTGGAAACAATGACAGATTTTACTTTCTAGGGCTCCAAAATCACTGCAGATGGTGACTGGAACCACAAAATTAAAAAGACACTAGCTCCTTGGAAGAAAAGCTATGACAAACCTCTACAACATATTAAAAAATGAGATATCACTCTGCCAGCAAAGGTCCATATAGGTAAAGCTATGGTTTTTCCAGTAGTCATGTATGGATATGAGAGTTGGACCACAAAGAATGTTGAGTGCCAAAGAATTGATGCTTTTGAATTGTGGTGTTGGAGAAGACTTTTGAGAGTCTCTTGGACAGCAAGGAAGTCAAACCAGTCAATTCTAAAGGAAATCAACCCTGAATATTCACTGGAAGAATTAATGCTTAAGCAGAAGCTCCCATACTTTGGCCACCTGATGAGAAGAACTGACTCATTGGAAAAGATCTTGATGCTGGAAAGATTGAAGGTGGGAGGAGAAAGGGGTGACAGAGGATGAGATGGCTAGATGGTGTCACTGACTCAATGGACATGAGTTTGAGCAAACTCTGTGAGATAGTGAAGAACAGGGAAGCCTGGCGTGCTGTAGTTCATGGGGTCACAGAGTTGGGCATAACTTAGAGACTGAACAACAATGGTCACCTAATCTATGACAAAGAAGGAAAGAATATACAATGGGGAAAAGACAGTCTCTTCAATAAGTAGTGCTGGGAAAACTGGACAACTAAATGTAAACGAATGAAATTAGAACACTCCCTAACACTATACACAAAAATAAACTCAAATGGATTAAAGACCTAAATGTACCACTTGATACTATAAAACTCATAGAGGAAAACATAGGCAGAATACTCTTTGACATACATCGCAGCAAGCTCTTCTTTGACCCACCTCCTAGAGTAATGGAAATAAAAATAAAAATAAACAAATGGGATCTAATTAAGCTTAAAAGATTTTTCACAGAAAAGAAAACTATTAACAAATGAAAAGACAACCCTCAGAATGAGAGAAAATAATAATTGTTAGTGAAGCAACTGACAAAGAATTAATCTCTAAAATATGCAAGGAGCTCATGAAGCTCAATATCAGAAAACTAAACAGTCCAATCAAAAAAAGTGGATGGAGGACCTACAGACAATTTTAGAAGAAGACATTCAGATGGCCAACAACACAACAAAAAGATGCTCAACATCACTCATGATTAGAGAAATGCAATCAAAATTGCAATGAGGTATCACCTCACATCAATCATAATCAGATCAGATCAGATCAGTCACTCAGTCGTGTCTGACTGTCTGCGACCCCATGAATCGCAGCACACCAGGCCTCCCTGTCCATCACCATCTCTCAGAGTTCACGCAAACTCACGTCCATCGAGGCGATGATGCCATCCAGCCATCTCATCCTCTGTCATTCCCTTTTCCTCCTGCCCCCAATCCCTCCCAGCATCAGAGTCTTTTCCAATGAGTTAACTCTTCACATGAGGTGGCCAAAGTACTGGAGTTTCAGCTTTAGCATCATTCCTTCCAAAGAAATCCCAGGGCTGATCTCCTTTAGAATGGACTGGTTGGATCTCCTTGCAGTCCAAGGGACTCTCAAGAGTCTTCTCCAACACCACAGTTCAAAAGCATCAATTCTTCGGCGCTCAGCCTTCTTCACAGTCCAACTCTTGCATCCTTACCTGACCACTGGAAAAACCATTGCCTTGACTAGACGGACCTTTCTTGGCAAAGTAATGTCTCTGCTTTTGAATATGCTTTCTAGGTTGGTCATTCACTTTTCTTCCAAGGAGTAAGTGTCTTTTAATTTCATGATGGCCATCATCAAAAAATCTACAAAGAGTAAATGCTGGTGAGTGTGTGGAGAGAAGGGAACCCTCCTACACTGTTGGTGGGAATGTAAAATGTGCAACCACTATGTAAAACAGGGTGGAGATTCCTTGTAAAATTAAAAATAGAGCTACCACATGATCCAACAATCCTATTTCTGGCCATATATCCAAAGAAAACCATAATTTGAAAAGACACATACACCTCAGTGTTCACTGCAGTAGTATTTACAATAACCAGGACTGTTGGCTAGAATGATGGTAACCATGGAAACAACCTAAATGTCCATCAACAGAAGAATGGATAAAGAAGATGTGGTGTGTATGCATGTGTGTACAATGGAATATTACTCAGCCATAAAAAGTGAAATAATGCCATTTATAGAAACACAAATGGACCTAGAGATTGTTACACTAAGTGAAGTAAGTCAGACATAGGAGGACAGATATCATACGATTTCGCTTATATGTGGAATCTATACAAAGAGTATAGATGAACTTATCTACAAAACAGAAATAGTTACACATGTAAAAAACAAACATGATTACCAGTGAGTAAGGGGCAGTAGGGATAAATTGGGAGAGTGGAAATGATGTATACACACTACTGTCTGTAAAATGGATAACTGATAAAGACATGCTATATGGCACCAAGAAACCTACTGGGTGCCCTGTGATGGCCTATGTGGGAGGGGAATCTGGAAGGGTGTGAATATATGTGTGTGTATGGATGATTCACTTTGCTGTACACCTGAGGCTGGCACAACACTGTAAGTCAAGTATACTCAAATTTTTAAAAAATTAATAACAGAAAAACCTATAACTGATATAACCACCAGCTTGATTGATAATTACATGAGCTCTCATGTTCATTTACTATATTCAGTGTAGTAGAGAAATTGTCTCTTGGTAGTTTGAATAAGAAGGATTTTGAAAAAATGGGACTGAATACATATATTCAGACATCATCTATATATTTATATATACATGCACAGATACTTGCACATGCATTTACATCAATATATACATTTTATAGATATCTTTAGTTGAGTATTAATATATCATTGAACTCATACAGCTTTTAGTAAATTTGCATAGTTATGAAACCAATTTTATGTTCCATTTTTTAAAATACCTTTATTATTCCATATACCTCATAACAGTTTGCAGCTAACCTCTATTTCCATTCTCAGGCAATCACTAATTTACCTTCTATCTCTATAGATTTGTCTTTTCTAAATATTTTCTAAATGGAATCATACAATATATGGATTTTGCACCTGAGAATTCATATAAAATAATGTTTTTGAGATTCATAAATGTTATAGCATGTGATAATAAGTTTTGGTGAGTATACAGAGAAACTGGTACCTTCATATGTTTCTAGTGGGAATGTAACTGGTAAAGCCACTTTGAAAAACACATTTTGACACTTTCTTAAAACCTTAAAAACATTAAATTATCATATAAATCAGCAATTTCACTTCTTTGTAATTACTCTAGAGGAATAGAAACAAATGTCCATACAAAGACTTATGTTTAAGCAGCAATTTTTATAATAATAAAAAGTAGAAAACAAATACATCAATGGTGAGTAGAGAAACAAATGTGGTATATTCATAAAATGAAATACTACTCAGCAATAAAATGAATATGTAGTTTACAATCTACTTTTAAAATCTGCTGCCATAATCAGATCCTAAAAGTAGCCTCTTAAAAGACCATGATTCTAAAATCATGCATTATTTATTTTATTGATATTTATCCTATAATGACACCCTTTTAGTTCTATCGAGTATACATATTTTATAGCCACATCCAGATATTTAAGAGACTTTATCAATTTAAAAATGGAAAACTATAAGTTTAAATTTATCACTAATTTTTCGATAAGAAAGAATGTACTGGAGCTTCATTTAGGCTTCTGTGGGAAAGTAAAGTCCAAAACTTGAAACTTCTCTTATTTCAGATCATATAGGCATGACAACTAATATGAAAGTCTACAACCCTGTATTTTCATGTGGTGATACCATTATGCTGATTTTTTTAGAGAGCTTCTTACACCTGGCCACACATCAGAATCTCCTGGGGTGTTTGTATATAGTATAATTTCCAGGGCCTCACCCCCGAGAATCTGGAGCAAGTTGAACATGGAGGCCAGCAAGCTGTGATGCTAATAATCACCACAGGTGATTCTAATTTAGGCAGTCTGTGGCATGTGGGAGCCACCATTCTAAATGAAAAACCAGCAGATATGTGTTTCCAGTGAGGACTGACATCATGTAAAATTCCAACCACAAGACTCAGTCAAATGCTATTTAAAATAGTCTACACAGAGTATGAAGGAAAGCTGATTACCTCCAAAGGGTTTCTAATTATTTTTAAGCATCATATACAGTGTATACTTGTAGAAGAAAAAGAACTGCATAGCAATTCAGGTTTATGAATTTTCTGCACAATAAGAGCTAATTACAGTTTTCCTGTTTTGGAAAGAAATACACTTGCAGACAAAGCTTCATTTTGAAAAAATGTACTTTAATCAATGCAATCAGTCAAGTCAACAGATATTAATTGAATACCTTCTTTATACAGGAGATTGTGGAACATGATCAGAATAATATATTTTCATAGACTTTTAGAGAATTTGTAGTCCCTTTGTAGTTCAAAGGCATGTAAATTCTGCAGTGTTTGGAGTAATGAACCCTTATTGAGTTCTTTGCATATGATAGTAATCACTGTACCTCGGCATTTTTAACTTAAAAATGCTACTGTAGACATCAATTTTATTTTAACTTTATAAGTGAGGAAACAAAGATTTCCAGATAGTAAATGGTGGAGTAAGGTGGGGGCAACTAGGTTTCCCTAGCTTCAGTACTTAAAGCAGTCCTCTGTGTACAGAATATTTTGAAGTCCAAAGGAAATTCAGATTATAGTTAACTAATTTTCCTTAATAGGGGACAGAGAATAATGGGGAAGGAGGATAGGCTCCCTATGCTGAAATTTGCTCTATTTGAAAAAGTAGAAGACGTTCAAGAAAAAGAATGTTGACAGTAAAGTCATCCAGATAAGAAAACACTGGGTGAATTTGACACGTTGGTTTATAGAATGTTTAGAATAGATTTAGGAGAGAAAAGAACCAAGGAAAGACTTGATTGAACCTTAAATGCTGGGCTAAGTAATTTGAAGTTCAATCTGAACTAAAATTGGAAGCCATTTTCATTTTAACTTGGAGAACAAAATAATATATTTAAATAAAATTACTGGGCTTTTGTAGGCTCCAACCTGGATACTGGATGGATGATGAACTATCAGTGGACCAGAGATTAAAAGATGGGCACAATCACTATTCTAGTGAACTTGATTTTATAAGAAGTAAAAAACAAAAGAGTAAACAAGAAAAAAGATCATGAATTATAAGAAAAGGTGTTGATATAGAAAGTAACTTAGAGAAGAAGAACAGTACATGCATTTCATTTTATTTGTATTGGAATATAGTTGTTTTATAATGTTGTGATAATTTTTGGTGTATAGTAAATAATTCAATCATATATTTTTTCAGATTATTTCCATTATAAGTTATTAGAAGATATTGAATGATATTGAATATAGTTTCCTGTGCTATATACCAGGACCTTGTTGTTTATCTATTTTATATATAATAGTGCATATCCAAAACTACTAATATATCCCTCCCCTCTGCCTTTCTCCTTTGGTAACGATAAGTTTACCATAAGTTCCCTATGTCTACATAGACTAATTAATAGTAGAAGCTATAGTACGGACCTTTTTTGAGGGTTAAGTGGAGTAGTATACATTTGACAAATTGCCTATTGCTTTAGTAAAAGATTGATAGTGAATGTTAGCTAAGGCTCAATGCTATATATTGATAATAGGAAGATAAATAAAACATGGATAAGTTTTATCCTTAAGTTTTATTTCTTTTATGGATAAAATAATTATATATGCTTCCTGTTGGGGGCCAGAGTGAGGTACTCCGCCCATGGCAAAGGTCATGAGGAAGGAGGCTCGACATACGCAAAGGCGGGATCGAGCCTCAGGAGTCCCCCTGGAAATCCTCGAGCGTCTACCCCCATAACCAGAGCCTGCCTACTTTACTACTTTGCGCTCTCACCTACACCTCTGACTTTACGGGGGGCTGTCCCCCACCACCTCTTTCGGAGAAGGAGTTAACCTAGAGCTCCAGTCAATAAAAACTCTTGGGCGTGACAAGAGTGTTTTAACCTACAAACTCCTCTGAAGGTTCTCTAGCCTGCCTGACAGGCTCGTCCGGCCACATGTGATTGCTCACAGCCTCCCAACCGTGAGAGGCACCAGATGCTTTAAACCCTCTAAAAACAGGTTCTTTAGAGAAGTTAGAAAACAAGTATAAGTATAGTGGGCTGATTTGAAATTGTGTTGGTGAAGGGTTTTTCATTTGTTGAGCCAATGTTTGTTGCTAAGTCTCCACATCCCCTGCCCTTACACACATTAATGAGTATATGGAAGAAATAAGTATTAACCTTTGATATTAATCACGTTAGACCTTAGGCTAAGTAAATTCTTTCCTTAACTAAAACCCACTACACCCTCACCCTATAGGAATGTAACTTTATTTGGGTGGTGTCTGTTTTAAGAATAATCATCCCTGGAGAAATAAGTGTCCTGGTTGACTGACCGTTGTCACAAGGAGAGGGTCATAAATTGTCAGCAGGCCCCCCTGGCCAGAATATGATGTAACACCCCTAAGATCTCTGTATACATTTGTATGAAGCACCTGACTTTGATAAAAGTCAGGACTGCTGACCCCGCGTGACTTTTGCATAACATCTCAGTGTATAAAAGTAGACCATGGAAAATAAAGAATTGGGATCAGTTTCTCGAAATACTGGTCTCCCCATGTCGCTGTCTCTCTGGCTGAGTCTCCATCTGGAGCGCGGAACCCACCATGCTTACTAATTATGCCTGGGCTTCTAAGATCCGACCGGGGAGGCCTCAGTGTCTCCTCTCCTTCGGGAGAACAGAAGGACGCCTGTGGCCTATGTAAGTGGTGCAAACTTCTTGTCTTGAAGTTTTATTGGTCTCCCGCGTAAACCAAGCCACTCAGCCTCCTTTCTCCACTGAATTTTCCTACTGAGCTATCCTCATCCTATTACTCTTTTTATCTTTAATAAAATATTTAAATAAATAGGTCGCCGACGCCGTCCCCGCTTCGAATACCCTGGATCAGCCGGGGCAGGTCCCCGGCAGCTTCCCTTTTGAGATTATCAGGGCACTGAGTAAATACTTTTTCTTAGCAAAGTATGTGTCATGGTGCATAGCCCCAAATGGCTTTCTAGTCCCACTCTGGGAAACTCCAGACTGATTGTATCTTATATTAAAAAGTGATCTGACAAGTATTTTCAAACCCAAATCTCAAAATTTTCTGAAATACTATCCCTGCTGTTAAAATTTAAAGCTTATTAATCATATTTTTCTTGCTTTAGGAAATGTTAGTTTTATTTCTAGAAAAGCTGAAGAAGAGAACGCATTCTATGTATAAACAAGATAGTGATATAGACAAACAAGAATCTTTCCCTAGGTTTGCAGCCTCTGTTTCCTAATCTTATCATAGACTGGTGTCTCTTCCTTCCATAAGACAGAACCATCAAAGCCAGAGAGAAGGATACAGAATCATTACCACTAAATAGAGAATTTCCATTTTATTTTTTGACTTTCTAACTCATGATCACAACTAGCACAAAATGAACATCTTGTGATCTAGGGCTCTGGGGAGGGACTAGAAACTGTGCTGTATCAGATGTGGTTATCATTTGGATGAGTTGGAAGCAACAAGTTCCAGAAGCTGGTATTAGAAGAATAGTAACTGATGTCCATAGCTGTTGTAATGCAACAGCAGTCCAGATATGGAGACATAGGATCAGGAAAAATAAACTGCTTGAGATAAGGTTGAGGGCTTAACCCTCCATGGAGAAGTACCTAGGAGAGAGGAAGAATTAAGTCTATTTTTCTTGGTGTAGGTTGAAAGTCTTAGGGGAAAGTTAGCTGACTCAAAACTACAGGACTCAGGCTAACTTCACTTCTTTTCCTTTTCAATACTGCTGTCTACCTCTTTTTTCTTAGAGCAATCCCATTTATGAGGATCTACCCTCAAGACCTCATATCTTAGTTAGAGTTGCCAAATTCTCCCTAACTTCGACGTTATTCGTTGTTTAAACCTACCAAAGAAAGTAAAAAGCATAATTATAAATTTCTTCCATTCATTTAATCAGATATTATCTTCTATATGACTAGCTCTGTTCTAGATTTGAGTGTTATTACAGAAGTAAAAATAAACAAAAATTCTTATCCTAATCAAAATTACATGCCAAGAAGGAACAGTACAGAGAATTAACAGGATAAATATTTAAAATATATTATGTGAGTTAAATAACAAGTGGGTAGGATCCATGAAGTTTGTAGGTAGTTAGTGGGGTTTTTTTTGCAATTTAGAGAGGGAGTTCTGGAACAGCCTTATAGAGAAGAAGACTTTGAATTAAAACTTGAAAGGGAAGAGGGGACAAGGACAATCCAGGCAGAGGAAACAGTGAGTGCAAAAATCTTGCAGAGGGAGACTTCATGGTGTGGCCAGTCTGTGTGATTGGGGCAGAGTGAAGGGAAGACGTTTTAGGAGAAAGGTCAGAGTGGTAAGTGACATGAAGGAGCACGCTTGTTTGAAAGCTTTGTAGCATGCTTGTCTTAGTCTGTCTGGGCTGCTATAACAAAATATCACAGATTGGGTGGTTTAGAAACAACAGAAATTTATTTCTCACAGTTCTGTAGGCTGGCAGTCCAAGATCAGCGTGCTGGTATGATGGGATTCTGGAAAAGGGCCTCTTTCAGGTTGCCGATTGCTGACTTCTCACTGTACACTCACTCAGTGAAAGGGCGAAGCTAGCTTTCTGGGGTCTCTTTTATAAGGCAGCAATCCCATTTATGGATGATCTACTCTCATAACTTAAGCATCTTTCAAAGGCCCTGCCTCCTAATATCATCATCTTGAGGGTATGATGATGCATTTTGATGGGACACAATAGTGCCATAAAAAGTTTGGCTTTTCCTTAAGAGTCATTTGAAACTATCATTCTTTTTTTTTTTTTCTAATTTTATTTTATTTTTAAACTTTACATAATTGTATTAGTTTTGCCAAATATCAAAATGAATCTATCATTCTTGATTGCCATAGAGAAACAGATAAAACAGTAAAAATAGCAAATTTTTCAGAATCATCCCTTAATTGTCACTGTCCTTGTCAATCTCCTGATTCCTAGGAGGTCTCCTCTTGTCCTATTTCTTGCTGAAAGATATAAAATTGAAACAAATCGGTAAATGTCAGTGCCTATTTATTTAGGTATTCATGGCTCAGATTTGAAATATATAATATTAAAGTCCCTTGGATTAAGTGATTCCAATGCTGTCAATGTGTGTCCAATGACAAGATATTTTCTTATATTGTATATTTTGTTCTGTAGGATGGAAGCTGAAGCTTGAATTTCTTCATTGACTCTAACCCAGGTTTAGCTTTCCTCTACTGCCAGGCCTTTAGCTATGTTATATAGTGGACAGATACAGGTGATAATTTCTTCAAGGTAGTGTATTCTGCTTAGTATATTTCAGGTGGTTATTACATATTGATTTTCTGTCTGAAATTTTTTAATAGGCATAAGCTCTTGGCCAGGATATAATCTTTACACAAGACCTTCATGCTAATTAAGGGCAGCCCACGTTTAAATACTGTATCTCTGTGAACTCTACCTTTGTGTGGCAATCAAATACAACAAAACAGCTGCTCACAAGAGCAGCATTTCCAAAGGTTTATGAGAGCCTTAATTTATGGAATTTTATTTTAAAAATTGCATTGTGTATGGAGACTGTAAAGTCTGTTTCCAATATCCCAGAGGAAACATATAGTCACTGAGGTTTGAAATATCTTAATCTCAAAGAGCCATAAAATGCCTACAGCACAGAGGCCTCCTGAAACAATACAGAGGCGAGAATTTAGGATATAGTGAAAGTCATAATATTGACTTCCATAGAAAGTTTGAAAGAAGAACATAACAATTTTATGTCCTAGTTACTAGAACACCAAATTCAATGGGAAATCTTAGGTAATGCAGCCACAATTAAAATATAAATAAGATTTTCTTGAAGAAAATATACCTTTGAAAGAGTTTAATTTGGAAATATGGATTTTGTGGGAAAACTAAGCTATGTTGTATATTGAATTCACTAAATAGGCATTTTATATTAATGTAATGTTTTCAAGAGAAGATAGGGCATAGTAAAAGAACTGACATTCTTCTAGTATTTATTTTTATTCATAACTACAACAGGATGGTAAATGAACTAAAGGCAAATGAAACTCTGTAGCTGAAGGTAAAATCATATAGGATCTAGCATAATGTGGGTAGAGAACTCTTCAATTTATGAATTCCCTATGATTATGTTTCTCATCTTTAAAAACAGGAAAAGATGAGTAAATACATAAAACATTGGTGATAAAATTAATTCATGTATTCAAGGTACCTGGAAAATTGTCTAGTAAATGTGGTATAAGTAGATATTAATTATTATTGTGATTATGGTGTTCATTTTTCAGTTAATAAATGGATTTTATATATTTATAGGTTCCAGAGAAAGAGATTATCAGCAATCTTTCGTTGGCAGGCAGTATTTTATTATGTCTGATCCAAAGATTTCCAAACCTAAATGAAAATGAGAAACATTTAAGGGACTACTAAAATACACTGAGGCCTAGATTCACCCCAAGCCGTTTGAAACAGAATCGTGGGGGCAAAGATTAGTGTCTGATTTTCCCAGTTGAATGTTAGGCAGTGAGGATTGAGAATCATTGGCCTAAACTATGTTGTTCTTCCTCCTGATTAAGTCCATTTTTTCCACTTCTGTCATCAGTGGATGTTGTAAATATTAATGATTTATCAACTTTTATAGAATACCCTTATACATATTTAAAACCCATTATATGAGTAGTCTCTCAGTTACCCCTGTATTCCTAATTAATATCACTAAAATCTGAGACCTGCATGAGAACTACGAGATTATTTTCTAAATAGTTTCATTTGACAAACGAGGACACCAAGGCTAAAGGACATGAAATGACTTGACTGTGGCCTCTGTGAACCAGTAACCTTGCTGTAACCTCAGGGGCACACCTGCCTTCACAATCTGCTGCTCTTTTCACTGTGCTCTATCACCTGAACTTGTTTATCATTTCCTAAATGTTCTATTTTCTAATCCTTTTCAAAATTCAGCATCTGTGCTGAGCTTTAGATGAATAGTATAGTTAGAGAATTACCATGCCGTTTCTCTAATCCATGCGGTACATTTCCTTTCTTATCAGTCCTGCTGATTCAGATGACAGTCTGGAGTGATCATCACATCTCTACCGTGTAGTCTTCATTTTGTGTATAATTTCCACTTCTTTCTTCTTTAAATGATGTTACATTTCATTTTACCTTGCTGTATTTTTTCTACACATTGCTCTATACTTGGGAACTCAAACCAAGTGTTATTTGATATCATAATCAATGATCTCTATATTTCCTATGCTAAACAATAAAGATCAGTTAATATTTTTGATATCTAACTTTATGAAGTCATGTCATATGAAATACATGAGATTTTAGCTTCTTATTTGAATCAATGGTCTTTCTAAAAACCAGAGATTTAATTTAATAAAAACCTCTACTCACCATGGACCCTGAAGTACACATGAGATTTAACTTCTTTTACAATTTAAAATCTCTGTTTTTTTTTTTTAAATGGAAAATTAACTTTATATTGTTTCACACTGTAATTTCAGTAATACTATATAAGTTACCTCTGGTGATCAAAATAGTACCTGAAAATCCTATGTTTATTAAATCAAAGATACAAGAAGTACCTATCTAGTTGTATAGATGTTTCAGTGAAATTAAATACTCATAACTCTTTTTTTGAAATATGTTCACAACTTATATAAGTGAAAAGAATCTAACATGTTTACATGATAATACTGGGTTTCTTTGCCAAATATTTATAGGTAAATAAAATACAGTTTAAGGAATTAAAGTTAGTATTTAAAAATATAATTACTTCAGGTTACTACTGTAATTTAGAAGACAAAGTTTTTGACTTTATTATTCAGAAAAATCAATGTCAGGATGAAGAGCAAATTCAACCGTAAATCTATGGTTTAGATTTGTGTACAAAAGTTGAGTGTCAGAAAAGAATTTATCAGTACAGATAGGCCTTGTTAATTAAAGAAGTAAAGAAGCCCTACCTTAAGGACAGGTTCCTCTGAGATCCACAAAACACAGAGGATAGAGAGAAGAGAACTTCTAGGAAAATCAAAAAATGAGAAGGCCAGGAAAAAGTGATCATTCCCATCAGAATCACAAGACTGTAAAATCCAAGAATGAAATGTGAAGTACAGAGCCTGTCAAAGAAGGCAGGGAAAGAAATCAGGAGATGAAGGCAAAAAGAACTTTGAGGAAATCCTAGACAGCCTAGGTAAAAGTCATTCACTCATTCACATAAAGCACTTTGCTGCTGCTGCTGCTGCTAAGTCGCTTCAGCCGTGTCTAACTGTGTGACCCCGTAGACAGCCTCCTACCAGGCTCCTCTGTCCCTGGGATTCTCCAAGCAAGAACACTGGGGTGGGTTGCCATTTCCTTCTCCAATGCATGAAAGTGAAAAGTGAAAGTGAAGTCGCTCAGTTGTGTCCAACTCTTACCGACCTCGTGGACTGCAGCCTACCAGGCTCCTCCATTGTGGGAGTTTCCAGGCAAGAGTACTGGAGTGGGGTGCCACTGCCTTCTCCATAAAGTACTTTATGATCAAAAAAAAAAAAGCAGCATCAGTATAAGAGGTATTATGACTCTGAAATATGAAGAATGGATTTTATTGCTTTAATTTTTTTATTAAGTATATTCCATGTTCAGAAGAGTACATAAATCATGAGTGTAAAGCTTGATGGAGTTTCACAAATTGAACAAACCTTTGTAACAAGGGCTATGCTAAAAAAAATAAGACACTACCAGTATTCTAGAATGCCTTCATTTGCCCCCTTTTAGTTACTCCCCATTCCCAAGCTAACCACTCTCCAGCCTCTCACATCATGATTTCAATCTGTTTGAACTTTATGTAAATGGAATAATACCATTCTTTTTGTGTTTTTCTTCTGATTCTTAATATTATGAGATTTGCTTATATTATCTGAATAATTTATATTGTCTAAATAGTACTATTTTGAACATTCTAGATATTTTGTTAGGGGAGCTATATATAGGAAACAACGTGAAGTGTAAATCACTCACTTGTTTCTGACTCCTCGTGGCCCATGGACTGTAGCCTGCCAGGATCCTCTGTCCATGGAATTCTCCAGACAAGAACTCTGGAGTGGGTTGCCATACCCTTCTCCAGGGGATCTTCCCGACTCAGACGAAACCTGGGTCTCCTGCATTGCTTGCAGATTCTTTACCATCTGAGTCACCAGGAAGCTGATCTTATATGTTTATATATGTATATATATCTTTTCACACACACATACACATATATATATAAGAAAATTATCAGCTCGTAGTGATGAATATATTCAGATTTAACAGATAATGATAGTTCTAGTTGCTCCATATCTTCAGCAATAATATTGGTACAATAATATTGGTCAGTCAGTATTCATTCATTCATTATTCATTCATTAATCTTTGATATTTTAGTCATTCTCTTGGTAGTGGTAACCCATTATGGAGTTAATTTGCATTTTTCTGACGACTAATGAAATTGGGTTCTGCTTTGTTTTGTTTCTGGCAAATTTATTAATCATTGCTTAATTCAATAAACTGTGGGAAATTCTGAAAGAGATGGGAATAACAGACCACCTGACCTGCCTCTTGAGAAATCTGTATGCAGGTCAGAAAGCAACAGTTAGAACTGGACATGGAACAACAGACTGATTCCAAATAGGAAAAGGACTATGTCAAGGCTGTATATTGTCACCCTGCTTATTTAACTTCTATGCAGAGTACATCATGAGAAACGCTGGACTGGAAGAAACACAAGCTGGACTCAAGATTGCTGGGAGAAATATCAATAACCTCAGATATGCAGATGACACCACCCTTACGGCAGAAAGTGAAGAGGAACTCAAAAGCCTCTGGATGAAAGTGAAAGTGGAGGGTGAAAAAGTTGGCTTAAAACTCAACATTCAGAAAACTAAGATCATGGCATCTGGTC
The DNA here is from genome assembly GCF_027580195.1 of Bos mutus. Classification (NCBI taxonomy): domain Eukaryota; kingdom Metazoa; phylum Chordata; class Mammalia; order Artiodactyla; family Bovidae; genus Bos; species Bos mutus. Next base: position 30,464,490 of record NC_091625.1, read on the forward strand.
CCATCACTTCATGGGAAATAGATGGGGAAACAGTGGAAACAGTGTCAGACTTTACTTTTGGGGGGCTCCAAAATCACTGCAGATGGTGACTGCAACCATGAAATTAAAAGACGCTTACTCCTTGGAAGGAAAGTTATGTCCAACCTAGATAGCATATTGAAAAGCAGAGACATTTTGCCAACAAAGGTCAGTCTAGTCAAGGCTATGGTTTTTCCAGTGGTCATGTATGGATGTGAGAGTTGGACTGTGAAGAAGTCTGAGTGCTGAAGAATTGATGCTTTTGAACTGTGGTGTCAGAGAAGACTCTTAAGAGTCCCTGGGACTGCAAGGAGATCCAACCAGTCTATTCTGAAGGAGACCAGCCCTGGGATTTCTTTGGAAGGAATGATGCTAAAGCTGAAACTCCAGTACTTTGGCCACCTCATGTGAAGAGTTGACTCATTGGAAAAGACTCTGATGCTGGGAGGGATTGGGGCAGGAGGAGAATGGGACGACAGAGGATGAGATAGCTGGATGGCATCACTGACTTGATGGACATGAGTCTGAGTGAACTCTGGGAGTTGGTGATGGACAGGGAGGTCTGGCGTGCTGCAGTTCATGGGGTTGTGAAGAGTCGGACACGACTGAGCAACTGAAGTGAACTGAACTGAACTCTTATTTTTAGATTGTATTTTTAATTTTTTCCTATTGATTATGAGTTGTTGGTTTTTTTTAAAATGTATTCTGGAAACAACCCCTTTCTCACAAAGTTTTATTTTATCCTATGAACTGTGTTTTTACACTCTTGGTGATATGTTTTGATGAACAGAAGTTCTTAATCTTAATATAGTTATCTACATCCATGATAGTAGTTTTTGTGTCCTGTCTTAGAAATCTTTGCCTTATTTGCTCTTATGATAGTCACTTATTTTTTTTTCCAAATTTTTATTTTTATTTTTTTGCCTTTCATATATTCCTTTCTATCCCTTTGGATTTGAATGTGCAAATGGCATGTGGTAGGAGTTTTAGGATTCAGTTTCTCTGCATGTATATCTAATTGAACCAATAGCTATTGATGATATCATCAATTCCCCACTTCATTGCAGCATACACATGTCCTAAATCCTGAATTGTTTTTGAACTTCATATTCTTTGCCATTGGCCATTTTGTTTGTCCTTGTAATGATTCCACATTGGTATAATTACTGTAGTTTTACAGTAGATCTAGATATTTGATGCTGTAAGTTATACAGTTTTTCTTTTTTAAGATTACCTCATCTATTATCTTCTTAACCTTTCATATTTTCGCATAAACTATGTGCAATTTTCACTAAATTAACTTGCTGGGATTTTTAAATACAATTGTGCTGATTCCAAAGGTTGATTTGGAAATAATTAATTATGTCCAAATTAATCTTTGGAAACAGCACAGTTCAGATCAGTTCAGTTCAGTTGCTCAGTCATGTCCGACTCTTTGTGACCCCAAGAATCGCAGCACGCCAGGCCTCCCTGTCCATCACCAACTCCCAGAGTTCACTCAGACTCACGTCCATCGAGTCAGTGATGCCATCCAGCCTTCTCATCCTCTGTCATCCCCTTCTCCTCCTGCCCCCAATCCCTCCCAGCATCAGTCTTTTCCAATGAGTCAACTCTTTGCATGAGGTGGCCAAAGTACTGGAGTTTCAGCTTTAGCATCATTCCTTCCAAAGAAATCCCAGGGCTGATCTCCTTCAGAATGGACTGGCTGGATCTCCTTGCAGGCCAAGGTACTCTCAAGAGTCCTCTCCAACACCACAGTTCAAAAGCACCAATTCTCTGGTGCTCAGCTTTCTTTATAGTCCAACTCTCACATCCATACATGACCACTGGAAAAATCATAGCCTTGACTAGACAGACTTTGTTGGCAAAGTAATGTCTCTGCTTTTCAATATGCTATCTAGGTTGGACATAACTTTCCTTCCAAGGAGTAAGCGTCTTTTAATTTCATGGCTGCAGTCACCATCTGCAGTGATTTTGGGAGCCCCCAAAATAAAGTCTGACACTGTTTCCACTGTTTCCCCATCTATTTCCCATGAAGTGATGGGACCTGATGCCATGATCTTTGTTTTCTGAATGTTGAGCTTTAGGAAACAGCACAATTTTATTTAAAAAATTGAGATAATTAACATACTTAATGGGCTTCCCAGGTGGCTAGTGGTAAAGAACCCACCTATCAATGCAGGAGATATAAGAGACTCAAGTTTGATCCCTGGGTAAGGATGATCCCCTGGAGTAGGAAATGGCAACCCACTCTAGTGTTCTCGCCTGGAGAATCCCCATGAATAGAGGAGCCTGGCAGGCTACAGTCCATAGGGTTGTAAAGAGTCCGACACAATTGAAGTGACTAAGCATGCATATACAACGTACTTAATATTGAGTCTTTCAATTTACAAACATGATATCTCTCTCCATTTATTTATTTAGCTGCTGGCCCCATCATATAGGGGGATTACCCCTACTGCAGCGAGTTGCCTTGCCCAGGGTTATGATATCCTTTGCAGAGGAGGTATATATGTAATAAGTGATCAGTGTGGGACTATAAAGGCCTGTTCATATCAGCCATCTCTTAGGTAATATCAACTCCCTATGGAGTCAATCGAGGCTGTCACTGTATTTACATTATAGCTGGACTTCTTTCTTTGCTTTTCTGCTTCCCTCCTTGGGCCTTATTGCAGGGCATCATGTTGCATGGAGTTTTGGCAGCCATTTTGTGATTGTAAAAAAGACAGGGACAGATGGAGGCAGTGGGGGTAGGGGGAGGGAAGGCAAGAGGAGGAGACAGAGAGATAAGAATGGATATGAATGAGAACTGCAGAGTCCTAACACACTGGGCCACTGAGTTAATCATTGGTGCCATCTACTCCAGAAAGCCTGGTAGGTAAGATCCAATAATTAACCCCTACTGTTTAAGCCTCTTTAGTCATTCTATTACTTGTACTGGAAAACTGTCTAAATGAACATTAACTTCTATGTCAGTCTTATTTCCAACTTCTACATTTAGGTCTTAAGGGGGAAACTTCCATAATTCTAACTGAAATTGTTCTTCCAGTTGAGTTTGCTTTTAAATAAATTGGAATACTATGGTTTATTTTTTATTGAACTATTGACTATGATTCCATATCTACAATTTTTTAGCTTTTATTTGTGTATAAATTTAAAGGGTCATTTTAACAGAGAATTTTCTTATAAATGTTAGTGTATTACTTTTTATTTTCAATAAGAGAAAGTTCCTTACTATCCAAATTCAGATCTGAAATTTATTAAGCATATACTCCTCTCTTTTTCACTAGGCCAGACTGCAAAACATTTGTCCAAGTTTGAAGAACAGTGACAATAGCAATTTGATCTTTGTTTATTTTGCTACTTAACAAGCAATGTGAAAGATATACAGGAAGTCAAGATTTCTATCACAGCGAGGCTCTCTATTGCTTCCTTTATGCTTCTTGGAAGCTAGTCTCAAAACAATGGCCTTCGAGTGAGGAATCTCTCGGATTAAGAGAGGGTTACACTTAGGTATAATGCATTTTTACATGTACACATTTGTTAGCAGGAATGGAGTGGGGGAAAGCTACTAATATTCAGTGTTCTACTATCTTACTATAAAAAGTTTTTTCTACATCTTAAAGACATACTTCTTCATTTTATTTCTTACTGCATCGTCACTTAGCACTCCAGGTTTAATGCAGTTAATGTCCTGGAATGTGGCCAGTGATATTTCCTCTGTTAGGGACAAGTCCAGTAAGAAAAAGAAAATGTAACTTCTGCTTCGTAAAATGTAAGCTGATGTCAATTGTAGATAATTTTGACAGTGTCAGCCCCTCTGGTCTTTCCTATGCTCGTGTCCTTTGTGTATGAACCATCCTTAAAATTTCATAGGCCATTTTACCTAATATTCAAGAAGATTTCTAAATGTTTAGACATTGCTAAGCAATGTTCTAGTCTCAGTAATTTAAATATTAAAAATCAAATAGCACTTTTAATAATGCTCACAGTGCCTGGCACTATGTAATATGCAGTTATGATATAACAATGGGGGGTGGGAAACGATTATGGAAATACACTTCTAGAGAAAATAAACAACCAAAATTGAAAAATTAAAACAAAGTAGGAAAAAAATCAACAAATATCACTGAAGTACAGAATACATCTATATTTTTATAAACACAAATGTGAAATTAGTATTGCAATCTATGGAGTATCTTTTAAGGGCATTCAAAATATATGATGCTGCTTTCGAGCTGTTTACAGAAGCTGAAGCTATTTGAAATACTAATAATCTCAATAGTGTCAAATTTATCTCTAAGATAGACCATAATTATTGAATAAACATAAAGTGGAAAGCAGTGAACAAATAGCTAATGTAGTTGAATAATGCCACATTTATTTCACATCAAAGTGTGACTGTATTGTGGCAGAGCATACACAGGCTTGTGGGTGCAGTTGGGAGACTTTGTGAGGGGGGGAAGCATTGAGAGGGGTAGAAAACTGACGCAGGATGGTTCAACTAGGAGAGAGAATGCCCTGGCATAAGAGCCTTTAAAAGGGAAAGTTAAAGTTAGACAGTCTCTTGAGGCAGAACACTCAAGTTACACATTTGCCAACCCAAAGAGATCTGAGTAAGAGTTTGTTTTTTGATAGAAAGAGCATAATAACAACATGCATTCTAGTAGCTGAGAGGTATCCTAGTTAACACATATTTTGGTTTTCTGAGTTTATAAGACCCATTTTAAAGTCTATAAAGACTTTGATTTTCTTCATGACTTGGAAATCTAGCACAAAGACAATTTTTTAAAAACCCATAAAATCAACCATATGCATATGCTTGTTCATGCAATCGAAATTCTTGATATAAGTATTTATCTCTCCTAAGAATTTTTGAGGAAGAACACTTAAACACAGCAGTTGTAAATACCTCATTTCCATTGTGAAACCCACACCAGTACTCTTCCCTTCTAGTTGCTACTGTGATTGTCAGTCGTTCAGCTCCTTTGGCTGTGCTGCTGTGCTGTGCTTAGTTGCTTAGTCATGTCCGACTCTTTGTGACTCCGTGGACTGTAAACCACCAAGCTCTTCTCAGTTCCTTTTAAGTAATACTAATTACAGAGCAAAACCTGCAAATAACAATGTTAGAGGGTTTAATTTTTTTTCTGGAATTTAATAACGAGTTCTAAAATTTAATAATTATTAAAAATCGTATTTTCTTTTGTCATTGAAAAATATATAATGCCTTATTTTGCAGTGACAATGGGAAATTACAGTCCAGAAAGAGGAATTATAAATATTCCCATTGGCAAAATTTCCTTCGAGTTTACAACTGTATTCATCTGTATAGCTGTGATTGAGATTAAGTTAGAATGATAGCTTGTCTAAGTGTTGATGATTTGTGTCAATGGCCTCATGCGGTAGGGAATTTCAAGTGGTTTTGTTACTCCCACAACTCCCACAGTTGTAGTTTTGGTTGTTTCTCCCAGATTGTAGCTTCCTGGGACCTTCAGTTAATGTGATAGGTTTTGGGGCCACAAACATATAGGGCATATAAATAAGAAATTTGCCCTTTTATTTTAGGCTATTTCATACTTTTTTTTTTTTTTTAACCTCAGCTCACATTATTTCATCTCTCTCACCCCTAGCTGAAGATCTTGAGCTCCCTTATCTTTTGACTACAAAGTGTTAGTCGCTCAGTCGTGTCCAACTCTTTGCGACCCCATGGACTGTAGCCCGCCAGGCTCCTCTGTCCATGGGATTCTCCAGGTAAGAATACTGGAGTGGGTTGCCCTTCCCTTCTCCAGAGGAACTTCCCAACCCAGGGATCGAACCCTGGTCTCCTGCATCGCAGGCAGATTCTTTACTGTTTGAGCTACAGGGACTACAAAACTAGTCAATCAGCAATATTTGTATCTTTAGTCTTTTGTTCCTTCTCCTTTTATGAGTGGATGTTCCTGTCCCTTACAAAGACCAGCCTATATACTTGCACTCTGAGTCTGAATCTCTTTCACCTTTTGGAAAACTTTGTTTCTGCATAATTCACTTTCTCTCTGTTCTCTCATGAGTTTCTCTGTCCCTACGTAAACATGAAAGCGTGTTATTCTCTCATTTTATGTAAAAAAACAAACAAACAAACAATTAATCTCTGCCTGCCTCCTCTTCTGCTTATTCCACTGTATCCTCCTTCATGGTTGGTCAAGATTACAAATTAGAATATTATTAACATTACCCTAGTAATTACAAATGTACTATTTCTCACGTCCATTCCTTGGTCTCCCTACCACTGGGACAGCAGGAAAGGAAACTATTAGGAAACCACTTGCTATTTCTTGAGTCCACAAATCACTATCCAGATAACAGATGAACATGATGATTACTGACCATTCACATCATTTCTTTCAAAATCTGTCAGTGATTGGTTACTGATATGTATTATTCAAATCATAAACAGACAGCAAAGCATGTAGCTGTATTGCCTCCTTTTCTCTCAATGAAACCCATGTGACATTTTACAAAAATGGATGATTAAAAGAAGAAATTAGCCAACAAAGATGAAGGTGCAGCAAAAAAGAAAAACTGATAATGCTCGAAATATAATTTGAATAGAGAATAAATAGAATGATAGAAGAAAAAGCTGACTTTAGGAATGTTGGCATTACCTCCACTCAACAGTCTCTAGATATAAAGCCATACCTTAGGGAAGGTAAACTTATTGACATAAATTGTTTTCAGAAGTATGAAGATGTCCCAGAGGAAGTGAAGCTGAAAAAACTTCACATTAATAAATCTCACAGAAATAAAATTGAGATGAAGTTAAATTGTATTGCATTTCACAACCTGTAAAAATGGGATAAGTGAATCATATTTATTATTGTATTTAGTACATTTTACTTGACTTATAAAGAACTTAAACCTACTGACAATTGTTACATTTAATATATCTTATTCTCAAGTCAGAGGAAAATTAAGAAATTATAAAAATACAAAATAACTAGAAAACATAGTGCACAGGCTTTTACATTTTTGGCCCTTTTTATAAAAAACAATATTTATTTTTATATAATACACCAAGAAAAAAGAAAAAATTACCAAAATGAAAAAGAGTTATGATTAATATTTTATGTATATAGTAAACATGGGTACATATGTTACCTGTGTTATTATAAATGTCAAATGCAAAAGACCAAAACATATGTTTATAACTAGGCAAAGTGAAAGACATAGGCTTATTACAGTGACAATGGCATTGTCTATATAATATTAATATAATCAGTTAGGACACTTCAATCAAACATTCTTTTAAGATAAATTGAGCAGTGTCTTTAGTTAATTTCAGTTCTTGCTTTGCTAATAGGAGTCACTGCTTTCAGCTTTATTAAGCCTCCCTTTATGAATGGTCAACTGGAAGAGAGTCTTACTTTCAAAAAGCATTATATATAAGTAAATTATGTGATGATTTAAATAATTTCTACAGACATTTATTTAGTTTGGATTACTTTACTACTGGCAATGTAGAAATTCAGAATGAAAATTTCCTCTTGAATGTTTTCAGTGGGTTGCACCACAATTATCCATAATCTGCTATACAAATTGATATAATACAAAAATAAAACTGATATAAACACATCTCTTACTTATTAAATGTAAGGGTCATGATACTTCCTAAATATATCTCAGCACCCCATCTCATATAACACCTTCCTAGATACTTAGTTTCAAGCTAAAAACATAACAACCCCGCCCTTTTTTTTTTCTCTTCTCTTTCTAAAGTCACTCCATACAGAACTCATTGCAGTAGCTACTGTGCCACATGTTTCTATGCAGAGAGTGCAATGGCTCAAAGAAATATTTAAAAACACAGCTGTTATTAGTGTCTTTGGAATGCTTAATTTAAATGTGTTAATTTGACAACTTATAAACAGCTTCTGTTTTTCTGTAAACTAGGCCACCATATTTAGCAACACAACAAATGTGCCCAGAATTATGAGCCAACAGTGCAAAACATTTATATTTTTATCTTCTTTTATAACAGACAGACATACTAGTTTAAAGAATCATTGAGGACCAAAAGAGAGATCCTCAAGGGTTTTCACTGATCCAGTATAAACACAATGCATTTTATTTCACTTTATATTTTTAATCAAATGTGGTAAAGATTTTATAGGGAGGGATTTTTTTTAATTGTATAGTGATTAAATACTAGTACTATTAGTAATACTACTAACTAGTACTACTTACAACTTGTTTTTTAAGGAATAGGAAAATCTAATGATTGATTTTATTACTTTTTTGAATTTTGTTAAAGATTCATTTAGCCTTTGAAGGTTATCAGTTAAACAATTTTCACTCAAGAATTGTGCTAGGAGTTACAAGCAGTGTAAAAATCTTACTTTCTTGAATAACAATTATGTTCAGAAAGTAAAATTAAAATAATGAATAATAGCCAACTATATAATTTGCTTATCTCATATTGTATGTTGGTGCTATATAAGTGGAAATAATTTTCGTCATTAAGGAAACTATCAGTATAGGAAAGGAATAGAAGAGGTTAAAAACAGCTAAAGTAATTGTGAAACCCCTAAAATTATTAGTATAAACACATCAATACAAAATTCTGTGTGAGAGAAGCTATGGAGTCACTAAATAGCATAGACTAACGGAAGCATGAACTAGAAATTCAAACAAAATTAAACATCCAAGTCAGGGCGGAAACACATTGAAACAACAATGAGATATCCGTATATACCACTAGAATGACTAAAATTTAAAAGATTGACCACACCAAGTGTTGGTGGTGTTGTAAAGGAGCTGACACCCTCACACACTGTTGGTGGGAATGTAGACTAGCACAGCCACTTTAACAGATATACAACCACCATATCATCTAGCCATTTCACTTCTCATTTTCTACTCAGGAAAAATGAAACATTATACTGAATTAAAGAAGCCAGACTAAAATTGGCCTATATAATTCTATTTATATAAAGTTCTACAAAATACAATCTATTTTTTGTTCATACATAATAAATTACCACAAACTTAGTAGCTTAAAACAACACATTAATACTCAGTAAGTGTCATTTTAGTATCCTGTCCATCACATCTATACGGAAAAAGAAAGTTAATCAGTTGTTGCCTTATGATGGTTAGTAAATGGGAAAGGTCAAAAGGGAGGCATTCTGAAGTCACTTGAGGAAACTTTTGGAGGCAATGAACATATGTGTTACCTTGATCAGGGTGATGATTTCATGAGTCAGGGTGCCAAATACAACAAATTTATGCTAAGCCAAGCTTACCAAATTTAAGCATGTTGTTTGTTGTATGTGAGTTATACTTGCTAATTGTATTCCAAACTGTTTACAAATAAATATGTGCATTTTCTTATTTTTAGAAAAAGAAAATAATAGATAAATCAGGAACTAATTAAAAGTTAACACTATGCAGGTGGGAATGGGGTAGAGGACATTGAGATAACAGTGAGACTTCTGTGTGCACAAGTTTCCATACATTTTTCTTTTATATTATAATGATATTTTAAATAGTTAAAAGAAAAATTAAATAAGATAGAATTATTTGCAAGCAGAAATAAATATGAACTAATTCAAGTATCTTTTCAACCTGGTATTTTGATTGGATACACTATTTTATAGAACAAAAATGTATAAAAGTAATGAGCTTAACTTAGTAGGTTAGTTTTTATTTGTACTACAGATATAATTTCAAAACATATTTTGGTGTCATAGGATGTGGCAGTGTGTAAAATTGTTGATATTTAACCATTTTTTAGTGTAAAGTTCAGTGCATCAAGTACATTCACATTGTTGTGCAGCCATCACAGTCATCCATCTCCGGAACTTTTTCATCTTCCCAAACTAAAACTCCGTTGTTGTTCAGTCACTAAGTCATTGCTCTCTTTGCAACCCTGTGAACAGCAGTGTGCCAGGCTTCCCTATCCTTTATTTCTCCTGGAGTTTGCTTAAACTCATGTCCATTGAGTCAGTAATGCTATCTGGCCATCAAAGAGCCAAGTCATTGGAAAAGACCCTGATGCAGGGAAAGATTGAGGGCGAGAGGAGAAGAGAATGGCAGAGGATGAGATGCAACTCCATACTCATTGAATAACAACTCTTCATTCTACACTATCACCATCCACTGGCAACACTATTATACCATATATCTCTATGAATTTAACTAACTCTAGATACCTCATATCAGAGAAGCTAATGGCACCCCACTCCAGTTCTCTTGCCTGGAAAATCCCATGGACAGAGGAGCCTGGTAGGCTGCAGTCCATGGGGTCGCTAAGAGTCGGACACGACTGAGCGACTTCACTTTCACTTTTCACTTTCATGCATTGGAGAAGGAAATGGCAACCCACTCCAGTGTTTTTGCCTGGAGAATCCCAGGGATGGGGGAGCCTGGTGGGCTGCAGTTTATGGGGTCACACAGAGTTGGACACAACTGAAGCGACTTAGCAGCAGCAGCAGCAGGTACCTCATATAAGTGAAATCATACAGCATCTGTCCTTTTGTGACCAGCTTGTTTTATTTAGCATAATGACTTCGAGGCTCATCCTCATATTGTAGAATGTGTCAGAATTTTCTTTCTTGTTAAGGCTGAATAATATTCGCATACATATATATAATATATAATATAATATATATTATACATATATATGTATATGCATAATATATAATAATATTCTCATACATATATATCATATATATGTGTAGGCTGAATAATATTTGCATTCATATATACACACATATATATACAATATAATATACATATAATTATAATAATTATAATTATAATATTTGTATACATATGTATGTGTACACACATATATATATGTATATATAATATATATTATATAATTATAATATGTATTATAATTAGTATATATTATACATACATGTATAATATATAATATAATAATATTCACATACATACATATGTGTGTGTATATATATATATATATATGCATACTAAGTCACATCAGTTGTGTTCAACTCTGTGAGAACCTAGGGACTGTAGCCCAATATATAAATGTATTGAATTGGACAAAAAGTTCGCTCAGGTTTTTCTATAACATTATGTGGAAAAACTTGAATGAACTTTTTGGCCAACTCAATATATAACTTTAAAAAATCCATTCATTAATTGATTGATACTTGGGTTGCTTCCATATTTTGGCTATTGAGAATAATGCTGCTTTGAACACAGGTGTTTGAGTCTCTACTTTCTGTTCATCTGAGTATTTTCCAGAAGTGGAATGGCTGCATCATATCATAATCCTCCTTTTAATTTTTGATGAACCACCGTCCCATTTTCCACAGTGGCTGTTCCATCTTACATTCCTGTCAGGTGCAGCACAAGAGTTCCGGTTTCTCAGCATTCTTGTCAGCACTCGTTCATTCATTTGTTCTTTCTCTCTTTGATAATAGCCACCCTAATGGGTGTGAGGTAATATCTCATTTTGGTTTTGATTGCATTGCAGTTGGATTCTTTATTGTCTTAGCCACCAGGGATGCCCCAGTAATTAGCAATGGCTAGCTTCTTTTCATGTCAGAGAAGGCAATGGCAACCCACTCCAGTACTCTTGCCTGGAAAATCCCATGGATGAGGAACCTGGTGGGCTGCAGTCCATGGGGTCACTAAGAGTCGGATATGACTGAGTGTCTTCACTTTCACTTTTCCCTTTCATGCATTGGAGAAGGAAATGGCAACCCACTTCAGTGTTCTTGCTTGGAGAATCCCAGGGATGGTGGAGCCTGGTAGGCTGCAGTCCATGGGGTCGCGAAGAGTTGGACATGACTGAGCGACTTTATTTTCACTTTTCACTTTCATGCATTGGAGAAGGAAGTGGCAACCCACTCCAGTGTTCTTGCCTGGAGAATCCCAGGGACAGGGGAGCCTCCTGGGAGCATCCGTCTATGGGGTCGCACAGAGTCGGACATGACTGAAGCAACTTAGCAGCAGCAGCAGCTTCTTTTCATGTACTTATTTTGGAGAAGGAAATGGCAACCCACTCCAGTATTCTTGCCTGGAAAACCATATGGAGAGAGGAGCCTGGCAGGTTACAGTCCATAGGGTGGTAAAGAGTCAGACACAACTTAGCAACTGAGCAACAACAGCGTGTACTTACTTGCCATTTCTGTATCTTCTTTGGAGAAATAACTACTGTTAATTTTGATGTTGTCTAATTTATCCATCTTTGATTTTGTTGCCTGTGCTTTTGGTATTATATCCAGGAATGCATTGCCAAATCTAATGTCATGAAGCTCTCCCCCTATGCTTTCTTATAAGTGTTCCATTGTGGCATTGAATTTTTATTGTAGATATCATTAAGAATCTGTGACTATGTGTGTCACATTGATTAATCATAAAGAAATGAAACCTTAGAGCAGTGTAGCCCTAATACTAAAATTTAATTAGCAAATAACATTCTCTACGGAAAGGATACTGAAACTTGGTCAAGTGGCTAATTATGGATTTGGGCGAGGAAAGTCAATGGTGATCCATGGTCATCTTATTCCAGAAACAAGGGATTTCTAAAGCAGATGGTCCCATAATAAAGGGACAAAGGATTCAGCTTGAAGGGGCCACCACAAGGACAATGAGTCTATGAAGATGAAGGAAGTGTAAAAAAAAAAAAAGTATTGTAAGGAAATAATGTACAGGAAAATATTAGTTAATACATAGAAGCAAAGATCAAATTTGAAATTCATCATTTTGCAACCCCCAAATAATAATTCCTTAATGAAATGTTTATCAATATTTATTAACATCTTGGGTAGGAAACAAAGCAGTCATGAAAAATGTCGACACTTAATTACAAATGGTTACATAAACAGTGATACTTCCTGATGTGTCACAGTAAGAAGTACAGGTCATCATCTGAATAGTATTCTCTCTACTAATGTTGGAATGATGCTTCCCTGGGGTCTCAGATAGTAAAGACTCTGCCTTCAATGCAGCAAACCTGGGTTCGAGACTTGAGTCAGGAAGATCCACTGGAAAAGGAAATGGCAACCCACTTAAGTATTCTTGCCTGGAAAATCCCATGGGCAGGGGAACCTGTTGGGCTACTGTCCTTGGGGTCAGAAAGAGTTAGACACGACTGAGTGACTAACAATTTTAGAATGTTGGAATGAGGGAAAATTGGACAAAGTAAAATATAAGGCATTATAAAAGATAAATTGTCATAAATACAATACTATAGAAAAAATGAAAAGAACATGATTATTCAAGATTAAAAGAAATTAAATATACTAACAACCAAATTCAATGAATGAAGTTTCATCCATCATGGATCTAAGGAAAAAATACTTACAAAAGAGATTTTTGGAGGAATAACTGGAGAAATTTAAATATGAGCTATGTAGTAGATATTATTGAATGAATGTTAATTTTCTTAAGTGTGAAAATGACAATATATCAAGTGAGAGAAGGTCCTTATTTTTATGTGTTGCACACTGAAGTAGTATATTTTGCACAACTTTTGGATGGCTACTAAAAAACAAAGAGGTTAGATATATAGATAAGGCAAATGTTATGAGTACAAAAGTGTTTTGTGCTATTCTTTCAAGTTTTTTGACATTTTTTTATTCTTTATTTTTTCTTCATTGAAGTAAGCTGATTTACAATGTTGTGTTCATTTCTGGTATACAGCAGAGTGATTCAGTTATACATATTTATGCATTTTTTTATATTATTTTCCATTAAGGTTTATCACAGGATGTTGAATAAATGAATATAGTTCTCTTTGGATATTTTAAAAACTGATCCAAAGTTGCAGAAAAAGAAAGGATGCAGACTAATTCTAGCCCGCCAGAACTGTTACTCTATCGGTATGAGAACTTGGGAAAGCTATTGAACCTCTTTATGCCTCTGGATATCTCTAAAATACAGATAATAATAAAACTTACCCCAACAGGTGTTGGCAGAGATAAAAATGACATACTACTTTAAAACACATGGAATACTGCTCGGCACATAGTGAGTTCTCAGTAAATGTCCATGCATATTATTATACTTACTAATAATATTATTTGCAGATTGGGTTTTCTTAGTAGAGAATTTATGGGTAATGAGGCTTGAAAGTTACTATTCTGAAATCAGCCTTTCATACTATAAATATGGATGGCTACCAATAGCACAGCTACAGAAGAAAATCTAACAGCACAGAATTGATTTTGCATATAAGTCTACTAATAAGTGACAGTATCTCACATAAGATTGCCAGTGAAAGATTAAATCATTTCCAACCAGCCAGCTAAGTACTCCTCATAATCTTAATGTGAAATTTAATAATACAAGTGGCAAAACCATTGCCATCGCCTTATCAGAATCTGTCAAGGATAGAAGACTCTGTCAGCAACCGAAGGAACTACTTGCAGAAATAACCCTACCAGAGGCCTTGAAGCCAAAGGCAATTAAAGTTGGGCTCTGAGCCACCTGTGAAAAGTCTGTTTCTTTTAATTAATGACTGCATTACTACCTCATCCTGCCGTGGCATGGGACCCCAGCGGAATTAGCACTGCTATAAACTGCATTTAGATACATTTCCATCATCGCTATGGCTAACACATAGTTAGTTTAACTTTACGAGGCAGTAAATACACACCATAATATTGTTGTGTATCAACATCGACATTTTCACTGTATTGCAAGGAAGCAGTTCACAAAACAAGTATTTACAATAGGCTTGGAGGAACTTCATTTCCAAAGATGTCGATCATCAAGAAGCCTCATGCTGTACACCACCTTTTTTTCAATTGCACAGATTCCAGGCAATTTAAATTTATGTTGCTGTAAAATTTGTCTATGCAAATAAGTTTTTTTTAGTATTGAAGGGTAAGATAGGTAATCTGGGATTTCTCTGTACATTTCATTTTTAGTGGTTCCATTTGATTGAAAACCATTCACTTTAGCACAGAAGTCTTCAGCATTACCTCTATGTATATAATTTAGGATTATGTTTGTCAGAAGATATTTTTTGTTGTTTTTTTATTTGTTATTTGGTTGTTTGATTTTTTTTTTTCTCCTTTCAAGCACATTTTATCCAACCAGTTCATGCAGATCTGGAATATATCTCTATCACTCTAGTTTGATTAAACTCAATATTATTTTTGAATTTCAAGATTAACTGACATTTAAGATCTAATGTTTTATTTGAAACTAAAACTTAGAATGGTATACTATAAAAGAAAAATTACAATGTACAGTCACTTCATGATTGTCTTGAACATGTGAGTTTGTTACTTCAGACTTGATATATTATAAATCAATTTAAGCATTACTGAATTTTCACTTGTTTATATGCCATTTCATTCAGAAGAAAACACTGAATGAATGCAGAAACCTTAGCTCAGATGAGCCAAGCTTCATAAGAGTGCACAAAATGCACACACATGTACCTCAAACATCTTTCAGATACCACAGTTTGCACCAAAAAGATGTATGTGTATATATGTGTGTGTGTGTATGTGTGTTGCATAATAAGATAAGAGCATGTATGGATGCTTGTTTGAATGACAACAGTAAAGATTGAAAAGAAGTTGGAGAAAGAGAAGAGACATCCAGTAGGGCGTAGAAATTCAGAAAAATGACAAGGAACAGGATTCAGATCATTCACACTGGAATAATTAATCTATAGGAGGAAGGCATTCTGTTCATTGTAATAGGAAAGGAGGCTGGGTAGGATTCAAGATGACTTGTCAGCTTGGTGGGAAATGTGGTGGTATAGCTTGTTTTACATTTTTGACTATCTCTGTGGAATAAAAGTCAAATTTGTCTGTAAAAAAGTGACAAAGGGAGGAATCTGACTTTGAAGATAGTGGAACAGATCTGAAACATTAAAAATGATGGTTAGTAAGAGTGTATATACATATATGTCTATATATATATAATTATACATCATTTTGAATGATACATATATATGTAAAATTCTAAATGATAATAATAAATATTTATAAAAATTTTCCACATCATTAAATATTATCTCCTAATATTATTTTTAAGGGCTGCATAAAATTCATTTAACTGAAACTTTATTAGTGATGCAAGTTGCCCTCTAGATTTTCCTATTATAGACAGTTGAACATCTCTACCTTTATTCTCTCCTGGATTTTCCAGGCAAGAATACTGGAGTGGGTTGCCATTTCCTTCTTCAGGGGATATTCCTGACCCAGGGATTGAACCTTGGTCTCCCACACTTCGGGCAGACTCTACCATCTGAGCCACCAGGGCAGTCCTAACCTTTATTCTCATTTGAAAAGATCTATTTAGAATAAATTTCTAGAAGTAGAAATGCTGAGTCAAATATAATGTTAAAATTTGTATTTCTAAGTAAATATTATGAGTGCTTATATTTTAAAAACATTCTAAAAGTATATTAAGACAGTATTTTAGGGTTTATAATGAAAACCAGTAATTCATTGCCCTCATATTCTCTATCTGAACTCACAGTTCCTAAGCTATAAAAAGACCTTCCCTCTTTTTATTTTATTATTTTCTTCTCCATTGCTATATTATACTTCTCTGTATTGATCTGTATTGACATTGCAATTTGGACATTACTTTTTGTTTCTTAAGGAGAATAAGTATCTGGCTTTCTCACTGGCTTTCTGCCAGTCCACATGTACTCATATACACATATATATGTATACAACTTCTAAAATCAATATTTAATGTTTATGCTGTTAATATAATAGCATATTGCTTTTGTAACATATATTGTATGCTATGTTTACATTTTCTGTAGTCAACTTTTTTCCCTATAATTAATTTAATGACTGCAATGCTAATTTTCCCATCGAACCTTAAAGATTCCCAATATGATCAAATATGTCATCTTAGTTTGCTCACCTCCTCCTTTTTCTTCATTTTCTCCTTCTTTTTCTTTCCTTCTTGGAGGTTTTCCTTTCAGCAGCTTCCCACCCTGGTTTGTTCTTCAGAGGATGATCTTTTTTTTATATATAATTTATTTTTATTTTATTTTTAAATTTTACAATATTGTATTGGTTCTGCCATATATCGAAATGAATCCGCCACAGGCATAAATGTGTTCCCCATCGTGAACCCTCCTCCCTCCTCCCTCCCCATACCATCCCTCTGGGTCGTCCCAGTGCACCAGCCCCAAGCATCCAGTATCGTGCATCGAATCTGGACTGGCGACTCGTTTCATATATGATATTATACATATTTCAATGCCATTCTCCCAAATCATCCCACCCTCTCCCTCTCCCAAAGAGTCCAAAAGACTGTTCTATACATCAGTGTCTCTTTTGCTGTCTCATATACAGGGATATCTCTACCATCTTTCTAAATTCCATATATATGCATTAGTATACTGTATTGGTGTTTTTCTTTCTGGCTTACTTCACTCTGTATAATAGGCTCCAGTTTCATCCACCTCATTAGAACTGATTCAAATGTATTCTTTTTAATGGCTGAGTAATACTGCATTGTGTATATGTACCACAGCTTTCTTATCCATTCATCTGCTGATGGACATCTAGGTTGCTTCCATGTCCTGGCTATTATAAACAGTGCTGCGATGAACATTGGGGCACACGTGTCTCTTTCAATTCTGGTTTCCTCAGTGTGTGTGCCAAGCAGTGGGATTGCTGGATCATAAGGCAGTTCTATTTCCAGTTTTTTAAGGAATCTCCACACTGTTCTCCACAGTGGCTGTACTAGTTTGCATTCCCACCAACAGTGTAAGAGGGTTCCCTTTTCTCCACATCCTCTCCAGCACTTATTGCTTGTAGACTTTTGGATCACAGCCATTATGACTGGCTTGAAATGGTACCTCATAGTGGTTTTGATTTGCATTTCTCTGATAATGAGTGATGTTGAGCATCTTTTCATGTGTTTGTTAGCTATCTGTATGTCTTCTTTGGAGAAATGTCTATTTAGTTCTTTGGCCCATTTTTTGATTGGGTCATTTATTTTTCTGGAATTGAGCTTAGGAGTTGCTTGTATATTTTTGAGATTAGTTGTTTGTCAGTTGCTTCATTTGCTATTATTTTCTCCCATTCTGAAGGCTGTCTTTTCACCTTGCTTATAGTTTCCTTTGTTGTGCAGAAGGTTTTAAGTTTAATTAGGTCCCATTTGTTTATTTTTTCTTTTATTTCCAATATTCTGGGGAGTGGGTCATAGAGGATCCTGCTGTGATGTATGTTGGAGAGTGTTTGGCCTATGTTCTCCTCTAGGAGTTTTATAGTTTCTGGTTACGTTTAGATCTTTAATCCATTTTGAGTTTATTTTTGTGTATGGGGTTAGAAAGTGGTCTAGTTTCATTCTTTTACAAGTGGTTGACCAGTTTTCCCAGCACCATTTGTTAAAGAGATTGTCTTTCATCCATTGTATATTCTTGCCTCCTTTGTCAAAGATAAGGTGGACACAACTAAAGACGTGGGACTTAGCATTCCGTAGATTTCCTTTGTCTTTTTCTTCAATTGGGAAAAAAGTCCTCTAGTTGCTTCCAGAGAAATGGTGCACGGGAAGAAACTATTTTGAGTCCTTTCATATATATAAAGATATAGATTTGGTTGACTGATTGACCCTTAGATGTGATTGACAGTTTATCTTGTCAACATACTGCTTCATTTTAAAAAATAGATATTGGTGTTGCTGTGATGAAATCAGATACCATTCTGAATACTAATACTTTGCATGTTACCTTTTTTCTCTACACTTTTTCTCTGGCAGATTTTTGGATACTTATTTCATCTGAAATTTGTTTTCTTTTTGAAACTTTATGTTCTTATCTTGAATTGTGAATCTTTTTACATATATTGGGCTGCTGCTGCTGCTGCTCAGTCGCTTCAGTCGTGTCCGACTCTGTGCGACCCCATAGATGGCAGCCCACCAGACTCCCCCGTCCCTGGGATTCTCCAGGCAAGAACACTGGAGTGGGTTGCCATTTCCTTCTCCAATGCATGAAAGTGAAAAGTGAAATCGAAGTCGCTTAGTCGTGTCCGACTCTTAGCGACCCCATGGATAGCAGCCTACCAGGCTCCTCCATCCATGGGATTTTCCAGGCAAGAGTACTGGAGTGGGTTGCCATTGCCTTCTCTAAGCCACAGTAATTCCTTATAATGTGGTTACTTGTTCCCTTAATTCCTACAATTTAAAAATTATGGGCATTGCATTGTTTTTGAACAATTTCCTCCCTTAATTTTCACAGTGTCTCCTCATTATGAAATAAGAGAATGCTTTTCATGAGAGTTTTCAACTTTATCTTTCAAATCTTTGAATATAATTTTTATTTTAGCCTCTTGAATTTCCCTTTTTTCTGCCCTGAATGCATTTTATATTATTTTTTGTTTTATTTTTCTTCTTACATTTTCTGAATTTCATCCAAATTTCTTCCTTTCATTGTTGTAATCATTTTGATTTTTTTTACTTTTTATTTTACTTTGGAGTATAGCAATGTTGTGATAGATTCAGGTACACATATCATAACAATGTTGTGATAGATTCAGGTATACAGGAAATCTACTCAACCATTGTTGCTGAATCTATTTGTGACCCCAAGGACTGCAGCATGTCACACTTTCCTGTCCTTCACCATCTCCCAGAGCTTGCTCATACTCATGTTCATTGAACTGGTGATGCCATCCAACCATCTTGTCCTCTGTTGTCCCCTTCTCCTCCTGCTTTCAGTCTTTCCCAGCATCAGGGTCTTTTCTAATGCATTGGCTCTTCGCATCAGGTGGCCAAAATATTGGAGCTTCAGCTTCAGCATTAGTCCTTCCAATGAATATTCAGGGTTGATTTCCTTTTGGATTGACTGGTTTGATCTCCTTCCAGTCCAAGGGACTCTCAAGAATCTTCTCCAACACCACAGATCAAAAGCATCGATTTTTCAGTGCTCAGCTTTCTTTATGGTCCAACTCTCACATCCATACATAACTATTGGAAAAACCATAGCTTTGACTAGATGGACGTTTGTTGGCAAAGTAATGTCTCTGCTTTTTAATATGCTGTCTAGGTTGGTGATCAGAGCTTTTCTTCCAAGGAGCAACTGTCTTTTAATTTCATGGCTGCAGTTACCATCTGCAGTGATTCTGGAGCCTAAGAAAATAAAGTCTGTCAGTGTTTCCATTGTTCCCCATCTATTTGCCATGAAGTAATGGGACCATATGCCATGATCTTACTGTTTTGAATGTTGAGTTTTAAGCCAGGTTTTTCACTCTCTTTCACCTTCATCAAGAGGTTCTTTAGTTCCTCTTCACTTTCTGCATAAAGGTTATGTCATCTGCATATCTGAGGTTATTGGTATTTCTCCCAGAAATCTTGATTCCAGCTTGTGCTTCATCAAGCCTGGCATTTCACATAATGTACTCTGCATACAAATTAAATAAGCAGGATGACAATATACAGCCTTGATGTACTCCTTTCCCAATTTGGAACCAGTCTCTTGTTCCATGGCTGGTTCTGACTGTTGCTTCTTGACCTGTATACAGATTTCTCAGGAGGCAGGTCAGGTGGTCTGGTATTCCCATCACTTCAAGAATTTTCCACAGTTTATTGTGATCCACACAGTCAAAGGCTTTAGCGTAGTCAATGAAGCAAAAGTAGATGTTTTTCTGGAATTCTCTTGCTTTTTCTATGATCCAACAGATGCTGGTAATTTGATCTCTGCTTCCTCTGCCTTTTCTAAATCCAGCTTGAACATCTGGAAGTTCTCAGCTCACATACTTTCAAGCCTAAACTGGAGAATTTTGAGCATTACTTTGCTAGCATGTGAAATGAGTGCATTTGTGCAGTGGTTCGAATATTCTTTGTCATTGCCTTTCTTTGGGATTGAAATGAAAACTGATCTTTTTCAGTCCTGTGGCCCCTGCTGAGTTTTCCAAAATTGCTGACCCAACTATATATATATGCATGTATCTGTTAAACTCCCCTCCCATCCAGGCTGCCACATACCATTAAGCAAAGTTCCTTGTGCTATACAGTAAGACATTGTCAGCAATCCTTTTTAAATATAGCAATGAGTACATTTCTATCGCAAACTCCCTATGTATCCATTTCCCCCACCCTTCCCCACTTGGCAACCTTAAGTTCATCCTCTAAGTCTGTGAGTCTGTTTCTGTTTTGTAAATAAATTCCTTTATATCACTTATTTTTATATTACATATGTAATGATTGTTTTTGATTACTGTCTTTAAAATTACAAGTTTCCCTACAGTCATTTTTAGTTGTCTGCCACATTTGAGTACAAGGCCCTAGCAACAGGACTGGAGTTTGTTGACTGAAGATATCTCAACATGCAGTCTCTTGTTCAGTTGATGCAAATTTGGAGGCAGAGTCTGTTTCCTGATATTCAGTTATTGAGTAGATTCTACTTAATTGTGTCATTTTGTTCTGTGTTTGTTTTTTTTTTTTAATCATCCCATATTTTTGTTTTTCTGTTTTCATTTTTATTATTTTGGGGAGGTAATTGAAGACTTTTTAGCATTTAATTTCCTATCAGCTTTTTAACATATATTTATTTGTATTACTTTTACTGGCTGCTCTAGTAATCAAAATATGCTTTCATATCTTTCCAGAGTTATAAGTTAGATTTAATTTTGTACTACTATATATAAAATTTAAGAATATTATGACTTTATATATTGCCCTTAAAAACATCTTTTAGTCTGATGTATTATTACTATAAACCTCATACTATAAGACTATACATTTTTCTTACATTCATAGATATTTTTTAAAGAAATCAAGATAGTAATTGTTTCTATTTCTTTATACATTTACCATTTCTGGTGCTCTCCATTCCTTCCTAAGAATCTGAGCTTTCATTTGGTCTTATTTCATTTTGTCCTAAAAATTTCCTTTTGAATTTCTTATGACACAGCTCTGCTGACAACAAATTCTACTGGCCTTGTTTGTATTCCCTCATTTTTATTTTTTTAACTTTTTGGCCATGCTGGGTAGCATGGAGTATCTTAGTAGCCCAACCACAGATCAAACCTATGTCCCTTGCGGTGAGAAGCTTGCAGTCTTAACCCCTGGACCACCAGAGAAGTCCCTTTGTAGCCTCATTTTTGAGGATGCCTTCACTGAATATAGAATTCAATACTGACAGTTTGTTTTGTTTTAAATTCAGCACTTTTAAGTAATTATTCCATAGCAGTCTGAAGTTGTTTGTACCATTTTTTTCTTTTTTCTTTTATTTTTATTTATTTATTTTACTTTACAATATTGTATTGGTTTTGCCATACATCAACATGTATCCTCCACGAGTGTACATGTGTTCCCCATCCTGAACCCCCCTCCCACCTCCTTCCCCATACCATCCCTCTGGGTCATCCCAGTGCACCAGCCCCAAGCTTCCTGTATCCTGCATGGAACCTGGACTGGCGATTCGTTTCTTATATGATATTGAAAGGAGGTAGGAAAAATATAAAAGACAAAAAAAAGAGACAAAAGAGACATTTTTTTCACTTTATGTAACATTATTTTCTTTTGGACCACTTTCAAGCTTCTCACTTTATCTTTGTTTTTCAGTATGATCTCACTCAGTATGGCTTTCTTTCTATTTATCCATTCTTGGTACTTGTTGTATGTTAATGGTACTTTAATTTTCTTTCACCAAGTTTTGGGAAACTATCTGCTATTGTTCTTTTAAATATTTTTTCTGCCTCACTTTCTCTTTTATCATCCCCTAGGGATCTACCTGGAAAATCCCATGGACGGAGGAGCCTGGTGGGCTGCAGTCCATGGGGTCGCTAAGAGTCGGACACGACTGAGCGACTTCACTTTCACTTTTCACTTTCATGCACAGGAGAAGGAAATGGCAACCCACTCCATGTTCTTGCCTGGAGAATCCCAGGGATGGGGGAGCCTGGTGGGCTGCCGTCTATGGGGTCGCACAGAATCGGACACGACTGAAGTGACTTAGCAGCAGCAGCAGCAGCAGCAGAGCTCTAATGTTTAAGTTAAAATAATTGATATTTTCAATGAGCTACCAAGACTCTGTTCATTATTCTGTGGTCTTCTCTTTTTTCCCATTTTAAAATTTCTATTGATTTCTTATCAAAATACGTGACTCTTCTATCACCAATGTTTTGTTAAACCCATTCAGTATTTTTATGTATTATATATATTTTTATCCATCATAGAATTCCTATTTAGTCCTTTTTATAGTTTCTTGAAGGTGATTCCTCTTAGATTCCCTATGTATTCACTTGTTATGCATGTGATTTCCTTTATGTTCCTGTGCTTGCTTACAATAGCATCATTAAAACCACTCTAATACTTCAAAAATCTCATCTTAATCATCTCTAAGTCTCCTTAAATTTTACTTTTTTCCTTTATTTAAGTCATATTTCTTTATTCTCTTTGTCTCTTGGATTTTTATCTCAGACATTGTGTATTAAACATAGAAAGATCCTATATTCTCTTGTGTTTCTATAAATATTGTTGTGATTTAAAATTTTTGTTTGGTTAGCAGTTAAGATAGTTGAAGTCAAACTCTAAATTCTCTCTCTCTTGGCATCAGCTGAAACTTCTCTTGGCTCTTCTAGCTTTAGTGGGATGCTTTGAGTTCACCTCATTAGCATTTAATTCAGGAATTTGATCTACATTTTTTTTTCAGAACTCAAAAACAGTCTATGAGGTTCTCTCTTTGTGGCTATCTCTTTTTATGGATGTCCTAATCCTCAGCTTCTCAGTTGTCCTGGAACTGTGTTTTCTGATTCCTCAACCAATAGCTTCATGGTATTTTCTGAGTTTTGGCTGCCCTCTAAGATACTGACTGGGGAGTATCTCCAAAAAGCCATGAAATTAGAAAAATCATTCTGTTCTATTTCTTCCAATTATCAATTTCCTTATACTTTTTTTCTTTGACTGTGTTCATGTTCCAGTACTTTTACATACTTGATTTTAAAAATTTTATCCAGAGTTATAATTATTTTCTAAAGGAGGGTTGTCATGATATGAACTACTTCACCATTATCAGGAGTGAAACTTTCCCATTTTATGTGTGGCATCATCTCTATTCAATAGTTCAATCTCCAAACCTAAAAACTGTGCTTTAGTTCTGTCTTTGGGTCTTGACCACTATCTCATATAATCTGCTAGAAATTGCCTCTGTCTTCAAAATACATGTCAACTTTGACAATATTAGGGCTTCCCTGGTAGCTCAGCTGGTAAAGAATTCACCTGCAATGCAGGAGACCCTGGTTTAATTCCTAGGTCAGGAAGATTCCCTGGAGAAGGGATATGCTGCCCACTCCAGTGTTCTTGGGTTTCCCTGGTGGCTCAGCTGGTAAAGAATCCACCTGCCATGTGGGAGACCTAGATTTGTTCCCTGGGTTTGGAAGATTCCCGGGAGAAGGGAATGGATATCCACTGCAGTGTGCACTGTATAGTCCATGAGGTCACAAAGAGTCAGACACGACTGAGTGTCTTTCACTTTGACACTATTATTTTCCTATTGTCTCTCCAGGCCAAACCACTATCATCTCTTCTTTTGACTGACACAACAGATTCTTAATTGGTTTCATTGACTGCCCAATACAGTTTGGTTATGTCTGTTAGCAAGAATGAAATTTTAAAAATCAAAAATTATATCATCTTTCTGCTTAAATCCCACATTAATTTGCCATTGACATTTGAATAAACCCCAGTTTCTACATCATACCTTTCAAGTCTTTATAGAATCAGCACCTGGCCATGTCTTTGATCGAAAGTCTTCTCTCCCCAACCTTCATTTTTGTTCCTCACGTTAACCCAATTTACACCTTCCCAGGACCTTTGTTTTTTGTTTCCTTTACCTGGAACCTCTTCCATCAGATATTTAACATAGCTGTCTATCATTATTCCTGTCTTTGATTTCGGAGAAAACCTGAGCATGTTGAGGAAGTAGTTTTCTCCCATTTCCCTGTTTTATTTTTTCCTTCAAAGCAGAAATAATTTTCTGCCTTTATTTATTCACTTGTTTGTTTTTGTAGATATGCTTATATTTACATACTAATTATTACTTTTGTACAACTGTATCACCAACACATTGACACAGCTTTGACACATGATTCGTACTTAACAGAGATTTGCTTAATTAGTTATCAGTCACAAAACTGGTTTTAAGGCAATTCATAATTCTCATGAATTTTATTTAAACTATAATTATCTTGGCAATTGTCCTTGAGAAAATCATGAGAGAATAAATTCTACAAGGTAAATAAATAAAGAATACAAAGACACATCAATCCTTTTTCCAAATGGAAAAAAATAATTAGGCATAATATAATAGCCTTGCTGCTGCTCCTGAGTCACTTCAGTCATGTCCGACTCTGTGAGACCCCATAGACAGCAGCCCACCAGGCTCCCCAGTCCCTGGGATTCTCCAGGCAAGAACACTGGAGTGGGTTGCCATTGCCTTCTCCAATGCACAAAAGTGAAAAGTGAAAGTGAAGTCATTCACCATGTTGATTTATGGCAAAACCAATACAATATTGTAAAGTAATTAACCTCCAATTAAAATAAATAAATTAAAAAAATAGATTCAGAAAATTAAAAAAAAGTAAGTGAAGTCGTTCAGTTGTGTCCGACCCCCAGAGACCCCATGGACTGCAGCCTCCCAGGCTCCTCCATCCATGGGATTTTCCAGGCAAGAGTACTGGAGTGGGGAGCCATTACCTTCTCTGATATAATAGCCTTACCTAGCTGGTAGTCTGAAAGCAAATCATCATTATTAAATAAATTGATTATTTTATTTGTCCTTCATAGAGATTAGTGTATTCTCAAGATTGGTCTCAACAGACATTAAAATGTGTTGAGAGTACTTTCAATGACTGTGATTAAAGTATTTACATTTCTTCCTGGGTGATTTGATAGTGGTACTTACATGAACACATGCACATATATTTTGGTAATACAAAAATAATCAGTTGCATTTATTGTGCTAACTTTTTGGGAATACATCTTCTTGAGAATATTTCCTTCAACTATTTTCATGTTATGAGTAGTTCAGTTCAGTTCAATTCAGTTGCTCAGTTGTATCTGACTCTTTGCAACCCCATGAACCACAGCACACCAGGCTTCCCTGTCCATCATCAACTCCTGGAGTCCGCCCAAACCCATGTCCATTGTGTTGGTGATGCCATCCAACCGTCTCATCCTCTGTCATCACCTTCTCCTCCTGCCCTCAATCTTTCCCAGCATCAGGGTCTTTTCAAATGAGTCAGCTCTCTGCATCAGGTGGCCAAAGTATTGGAGTTTCAGCTTCAACATCAACCTTCCAATGAACACCCAGGACTGATCTTCTTTAGGATGGACTGGTTGGATCTCCTTGCAGTCAAGGGACACTCAAGAGTCTTCTCCAACACCACAGTTCAAAAGCATCAATTGTTCAGCACTCAGCAACTCTCACATCCATACATGATCACTGGAAAAACCATAACCTTGACTACACAGATCTATGTTGACAAAGTAGTATCTCTGCTTTTTAATATGCTGTCTAGGTTGGCCATAACGTTCCTTCCAAGGAGTAAGCATCTTTTAATTTCATAGCTGTAGTCACCATCTGCAGTGATTTTGGAGCCCAGAAAAATAAAGTCAGCCACTGTTTCCAATGTTTCCCCATCTATTTGTCATGAAGTGATGGGACCGGATGCCATGATCTTAGTTTTCTGAATGTTGAGCTTTAAGCCAACTTTTTTCACTCTTCTCTTTCACTTTCATCAAGAGGCTTTTTAGTTCCTCTTCACTTTCTGCCATAAGAGTAGTGTCATCTGCATATCTAAGGTTATTGATATTTCTCTTGGCAATCTTGATTCTAGCTTGTGCTTTTTCCAGCCCAGCGTTTCTCATGATGTATTCTGCATATAAATAAGTAGGGTGACAATATACAGCCTTGACATACTCCTTTTCCTATTTGGAACCAGTCTGTTGTTCCATGTCCAGTTCTAACTGTTGCTTCCTGACCTGCATACAGGTTTCTCAAGAGGCAGGTCAGGTGGTGTGGTATGCCCATCTCTCTCAGAATTTTCCACAGTTTATTGTGATCCACACAGTCAAAGGCTTTGGCATAGTCAATAAAGCAGAAATAGATGTTTTTCTGGAACTCTCTTGCTTTTTCCATGATCCAACAGATGTTGGCAACTTGATCTCTGGTTCCTCTGCCTTTTCTAAAACCAGCTTGAACATCTGGAAGTTCATGGTTCACATATTGCTGAAGCCTGGCTTGGAGAATTTTGAGCATTACTTTACTAGTGTGTGAGATGAGTGCAATTGTGTGGTAGTTTGAGCATTCTTTGGCATTGCCTTTCTTTGGGATTGGAATGAAAACTGACCTTTTCCAGTTCTATGGCCACTGTAGAGTTTTCCAAATTTGCTGATGTATTGCATGCAGGACTTTCACAGCATCATCTTTTAGGATTTGAAATAGCTCAACTGGAATTCTATTACCTCCACTAGCTTTGTTCATAGTGATGCTTCCTAAGGCCCATCTGACTTCACATTCCATGATGTCTGGCTCTAGGTGAGTTTGAATGTTCACACCTTCATGATTATCTGGGTCATGAAGATCTTTTTTGTACAGTTCTTCTGTGTTCTTGCCACCTCTTCTTAATATCTTCTGCTTCTGTTAGGTCAATACCATTTCTGTCCTTTATTGAGCCCATCTTTGCATGAAATGTTTCCTTGGTATCTCTAGAAACTTATTTTGCCAGGTTTTAAAATTTTTCAAGTTTTTTCTTTTTGTACTTTAGTGAGAACTCAGTTTAATGGCAGTTTGACAGCTTTCCTCCTGGTGACAAAATGAAAGTGATCAGATGTACACCAGAGCTTTTAGACTCTGAAATATTCAGTGAAGCTACAGGGAATTCTTCCTGAATACTATATGATTTATCAAAATGACTGCATGTAACAGCCAGATTGTTCATACTAAAACTCCCAGCTTTCTGGATGACATATTTCTTCTTATTTTTCCAAAATGGTTTATAATGCCTCCAATGTGAGGTTTTTGTCTCTTGAGTATTTGTTTATATTATTCTCTGTGCAGATGCCAAAAGGACTGAAGGCAGGATCTTCAGACTCAGAAATCAGGTGGTTCAGTTCCACATAGTTCAGGTCTCTAGTAATTTCTCTAAGACTATGATAGACATACACAGTTGTTACCCATAGAGATAGAGGTAAAAAAAAACTATCCAGTTATATTTGTGATTTGCATTTGGCAATATTACTAGAGGATTGTATAAACTTACTTTATGATTTACAAAAAACCTGTTTCATTCATGTAAGCATTCCAGTTCTAGCACAATTATGCATTTCATATTTCAATAATAAAAAGAGAAAGTGTGAACTGGATTAGAAACACTTTTGTCATCAGATACTCTTAACATCATTTTTAAACACTCTAGTTTCTGCGAAATTTTTGTGAACAAAGTATTGATGTGAAGTCAACAACAGTGTAGAGAGTTTTACAGGGTGTTTTTAATGACTTTATTGTTGTTGTTTAGTTGTTAAGTTGTATCCGACTTTGCAACCTCATGGACTGTAGCACACCAGGCTCCTCTGTCCTCCACTATTTCCTGGAGTTTGCTCAAATTCATGTGCACTGAGTTGGTGATGCTATCTAACCATCTCATCCTCTGCCACCCCCTTCTCCCTTTAGCCTTCAATCTTTCCCAGAATCCCAGGGTCTTTTCCAATGAGTTGGCTCTTTGCATCAGGTGGCCAAAGTACTGGGGCTTCATCTTCAGCAACAGTCTTTCCAATGCTTATTTAGTGTTGATTTCCTATGGATTGACTAGTTTGATCTCGTTGCTGTCCACAGGACTCTCAAGAGTCTTCTCCAGCACCACAATTCGAAAGCAACAGTTTTTCAGTACTCAACCTTCTTTATGGTCCAAGTCTCACATCCTTACATGGCTACTGGAAAAACCATAGCTTTGACTACACACAACTTTGTCAGCAATGTGATATCTCTGCTTTTTAATATGCTGTCTAGGTTTGTCATAGCTTTTCTTCCAAGGAGCAAGCATCTTTTAATTTCATGACTGCAGTCATACTCTGCATTGATTTTAGAGACCAATAAAATAAAATCTGTCAGTGCTTCCACTTTTTCCCATGTATTTGCCATGATGTGATGGGGCCAGATGCCATAATCTTAGTTTTTTTAAATGTTGAGTTTTAAGCCAACTTTTTCATTCTCCTCTTTCACCCTCATCAAGAGGCTCTTTAATTCCTCTTCACTTTCTGCCATTAGAGTGGTATCTTCTGCATATATGAGGTTGTTAATGTTTCTCCTGGCAGTCTTGATTCCAGCTTGTGCTTCATCCAGTCCAGCATTTTGCATGATGTACTCTGCATATAAGTTGAATAATCAGGGTGACAATATACAGCCTTGATGTACTCCTTTCCCAATTTGAACCAGTCCAGTGTTCCATATCCAGTTCTAGCTATTGCATCTTGACCTGCATACAAGTTTCTTAGGAAACAGGTAAGGTGGTCTGGTACTCCTATCTCTTTAAGACTTTTACCTTTCTAATAAACACAGCATTTGAAAGAGAAGGAAGATCTATTAGTTATGAAGATTTCCTCCATTTACACTGTCATCTTAGTATTTTCCCTTCCCATTATGCTGACAGAATTACCACATTAACACTGTAGTCTGCATTATGGGGACACAATTATGGCATTCTATCAGTAAACCATAAAGAAACCCTTCTATTGGTAAAAATATTTACTTACAAATTGAATTTCTTTACTACCTTGTGTATGAAAAATCTATTACATTAAAACAGTGCAAATTACTTCTAAGTTTAATATTCTTTACTGGTGTTTCACTGGGTGATTGTCTCCATAACAAGAATAATGATAATGTCACTTCAGTATATAGTGTCATTTGTATACAGTTTAAAGATGATACATCAATTGTCACATCATCAAAAGGACATATTGTTCTATTTTTTCCTCACCAATATCTCCTACCCTCCTCTAGAGAAATATTTAGTCACACTAGAATACAATAATCATGGATTCTATTGCATTGTGGTCCTTAAGTATTGAAAGTATCTGATTAAAAAAAAATGATCCAGAGGGAGACAGTTTGAGCATTCCAATTTGAAAATAAATGAAAAAGTGTCTCTTTTTTTTTTTTCCATAAAGATAATCCATAGTCATTAAACTGTGGCTTGTACAGTTGCTGCTGATGCTAAGTCACTTCAGTCGTGTCCGACTCTGTGTGACCCCATAGACGGCAGCCCACCAGGCTTCCCCGTCCCTGGGATTCTCCAGGCAAGAACACTGGAGTGGGTTGCCATTTCCTTCTACAATGCATTAAAGTGAAAAGTGAAAGTGAAGTCCCTCAGTCGTGTCCGACCCTCAGTGACCCCATGGACTGCAGCCTACCAGGCTCCTCCATACATGGGATTTTCCAGGCAAGAGTACTGGAGTGGGGTGCCATGGCTTGTACAGTTAGGATGCAACAATTCTTAAAAATCCAGATACACCAACTAGAGTGAAGACAGGTTAAGAGAGACTTCTTTCCTGTGATAATGGTAGCTTAATTCATTCAGTTTTCTATGTCTACAACTGCACTGAAAATGCTCTCTGTAGATGTTTTGGGTTGACAGAATTTCAGAGAAAAATAAATTTGAAAACACTTCACAGTTCATTAGGTGCCTATACTGGAAATTTCCCTCTTACTTTGGTCAGGCATCATGCAGCCCATGTTCTGGTAGATCAAGTTGTGATCTAAAGACAGGTAAAACCACAACGTGGTGACTAACTATTACTCTTGATTTTTTTTCTCATATTGTTGGTATGGTGCTGATCAATTAATAATGCAATGTACCGTTTAAGATTGTGGATTTTCAAGTAAAAAATTCACATAATTGGAACATTACTTAGGAGTAAATGTGATTTGGGAAAATGAGGTTTTATTATAATGCAGTATCTTTACAGTCAAAACTAAGAAATACAATTAAAAATATTTTTAATTTTATTAAGATGCAATGAACATTCTAAAAACATGCACATATATAACATTCTAAAGACATGTACATATTATAAATTCCTTTACTAATATTGACAGTTGCATGCTCTGGAAGTTTCAAACCTGAATGTATTTGTTGTGGTCTAAATTGCTTCTAAATTATTCTATCCATTTTCAAGGCCTCTTATTAAAAAAGTGTTTATCTTATTCTGAGAACAGTGGATGAGCAGAAATATGATACTGCTGACTCTAGCCTAGTTTTCTTTGTAATTGCATTTACCACAAATATAGCGTTTAATACTTAACTAAGTATAATATTGGGTATGTGGGTATACAGAGGTTCAAAAGACAAGACTTTTAAACTTTAAGAATTATAATTCAATAAGAGAGATATACATTTTAAAAAATTAATTCTAACATTATAATAATGGCCCTTACATAATACATGTGAAGGAAATACTTATTTCAGCAGAGGAAATGTACACAAATTTATTCAAGAATAACAGCTGAACTCTGAACTGGAAATTTAGGGAATAATAGATTGGAGGTATGGATAGCTTAGCTGGAGAATACAATTTGGGTGAAGATTCCATGCATAAGAGATATTCAGGCAATCCATGCATAAGAGATGTGACTAACGAATAAATCTAATAAGCAAGGTGTTATAGGAAACTAAGTTGGAAGGATAAATACGAATTTATGAAAGGCTTTAAATGCCATGCATTTCTTTACATTGAAGACAACCTGAAATTTTCAGAGGCAGAGATTAATGATGTGATCACATATCTCTTTTAGAACACTAATATTGCAATAGTTGGTCAAAGGAATTGTAGAGGGGAGAAACCACAGATGAGAAGACACAGCTATGGTTGACAAGATATATTCTAAAACTCTGCTACAGTAGTAGAAATATGGGGGCAGTATATAAATAAGAAGAAGAGTTTGATGATAGAGCTGGAAGAATTTGGTGACTAAGAAAATCTAGCAGTGAAGAAAAGAGGGAAGAAAACAAAATAAAGATTGTTTTTGAGCCAGTTTACCTGGAAAGAAGGACATATTTACTGAGGTGAGAAATGGAAGCTGGGTGTTATTCCTGAGAGTAGGGCCAGGGAAAAATACATCCTTGCCCGGAGTGACCTTTGAAAAATACACACCATACAATATGTACCCAGACAACTCCAAATATAGGTTATCTGAGTCCTGATTTGAGGTTTATATATGAATCTTGCTCCTTGGGTTCTTTATGTATTCTAGATACAAATTCTATAAGATATAGTTTTCAATTTTCTTTCCTCGTCTATGTTTTTATCTTTCACTCCATAATTTTTATTTTTAATTTCATTAACGATGTCTTTTGAGAAGCATAAGTTTTAATTCTGAGGAAGTCTCATTTATCTTTTTTTTGTTTTTCTTTTATGAATTGTGTTTTGGTGTTGTCAGTGAAAACTTTCCCTGACCTAAAATTATAAAGCTTTTCTTCTATGTTTTTTCTATTACAGTTTTAGGTTTTACATTTACAGCTACAATCCATTAACAGTTACAAACAGTGTGAGGTATGGATCTATGTTATATTTTTGCATATGAATATCCAGTAATTCCATTGTCATTTAATTAAAAGACAATGCTTTCTCTAGAGAATTGCTTCTACATCTTTTAAGAAATTTACTTGTCCGTATACGTGCACTTCTCCTTCTGGACCCTCTATCCTGTTTGATCTATTTCTCCATCTTTACAGATACTGCATTACTTCAAATAAGTAACTTTATTAATAGCCTTGAAATCAGCCACTGTGAGCCATTCAACCTTTTTTATTTTTTAAAGATATTTTGGCTGTTCTAAGACTTTTGAGTTTCCAAATAAATTTTAGAAGCAGCCTGGAAATTCCTATGAAAAGCTTGCTGAGTTTTTGTTGTTGCTGTTAACTCGGAGGAGGTGCTTACTGGATACCACAAGATTATACATTTTTGACAAGAATGCTTCTTTCTTTGTGACGGTGTGATCAGTAGGACCTCATAAAGTCTGGATTGTCTGACGCCTAGTGATCCACTGAGATAGAGCTCAAAGTTCAGTGGTTATCAGCCCTGTTCCTCCAACGTAAAGTTATAGTTTCCTCTTTTAAACAGTAAGTAGTAAAGCAATAAGACCTCAGCACTAAGGAAAAATGTCACTTCCCATCAGTGCTTCCTTTATTGGTTTAACCTTTAACAATGTCATTTCGAGTCAACAAAGAAGGCTAAAATTAACAGGTTAGTCTCATTTTGCTTTTTGTTTATTTTTGACCTTCATCTTTCCCTCGTCAGGACTACAATTTCCATGTTAAAGTCAAAAATAATAAGAGATTTGAAGTTATGCTTATGAGGGTTGCACGCTGACTTTGTCACTCTCCCAGTAGTGTTATATTGAACAAGTTACTTGGCATATCTAATCTTTAGTGTCTATATGAGGACAATATATGAAAATATCATCTGATTAAGAGAATATCATTTGATTCCTTTTGTCAGAGGACTGATTAAATGATCACTTTAAATTAATAATCATAGCAGTCTCATTCAAAACAAATACACAAAAATAAGTATGCCTTCTCAAATCCTTACCAAAATCCTGTGAAGGCAGGCCTTAATAAGCCTATTTTGCAAAACAGAGGCTCAGTAAGATTAAACAATTTGCTGAACAATACCTAGCTGCTAAAGGGCTGTGCTGGAGTTCAAGGCAAATTCAGTGCCAGGGAGAATGTTATTTCCATTTTTTAATGTAGCCTATAATGGCCACTTATGAGCCTGAACTTCCTTCACAGGGTCTAGAGTTTGGACCTAAAATATGGTCACGTAGTCTATTGCCTTAGTCGTTTCTGGGAAATTCGGGCTGGAGGAGAGGAAGGGTCATGGTACCTGGACAGTGGAACACTGGGTGTTTGTCACTGATTTATATTTTATTTATTATAAAATCACTTGAAGTTTCGAGATTTCTTTCTATTGAAGGAGTAATAATTTTGCCCTTTCTACTTCAGGGACCTGTAATTGTTCAGTAGGTAACACACTATAATGTAGGGCTTCCCTGGTAGCTCTTTGCAAATTTATGAGCATGTCATTTTAATTCATATACCTACTTTGAAACTTATGTCCTTACAAAATTCAGGTGATATCTGTAATAATGGGAGACTGCAGCTATACTCATGTAATATGTTCCATACAACACTTGCAGTAATAGCGTCATCAAATAGTATGTGACCTTGACATCATGATTTATCAGTTAATGGGAAACTGAAATTAATGTTATTTCTTTAGTACAGGTTATCCTGACTCCTTTACATTTCCATGTGACCTCAGAATATGCAGGATATACTTGTTCACTTAGCCATTTTTGTTTTGATATTTCCTTTTAGGTATCTTTTCTTGGAGAGATTTCTTTATTTGTAATTCTCAAGTTTTGTTTGTGAAGTTTTCATTCACCATTACTAAACAACAAAAGCAAATAAAAAATGACTAGATATCTAAAGTTTAAATATAAATAACCATTGATAATTTGGTCTCTTGAACAGATAGCCACATCTTCTTGACAGGTATGTGTGGCCTGATGGCCCTTCCTGAGTAGTATAGAAGAAAGAATGAGGAGAGGGAAGAAGAAAGAAAGACTGCTGGTGTGCCTAAGCTATTTAATTTGTGACTTATAAAAGAGTTCATATTATATTAGAATGTACTTAATATTTTACAGGTGAATAAAAAATGTTACCATAAATCTTACCACAAACCCAGACCTCCTCTTAAAATAGAATTGCAGCTCTCATCTTTTTCCATTTGTAATTTACTTTCTATGTTTTCTAAAAAAGTCTGGATTTGTGATTCAGTTCTTTCTTACTCACAGTGTGGAATATACGCCAGTCAACCTAATCATACACACTAAATTAAACTTTTAATTTTGGATTAAGTTCAAGACAGAGATAGCTAATCTGAAGATGACATGGCTTTCAAATAGATCAATTGTATAGTAGTTTTAGTCGCTCCATTGTGCCCGACTCTTTGCAACCTCATGGACTGTAACCTGTTAGGCTCCTCTTCCATGAAATTCTCCAGGCAAGAATACTGGAGTGGCTTGCCATTTCCTTCTCCAGGGGATCTTCCTAACCCAGGGATAGAATGCGAGTCTCTCACATTGCAATCATAGGGCAGAAGATACATTTGAAAATCAAATAATATGTAAATTTGGCAAAGTACAGATAATAGAAAATATAAGAAATAGTAAAATGAAAAAGTGCTACTTAATCATCTAATTCGAAATTTTGAGAAAATCACTGTGAAAGTGAAAGGTGGCTTTAGGAGAAAAAAGGAAACATTTTGTAAATGGCAATGTGTTAATCCCAGGATAAATGCTGGACTTGCTTCATTTCAAAAGTACTTATCAACTATATGAATTGAAAAGGTAATTTTTTAATTATTAGAACTCTGCTAAACACCAATACTATAGGAAACACACACATACACACATAATAGATAAGAGAAAGATAATAGATAAGAGAAAGTTTTTTGAGACACAGATAGTTCCAGATGTAGAGGTCAACAGCTTGTGAAAGAAAATCATTTGGGCCCTCAACGAGTGCCACAGATTTGCTTTAAACACTTTCCTTTTATGTGTATATGGCTCATCTTCTAACATTTATATAGTCCATACAAATAGAAAGTAAACTATCTCCTTTCCTCCAAGAACATTTTATAAGAAAGAGTAAAACACAGAAAATTCTATCTCAAATAAATCCATGAACAAACTCTTCTAATATTACATGGTTTGATTGACTGACTCTGTAAATGGTTTGAGCAAATATCCTAAAATTTCTTCTGTATTTCTGCACTTCAGTCATTCTATAATTATGGAAAACTGATGAGAATAATACAATAGCTTATTGAAGTTATGGTTTACCCAAATAATAAAAATAGTGAAGGAAGCATACTTCATATGTTCATGGTCTATGAGGTAGCATATTG
This sequence comes from Bos mutus, assembly GCF_027580195.1. Classification (NCBI taxonomy): domain Eukaryota; kingdom Metazoa; phylum Chordata; class Mammalia; order Artiodactyla; family Bovidae; genus Bos; species Bos mutus. The sequence continues at coordinate 30,500,427 of NC_091625.1, forward strand.
CCTTCAGTATCTTATTACCTGGATAAACCTTACTTTAATAAGTCAGTATATGAGCATATTACTCACTGTATCTATTTTTTTTTCCCAAGGGAAAAATATTGGGATGGCCAGAAGGTGTATCTTAGTTTTTCTTTAATATCTTATGGAAAAACCAGAACAAACTTTTTGGCCAACCCAACATTACTCTACCAGCACTCTATTTAAATTAACCATTGCAATAAGTAAAACATCTGACTGCTTATAAGAAAGGTTCAACAGCCACTGTCATGAAATTCAAAGTCCTACACAGTCTAACCTTAGACTTCTTTCTCAAATTATGTTCTACATCCACATATTCCATCTATTATCCCTTGTTCCCTTCTTCCCAAATACATTTCTAGTCCTCTAGTACTCTTGCCTGGAAAATCCCGTAGATGGAGGAGCCTGGTGGGCTGCAGTCCATGGGGTCATGACTGAGAGACTTCACTTTCACTTTCATGCATTGGAGAAGGAAATGGCAACCCACTCCAGTGTTCTTGCCTGGAGAATCCCAGGGACGGGGGAGCCTGGTGGGTTGCCGTCTATGGAGTCGCACAGAGTCGGACACGACTGAAGTGAGTTAGCAGAGTACTCTATAGCTTTCTCATTGTACCTTTCACAGAAATGAACTTCTCCCGAAGTCTCCTATAAGAAACCCTTATCCTTCAGAACCTCACTCAAATTTAACTGCCTTTATGCTATTACCTTAGTGCAATCCTTTCTTCCATATTTTTGTCTCAGAGTCCTTTGCACTTGTAAAAGAGTGCTTTACTGTGCTCTTTCTATATCATAGTTAGTTACACTTGTTTCCATTAGTATAATAGAACGGGCACCATTTGAGGGTAGAGAATGTCATTTGTGTGAATCTCTCTCCAGTATTTAGCTCAATGCCTTGACCATAGGAGATAGTCAATAACTGAATTTATTGTTGCATATAATTATTCAGATGTTGAATATTTAGTCTTCAGGAAATCTCTTCCTCCATATGACAGTTTCGTTTTTGCACCTTTCTCTATTTGGAAATATCTTTGTTTGAAAATATGTTGAAAGAAATGAGAAGAATCTCATTGTTGAGCAAGAAAACATGTTGTTGTTCAGTCACTAAGTTGTCTGACTCTTTGCAACCCCATGGACTGTAGCACAGCAGGCTCCTCTGTCCTCCACTGTCTCCTGGAGTTTGCTCAAGTTCATGTCCATTAAGTCAGTGAAAATATAGAAGACTGCAAAGAAAAGTTTATTTGGAGTCTTAAGAATTACAATTCAGGAGACAGATTCAGGTAAAACCAAAAGAATATTTCGGGGAAGAGAAAGAGTAAGGGACTTAGAAAGGCAAAAATCATAAGCTTGTTAAAGCTGTCTGACAAGAATTATGATTGACTCTGACACAAGAAAGGAAATATTTATCTTTAAGGGATGGATTGTCAGGATTATTTAGGTTAAAGTTCCAATAAACATCTGGAGTTTCTGAAACATTGGGCAGACAGTGTTCTGGATGCCTGCGCTAAGACGAAAAATGGTCAAAGGTCAGATTCCATCCCAGCTGATGTGGAGTCACACTGCCTCAACAGCCTCCTGGCTCCATTTTAGAGGACTCTCTTAGCAATATAAACTCTATTTTGATTTTCTTTCACACCATGAAAATAATTTTAGTTATATGCACAAATAAAATGTTTAATTAGAGATTAGATTTGACAGGTTATAGAATGAAAAATTGGATTATCTATAAATTACATATAATTCTGGGTTATAATTTAGTCTTGCTGAAAGACAGACTTGCCTTTGTTTACAGCTCCTAGAGCTAACCTGTTTTTAGCTCGTGGGAAGTAACCCAAATGATAAGAGTATCTTTGTTATTCCTGTTTTTCATCATGCAATCCAAAAGATGACTCAGAGTGGGGCCATACATAATCGATAATCTTAGGGAGCTGGCTCTTCCAAAGTCACCCATCATGTGATTGGAGGTTTGGGGATTTTGCCATGTGAAGACAGCCTAGGTCTTCTGGAGGAGTTGAAGGTATGGTTCTAGAGATTGAGTCCAGCCTCATGAATAGGTCACTCAATTCAGGTTCCAGACATAAGCATGGATATCTAGAACTTCTTGAGTTGGTAATAATTCATACGTATTATCATGTACACATGTGGTTTCTTGACAGAAGCTTCGTGTTTGGAATCCTCCAAGATTCTAGCCTATGCATCTCTTCCAAAGTCTGATTCTAATTTAAATCTTTTTCCTGCGATCAATGTTTCCTTAACTCTCAATTTGGCAAACTACAGGTAAATTTTGTAACAACAGAGCATTTCTAAATTTTAAAGATACAAGATTTTATCATTTGTTCCCCCTATTCTGCTCATTTCTTAGGACCTTGTTCTATAATTTATCTGTCGATACATGCACATGTCCATCTCATTAATGTTCATTTCCTTGTCAAATGCCTAACTCAAAGTAGTGTCAATAAATGTTTACTAAAATGAATGAATTATCGAATATCTGAAATGGCACAATTTTAAATCAACTTAATACTGCTGCACTTAGGCTCTATCATTAGCATAGGATGTTGAGATCTTGTGAATTTCACTCCCAAAATGCTCTCTCTTAAATAAATAAAAAAATTTTAATACTACTATAGTAAAGTAATGCTCAAAATTCTCCAAGCCAGGCTTCAGCTATATGTGAACCGTGAACTTCCTGATGTTCAAGCTGGTTTTAGAAAAGGCAGAGGAACCAGAGATCAAACTGCCAACATCCAGTGGATCATGGAAAAAGCAAGAGAGTTCCAGAAAAACATCTATTTCTGCTTTATTGACTATACCAAAGCCTTTGACTGGGTGGATCACAATAAACAGTGGAAAATTCTGAGAGAGATGGGAATACCAGACCACCTGATCTGCCTCTTGAGAAACCTGTATGCAGGTCAGGAAGCAACAGTTAGAACTGGACATGGAACAACAGACTGGTTCCAAATAGGAAAAGGAGTATGTCAAGGCTGTATATTGTCACCCTGCTTATTTAATTTCTATGCAGAGTACATCATGAGAAACGCTGGACTGGAAGAAACACAAGCTGGGATCAAGATTGCCAAGAGAAATATCAATCACCTAAGATATGCAGATGACACCACCCTTAGGGCAGAAAGTGAAGAGGAACGCAAAAGCCTCTTGATGAAAGTGAAAGTGGAGAGTGAAAAAGTTGGCTTAAAGCTCAATATTCAGAAAACGAAGATCATGGCATCCGGTCCCACCACTTCATGGGAAATAGATGGGGAAACAGTGTCAGACTTTATTTTTCTGGGCTCCAAAATCACTGCAGATGGTGACTGCAGCCATGAAATTAAAAGACGCTTACTCCTTGGAAGGAAAGTTATGACCAACCTAGATAGCATATTCAAAAGCAGAGACATTACTTTGCCAACAAAGGTTCATCTAGTCAAGGCTATGATTTTTCCTGTGGTCATTTATGGATGTGAGAGTTGGACTGTGAAGAAGGCTGAGCACCGAAGAATTGATGCTTTTGAACCATGGTGTTGGAGAAGACTCTTGAGAGTCCCTTGGACTGCAAGGAGATCCAACCAGTCCATTCTGAAGGAGATCAGCCCTGGGATTTCTTTGGAAGGAATGATGCTAAAGCTGAAACTCCAGTACTTTGGCCACCTCATGCGAAGAGTTGACTCATTGGAAAAGACTCTGATGCTGGGAGGGATTGGGGGCAGGAGGAGAAGGGGACGACAGAGGATGAGATGGCTGGATGGCATCACTGACTCGATGGACGTGAGTCTGAGTGAACTCTGGGAGTTGGTGATGGACAGGGAGGCCTGGCATGCTGCCATTCATGGGATCGCAAAGAGTCAGACTCGACTGAGTGACTGATCTGATCTGATCTGATCTGATAGGGATAATCGGAGAAGGCAATGGCACCCCACTCCAGTACTCTTGCCTGGAAAATCCCATGGATGGGGGAGCTTAGTAGGCTGTAGTCCATGGGGTCGCTAAGAGTCGGACACGACTGAGCAACTTCCTTTTCACTTTTCACTTTCGTACATTGGAGAAGGAAATGGCAACCCACTCCAGTGTTCTTGCCTGGAGAATCCCAGGGGTGGGGGAGCCTGGTGGGCTTCCTTCTATGGGGTCTCACAGAGTCGGACACGGCTGAAGTGACTTAGCAGCAGCAGCAGCATAGGGATAATTATCATCTTTTAATTAAGAGGACATTGATTTGGGATTTAGAATTGGGAATATACTGAGCTCTGCTTAGCTGTGCAGCTCTGAGGAAATCACTTTTCTCATTTAAATTCTTATTTCCTTATCTGGAGAAAGAGGAATTAAGTTTTAGTTTCCTGTTGTTATAAAATGTAATCTTTTTAAAGTTTGAAAGATATTAATATTCCATTTCATGTCTCCTAACTACTAACAGTGTAATTATAATATATGCATTAATGAATATGTATCTTTAATGTGCATATATATGTACCAAGATTTAATGCATATGCATTTATATGAAAATAATTTATTTATCATGTGTATGCAGTTGCTCAATCATGTCCTACTCTTTGGGGCTCCATGGACTGTAGCCAGCCAGGCTCCTCTGTCTTTGGAATTTCCCAGGCAAGAGTACTGGAGTGAGTTGCCATTTCTTCCTCCAGGTATCTTCCTGACCCAGGGACTGAACCCTTGTCTTCTGTGTCTCCTGCTTTGGCAGGCAGGTTCTTTACCACTGAGCTAAGAAGCCCCAGTTTATTTCTTGGTGTTGTTTAAATACTTTAGTGAGGGTAGGTAATGGGTAGAATATTTATCAGATCTGATCAAGGGTGATTGAACATAACATTTTCTGATGACCTCTCTAAAAGTGTATGAAACTTAAGGGAAAATTTCCCCATCCGAAAAAAAAAAAAAATATGACTAAGGCCTTTTATTAGAGAATTATTAAATTAAATTCAGCTGTAGATGAATTGTAATTCCTAATAATGTAAACTTTGAACATATTTGAGAGCACAACACCTAGTTTCTATTCCCATGTATTATAATACCTATTCATTTATTCACTTACTCATTCATACATTTATTTATTCGTACACTCGACAAAAATATATCAAGCATCCGTTGTACCTCAGGTGTTATGCTAGGTAGTGAGGTTACAGAGGTAAATTAGATGGTCTATAGCTTCAGGAAGTAACCAAGTTGCAGCTCACTTTATTGACTTTTGTTATGTTTAGATACATAAAGGATAGCCTGTACAAATGCAAATAAAGCCCACTTTAGAATCTGCAGCCTCTGTGAGCAGTCTGTGGGAGGAAAGACTGAGAGGAAATGTACAGAATAACAAAGTTGACTTCCCACTGCAAGACTCAGAAATAGAGTTTTGGAGAAGGCAATGGCACCCCACTCCAGTTCTCTCACCTGGAAAACCCCATGGACGGAGGAGCCTGGTGGGCTGCAGTCCATGGGGTCGCTAAGAGTCGGGCACGACTGAGTGACTTCACTTTCACCTTTCACTTTCAAGCATTGGAGAAGGAAATGGCAACCCACTCCAGTATTCTTGCCTGGAGAATCCCAGGGATGGGGGAGCCTGATGGGCTGCCGTCTCTGGGGTCACACAGAGTCAGACACGACTGAAGCGACTTAGCAGCAGTAGCAGCAAGGTTGCTTAAATCTTTAGTCATCAATAAATATTACATATGTGGACAGTATCTGTAGGAGACAAAGTTAAAATGCAAGTATATTGCTTATGTATGTATAATTCATGAGAGTAGTTCTCCAAATGACCTTTAGTAAAATCTAATGAATTAAGATAATTTACCTGCTGACTTCTTAGACCCTGAATGTGTGCTGTAGGATGTATAAGCTCCAGCACAGGAGCAAATAAATGCAGACAGAGACTAGCTGAAGTAGACGTGAGGAATGTGGGAAGGCAATAACCCCCAAAACATCTACTTCTGTTTGCCTAAGGCCTCCCCTCACAACTGATATCAATCTGTATAGTTAGGGAAGTGAATGACACATAGCAGAAACAAGTGTTGGATTTTTAATAGCATTAGATTTTTCCACCTTCTCTCAGAGATACTTAGATTCCAGTTTCTAAGTTAAATATGTAATGACACTTTTTTTTTTTGAAACAAACAGTATTTGCTCATGTTGCGTGAGTCACGCTAAGTCTCTTCAGTGATGTCCGACTCTTTGTAACCCTGCGGACTGAGCCTGCCAGGCTCCTCTGTCCATGGGATTCTCCAGGCAAGAACACTGGAGTGAGCTGCCGTGATTTTTCACAAGTTGAAAGCCTGTATATGAATAAATGTTTTTTAGAGTTTTATACCCCACTCCAGTACTATTGCCTGGAAAATCACATGGACAGAGGAGCCTGGTAGGCTGCAGTCCATGGGGTCGCTAAGAGTAGGACACGACTGAGCGACTTCATTTTCACTTTTCACTTTCATGCATTGGAGAAGGAAATGGCAACCCACTCCAGTGTTCTTGCCTGGAGAATCCCAGGGATGGTGGAGCCTGATGGGCTGCCGTCTATGGGGTTGCACAGAGTCGGACACGACTGAAGCGACTTAGCAGCAGCAGCAGCAGCAGAGTTTTATATCTATTATAGCACTCCAAGCCCAAAACACATATAGCTAAAGACTTTGAAAAATATTTGAGTTACATGAAAAGATTTGGCTAACTGGTATTTGAATGGCCATGAAGTCAAATATTAGCAAATTATAAAACATATATGGAAATATTTTTTAAAGAAGGAAAGAAAAGTATAGGGTGTAAAGGGTAACCAGATACATAAGACCTTTACATAGCTTTATGAAAGTTTTAGTTGTTATCAAAAGTTCCACAAATATAATTACATTTGTATAATTATATATACACATATATAATTATATGTAATTAATACATATATAATTATAATTATATTTGAGAATATATTAACAATATTTACTAAACTATATGTTTTTATAAGAAGATGACACAAGAAGATAAGCCCTCTTTTATCTCATTTAATATGTAGTATGGAAGCTGTGTGGGTCACAATAAACTGTGGAAAATTCTGAAAGAGATGGGAATACCAGACCATCTGAAATGCGTCTTGAGAAACCTATATGCAGATCAGGAAGCAACAGTTAGAATTGGACGTGGAACAACAGACTGGTTCCAAATAGGAAAAGGAGTCATCAAAGCTGTATATTGTCACCCTGCTTATTTAACTTCTATGCAGAATACATCATGAGAAACGCTGGGCTGGAAGAAGCACAAGCTGGAATCAAGATTGCTGGGAGAAATATCAATAATCTCAGATATGCAGATGACACCACCCTTATGGCAGAAAGTGAAGAGGAACTCAAAAGCCTCTTGATGAAAGTGAAAGAGGAGAGTGAAAAAGTTAGCTTAAAGCTCAACATTCAGAAAATGAAGATTATGGCATCCAGTCCCATCACTTCATGGGAAATAGATGCTGAAACAGTGGAAACAGTGGCAGACTTTATTTTTGGGGGCTCCAAAATCACTGCAGATGGTGACTGCAGCCACAAAATTAAAAGATGCTTACTCCTTGGAAGGAAAGTTATGACCAACCTAGATAGCATATTCAAAAGTAGAGACATGGCTATGTTTTTTCCAGTGGTCATGTATATGGATGTGAAAGTTGGACTGTGAAGAAGGCTGAGCGCCAAAGAACTGGTGCTTTTGAACTGTGGTGTTGGAGAAGACTCTTGAGAGTCCCTTGGACTGCAAGGAGATCCAACCAGTCCATTCTAAAGGAGATCAGTCCTAGGTGTTCTTTGGAAGGAATGATGCTAAAGCTGAAACTCCAGTACTTTGGCCACCTCATGTGAAGAGCTGACTCATTGGAAAAGACTCTGATGCTGGGAGGGATTGGAGGCAGGAGGAGAAGGGGATGACAGAGGATGAGATGGCTGGATGGCATCACCGACTCAATGGACATGAGTTTGAGTAGACTCCGGGAGTTGGTGATGGACAGAGAGGCCTGGTGTGCTGCGATTCATGGGGTCACAAAGAGTCAGACACGACTGAGCGACTGAACTGAACTGAACTGATGGGAGCATAAATACACTGACTTATTTTGCATTAGGAAATGCTGAAGGGAAAAAAGTCAGTTTCTTCCGTAGCGCAGAAAGGATTTTTGCTTGTCTCAACAAGAATCAGCCATCTGTAACTGCTTCGGGGTTAAAGACTGGTTTACCTAAATCCAGAAGTATTCACTCCTTGGTGAGAGGAAATAATCATGTTTTGGTTGCCTTTACTGAACCAAATATTTAGAAGCAGCTCCATGATCACAGAACATAATTCCTTTTATTTACCACACATAAATATATACGGTGTACTGGAGAAGGGAATGGCTACCCACTCCAATATTCTTACCTGGAGAATCCTATGGACAGAGGAGCCTGGCAGGCTACAGTCAGACATGACTGAGCAGCTAACACTCAATTTCATACAAAGTAATATGCAAGTCATTAGTCCCTTTTCTTTATAACAGGGTAAAATTTTAAATTTGTTGCTTTTGAAATTTTTTTAAAAAGTATTTATTATTTGTTTTTGGCTGTGCTGGGTCTTCATTGCTGAGCAGGCTTTTCTCTAGTTGGGGAAACTAGTTAGAGCTGCTGCTGCTGCTGCTCCTAAGTCTATGCTCTAGTTAATGGTGCATGGGCTTCTCTTTGCAGTGGCTTCTCTTGTTGCAGAACATGGGTCCAGGGTTCTTGAGCTTCTGTATTTGCAGGACATGGGTTCATTAGTTGCAGCTCCTGGGCTCTAGAGCACAAGCTTAACAGTTGTGGTACGAGGGCATAGTTGCTCTGCAGCACATGGATCTACCCAGACCAGAGATCCAACCATGCCTTCTGCATTGGCAGGCAGATTCTTTACCACTGAGCCACCAGGGAAAGCCTAAAGTTTGTTGCTTTCTAAAACCATGGCTTTTAGAAATTTGACAAAATGGAAAGTACTTGATAATTATTTTCATCATCTAGATTCAAGATACACATAATGTATTTTAATAATTTAATTTCTCTAGTTGGACTAATTAAATAAGAAGTAAAACCTTTATATAGTCATTGAATTGGATTCTGTTAGGCTACAAAATAAAAACTTGTAAAAATAACCTGAGAGAACTTGACCTCTCAGATATTTTTGTTGACCTGTGTAACATGGTAAATTTTATTCTAAAACTGTGTCTTCTGTTTTTGATTTTAATATTGATATTATGTGAAATCTAGAGAAACAGGATGTTAAGAGATTTCATTACCTGCTATTACTCAGTGAGCTAAGACAAGTCATTTAAACTCTTTCAATTTGAGTTTCTTTATTTATAAAAATGTCTACCTGACAGGTTTATTATGAGTAGCATAAGAAATAAATGGAAAATAACTTAAAAATATAACAAAACAGAAACAGATTTACATATACACAGAACAAACTAATGGTTGCCAGAGAGTAGTGGGGATGGACAAAATGGGTACAGGGGCTTCACAGGTACAAACTACAAGTTACATATTAATAATAAATAAGTCACAGGGATGTGACAGGGACTATAGTCAGTAATGTTATAATAACCTTGGTGCATAATCTGTAAATTATTGAACAAGTGTGTTGTACTCTTGAAAATAATATAATATTGTATTATACTGAAACTTCAATAAAAACAAACAAAAAACACCCTCTTGAAGAGTTTCTGTAGAAATTAAGCTGATAATCTCCAGGCAGGCCGTGTTCCTGTTCTAATTTGATGGAAGAATGTTACGTATATACCTGTCTATGCCTGTTGAACAAATGTTACTTATTCTGTCAGTCAAGATTTGACAAGAATTCTGTCTTAGAAAATTCAAGTTTAATCTCTCTGTTGAGCTCCTGTTCACAGACCTATCTCCATAATTTACAGTGCTTTTAATGTTGCTTCCTGCCTGCCTTTTTACTGGAAATGAAATAAATAGAAATGCAATAAATATCTAAAAGGATACGATAAGGAAGAAAGGATAAAATGGTAACATACTATCAGGCAAATGCAAACTCTGAGTCAGCAACGTCTTTTAAGTTGAAGTAACTATGTAAGTGGCTATGAGATTTCCTCTGAAATGGAGGGAGAGGCTGTGGTTGAAGTGCATAGTAAAGATCCAAGGCATCGAGGCTGCCAGCTCTTACCCTTCCACTCACAAATAGCCTAAGACTCTCCAACCCACAGAGGACTGGACTCTAAGCAGCTTAGGCAGGTCCCATTGAGCCTTCCTTGGCAGTTCTAACAATTCAAAGACATTTCCAAAATACCTTTTGCATGGAACAGGACACTGCCAAGGGCACAGTGGAAAGACATGGGATATATATATATATATATATATATATATTTATATATATTTATATACATATTTTCCCTTTTTTGGTGGGGAAAATTTTAGAGTAGGCTGAGATAAGTTATTAGAATAAAAAATAGATTATTCATTAATTTGTGAGGAAAAAAAGACTATGGGAAATCAGAATGTAGGAAAAGTACAACAATTGGACAAACTGCAGAATCTGCCTGAATCTGCCTGTAGAATACAGAATATGCTCATCCATGTACAGACTAAAAGTACACAGTCTCTGACCACTGTGTCAGACTCCTATATGTTTGAATGTTTACACCAACTTATGTCCATGCCCCTATATTCATGTTCCCACCCAGGAGTCCCAGCCCGCTGCCTAGTGATGGTCCTTATAACCAGGATCTGGAAGGAGCTCTCTCCTGCCCTGAGTGAACTGGATCTGGCGGAACAGGAAAATCAAAGCTCCACTCAATCCCAGATCTGAACCCGCCTGCATGACAGCGCAGACAAACCTCCCAAGAAGCCCAGGTCAGTGTAATTACACCCAATCACTTCTCTCTTTTTCTAGCTCAGGATTTCTAGGTTGTCCTTCCTAAACTAGACCATCAAAGATGAAGGGGAAGGGGAGTACCACAGTCGTCTGATTGTTGGCAGAACCCAGTCTGAGATCCATCATGTGATGATTTTGAGAACCAACTTTATATATGTTTTCCAGTTTTCCGGGGTAGAAAGTTGTGGTCTTTCTCCCCACACACCCCACCCTAGCCTTTAGGCACTCGCACTTGCATTCTCTGGCCGTGGGGCTCACTCTTAGAGTAATCCTCTCAATCTACTAGCCAGTTACTTAACCAGACACACCATCCCTAAGCAAACAAAACAAAAATCCACTTGTGAGATTGAATAAAAGTGTCTCTAGGTGCCTTGTCTTTGTGATATGTGGGTATTCTGAAGTGAATGGCACAGAAGGAGCCTTTCTTGTCCAGATCTAAGGTCAGTGGTATTGCAGCAGAGCATTCATCTTAGTTTCATTTTGTTTTTTTGCCTTGTCTTATAATGCTGATTTATTTTCAAGAAGCCTTGTCGTGAAAATGAAGAATGTATTTGGTCCCTTGAAAAAAGTTGCTTTATTCTAAACATTCTCTTACAAGGCAAGCCTGCAGATTTAATGCCCTTGTTTTTTATTATTTGAGGTCAAAAAGAAATTGCTATAAGAAAGTGGAACTAAGCAATGTCAAACTGTTATCAAATCCTAATTCCATGTTTGAGTTTGGAGATCTTAGATAACCAATGGTAATAGAAAGGAAACTCTCCTGTCCATTTTTAATAGTGAGTATTCTAAATACAGAATTTTAATATCATTGCTCATCTTTCTCCCTTGTATCTACCAGTACTGAAGAAACACTTATAAAGAAGGAAATATTTGTGGAAACCTACCGTAATTTTTATAATAAGTTATAGTTAGAGCTTTTACCACTATTTCATAACAGAATTTCTTTCCATAAAATTTATAGTGTTTCATATAAATATAAGGGAAATGGTAAGTAGAATGCTCTTTCTTGAGCTTTTTGTTCCTAAATTCTACTACTTCATGGTGAATTTTGCTGTATTTTAGTGTTTACAATTTTTTTTTTTTTAATTGTAAAAGGACATTTAACATGAGATCTACTCTCACCAACATTTTAAATGCACAATACACAATTGTTAAATATAGGTACAATGTGGTACAGAAGATTTCTAGAGTTTATTTGTGTTGCATAACTGAAACTTTATACATTTCGATCAACTCCCTATTTCCTCTTCCCACTTGCTCCTGTAGAGGAATGTTATACTCTGTTTCTATGAGTTTGACTATTTAAGATACCTCACCTAAATAGAACGATGATGTATTTGTTCTTCTGTGATTGGCTTACTTCATTTAGTATACTGTCTTCCAGGTTCATCCATGTTGTTGCAAATGGCAGGATCTCCTTTTTAAAGGCTGAGTAATATTCCATTCTGTATATAAATATATCATTTTTTGTTAATCCGTTAATCCATCAAAGGACATTTAGGTAACTTCCAAATCTTGGCTTTTGTGAATAATGCTGTAATGAATATTGGTGTGCAGATATAAGTTTGAGATCCTGATTTTGACTCCTTTGTATATATACCCAGAAGTAAGATTTCAGGATGATATAGTAGTTCTGTTTCTAATTTTTTAGTAACTTCTATACTCTTTTCTCGGAGAAGGCAATGGCACCCCACTCCAGTACTCTTGCCCGGAGAATCCTATGGACGGAGGAGCCTGGTAGGCTGCAGTTGTGGGGTCGCTAAGAGTCGGACACGACTGAGAGACTTTACTTTCACTTTTCACTTTCATGAATTGGAGAAGGAAATGGCAACCCACTCCAGTGTTCTTGCCTGGAGAATCCCAGGGACGGGGGAGCCTGGTGGGCTGCTGTCTATGGGGTCACACAGAATCGGACATGACTGAAGTGACTTAGCAGCAGCAGCAGCATACTGTTTTCTATAGCAGCTTGATCATTTTATATTTCCACCAAAAATGTACAAGGGTTTCCTTTTCTCCACATCCTTTTCAGTATTTGCTATGCTTAGATTTTTCAATAAGAGACATCCTGTCAGGTATGAGATGATATATCTCTGTAGCTTTGACGTTCATTTCTTTGATGAGTAGTGATGTTTAGCATCTTTCATATACCTCTTGGCTATTTGTGTGTCTTTGGAGAAATATCTGCTCAACTCTTTCACCCATTATTAAGTTAGTTTTTTAAATTTCTTTTTATTAGTGAGTTTTTGGAGTTCTTTATATGTTCTGCATGGTGGTAATGGTTTAGCCACTAAGTCACATCTGACTCTTACACCCCATGGACTGTAGCCGCCAGGTTCTTCTGTCCATGGGATTTTCCAGGCAAGAATACAGGATTGGGTTGCCTTTTCCTTCTCTGGGAATCTTCCTGGCTGAGGGATCAAACCTACATCTCCTGCACTGTGGGCAGTCTCCTGCGTAACAGGCAGATTCTTTACCTCTGAGCTACCTGGGAAGCCCATGTTTCTCATAGGAAACCCTGATTAGATATATGGTCCACAAATATTTTCTCCCATTCTTTTAATTATGTTGATTATTTCCTTTGTTGTGCAGAAGATTTTTAATTTGATGTAGTCCTACCTGTCCATATTTGCTTTTATTGCCAGTGCTTTTTTTGTCATAGCCGAAACATCATTGCCAAGATCAATGTCATGAAGTTTTCCCTCTCATGTTTTCTACTGTGAGTCTTACAGTTTCAAGTCTTGAGTTTAATCTTTAACCCATTTTGAATTAATTTTTCATGTATGGTGTACAATATGGATTGAATTTCATTCTTTTTCATGTGAATGTCCAGTTTTTCCAGCACCTTTTGTTGTAGAGATTGTCCTTTCTCTATTGTATATTTTTGGCACCTTGTGGAAGATCAGTTAGCAATATATGTGTGGGTTTTTTTTTGGGTTCTCTATTCTGTTCTATTGGTCAACATGTCTATTTTTATGCAAATGCTATGCTGTTTTAAATACTGTAGCTTTGTAATAAAATTTGAGATCAAAAAGTTGGAGGCACCATACTTTCTGATTTCAAAATATGCTTTATAATTTATGTAGGCAAATATACAAATTCTCTGGGATTTACTAACACTGAGAATGTCTACAGAGTTTTGAACTAAATATTGGAAAGAGTAAAATAGAATAGCAGTTGTTTTCAACAAAGTCATTCTAAGTTCAACATATTTTCTTATCACCAATTTCTCAAGATTTTCCAAATGTATAATAAAACAAACAGTGGGCTTTATAAATTTACTTTTTAAAGTATATGCTCTTTTCATAGTAGGCTGTGTTTATTCTAAGACTGAGGAGTTAGGGACTTCCTTGGGTGTCCCATGGTTAAGTTTCTGCTTCCAAGGCAGGGGGCATGGGTTCAATCCTTGGGGGGACCTAAGATCCCACATACTGTGTGGTATGGCCAAAAATTTTTAAAAAAACATAAGGATGTTTAAAGTATCTTTTAAAAAAGACTGAGATGTTCCTTTGGGTCAATGCATAAATGAGAAGGCTCTATCCCATATATTGGGTTATATTAATGGTTTATAGCCACATTAATCTTTAAGTTGAGTTCTGAATTTTGTCATTTGGAAGTAAATGCTCTCTAAAGACATCATCATCAAGAAATAACTAAGAAATTGTTAGAACTGAAGGCTGTTTTCTGAAGCAATGAAGCACCTTTCATTATGAACAATCTAAAAATTGCAGACTATTTCATATTTACCTGTTGATACATTTTAATGAATGTAATTTGAGCAGCAGGAGGCCTTTAAACTTATACATTTACCTGAAATCTTGACCACAATATGCAATGTCAAAATGAATATAATGTTTTAAATAAATCTTTCTACAACTTAAACCTGTCATTTTCTCAGGTTTATATTTGCTGTTATATAAGTTGCTCCTATCTTGCTAAAATGAGTCAGTTCCTCTGCCTGCTAACTGCCAGTGTTAGAACTTGAGTGTTTGGGTCTTTTTGTTTGTTTGTTTGTTTAAGGTACCAGTTTATGTCATTGTAAAACTAAGTATACATATGTACTATAGTAATGAGAATTTTTCTATAAATATGTGCTGTGTCTAGGAGATCCTTCCATTTGCCCCAAAGTATTCACTTATTTGAGATGATTACCTTTCTGCCTTTATAGATCTACCCTACCATTTTCTGCTTTCAAATTCAGATTACATCTTTTTCAGTTCTCATAATCAGAGACATAAAAATATCTCTAGTTTTCTGTTGCAATTCCACTTTTTCATTTTATTTCTCTGGCAATGACTAACATTTTTTTAAATGTTTATCTGCAGTTCTTTCACTTTCTACTGATAAGAATATATATGTATTAAAACCCAGTTGTGGAAAAACCACAAAATTTTCCTCCAAGTTTGAAATTAATTGTTAAACAGTTTATAAGTTAATTAAACATTTTTAAATGTATTGATATGAAGATTGTGTTTCAGTGTTCCTGACATTGTTTTGCTCTCACCTTTGGCCACATCATTCTACTAAGATTCTTCAATATATCTTTCCTTGTTTCTAAATTTGGTCCAAGCTTTTCACTGAAATCCTCAGATTTCTTTATCAAAACTACATATTAATGCTCTGAATTTTTTCCATAATTTCTGTGTAAAACTTTTTACACTTATTGTAGGGAATCAAAAGTGACCACTGACCATCATGTTCCTATGTGACTCTTTACATGAGCAACAGTGTTGTCTCATGAGGATGCTCTAGGTTCCAATAAATAAATTTAAAGATGAATTTAAAGATGCACTATTTATGGCCAATTCCTACTTTTACCCTTATCTTTATCCCACTGAGATTATGGATCATCTTTGCAGAACCACCCATAGATTTTTAGTTTCTACCTACATGTGGCATATAGAATTTGTCATAGTCATTTTGCCTGGCTCTGAATTCCATTTTGCAGTTGTAAACTGATCATCAATATGCATCTTAGAATTCTGTTGTTTTTGATTAAACAGATAAACACATCTAATGTGACAGAAATTAAATTATGAGAAATTTTTTTTTTTCTAGGTTCATCATAAGAAATGTAGTAGTTCATAAAATAGAAAAAGCAAGAAAAAGTTCAGCACTTTGAACTTAATGTAGTGATTGAAATGGAAAGCCATGTAAAACCTCCAAGGATGTGTTCTTCCAAGAAAGGCAGAGAATTGTGGAGACACTTTACATGATGGGATGTATAAGTAGGGCCCTGGAGGTCCAGATGTGAAAGCAAACTACTGGAGTTAAGCACTTAGCTGAAAATTGCTTTCTGCCATCTGAGCTGGAAGCAATCAGAAGCCAGGCATGAAGGATTAAAGTGAAATACTTTAGGTGTATACTTGGCTTCTAAAGATTGGAATTTTATTTTTCTTCTTTTAATGCCCAGGCTAACACCTGACTCTCTTCACAATATGCAGAATTAAAGTGTTCCCATGATAACTTACTTTTAAAAATCAGGAAAAAAGAATGTATTAACACTAAAAAGCAACTCTCCAGAACTTTTTGGGCTGCTGTAGAAATGTAGTGTAATGCTGGAAAATTTTTATTTGAAGGATCATACCCCTAGAAGATTTCTGGGATATTTGTTCCCAAACGGTCATGTGATAGATAAGAAAAAATGAGGCATGGAAAAGGGAATTAACATCCCTGATATAGGAGGTTCTTTCATTAATCTTCTGTCATTGCCTTTAATTCTGTGGCCATACCAATTCAGACAATATAATTAGGGGAGAAAAATAATTACTGGATCAGATGTCCCAGTTATCATTAAGGTTGTGATTTACAGTTTGAAAACAAGTCATTTTACTCTTAAAAAACTGTAACCAGATGATATTGATTTAAATAATTTCACCTTATCAACGATTTGTCGTTGTTCAGTCACTCAGTTGTGTCTGACTCTTTGCAAGTTGTGTCTGACTCTTTGCAACCACATGGACTGCAGCACGCCAGGTTTCCCTGTCCCTTACCAACTCCTGGAGTTTGCTCAAACTCATGTCCATTGAGTTGGTAATGCCCTCCAGCCATCTCAACCTCTGTTGTCCCCTCCTCCTCCTGCCTTCAATCTTTCCTAGCATCAGGGTCTTTTCTAATGCATTGGCTCTTTGAATCAGGTGGCCAAGGTATTGGAGCTTCAGCTTCAGCATCAGTCCTTCCAATGAATATTCAGGGTTGATTTCCTTTAGGATGGACTGGTTTGATCTCCTTGCATTCCAAGGGCCTCTCAAGAATCTTCTGCAACACTGCAGTTCAAAAGCATCAATTATTCAGCACTCAGCCTTCTTTATGGTCCAGCTCTCACATCCATACATGACTACTGGAAAAACCATAGCTTTGACTAGATAGACCTTTGTTGGCAAAGTAATATTTCTGCTTTTTAACATGCTGTCTAGGTTGGTCATAGCTTTTCTTTCAAGAAGCAAGTATCTTTTAATTTTATGGCTACAATCACCATCTGCAGTGATTTTGGAGCCCAAGAAATAAAGTCTGTAACTCTTTCCATTGTTTCCCCATCTATTTGCCATGAAGTGATGGGACTGGATGCTGTGATTTTCATTTTTTGAATGTTGAGCTTTAAGCTGGTTATAATTCTTTTTTGGCACTTTTTTTTTTTAAATCAGCTTTTTCACTCTCCTCTTTCACTTTCATCAAGACGCTCTTTAGTTGCTCTTCACTTTTTGCCGTAATGGTGGTGTCATCTGCATATCTGAGCTTGTTGATATTTCTCCTGGCAATCTTGATTTTAGCTTCTGCCTCATTTAGCCTGGCATTTCTCATGATGTACTCTGCATATAAGTTAAATAAGCAGGGTGACAATATACAGCCTTGATGTACTCCTTTCCCAGTTTTGAACCTATCAACAATAGATTCTTTCTCCTGAAGCTTTCAATTTTTCAAATCCATTTTTTTTTGTCAATATACAATAAAAAATCTACAATATAATTGGACAGTTGAAATTCTCTTATTAATGCTTTGTTGTATGTATTAGACTTTCCAAAGACATCTGTCACTAATTTATAATAGGAATGAGTATCATTTAGTGGACATTAATGGAAAGCACTTTGCTAACATTTTCTAATTTGTTTCAATAATCAAATAAAGTGGGCATGATATTTTCCAGTTTCCTGGTCAGGACACTGAGGCTTGGAGAGATGATATACATTAACTTATTTACAGCCACACAGTATTGGTAGGCCTCTATCTTTTGGAAACCCTGTACTCCTTCCTTTTAAGGGGTACTATCCTACTATTTCACGTGACTTGGATGAAATTGCCATTGAAATGATCCAAGTCTCCCACTGTGGAGCTGTGTACAAGACCCTACCTGGACCATTGGAGCATTTTGAGGAGAACATGTATGCATGCATTCATACTAGGAGAGGAAAGTCTCTTTCCTTCCAAAGTTGCTCATGCTAAGAAATATGTGAGCTCTGGGGTTACTGGGATCTCTCTTTCATATATATGACTTGAGGAGAGAAATAGCCAACTGAGAAAGTAGAGCCAAGAATAGGAGAAAAAGAAAATCCTGATAATAGCATTTTAATCCTTGGCATACAGCCCATTTCCAACCTGAAACATCAGAATCAAATGTGAATAAAAGCCAAAGTCCTAACAATATCTTATTATAGCTCAGCCAAAGTATTATTTTATAGTCACATGAGAGTAAATGCCTAAGTATGGCAGTGGTTTGCTTCACCTCATACAGTGTGGTTGACTATAAACTCAACTCTGACCCTCCTCACTTACCCTATCATACTGATTCTACTGTGCCCCCACTATACCAGGCTTACTCTAGACACAGGGACTTTACACTGCCTATTCACTCTGCATGAGATAGTCTTTTGCAGGAAATCTCATGGCTCACTCTCTTGCCATCATCATGTTCAGATATCATCTTCTCTTTTGGCTTTCCCCAACAACCATCCTTAATTCTCTCTGGCCTCTACTATTAACCCCTTTTCTGTTTTATTTTTCCTCACAACACTTATCATCATGTCATAACATACCTATTGATCCCTTCCTCACAACCATCTAGTGTAATTCAAGCTTTAAGAGGGTACAGATTTTTTTTCTCTGATAAACCCTCAGCATCTGGTACATTGCCTGAAACATAGTGAGTGCTCAGTAAAAAATTGTGGAATGAATAAATGGTAGTCAGTAAATTCGGTTTTGACTGAGAGTAGGGTAGGTTGGTTAAGATGGCTTGAAAAGGATTCCTGTCATTTGCAGCTTAAAGATTCCTGACTATAAATAGGCATTAGTGGTGGATCCAGGATTCAAACAGATGTTTGATTATAAGATTATATTTTTCTCTACCACTGCTAATAATTTTTGAAGATGTATTTGTTAAATGAACTGAACAAATCGGGGTTACTAGGAAGCCTTAAAAACCTAGAGAGCATTTAAATATAATTACATATTTATTATTGCTGATAACATGAGTGCTGTTATACCATAGAGATTACATATAATCTGTACTTGTTTATTGACTTAAACGCTACTGAAAAATGAAATAATTGCTTAAAAATACATTAATGTCTTCCTAAAGCAAGTTCTCCTTGAGAGTTCTAAGCTTATGATAAATATACAATATTTATAGGCATGAGAATAGTGGCTCAAGTAAGAGCAAACTGTGAGTTGTTTCTCTTGAAACTATTTAGAGAAGTTGTGTTTAAATATTGTGAATGTTAAGTAATATTTTTTTTTCCCTATTGGAATTTTGAGGAAGAAGTGATGAAGAAAATAAACCTGGGGGTTAGAAGTATCTCCTAGGGGTCTAAAGGAGCTATTTGGGAATGGGGCTCCCAGCAGGCATTATAGGATGAAATTACTCACCAGGGATCATCTAAAGTCTCCATATTTTGAGTGCTGACAAGGAAGACTGTCTTGGTGTGCTTGGGCTGCTGTAAAACAACAGACTTTTATTTCTCAAAAAAAAAAAAAAAAAAAAAATCTGGAGCCTGGAAGTCTAAGATCATGGTTCCAGCATAGTCAGGTAAGGACTCTCTTTAAGGGTACAGACTTTTCATTTTATATTCATATGGTAGAAGGAGGAAGGATCTCTTTAGAACCTCTTTTATAAGGTGCTAATTCCATTCATGAGGGTTCCACCTCTGAAAATCCCACTTACTGTGTTTCAATATAGAAACCTTCAGTTCAGTTCAGTTCAGTCACTCAGTCGTGTCCGACTCTTTGCAACCCCATGAATTGCAGCACGCCAGGCCTCCCTGTCCATCACCAACTCCCAGAGTTCACTCAGATCACATCCACTGAGTCGGTGATGCCATCCAGCCATCTCATCCCCTGTCGTCCCCTTCTCCTCCTGCCCCCAATCCCTCCCAGCATCAGTCTTTTCCAATGAGTCAACTCTTCACATGAGGTGGCCGAAGTACTGGAGTTTCAGCTTTAGCATCATTCCTTCCAAAGAAATCCCAGGGCTGATCTCCTTCAGAATGGACTGGTTGGATCTCTTTGCAGTCCAAGGGATTCTCAAGAGTCTTCTCCAACACCACAGTTCAAAAGCATCAATTCTTCAGTGCTCAGCCTTCTTCACAGTCCAACTCTCACATCCATACATGACCACTGGAAAAACCATAGCCTTGACTAGACGGACCTTTGTTGGCAAAGTAATGTCTCTGCTTTTGAATGTGCTAACTAGGTTGGTCATAATTTTTCTTCCAAGGAGTAAGCATCTTTTAATTTTGTGGTTGCAGTCACCATCTGTAGTGATTTTGGAGCCCCAAAAAATAAAGTCTGCCAATGTTTCCACTGTTTCCCCTTATTTCCCATGAAGTGATGGGACCAGATGCCATGATCTTGGTTTTCTGAATGTTGAGTTTTAAGCCAACTTTTTCACTCCCCTCTTTCACCTTCCCCAAGAGGCTTTTTATTTTTATTTTTTTTAAATTGTATTTAACTTTACAATATTGTATTGGTTTTGCCATATATCAAAATGAATCCGCCACAGGTATACATGTGTTCCCCATCCTGAACCCTCCTCCCTCCTCCCTCCCCATACCATCCCTCTGGGTCGTCCCAGTGCACCAGCCCCAAGCATCCAGTATCGTGCAATGAACCTGGACTGGCGACTCGTTTCATATATATTATACATATTTCAATGTCATTCTCCCAAATCATCCCTCTCCCTCTCCCTCTCCCACAGAGTCCAAAAGACTGTTCTATACATCAGTGTCTCTTTTGCTGTCTCATATACAGGGTTATTGTTACCATCTTTCTAAATTCCATATATATGCTTTAGTATACTGTATTGGTGTTTTTCTTTCTGGCTTACTTCACTCTGTATAATAGGCTCCAGTTTCATTCACCTCATTAGAACTGATTCAAATGTATTCTTTTTAATGGCTGAGTAATACTGCATTGTGTATATGTACCACAGCTTTCTTATCCATTCATCTGCTGATGGACATCTAGGTTGCTTCCATGTCCTGGCTTTTATAAACAGTGCTGCGATGAACATTGGGGCACATGTGTCTCTTTCAATTCTGGTTTCCTCAGTGTGTATGCCCAGCAGTGGGATTGATGGATCATAAGGCAGTTCTATTCCAGTTTTTTAAGGAATCCCCACACTGTTCTCCATAGTGGCTGTACTAGTTTGCATTCCCACCAACAGTGTAAGAGGGTTCCCTTTTCTCCACACCCTCTCCAGCATTTATTGCTTGTACACTTTTGGATCGCAGCCATTCTGACTGGCATGAAACGGTACCTCATAGTGGTTTTGACTTGCATTTCTCTGATAATGAGTGATGTTGAGCATCTTTTCATGTGTTTGTTAGCCATCTGTATGTCTTCTTTGGAGAAATGTCTATTTAGTTCTTTGGCCCATTTTTTGATTGGGTCATTTATTTTTCTGGAGTTGAGCTGTAGGAGTTGCTTGTATATCTGTTGCTTCATTTGCTATTATTTTCTCCCATTCTGAAGGCTGTCTTTTCACCTTGCTTATAGTTTCCTTTGTTGTGCAGAAGCTTTTAAGTTTAATTAGGTCCCATTTGTTTATTTTTGCTTTTATTTCCAATATTCTGGGAGGTGGGTCATAGAGGATCCTGCTGTGATGTATGTTGGAGAGTGTTTTGCCTATGTTCTCCTCTAGGAGTTTTATAGTTTCTGGTCTTACGTTTAGATCTTTAATCAATTTTGAGTTTATTTTTGTGTATGGTGTTAGAAAGTGCTCTAGTTTCATTCTTTTACAAGTGGTTGACCAGATTTCCCAGCACCACTTGTTAAAGAGATTGTCTTTAATCTATTGTATATTCTTGCCTCCTTTGTCAAAGATAAGGTGTCCATACGTGTGTGGATTTATCTCTGGGCTTTCTATGTTTTTCCATTTATCTATATTTCTGTCTTTGTGCCAGTACCATACTGTCTTGATGACTGTGGCTTTGTAGTAGAGCCTGAAGTCAGGCAGGTTGATTCCTCCAGTTCCATTCTTCTTTCTCAAGATAGCTTTGGCTATTCGAGGTTTTTTGTATTTCCATACAAATTGTAAAATTATGTGTTCTAGCTCTGTGAAGAATACCATTGGTAGCTTGATAGGATTGCATTGAATCTATAAATTGCTTTGGGTAGTATACTCATTTTCACTATATTGATTCTTCCAATCCATGAACATTGTATATTTCTCCATCTATTAGTGTCCTCTTTGATTTCTTTCACCAGTGTTTATAGTTTTCTATATATAGGTCTTTAGTTTCTTTAGGTAGATATATTCCTAAGTATTTTATTCTTTTCATTGCAATGGTGAATGGAATTGTTTCCTTAATTTCTCTTTCTATTTTCTCATTATTAGTGTATAGGAATGCAAGGGATTTCTGTGTGTTGATTTTATATCCTGCAACTTTACTATATTCATTGATTAGTTCTAGTAATTTTCTGGTGGAGTCTTTAGGGTTTTCTATGTAGAGGATCATTTCATCTGCAAACAGTGAGAGTTTTACTTCTTCTTTTCCAATTTGGATTCCTTTAATTTCTTTTTCTGCTCTGATTGCTGTGGCCAAAACTTCCAAAACTATGTTGAATAGCAGTGGTGAAAGTGAGCACCCTTGTCTTATTCCTGACTTTAGAGGAAATGCTTTCAGTTTTTCACCATTGAGGATAATGTTTGCTGTGGGTTTGTCATATATAGCTTTTATTATGTTGAGGTATGTTCCTTCTATTCCTGCTTTCTGGAGAGTTTTTATCATAAATGGATGTTGAATTTTGTCAAAGGCTTTCTCTGCATCTATTGAGATAATCATATGGTTTTTATTTTTCAATTTGTTAATGTGGTGTATTACATTGATTGATTTGTGGATATTGAAGAATCCTTGCATCCCTGGGATAAAGCCCACTTGGTCATGGTGTATGATCTTTTTAATGTGTTGTTGGATTCTGATTGCTAGAATTTTGTTAAGGATTTTTGCATCTATGTTCATTAGTGATATTGGCCTGTAGTTTTTTTTTGTGTGTGGCATCTCTGTCAGGTTTTGGTATTAGGGTGATGGTGGCCTCATAGAATCAGTTTGGAAGTTTACCTTCCTCTGCAATTTTCTGGAAGAGTTTGAGTAGGATAGTGTTAGCTCTTCTCTAAATTTTTGGTAGAATTCAGCTGTCTGGACCTGGGCTTTTGTTTGCTGGAAGATTTCTGATTACAGTTTCAATTTCCGTGTTTGTGATGGGTCTGTTAAGATTTTCTATTTCTTCCTGGTCCAGTTTCGGAAAGTTGTACTTTTCTAAGAATTTGTCCATTTCTTTCACGTTGTCCATTTTATTGCCATGTAATTGCTGATAGTAGTCTCTTATGATCCTTTGTATTTCTGTGTTGTCTGTTGTGATCTCTCCATTTTCGTTTCTAATTTTATTGATTTGATGTTTCTCCCTTTGTTTCTTGATGAGTCTGGCTAATGGTTTGTCAATTTTATTTATCCTTTCAAAGAACCAGCTTTTGGCTTTGTTGATTTTTGCTATGGTCTCTTTTGTTTCTTTTGCATTTATTTCTGCCCTAATTTTTAAGATTTCTTTCCTTCTACTAACCCTGGGGTTCTTCATTTCTTCCTTTTCTAGTTGCTTTAGGTGTAGAGTTAGATTATTTATTTGACTTTTTTCTTGTTTCTTGAGGTGTGCCTGTATTGCTATGAACTTTCCCCTTAGGACTGCTTTTACAGTGTCCCACAGGTTTTGGGTTGTTGTGTTTTCATTTTCATTCGTTTCTATGCAAATTTTGATTTCTTTTTTGCTTTCTTCTGTGATTTGTTGGTTATTCAGCAGCGTGTTGTTCATCCTCCATATGTTGGAATTTTTAATAGTTTTTCTCCTGTAATTGAGATCTAATCTTACTGCATTGTGGTCAGAAAAGATGTTTGGAATGATTTCAATTTTTCTGAATTTACCAAGGCTAGATTTATGGCCCAGGATGTGATCTAACCTGGAGAAGGTTCCATGTGCGCTTGAGAAAAAGGTGAAATTCATTGTTTTGGGATGAAATGTCCTATAGATATCAATTAGGTCTAACTGGCCTATTGTATCATTTAACGTTTGTGTTTCCTTGTTAATTTTCTGTTTA
Source organism: Bos mutus (assembly GCF_027580195.1). NCBI lineage: Eukaryota > Metazoa > Chordata > Mammalia > Artiodactyla > Bovidae > Bos > Bos mutus. The sequence goes on from NC_091625.1 coordinate 30,524,869, forward strand.
GTTGATCTATCCATAGGTGTGAGTGGGGTATTAAAGTCTCCCACTATTATTGTGTTATTGTTAATTTCTCCTTTCATACTTGTTAGTATTTGTCTTACAAATTGCAGTGCTCCTATGTTGGGTGCATATATATTTATAATTGTTACGTCTTCTTCTTGGATTGATCCTTTGATCTTTAAGTAGTTACCTTCTTTGTCTCTCTTCACAGCCTTTGTTTTAAAGTCTATTTTTATCTGATATGAGTATTGCTACTCCTGCTTTCTTTTGGTCCCTATTTGCATGGAAAATCTTTTTCTAGCCCTTCACTTTCAGTCTGTATGTGTCCCCTGTTTTGAGGTGGGTCTCTTGTAGACAACATATGTAGGGGTCTTGTTTTTGTATCCATTCAGCCAGTCTTTGTCTTTTGGTTGGGGCATTCAACCCATTTACGTTTAAGGTAATTACTGATAAGTATGATCCCATTGCCATTTATTTTATTGTTTTGGGTTTGAATTTATACACCATTTTTGTGTTTCCTGTCTAGAGAATATCCTTTAGTATTTGTTGGAGAGCTGGTTTGGTGGTGCTGAATTCTCTCAGCTATTGCTTGTCTGTAAAGCGTTTGATTTCTCCTTCATATTTGAATCAGATCCTTGCTGGGTACAATAATCTGGGCTGTAGGTTATTTTCTTTCATCACTTTAAGTATGTCTTGCCATTCCCTCCTGGCTTGAAGAGTTTCTATTGAAAGATCAGCTGTTATCCTTATGGGAATTCCCTTGTGTGTTATTTGTTGTTTTTCCCTTGCTGCTTTTAATATTTGTTCTTTGTGTTTGATCTTTGTTAATTTGATTAATATGTGTCTGGGGTGTTTTGCCTTGGGTTTATCCTGTTTGGGACTCTCTGGGTTTCTTGGACTTGAGTGATAATTTCCTTCCCCATTTTAGGGAAGTTTTCAACTATTATCTCCTCAAGTATTTTCTCATGGTCTTTCTTTTTGTCTTCTTCTTCTGGGACCCCTATGATTCGAATGTTGTAGCGTTTAATATTGTCCTGGAGGTCTCTGAGATTGTCCTCATTTCTTTTAATTCGTTTTTCTTTTTTCCTCTCTGATTTATTTATTTCTACCATTCTATCTTCTAATTCACTAATCCTATCTTCTGCCTCTGTTATTCTACTCTTTGTTGCCTCCAGAGTGTTTTTGATCTCATTTATTGCATTATTCATTATATATTGACTCTTTTTTATTTCTTCTAGGTCCTTGTTAAACCTTTCTTGCATCTTCTCAATCCTTGTCTCTAGGCTATTTATCTGTGATTCCATTTTGATTTCAAAATTTTGGATCAATTTCACTATCATTATTTGGAATTCTTGATCAGGTAGATTCCCTATCTCTTCCTCTTTTGTTTTGTTTGGTGGGCATTTATCCTGTTCCTTAACCTGCTGGGTATTCCTCTGTCTCTTCATCTTGTTTAAATTGCTGATTTTGGGGTATCCTTTCTGTATTCTGGCAGTTTGTGGAGTTCTCTTTATTATGGCATTTCCTCACTGTGTGTGGGTTTGTACAGGTGGCTTGTCAAGGTTTCTTGGTTAGGGAAGCTTGTGTCAGTGTTCTGGGGGGTGGAGCTGGATTTCTTCTCCCTGGAGTGCAAGGAAGTGTCCAGTAATGAGTTATGAGATGTCTATGGTTTTGGGTTGACTTTGGGCAGCCTGTATCTTGGAGCTCAGGGCTGTGTTCCTTTGTTGCTGGAGAATTTGCTTAGTATGTCTTGCCCTGGAACTTGGCCCTTTTGTGGTGCTTGGTTTCAGTAGGTATGGAGGCGTTTGATGAGCTCCTGTCAGTTAATGTTCCCTGGAGTCAGGGTTTGGACTTAAGCCTCCTGCTTCCAGTTATCGGTCTTATTTTTACAGTAGTCTCAAAACTTCTCCTTCTATACAGCACCATTGATAAAACATCTAGGTTAAAGATGAAAAGTTTCTCTACCGTGAGGGTCACCCAGAGAGGTTCACAGCGTTACATGGAGAGAAAGAGGGAGGAGGGAATTAGAGGTGACCTGAATGAGATGAGGTGGAATCAATAGAGGAGAGAGGGGACTAACCAGTAATCACTTCCTTATGTGCACTCCACAACTGGACCGCTCAGAGATGTTCACGTAGTTATACAGAGAAGAGAAGAGGGAAGAAGGAGACAGAGGTGGCCAGGAGGATAAAAGGAGGGAATGAAAAGGAGAGAGACAGATCCAGCCAGTAATCAGTTCCCTAAGTGTTCTCCACTGTCTGGAACACACAGAAATTCACAGAGTTGGGTAGAGTAGAGAAGGGTTAGGGAGGAGACACAGGTGACCTGGTGGAAAAAAAGCAGAGTCTAAAGGGGGAGAGAGCAGTCAAGCCAGTAATCTCACTCCCTAGAAAAAATGCGTACTGAAGATTGGGTTCTTAAAGGTACAAAATTGGTAACAAATACCTAAAAGCAAAAATTAAAAATTTAGAGTACAGTTTGGAATTTCAAAAATACAATGTTAAAGAAAAGAAGAAGGAAAAGAAAGAGAGAAAAAGAAAAAAACAAAAACAAACAAACAAATACACAAAAATTATAAAGAAAATATAGGTACAAAATTGATAACAAATACCAAAAAGCAAAAGTTAAAAAATCTAGAGTTTGGAATTTCAAAAATACAATGTTAAAGAAAAGAAGAAGAGAAAGAAATAGAGAAGGGAAAGAAAAGTCACAAAAGTTATTAAAAAAAATATATAGGTACAAAATTGATAACAAATACCAAAAAGCTAAAATTAAAAATCTAGAGCAGAGTTTGGAATTCTAAAATACAGTTTAAAGAAAAGAAGAAAAAAAAAAAAAAAACAAGGTCACAAAAGTTATAAAAATATATATATATGAAGTTTGCTTTTTTTTAAAAAAAGGCTTTTTTTTTTTTTTTTTTTGCAAAGTAATCAGATGAGATCAGTCACTCAGTCGTGTCCGACTCTTTGCGACCCCATGAATCGCAGCACGCCAGGCCTCCCTGTCCACCACCAACTCCCGGAGTTCACTGAAACTCACGTCCATCGAGTCAGCGATGCCATACAGCCATCTCATCCTCTGTCGTCCCCTTCTCCTCCTGCCCACAATCCCTCCCAGCATCAGTCTTTTCCAATGAGTCAACTCTTCGCATGAGGTGGCCAAAGTACTGGAGTTTCAGCTTTAGCATCATTCCTTCCAAAGAAATCCCAGGGCTGATCTCCTTCAGAATGGACTGGCTGGACCTCCTTGCAGTCCAAGGGACTCTCAAGAGTCTTCTCCAACACCACAGTTCAAAAGCATCAATTCTTCGGTGCTCAGCCTTCTTCACAGTCCAACTCTCACATCCATACATGACCACCGGAAAAACCATAGCCTTGACTCGACGAACTTTTGTTGGCAAAGTAATGTCTCTGCTTTTGAATATGCTATCTAGGCTGGCCATAACTTTCCTTCCAAGGACTAAGCGTCTTTTAATTTCATGGCTGCAGTCACCATCTGCAGTGATTTTTGAGCCCCCCAAAATAAAGTCTGACACTGTTTCCCCATTTATTTCCCATGAAGTGGTGGGACCGGATGCCATGATCTTCGTTTTCTGAATGTTGAGCTTTAAGCCAACTTTTTCACTCTCCTCTTTCACTTTCATCAAGAGGCTTTTGAGTTCCTCTTCATTTTCTGTCATAAGGGTGGTGTCATCTACATATCTGAGGTTATTGATATTTCTCCTGGCAATCTTGATTCCAGTTTGTGTTTCTTCCAGTCCAGCATTTCTCATGATGTACTCTGCATATAAGTTAAATAAACAGGGTGACAATATGCAGCCTTGATGAACTCCTTTTCCTATTTGGAACCAGTCTGTTGTTCCATGTCCAGTTCTAACTGTTGCTTCCTGACCTGCATACAAATTTCTCAAGAGGCAAATCAGGTGGTCTGGTATTCCCATCTCTTTCAGAATTTTCCACAGTTTATTGTGATCCACACAAAATAGTAGGTTATAAAAGTGAAAATTAAAGGAGTAATAGAGGACTTAAAATTTTTTAAAAAATAAAAAAAAAAAAAGAAAGAATGACCGTAAAAATAGTAAAAATATGTATAGGACTTTCTCTGATGCTGTTGTGGGTATTGTGGGTTCAGTTCATTTTCAGCTAGTTCCTTTTCTGGCTTATATTTCTCAAGATCTATAGGCCCCTTCCTATGTAGTCAGTACTAACCACAGGGTTTTAATCTATTGCCTGTCGCTTCCAAGGCGGTTCCCTCTGTTATAGCTTCTTCTGTTTGCTGGTCTCTTCAGTGTCTGATTTCTGTCCTGATACATAGGGGGCGGTGGTGGACTCCTTTTTTTTTTTTAAGACTCACTTTTTCAGTCGTGCTGTGGGGAGGGAGGTACACTGCAAATAAATAAGACTGGCATGTGCTTGCAGTGCCTCAGCCACACTGGGCCTTCCCCTGCTCACGGCGCATGTAGCCTCCCTGTCCACATTGCTCAGGCTCTAGATTGCTCTGCCGCGAACCATTCGCGGCTGGCCCTGGGCTGCTTGCACCTCCCAGGTCTAAGCTGCTCAGGTTCAGGCACTCGGGTATTCCTCAGAGGCACAGACTCGGTTGGGCCTGCGTTTTGTGCCCTTCCCAGGTCCGAGAAGCTCAGACAAGAAAGACAAGACATATAATTGTCTTTCAATGATGAGGTGTTTGGCGAGCGAGGTAGCTGCGACTTATCGCCTCCCCGCCACTCGGTTATCTGGGTGTACAACCAGCACACCTTCTCAGGCGGATGTTGACTGTCCAGAACTCCAAGAAGTTTTAGTTAGCAAAGAAGCCTGCTTACAGTTTTGTAGATAATGTCTCTCTGGAGCTGCGATTGCCCCCTTCCGGCTCTGGCTGCCTGTCACCAGAGGGGGATGGTCTGCAGCCGGCTATCTCTGTTCAGTCCTTTGTTCCGTGCACGGGCCTGGTGGTGTCTTAGGTTAGGGCTGGCTTTTCGCATGGTAGATATCCCACAGTCTGGTTTGCTAGCCCAAATTATTTCACTCAGGTAGCGCTCGGGGTATTCAGGCCAGATCCTTACTCTAAGTGATGCAGCATGCACCGTGCATCCCTGCCCAGCCCCTGCTTGCTAATGGCGGATGCAGGCGTCTGCGCTGCTTCTCCGCTGGGGGAGTTACCATAGGGCTCGTAATCTGTGGGTATTAATTGTTTATTTATTTTTCCTCCCTGTTATGTTGCCCTCTGTGCTTTCAAGGCTTGACACAGACTCAGCAGTGAGAATGTTTCCTGGTGTTTGGAAACTTCTCTCTTTTTAAGACTCCCTTCCCAGGACAGAGCTCCGTCCCTCCCTCTTTTGTCTCTTTTTTTGTCTTATATTTTTTCCTACCTCCTTTCAAAGAAAATGGGTTGCTTTTCTGGGTGCCTGATGTCCTCTGCCGGCATTCAGAAGTTGTTTTGTGGAATTTACTTGGGGTTTAAATGTTCTTTTGATGAATTTGTGGGGGAGAAAGTGTTCTCCCCATCCGTTTCCTCCGCCATCTTAGCTCCTCCCCTCAAGAGGCTTTTTAGTTCCTCTTCACTTTCTGCCATAAGGGTGGTGTCATCTGCATATCTGAGGTGATTGATATTTCTCCCGGCAATCTTGAGTCCAGCTTGTATTTCTTCCAGTCCAGCGTTTCTCATGATGTACTCTGTATATAAGTTAAATAAACAGGGTGACAATATACAGCCTTGACATACTCCTTTTCCTATTTGGAACCAGTCTGTTGTTCCATGTCCTGTTCTAACTGTTGCTTCCTGACCTGCATACAGATTTCTCAAAAGGCAGGTCAGGTCGTCTGGTATTCCCATCTCTTTCAGAATTTTCCACAGTTTATTGTGATCCACACAGTCAAAGGCTTTGGCATAGTCAATAAAGCAGAAATAGATGTTTTTCTGGAACTCTCTTGCTTTTTCCATGATCCAGCAGATGTTGGCAATTTGATCTCTGGTTCCTCTGCCTTTTCTAAAACCAGCTTGAACATCTGAAAGTTCACGTATTGCTGAAGGCTGGCTTGGAGAATTTTGAGCATTACTTTATTAGTGTGTGAGATGAGTGCAATTGTGCAGTAGTTTGAGCATTCTTTGGCATTGCCTTTCTTTGGGATTGGAATGAAAACTGACCTTAGGAGACATAAACATTCAGGCCATAGCAAAGATGGAAAGATGTGATACCCCATGCTCCTAACATCTAAACTACTTTAATATCTGAAGATGTGGTAGAAGCTGTAATGGAGAAGCTATCCTATAAGAAGAGCCCAGAAAATACAGAGAAGCAGGAGTCAATAATTCAAGCAAAATGAAGTTGATATTAACTTCAGCTTGCTGCTGCTGCTGCTGCTGCTAAGTCATTACAGTCGTGTCTGACTCTGTGCAACCCCATAGACTGCAGCCCACCAGGCTCCCCTGTCCCTGGGATTCTCCAGGCAAGAACACTGGAGTGGGTTGCCATTTCCTTCTCCAATGCATGAAAGTGATAAGTGAAAGGGAAGTCGCTCAGTCGTGTCCAACTCTTCACGACCCCATGGACTGTAGCCTACCAGGCTCCTCCATCCATGGGATTTTCCAGGCAAGAGTACTGGAGTGGGTCAGCTTGCTAATTATCTTTTTAAAAAAATTTAGTGGATATTAAAATATTGTAAAAATGCATTTGAAAAATTTCACTTAATTTCCCGTTCCCATTTGTTCTGAAAACTCTTAATTATTAAACCTCAGTCTTATTTAACTCTCAGTAAGTTTAAATAAGCAAATCAAGGTGGCTCAAGGGGACAGAGAAGAGGGATATTGCTATAATGCTACCTGATTATGCTTTGGAATCCCAGAATCCAGAAGAGGAACATTCCCAGGGCCCAGGATGGAATGGTGACAGGATCCAGGAAATGATTAGGAACAAGGAATAGCCAAAATGTTTCTAATTCTTTTCCATATTTTCTCTTTCAACACACTGGCTTTCTCCTCTGCTTTTCATCTTCATAGTACAATATAGCTGTCTTACAGCTCCCCAAACTACATGTTAAAGTTCTAGCCACAAGCAAAGAATAACCATCTGTTTGAATCATTTCCCCAAGTTTAATGGAAATTAATCCCCTGTAGCTGAGAAAATGGCATTGCAAAGTACATGAGTGGCTGTCAGAAATTAAGAGCAAAGACTGCTTGGGTAGTCATCATGACAGAAGATTTCAGTTCTTCAATAGGGTGTTTCAGCCACCTGATCCTTCCTGATTGATCAGGTCTACTTACTGTAGCAATGCTCCTTGGAACAGAAAACACTTATTAGTGACATCTTTTCAACTGAAGCAATAGAAAGTTCAATTCATAGAGTAGGTTGAGAAAAGAATGATCAAAATTGAAGTTTTCATTGGGTAATTTATCTTGAAACTATAAGATAAAGATTTTTTCAAAACAATGGTGCATGTGTTAAATATAGATAATATTACTTTCACTTGATGAGGTAATATTTTTATGTGTAACATGTTAGGCATTCAGTTAAAGAATGTGCATGTGTTTTAACTAAAGTATTTTAAGTACTTATTAGTAATATTAGCTATTTATGTGTAGTATATGGAATTGAAAATGAGTAGAAGTGCTTAACCCACATTCCAGAATGTGAATTTTGAAACCTGTCTGTCTCTAGCTATGGGAAAAACAACTTACCAGAAGCTAAGGGTCTTTTTAAGTTGCATTAATATACATTGCCTATACGTGTCATATATTGAGACACAATTCCCTTACTCACCTACTGGTTCTGACTGTGCAGTACCATACAGAGCTTAGTGCTCTGTTCCTCTCTGATTTTGCATGTTAAAGACCTCTGTTTGTTGTTTTTTTAAAATTAATTTGTTTTGTTAAGGTAAATCTTTAGAACTACTACATAATTAATGAAAATGTATGTGTGAGAGACTCCCTGTTTTCTAAAGAAAAATTATGAGTCAATTAAATATTGCATATGCTTCATTAGATCTTGAAATGATCTTATTTAAATATTGAACATCTTTTGAGAATATTGAGATGATAATTTTTCCATGATTAAAAAATGTTCTCTCCATTCTTAAAACTTTAATTTCAATCATCATGCTGTTAGCTCGTCTCTCTTCAGGGAACAGCAGAAAGTTTATGAACAACTTGTCAGATAAAGCTGTGAATACATCAGGTCATTGTGTGGAACACTGCTGCTTTAGTGAGTGTTTATAATTTTCTATATTTTCTCGAAGGAGAAAATGTTCTGTGAGCAAGAGCTTGAGTACACTGGCAATGTGTACTCAATTCTATTACTGGCAATGTGCATAAAGAGGGGACTCAGACATGAGTTTATTTGTAAATCAAATGGAAAATTTCATTCTGACCCTAGGGCAATATGGCTTGATAACCCTCATGATGAGCAATGTGTTCTCAGCCTGAGGGTATTTTGAGGTAAGCATGAGATACAGATAAATACATATGTTTCACTTTTGCATCTCCTTTGCTTAAGCTATTTAGAGGAAGCAAGTTTAACTTAGGGCTTCCCTGGTGGCTCATTTGGTAAAGAGTCTGCCTGCAATGTGGGAGACTTGGGTTCAATCCCTGGGTTGGGAAGATCCCCTGGAGAAGGAAATAGCAACTCACTCCAGTATTCTTGCCTGAGAATCCCATGGACAGAGGAGCCTGGTGGGCTACAGTCCATGGAGTCACATTGAGTTGGACACGACTGAATGACAACACTTTCACTTTCACAAGGTTAGTTTATTTATATTTATTTTTCTAAAGAGACAGTTTCTTCTGTCAGTTTATTCCTCAAGTACCCTCCCTAGGTTTTCCCTGAGGGCTCCCACATTGGTGCAACTCCACATCCTGATGCACTTGGGCAGACCAGTGGTGATGGAATCTTTCTGACAATGGAGCCTTTGAGTACCAATGCCAAAAATTTCCATTTCAACCTTCTTTCTACCCCTTGCAAATCCCTTAATAATCAAAGAAGTCTTTTCTTACACAGTTAGATGCAGTGTTTTAAATCACACTATCATAAAAGAGAGTCAACTTTTGAGCCAAGGTATGCTGATTGGTAACAACTTTTTCCTTGGGACTCAGGAACACTGTGTTTACTTGATCAAGGTGCCCTGGCTCTGTTTGAAGGCTAATGAAACTCAGACACTCTGAAACCATATGATATATACATATACATATACATATATATATATATACCGTTATAGGCAAATAAACGGTTTCTTTGCTTGATGTCTTTGCAGAAAAATCAGCAACTTCTCATGGGCCATTTGACTGCTTTTAAACTATTGAAATCCGGAGAAGGCAATGGCGCCCCACTCCAGTACTCTTGCCTGGAAAATCCCATGGATGGAGGAGCCTGGTGGGCTGCAGTCCATGGGGTCGTGAAGAGTTGGACACGACTGAGCGACTTCACTTTCACTTTTCACTTTCACACATTGGAGAAGGAAATGGCAACCCACTCCAGTGTTCTTGCCTGGAGAATCCCAGGGACGGGGGAGCCTGGTGGGCTGCCGTCTCTGGGGTCGCACAGAGTTGGACACGACTGAAGCGACTTAGCAGCAGCAGCAGCAGCAGCAGCAAACTATTGAAATCACCAAACATAGACTACAAGGCCTTGTTTGGAGAGCAGAAGCAGGGGTCACTGACTGAAGTAATCACCACAAGACCGTGCTATTGGCTTATAGTTGACTGAGAGAAGGGCTTTAAGTAGAGAAACAAGAGCACTGCTAGTTCTGGCAATTAGATATGCTCAGCTCCAATCTCTTTGAGTCTCAGTATCTTTATTTTAAAACAGAGATAATAACATTCACTCTCTTACCTTATAGATCTGATTGTAATCATTCTATAACATGTGAAGGCAGTCTAAAAAATAAAGTTTATTTAAGGAGGGAAATAGTTAAAGCAGCTGGACAGAAATGAATTTACTCACTTTACTATAGGGATGCCCAGGAGAAAACAAAAGAAGACAGGTAACTTGGTCTAATTTTCTTATCTACAGGACCTCTGGGTAAATAGACTAATGATCTTTGCTAGACAGAAGAGGCCTCAGCTTTGAAATGCCCGTGGCAGAAGTCTCTGGATAAGATTACCCATAGTAAATAGAACACAAAGACTACGAGGCATAGCTCCCTGGAGAATGCCATGTAGACTACACAATTCTCTGGGGAGTGTAAAACAGAAATGTTACATAAGTTAAATGCTCTCTACTGTGTGAGGAGCCTTACAAACCTCACTGAGAGATTTCATTTGTTCTGGGTCATAGGTGCCAGCTCCTGCAGAAAGGGTCAAGGAGAGCTTGCAATGTCCAAGATGACTCTCTACTTCTGAGCCATTTGAATACTTGTGTCCATAAAATTGGGCTTCCCAGCTGGCACTAGTGGTAAAGAACCCACCTGCTAATGCAGGGAGTTTCCCTGGTAGCTCAGAAGGTAAAGAACCCGCCTGCAATGCAGGAGATGTAAGAGATGTGAGTTCAATCCCTGGTCAGGAAGAATCTCCTGGCACAGGGTATGGCAACCCAGTCCAGTATTCTTGCCTAGAGAATCCCCATGGATAGAGGAACCTGGAATGCTATGATCCATAGGGTCACAAAAAGTTAGACACAACTGAAGTGACTTAGTATGCACATCCTTAAAATCATTTAGGAAAGCTTAGTGAGTAAAATCTCTGATTTTTGTGTGAATTCACACAATACTATTCTGAGTTTGCCAGATATATGATATTTCTGTAGTGGTAATAATATAATAATATAATCTATGTATATAGGATTTTTTCTTTTGTAAATACAATAATTTAAAATTTTATACAGGTGAAGTATTTAAAATAAGTTGAATTTTGACCTAGAGCTTCAAACTTAGGGTTATTAGTGGGGTTTCTTTTAGAAGAACAGTTTATGGTATCTTCAATTTGTCTTATATCTAATACATTTTACAGAAATTTCTGAAATTCCTGTATGTAATAGTTGTCTTCTTCTCTAATTCTGTATTTTGATTCATATTATTTATACTTTTATAATTTATTGTAATTTTAGTGAACATTCTTGTGAGTGGGAATCTCAAAGAGAAGTATGTCTAGTTAAACATGTAATCTCAGTTCACTATTTTGAATTAAATATTTAAATTCCATTTTATTGACCAGAAAAATAAAGCTCAAAAAAACCCAGATATAAGTAGTGGAGTAAGGAATCAAACCCCTACATTGGCTTCAAAATCCATGTTCTTTCCATTATATTACATGATATATTTCTAGCTTTAAAAAATCTAGGGAATTGTGTATGTGTGTGTTAGTCACTCAGTCATGTCTGACTCTTTGCGACCCCATGGAATGTAGTCCGCTAGGCTCCTCCATCCATAGGATTTTCCAGGCAAGAAAAGTGGAGTGGGTTGCCATTTCCTTCTTATTCTTAAAAGAGTAATAATAGTTAATAAGTTAAAAGGGAGGAGGGCCATGTGAGAATATTTTAGCATATAATACAAATAAAATAATAAACATGATTATTTGATATTTTCAGAGAAAATATATCAATATCTATATTGGTAGATATAGATATTGACTAAAAACAGTGATTTTTGACTGAATTTTCAATAACATCGCACCCATTATCCTGGCATTTGAAAATCTGATGTCACAAAGAACAAATGAACCAAAATGAGATTTTTGTTTGTGTTTCAGACTCTGCATTCAAGATTTTGCCATTGTAGAACTGTAGGTTATACTTTTAATACATTGATAAACTGAGTAATTAGTAAAATACTATACCATGCATTGGAGAGGGCAATGGCAATCCACTCCAGTGTTCTTGCCTGGAAAATCCCAGGGAAGGGGAGCCTGTTGGGCTGCGGTCTATGGGGTCACACAAAGACGGACACGACTGAAGCGACTTAGCAGCAGCAGCAGCAAAGAGACCTTTGACAGTTTATCAGTTACTTTGGGCATTTTTAGCATGGGACAAGCAATGTTATCAGAGACATATAGCAGAAGGCTCAAATTTAGTTAGTAATATTTGAAGCAATATGTCTCTGTATACTATCCTTCGGCAAGCACCAATTACTCTCGGTCTATCCTGAATAACCTGAGGGGTCTGCAGTGTCCTCAGGTAGTGTGTTCCCGGCTTAATTCCTAGGAGAACAGGATGTAGTTGAATATTTTAAAGCTTGTGGCTTGATTGAGGGCAGTAGCTGAAAATTGCTATTTAAAATGCCCGCTCCACTTAGTCTTCTCCTATGCCTCTCTTTTCTGCCTTCTTTTCTTTACCTTCCCTTCCCCTCATAGATCCTTTTATGTAAATCTGACCATTTATCTGCTAACAAGATGCAGAGGACATTTCCCCCCACCTCCAGAGTTATTTCTTCTGGGTCTTTATAAATGACCTAAATTCAAAGACTTGAATTGTAATACCATGTAAACCAGACTCTGTCTTCTATCTCCCCTTATTTCTTAGGATAATGACCTAAAAGAAGAAAGCACAAAATAATTTTCATATATATTTTGGGTTACTCTAGTAGGAATTTTATGAATCAAATCAACACTTTCTATTTATTCAGTGGTACAACTGTCATTAAGGCAAAAGAGTCTATGATTTTTGTATAGATGCATTAAAATTCAACCACTTCTTGGCCTTTACAAATGACTTAATTTAAAAAAGGAAAAGTTTCCTTCCTAATGCAGCCAGAAGACAGGAAAACCATAGACTGCCATAAAAAGGGAAGCAGTAACTATCTATTCCTACACTGGGGTTCATTCATTCTAAAATCTGCCACTGAGATGGCACATCATTGTCTAATCATAGATTTCCTTTCTATTTCTATTTCCTTCACATGAAGTAAGTTATCCCATCTGGTAAACTTTTATTCATCCTCTAAAAACATGAGCAAACACTGTCTGATACTTTGAACCCTGGAAGAATGAGGAGTATCCTTTTCAACTCCCCCATAGCATTTTCAAGCCAATTAAACTAGTTGAATAATGACTATTATTATACATCATTTGTTTATAGTTCAGCCTTCCCTGGAGAGTAGTAGATAGTCCATAAATGAAGTAATAGTGAATAATAGGAGAATATTATATTATTTACAAAGTATAGATTGCCATTGTTTGGTAAATCTCTTATACTTGGAAACAACTTAACACATCTTCGTTAAAATCTGTGCTTGATCTATACATCCTGATATGTCCTGGGTGTAAATATCCTGAAAACTAAGAATCCTGGATTTTCATGGATTTTTCTTTAGAAAGGCTTTTTCTTTAAAAAGGCTTTGAGATATAATTTACATACTGTAAAGTTCACCCTTTCAAAATGACAGTGGCTTTTAGTGTATTCCAAAAGTTTGACAGTCTTTCAGTTCAGTTCAGTTCAGTCGCTCAGTTGTGTCCGACTCTTTTCAACCGCATGAATCGCAGCACGCCAGGCCTCCCTGTCCATCACCAACTCCCAGAGTTCACTCAGACTCACATCCATTGAGTCAGTGATGCCATCCAGCCATCTCATCCTCTGTCATCCCCTTCTCTTCCTGCCCCCAATCCCTCCCAGCATCAGAGTCTTTTCCAATGAGTCAACTCTTCGCATGTGGTGGCCAAAGTACTGGAGTTTCAGCTTTAGCATCATTCCTTCCAAAGAAATCCCAGGGCTGATCTCCTTCAGAATGGACTGGCTGGATCTCCTTGCAGCCCAAGGGACTCTCAAGAGTCTTCTCCAACACCACAGTTCAAAAGCATCAATTCTTCGGCGCTCAGCCTTCTTCACAGTCCAACTCTCACATCCATACATGACCACTGGAAAAACCATAGCCTTGACTAGACGGACCTTTGTTGGCAAAGTAATGTCTCTGCTTTTGAATATGCTATCTAGGTTGGTCATAACTTTCCTTCCAAGGAGTAAGCATCTTTTAATTTCATGGCTGCAGTCACCATCTGCAGTGATTTTGGACCCACAAAAATAAAGTCTGACACTGTTTCCACTGTTTCCCCATCTATTTCCCATGAAGTGATGGGACCAGCTGCCATGATTTTGGTTTTATGAATGTTGAGCTTTAAGCCAACTTTTCCACTCTCCTCTTTCACTTTCATCAAGAGGCTTTTTAGGTCCTCTTCACTTTCTACCATAAGGGTGGTGTCATCTGCATATCTGAGATTATTGATATTTTGCCGGCAATTTTGATCCCAGCTTGTGTTTCTTCCAATCCAGTGCTTCTCATGATGTACTCTGTATATAAGTTAAATAAGCAGGGTGACAATATACAGCCTTGACGTACTCCTTTTCCTATTTGGAACCAGTATGTTGTTCCATGTCCTGTTCTAACTGTTGCTTCCTGACCTGCATACAAATTTTTCAAGAGGCAGGTCAGGTGGTCTGGTATTCCCATCTCTTTTTGAATTTTCCACAGCTTACTGTGATCCACACAGTTAAAGGCTTTGGCATAGTCAATAAAGCAGAAATAGATGTTTTTCTGGAACTCTCTTGCTTTTTCCATGATCCAGCAGATGTTGGCAATTTGATCTCTGGTTCCTCTGCCTTTCCTAAAACCAGCTTGAACATCAGGAAGTTCACGGTTCACATATTGCTGAAGCCTGGCTTGGAGAATTTTGAGCATTACTTTACTAGCATGTGAGATGAGTGCAATTGTGCAGTAGTTTGAGCATTCTTTGGCATTGCCTTTCTTTGGGATTGGAATGATAACTGACCTTTTCCAGTCCTGTGGCCACTGCTGTGTTTTCCAAATTCACTGACATATTGAGTGCCGCACTTTCATGGCATTATCTTTGAGGATTTGAAATAGCTCAACTGGAATTCCATCACCTCCACTAGCTTTGTTCGTAGTGATGCTTTCTAAGGCCCACTTGACTTCACATTCCAGGATGTGTGGCTCTAGGTCAGTGATCGCATCATTGTAATTATCTGGGTTGTGAAGATCTTTTTTGTACAGTTCTTCTGTGTATCCTTGCCACCTCTTCTTAATATCTTCTGCTTCTGTTAGGTCCATAGCATTTCTGTCCTTTATCGAGCCCATCTGTGCATGAAATGTTCCCTTGGTATCTCTAATTTTCTTGAAGAGATCTCTAGTCTTTCCCATTCTGTTGTTTTCCTCTATTTCTTTGCATTGATCACTGAGGAATGCTTTCTTATCTCTTCTTGCTATTCTTTGGAACTCCACATTCAGATGCTTATATCTTTCCTTTTCTCCTTTGCTTTTCACTTCTCTTCTTTTCACAGCTATTTGTAAGGCCTCCCCAAACAGCCATTTTGCTTTTTTGTATTTCTTTTCCATGGGGATGGTCTTAATCCCTGTCTCCTGTACAACGTCACGAACCTCATTCCAAAGTTCATCAGGCACTCTATCTATCAGATCTAGGCCCTTAAATCTATTTCTCACTTCCACTGTATAATCATAAGGGATTTGATTTAGGTCATACCTGAATGGTCTAGTGGTTTTCCCTACTTTCTTCAATTTCAGCCTGAATTTGGCAATAAGGAGTTCATGATCTGAGCCACAGTCAGCTCCTGGTCTTGTTTTTGTTGACTGTATAGAGCTTCTCCATCTTTGGCTGTAGAGAATATAATCAATCTGATTTTGGTTTTGACCATCTGGTGATGTCCATGTGTAGAGTCTTCTCTTGTGTTTCTGGAAGAGGGTGTTTGCTATGACCAGTGCATTTTCTTGGCAAAACTCTATTAGTCTTTGCCCTGCTTCATTCCAAGGCCAAATTTGCTGGTTACTTCAGGTGTTTCTTGACTTCCTACTTTTGCATTCCAGTCCCCTATAATGAAAAGGACATCTTTTTTGGGTGTTAGTTCTAAAAGGTCTTGTAGGTCTTCATGGAACCATTCAACTTCAGCTTTCTCAGCATTACTGGTTGGGGCATAGGCTTGGATTACTGTGATATTGAATGGTTTGCCTTGGAAATGAACAGAGATCATTCTGTCGTTTTTGAGATTGCATCCAAGTACTGCATTTCAGACTCTTTTGTTGACCATGATGGCTACTCCATTTCTTCTGAGGGATTCCTGTCCACAGTAGTAGATATAATGACAATCTTTATCACTACATAATTCCAGAATATTTAATCATCAAAAAAGAAATCCTGTACTCATTAAGAACTACCCCGCACTTCCCTTGTTACTCAGACTCTAGCCAACACTAATTTCTATTTCTGGATTTTTTTGTTCTGTTGTTGTTGCCATTCCCTTCTCTACCAGGCCATGTTTTGTCAGAACTGTCCACTATGACCCATCCATCCTGGGTGGCCCTGCACAGAATGGCTCATATCTTCATTGAATTATGCAAGACCCTTCCCATGACCAAGCTGTGATCCATGAAAGAGATATTTAGAAACACACATACATCTAATTATTTATTTATATCGTTGTTCAGTCACTAAGTCATGCCCAATCTTTTCAACCTGATGGACTGTAGCCCATCAGGCTCCTCTGTCCTCTGCTATCTCTAGGAGTTTGCTCATACTCATGTCCATTGAGTTGGTGATGCTGTCTAACCACCCAGACTCTGTCACCCCCTTATCCTTCTGCTTTCAGTCTTTCCCAGCATCAGGGGCTTTTCCAGTGAGTCAGCTCTTCACATCAGGTGGCCAAAGTATTGGAGCTTCAGCAACAGCCCTTCCAATGAATATTCAGGGTTGATTTCCTTCAGGATGATTGGTTTTATTTCCTTGCAGGCCAAGGGACTCTGAAGAGTCTTCTCCAGAACTTCTTATGGTCCAACTCTCACATCCATACATGACTACTGGAAAAAACATAGCTTTGACTAAACAGACCTCTGTCAGCAAAATGATGTCTGTCTCTGCTTTTTAATATGCTGTCTAGGTTTGTCATAGCTTTCCTTCCAAGGAGCAAGCGTCTTTCAGTTTCATGGCTGCAGTTAATGTCTGCAGTGATTTTGGAGACAAGAAAATAAAATCTATCATTGTTCCCACTTTTTCCTCTTCTATTTGCCATGAAATAATGGGCCCAGATGCCATGATCTTCATTCTTTTAATGTTGAGTTTCAAGACAGCTTTTTCACTTTCCTTTTTCACCCTCTTCAAGAGGCTCTTCAGTTCCTCTTCACTTTCTGCCATTAGAGTGGTTCTTCTCCATATCTGTGTGTGTTGATATTTCTCCTGGAAATCTTGATTTCAGTTTGTGATTCATCCAGCACAGCATCTCACATGATATACGCTGCATAGAAGTTAAATAAGTAGAGTGGCAATATACAGCCTTGAAATACTCCTTTTGCAATTTCAAACCAGTCAGTTCTTCTGTATAAGGTCCTAACTGTTGCTTCTTGACCTGCATACAAGTTTCTCAGAAAACAGGTAAGTGCTCTGGTATTCTAATCTCTTTAAAAATTTTCCAGTTTGTTTTGATCCATACAAGGCTTCAGTGTAGTCAATGAAGCAGATATTTCTCTTGAATTCCCTGGCTTTCTCTATGATCCAGTGAATGTTTTTGCCTCTTCAAAACCCAGTTTATGTATCTATAAATTCTCACTTCACATATCATTGAAGGCTTCCTTGAAGGATTTTTAGTATAACCTTGCTAGCATGTGAAATGAGTGCAAATGTATAGTAGATTTGCAACTGTATAGTAGATTGATGGAATTTTTGGCATTGGCCTCTTTTGGGATTGGAACGGAGTCATACCATACATTGTCTTTGTATGTGGCTTCTTTCAAGTAGCACAGTGCTTTCAAGGTTAATTTGTGCTATGGCATGTGTCAGTAATTAATTCCTTTTATGGCTAAATGATATCCCATTGTGTGTGTGTGTGTACCATATTTGGTTTATCCATTCATAACTTTTTGGGAATTTGAGTTGTTTCCATTTTGTGGAAACTATACTGGCTAGGAATACTACTACAAGCATTCATATACAGGTTTTTGTGTAGACATGTGTTTTTCTCTTAGAATAGATTGATGAAATTTTTACCATTGGAATAAAAATTTATAATAATATGATATCCGATTTTTGACACATTTAAGAAAATACATAATCTTAATAAAATATAATTATTTGCAAAAAAATGCTAAAACCACAAGTTGATCTTAACTGAATTATATTAATATGGAAGTTTGAAAACATAATCAGAATTTCTACATAAGGATATCAATGAAAATATATCTTCTTTACATATATGTTTATATAAAATACCAAATTATCCTAAAATATATATAAAGACAAAGAGAGAACGTATAACTAATTTTTCAACATGGCATGCTTCCATGTTGGAATAAAGTGGTCATATATCCATTCAGACACTTATTCATTTCATATTATATATAAGACTTATATAGGTGGAGAGTAATTAAAGAGAAACAAGACAATAGTCCTTGATCTCAAGGAGTTTAAGCAGAGATAAATCATCAGTGCAAGCAGCCATTGTAGATTGTGGTTTAGCTATAGAAATTCAGAGGAAGGAGAGAATACTTCAACTTTTAGTGACTAAAGGCAGAATCAAATTTCAGTTGTGTATTTGGTGAGAAGTATCAGTTGTAAGGTTGGAGAAGCAAATGGCAAGCCACTCCAGTATTCTTGCATGGAAAATCCCATGAACAGAGGAGCCTGGCAGGATACAGTCCGTGGGGTTGGAAAGAGTCGGACATGAATGAGCAACTGAGCACCAGTTACAAAGTAGTTGGGCATGTCTGATAGATATGCAGGGTAGAAATCAGACTGGGAGTCCCAATATAGTGGTCATTTTTGCATAAGTAAATGAGTCATAGTGGATTTGATCTTCAGGGAAGAGAACAGAGTAGCAAAGGCACATAAAACCAAAGACAAAGCTTTCCGAATACCTACAAAGAGGCCATAGAAAGAGAAGGAGCAGGAAGTAATACAGAAGAATTAGTCTAAGGAAGAATGTGCTCAGTCACTCAGTCATGTCCGACTCATTTCCTTCTCCTCTAAGGAAAAATAAAACATGACAAAGGACCATGTTATAGAAAAATTGTGATAGAGTTTTGAGTTTAAGGCAAGAAAAGGCAACATAAACCCATACGCCCACACAATTTTTTTTTCCCTAACATAATGAGCTTCCCCTGAGCCAGCATTGTACAAGGCATAGGGTTCAGAGAGGATAAAATAGTGCTTCCAAGTTCAAACAGATGGCAATTTAGTCCAGGAGATATATAAAAACTAATGCCAGGCAATACAAGTTGCCATATAATTTAATACTAAATTATGTATAGTTACTCCAAATGCTATGGAAGTACAGAGGAGAAGATTAATGAAGGTTGGTATACTCGGGTAATATCTATTAGTTAAGATTTTCTTCAGTGTCTTGTAGAAAACTGACAAACTGGACAGCTTAAATAATAAAAACATTCATCATAAGGAAAAGTCTATTTAGACAAGCAAGGGGTTGTTAAACAGTGTGGCTTTTTATAAAAATATTAAAAGTTATGTTTCTCTTCTGGTGGCAAAATGGCTGGAAAATGCATTCATAATGTCCTATACCCTAATCCCTCTATGAAAAAAAGGAAGGTCATGAGTGACTTATTTCTTGAGTAAAGATAGAGGAATGAATATTTCCAGAAGATTAGCAGAGAAGTTCTGATTTGGCCATGCACATGACATCCTAGGATCAAAGGAGCCTGTGACAGTGAATACCTGGTAAAGAGGATGCCATGCTTCGCTTTCACAAATTATAACCTTCCCTGAGCAGGAAGACCCTGTTTTCCCGGACATTAGGCAAGATCTGCAGGGTTATCTAAATGTAAAATGAGGCGTCTATCAGTAATGAAGGAAAGGTGATCTTTGGGAAAGATGTGAATATTATTTCTATTTTAAAAGCAGCCATTTTTTGGATCACGTTCTCTAAAAAAGTAATTGAATTTTAATAAGAATCTCAGTAATATTCACAACAAAAATATCTATAATTTTAATCAATATTTACAAAACAGTATTCATGTTTTTTAGTAATTATAAACTTTATAAAAGGGAAACTGACCTATTTTAAGAGAAGATGAATAACTGCTTAGGAAAAAAAACCCAAAATGTCCAACAAAATAGAACAGCCATTACAAATTTGATTTTTGTCAATTAAACAAGGTTAAAAGTAAATTTTAGTTTTGAAAAAGACTAAAACTATCAATGGTATAGTTTTCCCAATAGAAAAAAATTAGGCAGACAGGTTGCTAGTCCAAAATGGCAATATTTCAACTGAGTGAAAATATGGCACACAACGAAAATCTTCAGTAATTCACAGTAAAGATGAATCAGTCAAAAAGAATAAAATTTTAAAAACTTTTGACTCTTATGGCTTTTATAATAGAAGAGTAAGCATAATATTTTTGTAGACTTTTTAAAAAACTGCTTCCCGTTGAGCCATCCTGGTATTTACTGAAAGACTAGCACTGCATTTATTATTAATTTGTCTCCATGGCTCAGGGGGTAAGCCTGCAGAGACTGGAACCAAGTCTAGAGAGAGAACAATAAATAATAAATAACAACAATAATAATTTGCATTTCTTCAACATCCTCCAGCTGTGGAAGTCAAAGTGGTTCACAAACATTAATTAAGCTTCACAAGATTCCAGCAAGGGAAGCAAATAATGTTGTCCAGATGGGAGAAATAAAGAACTGGAAAGTTAAGAAATGAGGTGAAGGTCACACATAAGTTAATAACGGATTGAGAGGTATTCCCCATGGTTTTTCACATCCAAAATCCACTTTGCAAGCTCCTAAGTTTTGATTGTATATTTTTTCCCCTCAAATATTGAAGGAAAAAATTCTCTAAACTTATTTGGCTGTTGCAATCACTGAGCTACAAATTTGGGGACTTATTCTTAAAATTGTATTTGTTTATAATGTGCTAAGCACCTGTTTCCATGGCTATTGAAATGTGTAATACCATTATTTTCTACTCTGTAGGTGGTTAACTCTAAACTTAGAAGGAAACTAATTTTAGGAAGGATTGGTCATGTTTGCTATGTTACTATCACCAATAAACTCAGCAGTTGTAAAGGTGCTGAAACTGACAGAAACACAACTAAGTTAACCTTAAATAATCTAAGGAAATATTAAATAATCTGAATATTCACTTATCTGCTGACTCTGCCAGTGTATCAACCAACAACGTAGATTTAATGCTTTTTGTACATTTCATATTCAGGCATTAGTCTTCTGAATTGGTTGCATGTCAGTCCATTTATTTATTTCAGAATGCCACTTATATGGAATGGAAAAAGTTATTTGTCAGATTAAAAAAAAATTCTTTCATCTTAAATATGGGGATTCATCTTTAAATAAGAAATTCGATGTTTATGTACACTTGTGTATGCTTAAATGTAAGAAACTATGATTCAGGAAGTAAGAAATGTGGGTATCTTTCATTATGTAAGCTATGCTTGCAGATACATTAAATGTTAAATAACAACAAATAAAACAAGAAAATCTAAAAACTTCAGATAGTATCTTTTACATTTTAGTGTTTTATAGATAATCTAGCTAGAGAGCTAACTTAGGCAGAACTGACTAGTAAGCTTATACTTAGTAATTGGCCCATGATTACTATATGGGCCAATTCTCTTCTGTAACCATGATCCCCATAAGCACATCCATTGATGTGAGGCATTTATTGCTGAGAGAGGCTAAGCGCATGAGGGTCTTTCAATCAGGCATTTCCCACAATTGTGTTGAGTCAGCCTGTACATCTCCCTGTGTCTGAAATGTCTCTATATTATTCAAAGTAGAAAGGTAGGATCACAGATAAAGAAAATGTATACTTTTTAAAGATTTATTCCTCCAAAGACAAAGGTTTCAGAATTAAGTGGGCTCTGGAAAAACTGATAATGTTTGTTATCAAGAGCAGAGGTCAAGAGAATGCAAAATCAAGGACAGTGAAATGGATAAGAGAATAGCAGATAAAGAAGGAAAAATAAAAGAAGGCAGCAAACGAAGTTAGACAGAGTACCATACAGCTCCCATAAGCCATTTCTATTGTTTTCAGCTCTTGTGATAATGCTGGAATCTCAAAGTAAATTTCAGAGGAAAAATACCTCTTGAGACTTAAATAACTTTTTTCCTTCAAATATATGCTAAAGAAATCAAAGAAATTAATTTGAATTTGAAAAAGACGATACATGAGTAAATTACAGATCTTTTTTTTTTTTTTTTTTTGCTCAAAAAGTTTTGGGAACAGCAGGCCTGAAATTGTGAAATTGTGTTTTACTCATTCTTATCAATAGAGACAAATACAGGATGGAATTCTCTAGATACTTTCCTGACACTAAACAAGGAAACAGAACAGTATTCTATTATGCCTACATGTACACACAAAAATATCCTCACAGCTTTAGCAATTAATGCATATCTAATTAAGAAGATTGAAATACAAAAATAAACACCTGTCAAATGAGATTGTAAGATATTTATAAAAACATTTTGTGTTATTCTAAAAGATGTCATAATATTTTCTAAATGGGTTTTAGCACTAATGTATCTAATAGTTCCCAGAAAATTTGACTGTCTAATTTCTGTAGACATTACTGAATGCAAGTTATCAAGGAATATTTCATATACCTGGGATGTTTCCCACTAAGTGACAACATATAGTATCATTGATATAACTTAGGCTCCAGTTTGAAAGTTATCATCATTTTCACTCCAGGGCAAACCCTTACATACCTGTTTCAAAGGTGAAAATCTCTGACTTAGAATGTTTTTAGTCATGTATTGTCACACATGTAACTTAAAGTGATAAACTAATCAAATGTTGAAATTCAGGAAATGCTGCATAAAGAAGCATACTATTTTTAATGTACTTACAACATTTGATGATGGAGAATATATAGATAGATAGGCAGATATATAGATTACAAATGACAAATATAAATCAATATAATAAAGATGTAAAATTTTGAAAAGTAAAAGGGAGATATAGCCTGAAGAAGTCAGCAGCTCTACAATTCAGTTTTTGGAAAGTATTTCTCTAATTTTAATGCTCAGAAAAGGTTAAGTGCAGCATTATATTTTATCTAAAATTTTCATAGTACTCATCAGATATCTTTGCACACCTGTTAATTGAACCCATTCAGTGGATTTCACTTCTTTTTCTGTGTTTATGCCTCAAATTCTAAGTGTTAGGCATGTTTTTCTGGCCATTTGAAAACATGTTTTCTCCCCTGGTCACAGTGGTCTCACATCGATGACCACAGCAGCTGTCCACTGATGTGATCTCTACTCGGCTATTTTTTCTAGTTCACCATGTCCAATTAACAGTACAGAAAGCATGCCAAGTTTTATGCTGGGGTGCTCTCCTCAATATCCATCCCTTTATATATATATATGGAATCCAGTTGCCTTAATGTTTATGCATTGTCTTGACAAATCATTCACTGCTTTACTGGTTATATACAAATCAACATGTTATCTTAAAATTTTTTATTTTAAAAGTAAAAGAATCTCATGATGCTGTTCAGTCACTAAGTTATACCTCACTCTCTGCAAACCCATAGACCAGAGCACGCCAGGCTCCCTGTCCTTCACTATCCCCCAGAGTTTGCTCAAACTCATGTCCATTGAGTTGATGATGCCATCCAAACATCTCATCTTCTGTTACACCCTGCTCCTCTTGCCTTCAATCCTTCCCAGCATAATGGTCTTTTCCAGAGAGTTTGCTCACTAGAAAAAAACAAAGGATTTGAGCTTTAGCTTCAGCATCAGTCATGCCAATGAATATTCCGGGTTGATTTCCTAAAAGCTTGACTGGTTTGATCTCCTTGCTGTCCAATGAACTCTCAAGAGTGTTCTCCAGCACGAGAATTTGAAAGCATCAATTCTTGGTGCTCAGCCTTTATGATCCAACTTTCACATCCATACGTATATATGGACCTTTGTAGGCAAAGTGATGTCTCTGCTTTTTAATACACTCTCTAGGTTTGTCATAGCTTTCCTTCCAAGGAGCAATAGTCTTTTAATGTTGTGGCTGTAGTCACCGTCTGCAGTGACTTTGGAGCCTAAGAAAATAAAATCTGTCACTGTTTCCATTCTTTACCCCTATATTTGACATGAAGTGATAGGACTGGATGCCATTATCTTAAGTTTTAAGTCAGCTTTTTCACTCTGCTCTTTCACCTTCAAGGGGCTCTTTAGTTCCTCTTCACTTTCTGCCATTAGGGTGGTATCATATGCATATCTGAGGTTATGGATATTTCTCCCAGCAATTTTGATTCCAGCTTGTGATTCACCCAGCTCAGCATTTCACATGCATAGAAGATAAATAAGCAGGGTGACTATATACATCCTTGATGTACTCCTTTCCCAATTTGGAACCAGTCTGTCATTCCATGTCCAGTTTTAAGTGTTGTTTCTTGACCTGCACACAGGTTTCTCAGGAGGCAGGTAAGGTGGCCTGGTTTTCCCATCTCTTTAAGAATTTTCCAGAGTCTGTTGTGATCCATACAGTCAAAGGTTTTAGCGTAGTCAATGAAACAGAAGTAGATGTTCTTCTGGAATTCCCTTTCTTTTTCTATGATCCAAAGTATGTTGGCAATTTGATCTCTGACCTGCCTTTTCTAAATCCAGCTGGTACATCTGAAAGTTCTTGGTTCATGTACTGTTGAAACCTAGTTGAAGGATTTTGAGCATTATCTAGCTAGCATTTGAATGGTAGTTTGAACATTCTTTGAGATTAGAATGAAAGGCTTTCTTTGGGATTAGAATGAAAACTGACCTTTTCCAGTCCTGTGGCCACTGCTGAGTTTTCCAAATTTGCTGACATATTGAGTGCAGCACTTTAACAGCTTCATCTTTTAGGGTTTGAAATAGCTCAGCTTGAATTCTATCACCTCCACTAGCTTTATTTTGTAGTGATGCTTCCTAAGGCCCACTTGATTCACAGTCCAGGATGTTTTGCTCTAGGTGAGTGACCATACTATCATTGTTATCTGAGTCATTAAGACTTTCTTTTGTTCAGTTCTATGTATTCTTGCCACCTCTTCTTAAACTCTTTTGCTTCTGTTAGATCCTTACCATCTCTGGCCTTTTGTTCCCATCTTTGCATGAAATATTTCCATGGTATCTCTAATTTTCTTGAAGAAATCTCTGGTCTTTCCCATTCTATTGCTTTCCTCTATTTCTGTGCATTGTTCACTTAAGAAGGCTTTCTTATCTATTCTTACCTTTCTTATCTATTAAACCTTACTTAATAAGGTTTCTTATTTTTTTTTGGAACTCTGCATTCAGTTGGGTTTATCTTTCCCTTTTTTCTTTGCCTTTTGCTTTTCTTTTCTCAGCTATTTGTAAGTCTTCCTCAGAAAACGTTTTCCTAGTTGCAGTTCTTTTTCTTGGAGATGGTTTTGGTCACTGCTTCCTGTACAATGTTATGAACCTCTGTCCATAGTTCTTCAGGCACTCTGTCAGATCTAATCCCTTGAATCTATTTGTCACTTCCACTGTATAATCATAAGGGGTTTGATTAGATCATACCTAAATGGCCTGGTGGTTTTCCCTACTTTCTTCAATTTAAGCCTGAATTTTGCAATAAGGAGCTCATTATCTGAGCCATAGTCAGCTCCGGGTCTTATTTTTACTCAGTGTGTAGAGCGTCTTCATCTTATATGCAAAGGATATAATCAAAATCAATCTGATTTTGGTATTGACCATCTAGTGATGTCTATGTGTAGAGTCTTCTCTTGTTTTTGTTGGAACTTTGTGTAGGTTCTTGTTAGATACCTATTTTACATATGTTTTTTAGTCGCTAAGTCGTATCTGACTCTTTGCAATTCTATGTATTACTGCACTCCAGGTTTCCCTGTCCTTCACTATCTCCCAGAGTTTGCTCAGATTCGTGTCCATTGAGTTTGTGATTTTATGTATAGTAGTATGTATACATCAATACCAGTCTCCCAATTTATCCCTCCCTTTATCTCCTGGCAACCATAAGTTTGTTTTCTGCATCTGTGACTATTTCTGTTTTGCCAAAAAGTTTGTTTGTATATACCCCACTTTTATTTTTATATTCCACAAGTAAGTGTTATCATATGGTATTTGTCTTTCTGTATCTAACTTCCTTCACTCAGGATGACAGTTTGTAGGTCCATCCATGTTGTGGAAAATGGTATTACTTTGTTCTTTTTTATGGCTGACTAATGTTCCACGCATGTGGTATATATGTGCCAGATCTTCTTTTTTGCTTTTTTTTTATTTTTTAAAATTTATCTTTGGCTGCTCTAGGTTTAAGTTGCTGTGCTCAGGCTTTCTCTGGTTGTGGCAAGTGGAGGCTACTCTTCACTGTGTTACACAGGCTTGTCCTTGTGGTAGTATGGGCTCTAGGTGCACGGGCTTCACAGGTTTAGCTGGTCCCCAACATGTGGGATCTTCCTGGACCAGGGATCAAACTGTGTCCCCTTCACTGCAAGGTAGATTCTCAACCACTGGACCACAGGGGATGTGTCTCTACCACATCTTCTTTATCTGTTTCTATGGTAATAGACATCTATATTGCTTCCATGTCCTAGCTATTATAAATAGTGCTGCAATGGACATTGGGATGCATGTATTTTTTTGAATTGTGGTTTACTGTGGGTGTATGCCCAGAAGTGGGATTGCTGGGTCATATGGCAGCCTTTTTAAGGTCTTTAATTTGTTTTCCTCTCTGCCTGAAATGTTCTTTCTCTAGAACCTTCTTAACATTGAGTATCAGCTCAAATATCACTTCCCCAGAGAGATCCTCCCTGATCTATTCTAACTGGAGTAGATTCCCTGGAATGAGGTACTCTTTATTTTCTTTATAAAACTTACTAGAATCTGTACTCTTCTCACCTATTTAATAGCTTATTAATTGTTTTTTTCAAGTCATTTCCAGATGGGACTTTGTCTTGTCCATTGCTGAGTACCCAGAACCTGAAAATCTTTTTAAGGAAATCACTCAACACTAGAATATAATTAGTGAATATGCTGCATTCCATTTCATTAAATAATGACTCTTCCTTTGAATCTGAGAGAGAAATGCTGAGAGAATCAATCAAAAAGGGAAGGCAAGAAGGGGCATGACTATATGGACCTTTGTTAGCAAAGAAATGTCTCTGTTTTTTAATATGCTGTCTAGGTTTGTCATAGCTTTTCTTCCAAGGAACAAGCTTCTTTTAACTTCATGGCTGCAGTCACCATCTGCAGTGATTTTGGAGCCCAAGAAAATAAAGTCTGTCACTGTTTCCCCAACTACATACCATGAAGTGATGGGACAGGATGCCATGATCTTTGTGTTTTAAATGTTGAATTTTAAGCCAGCTTTTTCTCTCCTCTTTTACCTTCATCAAGAGGCTCTTTAGTTCCTCTTAACTTTCTTCTATAAGGGTGTTGTCAGTCGCATCTCTGAGATCATTGATATTTCTCCCACCAAACTTGATTCAAGCTTGAACTTCCAGCCTGGCATTTCTCATGATGTACTCTGCATAGAAATTAAATAAGCAGGGTGACAATATACAGCCTTGATGTACTCCTTTCCCAATTTGGAACCAGTTGTTCCATGTCCTCTTCTCTCTGTTGCTTCTTGACCTGCATACATGTTTCTCAGGAGACAGGTAAGGTGGTCTGGTATTCCCATCCTTTTAAGAATTTTCCATGTTTTGTGTGTGTGTGTGTGTGTGTGACCCACAGTCAAAGGCTTTAGCATAGTCAATGAAGCAAAAGTAGATGTTATTCTGGATTTATCTTCCTTTTTCTATAATCCAATAGATGTTGGCAATTTGATCTCTGGTTTCTCTACCTTTTCTAAATCCAGTTTGTCGGTACACATATTGTTGAAACCTCGCTTGGAGAATTTTGAGCATTACTTTGCTATCATGTGAAATGAGTGCAATTGTGTGGTCGTTTGAACATTCTTGGGCATTGCCTTTCTTTGGGATTGGAATTAAAACTGATCTTTTCCAGATCTGTGACCAATGCTGAGTTTTCCAAATTTGCTGGCATATTGAGTGCAGCACTTTCACAGCATCATCTTTTAGGATTTGAAATAGCTCAACTGGAATTCTATCACCTCCACTAGCTTTGTTCATAGTGATGCTTCCTGAGACCCACTTGACTTTGCACTGCAGGATGTCTGGCTCTAGGTGAGTAATCACTCCATCCTGGTTATCTGGGTTATTAAGATCGTTTTTGTACAGTTCTTCTGTGTATTCTTGCCACCTCTTCTTAATATCTTCTGCTTCTGTTAGGTCCATACTGTTTCTCTCCTTTATTGTGCCCATTTTTGCATTAAAAGTTTCCTTGGTATCTAATTTTCTTCAAGAGATCTCTAGTCTTTCTCATTATACTGTTTTCCTCTACTTCTTTTCATTGTTCACTTAGCAAGGCTTTCTTAAATCTCCTTGCTATTCTTTGGAACTATGCATTCAGATGGATATATCTTTCCTTTTCTCCTTTGCCTTTCACTTCTCTTATTTTCTCAGCTATTTGTAAGGCCTCCTTAGTCAACCGTTTTGCCTTTTTGCATTTCTTCTTCTTGGGGATGATTTTGATCACTGCCTCCGATACAATGTTACAAACCTCCATCCATATTTCTTCAGGTACTCTAACTATCATATCTAGTCCTTTGAATCTATTTGCCACTTCCACTATATAATAGTAAGAGATTTGATTAGGTCATACATGAATGGTCTAGTCGTTTTCCCTTTTTTATTCAATTTAAGTCTGAATTTCGCAATTAGGAGTTCATGATCTGAGCCACAGCCAGCTCCTGGTCTTGTTTTTGCTGACTGTATAAAAGCTTCTCCATCTTCAGCTGCAAAGGATATAATCAATCTGATTTCAGTACTGACCATCTAGTAATGTATAGAGTCATCTCTTGTGTTGTTGGTAGAGGGCGTTTGCTAAAATATTGATGTCTACTCTTACCATCTCCTGTTTGAGCACTCCCAATTGACTTTGATTCATGGACCTAACAGTCCAGGTTCCTATGCACTATTGTTATTTACAGCATCAGACTTTACTTTCACCACTGAACATATCCACAGCTGGGTGGTGTTTCTGCTTTGGCTCAGCCTCTTCATTCCTTCTGTGGCTATTTGTCTGCTCTCCTTCAGTAGTGTATTGGGCACCTACTGACCTGGGGAGTTCATCTTTCAGTATCATATCTTTTTGCCTTTTCATACTGTTCATGGGGGTCTCAAGGCAAGAATGCTGAAATGGTTTGCCATTCCATTCTCCAGGGGAGCACATTTTGTAAAAACTCTCCACCATGACCCTTCTGTCTTGGGTGGCCCTACGGGGCAAGGCACGTAGTTATAGCCAAGCTGTTATCCATGTGGTTTTGTTTTCTGTGATTGTGGTTTTAATTCTGTCTGCCCTCTGATGGATGAGGTTAAGAGGCTTGTGGAATGCTTCTTGTTGGGAGGGACTGGCTGTGGGGAAAACTGGGTCTTGCTCTGGGCAAGGCTCTGCTCAGTAAATCTTTAATCCAATTTTCTGCTGATGGGTGGGGCTGTGTTCCCTCCCTGTAGTTTGGCCCTCCTTCAACAGGACTTATGCCAGCTTGCTGAGGCTCCCAGTAGTGTTTCAGTCAGTGCCCTGACCCCAAGGCAGGTCACTGTTGACCCATACCTATGCTGGAGACTCCTGGACACTCACAGGCAAGTCTGGCTCAGTCTTTTGTGGGGTCTCTGCTCCTTTCTCCTGGGTCCTGGTGCACACAAAGTTTTGTTGTGCCCTGCAAGAATCTGTTTCCCCAGTCCTGTGGAAGTTCTGTAATCAAATCCCTCTAGCCTTCAAGTCAAATTCCATGGAATTCTCAGTCCTTTTGCCACATCCCCAGGTTGGGAAATCTGTTGTGGGCACTAAAACTTTTGTAACAGTGCAAGAACTTCTTTGGTATAATTGTTCTTCAGTTTGTGGGCCATCTGCTTGGTGGCTGTATAGTGAGGCCGATGGCAACCTTCTCCAAGATGGCTTATGCCACACTCCTTGCCTGCCGGGTCTGCTGTAGCGAGAGTCCCTACCCCTGCCTCTGGCCACTGCTGACCTGTGCCTCTGCAGGAGACATTCAAACACTCAAAGGCAAGTCTGGCTCAGTCTCCTGTTAAGGTCACTGCTTCTTTCCCTCTCTCCTGGTGCACACAGGTTTTGTTTGCACCCTCTGAGCATCTCTGGCTGGTCTGAGATTTGATTTTAAATGTGATTCGTCCCTCCTACTGTCTTGTTGGGGCTTCCTGTGCCCTTGGATGTGGGGTATCTTTTTTGGTGGGATTCAACATTGTCCTGTCGAGGGTTGTTCAGCAGCGAGTTGCAATTTTGATGTTCTTACAGAAGATGAGCACACCTCCTTCTACTCTGTCATCTGGGTCTCCCCAGTTGTAGGCATTTTCTTTTCTTTCAGAGCCACCAGGGACTTATGGTTTATATGTGGAATCTCAATGTAGGCAAGTGGGTATACTCACGCCTTGTCCTGGAGATGTGCATTGAAAGCATACTTTGCAGTAACCTCTCAGGTATTCAGGTAGATACCTGACTTATGTTCACTTGATTTATGTTCAAGGATGTTCAGGGAAGAATTATTTGTGCTGAGTCGGAGTCCCAGAACCAAAGTTGGTGACCTGTCATTAGCTACTGTGGTGGGTGGCTCCTGAGTCTGGCGATCTGAGAGAATACCATATATTAGGTCCACAAATTTATTCATCTTATAACTAGAAATTTATACACTTTGACCAACATCTCCCCAATTCTCCCATATCTCAGCCACTGGTATGGGAGCCACACCAATCTACTCTCTATTTCTATGAGTTTGGTTTGTTTTTTTTTAGATTCCACATATAAGTAATATTGGTCTTTCTGACAACTTCCTTCAAGGTGCCTGCAAGGTCTTTCCATGTTTTCAGAACGGGCAGGATTTTCTTCTTTTTATGGCTGAATAATCTTCTGTTGTTTATATGAGTATAATCTCTTATGAATATATAAAATTCTGTTCCTCTCTCTTACTCAGTGTCTCCAGTTTTTCCGTAGACCTGTCGACCTGTCTTAGACATAATTGTACCTATTTCCCCTCTTCTCATTATCCTCCTCTAGAGAGGAACATAGTTTGATTCTGTGGTAAAACCTCATTTATTATTTTAATCAGCTCAATGATTATGTATATTTGGCTTAAATGTCCTGTTCTGCTCAGGGAAAATAATGCTAAACTGAACACAGTCCTTCCCTTTAGAATGTGACACACCCAATCTTGTTTCTCTGACAATGATTAATAACAACTTTGTAGCATTTCCTTTGAAATATTCAGACTTGAGGAAATCATTATGAAATATTTAACTATTCAGGACATAATTTTCTTTTTCCAACTCCTGTTCATGAAGTTTCACTTTCAAATATTTTCTCTAAGTTACAATGTACAACTCCTCTCTGGCTTATTTATCTATTTTCCCATTCTTCTCTTAAATATCGTCTGCTTTTATTATTTTCCTCTATTTCTAGCCACTCAAGAACTACTTTTCCTGGTATAACCTCATTTTTAGTTAACATGCATAAGATAGGTTCTGCTTAGAGACAGGAGAAATTTTAACAACTGGGAAATTTTCTTTTTTCACAGAGAAAAATAGTTAAAAGGCCTTGTGTCCATTTGGCATGTAGGTTTATTTGAGTTAGGAGCAGTTCATGACATTTTAATATGTTGTGCTCATGTCTTAAAGTCTGATGTCAGAATAAATGCTAGATCAGTGAGAGAGCCCTTTGCATCAGGATGCTGACGTCCTTTCATTGATATCTGAACATTTCCAGACCATGCTTTTCTAAAACCGTGTTAAGAGATACTGGGATCACATTATGATAATTATGTCAGCATTGCACTTTTCAGTTGAATGTGAAATGCATGCTTATACTCCCACATAGATATTCTTTACAGCAAAACAATACTGTTTAATGAATTTTAGTCCCAGTTCTCAGAAACACAAAATTATAATCAACTGAAATAATACAGAAATATACCATTTTGAAAATAAAAATAGTTTTTAAACAACTGAGGAAATATTTAGACACAGTTACTGAATGAATGCTATGACAAAGTTGGCATTTATCTCAGGGCACAGGTCTTCCAAATACTTAAAAAAAAAAAAATGTTAGTGACTGCTTTCTCTGGATCAGTATTAAACAGTATATTTGCATCATGAGAACACAATAAAATACCTTAAATATTTTCTGAATAAAGGTTGACAAATAAGCAGATGACATAAATAATACTTACCAGGAGAACTTTGATCAACAACATCACTATCTGAGTTGTCTACTATGAGTATGTCTACCTATGAAATAATATTAAGTTGAATGCCCAATGAGAAAATGAGAAATAATGATCTCTTAATGCTTAAATCACATAAACCAGATAGAACTTTGTCTTCTAAGTTATGAGTCTTACTATCTTACTATCATTGATCGTTTCTCACACTCCAGTATGAGCACTTAAGAATTTGTGCCATTAAGGTGATGTAACTTAGGGAATTCTTTAGTGAGAGAATACTCAGGCTATAACAAACTATGCTTTGTACTGTTTTATGCAAACACACAGAAGTGTAAATTATGAAGTGATTTCTCTCTCTCTCTCATGATCCTTTTAACTCATCTGTGAAGTCATGAGATCCTTTCAAAGGACTCTCCTTTTTATGCTAACTCTTTAAATGCAAAATGAATATATTATTGCTCTCTTTTCTTCTCTTCTATAATAATCTCTCTACTGATTTCATCCACAAAAGAGCTTTCAATTACTGCCAATGTAGCTATCTTCTTGAACCCTCTTCCAAATAATAGACTTCATTTCTGATCACCTCTAGGCTTTTTCACCTCTGTGGCTAGTTTGTATCTTAAAATTATGAAGTCAGCTTGACCTCATTTTTTCCCTGCCTGCATGGCTTAAACTGCTCCTATTCCTCCCAGTTAATCTATTTTAGTGAATGTCACCAACATTCATCCAGTTATTCAGTTGTCAACCTGGAAGTTATTCTGACTTCTCCTCCTTCAGATTCAATTAGTGACAAAGTCCGTATCTTTTCTCTCTCAAATATCTCTAAATCATCTCCCCTTTTTCCTGTGTTCATCACCATTGTGTTGGTGCAGTTTTATTTGGGGGTGGGGGTACAGTTTTTTATTCTCTATCACCTGCATTACTGCAGTTGAAAGGAAACTAAAACTGAGCCAGTTCATTCATATATATATATATATATATATATATATATATATCTCAAATATTCATGGAATGCCTATGCTGTTTCAGATTAGAACAAAGTCTGAGAATAAAATAAGGACACATACCTGTACCAGTTGTCAATACTAGAGTATTCTATCTGAAAAATAACTAGAATTTACTGTCCATGCAATATAAATCAGTCATATTGCCATTTATTATTGTTATTCATCACAGTGATCATACAAGATTGGCTTGATTATTAATTCCTTTCTAGGAGGAGATTAAGTAATGTTCTCTGTTTCAGAGATAATATTAAAACCTTGTCTGTCTCCAGTGTGCTTTACTTTTCCACTACACCACTCAATTCAAATTGCAATGCTTTCTATGGATTTGTACATTTAAATAAACCATCCAGGCATCCTGGGATATTTTCATCATACTGGTTACCTGATGAACTATGATTTGCCTCCAAAGCTCAGCTGATGGGTTATGTGCTACAAATAGCCTTCCATGATTGCACAATGAAAATGACACACATTCTTCTAAGTGTGCCCTAGCAACTTGAGCGTATATCTAGGAAAAAACATATTGCAATGCCTTACGGTTAAGACAACTGAACTAGCTTTCCTCATTGCCTAAATGTCTTTTTCCTATTTGTGGAAGGAGGGCTTATTTTCTTTTTTAATTTTTTAATTGAAGTATACTTTACTTACAATGTTTTGGTTATACAGCAAAATGATTCTGAGTTTCAGGTTCTTTTCCTTTATATATTATTATAAGATATCAAATATAGTTGTGTGTGTGTGTGCTTAGTTGCTCAATCATATCTGACTCTCTGTGACCCCATAGACTATAGCCCTCCAGACCTCACTGTCCATGGGATTCTCCAGGCAAGAATACTGGAGTGGGCAGCCATTCCCTTCTGCAGGGAATCTTCCTGCTTTATACAGTAGATCTTTGTTGTTTATCTGTTTTACATGCAGTAGTGTGTATCTGTTAATTCCAAGTTCCTAATGTATTCCCTCATTAAATCCTACTCATGCCTGTCCCTTTCCCCCTTCTCTGGCTATAATTATATACCTTCAGCTTATTATCATGTGATATGTGGCATATTTATTTTTGACTCTCTGCCTTTTTAAATGGAATGTAAGCCCCATGAACTAGGGTATTGCCTCTTTGTTGTCCCTCTTACCTCCATAGTGTAGAACAGAGCCTGGCATGTAGTAGGCCTTCAGTAATATTTGCTCATTGAATGCTGAATAAACATGCACGATGTTAAGACAGTGAACACACATTATATCATACACGGAGTGTATGGAGGGTGCCACTGCCTTCATCAGCTGGCGTTATAGTGCCTCCTTGAATTGATCCCTGTTTCATGGATACTTCAGTATCTGCTCTCACTGATTCGTGAACTGTGTGACAAGACTCCTCCAAGAGATACATATTCAGCTGGGAGGCTCAGGAAAACTTTCCTATAAAACCAAACACATGCATCATATCATGGTCTATGAAAAATAGGCTATTAAAAAATTACTGAAAAAAAAAACTGATTTAATGGGAGTTTCAGAGGAGGTGAAACATTAATAAAAGTTTTGAGGAAACATCTGAAGGAGAATAAGTCACACACCCCTCTTGTATTAACCAGGTATCATACTAGAAGTAGCATTAACTTGAGAGAAATTAGATATGGGGGAAGATCTTGGGTCTTAATGTCACCCTCTAGTCCTTGCTGATTGTCCAATGACACATTGGCCTCAGACTATGGGTCCAAAGAAGCATTCTGAGATCCAAAGCAGTGCTTTTTAAATTTTAATTTGATTTGAGTTGTATTAGTTTCAAGTGTATCAGTTCAGTTCAGTTGCTCAGTCATGTCCAACTCTTTGCAAACCCATAGACTGCAGCACGCCAGACCTCCCTGTCCATCACCAACTCCCAGAGTCTACTCAAACCCATATCCATTGAGTCATGATGCCATCCAACCATCTCATCCTCTGTCATCCTCTTCTCTTCCCGCCTTCAATCTTCCCCAGTATCAGAGTCTTTTGAAATGAGTCAGTTCTTCACATCAGGTGGCCAAAGTATTAGAGTTTCAGCTTCAGCATCAGTCCTTCCAATTCAGGACTAATTTCCTTTAGGATGGACTGGTTGGATCTCCTTGCAGTCGAAGGGACTCTCAAGAGTCTTCTCCAACACCACAGTTCAAAAGCATCAATTCTTTGGTGCTCAGCTTTCTTTATAGTCCAACTCTCACATCCATACATGACTACTGGAAAAATCATAGCTTTGACTAGATGGACCTTTGTTGACAAATTAATGTCTCTGCTTTTTAATATGCTGTCTAGGTTGGTCATAACTCTTCTTCCAAGGAGCAAGTGTCTTTTAATTTCATGGATACAGTCACCATCTGCAGTGATTTTGGAGCCCACAAAAATAGTCAGCCACTGTTTCCCCATCTATTTCCCATGAAGTGATGGGAACAGATGCCATGATCTTAGTTTTCTGAATGTTGAGTTCAAGTGTATAGCAAAGGGATTGTTTTATTTACACACACACACATGTATTCATTTCTTTTTCAGATCCTTTTTTTCATTTAAGTTATTCCAGAATATTGAGTAGAATTCCCTGTGCTATACAGTGGGTCACTGTTGGTTCTCTCTCTTATATATAGTAGTGTGTGTATGGCCATCCCAAGCAAAGCAGTGCTTTTTAAATATATGTATATGACCTAGGGTGATGTTAGTGGTAAAGAACTTGCCTGCAAATGCAGGAGACATAAGAGACGAGGGTTCAATCCCTGTGTCTGGAAGATCCCCTGGAGGAAGGCATCCCCTGGAAGATGGCACGGTAACCCAGTCCAGTATTCTTGCCTGAAGAATCCCATGGTCAGAGGAGCCTGTTGCAAAGAGTCAGACATGATAAGACCTGGAGCTTTGATAGCCTTTAAATAAAAATAAAGCAAACAACAACAAAAAAGGACCTTTCCAATTCTAAATGCCATAGCATTTATAATTCATAATTCCCAAATACAGCTATTGTACTTTTTTGTTACATTTTTAGCATATGTCTTATTTACTTCACTATATTATAAACTCCAGGTGGGGGAAATGTGTGGCTTAAATCTCCTTGCCAGATGCTCTAAATGCCAACAAATGCAGTGATACTCTCCCTCATGTTCCACTCCCACTTGTTTTCTAGTTTCTGGCATAAATGAGTGGGCAGGAGAGTGTATGAATACAACCTAGGGCTTACAACATATCTTAGTTCTGGAAAAGTCTGTATATTACTGTTTTTAAAGGAAATAGTTATAGCAAAACTATAATTAGTTTAGTTACCATTCTTAACAATTATATATAATCCTCATTTAATCCCACATTGTTCAATCTTTTCTTAGT
Organism: Bos mutus; assembly: GCF_027580195.1. Classification (NCBI taxonomy): domain Eukaryota; kingdom Metazoa; phylum Chordata; class Mammalia; order Artiodactyla; family Bovidae; genus Bos; species Bos mutus. Next base: position 30,561,358 of record NC_091625.1, read on the forward strand.
TGGTTGTAAACAAATTTTGCTGATCAATTATTTGTTTAACATGATTTTTAGTTATATTATTATTTAGAGTGGACATAACTGGAAGACACTTAGGCAGTGTCACAGAATAGTTAGCTTTTTCACGAATCTTTCCAGGAAAACAAGGCCTATTCTGAGCTCAAAGTTCAAAGTGAAGTCACTCAGTTTTGTCTGACTCTTTGAGACCCAAGGGACTGTAGCCCACCAGGGATTTTCCCGGCAAGAATACTGGAGTAGGTTGCCATTTCCTTCTCCAGGGGATCTTCCTGACCCAGGGATCGAACCCGGTCTCCCATACTGCAGTTTCTTCACCGTCTGAGCCAGCTAGCCCAAGTAAATACCCTGTGGCACAAAATCTCCTTTGCCGCCTTATTCTAATCCAAGTTCAGTCAGTTCAGTCGCTCAGTCGCTCAGTCGTGTCCGACTCTTTGTGACCCCATGAATCACAGCACGCCAGGCCTCCCTTTCCATCACCAACTCCCAGAGTTCACCCAAACTCATGTGCATTGAGTCGGTGATGCCATCCAGCCATCTCATCCTCTGTCATCCCCTTCTCCTCCTGCCCCCAATCCCTCCCAGCATTAGGGTCTTTTCCAATGAGTCAACTCTTTGCATGAAGTGGCCAAAGTATTGGAGTTTCAGCCTCAGCATCAGTCCTTCCAACGAACACCCAGGCCTGGTCTCCTTTAGGATGGACTGGTTGGATCTCCTTGCAGTCTAAGGGACTTGCAAGTCTTCTCCAGCACCACAGTTCAAAAGCATCAATTCTTCGGCGCTCAGCTTTCTTCACAGTCCAACTCTCACATCCATACATGACCACCGGAAAAACCATAGCCCTGACTAGATGGACCTTTGTTGGCAAAGTAATATCTCTGCTTTTTAATATGCTATGTGGGTTGGTCATAACTTTCCTTCCAAGGAGTAAGCGTCTTTTAATTTCATGGCTGCAATCACCATCCTCAGTGATTTTGGAGCCCCCAAAAATAAAGTCTGACACTGTTTCCACTGTTTCCCCATCTACTTCCCATGAAGTGGTGGGACCAGATGCCATGATCTTAGTTTTCTGAATGTTGAGCTTTAAGCCAACTTTTTCACTCTCCTCTTTCACTTTCATCAAGAGGCTTTTTGGTTCCTCTTCACTTTCTCCCATAAGGGTTGTGTCATCTGCATATCTGAGGTTATTGATATTTCTCCTGGCAATCTTGATTCCAGCTTCTCAAGACCTCTAATAATTATAAAGACTGATCATTAGTACATTTCTTCACATCTTAGACAGCATTCTTCATTGCTTACTGAAACATAAATTGGTTATTAATAATGATTTCCATAGTGCTCTTTCAACTGTCTTTGTTGGAACAACTAAAGAGATGTTACCACTTGGCGATACAGTTTCATTCACCCTCCTATCGAAAGCACTGTGTAGACAGGGTAGAGATCCATTTTCCCCAGCTCTAAAATGCTGAGTGAGATAAAGGAAGCCTGATGGAGCTTTCTTGTAAGAAAACAAATGCAACACATAGATCATCCATAATAGATTCGAAAGATCTAATGGATTGAAAGCAAATATGAATAGCCCACATCGTGTCTCCATCTCAAATATATCTCCCGCTACAATGCAGTGCCGTGATCGAGAGACTTCAGTTCAGGACAGAAAAATGGTAGAGAAGGCAGTGAAAGTACTGGTCCATTGTCTGTGATAACATCCCCTGGTATCGAGTGGCACTCATGTGAGGAGACTTTCCTCTGAAACACAGCACCTCCTCTTTGCAGCCAGTGGAGAGCACTGATCATGCTGGGTTGAAAAGCATTCACGCTGGCTTCTTTCTTCATGCTCTTGAAAGTGCTATTCGTTTTACTCCACAAGAGATGAATTCCCTTGACTTGACTTTTAAAGAAAATGTGAGTGGCTAAAAATGCATATGCGCACATACACACAAAACATCGAGTAAGAGTAACTTGTCTTCTTTGATTTCGAAATATCTTTTACTTGGCTTTTTTTTTTTTTTTTTTTTAAAGCCTTGGAAATCTGTTTCATTTGTCAAGGGTGGATGCAGTTTTTAAACGTTTCGAAACATCTGTTTCCGTCTTCTTTGTTTAAAAAAAGAAAAGACCTAATCATGGAGGCCTGACGCAACAGAGGCAAACCAGGTGAGTTTATCATCTCTCCCTGCTTCCTCACTGTGGTACGTGCGCATCTGTGTTTTCTGGCGCAGCTGTCAGAGACTTGACATAAAAGTCTAAGTTGCAAATAGCACGTATAGACAAACTTCTCTAATATCTTGTTTACCATTCCTCAGTTCCCTATGATGGATCCAGATATTTATACTTTATGGAACCACTTTTATGAACATTTAGGCAAAAGTTGGGTGATCTGGATATATGGCCTGCATTTTATAGTCTTGCTGACCATGTTTTATATGATGATGAATCAGTTTTTAGAAGATACTCTCTACCATAATGACTATTTTTTATCTACAGTAAATATCACATATTAACTGTATGGAAAAATAATATTATAAATTAAAATCAATAACAACAACAAATGTTCTATAAACAATAGTGACATATTAAGAGTGAGATCATGAGGCCAGTCCACCAGAATATAAGCAGTAAGGGGACTGATTAAATGTAGAGAATTTTAAAACAATAATAAATTTAATAAAAGCAATATTTTAACACTATTAGCATTCACAAACAATACTAAGCAATATCATTGATAAAAGTCTTGTTCTTCCAGAGTTTTGTTGGTGACAGTAGTCTAAGTTCTAAGCAGTTGCCAACACCCAGAATAGACTACTCCTACTGCTCTACTCCACTCCTGAGAACACTGAAAAAGGACTGAGTTATTAAGGTTACTCTCACTTTTCAACTTTTGAACTTTGAACAGAGGTCTGTGTTTTTCAGATTTTAAAGTGCATATAAGTATATGTTGTTTCAATATTCAGTTTCTGATTTAGTTAGACTAGGTGGGCACAAGGGGTTGTATCTCAAACAAGCTTGTTGTTGCTGCTGCTGCTAGTCCATGGGCCACAGTTTGAGCAGTCAGGGTGTAGAAAACATTCACTAGGAACATTAGTGGAGCATTTAAAATTTTCAAAAAATGATGAAAACAACAACAACAAAAAGATACCAATATTCTCACAGTTCATTAACTTTTTGAATGAAAATGTATATTATTACTGGTTCTTTCAAAACCAGCATGCTAATTTAATACTGTGTGTTTGATTACATCAACATATGGGATTTTCCTTTATGTAAGAGATAAAGACAGTGACAGAGAAATAGAGAGGTAGACAGAGACCACAGATTTAATCTCTTATCAAATTCCAAGTATACAACACTATTTTGTTAATTATAGTCTCCGTGTTGTACATTAGATTCCCTGAAGGTATTCTTGCTATTACTGAGGGTATATATCCTTTTTGTGTTATATGTATTATAGGCTGTGGGGCTTCCCTGATAGCTCAGTGGGTATAGAATCCACCTGTAATGCAGGAGACGCTGGTTTGATTCCTGATTCGGGAAGATCCCCTGGAGAAAGGATAGACTATCCACACCAGTATTCTGGCCTGGAGAATTCCATGGACTGTATAGTTAATGGACTTGCAGAGTCGGACATGACTGAGCAACTTTAACTTTCTTTTCTTTTCTTATGCAGTATTTTTACAATAAAGTGAGCTAGAAGAAGGAGTTAAGAAAATCGTAAGAAAGAATACATGTACAGTCTGTACTGTATTTATCAATACCATGTTTATGCCATCTGTTTTTAAGAAGAATAGTCTATCAGTACCTATATTTATATTGCCTTATATGCTACAAAACATAGTTGTGTGTACTCACACTAGACATCAAAAGCTGAAGAAATAGCAATATGATTGCCTTATGGTGGGTGCTGTGCTTAGTCACTCAGTTATGTCCAACTCTTTGTGACTCCATGGACCATAGCCCACCAGGTTCCTCTGTCCATGGGGCTTCTCCAGGCAATAATACTGGAGTGGGTTGCCATGCCCTCCTCCAGGGGATCTTCCCAACTCAGGGCTTGAACCCAGGTTTCCCACATTGCAGGTGGGTTCTTCACTGCCTGAGCCACCAGGGAAGTCCAACACTAGACATCAAAAGGTATAACAACTCATGCATTGATAATGAAGAAATAGCAATATGATTGCTTTATGGTATCCTAGCGTAATCAATAGGATTGTTTCATGGTAGCCTATTCTGTACACTAATGAATCAGTCATTATAAAATTTTATGGGATTCAGTAGCACATTCACATTCATAATATAGCATTGGAAAGTTTTTTATTTTAAACACTTAGCCTGTGATGACAGGCTGAAACAATTTCTCCAGTGTTGAGACAGCGAGGCATATTGTACAATCATGTAATTCATTGAAAGCAAGACTATACTACACTAAGGAAACTAACACAGTATTAATTTTAATATCATTCATCTTATGCCTATGTAAGGATAGGCTGTCCATCTTAGTATCTTTCACAGGACATTTTACACATATATTTTGTATCCATTGAAAAAAAAATCCACACACAGTGATATGACTGGATACGTATCTGAGCAGGACCACTCTGGCTGATCTTTAAGGTGAATTGTTGGGGAGTGAAGAGGTCCAAGAAGAAGTTATTACAATGTTCCTGGCAAAAGAAACCTCTTAAGAAGATTCTGATACCATTGCCATTCTGAGAATGTTTCTTTTGTTACTAATATTTCCAACAGAAAAGATATTTGCAAGCTCTACTTTTTTTTTTTTTGTCACAGTAAGAGATGTAATTGGATGACATCTTTACATGTCTTACCTCTACCAATGAGAAAAGAAAATCGAACTCAGGAATGTTTCTCCAATGAATTTATATAACAAAAATATGCAAAAATAAAACTGGAAGCCTGGTTTACAATCTCTACCTCTTATAATATGGAAGCCATGTGTCTTCTTTGTACCTTAGTCTGCTCTGCCACACAGAGAAAAATAACACTTGGGCTTTTATAATTTTGCATGAAGATGTGGTATTATCAAAATGAAATAGGTCTAAATTTACTTCAGGAAATTAATAAGAACTTACCTGTAGAATATAGATATAATTAACTAATAATATATTATTACTAAATCAATCTAAGTTCATTTTTTCATTTAGTATATTTTTCAACCAGTATTGAAAATCTGCTGTTTTCTGGCCATTGCAATGTATATATGTGAATAAAACTAAATAAGTAATTTATCCAAAGAACTAACTGCTAAAGATAGCAAACGGATATTGTCAATACAGCAATTATGGTAGTAGTAATATTAAGCTTGGGGTGCTGGTAGATCATGTGGTATAATGTCTAACCAAAGAACCCCATTAAAGAAGACTTCTCTGACTTGAAAAATATTGGATCTAGTCTGAGCAATAAATAAGGATGAAGTATAGAAGAGTGAAAACCAGGGCATTCTAGGTTGAACTAGGAACATGTATAAGGCATGTGAGGCCATATTAGCACACTGAAGTATAGGGTAGAGGAGCATTTTAATGAGTATCAAGCTGGAAATACACGCAAAGGTAGATTTAATGGTCTTTTTTTTTTTGTGGATAAGATCTTTTATTTATTTATTTATTTATTTTTAATTTTATTTTATTTTTAAACTTTACATAATTGTATTAGTTTTGCCAAATATCAAAATGAATCCATCACAGGTATACATGTGCTCCCCATCCTGAACCCTCCTCCCCTCCTCCCTCCCCATACCATCCCTCTGGGTCATCCCAGTGCACTAGCCCCAAGCATCCAGTATCGTGCATTGAACCTGGACTGGCATCTCATTTCATACATGATATTTTACATGTTTCAATGCCATTCTCCCAAATCTTCCCACCCTCTCCCTCTCCCACAGAGTCCATAAGACTGTTCCATACATCAGCGTCACTTTTGCTGTCTCGTATAATCGGGTTATTGTTATCATCTTTCTAAATTCCATATATATGCGTTAGTATACTGTATTGGTGTTCTTCCTTCTGGCTTACTTCACTCTGTATAATAGGCTCCAGTTTCATCCACCTCATTAGAACTGATTCAAATGTATTCTTTTTAATGGCTGAGTAATACTCCATTGTGTATATGTACCACAGCTTTCTTATCCATTCATCTGCTGATGGACATCTAGGTTGCTTCCATGTCCTGGCTATTATAAACAGTGCTGCGATGAACATTGGGGTACACGTGTCTCTTTCCCTTCTGGTTTCCTCAGTGTGTATGCCCAGCAGTGGGATTGCTGGATCATAAGGCATTATGTATCATCATAAAGAGCTTTGGATTTCCTACTGAAAATAGTTCAGAAGCATTGGTAATGTGAACGTGGATTGGGTGGTGTTGAGATTACCTGCAGGGACACCAAGAAACTGTGTAAGAAATTAAAACAAGTAATAGTAGTAGCTTGAACTGAAGTATTAGCATGAAGATAAAGAGCAATATTGAATTCAAGAGGTGGTAAAACTTACAGGATTTGAGGTGTGGAAAGTCAAGGAGAGGAAACAGAGCATACAGGAATTGTTTTGGTTGCAAATAACAGGAATACAACTAAAAGTTTCAAAAAGAAATAAGTTTCTTTTCCTCACATAATATGCCCAGAGGTAAGGATTGTAGAAGCTCAGCCTTGTCATGAGGGATTCGTTGTCTCTAGCTGTCTGCTTCACGGACCTTGATGTGTTTCCTCTTTGCTCTTGCATGTGACCTCATAGTCAAGAGCCTACTGTATTCCAGGCCTCACATCTACCTTCCAGGTGGCACTTTGGAAATCTGTATCTGATTGGGCAGAACTGTGTCACATGATCAACCATATCTAACGGGAGGCTAGGAAATCAAGCTTTTTATTTTTTTGGCTGAGCCAGATCCTATTGTCTTTGTTGTGCATTTGGGATGAGGGGTCTTCACTTGCAACATGTGGGATTTAGTTCCCTGAGGAGGGATCGAACCTGGGCCCCCTGCATTGGGAGTGTGTAGTCTTAACCACTGGGACCACTAGGAAAGGCCCAGAAATCAGGTGTTTTTAAAGCTTGTATACCCCTTAGAGGAGAGAAAGATAAGAGAGAAGAGAAATGGGTAGGTGATGGATTTATCAACCTACGGCATCTGTTTCAGAGATACCAGGAAAGTGGATAATCACTAAAATGGAGCTCTTGAACAAGTGAGAAGAGACATGGGAAAAATAACCAGAAAAATTTATCTTATAATGTGGAACATATACTCCATCAATGTATAGGGTGGTAGTTATGTGGGTGGATACAGCCTAAAGCAAAGAAACTATGCTGTTAGTGTAGCACATTAAGGTAATATAATTTTTCTTCACTTTGTTATACATGTATAGATAATTCTAATGTACAGCATTTGGTTTTCATAAAATCAACTGTGTGCAACTTGTTGCATAAAGCACATAAAATGAAGGTAGAGATGTGAGAAATGTTTGCATTATGAAAAAAAAATAAAGTCAAAAGAATATAATGAATGGACTGTGAATCATGTCCTCTGGCAGCGTGCACCCTGGTGGCTCTGGGCGCAGCACACAAAAGGCTATGCAGAGGAAAATGACTCTGGTTTTTAATTTCAAGATTTTCTGTGTTTCGTGTTGGTTCAGCTCATATCATTATGGTATTATTTGTGTCATTTGTTTACTGCATAGTAATTAGAACTAGAAACAAAATGTTATATGTCTGTTCAAACACCTAAAAGGCAGCATAGTCATGTTACTAATACAATGTTTGTGGAGGGCCATGGGTTATTCTAAAGATTCAGCGCTCATGCCAATTTCTGTAGTATAAAAATGTAGAGATGCTGCTAGTGCCTGTGTTTAGGTGATGTGTATTTCTGAAGTTCACATCTCTGAAAATGTCTTTCAGTCACTTTCTCACATAATAAATATTGCTTCATTTTAGGAAACCAGATAGTATTTTAGGCCACAAAGAAACTTAAAAAAATTTAAAAGCTTAAAAATTAATAAGACATAGTCTCTGTACAATGACTTTTTAAAAATGTATATAAAATTTGACCTTACATAAATACCTTACATAAGGTATCTTCAAAGAGGAAATAAAAATCCACTATTAAGGGCTGAAAGCATAAGGAATGATAATTTGAAAAAAAAAAAAGTATAAGAAAATTAAAGTCAATAGAATCATATCATTTCATTTTTATTTTATATTATTGTTTTTATTGTTCCTGATCTGCCATATACAGTTAGGAGTAAGTAGATATCCAATCTGTTTATAATATGTACATCTAGCTTTATAAACTTTATTTGATCATAGTTCTCAGGCTAGTATAAAGTTCATGAGCAATCATCGTTATTTTTCATCATTTATTCATTTAGCAATTTTTTAGATATCTTTTGGGTTTGGATTCCTGGAAAATGATCTGAGATGGAGATTTCTGTGCAGAAAGTTACTGAGGACTCATCTCAGATGCAGTACCTATTGAGGGACGAAGGCCATGAAATTGGACAAAGAAGGAACTTTGGCATGCATTTGCATCTACAACCTCAGTTGATCCTGTGACGGTTCTGTACGGTGGCAAGCTTTCAGTGTTGTCCTGCACTGAGATGAAGTAATAGAGCCCTAAATTCTCAGCTCACCTGGTTATCGGTCTGGAATGCCTCAGAGTAGGAAGCAGGACCTTGGATAAAGTGATTCTCTTTGGCTGAAGGCTGGTGCTGAAGAGGAAATCAGTTGTGCTGCTAGTACTCCCAGGGCTTCCCTGGTGGCTAAGAGGGTAAAGCGTCTGCCTACAATGCGGGAGACCTGGGTTTGATCCCTGGGTCGGGAAGATCCCCTGGAGAAGGAAATGGCAACCCACTCCGGTACTCTTGCCTGGAAAATCCCATGGATGGAGAAGCCTGGTAGGCTACAGTCCATAGGGTCACAAAGAGTCGGACCCAACTGAGCAACTTCACTTTCACCAGTACTCCCAGCAGCCAGGAGATGAGGACCTAGGCTAGGGTTAGGCTCTGGGATTGGGGGACACACCACAACACTCACTGCAGGACCACTTTTGTGTCAGAGACACTTTTAGGTACTTGGTTAGTCAGTGCACGAAGCCAACATAGATTGCTGCCCGTATGGAGCTTGCACTCATAGGCTTTTCGCTTTCATTGGTATAAACTGCCCTTGCTTAGTCTTGGGTGCTTTTTCCTTTGTCTTTTGTATATTGACACCATGGCTTGCTTGCTCAATTAATGCATTAGTTATATTTGTAGGATATTGCTTTTTGTTTTCCCACTTTTACATACTGGATTATTTTGTTGCCAGATTTTTTATAGAGTAAGATGAGGTGAAATTTGATTTCAAAAAGTATATTCCATATACTTTTTTTTTTTTTTTTACTTTTTGCATTTCAGCCTATACACTTATACTTAAGGTGACTTCCTTAGTCCTGTTTTAGGAAATTTTATCTAAGCTTTTGGTGGACTCAAATAAGGGTAGACTGAAATTTTCATCTGTTCTTTGCAGAAAAGTAAATTGCATAAACATTTTTTAATATATCACTATCATTGTATTTTCTTTATGTTGCACACTTTTTTGGAGGCTTACAATTTTTTGTTTTGGTTTGGTTTTTGTTTTTTTGGGGGGTTGCTTTGTTTAGTCAGCTTGAATGGAGAGAGATCTATTAAAATTGTATGGCTTTTAATTTACAATGTCTAACAGTCATTTATACACTATATATATATATGCATATATATATATATACACACACACACACACTATGGTCATTTATTTTCTAGCTAAACTTTAGAGTTGCTAGAGATACAGTTTTATATCTCTCTATGAAGACAAAGTAATGCTTTTTCTGTATCTATCCTGATTTGAACACATTTCCTTAAGCAAGGTGGCAACCTAAGGTGTAATGTTATAAGTAGTTATGGATTGAATGGAGGTATGTTTAGGGAGAGGAATGATCAAACAGGGCTCTCATCCTTGCTCAATGAGACTAGAGAATATGGCAATTCCTTTTCTGAGAGTTAAAGGAATGCCTGTTTTCTAGACATGGATCAAGACACTGGGTGAGTTAAAGTCAACTTTTTTTTTTTCCCCCATTTTTAAGCATTACTTGCCTTGTTCTTATTCAGGACAGTGTATAGTACTAATCCAGGTATGATTCTCTTTGCATCATATCAACAGTGTAATTAATGGGAACTCTACACAGATTTTGCCATGGTGCCTTTAATTTTTATTTAACAGTTTTTCTTTTTAATGCCTCCACATTTGGCTTTTTATATATCTTCATGAAATTTTTAGTGCTGTGTTTGGATTCTGTGTGGACAGATGCTCTAATTTTGATACAAATGTTTGTCTAATGGATGAAATACATTGTTGACTAAACAAATTAAGTAAATGAAGGAACAGTTCTTATGATCCCCTTTGTGTAAACCAAGGCATATATTCTAGCTCACTCTCTTAAAAATTTAGAGGAAAAAAAAATCTAAGAATGTTATGTATTTCTGTTCATATTAATATATAATATTTTTAGAGTTTTTTATCTAAAATATTATGAGAGAGGGCTAGAATATATATCTGTGGTTAACATTCCTGGATAAGAAAATGGTAACCCACCCCAGTATTCTTGCCTGGAGAATCCCATGGACAGAGGAGCCTGGTGGGCTATGGTCTATAGGGTTGCAAAGTCAGACATGACTGAAGTGACTTTGCATGCAGTTAACATTAAGGGGAGTTTGAGAAATGTTCCTTCATTTATTTAACTTGCTTGGCCAGCAGTGTGTTTCTCTCATTGGACAGACATTTGTATCAAAAATAGAGCGTCTTTTCCAACAAAATGGAATTTGGGGGCTGGGGGGCAGTCACTGCTTAAATAATTGTGTTTAATTGATGGCATTTATATTTTGTAAATAAATGAATAATAATGTCACCAAATAAAACACTAAAAACCAAATTATTATGGAAGCATTCCCACATGCATTTACTTGATATTTTGACCTATGAGATCACTTATCATTAATTACATGCTGGAATCAGAAATATTTGCAAGCCAGACAGTAGTTGACAGCAAAATCTGACTATAGATTTGTAATTATATTGATGGTTTGAAAGATTTAGAGTAATTGGAAAACAAATACGGTTGATTACCAATTTTATATTTTGAAGTTCTGTTCCTTTTTCAAAATAATTTGCATTTAAAAAATCAGCTTCTTCTGCATTTTTCCTGCAACAACTTTTCTTTCTACTCTAATTGACCTTATATCTAGACATTCCTCATAACTTCTCAGCCTTCTTCCTGACTTTGGAGTATCTCCACTTTATACCCTGCCAACAGATTCACCTTTCTAAAAACATTTTGATAATATCCTATCCTACTCCAAAGGCTACAGTAACTCCTTTCTCTTAATGTAAATTTAGTTCCTTGTCCTGATAGGATTTCCTCCTCTCCTCTTTTGTTGATCCATGCTGATATAGTTACTCAATCTCTTCCCAATATAAGCAATCCAGATTTTTTTCTGCTGTAATTAATGAAATCAGTCCACTTCTTCTTCCCCGGGCTACTTTCTACCACCTCTAAGTACTTGCTCCATTTTCCCCAATAGATGTTAATCATCACCATCTGATTAAATTCCGGGTAAAGAATATCTTCCCATTTCTTTCATTTCAATTTCCCATTTGAGTCAGCTGAATTTTCACCTCTTGCATCAAATTTTCCCCACTATTTATTTATATGTGAGCTGTTCCCTGTCTTCCCCAAAATACTTTATTGCCAATAGATTTAATTTAGTGTCACTTACTGTATACTGCTTAATTATGTAGCTTTATTTTCTCCTCAAGCAGAGTAATATCCTAGAAGACAGGGATTGTAGGTGATATTTTTTAAATCCTTCAGTGTTGGGACTTTGGACCGTATAAATAGTACTTTCCTCAATGAATACATATTATATGAAATTGTGTATTAATATGCTTTTCAGTTTTAGTTTATAAATATATAATTTTTAGAAAAAGTAATAATGAGGTGGATGAAACTGGAGTCTATAATACAGAGTGAAGTAAGTTAGAAAGAAAAGCACCAATACACTATATTAATGCATAAATACATATATGGAATTTAGAAAGATGGTAACGATGACCCTATATGTGAGACAGCAAAAGAGACATAGATGTAAAGAACAGACTTTTGGACTCTGGGAGAAGGCAAGGGTGGGATGATTTAAGAGAATAGCATTGAAACATGTATATTATCATATGTGAAATAGATCGCCAGTCCAGGTTCAATGCATGAGACAGGGCGCTCAAGGGTGGTGCACTGGGATGACCCTGAGGGATGGGATAGGGAGGGAGGTGGGAGGGGGGTTCAGGATGGGGAACCATGTACACCCATGGCTGATTCATGTCAATGCATGGCAAAACCACCACAATATTGTAAAGTAATTAGCCTCCAATTAAAATAAATAAATTTTAAAAAGGAAAAGAAAAAAGTTATAGAATATTTAAACAAGAAAAGAACTTTAATAACATTTCACAAAAAAAGAATAACAGATTCCTGAACAATTTTCCAACAATTGTTTTTGGATTTGTTAGCGTAGTATTAGCTACTAAGACAGACTCCCAAATTTCAGAGGTCTAACACAATTTTGTTTTTTTTCTTTTTCCCCATTACATTCCAATACAGTGTTGCCCAGAATTGGAATGCAGAAGGACTTCTACATGCAAATTTGTAGTGACCCAGAGTGGTAGATACCATTTTCAGTATTTGTAAAGTTTCTAAAGTTTCTATGGGAAATAACTGGTGGCTAGTGGAAGAGGAAAGATTGGAAGAACAAAAGTTAGAGACAAGTTTCATGTGTCAAGCCTAGAAGTGGTGTGCAGAAATTTTCTCTTTCTATTGCCTCAGGCTCAATCACATGGCTACATCTAACTGCAATGGGATCTGAGAAATGTAGTCTCCTTCTGGGGATTCACCTCCAGAAAGAAGTCTGCACTTAAGTAACAGGGAACCTGGATTTTTGACAGATAACTCTTTTGTCTGTTATAGCATCTATCCAGAATTTATTATTAAAGTAATGTATATTTAAATATCTGGCAATAATTATTCCATGGTTAGGAATTCTTTTTTAACAATGCCAGAGATGTGACTACATTAACTTTATATTAAGACAAGGGCATTCTTCTGTTCTCATTATTGCAAAAAATTTTTAAAAAAAAGAGAGAGAGAGCATTTTTCAGCAGTTTCTCATTACTACTTTATTATAAACCTTTGAATTACAGGAAACACTCTAAGATTTTTAATATGCTAAGAAGTATGCAATTAAAAACAGTCTTTAACCTGTTCCATGGATTTAAAATAGGATGAAACAGTTCTGTGAACTTTGCTAAAACAGATTTATTATCAAGCATATTTGGCTGTTAGAGAGTATAAAATGCATAACCCCCTACTTGAATTTAGCCCAGCTCTCTAGGAATCAGATTCAAAGTACTGTAAACAGTCAACTCCTTTCCGTACTCAGTGGGGTCCATTTCTTCCCTTAGGAAATCACTTTTCTTAATCCCTGCTAAACTTAATAGTACATGGTTTCTTTAGAAAAGGAATTTGGAAGTGAAAATGGAGCTAACACCAGAGACATAATTAATCTGCTTTTACAAAAGTGATTTCATATACTTGGCAAATAACATGAGATAAATTTTATTTTATTAGGCTTTTGATTAATTAAAGCTCACCAAGCACAGAGCCTCATTCAACAACAAAGGGAACTTGCTATTTAACATGTGACACTGTCATTGACACACAATTAGATACGTGATGAGCTATAAAGCCTTCATACCCACGTGGCAATAAACACAAGTATACCTTACATGAATCTTTCAAATAACCAAGATACTCAAATCTTAGGGTATGTCTTCTTGTGAAGAAGTCTGAATTAAACTAAAGACGATTTGGTTAGGCAGATTTGTCTGGAGTTTGTCTATAGTTAGAAGAAAAAATAATTATAAATAAGACGCCTTGGGATATTATTATATACAAATTCTTTGTATAAAATTAAATGCTGATTCATGCTAAACATTCTAATAGATAATTATTAAGTTCAGAGCTGAATAATACAATTTAACTTCTTTTACTTTTCACCTTTACATATAAAAACACAAAAGTCTGTTGGCATTCATAATACCATATGGTCAGGTATGGTGTTCAAATTGACTCTACAAATTACAGGTTGTGTGTTTTTAAGCCATTTACCTGAAGTTTTCTGTGCCTCAGTTTCCTAATCTAGGAAGTAGAAATCACATTTGTACTACATCATAGACTTACTATGTGGATGCAGTTAAATCAGATACATAGAATGTTTAGGCTTGTTTCATAATACATGGCCTATTAATGTTAACTGACAGTGGTTCTACAGTAAATTTTCATAATGTAGAACACACTTTATTCCAATTCCCTAGACAGGGAATTACCAGCCCTTCTTTTTGGCAGGATTTATGTCCCTCTTTTTCCTTTAATTTATAGGTGCAGACCCCCCAAGTGTGGTGTAAACAAATGGACACTTACACAATTTCATCCCTACCCCCAAGTCTCCTTCCTTGAAATATGTAGGCAGAAATAAAAGATTCTCATATAAATCTGAAATAACATTTTAGAAGGGAAGTTTAAAAAAGTACTAAATGGAGTAAATTTTTACCTTGTATAACAACTGAATACACAGCCAGGCTTGTTGGGAGAGAAGAATGAAGTAGTTATTCAGGGAGAAGAGATAGGAAAAGCAAGAGGATACAGTCTCTGCATTGTGTGTGTGTGTGTGGTTTTTCTGTTTGCTTCTTTTTGACCATGTGGCATGCAGAATCCACAGAATTTGCCTGAGCAGGGATCCAACCCTTGACCCCTGCACTGGAAGCAGAGTCTTAACCTCTGGGCCACCAGGGAAGCTTGACAGTCCCTAAATTTTTACGAGCTTTAATGATGTGATTCCTAATTTATGTGTGTAATTGATTTGCATTTTTTTCCTCATTTTTTCCCCACAGAGTATAACTTGTAGAATTGGTTCCTATAATTTTCAAAATAAGAGATCTAACTGTGCTATATCAGCTAGTAAGGGTGAGGAAATAGGTTAAAAAAAGTTATAAATGTTCTCCTCTGAGGATAATGTATTTTATAAATCTCAAAAAAGGGAATTAGTCTTGTTGCTTATCCCTAACATAATTGTCCACGGACTTTTATTTTCCCCTTCAACAAACGTCTCCAAATGGATAATGGTCCTTGGAATGATTGCAGCTAGCATCACTATATGAAGAATATATTTATGATATTTCTCTTTGATGTAACTCAGAGAGCCATGTAATGGTACTGGACAGACCAAATCTTAGACTGTCTGCCTTGCTTTCTGGGAACATCTGACTCTGCTCTGTCCTCTGATACCTAAACAATAATGTGCTGTGCCTCAGGGCTCTGACAGAAGGGTTGTCAAATCACAGGGGCACTGGTGATGCACAGCCTGGCCACCTATCAGAAACAAATGTTTTGAAATGCTATCTACTGTCTCTGGGAGAAAAAAAAAAAGGCTGTTTCCCACTGCTTGCAGGATCTTCTCCAACTAGGGGTTGAACCCAGGCCACCACAGCGAAAGCCCAGAATCCTAACCATTAGATTTTCAGAGAAGTCCAGCTCTGTCTGAAATTTGAACTGGAAAGTTACCAACTTAATTTTTGCAGGCTAAGAGGTTCACAGCTGAGGATGCCTGGGGAAAGAGTTGTAACCCTTGGAGTTACTGTATGTCGATGGCTGTAACCACTGGCTTTTCTGCTCAGTCCCTCTCCCCTGTAGTTGCCTACCCCTCTTCCATGATGAGTTTCTAGCAACCATTTCACTGGAAAGCCCTGCTTTGTGACCATATTTGCAATTGAATACTTCCTCCCAAAATGGAATTAGAACTAAACGAAAGGCAAATTCTTCTTCCATAATATTGAACTGTGAATGTTGGTTTAGGAATTCTGTGTGGACATGTTTCATCATACAAACTAGGGAACAGAGAACACTGGTCTATAGAGAAGGAAAAAGAATAACGCAAACTTGTAATGAGCAGAGATGAGTGTTCAAGGTAAAATATTCCTGGTTCCCTTCCTGAAAAAAAAGACCCTGCCCTCGAGATCATAGCTGTGGATATTTCAATATCTCTTCTTTCCTTAAAATCAAGCTGTCTTTGATTGGCTCTTTTTATATGAAATCAAGAATCTTAATTTAAAAAATCACCGCTTGAAGGGAACAGAGACTATAAGTACAAAAAAATAAGAGATAAAGAACAGAAAGAAAATCTACCCGTATGTAGAAAAGAATAGAGAGTTTGTGCACACAAGTAGAAATACTATGATAAATCTCATGGAGCCAAGGACAAAGAGAGAATCATTTGTTCTCAGAGCTGCATGATTTTCCTATCACAATTTCAGTCTACAAGTTTTCTTAAAGTCCTTGCCACCCTTTTCTTGAGTTAATTTTAGGAGGGAACTGTTTTAACCAATACAAAATGAATCTTGAAAAAGTTACCAACCACAGGGTGTTTAAAGAGGAGGAAAGCATGTTCAAGTGCACAAATACCCTTAGATTTGCTTAAGCAGGTCAATCAAATTGGTTATACAAACCACAACAGCATGTATACCTGATTAGCAATCTCCAAGTACATATTTTGCTTAGACATTCTCTGGGCAAAGCATGTTACAGAAGGTGGAGAGGTTCTCATGAAAAGAAACTTTCAGATTTAAGATAAAAGAAACACTACATGTATTACTTCAAATTTTGTTCACTAGAGATTAATTTTATGTATTTCTTCCCAGTTTCAGTCTAGTAGATGCATGAGTAGTATTGCCAACTTTGTTCTAATGTTAGGTAGAACACAGAATGAAATTTTTCAGAGGAGCCTGAAATCCCTTTCTAAGAGTCTGTGTTAATGAATAAGGAAAAAAATAGGAATTTTGAAATAGCTATATCTGTTTATCCCATGTAATTTTAGCATTGTGAACTGTCAGCTATCTGAAAAAAGAAAAATGTTTTGTGTCTGAAGGCAAAGATAATTGCATCCAGTTTTATTAAAGCACAGAGCTGATTAGATTTTAATTGTCATAGTACCTCTCTCTCTTTTTCTATTTTTCTTCCTCCATTATCAATTTCAAGTTTGCCAAGGAGGAAACAATTTATTGGTGGAGCTGCTTGAAATGATAGGTGTACATTTAGCTGGGCTTGTCTAAGTTAAGATGTTATACAGAAATTTTAAAACTTGTTTTACTGAAGCATAACACACACACACACACAATTGTCAATTTTTGCAGACTGAGCGCACATGGAACCACAACCTAGATCAAACATAGAACATTACTCTCCAAACTCTGCTACCGTCTCCTTTCAGACAGATTGACCCCACGCCCAAAGGGATAAGAACTGTCCTTCCTAAACATCATAGGTTAGTTTCTACTGATTTGTAGTTATGCAGCCATGCAGGATATCCTTGTTGGTGTCTGGGTTCTTTCCCTCAATATCATGCTTGTTAGAGTCATCCTCTTTCCTGTATGTAGCTGGTTTACTGTCATTGCAACTACTCACAATGCAACTGCTGTCCATCATGCGAATATCCCACACTTTATCCATCTACTGGTGCTGGGCATCTCTTTTACTCAGGTTTTATTTTTTAATTGGAATATAATTGCTTTACAATTTTGTGTTAGTTGCTGCTGTACAGAGAAGTATATCAGCCATATATATACATATATTCTCTCCCTTGTGGACTTCCTCCCAAATTCCTCCCATCTCACCTCTCTAGGTCATCCTAGAGCACCAAGCTGAATTCCCTGTGCTTCCCATGAGCTATCTGTTTTACACATGGTAGCATATATACTGGAGAAGGAAATGGCAACCCACTCCAGTATTCTTGCCTAGAGAATTCCATAGACAGAGGGGCCTAGTGGGCTACAGTCCATGGGGTTACAAAAGAGTTGGACATGACTTAGCAAGTAAACAACAGTATGTATGTATGTATGCGTGTGTGTATATCAGGTTTTAAATCTGTGTGGCTGTGCATGACTTTTCATCTAAGCCAGAATCTTGTGTTTCAGTTCTAACTAGATATTTTCAAGTTTTCTGAGTAGTTAAACAAACAATTGCACACCACCTTGTAGGATACCAGTCAGATCTGGAACAGATAGATATATCAATGCACACAATTCAGGCCTGACTCACCAGCCCCCTTGACATGGCTATCTCTTTAAACCATTTCTTAAACAAAACAAGTTCTCTTCTGGAATTAGAGATTTGATCTGAAAACGGTTGGTTTTGCACTTAAGGAGTGCTAGTGTTTTTTTTTTTTTTTTTTTAATTTAGAGATTTGGCCTTTCTCTTTTCACAAATGGTTCTTTGTGGGATTAAGCATTTGATCTATCTCAAGTTTGTGTACCTGGCTGTGTTTCCTTAGCACCAAGGTCCTCTCCTTATTACCCATCTCAATGGGCTGCCCTCCTACTCTGCTGCCCCCTGATGGCCACTGAGTAAAGGACACTCTAAATTGTTGCCACCCCTGCCCTGGAACTTGGGAGAAGAAAATCTGGTTACGGTGTCCTTTCACTACTACAGTTTCTTCAGGCAACTGCATCAGCAAATGAAGTTCTCCTATGATAACAAGCATGATGAGTTCAGAGGAATTTTATAATTTACAGAGGAAATTTATAATTTGAAGAGGAAAGACTGGGTACAGAGTAATTAGGAAAGTAGGGTCCAAAATTGCTTGAGTTGGAACCACACTCAATCTTGAGTAAGTAATTTTACCGCTGTGCCTCGGATTCATTCAGACTGCATTTCCAGTTTACAGAGAAGACAACTAAAGGTTAATCCAACTGGAGACATTTCATCTTGCAGGCATCATAGTTCAGTTCAGTCGCTCATTACTGTCCAACACTTTGCAACCCCATGGATTGCAGCACACCAGGCTTCCCTGTCCATCACTTACTCCCGGACCTTGCTCAAACTCATGTCCATTGAATTTTTCATGCCATCCAACCATCTCATCCTCTGTCGTCCCCTTCTCTTACTGCCTTCAGATTTTCCCAGCATCAGGGTCTTTTCCAATAAGTCAGTTCTTCGTGTCAGGTGGCCAAAGTATTGGAGTTTCAACTACAACATCAGTCCTTCCAATGAATATTCAGGACTGATTTCCTTTAGAATTTACTGGTTTGAACTCCTTGCAGTCCAAGGGACTCTCAAGAGTCTTCTCCAACACCGTAGTTCAAAAGCATCAATTCTTTGGTGCTCAGGTTTCTTTATATGTCAGCCCTTAATTTCCTATTTTCCTTCTTGTGGACTCCTTTCTTCATCAGTTCCTTTCCTGAAAAATATTTTCTCTTAGTAACCCAATGGAAAAACAATACAAGTATCAACCAAACTCAACCTTACTGAGAAGGAGGGGCTTGTGTGCTGGATCCATTTGACCTTCTCTGATACACTGTGATTCTTTCAATTGTGATTCATTCAGTCTGAAAGGACTACTTTTAGAAATTACCTTGAGAGGGTTGTGATGAGTAGTACCAGGGAAGCAGGTACGGCACCCAGATCTCAGTGACTGGTTCTTGGGTCAAGAGCAGCTGTGACATCCTATTTGACTTCATTATTGTTAGTAACATCAGGATGTACTTTAGCTGGTTGTTCTGTTTAAATGTTCAGTCCCCAAACATGCATTGCTTTGGGGACACTTGTATAATACAAATCCATCTAGCAAAAGGAATATGTTCTTTCTTTTTAACAAATCTTTATTTATTGACTGCCCTGGGCCTTAGTTGCAGCATGCAGATCTAGTTCCTTGATCAGGGATTGAACCCAGGGCCCGTGCACTGGGAGGATGGAGTCTTAGCCACTGGACCACGTGGGAAGTCCTGGGAATATGTTCTCTTTTAACCTCGTGATCTACACTTCCCATTGAGCTAAGTAATCTTGATTTATTGGAAAAGATAATATTTTCTATTTGGCTTAAGGTATAGGTACCTACGAAAATAATAAAAGCACCAAATTATATCTCCTTTTGTTGCCCTAGGAAGAGCTGTAGGCTCTTATTTTTAAAGTTTTGCAGTCTTCTTTGCTTATCAATTCTTCTCATTGAATTTTAAGCTATATTAATATTATTGTTACTACTGCCTCTAATATTTCAAATGTTTATGCCTTAAATATCCATAGAAGTTTTTAAGTTGTGTGTATATTGATATTATGTAATTTTCACCTACCATAGGCAATGTAGGTACTCAATTCCTACTGCCTGATTGATCTTTAAAATGTATATTTAATTGGCTTTTATTACCAATTTAGGGAAGTTCTGAATCAAAATACACATAGTTCTATTTGCATGACTTTTAAAAATGCTAAAGGATCAATAATCAAGCTCCTTTAAAATTGTTCCTAGAGAGTAGATTTTGTTTCATCACAGAAAGAATTCAGAGAGGAGGAAAGGAGAGCAAATAAGAGGATTTATTGAGTGACAGTACTCTGTCAGAAGATGGAGCAGTCAGTCTCAGATGAGTAGATGTCCCAGTTCCATTTGACAAGCTGGCTGGTTGTATGGGGTGTGAAAATTATTGGGCAGAATATTCATAGATGAAGGAGGGGTTGAGGGGGTAATTTCCTGGTTTTCATTTCAGTTCCACCTCCCTGAGGGAAGGGGAGATTTTTGTCCTTATCTGGTCAAGCTAGGATTTGTCATGGTGTCAGTACTTTTGCCTAGAAAATCCCATGGATGGAGGAGCCTGGTGGGCTGCAGTCCACGGGGTCGCTAGAGTCCTACACGACTGAGCGACTTCACTTTCACTTTTCACTTTCATGCATCGGAGGAGGAAATGGCAACCCACTCCAGTGTTCTTGCCTGGAGAATCCCAGGGAAGTCTGGTGGGCTGCCGTCTATGGGGTCGCACAGAGTCGGACACAACTGAAGCGACTTAGCAGCAGCAGCAGGTGCATGATGGGTACTGCTCCGGTTGCAATGCTAATTGTATCGTAATGAGTATAATGAGCAAAAAGGTTACATTCAGAAGCTGGAGGTTCCCTGCCTTTCTTTGTTTGCCTTTAGGACCCTTGTAAGATGTGTGGTTTCTTATCACATGACCTTTGCCTCCCTTCTCTGCTCAAGGTTGACTGTCTGCTCCAACAAAATGATATGAAATAGTAAATACACAATTTAAACACATCTTTTTATTCAAATATTATTCTCAATTGTTGGTTGTTAGGTGCAACTATATACGGGTAAATGATCTCTTTGCATGAATGTTATGGTCTCTCCTTTGGATCTGGAGATAAAAATGTTTGCATAGAGCATCCTAAACAGCTAACATTTCTTTCTTATACATCTAATTGGAGCTAGCCATTGTGGTGGTTGCAGAGGTATAGAAAGATTAAACAGCTAGTCTTCTGATTTCAACAACATGGTATAGCTAGGGAATAAATAATCAGTTTAATTAACAGTGAATTTGCATATGTCAGTCTGGTCAATAGAGCACTGGTATTTGTTAGAAGAGTAAAAAAGTTTTAGAATTGTAGATAGAGCTTTAACTAAGAATTGAGGGAGGACAGAGTGATTTGGCTGGTGAACTGGTGAGAGAATGCATTCCAGGCAGAAGAAAAAGCATATAGAAACATGAAGAGTCATGAGACAGGATGGTGTCCTTAAGGAACTACATGAAATTCATTAGCACTAGTCATTACTATTCAAGAAGTGATTCCATGATGCTTGTTATTCAGTTTCTTGGTTTTATAAACTCAGAGAGTAAATTCTGGTGAAGCTTTAACTTGGTCTCATTCTTGTTTATATTATTTGCTGTAATATTTGGAAAGTACAGTTTTTGGGGATCTAAGTACATTATTTGCATAATTGTTTAAAAATCCTAGCATCTCATTTGATTAGCCAGCTTTGATAGATATTCATCATCTATAAGAATTGTGATGAAAAAGGGATTATTGGTAGTATGCAGCATCCTGATTTGAGAAAAAAGATAACTAAGTTTGGTTCTAGCACTGAGGGTTAAGGAGTTCGTAAAAGTAATTGTCAGGGCCAAATTCAATTTTCTAGTGATAACCAAATGACTCTACCCTATAAGTAGCATTCTTCACAGTTTGGCAGCAAGGCCATAATATCATGAGTATGTGAGTACCTAATACACTTATCCCAGGTATGTTGGGCTATATTTTGTGCAGCAGATTAAATACTAAGCACCATCAGATGACAGAATGTTGTGCCAAAGCCTTTAAGTTTAATTAGGTTTCACTTGTTCATTTTTGTGTTTATTTAAGACGTGGGTCATAGAGGATCTTGGTGTGATTTATGTCTGAATATTCTGCCTGTGTTTTCCTCTATGAGTCTTATAGTTTCTGGTCTTACATTTACCCTTTAACCCATTTTGAGTTTTTCTTTGTGCATGGTATTAGGAAGTGTTCTAATTTCATTCTTTTACAGATAGCTGTCCAGTTTTCCCAGCACCATTTATTGAAGACACTGTCTTTTCCCCATTGTATATTTTGCCTCCTTTGTCAAAACAAAGATAAGGTGCATAGGTTTATCTCTGAGGCTTTCTATATCATTTGTTACAACAAAATCTTGAGATAAGATGGTTATTAGATTTTTAACATTTTAAATTCTGTATTATGCTTGCTGAAATTAAAATATTTCAAATTTTAACTTCTTCACAAACAATTCCTTCTCATTCTTTTCCATATTTTTCCCACTAAATTGTTGAACAGCTTGATATTTTAGAAAAATATTTCATGTGTTATGATAGCTTATTCATATATGACATAACATACTTTGGCAAACATACTTTTACCTCATTAGACATTCTTGTGAGTGATCTTAGCCACCAAAAGTACAAAACTCCATCAACGATATGTCTTTAATATCCCTTTTCCCAAAGGTGCTGAAATTCGTAATCCATTACCTACTCTCATTTGCTGCCCTCAGTAACTTAATTTCCCACTCCAACTTAGAATGGCTTAATTTCTTTATTGATCCTCTGTTCTTGAAGAGAATGAATTTAACTTCACTGCAAGATAGGTTTTGTATATTTCAGTTGTTATTCATTAACGATTTACAATTTCAACCTTTTTTTCATTTTGAACTCAAAATAAGCTCTTGTTCTTTCATGACCTGTGTTTTTAATTTCAAATGTAAATATTTTAAAATTTCATAGAGCTCATTGTTTTAAATTTTCTTCTCCACTTTCCTAGTTGAAGCAAAGTCTACAGCAAATACACATAAGCAGAGTAACATACATGCAGGTTATGTTATAGTTTTGTCCAGCATCTTAACTGTTGGTGAAAGAAACCATTTTCCCCTTTAAGTTGAAACACCTTTTATTCTTTTCAGTGTATATATTAAATTTATCAACATTTGCCTTTACTTGTCTTCATGGTTGCTATTTCTAAAGTTATAAGATTTGTTTTGGTGCTAACTAGTTTGCAGTGTTGATTTCTAGATTACTGTATGTCAAATTTAATCATAATGCTGTCAGCCAACAGAATGGCTTAACTCTATTTTTCTCCTTCACTGATTTTTCCTTCATTCTGGCTTAAGTCATCATTCCCTGTAGGGGATTTGACAAACAAATTCTAGAAGTAAGCATTTGCCTAAGCCGTTATTTCTGTCTGTTTCATTATGCACCTCAAAAGTTTTAAATTAATATTTAGATGATTTTTATTACTATTTTTAGCGGTTATATATATTTTTAGCTTGTTCTAATTGTATTTTGGGAAAAATAGAAATTCTCTGCTAAATTTATTTGCTAAATTCACTAATAAATTTAAAATCCTCATCTGATACATTGCGTTAAGGAAAATGATTTTGGGATTTATTGAAAAGAAATTGGGCTTTCCAGGTGGTGCAAGTGGTAAAGAGTCTACCTGCTAATGTGAGAGACACAAGATATGGGGGTTCAATCCCTGGGTTGGGAAGATCCCCCTGGAAAAGGAAGTGGCAACCCACTCCAGTATTTTTTGCCTGAAAAATTACATGGACAGAGGAGCCTGGCAGGTTACAGTTCATGGGGTCAAAAAAAGTAGGACAAGACTGAGCATGTATACACACACTCACATCCATACATGACTACTAGAAAAAACAGCTTTGACTATATGGAACTTCGTCAGCAAAGTGATGTCTGCTTTTCAATATGCTGTCTAGGCTTGTCCTAGCTTTCCTTCCAAGGAGCATGCATCTTTGACCTTCATGGCTGCAGTCAAGGTCAACATTGATTTGCTGCCCAACAAATTAAATCTGTCAGTTTTCCACTTTTTCCTCTTCTACTTACCATGAAGTGATGGGACTAGTTGCCATTATCTTAGTTTTGTGTGTGTGTGTGTGTGTATGTGTGTGTGTGTGTATGTGTGTCTGTTTAATATTGAATTACAACTAGCTTTTTCACTTTCCTTTTATACCCTCATCAAGATGCTCTTTAGTTCTTCACTTTCTGCCATTAGAGTGGTATCATCTGCATATCTGAGGTTGTTGATATTTCTCTTAGCTGTCTTGATTCCAGCTTGTGCTTCAAGCCCAGTATTTCGCATGATGTACTCTGCATAGAAATTAAATAAACGGGGTGATAGTGTACAGCCTTGTCATATTCCTTTTCCAATTTTGAACCAGTCTGTTGTTCCCTGTCCAGTTCTAACTTGCTTCTTGTCCTGCATACAGGTTTCTCAGGAGACAGGTAAGGTGGTTTGATATTCCTATCTCTTTAAGAATTTTCCACAGTTTTTTGCGATCCACATATAGTCTTTAGCATAGCCAATGAAACAAAAGTAGATGTTTCTCTGGGATTCCCTTGCTTTCTTTATCATCCGACAGATGTTGGCAATTTGATCTCTGGTTCCTCAGCCTTTTCTAAACCCAGGTTGTACTTCTGGAAATTCTCCATTCACATACTGCTGAAGCCTAGCTTGAAGGATTTTGAGCATAACTTTACTAGCATGTGACATGAGTGTAATTGTATGCTAGTATGAACATTCTTTGGCATTCCCTTTCTTTGGGACTGGAATAAAAACTGGCCTTTTCCAGTCCTGTGGCCACTGCTGGGTTTTCCAAAGTTGCTAGCATATTGAGTGCAGCACTTATCAGAATCATCTTTTAGGATTTTAAACCACTCATCTGGAATCCCATCACCTCCACTATCTTTGTGTGTAGTAATGTTTCCTAAGGCCCACTTGACTTCACACTCCAGGATGGCTGGCTCTACGTGAGTGACCTAGAGTGAGTGACCTAGGTGAGTGACCCATCATTGTTATCCAGGTCATTAAGACATTTGTAAATAGTTTGTGTATTCTTACCACCTCTTCTTAATCTCTTCTGCTTCTATTAGGTCCTTACCATTTCTGTCCTTTATCATGCCAATCCTTGCTTGAAATGTTCCCTTGGTATCTCCAATTTTCTTGAAGAGATCTCTAGTCTTTTTCATTCTTTTGTTTTTCTCTGCTTCCTTGGATTGTTCATTTAAGAAGGTATTCTTATATCTCATTGCTATTCTCTAGAACTCTACATTCAGTTGGGTATATCTTCCCCTTTCTCCCTTGCTTTTCACTTCTCTTTTCTTCTCAGGTATTTGTAAAGCCTCTTCAGACAACCACTTTGCCTTATGCATTTCTTTTTCTTCGATATGGTTTTGGTCACTGCCTCTTGTACAGTGTTGTGAACCTCTATCCATAGTTCTTCAGGTACTCTGTCTACAAGATGTAATCCCTTGAATCTATTTGTCACTTCCACTGTATAATCAGAAAGGATTTGATTTAGGTCATACCTGAATGGCCTAGTGGTTTTCCCTACTTTCTTCAATTTAAGTCTGATTTTCACAATAAGGAATTGATGATCTGAGCCACAGTCAACTCCAAGTTTTGTTTTGCTGACTGTATAGAGCTTATCCATCTTTGACTGCAAAGAATATAATCAGTCTGATTTTGGTGTTGACCATCTGGGGATGTTTATGTGTAGAGTCATCTCTTGTGTTGTTGAAAGAGGGTGTTTGGTATAATCAATGCATTCTCTTTGCAAAACTCTGCTAGTCTTTGCCCTGCTTCATTTTGTACTCCAAAGCCAATGTTGTCTGTCACTCCAGGTATCTCTTGACTTCCTACTTTTGCATTCCAGTACCCTGTGATGGAAAGAACATCTTTTGGGGGCATTAGTTCTAAAGGGTCTTGTAGGCCTTCATAGAACCAGTCAACTTCAGCTTCTTGGGTATTAGTGATTGGGGCATGGACTTGGATTACTGTGATGTTGAATGGTTTGCCTTGGAGATGAACTAGATCATTCTTTCATTTTTTTAGATTGCACCCAAGTAGTGCATTTCAGACTCTTCAGTTGACTATGAAGGCTACTCCATTTCTTCTAAGGGATTCTTGCTCAAAGTAGTATATATAATGGTCATGTGAATTACATTTGCCCATTCCCATCCATTTTAGTTTACTAATTCCTAAGATGTTGATGTTCACACTTGCCATCTCTTGCTTGATCACATCCAATTTATCTTGACTCACGGATCTAATATTCTAGGTTCCTATGCACTAGGAAAGTAAAATATTACACAGGAAATAATATTTTTGATACTGATAGCCAAAGCAGGGGGAATATGTGACCGTGTGTATGTGTTGTATATAATGAAGAAGCTGAATGGAGACTGATAATTCTCAGTGCTCTGACATGTACAGTACAATCAGATTAACTGTATGCTCTTACGTAGAGGTATACAGAGGTTTTTGACTTCGTAGTGGCAACAGGTGAGTCCACCAGTCTGGCAGTCTGTGTGTGGTGGTGAAGGTACTGGTGGTGGTGGTTTTTTAACTACGCTGGTCCTGGCCAATAGTCTGATGTATACGAAGCAGTGCAGGCTCTCTGGACTCTTGGCCACTCTCAGCCCTTTGTTGCTACTGTGAACTACCAAATGCTTTCCAATAAATCCCTTTCCACTTGGATAACCACATTGGTTTTAATTGTTTTCCAATCAAACTATGACTAGTAATCCCATTATTCTCCTCCTAAGATGTATAGATAACCTAAAATGATCCCCTTCTTCCTACTTAGGGACAGGCTGGCAACCTTTTTCTGTCCCTTTCTCTTTTAATTGCTGCTCCAGATGCTCTAAATATACAGTATATCTGTCTTTATTTGGTTGTTTTTTCATTCTCTCTCTCAATTGCAGAAACAATGTTTCAGCCAGCTACACTGATATTAATTAATAAAGACCAGATTTCTTAGATTTTATTACATCTAAGAGTGGTCATGTATTTCTAAAGTGTGGGCAGTAAGACATGAGCAGAAGTGTTGAATACAGATTCTAGTCCCTTCTCATAATGGGGATAACTGCTTCCCTTGCTCCAGCTCATCCCCATTTCCCACTCACTGAAATACATGTACAATAAAGACTCATTTTGGAAATGTGTGTGAACTCAACATACTAGATATAGTGAAGTAAGAAGTCCAGTGTTCTTGGGCCTTGTTGACTTAGCAGAACAGAGTTCCCATTGCTACTCCACTTTTGAAGTGATAGAATAATGTCCTTGATTTAGAAGGACGTATGATTAATAATGCAGAACCTCACCAACATTTACTTAACCACCATTCTGATAAAGACTTTTAACCCTCCTCTACAGGTTAATGCCATCTTCTTGGAATGAAAATATACTTTCTCATTTTTTTTTTCAGACTTTAAACTTCTTATTTTGTATTGGGGTATAGCTGATTAACAATGTTCTGGTAATTTCAGGTGAACAGTGAAGAGACTCAACCATACATATATATGTATCCGTTTTCCCCCATACCCTTCTCCCGTCCAGGCTGGCACATAACATTTGGTAGAGTTCCATGTGCTATACAATAGGTCCTTGTTGGTTATCCATTTTGAATATAACAGTGTGTACATGACCTTCCCAAACTCCCTAACTATCCCTTCCCCCCCACCCCCCACAACCATAAGTTCATTTTCTAAGTCTGTGAGTCTTTTGGTTTTGTGAGTTCATTTACATACTTTCTTTTTAAATTTCACATATAAGGTATGCCATATGATATTTCTCTGTCTCTGTCTGACTTCACTCAGTATGACACTCTCTAGGCCCATTCATTTTGCTGCAAATGGCATTATTTCATTTTTTTAATGGCTGAGTAGTATTCCATTATATATATGTACCACTCTTGTGATAACTTTTAAATAATAAGGCTCTAAATGGAAGAGGTCTACAATTTGTAAGGTATCAAACATAAGAACTTGAAGAGTTATGACAAACTTACATATATGCCTGATATTTATTTTCACTTAGACCAATTACATATCTTGAAATCCCATGTAATTCATTTCCTAGGATGACTGTAATAAAAGAAATTTAAATTTCTTTCCAAGGAGAACCTACTGGACCCATTGATTCTAATAGGTTCCTTACCTGATAAGAATCACTGAGATTGTCTTCTTAGGACCATTAGCACATCTTTCCATAGATGATATGTGTTTTATCCTGTGTTTTTGGCTAGATTGTTAATTAGAACCAACACCAGACTAAAAAGATTTTATCACTTAATTATAAGGATCAATCATTGTTATGATAATCTGGTACTGGTGAGTTTTGAATATTATGTACACAATTTAAGTGGTTCTGGTTACATGCATATACATAGATGGTATATACAGTTGCTTGTGTTCTATTGGAAAAGAAAAGTCATCTTTTAATAAGAAACAGTCTTGTTCAATTCAAGTAAGACAATTTCCTGAATACTTAAGGAAATGTATGAACATTGAACATTGAAAAATGAAAAGCTGACAGTTAAAAAAAAACTATAGTTACTTCGGTGACAGTCTCTGATGAAGTTTGAATGTGGCAGAGAGGTTTAATTTTTCAGAATAATGGTTCGCATGGATAATTCATAATAAGTTTAACAATTCAAGGCTCAAAGCTGTTAAATAATTGCAACTGGATTGCCAATTGGCTTTACTCAAATCTAAAAGGGACCTTTAATGTACTTAATATTTTGTTGAAACATAATTCAGTCTCAATGACTTTGAAAGGGACATTAATAGTTTTCTGAAAATATAACCTTGAAAATTAAATCCATTATACATTTCCAAGATTATGGATGAAACTACTCTGTCAAATAAGTCATTACATTAGCATAATGAGGTATGAGGGGGAGATATAAGTGAGAAACAGCAAGTAAAAGGTACTTTGTACCACAATTTGCTTACATTTAACCAAAATGACCTTTAAAAGTAGAGCTGAAGGGCCAGGTTTATCATCACTTTTCTAGCCTTCAAGCAATATATTTCTATTTAGCAGAACAATTTGCTAAAAATTGCTGCAGTAGAATTATGCTTGGTCCGGCTTTCTGCCTGCAATACACAGGGTTTGAGTAGAAGCAAGCTCTAAGAACAGCTGTTACCCAGCCATCACATCCCTGAAGCAAAACACCTGACGTGTTCTCTGCTATCACTTCCCTTCTAAAAAGCAAGCAAATCAAAAGGCAGACAAGTCATTAAGCACTTTTCCTGGAACATATATATGCTGAAGAAGAAAACAGCAAAATGTTAAAGTGCTTAAGAAGTACCATGGTGTCTTTGCATCTGTCATACTGAAGCTGGCAAATGTCAACTTGCCTGGTCATTCATCTTTGGATGTGAGGTTTAAGTGTTTGCCTAAAGAAGAGTATGCATGCAAAAATCACAAGAAAAAATATTTGACTGAAGGTAATAGAGTGAAGTTTTCAGGTGCATTTCTTCAGTTCCTGTATTCAAATCTGAATTTTTTTTCCCCCCTAACCACCTAGATATCCTTGACTTGAGAAATTCTCTTCAGCTCAAAGACAGCTGAGGGAAATATTGTCCAGCAGAATGTTTGACCCATGGCAGGCATTACTAAGTATTTGTTGAGTGAACATTGAATGTCTGAGTACTGATTAGCTTGAAAAGTACGGCCTTTATATTTGCATATGGCATTGGTTAAGCAAATGATTGACAGATTCCTCTTGGGCAATGAGGCAAAATTCTTTTAAGATTTCTTCATTCTATAGAAATGGTGTTAGTTGTGTCTTTTCCCCTGTTTGATAGCTTTGGTGGGCTGTGGTTGTCAAAGCATCAGTTTCCTTGCTATGTCAGTGACTTTTAAAAGGAGACCAAATTGAAACTGATTCAGCACGCCGCAGTGGTGTTGATGATAGGGATAAAAGAGACCGAGTGAAGCTGTTCTCCTTGACCTTTACTGGGAGATTTTTCAGTTGAGAGGTAATCACTATAGGAAGCAATATTATCTAAGTCCACCCAAAGCTCACATACTCCAGGTGGCAGGACACCACATTGTTCACAAGCACATTGCAACAATATGGGGTAGGAAGTTCACATTCTAATTTAATTTGTCCAGGAATTCAATATTGGTCCTGAGGAGGTGAATTAAAAGAGCTAGAGGCAAACTTAAAAAATCCAGTACAGACTGAGTGAGGATACATGCCCCTCAGGACCTAATCGCGTATGTAATTCAAAGGAGTTGTCACCAGATGCCATTCTTTTCACTAGATAGTACATGGCTCACCAGTCTGAATGGCTTCAGGTAAATGAGATGAAATAAAATGAGAGTGATAATTCCATAAACTATAAAAATGCAGCTATTTATATACTACAGTAAACAATAATGATGAAATGAAATAATGCAAAGAGTAAGATTTTAAAATTATATGACACTTAATATGCCTTTATACTCTAAGTAGTTGCACTTAACTCTGTCATTGCACTCCATTGTGGGTTTGATCAAACAATATTTTAATAGTCATTGAACTACATAATTGGTTTTAATTCTTTAAAAGAGTACTTCTAAAGTGGCCCATATCATAAACTCCTCTTGTTTTCATGCACACTTCTCTGAACATTCTTTGATGGAAGAGGGAAGACACAGAGAATAAGAAAGAAACTGATATGGCCTGTGGTCCTTTCTATCTGTTTAACACTTTGTAACCTGGTGAATTCATTGGGCTATTTCATCCATCCATATAAATATTTGCTATGTGTGTTGTAATAGAAAATAAAAAGTTTAAGAACTTCCTAATGCTTTACACACCCATTGTCTCTAAGCTATTATGTTCAGTCAAATAGTGGACAGTGCCAAGTTCACTTTGGAAGAAGTAAAGCATTAGTCATTCAGTTGTGTCTGATTCTTTGTAACCCCATGGACTGGAGCCTGCCAGGCTTCCCTGGAGCCTGCAATTCTCCAGGCAAGAATACTGGAGTGGGTAGCACACCCTTCTCCAGGGGATCTTCCTGATCCAGGGATTGAACCCAGGTTTCCCACATTGCGAGCAGATTCTTTACTGTCTGAGCCACCAGGGAAGCCCGAAGTATACTGAAGTGGGTAGCCATTCCCTTCTCCAGGGGATCTTCCAGGCATTATAGCCTGCACTTAATGATGATTTTTTTGAACTACTATTAAACAGACACAGATGTTATGAATTAACCTGTAGCTTTCTAAAAATTTATTTGTTCCATTTTACAGTGGTCTAGTGTTTTCAATCACTCAATCACTTTTTAAACTAGCATGATGATGACAGGAAGTGAATACTATTACACTAGTTTTTGGCTGAAAAACCTGAGACTTAGATTTATCCAAGTTCACAACCAACTAATAGACTTGGTATTGAAATACACTTCTATGTGCATTATGGAGGCCAAGCTCATTTCAATAATCACAATGTCAGAAATAAAATGTCATTTGAAATTTTCTGATTACTTCCTTAAAACTATAAAACCAAAATATAAATCTTGAGCGTTTTCTATTCATTAAGAGTAAGTAAAAACAGGCAGAAAATTGGGAGTTACCCATGGTACATTTATGTCCCTTCTTTTCTCACATATATGTAAGATCTCCTATGACTTCCTGCTTTATCTGCAAGTCCCAAAATGTGTTATTTATAATGGAGGCTCATCTTTTCTTTAGATCTAGTAGATTGTGCTAGCATTTAGATTGACTATAACTGACAACTGTTAAAAACCTAAAAATGTTAAATTATTTTTTCTTGAAGTTTATATACATTTATCTGAACATTATTCAATCTTGCATTATAGAGCAGTCCAAAATGAAAGACTGCTTTGCTAACTTACTTATTTTCACCCACAACCAGGTGATCAATTATTTTTGCATAACAGTTTACAATTATGCTAAGAGAAGAAATAAAGTAGGTTCACATGCTTCAAAAGTTCTATAAGCAGAGCTAAAATTATCTCTTCTAACTCCTTCATGGGTATTAAGCTGATCCAGTATTATACCCACAAAGGTTCTAAGAGGATACAACTTGCTAGACATCTAGAAAAAATTCACGAAGAGATCAATAGAAACTTAAAATAATGATATGGTATATTCTCTTTATTACACTAAAGATATAGATTTAGTAAAGGTTTACTTCTTAGTGGCAGAGAAAAGTAGTGAAAAAAAAGGCAATTTAAAAAGTCCTCAAAATACATCTGAGCAAATCTTGAACAAACTATAGCTCGCCAACTTAGAAACATTTTATGTTTAGAAATCTGGAAACCATTCTAACAAAATGTAAAAAGTTGTATGCTTACATCTTTAAGAAATTTTTAAAATTTTTATTTGCATAACTTTTCAAATTAATTCAATTTTAAACTTTATGGATATGTCTAAATATCAATAGTCCAGTTTTGCTTTAGTGATAGGCAATAAATCTGATCACCTAAATCTCTAAGGTTAAATTTAAGTTCCATTAGAAGCATTTTTCATTAGATTTAATTTAGATTTTATTTTGCTTTTATTGCAAATTGAAAAAAATCGAAACAAATATATTCAGAAAAGAAAAATTATGACATACAAATTGCTTTAAAGTTCTGCTCCTGCTTTTGGTCTGGTTCAACTTTAAAACAAAACCAGCACTCACACACACACACACACAAATATGAAAATCTCTTGCTTTTTAAATGAAAATTCTCATTAACAAGGAATGAAGGAGTTATATTGGGAAACCATCTGAGGTTCCCTTGTCTTTTAAACAGGAATCTTAAAAACAAATACCATATACATTTCAAACTTTGAAAATATCTTGTTTAAATTTTTAAATTAAAATATCATTAAATAAATTATCTTTGCTCAGAACAGCTTCACAGGTGGCACAGTGGTAAAAGAATCTGCCTGTCAGTGCAGGAGATGCAAGAGTTATGGCTTTGATCCCTGAGTCAAGTATAGCCCCTGGAGGAGGAAATGGCAACTCACTCCAGTATTCTTGTTGGGAAAATTCCATGGACAGAGGAGCCTGGCAGGCTGCAGTCCATGGGGTTACAAAGAGTTGGACACAACTGAGCACACACACATACCATACTGCAAGAGTGTTATCACGAAAATGCAGGAAGAACTAGCACAGATGAACTGCTACTAGAAGCCTGACTACAATATAATGAGCAACTGTCACCTTTCCATTATATAACTATGCAACAAAAAGACTGGTTGACTGAAATACACTTATGAATTACATAATTTCACCTGTGAAAACAAGGGAGCAAAGAAGTAGTTGCTCATCCAAACCTATAACATGGATTTATTTTCATTATATGATCCTTGAAAATCTGTGGTAGAAAATGCCCCACCAAACTATTTCAAATGGTATATATATTTTAATTGACTCATGTAAAGGTAGAGAATTGTTAGATAAGACTTTTTAACTGAAAGGTGATACAAATAATATAAATAAAAGTAATTATCACCAATAGAATATAGCTGAAATATGATAAAATCTTCCAAGAGAGACTTTTCTTGGTTTTCACTATATTTTCTTAATTTCATTAGCTGATATATTTTGTAAAAACTTCAGTTCATTCGCTCAGTCATGTCTGACTCTTTGAGACCCCACGGACTGCAGCACGCCAGGCTTCCCTGTCCATCACCAACTCCTAGAGCTTGCTCAAACTCATGATGCCATCCAACCATCTCATCCTCTGTTGTCCCCTTCTCCTCCTGCCTTCAATCTTTCCCAGCGTCAGGGTCTTTTCAAATGAATCAGTTCTTTGCATCAGGTAGCTAAACTATTGAAGTTTCAGCTTTAGCATCAGTCCTTCCAAGGAATATTCAGAACTGATTTCCTTTAGGATGGACTGGTTGGATCTCCTTGCTGTCCAAAGGACTCTCAAGAGTCTTCTCCAACATCACAGTTCAAAAGCATCAATTCTTTGGTGCTCAGCTTTCTTTATAGTCCAACTCTCACATCCATACATGACCACTGGAAAAACCATAGTTTTGACTAGACAGACATTTGCAAAAACTTAAGTCATATTTAATTTTTTTTGCAAAAATTTTTAAACTTTCATATTTGCCAAATATCAAAATTTTTGTGGAACCCTTCTCCCTCCTCCCTCCCCAAATTTTTTATGTGTTTGGGTATGTGATAAGATGAAATAAACACATTCTATCCTTTCTCTCCCACCAAACGCAATTATAAAACCTGGATTGGATGCATGTAGTAGCTGTCTGAGAACACTGAAAGGTAAATAGTAGCAGGCACGCTGGGAAAATCAGAGTTCAAAGCAACATCAAATCAGCAGCAAGTTCACCATTTTTTCCCCCCGCTTGAGTAATCTCCAGCCTGAACACACTGCAGTAGGAAACCCAGAAGTGGCACTCAGGTACAGACGAAGAGCTCTTGGAAAAGCACTCTTATTTTGGTTCAGGATGTGAGAAAAGGAGCTCTTAACACTGAAAAAGGTGAGAAATCCACCTCACCCTTAATTTAATTATTTTCTCCACTTTCTCATGCTCTAATCCCCAGGCAATTTGCTGAGTATGGTAGGAGAATGGTCAGTGGAAAATCACAGGAGGCGAAACGCGGAGGAAGGGGAACTTTACTCTTTGACTTGGGCTCAGAAACAAACCTACATGGCTTTTTTCCTTGCCCTGTTTTCTAATGGCTTGCTTCAGACATGGTGCAGCCATAGACCTGTGTGACAGAGTGGGCAAACAGAACTCCAGCTCTATTTCTGAAGGAAAGTAAAACAGATCCTCAGGGAAACATAAAACACCCAAGGAGAGCATTAAAAGGGAGGAGGTTGGCAATGAACACCATAACATTGTCTACAAACTCCTGGGTGGAACTTGAATGGATCTGATCCTAATTAATAAACCTAAGCTATTAACAATTCTAAATCTGAGTGTATATATCAGCTTCAAAGATATATATAAAGCAAAAAGCTACCATTTAAAAAATAATAATATCCAACAACCACAAAGTATACATTCTTTTCAAGTGCATGAGACAGCAACATAGACCATATCCAGCATCATAAAAAATAATAATTCTAAAAGAATAGAAATAACATGCGTGTCTGTGACCATTACAGAGTTAAACTAGAAAGCAATAACAGAAAAATGATAAGAAAATAGTCAATACTTTGGAAATTCATCAACACAATTCTGCATAACCCCTGGGGTTAAAGAGAAAATCTCAAGCAAAAATAAGGAAGTATTTTGAATTAAACAAAAAATGAAAATGCAACATATCAAAATTTGTGGAATGCAACTAAAGCAATGCATAAAGAGAAATTTATAATAGTAATTGTTTAGGAGAGAAGATTTCAAGTCAATAATGTGAGCTTCTATTTAGAATAAAGGTGAAAAAGAACAAAATGAATCCAGATTAGCAGGAGAGGAAATAACAAAGATAAGAGATCACTGAAATTGAAAATAGATTTACACTAATGAAAAAACAATGAGCCAAACTCTGCTTCTTTGTAAAGATAATACAAGTAATAAACCTCTAGCAAAGATTAACAAAGAAAGAGACAAATCACCAATGTCAGCAATGAAAGGAGTGTTACACTAGATTGTGAAAATATTTAAAGGATAACAAGGGAATGTGTACAACTTTAGGCACATACATTGGGCAACTCAGATCAAATAGATCTTTTCTTATCAAGAGAAATTCTATAGCTATTATAGAAATATAATTTGCAAACTATTCCTAAAGAGAAATCACCAACTCAGATGATTTCCCTGGCAAAATGAACCAACTATTTAAGAAGACATTGTTTCTACACAACATCATTAATCACTAGAGGGTTACAATTAAGGCCATGATGAGATATACTATGTATCTTTTAGTGTAGATAAAGTAAAAAAAAAAAAAAAAAAAACACTAACCATACCAAATATCAGGATGGCTATGGAGCAAATCAGCTTATCACCCATAACTGAAGAGAATGCAAAATGATACAGCTACAGAAAGCAATATGGCAGTTGCTTAAATGTACATTTACTAAATAACTCAGCAGCATCACTACTATTTAATCTAGAGAAATAATAACATGATCACTTTAAAAAGTACATAAATGTCTATAGAAGCTCTACCCATAATTATCAAACTCAACAACTAAAAACAACAAAAACTCAACTATTGATACAGACAAAACTTGAGTGAATATAAGGCATGCTGATTGGAAGAAATCAGTTTCAAGTATTTAGGTGATATATGAATACAGTTTGATTCGATTTACATGCCACTAGTGAATAGATCAAGTATTTTATAGATAGAGAATCTATAAACAGAGAATCTATCCGTGAGATAATTGTGTGTGTGTCGAGTGGGGAGGGGTGTGTATGTGTGACCATAAATGGATAATTAAAGCTAGCTTTTGGAGTTATGAAGCCATTTGGTGTCCTAATTTTAGAGTTACACCAAAAAAACAGTGAACTTTACTATATGAATACTAATACATAAAATTAAAAGAAAACCAGTGCCTGCAAGGTACAGTATACTGAAAACATATTCTTGAATAAACTTTAGACTACTCTAGATATATCAGGACTTAAGATACAAAAGAAGTTTATTTTCTGTTTCACATAGGCAAATACATATGAGATCATGGTTGAAATTATTGCAGATAAATCTCAAATTAATATTTGAAGAGTAATACCAATATTTAATCAATCCTAGAGAAAGAGGATTCTATACTATTGTCTTTCTTTGTCCCTCTTCCTCATATCCTGACTTCTAAACCTGAAGCTGAGATACAGATACATTATCAGTAGGTTTCACAATTTGATTCTACCTCTTTATAGCCTGGGACTGCTCCTTACCAAGGCCATGGAGCATATTCATATGAACTTTTCTCAAAGGTATGTGTGAATCAGCAGCATTTAAAGAGCTTGTTGGGACATGTAGGAATGGCAAATGTGAGGTTTATTCCTATGATAGATTTCATTTAATTTTGTATTATATTACTCAATTGTATTAATGTGAAACTTTTGATTTGTCTAAGTCTTGATCCTTATCTTAATTTTAATTATCTTGAGAACAGGAATTATGTAAACATTTCTAACAACACAATTATATGCCATGTAGACATTAAAAAACATTGAAAGTAAGTAAAGGTGAAATACTTTTCTGAAATATTGGAGGAGAATTCAGCATATTTCTTATGCTGGGATCAATATAATGTGGGAATTTCCAGCACAGGGATCTGTGTGGTTGTTTCCTATTTTCATTGCAATAACACTTAAGGATAAAAGACAAATAAAATAGCACTTGAATTGCTTGTTTTTATGAGTATCATAGTAAAGAATTATGAAGTGAATAAATGTTCCAATCTGGTTCTTTGATGTGAAGCCAGTTTGTGTTATTCCAAGAACTCTAAGAAGTCAGAATATATATATAATGTGCCAAGGGGCTAAAATCAAAATGGCAGTCTCTGTTTATAATTACCAGAAGACATCTTAGTATCAATAATGTGAAGAGGAAATAATATAATTATTAACATAATGTTAATATAATGATTTCATTTAAATAGCAAGAATAGCATAAATGTTTAATGTCTTTTTCCCTAAAACTATTTTTTTTTTCCTTCAAACTCTTCTCATCTTGGCAGACCTCTGTTTCCAGACTTCTATTCCAAAAGTGTCAAGGGTCTTGACAAAAAGTATGTGTTGAAATGCAGGGTTCAGTTTCAAATAATATAAACCAAAATATATGGGTACTGGTTTTGCTTCATATTCCCAAGGACATTTTTCTGTTCTTTTCTGCCCTCATTTGAGGTCAGAAATTCTAATTTTAATGCTGTCTTTCACTCTTGCTTCCCATTTGGTTGAGTCAATGGGATATACCATTAGGAGATCATAGGGAGAAAGGGAAGAACATTTGGTCCTTACTTACGCCCATTTCCCACCCATTCACGGACCACGATTTACTTGCAGTCAGAGCTCCTACGGCAACTTTTTCCTAGTTCTAGTTATGTTTCTTTGTGTCCTGATTCATACAAAGCTAGAGATGATCATGGTTTCCCATTCCTTTTTGTCACTGTTTTTCATATTATCTATTGATTATTCTGTTCTTGGCTACACCATGGTAAATAGTTTTCTTTACATCCACTCAATATTTCAAGTGTTTTTATGCCCAAAGTTCGAATGGAATAGAGTGTCATCTCTACCCTGTTTAATGATTTCTTTCTTCATACTTTAAAACTACATTATCTTAAGTGAAATGTATTTTATTTTGAAGTATGATACATATATAGGTGTGTTGTATATGCTATTATTTGGTGTTTTGGATCTATTTAATGGGTAAATTATTGCAACAGAACTTGAAGATACTTCTAAGTAGCAATAAATGGCTTTACTTGAATTGCTGGCATTTTCTTTTACACTGGGATAAAACTGACCTTTCCTCAAAGCTTTCTCCAATGGATGACATTATGAAGAAAGGCATCTTCAACCTCAAAAGGGCACTGTTTGGTCTGTTCTTCTTTCAAAGAGTAGAGAGTCCAAGATGAAAGCAAACCTGGCGCTTCTACCGCAGTCAACTGGGGGAAGATGTCATTTAATCTACTGGATAATAGTGGGAATAAGTGCCAGAGTCATTTCCTAGAATTAATGAGAAAATGGCACGCAGGCACCACAAGTTCCTCTCTATTTTATATTGCTTAATTGGCATACATGTTTATCTGGGGGACTTTAAAAAGAAACTTGGCAATAGATATATGACCACATCAAAAGACTGGAGTTTGGATTGCTTACTCTTCTATGAGAATTAAAGCTGGCAAAGTACGTGGTTTATTTTAATGCAATTAGTTGCAGCTCAACAAAGAAAATAAACCTTCCTTTATATCTTTCCAGTTTTGTGTGTTCTCCTGCTAATGAGCCTCAAAGACTAACCACTACCCTCAGGGTACTAACATAAATATTTAATTTATGTTATTAAACTGCTTAATTTAAATAACATTTAAATTCTGCAGGAAGCATACAATAATATTCTTCAGAGTGTGACCTTAATGTGATTTTTGAACATATTTTCTTATCAAAGTGGCATCTATTTACTAAGGAAAATATGTAACATTATTGATGCTCAGCTGGTCAGTAAAAATCAGGTGTAACTTTGCAGAGAAATACATAATATAGCATTATAAATTTATATTCTTATATATATACAAATATTCAAGATGGGTGGTTTATTCTCTTGGCATAAGTATAATTATTTAACTCTAAGCATATTCGAGGATATTTTTTTTAAAAAGGCAAGAAAAATTTAAATAATTATCAACAAATTTTCTTTAATGGTCAAAGTTTCTCTGCTATATATCTAACCAGGCTAATTAAACTCATAAATACGAGACTGGAATAGTAATACTACTGGTTGAATCCTGTGCTGAGTTTGATTAAAAGGTTCTGTCAGAGACTAACCTTCACATATTAAGCTGGGGACAGCCTTTCAAAGAAATGATAGCGATAAGGCTTTGAGAGAGAGAGACAACACTAGAATAAAAGTTCAACATGCCCCAAAGGATTTTTCAGTACATGATGACTGGAGGCCTAAAAGCTAATAAAAGATAAACTTTCAACAAAAGTACTGTCAAAAAAAAAAAAAAAAGTGACTAAGAAATAGCCCCAAGAAAGAAAACTTGGATAAGCTATTTTTACGGCAATACCAAAATAAAGATTAGAATGAAGATACATTTAACTATCATTCAATTTCCTGCTTTTTTAAATGCATTTCCTAGAACTGACCTTTACAAAGTTTATTTCTAGTTTTTGGCAAAAACAGAAGAATGAAAGATCACTGATAGAGCTATCTTAATCCTGCAGTCTTTTGTGAAGGGGGAAATAACGAGGAAAGTTTTTTTATACCATATTTGGAAAACAAATATTTATGAAGCCATGGAGAAGAGTAGGAGGGCTGATTTTTCTCTCTCTCAGTACACCCAGGACGGGTCAGGCCTGAGACTAGGAAGGAAGGGGCTGCTGGGCTGTCTCATCCCTGTACACCTGATAGAAAAATCAACATCTAGCTCAGCGTGCAGGAGGCCTGAATGGATTGGAAAACATTTCTCTGATTCTGAGTCTGGGAAATAACGAGTTCCACTGGTAGCTCAGACAGTAAAGAATCTGCCTGCAATGCAGGAGACCTGGGCTCCCTGGGTTGGGAAAATCCCCTGGAGATGGGCGTGGCAACCCACTCCAGAATTCTTGCCTGGAGAATTCTATGGATAGAAGAGCCTGGCAGGCTAGGTCTATAGTCCATGGGGTCACAAGAGTCAGACACAACTGAGTGACTGTTTCACTTTCACTGGAGAAGGACGTGTACTGTGCTATTAGAATGGAGGAACAGACAGGAGATCATGAAAAGTGTTTGAGGAAGACTGGTCTGCCGTTCTCAGATGAGTAAGAATCAACACTAGAAATGGGAGGGAGTCAGCTCAGGTTCATGGGTGTGTGACCAGTGCAGTCATACAAAGCCCTGTGCTTAGACGATCCCATGATTGGTTTAATGTTCTACTTGCTCTATCTTGAAATTCTTAAAACTCTGAATAAAAGGCTCTGAGTTTTTATTTTGCACTTGGCTCTACAAATTGTGAGGCAGTTCCTGTGAGGGGAGGGGTTGTAAACTTTGGGTAGTTTATCATATCTTAAGCATCTCTAAGAGTTTAAGAAGCCTTTCCTTCCTCCTCTCAAGATACATGCTGCTCTGAACCCCAGGAAATTGAAAGACTATCACCTTAATCACCTACTCATGTCTCTTCCTCCATACTTCACTCAAAGCTCCAGCACATACTTAGTTCTGCCAAGTATACAGAAGTTATAACTTCTGATGTATCAGGGATACATCAGAAGTTATAAGCTTTAGGCATTTCCAACTGAACTGAAGACCTTTGCCATTTGCCTTTTCTTTATCACATTGCAGTGAGCATGTGATGAGAATGTGATAAATCACATCTACAATGAAAAGTCACATTCCTTTTAAAGCTAAATGAGAAAAGATGCAATCAATAAGAAATTCTTGATCCCCAAAGGCTGTTCAGTAGTGTAATAAGTGCTATGTCTACTTGTTTATTCTCCTTTTCACTATAGCCCTTTTCCCACGAAGTTTTTTTATAGATCCATAAAGATCCCAATAGGCAATGAGACCATATAGTACATTAGATAAGATAAACTCTAAGCTAGGGGACTTGAGTACAATTCCTCAAGTCAGTACTTCTTGTGTAACTTTAAGGAAATACTCAAACCGAGTGTCTATGCTTCTTTCCTGCAGATATCAAAGAGAACAAATGCAGTAATCCATTGACTGCATTCAAAAATGTGGTTATGTTTTATCTGCTCTTATTATTCTCCTTATTATGGCAATTTCACATAGAAGCTCTGCATGCTCTTGATGCCCAAGAACAAGACAAAATATGCCTACCCATAAAATACTCAACCTCTGATGAGAATTAGAACGGGAAACATCACAATTCTTAGCAGCTTATTACAATATTAAAGACAACTGTATATCTTGAACTTATTAGTAGATTCAGGCCCAGAAATTGAAGAGTTATAGTTTGACTGTAAAGTTAATTCATAGGCCTCTGCAAGAGAAAAAAAAAAAATGTCTCTTTCACCACTCTGTGGCCTATAATTGATTGTAATTACCAGTTTGCATAGGACTGTATTGGTAGGAGGGTCAAAGATTACAAAGAACTTTCCCATTGCTCAGTGGCTAATGGGACACAGCTGCAAGGGAAATAAAACAGTATAATTACACTTTAGTCTCTTTTGTTCCTTTCTTTAAGCAACATAGTTACAATTTTCACGTCACTAAGAAATCCATCTTCATATGCTATAGGTAGTCTTTATGATGTAATCTTATTGATCTTGGATGCTGACTAGTTTCCCCCATCTTTTTATTGATTAAAATCTGACTTTAGCTAACTGTTACTTGATTGGGA
Source organism: Bos mutus (assembly GCF_027580195.1). Taxonomy (NCBI): domain Eukaryota; kingdom Metazoa; phylum Chordata; class Mammalia; order Artiodactyla; family Bovidae; genus Bos; species Bos mutus. The sequence continues at coordinate 30,603,546 of NC_091625.1, forward strand.
GATGTTCTTTAAGTACATTAAAATTAAAGAGATTACAAAAAAGATAAAGGAAAATTTTAGCATATTCTCCCTTTTCTTCACTGTTCATGCAAATTGCATCTAGTTTTCACATTTTTATGATTTACAAAATGAAGGGCAAAAGGCTTATTATTCAGTGGTACCCAGTTCCAAGCGTTGTCTAAATATCTTCACTTTACAGGTCTAGCAGTTATAGGCAGGCTGATATCTCTGAAGAATAAGACAACACTTTGGTGAAATTTAAGTGCCTTTTGTGACATTTTTATCTGATAATTTAGCCTATTCTCTTTTTCTTTGATTCAGCCCTAATCTCCATTCCTTAGGAATACATGGGTTTTATCATGCCTCTTGCTTTCTTAAAGTCCCAATAAGATCATCTCTGGTTTCCCATTAACTTGCTTTTTCAATACTTTTCAAATTTTCCTCTACCTTTTCTAAATCAAAATGTGTGTGATCCTCTTCTCAGCTAGTTTTCCACTGTACCTAATCACATTAAAAATAGGCATCTCTTAGAATTAACAGGGTGCTTGGTCAAATGACATGGGGGTTTCATAAGTGGAATAAGCAGAGTCCTCTCTTAACATAGACAACCACTGCAGATGAAAGATGCCATCAGAATACTATTAATACCCACAGGGATCCGATAGTTCCTGTACTCCAGGCCTGCACTTGTTCCACTTTTCTCTTCAATGAGCATGCTCTTGACCCTCACTCAACTACTTCTTTCAAGGTCATCCCTAAAATGTTGTCATTTCCAGTAGCGGCAAGCTCTTCAAAATTTCAATTTTCCAGCTTCCAACACTTCTACCGCTTCTAAACTTTTTCTCTCATGTGCTCTTGTACTCCCATGCCAGCAACCCTTCTTCACTAGACCCTGCCTGCCATCGTTCCTGTTACTATCGTCATCTCTCTCCTGTCTTTAATCCTTCCTTACTCTGCCACGCCAGCTTAAATTCCACGGACTGTCATTGTAATCACATCCTTCTCTCTCGTTTCCTTGCACTGCTCTCATTTCCTTGTACTTCCTAGGCAAAACAAAAATGGTATTGAAATCAAATGTCCCTCCGATCCATACTGAAAGACTAAATTAAGTACAAAGCAGCTCATTTTGGGGGAAGAACACATAGTCATATAGCCTGATCTCACTCTAAATCTGTGACTGTTCATCTCAAATGTGCTATTAATAAGACTCAGTATTAGACTGCATTTCCCTGGTTGGTTCATTTTCCCTCTCCCCTGATTGCACATACCTTGATCCCTCTTCACATGTCATATTCTGCCCGCCATATAAATATAGAGTTAAGTGAAAGTGTTAGTTGCTCCACCGTGTCTGACTCTTTGTGACCCCATGGACTGTAGTCCACCAGGCTCCTGTGTCCATAGGCTTCTCCAGGCAGGAATATTGGAGTGGGTTGCCATGCCCTCCTCCATATAAATATGGTTGCCCTTAAATTCAGAAAATATAGCAGAGAATTTCCACATGCTGTAGGGACTATCAAAACGACCTCTCTACTTAAATCTCAGGTTGTACATTTTGCTTTCTTTCATTAGTATGAATTAATTTATTAATATGAGTTAAGCATTTGTGGCCCTAGCCATGGCCAAATACTTCACTTATTTACAAGATCCCATTTCTTCTCCCCTTTCAAGATGTAGTTCCTTTAATTCAACCCTCTCTTTTCCATATCATCAATTTTTACCTCTGTGATGAATCATCTTAATTTAATATGCAAACATATTTCTCCCATCATTAAAACAAATAAACATAGAGAAATAAAATAAAACACCTCTCCTCATTCCAAATCTTCTCCTATTTCACTTCTTTATTTACAGCAAAGCTCCTAAAATTTTTGCCTGGTCTTGAAGATTCAGTCCTGCAATTGTGTTTTCCACCTACTAAAAAGGAAGGATACTGAGATCCGTGTTACTAAATCCTGCAGTTGTTAATCATTCCTCATCTTGTTGATGTTTCGGTAGCTTTTGCCTTAAATCAGTGCTTTTTTCTTCTTCATCTACACTTATTCTTTTGGTGATCTCATCCAGTTGAAGGCTTTAAGTGTAATTTATGTAGGCACATCTCCCAATTCACATTTCTAGCCTGGATTTTTACACTGAATTACAGATTTGCATTTTAACTTGTTATCCTACTGTCATCTGAAGGTCTGTTAGATGTCTCATATGTAACATATGCAGAACTAACTTTCAGATATCTCCCTTCATGTCTGTTCTATTTACTATCTTCTAAACTTAATAGGAACTCTGTCCTTCCAGTTGTAAGCCCCAAATCCCCTTTTTTTTTTCATGCTTCTCTTTATTCACAAGTCATATCCAATATGACTAAAAACTTACTGATTTTAGATTCAACATCTATGCAGAAGTGGATCAACTCTCAACAGCTCTGTTAGATTCCTAACTTTCCTGCCATCTTCCCTTGCCCTTACAAGATCAATGGCCAGGGCAGTGGCCAGAATGACCTTGCTGGAACTTGAAACAGATTACATCATTCTTCTGATCAAAACCCTCCAAGGCTTTCTGTCTCATTTGGAGTGAAAGCAAATTCTTTACAACCTCCAAGGTTCACATTATCTGTCATCTCTCAGACCTCATCTCCTAACAGTCTCACCTATACTCATTCCATCTCAAATCATGAACACAGAAGGCTGGTGCTTGCCTCAGAGCCTTTCCAGTTTGCACTAATTCTTCCTGGCATGTTCTCCTCCTAAATAATCATATGGGCCACTCTCTTACACTCTCAGATTTTTACTCAAATGCCATTTCCTCCAACATGTTTCCCTTATCACTATAATTACAATTGCCATCTTTTACTTTCTTTTCTCCTTCCTGGAATTATTTTCCTTGATAGAAATTCATAATTAAATTCATTTAATATGCTATAATAAATATAAACTATTTGAAAATTATATGTACATATAAGAAAATATATATTTTAGAATATAAACTATTATCTCAGAACTATGTCTGACTTGAATCTAGAATTCATACATACAGGAAGATGGTTGGATATGGAAGGTGGTTGAATATAAACTGGAAAAGGGCATTATATCTGGATCAAGGGAAGCTAAAAGGATTTCAGTTCATTTAGTCACCAAGTCTGAATTATGTTTTGGAGGACATAAAGAAGGAAACTTTCACTAATATGTTATTTTAGGAATAAGAACACTTATCTCTGCTAATACATCAATAGCTATGAAATGATGTAATGTGTCATCATTCTGGAAATGATTTACAGAAAATATATAGAAATGGCGATATTTAAACTATTTTTATTAGCTAGTGTGAAAGAGAGTTTTAGAAAGAGGCTTTTTTACATCCTTACAGCATACCCTACTTGAAGAAAAAGACAGAATAATTTAATTCTGATGGTGGCAGAGATAGGGAAAAGGGTATTCACTTCAGGGTATAGAACAGCCCCACAGAATCAATTGCAGTTCCTCTTTGCGCTTTTCCCTTACACGTGAGTTGCTCCACATCTTGGGTGGATCAGGCTCTATAGCTCAGAGGAAAGGAAGACTATCAGACTCCGTAAGGATACTGCGTGGCTAGCGCCACCCGCCCTGGATGCGGTTCTGCAGATGTCAGCACACTCAGTTTTCATAACTTGCCCGTATATTTCTGCATGTTTATACAGAATGGCAACTTGTTCTTTCTAACCAACTTTTCTGTGTTATTCGGCCAAATTCTAGCCATGATTTCTGCAAAGGCTCAAAATCTCTGAGTAGTTATATATAGTAGTTTATATATATAAACTACTCAAAGATGTTGACCCATTGTATACACACACACACACACACACACACACACACACACCTGTTTCACTAAAGTGAAATTGAGGGAATAGAATAGGTGGTAAGGGGACTGGGTTTCCTACAGTTAGCATCCTGCCTGGGACTTGGACTCCATGTTAAATCAATGCAAGTAATCATAGAATATTAAAATTAAAGGAATTTTGCAGGTCATCTTCTCCAGTATTTGAGTTCCAGAGAGGCAGAACAATGTTCAAGGTCAATGATGATTCATGTTCTCAAATCGCATAACTCAAAAACAATGGTTTATTTCCACTTAGACCTTATTTTTTGTTTCTGTCCCTAATAGATCCAACCTTGAGAGCCATAGAGCTTTTTTTCTGGAAAGACTTGATATAGTTGTATAGTATTCTCCGATCAGAATATATAGTGTGTATAAAAAAGGTACAGTATTCAGATTTAAGGGACTGCTTCATTGTATTAGTCTGCCATTGGAATCACAGAAGACACAGCAGATATAAGTTCAATATCTGGGTTGTGAAGATCCCCTGGAGAAGAAAATGGCAACCCACTGCAGTATTCTTGCCTGGGAGATCTCATGGAGAGAAGAGCCTGGTGGGTCACAGAGTCGGACACAACTTAGAGATTGAGCATGCACACACACACTATTGGAATAGCAAACCATCCCAAGTCTTAGTGGCTTGCCACAGCAACCTTTTATTACATGTGCCTCTGTGGGTGAGTTGGGGCAAATCTGCTTCAGCAGAGGCTCAGCTGGGCTTTTGGGGATATACTCATCTCTTCCATATATCTCTTCATTTGTTTTAGACCAGGAAGTATGAGGTGAAACTGAGCAGTATGAGGCCCATTGGACACAAAGCCTTTCTTCTGTGCCCCCCCATTTATTATTTGTAGGAAAAAGGTTTCAGCCTCCTAGACCTTCCCCGAGTTCAAAAGGGCAGACTCAAACAGTTACTGTGTAGAGGAGTGTTAGTGTTAATTGCTCAGTAGTGTCCCACTCTTTGTGATGCCATGGACTGTAGCCCACTAGGCTCCTTTGTCCTCCAGGCAAGAATACTGGAGTGGGTTGCCATGTCCTTCTCTAGGGAATTGTCTCAATCCAGGGATCAAACCCGGGTCTCCTGCATTACAGGCAGATTCTTTACTATCTGAACCACCAGGGAACACTCAGTTAGAGGAGTAGGGGATGCAGAAACAAAGAAAGGCTGTCGAGGAACACTAGTTCAGGGATGGGGCAAGGTCCTGGTTCCTGCTCATGGCATATGCGTAGCAATCTAATATATATCTCTGAGTTCTTCTATAGGAACTAAGGTCCCCACACAGGTGGAGGATAGTAATTTCAGACTGAGTACAAGCAAGTGGACCCCAGACTGGTTGGAACTAGAAGGCTGATGACTAAGATTCCTCTTACCTTACCTCCAGCCAGTCAGAGGAAGGTTGCGTACCATGCAAATCTCTCCTCAAACCATCAGTAAGCCATCCACTCTCATCCCCCTTGCCCAGTCCTTGCAATAAAACTTTCTCTGCTCTAAACTTTGATGTTTCAGTTTGTCTGACCTCACTGTGTGTTAGGCACAGGAACTTGGGTCAGACAACAGAGGTCCATAGTCATCCTGTGGCCATTCTTATTTCAATTATATTTTTTCTCTTTCCCCTATTATATAATTTAAGTTAATTTTATAGCTAAAATAAATAGATCTATAATGTAATTTTAGAAAATGCATGCCTATCATATTGCCTACTAGAAGACTAGAACGTAAATTTTTTGGAAATCTACAAAAGCTTTAATATCACGTTGAAAGGATATTTTAATTTTCTACTGTGTCTTTTGTTCAGTATTTAACAAAGAATGATGCCTATTCTCTAAACGCTCATATCTCCCAATTTGATTACTTCATCTTTTTTTTTTTCCTGAAGAAAATTACCCCTGGCTTTGCCTACCCTCATTCCTCATCTAGTTTTCTCAGAAAGCCTTTTACTAAATAGGATAGTGCATAGAATTAATGAGGCCATAATTGTATTAAACCTTCACATTGAAGAACAAAAAAAATCTATTCCACAGCTGCAGTTTGCATACCAAGACCCCAGCTTTTTGTGCTAATCACCCACACTTTTGCTTGTAAATCATGAATGGCTTAATTTTAACACAAACCCATCAAAACAAGTGCAGAAGCACATATTCCATTTAAAATAGATTAAAACTGTTGGCTATAGAACCAACTGACAGTGTATTTGTCATTCCTATGATCATCCCTTGCAACTTGTAATGGAAATTTACCTCACTCTAAATGCAGGAGTAATTTTCTACATGAACCATGGAGCATAATAAAAAGGGTTTTGTGGCCGATACTGTCAGTGTTCTGTACACATACCCTTGAATCCCTAGAACTTTTTTTTTTTAATGCACAATGCACAATAAGGCTTCTGTTTTAAAAGCCAACATTCGTCTTTTTTGGTCAGGCTTCTAGAACCAGCTTTACCTTTGCCCACAGAGAGCTAAATTTGTCTGGAAATTTAAATATTCTTTTTTATTAAAATGGGCAGCTTTTAACCAATGCCTGAGGGGCATAAGGGTATAAATAATCCATACCTTCCCCCTCCGGGCAGACAGTTTGGAGATGAGGTCTGCACTGTTTCCACTAGTCATCTCTCGAACTGAGCCAGAGTTAAGTTGAGCATGACTTTGCTTGATACTGCAATCTTTTCAGCCTCTTCCCTTCCTGGTCCTACTTCCCTATTCCTCTATGAGAAATACACCTTCAGAATCCATTCTAAGGCATTCTCAACAATTCTTTTTGTCACATATCAGGTCCTATAACTTTTTCAGTTAGTAATACCTTTATTCCTTTATAGCAAGGCTATTTTTCCCAGCTGGTATTGCTGCAGCTTGACCTACTTATTTAGCTTAATAGCCAGAGGAGGTGGATGGTAGATCTTGAGAAATAAAAGTATCAGTTTGCAAGGCATTCACCACAGTTGAATCCTTTGTATGGTTCTCAGACATACTCTATCCTTGCTATCCTATGGCAGTTTATTTTAGCAGACCAAGAAGGTTCTTGGGTTCAGTGTTGTTTACTGAATCTTCTCTGATATGCCTAGCCCAAATCTCAGAGTTGTACTCTTTCCCTATCTGGCCTGTGACTCCAGCATTGGAGACTTTGCTAAGGTTCCGAATTTGGCCCTTTGTGTAGTTCTGTTTCTCTGACCACAAAGCCTATGCTTGACATTATTGATCCAGTTACAGTAGTTGACTATAATTAGAATGACTCTTCAGGGATTTTGCTGGTCCAGTGGTTGAGAATCTGCCTTGCAATGCAAGGGATGTAGGTTCTATCCCCGGTCAGGTAACTAGGAATCCACAGGCCTTAGTTGCTTGGGCGCAACTAAGCCCAAGTGCCACAACTAGAGAGCCCACATGCTGTAACTACTGAGCCCACATACCACAACTAGAGTCTGTGCGCTGCAACAAAAGATTCACGTGATGCAGCAAAGATCCTGCATGCCACAACTGCAATGCAGCCAGAGAGAGAAAGAAAAAGAAAGAATGACTCTTCAAAGCTTGGAAAAAGTAATGGCTCATATAACAGTGAAGCAATGCTAGGTGGGACTTCCCAGGTGGCGCTAGTGGTAAAGAACCCACCTGTCAATGCAGGAGACGAGACATAAGGGATGATGGTTCAGTCCCTGGGTCGGGAAGATCCCCTGGAGGGGTCACGGTAACTCACTTCAATATTCTTGCCTGGAAAATCCCATGGACAGAGGAACCTGGCAGGCTGTGGTCCAAAGGGTTCCAAAGAGTTGGACATGGCTGAAGCTGTTTAGCATGCACACAATGTTAGGTGATGGAAATTAAATGAGAAATAAATATTAGATCAGATCAGATCAGATCAGTCGCTCAGTCACGTCCGACTCTTTGCGACCCCATGAATCGCAGCACGCCAGGCCTCCCTGTCCACCACCAACTCCCAGAGTTCACTGAGACTCATGTCCATCAAGTCAGTGATGCCATCCAGCCATCTCATCCTCTGTCGTCCCCTTCTCCTCCTGCCCCCAATCCCTCCCAGCATCAGTCTTTTCCAATGAGTCAACTCTTCGTATGAGGTGGCCAAAGTGCTGGAGTTTCAGCTTTAGCATCATTCCTTCCAAAGAAATCCCAGGGCTGATCTCCTTCAGAATGGACTGGTTGCATCTCCTTGCAGTCCAAGGGACTCTCAATAGTCTTCTCCAACACCACAGTTCAAAAGCATCAATTCTTCGGTGCTCAGCCTTCTTCACAGTCCAACTCTCACAACCATACATGACCAAAGGAAAAACCATAGCCTTGACTAGACGGACCTTTGTTGGCAAAATAATGTCTCTGCTTTTGAATATGCTATCTAAGTTGGTCATAACTTTCCTTCCAAAGAGTAAGCGTCTTTTAATTTCATGGCTGCAATCACCATCCTCAGTGATTCTGGAGCCCAGAAAAATAAAGTCTGACACTGTTTTCACTGTTTCCCCATCTATTTGCCATGAAGTGATGGGACCGGATGCCATGATCTTCGTTTTCTGAATGTTGAACTTTAAGCCAACTTTTTCACTCTCCTCTTTCACTTTCATCAAGAGGCTTTTTAGTTCCTCTTCACTTTCTGCCCTAAGGGTGGTGTCATTTGCATATCTGAGGTTATTGATATTTCTCTCGGCAATCTTAATTCCAGCTTGTGTTTCTTCCAGTCCAGAGTTTCTCATGATGTACTCTGCATGTAAGTTAGATTACAAAATAAATGAGACACAGTATGAAATGTACAGTGTGGAAATAGTTAATAATAATGTAATACCTTTGTATGGTGACAGACAGTAACCAGATTTATCATGATCATTTTGCAATTATATAAATACCAAATCAGTATATTGCTGCTGCTGCTAAGTCGCTTCAGTTGTGTCCGGCTCTATGCGACCCTATAGACAGCAGCCCACCAGGCTCCCCCATCACTGGAATTCTCCAGGCAAGAACACTGGAGTGGGTTGCTATTTCCTTCTCTAATGCGTGAAAGTGAAGTCGCTCAGTCCTGTCTGACTGTTAGCGACCCATGGACTGCAGCCCACCAAGCTCCTCCATCCATGGGATTTTCCAGGCTAGAGTACTGGCGTGGGGTGCCATTGCCTTCTCTGAATCAGTATATTTTGCACCAGGAATTAACATAGTATTATAGGTCAATTACACTTTACAAAGGAACAAACTCATAGAAAAATAGATCAGATTTGTGGTTATCAGAAATGAGGTCAGGTGGGGGAGGTGGGGGAATTGGACGAAGGTAGTCAAAAAGTGCAAGCTTCCAGTTGTGATAAATAAGTATTAGAGATGTAATGTACAACATAATTAATATAATTAATACTGTTATATGTTATATGTGAAGTTGTTGAGGCAGGAAATTCTAAGAGTTTTTATCACAATAAATTTTGTTTTCCTTTTTTAAAATTTTGTGTCTATATGAGATGATGTATGTTCACTAAACTTATTGTGGTAACCATTTCATGATGTACAGAAGTCAAATTATTGTGCTGTGCATCATAAACATATACAATCCTGTATGTCAGTTATAGCTCAGTAAAAGTGGAAGAAATAATAATTAAGCAGTATTGCCAGAAATGCCCTAGCAGAGTGTTTGGGAAGGAATATAAAATGACCTAAGAGAGGTGGCTATCCTAACTGGGTCAGTTAAGAAAAACCCACTAACCTCAACCTCTTCCCTTAGTTCTTTTTTCTTCTAATCTCAGAAGACACTACCTTCACTAAGGCTATAAGGATCACTTTGATGGGGGAGGGGACACTGGCATTGTAAAGAAGCTCAGTGTGAGCTGTCCTCTACACAGAAAAGTTAATGATAGAGCTTGCATTTATGGAAATGGACTCTCTAATGATAATGAGTATAATAAGATATGAGACTAGCAGAGACTAAGCATTAAACTTTTAGGAAAAGGGGGCACTGAATGGCTGTAATACAAACGTAAGAGAATAACCTCTATGAAGTTGCAAGAAACAGAGCCCATGCAGTGAGAGGGAACGGGCACATGGATTGGAAAGGACCCTGTACTGCGATGTGTGTATGTAGTGACTCCTCCAATCTTTCCCCCAAAGGATTCATGGCCATTTACCTACACTGCTGGTTTAGATGTAGTGTCCCTGCCAGAACACATCAACAGGCCCTTGGGCACTTGGCAAACTGATCTACAAATGTATGTTCTCTTTAATACATATACTATTTAGGAAAGAAAACCAGAAGTATCTTGAATTCATATGGAATGGAGAAGTACACATAGACTTTTATTTGACCTCATTCTTTTCCAAGTGCAAATTCTCTTTCTGCTTTATTTTTCCCTTAATAATATTTCACTTTAATATGAATATTCATCTCAGAATCTGCTTCTGAGGAGCCTAACTTGAGACATGTGCCATTCCATTTGGGTCTTTTTATAAACTGACCTGAACCAACTTTGAAAGAAGTTGGGGCAATTATAAATAAGTGAAAAATGGAAAAGAATAAACATTTCCCCATATGTCCTGGAATATTTCTGCTCACACATAATGTATTTGTTGTGGTCTTTTAAATGGAACATTGATGCCTTGGCTCTTCTTCTCCCATATAAAATGTCTCTAAAATCAGTCCCAGAGAACCAAGGAAATATCTCTTAATACCTTAGAATTGGAGGAAGCTTTCTTTTCCTGCATGGATGCAAACAAGGAAACACACAGAAAAATTTAAATTGTCTGTGAGTTCTTTTCAGAAGAATAAAATTCCCTAATTTAAAAGCAAGGCCATTGTTGCTTAATGAGTGAACCAATACTGCACCCGTGGGTGCTGCAGAGCCCTTCCAGCTTCACTTGTCAGTGCAGATATTAGCTGAGGATTTTTCTTTCTAAGGTCAAAGACAAAAGGCAAAAACACAAAGGGGGAAATGGCAACAGCTTGCCTGTGGTCCGCAATCATTGTTACTTTACTTGAGCAGGACCTCTCCCCCACAGTCCATTAGAAGTCAGCAGAGTGCTGACTTGGGACAAAGCTACTGGCCAAGAACCCAGGAAATGTGAATGGGCCCACTTTTTCCTCCGCATCATTTCCTTCCTTTGCATTCCCTTCATACAGCCTCAGAGACATGCAATTTCCTTTCATTTGACCTAGCAAAAAATATTCTAAAAGATAAAAGGCTATGTAAATGGCCTTGCTGAGGAAAATTGTTTGTTGTCTTATTTAGAGGCCTTTATAAAAATATACAAAGTATTTAGTTCCATACTGTCTTCCCTACATCCCTCAAAATACTAATATTCTGCATATTATAACTGCTGTTAACTGAAATCATTTAGCTGGGTGACTGCTGAGTATTAAAATAGGGTAGAAGTTTTACTGTTTTCTAGTAGTTCCAGGAACAAAATGGGGTTGCAGTCACTTTTATAAACTAAAGCGAGTTGTGAAGATTGGGCATTATCACATTGTGCCTGAATGTGCTCTCAGTGTTTTGGAATGACTTTGCTAGAATCTAAAGAATATTTTTCAAAGAGAAGGCATGCTTCTTTCTTTGGCTTTTGCGTTATTAGCTTCTTATGAACCTGTAGACCTGGCGTACTCAGACCTTCATGTCCTTGTTCATAGAATTTGTGGATACATTTCTACCAAATCAGACCTCAAGCTTGTACAAAAGGGATCACTCACTAATTCTGTGCCTTGATGATTTCTTTGGGGTTCAAAAGTAAAATGTGAAGATTTACCCAGACAGCAACGGCAGTAGTAAATCCACATTAAAGCCGTTTCATCCTTTTTCTTATAAAGAATCATTTTCCCACAGAAAAGAAAATCCCAGTGTATTTCTAGCCTAATGCACAAATGAATTTGGGTCATACTTCATATTTACTTGTGTTCAGAAATATGAAATACTGGTAATTGGACATGCGATTTTCTTTGACAGTAGTAATTCTAGCTTCCTGGGAACTATTTGTAACTATTTTATTCCACTGTAAAACTTAGAAAGGAGAGATTTCATGATTTTATCTATTACGTTTGAGGATAACAGCAGAGGAAAAGTAAAAAACAAAGAACCCTTTATCAGTTGCTGATGCAACTTTGGCTACTGCCTTTCTCTAAGTGTTCATTGTGTTGTAACATAAGAAAGCAACCTCTAATATTTAATGAAGAGATATTAAAATATTTGGGTTTTATATCATGCAATGTTTACATTCCTAGTTCAGTTTTTGCTTATGGAAAGGAATATCCTTTGCATGCATTACCTTATTCTCATAACCTTGTATGGAAAGTAGTAACTTCCATATATCAGAAGTGTTCGTGGAAGGCATGCTAATCAGTCATGAAGCACAAACAAGGAAGACGCAGAGCATGTGACTGACTCAGCATCCCTCTCCCCAGAGCAATGCCCTGCTTCTCTGTGGATTGGAGCATCTGCCTCCACCACCAAATGAGTAAAAATATCCAAGCAAAAACTCATCTTTGTTTTCCTTGCAGATTGCACAATTTATCTCCAATAGCACACACATTTATCGTCACCAAAGCTCAGTGGAATAATTATGAATATTTACTGAATAGACCATGCAAAGCCATATGCTGTGGTAGAAAGAATGTGGAAGAGATTCTGAAAACTGGCACCAATAATAAGACTGCAAAATCAGCCACTTTCAGCTGAGCAGTGTTTGGATATTGTATATGTAATGAGAGTGGCCTACAGCTGTAAATACAGTCCTGGATTTCCATGAGGCAGAATTAGTTTGATAGGGATTAGGAACTCCAAAATTTCTGTTGCAAGCCATTAGAATTTTTTAAAAAGAAGTTATTATAGGGAAGTGTTAATATAAGCTATGGCACTTTTTATATCACTCTATCTCTAATCTGCAGTGCTGAAGAATTTTTTAAAATCAGGAGTCTGTGGATGCAGTGGAGAAAAGTGAAATGAATCTCACTAAATTGTATTACTGTTAAGAAGTGCTGGCAAGCCACTGCAGGGTAGCATAGTAAAAAAATAATAATCAATTATATTTGCTTTGAATTTTCCAGTTTACAAAACACTTTTCTACATATATTCTCATTTGATTTTTAATAGTTGTTGTTAGATGTTATTATCCCCTTTCTACAGATAGTAAAATAGATTAACAGTGTTTACATGATTTGATCAAGGTTACAAGGATGTAAGTAGCAAAATTGGGCAAGACTTATCTCCCAAATTTTGTGCAGATTTGGAAAGTGCACAGTAGACAAGATATAAAAAGAAATGAAGAGTGTCAGAATCACTGACTTGTATTCAGTGTAAATCAAGGAGGCTAACCTGAAGGAGGTGCAGATGGCTAATGGGCACATGAGAAGATGCTTGGCATCACTCGTAATTGTGATGTGCAGGTCGAAGCAGCAGCGATGTGTTGTCTTGCACCTAGCAGAGTGGCTATCATTAAGGAGTCTACAGGTAACAGGTGCTCAAGAGCATGGAGGAGGGGCTCCTATACTGTTGGTGAGAATATGGATTGGTGCAGTCACTCTGGATGACAGTATGAGGGTTTCTTAAAGGGTTTACCATATGGTCCAGCATTTCTACTCCTCAGTACATATTCAGAAAAAATGACACTAGTTCAAAAAGATACATACACTTCAGTGTTCGTGGAGCACAGTTTGCAATGGTCAGGATGTAGAGGCAGCCCAAATGATAAAGAACTTGTTGGATATAGAAAGTGGCGGGGGTGTAAATTAGGAGTTTGGGGTCAAACAAACTACTATGTATAAAATAGATAACCAATAAAGACTTACTGTATAGCACAGGGAACACTACTCAATATTTTATAACAACTTATAAGGGAAAGATTCTGAAAAGAATAAATAAATGTATGTGTCTATGTGCTTATTAAAAAGCAGAGACATCACTTTGCCAACAAAGGTCCATGCAGTCAAAGCTGTGGTTTTTCCAGCAGTCATATATGGATGTGAGAGTTGGATCATAAAGAAGGGCTGAATGTTGAGGAACTGATGCTTTTGAATTGTGCTGGAGAAGAGTCTTGAGAGTCTCTTGGACAGCAAGGAACTCAAACTAGTTGATCCTAAAGGAAATCAACCCTGAATATTCATTGGAAGGACTGATGATGAAGCTCCAATACTTTAGAATAAGTGGATTAAAATGGATGGAAATGGATGAATTTAATTCAGATGACCATTATATCTACTATTGTGGGAAAGAATGCATTAGAAGAAATGCAGTAGCCCTCATAGTCAACAAGAGAGTCTGAAATGCAGTACTTAGTTGCAATCGCAAAATGACAAAATGATCTCAGTTTGTTTCCAAGGCAAACCATTCAACATCACAGTAATCCAAATCTACGCCCCAACCACTGATGACGAAGAAACTAAAGCTAACCAGTTCTATGAAGACCTATAAGAACTTCTAGAGCTAACACCAAAAAAAACCCACAAACATTCCTTTTTATCATAGGGGATTGGAATGAAAAATTAAGAACTCAAGAGATACCTGGAGGAACAGGCAGGTTTGGACTTGGAGCACAAAATGAAGCAGGGCAGAGGCTAACAGTTTTGTCAAGAGAATGCACTGGTCATAGCAAACACCCTCTTCCAACAACACAAGAGACGACTCTACACATGGACATCACCAGATGGTCAACACTGAAATAAGATTAATTATATTCTTTGTAGCTGAAGACGGAGAAGCTCTATACAGTCAGCGAAAACAAGACATGGAGCTGACTGTGGCTCAGATCATCAGATCATTATTGCAAAATTCATACTTAAATTGAAGAAAGTAGGGAAAACCATGAGGCCATTCAGGTATGACCTAAATCAAATCCCTTATGATTATACTGGAGGTGACGAACAGATCAAAGGATTAGATTTCATAGACGAAGTGCTTGAAAAACTATGGATGGAATTATACTCTGTATAGGAGGCAGTGATCCAAACCATCTCAAACAAAAGGAAATGCAAGATGGCAAAGTGGTTGTGTGAGAAGGCTTTATAAATAGCTGAGGAAAGAAGAGAAGCAAAAAGCAAGAGAAACGGGGAAACATATACCCAACTGAATGCAGAGATGAACAAGGAGATGTAAGACCTTCTTAAAAGAATGATGCAAAGAAATAGAGAAAAACAAAAGAATGGGAAAGACTTAGATATCTCTTTGAGAAAATTGGAGATATCAAGGGACCGTTTCATGAAAGGATGGCCATGATAAAGGACAGAAACAGTAAGTACCTAACAGAAGCAGAAGAAATTAAGAAGAGGTGGCAAGACTATACAGAACTATACCAAAAAGGTCTTAATGATTCAGATAACCATGATGATGTGGTCACTCACCTAGAGCTAGACATCCTGGAGTGTGAAGTCAAGTGAGCCTTAGGAAGCATCACCACGAACAAAGCTAGTAGAGGTGATAGAATTCCAGTTGAGCTATTTCACATCCTAAAAGATGATGCTGTTAAAGTGCTGCACTCAATATGCCAGCAAATTTGGAAAACTAAACAGTGGCCACAGGACTGGAAAAGGTCAGTTTTCATTCCAATCCCAAAGAAAAGCAGGACCAGAATTTGTTCTAACTACTGGACAGTTTCTTTCATTTCACATGCTAGTAAGATTGTAGTCAAAATCCTACAAGCTAGGTTTCAGCAGTACATGAACCAAGAACTTCCAGATGTTCAAGTTTAGAAAAGACAGAGGAACCAGAGATCAAATCGGCAACTTTCATTGTATCCTAGAGAAAGCAAGGGAATTCTAGAAAAACATTTACCTCTGCTTAATTGACCATACAAAAGCCTTTGACTGTGTGGATCACAACAAACTGTGGGAAATTCTTAAAGAGATGGGAATAACAGACCACCTTACTCGTCTCCTGAGAAACCTATATATGGGTAAAGAAGCAACAGTTAGAAACAAACTTCGAACAGCTGACTTGTTCAAAATTAAAAAAGGAGTATAACAAGGCTCTATATTGTCACCCTGCTTATTTAACTCACATGCAAAGTACATCATGCAAAATTCAGGGCTGGACATAAGGGTGATGTCACTTATCTGTGGAATGTAGAAAAAAATATGCATGACCATATGTGCAAAACAGAGACAAACTGATGGATGTAGAGGGCAAACTACTGGTTACCAAAGGGGAGAAGGGAGGTACAGGGACAAATTAGGGGTAATAACTGATGGGGTATAATCTGTGAAAATACGGAATCACTATTCTGTATACCTGAAACTAATATTGTAACTCAGCCATACTTCAATTAAAATAAACAAATTATCATTAAAAAACCCTTTGAGGAACCAAGCTAAAAGGTGATGGTTGAGGGTGCTACAGAACATGCCAGAGAGAGAGAACACGAATTTCCAAGATACAGTATTGGGATCAGTGGCCCACAGAATCTGATATAATAGAAGGGAAAATCCACAGCCCGAAGTAGTAAGTTTGTTAGTAGGCTCATTTTCCATGCTAATTTGTTTTTTTAATTACAATTTTAATTGCCATTGATAGTTTTAAAACAATTTTAATTTCTTTCAAAGTTTTAAAGGAAATTATTTTAAACTAAAACAGATTTCAGGAAACTCTTAGTTTATGAGACACTTATGCTTTTTAAAAACCACTACCTCTCCAACTTCGTGGCCTTTTTCACTGTCTAACTTATCTATCCAGTCAGTGATGCCAACAGGATGGACATTAGTTTGAGCAAGCTCTGGAAGTTGGTGATGGACAGGGATCCTGGCATGTGGTAGTCCATGGGATCACAAAGAGTCAGACATGACTGAGCAACTGAATTGAACTGAAGTTATCTATGATTATCTATTATCTGTTTCTTCAACCATGATGTAAGTGCCACAAAGGTAGGAAATTTGTCTTTTTATTTTTTTAAATTACTGCTTCAGCCTCCACATCATATCTAGAGGTATGCCTGATATAAAGTAGGAACTCACTAAATGTTGAATTTATTAATGAATGATTAGTTGAATTGTGGTTTTCCCCATCTCTTTTGCTAGCTCTTTCTTTAGGTCCTTTACTATGGATATTCTGTTACACCTAATTGTGTGAACTTTCAGGATTTTATTTCTTTTTTTTTTTTTGGCCAATGTTAATTCATGATTAATTCTACTGCATTTTATTTGCAGTATCCTTTCCTTTCCCAATGCCTTAGTGAAAATGAAAGTCACTCAGTAGTGTCCAACTCTTTGTGACCCCATGGACTAGATAGTCCATGGAATTCTCCAGGCCAGGATACTGAAGTGGGTATCCATTCCCTTCTCCAGGAGATCTTCCCAATCCAGGGATCAAACCCAGATCTCCCACATTGCAGGAGGATTCTTTACCAGCTGAGCCACCATGGTAGCCCTGCCAATGCCTACTCTTAGTCAATTACATGCCCCGTGATAGCAAATGCCATATTTCTTTTCTTAACTTTATCTTCCTGGTTATCTAATGCAGTCTGCAACTTATTTCCATATCACTATTTCCATGACACCATTTTTATGACACACTTTTTATTTTTTCCAGAAATAACTATTGGCCCCCGACTCTTATGAGATGGATTATGATTGGGAAGAAGGAACATGCCATGTTCTAGTTCCCTGCCAACACACAATCAGTAAAACATTAGTTTCCCTTATTGATTTACCAACATAAGGATATGTCATTTTATCTGTATCAGAGAAGTTCCACTAGCTAGCCAGGGACAGATTCAATATATTCCCCTACAACCTCAAGACTCAATTTTGGTGACATTATTCATCCAATATAGGGCCTTATCAGCACTGGAAATTTCAGTTATCCTGTGATGACACGAAGCTTAAATTTTAAGGGCTCTTATATTCCCTAAATGAAGGTAAGTTCTAGCAATGTCAAATCCATGGGATTTTCCCAGATTCACTGAATAATATATCTGACTTCAGTCTTCTTGCTTTCTGGAAATTGTATTTTCCTCTTGACCATTCCTCAACTCTGCTATTAATACCCTTAAATCTTAATGGTTCTCATATTGAGTCTGATCCCAATAAATCCATTTCCACAATGTCTATTCCACTGAAACTTGGTAGGTCATATATCTAGGTATCATAGATCCTGGGGGAAATGGGGCAGCATGGTCTGTTTGTTAAATGCAGACTCTTGAGTGACTCTGTTCCACCGCTTAATAGCTGCGGGACCTTGGAAACACCTCACAGCCCTCAACCTCATTTCCTCTATAAAATGAGACTGAGAATGACATCTATTTTATAACACAGTTGTATTCTTTTTAATTGAGAACTAATCCTTGAGGTTGGTGTTAATGAATTATCTAACACCTTATGTATTATGCATCCTTGTCATCATCATATGATAGTTCTTCTATAGGACATAAATAATTTCAATATACCATCATCATGGATCACTTTCTGACCATGAGAAAATAATTAAAAATAAAACCAATCCATAAGGATGTTTAAACTCAGACCAAACTAAGGATATGCTTGAAACCACAAAAATAGCCAACCAGATTTTATTGGCTCACATAAGAGAATTATCTCATTAGATGCCTTTTTTTTTTTTAAGCCTCTCTCTATTTCTTCCACCTCCTAGATTAAAAATAATAACAATAAAGAGAAAGAAAGGGGGCTTCCCTGGTGGCTCATTGGTGAAGAATCTGCCTGCCAATGCAGGAGACACGGGTTCGATCCGTGGTCTAGGAAGATCCCACATGCCGCAGAACAACGAAGCCCATGTGCAACAACTATTGAGCCTGTGCTCCACAACAAGAGAAGTCACCTCAACGGAAAGCCTGCTCACCACATCTAGAGAGTAGCCCCTGCTCACTGCTACTAGAGAAAAGCCCCCATAGCAATGAAGACCGGCACAGCCAAATACAAATGAAAGAAAGAAAAGCCCAACCATAAAGCTTCACCCTCTTTCTAGCACTACCAAACCCACAAGAAAACCGTATTTCACCAAAATACATACCACAAACTTCCCCTAAAACACCTAACATAAGTCTAACCCCTATTACAAGTCCCTTCTCAAAACCAAACCCAAACGGAACCTTCTTGTTTACATGCCTCAGGTTCCATGTATATGCAGTCATCCTCATTGCAAGAAGTCATAAATCCAGCTTAGTTTGATTATAGGTTTGGTTCTGATAGTCTTTGTCTGGTGGGCAGCAACAGAGTTTGGAAAAGAAATACTTCTTGTGTCATGTTATTGTCCTATATACCTGGAGAAGGAAATGGCAAGCCACTCCAGTATTCTTGCCTGGGAAATCGCATGGACAGAGGAGCCTGGTGGGCTACAGTTCATGGGGTCCCAAAGAGTCAGACATGACTGAACAACTGAATATGCACAGAGGCATGATCCTATATTAAAAATAAGCTCTGATCCCACCGAACACTAATTTTAACCCAATCTCTCTATATTGAAAATTCCCAAGTAGAGAATTATATGAGGGTAAAAATCTAGCACATACTTTTTAAAACAGTGTTGTTCTAAGATAAATTAAAAACAACAAAATGAATACCTGGAACCAGGCTCTTCCTTGGTGCAAAATCACACAGGGAAAATTACTTAATAAGAGGGGCACAATTTTCTCAGTTGCACTCATCCACTCTTACAACTTCCATCAATTTAATTTCTGCCTCAAATGTGAAGGACCACCTACACCCTTGTGTCTTCAATTGTCTTTGGAGGGCCTTGATTGTCTAACTGCTTAGGGAGACCCAACCAATAGGGTTAATTATCTACTAATCCAATCATTCAGAAAGAAAGAAGTGAATGGTGCCAAAATCTCACTAATTATAACTCCCTCCCAAAGCCTTCCTCAATAACTCAGTGTCGTAAAGTTCTTCATCAGCTTGTCTCTTAGACATATTCTTAGCTCAAGATTCTCTCCTATAGCTTTCTGACTTCCTTAAACCCAAACCATAGGAGCCATGGTTGTGTTGCCAAACCCATTTCTGATACCACCTGAAGCATGCCATGTAATTATGGATTAAGAAGTAACAGCAAACTTACTCATACCCTTGATTTTTAGCACCTCATCTGATTAGCATGGTATGGAAAATCTTATCAAAAGGGTGGTGGCTACACAAGTCAAGAACATATACATAGGATCTTAAAAATGCTTCTTGGCCCCTAGAATCTCAGATAAGGTCACATAGTCAAAAGCTAATTCTTATGTGTTACTGCTATTTTATACATATGCTAAGTCACTTCAGTCGTGTCCGACTCTGTGTGACCTCATAGCCAGCAGCCCACCAGGCTCCCCCGTCCCTGGGATTTTCCAAGCAAGAGTACTGGAGTGGGGTGCCATTGCCCTCTCCGTTTTATACATATAAGTTACATCAACTGCCATTTTAGGGGAAGTATACAAACATTAGACTCACATTATCATTAGAAAGGCAAAACAAAGAAGATTCAACAGCCAGATGACCTTGAGAATAAATTTCTGTTATCTTAAAACGTATTTGCCTAAGGATCCTTATTGCATAGCACAAATTTGACACTATTCTGCCTCTTGTTTATGACCTTAATTTTATCAATTAAACAACTGCTGGGCATATAGCAATAGCCTACTTAATAATTCATTGACTAAAGTAACCACGTTCTTTTTCTTATGAATTTCAAATATATCTGAACTATTCATTAATCTAAGAATTATGAGAAAACCTAAATAATTTTAAAAACCCAAGTAAAAATAATTTATTTAACTTCTTTTTTTATAACAGGAAGCACATTCTGTTTTATGTATATTGGCATATTAGCTATCCTCTTCTTTAAAAAAAGACAAAGCAAAACACTTCCAGTTTAAAAAAAGACAAATCCAAATTTAAAAATCCAAATTAAAAAAAAAATTTAAATCCAAATTAAAAAAAAGTATATTCTTACATTTTTAACTAACTTTCTTAATGGACACTAACTTGCCTAACTAACTGTGTGGCAAGAAAGTAAGGGAAATTCTTAGAGGCCAAAAATAGACAAGAAAGTACAACTGCAAAGAACTAAATTAAGTTTGAAGTCCACTCTAGCCTTTTGTACATATGATCCTGGATCAGAGGTGTTCACACTGAAGTGGATGCTTCCAGATTGCACTAGGACTTTCCTGTCGATGTGGCACAGAAGCTTTACATTAAATTTCACATTAGCTTCCATCTGTGTTTTCCCCTAAAATTCATCTGTCTGAGCATATGCCTGTGGTCAAAGTTTGCAGCAGCATTTCTATTTCTAGTTTCCCCTCCTACCCTTCCTAATACTATTTTCTCACCCCCTACACCCCCCAAAAAAGTTAAAAATCAAAATTTTAGCCACCTCAATTGTATTGAATTACATTATTTATGTATAAAAATATCTAATATAAGTGTTAGTTGCTCAGTTGTGTCCGACTATTTGTGACCCCATGGATTCTAGCCTGCCAGGCTCCCCTGTCCATGGAATTCTCCAGACAAGAATACTGGAGTAGGTCACCATTCCCTTCTCCAGGGAATCTCCCTGACCCAGGGATCTAACCTGGGTCTTTTGCATTGCAGGCAGATTCTTTACTGTCTGAGCTACCAGGGAAGCCCTGGTAAAAAAAAATCTGAAGTGTTTAAAAAATAAATATAAAAGAAAGAGATGGAAAAATTAAAGTAAAAAGGAAATAAGATTTCAAAAAACAAATATTTTAAAAGACTAATTCAAAACAATCTTTTCTTTATAGTCTCTATAATCAAAGAACTGCCTCAGCTGCTTATTTTGCATGCTTTCAAATGGAAGTCATCTTTTGTTGTATCAAAGTTATATCTTTGATTCCATAAATGTATATCAGAGATAAGTTTAGGTTAAACAATTATTGCAGCTTATAAGAAGACCATTTGCATTAAATTTTGCAATAATTATTGGACACTGAAAAATTCTTATGCATTATTTTTACTTGGATGCTTAACAGCTATCACTAGGCAACTAATAATATGCCTAATTATTTATGCATTTCATGTACTTATTTGTTTTATGTTAATCTACTTGGAATATGTTGAGAATTCTGTTGTAAACAATGTCCTTAACAATTATTAATGCTTGTTTTGTAAGCCCTAAATTTATTGGTAGACCATCTCCTCTCTCTTCATTTGCTGTTAATTTCCATTGAAGCTTATTTTATGCTAGCAATAAGTCACATTCATTCTGGAGTACATGAATTAATTTTTAAGAGACCTATCCATCTCATTAAGTAATACATTTCCAGTAAAATTTTATTTTTCATGTTTTAATCAATTGTGTACTATTAATAATTATATAGTGATTTAATACAAAGAAACCTTGTTAACATTTAGAGCTTTATAGGAATTGAAAAATCAATTTCAATTTATAAATATAATTTACTTGAGAAATACGATAGAGCCACAAAAAAAAGCTCATGCATAAAATATAGCATTATAGAATAAATTCCTTGTGTAGGAAATGTCATGCAAATATGATGAAGAAAGGCACTTGGTTGACTGAAAATAATCCAACATACTTAGGCCAGATTGCTTGGTTCATGAGCTAAATTGGATTTTTTCCTTCTCAGAAGGAGTGGTTATATTAAAAACCAGTTTCCAATGGGACCAGTGGCTTTTTACCACTGCAGTGGTCTACAATTTTCTGTTGGCCTCAAAACTTTTGGTTAATGAGCACCAGGTATTCCAAATAGTTTTTGTAAAATGCTGATTCAAATTCAAACTTGTAGTTGTGCAGGATATTCACATGACTCGTCACTCATAAGACATCTCTCACATTTTTCATAGCTTTCAGGAGAAAAATGTAGGAGAATGTCCATTCACTGGAATACAATCCATAAAGCCTGTCCAGCAGTTCACCCTGCTGTCTCATGGGACAATGGGAGCATAGGGCCTCATGCCTTCTCTGTTGCTGACCTTAGTCTTGTTGGCTTCCCCTAAATAAAATCTGTTGCTAACCTAAACCATAGACTGTAGAATCTTTGTGTAACATGTGGAGCTACACATAGGATAATGTTAGCATAGGAAACAATGTAAGGTTTCTAAATGTTAAAATATAACATCACAGTGTACTTTTATGTGGATAATAGGTATTAACTCGCTTAGGTTCTATTGAAAACATTTAAAAGAGTGAAGTAACAGTTGTATTCTGAAATTTCAATATTAAAACACAAGAGGTTGTGTATTTCACAATCATTTAAAATTTAGCTTGAAAAATTTTAGATCATAGATCTATAACTTATCAAATTTCTTTTAGGGGCTATGCAAAAAGTAAGCCTTGATGACTCAGATATTTAATTTTAACTGATCATGCAAGGCAGGAAGTATGGATATGAGAGGTTTATAAACAGAAATCTGCAGAAAGCCAAAATGGTTAAGGACCACACTTTAAGTGAAGTAATGAATCAGAACAAAGAGGTGCCAAAAAAGAAGACTCTAAGGTAACTTGCCTGACTTAGTTTTAATGGTGTGCATAGAGTTATCTTCTTTAGAATTCATAACCACAAGTCACCTCTCATATAGCTTTGGGACTGAAATCATGCTACCAATGAAATCCCCAAACCTCCAAGCTGAGTCCTTAATGAAAGTGGTTCCAGGTTGACGGTGCTCTAGACATCCAGCAGAAGCAAACAGGAATACTCTTTAGACAAGCATATTTTAAAACCAGTCTAAAAGAATTTTCTCTTATAAATCTTTAGGGATGTGGGGCTCCAATATGAAAACAGCATGACATTTATATTCTTATAATTGGAGTTTCAGAAAAATAGAAGCAGCATAAGGAGTGGTAATATTTGACCACTGGTAACTCTAAGAATTGGAGAAGACAATGGCATCCCATTCCAGTACTCTTGCCTGGAAAATCCCATGGACGGAGGAGCCCTGGTAGGCTGCAGTCCATGGGGTCTCGAAGAGTCGGACACGACTGAGCAACTTCACTTTCACTTTTCCATTTCATGCATTGGAGAAGGAAATGGCAACCCACTCCAGTGTTCTTGCCTGGAGAATCCCAGGGACGGGGGAGCCTGGTGGGCTGCCATCTATGGGGTCGCACAGAGTCGGACACGACTGAAGCGACGCAGCAGCAGCAGCAACTCTAAGAATGTTCCTGAATTGACACCAAGCATCTATTCTTAGATTCAGGAAGCCCAAGGTGTGAACTTTTAGGGTATGTAATGTACAGTGTAGGGGATATAATCAATAATAATGCAAAACCTTTGTATGGTGACAGACAGTAACTAGACATCATGATGATCATTTTGTAACGTATAGTGATACTGAATCACTATGTTGTGTACCATGAACTAAATAATGTTGTAGGTCAATTACACTTCAAAAACAAACTCATAGAAAAAGAGTGATATCAGATATGTGGTTATCAGAGGCAGGGAATGCGGGGGGGCAGGGAATTGGATGAAAATGGTCAAAAGGTACAAACT
Source organism: Bos mutus (assembly GCF_027580195.1). Classification (NCBI taxonomy): domain Eukaryota; kingdom Metazoa; phylum Chordata; class Mammalia; order Artiodactyla; family Bovidae; genus Bos; species Bos mutus. Next base: position 30,627,729 of record NC_091625.1, read on the forward strand.
TCTAGTTGTAAGGTAAATAAGTACTAGGAATGTAATGTACAACATGATTAATAAGGACTGCTATATGTTATATGTGAACATTAGAGTAAATCCTAAAAAGTCTTATCACAGGGAAAAAATATTTTTTTCAATTTTTTTTTGTATCTATATGAAGTGAGAGATGCTCACTAAACTTATTAATTATTGTATTAATAATTTCATGATGTATGTAAGTGAAATTTTTATGCTGCACACAAACTTACAGAGCTGTCTGTCAATTGCATCTCAATAAATCTAGAAGAAAAAAGACATATCTAAGGAATATACTGCATGGGAAAGTGGGAAGAGAAAGAGATCCTGAAAGAAAGGCCTTAGATATGAAAAGGAATGGTGAGCAAATAAAATAATATTCTGGTGACAAGTTTAAACACAGCAATGGTTGAGTAAAACAATGATCATTTCTGGTAAAATAGCCACAATATAACACTGACAGAAGGGTTTGTCATAGGTTAGATTCACTCATAAAAAGATGCTGGCCACTATTTGAGTGCAAATTGTTTGGGAGGCAATTTCAGGGGATGTTAGTAGTTGAACAAGGACCTGAGAAAGAGAAGACTATAAAGCTAATATGCAGTATGTTAATAAGCAAGTAAACCCTGTGGTAACTATGGCTCAGTCCCTCCGGAGACCTTGGGAGACTCCACAAAACATGATTCAGATCTATGCACCTGAAGTATAATTTACTGGGGTATCACACATGTAAGAAGAACATCTAAGGTGGAGAAAGTATAACCTAGAGGTGATCACAGAGTGTTGGGAGTAATGCCTTTTACCACCAGCTCAACAGAAAAACTCCATGATTCACAGGGCATTCACAGAATACTAAGAATGGTCTTAACTCAGTACCAGGGAATATATAGGAACATATAGACCTAGAGTGAATACTGCCTTGGTCCCACCCAACAAATCATAAAAGCAAGACCCAAAAGGATCAAGCTTTTTCTAAGAAATTTAACATCTCTGGAACAAAGCCTAAGAACTTTCACAGGAATACCGTATCAAATAAGGCCAATTTTACATTGTCTGCTATAAAAATTTAACTATTACTTCATGATGAACTATGTGACAAATTCATTGGCTAAAAATGGTTTCTGCACCTCAATATTCTAGGTCTGGATTGGCTAGGAATATATTTCAGGGTCGTTCACAGGCTAAGATGTTATCTGCCAAGCTCTGCTTATATCAAGGCTCAACTAAACAACAACCAATTTCCAGCTTCACATAGTTATTGGCAGGATTCAACACAGTACCTTGCAGGCAAATTTTGAGCTGGTCCCCTTAGTTCCTCATTGTCTGTTGGTCAGAAGATTCCCTTGATTTCTTGCACATGGGCCTCTACAACATTGAAGTTTGCTGCTTCAAAGACATGAGCTAAGAAGGCAACAGACTTCAGCTAGCAAGTGTGATGCTACAACCCTTATACCTTAAGTGGCATTCTGTCCCTTTTGCACACTCAATGTGTCCAGAAGCTAGTTATATGGCCAGCACACACCCAACAGTAGGAGATCATGGGAGGGTGTGAGTAATGGAAGCAGGGCTCTTTGGGAGCCATTCTAAGAGCTGCCTACCACACAAACTAAACTCACCAGACATAAAGGAGCAGGGAAATGTGACCCAAAAAGGAAAGAAATCAGTTTATCAAAGCCAACCCAGAACAGACACAGTAGCTGAGAATGACATTAAAACAGTTATTATAACTGTATCATATAGGTTCAGATGTTTAGGTATTATGAAGGAAGATATTAAAAAGACCAAATCTAAACTTCAAGAGAAGGAAAATGCAAAGTCTAAGATGAAAAATAGTTTGAGTATATTAATGACAGATTAGGCAATACAAAGGAGAAGGCAATGGCAACCCACTCCAGTACTCTTGGCTGGAAAATCTCATGGATGGAGTAGCCTGGTAGGCTGCAGTCCATGGGGTCGCGAAGAGTTGGACATGACTCAGCGACTTCGCTTTCACTTTCCACTTTCATGCATTGGAGAAGGAAATGGCAACCCACTCCAGTGTTCTTGCCTGGAGAATCCCAGGGTCGGGGGAGCCTGGTGGGCTGCTGTCTATGGGGTCACACAGAGTCGGACACGACTGAAGCAACTTAGCAGCAGGCAATACAAAAGAAATTTGGTTATGTTTAAGACATAGTAATAAGCAGTATCCAGAATGAATTATAGACATAAAAAATATTGAAAAAATGAATAGAGTACCAATGAGTTGTGAGAAAAAAAAATGGATAGATTGTTTTGAAATGTGCCAATAAATCTATATCTACAAATGTGAGATTCTCAGCTAACTTCAACCAAGCACAAGAAATAATTTATAAAACTACAATAAGGCAAATCACAGATTGTAAAAAAAAAAAAGTAAAGATACTGTATGCACAGGGTAACAAAGATAAGGGTAATGGCAGATTTCTTGTCAAAAGCAAGAAATACAAGGAAAAGACAGTGAGCAGAAAATTTAAATTACTAAAAGAAAGATAAAACTAATCAATCCTGAACTTTATAACAGAAATTTATCATTAACTATGCTCATAAATATTTTTACAGATATATAAAAGCTGGACTATCTGATAAATATCTATATTATATATATATTATATCTATATTATATAATATATAGATATATAGTAATAAAATGTATGGCAAAAAAAAGCAAAATTGCTGGGAGGAGAGAAAGCAAAGTATACTTTTTGAGATTCTTATACTACATTAAAAGACACTTAGTCCTTGGAAGGAAAGTTATGACCAACCTAGATAGCATATTCAAAAGCAGAGACATTACTTTGCCAACAAAGGTTTGTCTAGTCAAGGCTATGGTTTTTCCTGTGGTCATGTATGGATGTGAGAGTTGGACTGTGAAGAAGGCTGAGCACCGAAGAACTGATGCTTTTGAGCTGTTTTGTTGGAGAAGACTCTTGAGAGTCCCTTGGACTGCAAGGAGATCCAACCAGTCCATTCTGAAGGAGATCAGCCCTGGGTGTTCTTTGGAAGGAATGATACTAAAGCTGAAACTCCAGTACTTTGGCCACCTCATGCGAAGAGTTGACTCATTGGAAAAGACTCTGATGGTGGGAGGGATTGGGAGCAAGAGGAGAAGGGGACGACAGAGGATGAGATGGCTAGAAGGCATCACTGACTCGATGGACATGAGTCTGAGTGAACTCCGGGAGTTGGTGATGGACAGGGATGCCTGGCGTGCTGCAATTCATGGGGTCGCAAAGAGTCGGACACGACTGAGTGACTGATCTGATCTGATCTGATACTACATATAAAGTGATATATGATCACTTTAAGGTAGACTGTTCTTGAGTTTAAGATGCATGCTATAACCCAGATGTTGGCATATCCAGTCAATTACCTGATTTTACAAATAAATTTTTGTTAACTTATGGTTATACTCATTCTTTACTATCTATGATTTGTTCATGCTATAGCAGCAGAGCTAAGTAGTTATGACAAAGTCTGTAGGACTGGAAAATGAGCATTTACCTACTATTTGGTCCTTTACAGAAAAAGTTTGCAATCACAGCTATAAACACTCCATCAACCACTATAACAACAACAACTAAACAAAACAACAAAAGTAAAAACTTATAAATCAACAGAGGAGATAAATAGCTAAGTGCACTTTAAATAATGCACTTATTTAATATAAAGAGAAAAAATATTAAAAGGAAAGAGCAGATTATTAAAATAGAAAACAAGACAGTAAACTGAAATATTAAATATATAATACTATTAAATGGAAATGTGGACTCATGCTTCCAACCAAAATGGAGCTACAGGGATCATGTTTATTTTCCTGCCTGAAACAAAAAATGATCAAAATTTATGAAACAATGGATTGTTAGATACTGGATATTAAACAAAGGGCAAGAAACAAAGAAGTGAGTCCTATGATTGCTTCAGCTTATTGTTTATGATTTTGTTTCTCTTTTTCCTGCACTGCACAGCATGCAGGATCTTAAGTTCCTCAACCAGGGACTGAACCCTCACCCCCTGCAGTGGAAGCATGCAGTTTTAACCACTGGACTGCCAGAGAACCCCTACAGCTTATTTTTAGAGAGACTTTCCAGTTTTTGGCCAGGGAAACAGAACCTGGCAGATTCCAGAGCTGAATCTGAAGGGACCAAAATGAAATAAGCTAGCAGGACAGAGTATTAGCTCCTAGAATTAACTGAGTTTGGTAAGGCTACAGCATCGAAGATCAACTTACAAAAGTCAATTGTATTTCTACATTATAGTGATGAGCAATCAGAGGAAATGTATGACGAACACAGATGCAAAATCCTTAACAAAATTCTAGCAAACAGAATCCAACAACATAGTAAAAAGATCATACATCATGACCAAGTGGGCTTTATCCCAAGGATACAAGGATTCTTCAATATCTGCAAATCAATCAATGTAATACACCACATTAACAAATTGAAAGATAAAAACCCTATGATTATCTCAATAGATGCAGAGAAAGCCTTTGACAAAATTCAATATCCATTTATGATAAAAATCCTCCAGAAAGCAGGAATAGAAGGAACATACCTCAACATAATAAAAGCTATATATGACAAACCCACAGCAAACATTTTCCTCAATGGTGAAAAATTGAAAGCATTTCCCCTAAAGTCAGGAACAAGACAAGGGTGCCCACTATCACCACTACTATTCAACATAGTTTTGGAAGTTTTGACCACAGCAATCAGAGCAGAAAAAGAAAGAAAAGGAATCGAGATTGGAAAAGAAGATATAAAACTCTAACTCTTTGCAGATGACATGATCCTCTACACAGAAAACCCTAAAGAATCCACCAGAGAATTACTAGAGCTAATCAATGAATATAGTAAAGTTGCATGATATAAAATCAACACACAGAAATCCCTTGCATTCCTATACACTAACAATGAGAAAACAGAAAGAAAACTCCAGGAAACAATTCCATTCACCATTACAATGAAAAGAATAAAATACTTAGGAATATATCTACCTAAAGAAACAAAAAGACCTATATATAGAAAACTATAAAACTGATGAAAGAAATCAAAGAGGACACAAATAAATGCAGAAATATACCATGTTTATGGACTGGAAGAATCAATATAGTGAAAATGAGTATACTACCCACAGCAATCCCTATGTTCAATGCAATCCCTAGATTCAATGCAATCCGTAGATTCAATGCAATCCCTACCAACGGTATTTTTCACAGAACTAGAAAAAATAATTTCACAATTTGTATGGAAATACAAAAAAGCTCAAACAGCCAAAGCAATCTTGAGAAAGGAGAATGGAACTGGAGGAATCAACCTGCCTGACTTCAGACTATACTACAAAGCTACAGTCATCAAGACAGTATGGTACTGGCACAAAGACAGAAATATAGATGAATGGAACAAAATAGAAAGCCCAGAGATAAATCCATGCACCTATGGACACCTTATCTTTGACAAGGGAGGCAAGAATACACAATGGAGAAAAGACAATTTCTTTAACAAGTGGTGCTGGGAAAACTGGTCAACCACTTGTAAAAGAATGAAACTAGAACACTTTCTAACACCATACACAAAAATAAATTCAAAATGGATTAAAGATCTAAATGTAAGACCAGCAACTATAAAACTCAAGAGGAAAACATAGGCAAAACACTCTCCGACATAAATCACAGCAGGATCCTCTATGACCCACCTCCCAGAATATTGGAAATAAAAGCAAAAATTAACAAATGGGACCTAATTAAACTTAAAAGCTTTTCCACAATGAAGGAAACTTTAAGCAAGGTGAAAAGATAGCCCTCAGAATCAGAGAAAATAATAGCAAATGAAGCAACTGACAAAGAATTAATCTCAAAAATATACAAGTAACTCCTGAAGCTCAAGTCTAGAAAAATAAATGATCCAATCAAAAAATGGGCCAAAGACCTAAATAGACATTTCTCCAAAGAAGACATACAGATGGCTAACATACACATGAAAAGATGCTCAACATCACTCATTATCAGAGAAATGCAAATCAAAACCACAATGAGGTACCATCTCATACCAGTCAGAATGGCTGCTATCCAAATGTCCACAAACAATAAATGCTGGAGAGGGTGTGGATAAAAGGGAACCTTCTTACACTGCTAGTGGGAATGTAAAGTAGTACAGCCAGTATGGGGAACAGTGTGGAGACTGCTGGGCATACACACCAAGGAAACCAGAGTTGAAAGAGACACATGTACCCCAGTGTTCATGATAGCAGTGTTTATAATAGCCAGGACATGGAAGCAACCTAGATGTCCATCAGCAGACAAATGGATAAGAAAGCTGTGGTACATATACACAATGGAATATTACTCAGCCATTAAAAAGAATACATTTGAATCAATTCTAATGAGGTGGATGAAACTGGAGCCTATTATACAGAGTGAAGTAAGCCATAAAGAAAAATGCCAATACAGTATACTAATACATATATATGGAATTTAGAAAAATTGTAATGATAACCCTACATGACAGACAGCAAAAGAGACACAGATGTATATAACAGTCTTTTGGACTCTGTGCAAGAAGGCGAGGGTGGGATGATTAGATAGAATAGCACTGAAACATATATATTATCATATGTGAAACAGATCACCAGTCCAGGTATGATGCATGAGACAGGGTGCTCAGGGCTGGTGCACTGAGATGACCCAAAGGGGAGGGAGGTGGGAGGGGGGTTCAGGATGAGAAACACATGTACACCCATGGCAGATTCAAATCAATGTAAGGCAAAACCAATACAATATTGGAATTAGCCTCCAATTAAAGTAAATAAATAATAAAAAATAAAACAAACAAGAAATTAAATGTAAAAAATAGTTATAAGTGCAAGAAAATATGAAATATGGGAATAAATTTGACAAAAATTGTGCAAGCCTTGCTCACTGAAAAGTACAGGCATCACAGAAAGAAATTAAATAAGACGTAAATAAAGGGAAAGATTGGAGGCAAAAAAGAGAAGAGGGCAGCAGAGATGAGTTGGTTGGATGGCATCACAGATTGAATGGATGAACTCTGGGAGGTGGAGGCCCGGCGTCCTATAGTCCATGGGGCTGCAAAGAGTCCTACATGACTTAGCAATCGAGCAACGATAATAAATAAACGGAGAGATGTGTTCTCAAATGTCGAACACCTGAGTATTATAACATGTTAATTCTCCCACAATTGGACTTAAGAGTCCCACAATTAGGATTCAGTGCAATTCTAATCAAATTAGGGTGGACATATTTGAAAAATAAATGGACAAACTGATTTTAAATTTTACTTTGAAATGTAACAGTCATAAGTAGCTAATACTACTTTGAAAGAAATGAAAAAAACTTTGGAGCACTTTAAAAAAGCTAACTAATTCACCAGTTGCAAATATATAATAATAAAAATTTTGTGGGTCACATATTAAATGAAACATCAATGGAACAAAATAGACCTATATATAAATGTCAATTGATTTTTGACAAAGATGAGAAATTGACTCAATGGGAAAGCTAATCCAATCAAATGATGTTGAAACTTTTAGAAGATCTGTGCAACTACAAAACTTCCACAATTACCTCATTCACACAAATACAGAAACTGACTCATAATGAATCATAGATATTCTATTTAAGATTAAAAACTATAAAATGTCTAATTGAAAATATAAGAACAAATCTTAGAAACCTTAAGTTTAGAAGAGATCTCTTAAACATATACCAAAAATGCAGAATTTATAAAAGAAAAATTCAAGACTGTTAAAAAAAAAAAAAAAGAATTGTTCCTGCTCTTTAAAAGAGACCACTAAGAAAATAAGAAGATAAGCCATAACACCAAAATATTTGCAAAACTTAGATATGACATAGAATTTGTATCAAGAATACATGAAGAGGCCTTATAACTGAGTAATTAGAAAACAAACTCAAGAAAAATAAATAGGCTCAGAATTTAAACAGGTATTTAACCAAGCAAATTATTAGAAAGTTGCTATGGTTTGAATTATGTCCCCCACAAATTTTGAAGCCCTAACTCCCAGTGTAGCTGTATTTGGAATAAAGAAATAACACGATACTGGATGCTTGGGGCTAGTGCACTGGGACGACCCAGAGGGATGGTATGGGGAGGGAGGAGGGAGGAGGGTTCAGGATGGGGAACACATGTATACCTGTGGCGGATTCATTTTGATATTTGGCAAAACTAATACAATTATGTAAAGTTTAAAAATAAAATAAAATTTAAAAAAAAAAGAAAAAAAAATTAGATCATAAAATGAAACTCTGATCTATTAGAATTAGTGCTCATTTTTAATAAGACGAAATCAGAGAGCTCACTCTGTCTCTCCCTGCCATGTGAGGACATAGCATAGAGGCGATTTGCTGCAAGCCAAGAAGACAGCTCTCACTGGATACCAAATCAATTGGCACCTTGATCGTGGATTTCCCAGCCTCCAAAACTATGAAAAATACATTTCTGTTGGTTAAGCCCCAGAGTCTATGATATGCTATGGCAGCTCAAGGAGACTAAGAGAGGGGAAAATAAGCACATTGGGACATATTTAACATGATTTGTCATTAGGGAAACAAAAAAATAACACCACAAAAGATAAGTATGCACACCAAAATGGCTAAAATAAAAACACTGACCCAATGAGGTGTAAAAAAGGTCATGCCTTACTGGTGAGAATATAAAACACCAGCTTGGAAAACAGCTTGCAAATTGCTAAAATGTTAAATGTATACTTACTATATAATCCTGCCATTCCTCTCTATAATTTACCTCAAAGAAATACAAACATTTGTCCCTGTAAAGACTTGTACATGAATATTGATAGATATTTAGTTGTAATAATAATGGCACCCCACTCCAGTACTCTTGCCTGGAAAATTCCATGGACAGAGGAGCCTGGTAGGCTACAGTCCATGGGGTCGCGAAGAGTTGGACACGACTGAGCAACTTCACTTGCACTTTTTACTTGCATGCATTGGAGAAGGAAATGCAACCCACTCCAGTATTCTTGCCTGGAGAATCCTAGGGACAGAGTGGGCTGCCGTGTATGGGGTCGCACAGAGTTGGACATGACTGAAGCGACTTAGCAGCAGCAGCAGTTGTAGCAATGAAGACCTGGAAACAACACAAATGCTCAAAAGTCAGAGAATTGATAAACAAATTATAAATTTATATAATGGAATATTACTCAACAGTGAAAAGAAATATCTGCAATAGCATGAATGAATTTCAAAATGATTATACCGAGTGAAAGAAGGCACATGACGAAAGAATACACATGCATAATTCAACTTATGCACAATTTTGGAAAATGCGACTAGTGCAGATAAGGGTTGGGAAGCTAGAGGGCAGTAACAAGCCCTTATAAAATGATAAAAGGAAATTTGGGGGGTGGTGATGTGGGACTGATTAAACTGATGTATATATGTTTGTCAATATAAATAATTTTTGTCTAATTTATTACATAGCACATACATAAAGCTGTAAAATCAAACTAAAGAGAGCAAAGAAGAAAGTTTAAAAATGATGACAAAATCTAAATCTTGATACCTCCCAAATAACCTTCAATAACATTTCAGAATATCATTCTAGGAAGCATTCAGTGCATATTATTTAAAATAAATAAATTTTATCTGAGTAAATATTATGCACACAATTCTGATCTGTTTAATATTTACTGTCTTTCTTAACTTCTCAACCAACCCTACATAGAGTTATTAATATTATCCACCAGCAGTGTATTAATAAGGATACAGGAGAAAATAGGTTAATTAATTTGCCAAAGGTTTTTAAGTGACAAATTTTAATCTATGGCAGACATACTCCACAATTCTGTTTAACACTTCATAATAGTCTAATAATATCAGATTGAAAATTATGGTACCTGAGTCAAGAGCATCAGCTTTATCTAGGGATTTGTTTTAAATCAAATTATCTGACCTTCATTCTAACCTATTGAATTAGAAAATCTAGAATTGGGCCAACACTAGATTTTTTATGTAAAATTTTCTTTATATGAATTTACATTTAAAAGTTATTTTATATTTTAAGTATATTGTAGAAGTTATATTCTATATAAATACAAGAGTCTAAAAAGAATAGATATACATGTGTATAGATACATATATGGAGAAGGAAATGGCAACCCACTCCAGTGTTCTTGCCTAGAGAATCCCAAGGACGGGGAAGCCTGGTGGGCTGCCGTCTATGGGGTCACACAGAGTCTGACACGACAGAAGTGACGTAGCAAAAAAAAAAAAAAAAGAAACATATATATATATATAACTGACTCTTTGTGACCCCATGGAATATACAGTCCATGGCATTCTCCAGGCCAGAATACAGGAGTTGGGTAGCCGTTCCCTTTTCCAGGGGATCTTCCTAACCCAGGGTTCAAACCCAGGTCTCCCACATGGCAGGCAGATTCTTTACCAGCTGAGCCACAGGGGAAGCCCATGAAGCTAACACAACATTGTAAATCAACTACATCTCAACAAAAAATTTAAAAGATGTTTATATTTAAATATATTATAAAATTGTGTTTTATATAAATATTATTTATATAAAAATTTTGTATAAAAATATATATATACTTTTCAATTACTGAGGATTAATTGACAAATAAAAGTGTAAGATATTTAAAGTATACATATGATGATTTGATATACACTATGAATGTGTGTGTGTGTATATATATACACACACATATATATTGTAAAAGGATTCCTCCATCAAGTTAATTAATACATCTACCACTTCACGTATTTTGCTTTTAAAAAATTTTTAGTGAGAACATTTAAATTTTACTCTCAGCAAATTTCAATTATACAATACAGGGGTATCAGCTATAGTTACCATTATATACATTAAATCATTAAGAGACAGTCTTCTCTCTTGGTATCAGAAATAAAAGTCTTAGGTGATAATTTCCTAACATCATTACTTTAAGCAGTAAGCACTACTACAGCAAAGATCTAAGTCAACTTATCCAAATTTCCTTCTATGTACATGATTTGCTTTTATTATAATATTGTTTTATTTGTACTGGAAATACAGCTTTGCTATAATAAATTTGGGAGTGTGTTAGGAGAATAGGTTGTGAATTTTAAAATTCAGCAATACACTGCCAGCCTCATTCCATCAACTCTACCTCTCCTGCTATTCCAAAAGTGGAATTGATCATCTTAAGTTCTTACTGCTGGAAATAAGGTTATTGAGTAAATAATGCCTGCATTACCTGGAAACTTCTTAGAGACGCAGAGTATCAAGCCCTACCGCAGACTTACTGAATCAGAATCTGCATTAATTGGATCTCCAGTTGATTCTTATGCACATTAAAATTTGAGAACCTTTGACCTCAGTGCACTCTCCTTTGATCTTTTCATTGCTTTCTGAAATCCAAGTTCCTAGGTGCCAACCAGGGGCAAATCTTAAATAAGAAACCTTTCTAAAGACAGCCATCTCAAGCCTACTATGTTAATTCTTCCTGCATGTAGCCCAAACAAGAAAAATGGAAAAAATCAATGATTTAATTAGTGAATTTTACCTATAAGAACATTTGTGTATTAATGTGTTTCTACTGTAATTCAGTGTTATTACTTGATAAAATTTTGACTTTAAGTATGTATGTTAAATTTTACTACCTTAATTTACCACATTCAAAATTTTAGTTGTTTGACCAATAGACAAGTGAGGACATAAAAGCAAATTAAAAATGGAAGATAATAAAAAAGTTCTTATACTTATTTTGTACTTATAATGGAATTTTTAGTATTCTAGCATTTGCAATTTCCAAACAAAATCAGAATTCTTCAAGGACTTCTGAGTCACAAAAATCTTTTTTTCCTATCTTGAAAAAATTATTTTATTGAAATACAGCTGATCTACAATATTGTGTTAATTTATACTGTACAGCAAAGTGATTCAGGTATAGATAGATAATAGATAAATAGATGTTCTTTTTCATATTCTTTTCCATTAGTTTATCACAGGATATTGACTATAATTCCCCGTGTTATTAGGATATTATTTATCTGTTCTACACATAATACTTTGCATCTGCTAATCCCAAGCTCCCAATCCTTCCCTCCCCTATTTCCATTCCCCTTGGCAACCATAAATCTGTTCTCTATGCGTAACTCACACAAATTTTGATAGTATTCAACATCCATATCTTGTCCTTCCCAAAACTTTTCTTTCATCTGTATTAGTTAATAGAGAATGCATAATTTTGAGTAGGGTTTCCCTGGTGGCTCAGCAGTAAAGAATCCACCTGCAAAGCAGGAGACATGGGATCAATCCTTGTGTTGAGAAGGTCCCCTGGAAATGGCAACTCACACCAGTATTCTTCCTGGGAAATCCCATGGACAGAGGAGCCTGGTGGGCTACAGTCCATGGGGTCACATGAGTTGGACATGGCAGCGACTAAACCACCACCACCACACTTTTGAGTATGAGGCAATTTATGTCCACCTATGAGAGTGTGGAGAAGGCAATGGCACCCCACTCCAGTACTCTTGCCTGGAAAATCCAATGAATGAAGGAGCCTAGGAGGCTGCAGTCCATGGGGTCTCGAAGAGTTGGACGCGACTGAGCGACTTCACTTTCACTTTCCACTTTCATGCATTGGAGAAGGAAATGGCAACCCACTCCAGTGTTCTTGCCTGGAGAATCCCAGGGACGGGGGAGCCTGGTGGGCTGCCGTCTCAGGGGTCGCACAGAGTCGGACACAACTGAACCGACTTAGCAGCATGAGAGTGTACCATATGCTTCTTGAAATATTTCTTGCATATATTTTATAATTTTCCTAGCAGTTAATAAAATTCTAGACATTTTATTATATTTCCTTTCCTCAATCTTAGCAACCACATGAAGTAAAAAATGTTTCCATTTTGTTTCTGCAAAGTATGAGTTCATATTATAGCCTTAGGATGCTTAAATGTTTTCACATGTAATTCTGTCCAGACATCCTGGTCCAGATGGTCATATCTTCACTTTTAATGAGAAAAATGTTGATGTTTAAATATTAGTTAATTCAGAGAATTATTTTCTGGAGAGAAATACAATTCCTCTTAAAATGGCAGGTAAAAATAGGAAGTATGGCATATGTCATTCAACAACAATCATTTGACCTTTAGAAAATGGAACAAGGGAAAGACAAATTTCTTAAATGAAAACAATTATTTAGAAGTAATTGAACTATGCATGCAAGTGCTTTTGGAATTCAATCAAATACTATTTTTTGTAAACAACTGCTGTAAGACTTTGAATAACTAGAATTAGGTGGATGTGTAGCAGCCTCTTAGAAATGTATAACATTTAAGCATCCTAAGATAATTTATTTTTTGAAAAAAATTTCACATTGTGGAAGCATGGAAGTATTTATAGCCGTTTAAATCAGGGACTGCTCACTCATTGACAGTAAGTCAACTTCAAAGATTTTTTTCTTTGTCATTAATTACTTTGGGGATGGCTGAAGGCCATTAAAACAGTCAATTTTAAATCCCTAGTAGGCTTTCTAATTACCTCTGCTCTCTCAATTGTTGCAGGTTTAAAACATATTGTAGTTCCTTCACTTTTACAGCACTGTCATAAAACAATGTGTCCACGTCTAAAATGCAGTAATGAGGGGTAGATATTTTATGTTTCAGTTAAGCTAGGGATTTCACATTAAAGGCACCTGAACCTATCATATCATTTCCAAATAGTTTTATATGCAGTTTCAGCAAATGTCATGTCATGGGACTATCTTGTTTGTTTTTTTTTTTTTAAGTTAAAATAATGCAAATGGCAGGTTGAATGTTAAATGAGAGGAGCTTCAAGTGGCCATAAGCAGTTTGAACTTCCACTGTAATTTAAGTCATATAACTGAGCCATTTGAATTGGATCTTTTGAACTAATGCTACAGCTATCTTATTATATGGTTTCAAATAATGTGACAGGCTATCATTTGTCTCAATAAATTGTTGGAAATTATGACTGATAAGCAGATTAGAATAAAGTCAGAAAAGGAAATACCTAATAAACAAGGACTTATGAATATAATTGTGTAATTTTCAGTTTCCAGTAGCTCAAGGATTAGAACAGACATAGGAGCATGTTGAGTAAGAAGTTCATCATAAAAGTTGTCATTTTGTTATTGCATCTGGAGGTACAAGCCAATTTTGTCAATGACAGTATCACTATGTAATATGAAATGTTGTATAATAAAAATAATAAATCGCTCTGTTGTCTTTGTATCACTGGGTCACTTAGCAAGAAATAAAATCAGAGATGCCTAAGTAAAGAGTAGAAAGCATATTGTTTCAAAGGTCAGAATAATTTCCTTCATTCTCTTTTAAATTGCCCATATAAAAATAAAGTTGATTTGTATTATGGTCATAAACTTCCCTTAGAAAGAGATTAAAGTTATGCTGAGGCTTCTTGTTTGAACATATGCAATGCCTTGCTTAATATATAAATATTTCATTTCTTGATTAAGTTCACATTTTTCATCATTACCTGTGGTGCTTTCTCCTTCTGAAGATGACTTTGAAAAGGATAGTAAACTCAAAAATAAGTATCACTTTTTCACTAATAGCTCCTCAAAACATGCTTAGAGCTCGTAGTCATTTATAGAAAAGGTTTTGAAGCCTAAATATCACACATTTCAAATTTAATAATAGGATATATTAAATACGAATATGTCATATACATATCACATGAGGCCTAGAAAAGATTAGAAATTCGTTTTCAATGATTATTGATTGGGCAAATGAGCATATGTGTGTGCTAAGTCACTTCAGTCGTGTCCAACTCTGTGACCTTATGGACTGTAGCCTGCCAGGATCCCTCTGTCCATGGGATTCTCCAGGCAAGAATACTGGAGTGGGTGGCCATGCCCTCCTCCAGGGGATCTTCCAGACTCAGGGATTGAACCTGCATCTCTTTTTTCTCCGGCTTTGGTAGGTGGGTTCTTTACCACTAGCACCACCTGGGGAGCCCCCAAGTGAGCATAATAAACAATATGTTTATGGCACTTATTTTAATAGTTCTCAAATACTATAAGTTGTTTAACATCTACTCTCTGATTAGATTACAAGTTTTACGAGTGCAGAACTGTGTGCCCTTTTTCACCACAGTATCCTCATCACTTGACGTTGTGTGACAATGTCTGTTATTAATGTCATCAATGAATATTTATTAAATTACTTAATAAAGAAATAGTTATTCTTTATGAGAGCATTGTTTATGAGTAAGCTGACCACTCAGTTTCACCTTTTGGTTCTCAGACCACTCACGACACTTTATGAACAGAGCATCATAAAATGGTTGTTAATTTACAATGTACAGAAATTACACAGGATCAGATAATTGCTGAAAATTGACAAGGTACACTCACATAGGCTTCACTAAGGGTAAAAGATGTGATATAGCATGAGAAAGAAAGTGCAGGCAAATATAGAAAGATTGAAAATTTCCAAGCCCAGCTCCCTGGGTCCTTTGCACATCTGAACTACCAAGATACATGCAAATTATTTTGCTCTCAGGAAAGTCAAAGTATTAGTTTACCAAGGGGTGCTTGTACTGCACCGGTCTATGTAGCAAGTTAAATCATGTGCAAACTACCCTTCAGTAAAATGTTATATACAGTGTAAATAAGGTGGTATGGGGTACCTCATAGGACTTCAGATTTCAAACAGATTATTATAAATCACCAGCTGCTACACTTCATCTTTATTTTGGTCGTCAGTCAGTGCCATGGTCAGGCATCCTTGGAGATAAAGCATAGACTTAATAAGGACCAGCTGGCTTGCACCAGGTGGACATCACACCCTAAAGAATGGCTTCCCGTGCTGGCAGTGTCATCTTCAAACTGATACTTCACAGGCACCTTCAGAAGTCTGTTTCATTACTCACATAGCCTGGCAGCTTCTGGATTGTGTAGTATTTAATAGGACCATTGGGTCCCACGGTCACAGATGTGCTCTCTATTTGCTGTAAAACAAATGTGAGCTCCTTGGTCCAGATGGTTTGCTCTGGTGCTCTGGTGCTTCATTTCGGTGAATAAAGCTCTCTGTGAGTCCTCAAATAGTGTGCTTGTTTAACATCCTTTAAACATATCTGACTTGAGTTTTTTTTCTTTTTGAAGTCTGTAGTCACATATTTAGGTAATTTTGGGGTTTTGTCTACTGACCATTAATCTTACTTATGTGAATTTTATTCATTTTACACCAAGAGAAAATATTTAATTCTCTTATTTATAGAATTTCACCACGGTGCCCCTTACTGAGGTGCATTTTTAAATTCTTTCAGTGAGAGAAGTTGCATTTCCAATATATGACCTATCTTTCTCAGTAGAAATCATTAACATATATTCTTTCATTTCTTAAGTCTTGAGAAGTAAGATTTCACAAGTTTTCCTTTGATTTGTCTGTGCCAGACTCTTTCTCTAAGCTGTATCAGACATCTCTCCACCTCACTCATTTAGCCTTAGCCACACTGGAAACACCAAGCTATCACGTGAGCTTTGCAGTTTCTCTTGCCTCCAGCTAGAACATTCTTCCCTCACATATTCGCCTTACTTGGTCCCTCATTTCATTCAGGCCTCTGCTGGAATGCTCCCTTCGTACAGCCTTCCTGACAATCCGGTCTGAGATATATTTCTATCATTCCTTAACCCTGTCCTTTGCTACTTTTTTATTGTTTTCAATTTTAAAACATTTTAAAATTGTATTTATCTTTTCGTGGCTGCTCTGGGTCTTGGTTGCTGACCGCAGGCTTTCTGCAGCTGTGGTGAGTCGGGGTGACTCTCCAGTTGTGGTGTGCAGGCTTCTCATGGCCATGGCTTCTTTTGTTGCTGAGTGCAGACTCTGGGGCATGTGGGCTTCAGTAGTCATGGCACCTCGGCTTAGTTTTCCTGTGGCAGGTGGAATCTTCCCCTGGCAGGGACTGAATCTGTGTCTTCTGCTTTGGCAAGCGGATTCTTAACCACTGGACCACCAGAGAAGTCCACTTTGCTACATTTTTAAATTGACATTGTTTTGAGGAGAGTCTTTTGACCAACCATTAATTCAGTAATTTGCTGAAAGGACTCACAAGACTGGAAACAGTTATTCTCAAAGATATGCTTTATCATATTAAAACATTTATGTTAAGTTTTACTGTAAATTTTATTACATTGAAAAGAGCAGATTCACATTGGAAAAAAAAATGATGAATCTGGAGGAAATCAGATGGAAGTTTCTAAAGTCTGCATAGGTGTTTCTGTCCTGGGTAGCCAGCTTGAGCCTCAGAATCCAGGCTTCATAGAGAGGGCTGCTCGCATAGGCATATAGCAGTTGTGCAAGCAGCCAGCCATGATTACTGAAATTCCAGACCCAGAGAAAAACAGGTGTCCACCATATATGATATTGTTTCCACAGACAAACTGGTACAGTATGGTTCAGTGCCACATGCATTGAAAACAACTTTACCAATCAGTAGCACAGGGAATTTTCCAAAGGCTAAGTTCTCAGAGCCAGCCAAGGGTCATCCACACAAGCAAGCCTTCCTGAAGATAGCAGAGGGGTCTGCTGCATTAACTCTAGTGATTAAGTTTATCACCACATGACCTATAGTTTATTGGTTTAAATGTCTACCTTTCCTACTAGACTGTAAACTCCATAAGGATAGGGACATTGTCTCTTTTGATCAATGCCATATCTCTATGCTAAGGACAGTGACTGGTACAGAGGAGTCATTTCAAAGTATTCATTAAATGCAAAAATGGATGAACATTCATTGGCCTTGGCCTGGTAAGATATATAATATGAAAGATGAAAAAGGGATAAAAGTACTACAGAAGGCTACATTGGGAATGGAGTTTTTATAGGTATTAGAAAAGAGATATGAGTACTTGTGCCTCATTTTGCTCCAAAAAATAAATAAATAAATAAAGAGAAAATTCAGTGCCAGAAAGTAAGCTAAACAAAGTAGGTGACAATAATGAAATGCTAGAAAATGCATGGTGATTATAAGAAGAGAAGGCAACAGCTGTTCACCATATTTTCTGAAATATGAAAATGGGCTTTAATTGCAAGTTAAATTCATACATGACAATTCATACATGACGAAAGATGGTGAGGCATATCAGGGAGCTAAAGTACTTACAATGAGAGACTTGAAATGTTTATAGAAATCATCACAAACACAAAAAAAGTCACTTTTTATCCTGGGTTCTTTAGCTCTGATTTTACCACATTATAGAGTAGACTGATGCTTTTCAAGGTCTCATCAGATCAGAGGACTATTGCTGAAATATTCTAATTCCATCTTCCAACAGTAGTTGTATATGATAAATATCATTCAGAAATGCATGAGGCATATAAAAGCATAAAATGCATAGTTTCTCATAGCTTGAGATAAAATAATTTTGAAATTTTGCATAGATATTTCTTTGCTTTTCAAACTCTGATGTTAATTTATGCTTACTGAAACAATCTTATGATGTCTGCTGATTTTGAGTTTAAGGATATGAGGTGTAAATGATGGAAGAAACTAAGTGATGTAAAATAAGGATGGGGTAAAGAAAACTGATATGCACCTCACAAAATGTCACATAATTAAAATAAGAAATGATAAATTGCAAATGTTAGAAGAAAATAACTTTTATAATTATTGTAGTTGAAAAGTAGGATACATGCTATTATATAGACAATTTACATGTGCTTCATAGACATTGATATTGCTATATATCTTTTGTTTTGTAAAAGAAGTCTCAGTGAATTTTCCTAAGAGGTGTTTGATAATAACCTATACTTAAAGAAGATAGCAGTAAAAAGCAGCTTCTAAAGTACCTTAAGAATGCTGAAATTTTACTATCTACCTGTGTGAATTCTTTAAAAGGTATTACAAACAAAACAAAAACTGTAAACCTTTGACAAAAACGTGCATTAGAGGTGAGAAAAAGCAAAAATCCTTGACCTGTTTTGAAGACATCCCTAATATCTAAACACAATGAAGTAGAACAAACGAACTTTTGGTTCTTCATTGGAAAGAATGAATGGTCAGTGTTAAGCAACATTTCACAGGAACACCTTAGTGAGAGATCAGAGAATGTGAGTCTCCTACAGCTCTCAGGGGATTCCCTTGTGGCTCAGCTGGTAAAGAATCCTCCTGCAATGCGGGAGACCAGGGTTCAATCCCTGGGTTGGGAAGATCCCCTGGAGAAGGGAAAGGCTACCTACTCCAGTACTCTGGCCTGGAGAATTCCGGGGACTGTACAGTCCATAGAAAAAGCAAGAGAGTTCCAGAAAAACATCTTTTTCTGCTTTATTGACTATGCCAAAGCCTTTGACTGTGTGGATCACAATCAACTGTGGAAAATTCTGAAAGAGATGGGAATACCAGACCACCTGATCTGCCTCTTGAGAAATTTGTATGCAGGTCAGGAAGCAACAGTTAGAACTGGACATGAAACAACAGACTGGTTCCAAATAGGAAAAGGAGTTCGTCAAGGCTGTATATTGTCACCCTGTTTATTTAACTTATATGCAGAGTACATCATGAGAAACGCTGGACTGGAAGAAACACAAACTGGAATCAAGATTGCCGGGAGAAATATCAATAACCTCAGATATGCAGATGATACCACCCTTATGGCAGAAAGTGAAGAGGAACTAAAAAGCCTCTTGATGAAAGTGAAAGAGGAGAGTGAAAAAGTTGGCTTCAAGCTAAACATTCAGAAAACAAAGATCATGGCATCCGGTCCCACCACTTCATGGGAAATAGATGGGGAAACAGTGGAAACAGTGTCAGACTTTATTTTTCTGGGCTCCAAAATCACTGCAGATGGTGACTGCAGCCATGAAATTAAAAGACGCTTGCTCCTTGGAAGGCAAGTTATGACCAACCTAGATAGCATATTCAAAAGCAGAGACATTACTCTGCCAACACAGGTCCGTCTAGTCAAGGCTATGGTTTTTCCTGTGGCCATGTATGGATGTGAGAGTTGGACTGTGAAGAAGGCTGAGCGCCAAAGAATTGATGCTTTTGAACTGTGGTGTTGGAGAAGACTCTTGAGAGTCCCTTGGACTGCAAGGAGATCCAACCAGTCCATTCTGAAGGAGATCAGCCCTGGGATTTCTTTGGAAGGAATGATGCTAAAGCTGAAACTCCAATACTTTGGCCACCTCATGCAAAGAGTTGACTCATTGGAAAAGACTCTGATGCTGGGAGGGATTGGGGGCAGGAGGAGAAGGGGACGACAGAGGATGAGATGGCTGGATGGCATCACTGACTCGATGGACGTGAGTCTGAGTGAACTCCAGGAGTTGGTGATGGACAGGGAGGCCTGGCGTGCTGCGATTCATGGGGTCGCAAAGAGTCGGACACGACTGAGTGACTGATCTGATCTGATCTGATCTGATAGTCCATGGGGTCGCAAAGGGTCAGACAGGACTAAGCGACTTTCACTTTCACTATAGCCCTCAGACATTCATGCCTCAGCATTTTATACCTCCTATTTCACTTTAATCACAAACAGTTTAAACTCTTTTCCTTAAAAAATAGTCCAGAGTCTAGGAACACACAAAGAGAATAAATATAGATTCCTCAAATGAACAGAATAAAAAACTTCCCTTTAGCCTGTCCAAAGCTGCATATTTTATAAAGACAGTGGCAATTAAGATTGGTGATGTGTACTTTTTGGGTATGGCAGTCTCTAAAATGTCCATCTGATAGAAAAGTGCTTTAAAAATGTACAACAAGGTGTGATACACATACTATGCTGTTAAACTCATTAAATGAATCCCGGTCAGTTGGGCAGAAAACGGTGAAGAAAAATAACAGACTCATTTACACAAAATCACTGTGTGTATTTGAATGCTCCTGGAACAGAGAATGCGGTTCTAGGCAAGAAATTATATAGAGATGATGTGGAAAACCCACATTCCCTTCATTGTGATCATTTAAAAAACACTATTGGGCTTCTCATGAGAATAAAGGTTTGCCTCCTGGCTCAATTCTTTTGAGGATAATTAAATTTGGCATACCTAAAATCACTCTCTAATTCCAGCTTGGAGAAGTCATTTCTTTTCTTTCATGTACTACTCTTATAGGTTCTCAAGTTGTTCAGCCCAGAGATACTGCAATTCAGTGGTGGGAAAAGTATTACTATGCCCATATGCTACAAAGTAAAATACTTTCATATGAGAATTTTTTCATAAGTTTGCATAATTATTATAGATATCTTGATCTATTTTCTAGAATGATGTAGCTGAAACTATGTATTCACTACATCTTGAGGAAATAAAAGGTAAAGTAGCCACATAGTAAACATTTTATATATTTTCATAAATATTTGATGTAACTAAAATAAGTTACGTGAGGACCATATCAAATATAAATCATTTCTCTAAAAATGTAATATATTAATCAATTGTATTACATTTTTTGTTAGGCATGTTTAATATCACATTCTGTCTCTCAAACATCAGTGGTATAGCTTCCAGTTCACAGTGATATTCACACGTTCTTCCCTAATTCAAATCAAAACTGATTTTAAGAGAGAAACAAGCTTCTTTTCCCAGCAGGACTCTCTCTCATTTCTATTTAAAGCAGAAACTATCATTCTCAGCAAAGTTAAAGCAAATGAGCAGTGAGAAGAGTCTGGAAAGGCTGTTTCTTTGTGCTTGTACAAAGCAGTTCCTGTTATTATTGTCTTATCTGCCATTCAGCCTCCTTTTGCTATATGCCAGCATCAATCCCATGGATGGAGGAGCCTGGTAGGTTGCACTCCATGGGGTCGCTAAGAGTCGGACACGACTGAGCGACTTCCCTTTCACTTTTCACTTTGATGCATTGGAGAAGGAAATGGCAAACCACTCCAATGTTCTTGCCTGGAGAATCCCAGGGATGGGGGAGCCTGGTGGCTGCCATCTATGGGGTCACACAGAGTTGGGCACAACTGAAGTGACTTAGCAGCAGCAGCAGCAGCAGCAGTTATGATACTTCCCTGCCTGAAATCCAGGGCATTATTGACAATGTAGGTAGGTCTGAACATTCTAGCATCACTCAATTAATTGACCAGGCGCATCTCATTAAAATGATTGGCAGGTACATGATGGAATTTTGGTGAGAATAGTGGTAACAGAGAAGGCCAGCCACCTAAACAGAACCAGTTCTCCTGTCTTCCCCATTTTCTCTTATCACCCAAGGGATGCTCTGAGCAGGCCACTGACATGTCTGACTCCTGCTAGATGGATATGCTGAATATCTTGGTTTAGACTCCAAAAATGGTATAAAGTTTGGTTTATATAAATGTAATTAAATGGAAGGTTTGTGATTATATTAAATACTTGCTATTCTCCCGAAGAGTGTTACCCCTATGCTGTTGCAAGCCTGATAAAGTCACCACGGCATGAAATTACACTATGTTCTTAATTCCACAAATGTATGTGTTGTCTGGATTCAATTCCATTTTGCTTTGAAATTCAGTTTCATCTAAATCATAGGTTAAAGAGGGCATTCAAAAGCAGTTTTATTATATTTCTAAGTTTCCAACAAGGTTAATGAAGTTCAACACTTCAGTTCAATCTGAAAATGAAGGAAAAAAGAATGATTATTATAGTTTAATTTTTAAACTGTGGCATAGAACCAGGAAGAATTATTATAATATCCACATCCTGTGAATAAACACATACTAATTTTATGAAATTTCTTCCTTTTAAAACATTTTAATATACTTTTATTTAGTGCCTACTGTCTAGGGACAAAGCAGTCTTGAATGTAAAATGCCTTGCATAATATGATACATATTCTAAAAACATTATTCAGAAGAGCAAATAATTTTATTCTGCTACGTTTATTCATATAAATTTCTAATGGGGTTTCTGGAGATATCTACTTTCTTACATTTGTGGTAAAAACAGATTTGCACTTAATGTAACCATGATTTTTTTAAAAATCAGAAAATTCATGTGTATATTGTTAGTGTTTCACAATATGAATTGGAAATAAGAGCAGCCTATACTCAAGTTTCACCACCTCTTTATGGATAACTATAAGCAGTAGAATTCAGATGGGTATTCATTAAAACTATCCATCACATTCAGAACCCTTATGCTGGATTTACACAGTGCTAATTTTAAGAACAAGGAAATCACAGAGAGGATAAACACTTCACATGCTCTAGTTATCAGCTGAGTGAGGACCTTAGTTATCATGATTTTGTCTGTAAAACACAAGCAGATGCTTCCCTATCATGAGTTCTGTTCCTGCTCATCTAGATGTCAACAAGATACTAGAATTTTCATTATGAGTCTCTAACAATGATTATAAATGAACCAGAATTTTGAATCACAATGGAAAGTTTTCTCACAAGTTCTACCCAATGTGGTACCAAAATCAACATACATCTATCAAGATAAATTTTATTTTAGTCTCACTGATGTAAGACAACAGAAAGAGACAGGAATCCAAAAGGTCAACCATATTGTTTCTTGAGTTTTAGAAACTATACTGAGTTTTTGAGTAATTTGGAATGCACAGCAAGTTTTCTCAACTTAGATGATTTATCAGATAAACCGTTCATGGTCAGTATTGTTCAAATGACCTTGGAGAAATATTAGTTTTACTGAAACATATTACCATTTCATCCACCCCCCAAACCGCTAATGTACTGAAATAGTTACAAATGATATGATATGATGTTGGTGATCTGCCTCTAAACAATACAGTTTGGGAGTAGTGAATGGCATTCATGGGATATCTGGCATGACTAGCCAGATATGTTTGTTGGGCACAAGAAAGTATCATATACCATTCTGTCCATTTTTATATATGTCTAAAATCCCCCTGAATAAACATTTGTTAAAAACTATCTTCTACCTTAGGGGTAGCAAAATGTTGGTCACATGCTGGATCCAGTCAACCAATATTTGACCCACAAAATGCTTGAAAACTGTGAAAACCCACAGAATAACCAGAATTTCCAGATTTTTCTTGAAAACTTAGCTGTGGCAACCTTGAGACAGTATTCCCTTGTAATAGACACTTAAATAGTGCAAATAGCCTCCTATTTCTGGAAGAAAGGGCATGCATTTGCTGCAGCTTGGAGCACCCTAATATGTTGGGTTTGACTGACCTCACTTATGTACTTTGCCTCTCTGGCTCTTAAAACCACTTGAAATTGTTAAATTAACCATTTAAAGTTAGGGAGGGATGTTCACTTTCTTGCTGAAAGATGCTTTATGAGAATGATTTTGGTTTTTTATCATTATTATGCATAATAGGCTTAATGTTACAACCTTCTGATTTCCAAGGAAATCTAGAAACTTGGATTATATAAAATTTCCCAATTTACAAATGTTGTCTGGGACAGATATTAGTCACAAAACTGAAAGAAAAAAGTACTGAATATCTTCCAATGTTCTTAGTCAGTCAGTTCAGTCACTCAGTCATATCTGACTCTTTGCGACCCCATGAATCACAGCACGCCAGGCTTCCCTGTCCATCACCAACTCCCAGAGTTCACGCAAACTCATGTCCATGGAGTTGGTGATGCCATCCAGATATCTCATCCTCTGTCGTCCCCTTCTCCTCCTACCCCCAATCCCTCCCAGCATCAGAGTCTTTTCCAGTGAGTCAACTCTTTGCATCAGGTGGCCAAAGTTTTAGAGTTTCAGCTTCAGCATCAGTCCTTCCAATGAACACCCAGGAGTGATCTCCTTCAGAATGGACTGGTTGGATCTCCTTGCAGTCCAAGGGACTCTCAAGAGTCTTCTCCAACACCACAGTTCAAAGGCATCAATTCTTTGGCCCTCAGCTTTCTTCACAGTTCAACTCTCACATCCATACCCAAATCAATTAGATTGTCTGTTAAAGGGTTAAATATTAAATACAGTGGAAAACACCAAGAAGACATTTTAGATCCTGAAATATAGAAAAGAAAAAACCTTCCTCCTTATCATCAAAGATTTACATGGTGAGCATGTAAGCTTTTATATCAGTTGTTTACTCTTTGAGGATTTGTGGTAATTGAAATGTTTTATTCCTAAACTCAAATGTTAATCTTGCTATGCTCCAGTCAAAATTTAATCAGCTACTCTGATTACAGTGATATAATCACATACATATACACATAGCATGCACATACCTTACTGCATATTAAAATATATTTTCCTTTTCAAGAAACTGTAAATTAGGAATATAAAAGTGAAAGCAGAAGAAAGAAATATACCAGTGTTGCAGTGAAGAGAAGGAAAAGAAGAAAAATGAGTTATGGATATCATTATATATCATTTATGTTTAAAAGAACTTTTTGTAACATGAATATTCAATCTACAAAGCCTTGTTATAAATCAGCCATCATCAGTGGGAGATTTATCTTGCTTGCCTGTGTTATATCATAACTCACTGCTTTATGGGAAGAAAACCATAGAGTAAATTGCTAAATTCATTAAAAACTTATATATTACTGTCTAGGAAAAGACCAATTGATTGAAAACTGCTAAACCAGCTAATAATCAATTCTTTCACATAGAAATATATTAGTGAGCCTTTATTGAAATAGGTATTTCAGACACAGTTACAAGAGACAGAATTATGCCGTGTCAGGTTAACAATCTGTTATAGTTCAAAGCATAACTTTTTGGGAGTTCCATATAAATCTAATGTTTTCTAAAATTTGGTGAAAATTTTCACCCCATCTAGGCTGAGGGACTTTTCCCACTGAGGAGTTATATGTAGACAGAGAATTTTAGCACCAACACAGAACCCCATGCTTACACTTGGATTAGGACTAATCATCATGTACTTTAAGTTTTATCCTCTGGCCATTGGGTTCAGGGAAACTCATTAATATCTTGAATAGGGGCAGAGTGAAAGAGCTACAGGGTAAGTTTCTATGTATTCATTCAGGGAAATGAATTAAATGTCAACCATGAAAACTTTCCCTTCCAGTTTACAGAGCTCATATGGCTTTTATAAGGAGATACGTAACTGTTTTTAATGCCATGCATATCTCTGAACAGATTTTTTAATAGCCATTCACTTCATAACAGCTAGTCTCTTTTCCTAGACTACTAAAGAAAATATTAATAATTTTACTTATACAATTTTTTTTTTACTTTGATTGTAGTACAAATAATTGCTTTATGTGTGTGCTGTGAATTGCTCAGTCATGTCTGACTCTTTGCGACCCCATGAAATGTAGCCCAACAGGCTCTGCTTTCAATGGAATTCTCCAGGCAAGAATACTAGAGTGGGTTGTCATGCCCTCTTCCAGGGGATCTTCCCAACCCAGGGATCAAACCCAGGTCTTCTGCATTGCAGGTGGATTCTTTACTAACTGAGCCACCAGGGTTTTGTGTTTAGTTGAAATTAAATCACTAATATTTATGTGCCATGGCTACCTTTGATTCTGCTGAAACCTAAGCAAAAAGTGAAAGTGTTAGTTGCATACTTGTGTCCAGCTCTTTGTGATGCCATGGACTGTAGCTCACCAGGCTACTCTGTCCACAGGATTTCCAGGCAAGAATACTGGAGTGGGTTGCCATGTCCTCGTCCAGGGGAATCTTCCTGACCCAGGGATCAAACCTGGGTCTCCTGCATTGCAGGCAGATTCTTTACCATCTGAGCCAGCAGGGAAAACAAAATTTGGGAAAAGGTAACTTTCAGGGTTAAATTAGTAAACTATAGCTTTGATGTACCAAAGACTCTAAGGGTTCTCTTGCTCTTTTCCATAACAAGGTAAGGTTACCTTAGTGCTAAGTCACTTCAGTCATGTCCGACTCTGTGCGACCCCATAGACGGCAGCCCACCAGGCTCCCCTGTCCCTGGGATTCTCCAGGCAAGAACACCGGAGTGGGTTGTCATTTCCTTCTCCAATGCACGAAAGTGAAAAGTGAAAGTGAAGTCCCTCAGTCGTGTCCGACTCTTAGCGACCCCATGGATTGCAGCCTAACAGGCTCCTCCGTCCATGGGATTTTCCAAGCAAGAGTACTGGAGTGGGGTGCCATTGCCTTCTCCGAAGGTTACCTTAGTAAATGTGCAGAAATCTCTCAAGTACATCTTATGAGAGCTATTGGGAAGGAATTAACCTTTCAATATGATGTACTAGTTTCAAAACTGGATTTTTCCCCCTGAACTTACACTTTCATTTTGCATCCATTCCAACCCTCACACTTTGAAGATTGTTTATTATCCGGAATCATTAAGAAATGAGCTGCTACTCATGAAAATGAAATATTTTCAGTGGGTATAGAGATCAGAAGATGTGCTCATGGTTTTTAACATAAGACAGACCATGTTTAATTCTCCTGACTTTCTATCTCATCCTCAAAAAAGAGCAGCAGACAATTTTAGTGCTATCTTATCTTTAGTGCTAAAGATAAGAATTATATTACACTGTGTATAGTCCTCATACATTTTCTGTTACACTGTTTTACAATTTTGCCCCAAATAATGGTTATATAATTTTTGACCCCATTTCTCATGGAAAATGTTATTTTGAAGTGATTTTTATTTTTCTAAATGCAGAGCTGATAATACCATTGACAGTAACCTTGCTGGGCACCCCATAAGCACTGAACTGGGATGACATTAATTCTGCCACTTTTCTACATTTAAAATGGATCATGGTGTTCGATGCATCCTGAGTGTCTGGGACAGCATATGTTAGGTTGTGGACGTTTGTATCACCTCATATCCCCCCTGCTTTAAAATATTCCATCTCTTCCTACCATTCATTAATCAGATTATCTTTGAAAACCACCAATTTTTTTCCCATCTTTGATTCCTAAATTCCCTTTTATTGCCCCTTCCCAACTTTCTAATCCCTGAACCTAAAATCCACAGATTCATTTTTTATAGCAAAGTCTCTCTATGCTCACTCTATATATAATGACATTTCTTCAAATCAATACAGTCATTCACATTAATACAAAATGTGAGGCCCAATACAGGCATACAAACTCCTGTTCCTAGAATCAAATTCTTATCCTCCAAAGACCTGAATAAACAAAAGTCCAGAGAAACATTTTTAATTAAAATTTACCAAAAATATAAATGTATTTATTTGTGGAGGTTTGATAAGACTATTAGGAAAATTCTTAGAAATGCAACTTGTTGATGGATGATATAAATTTTACATGGCCATTTTTGACACTGCCTTCTATTTTTTGGATGTTTCTGCTTAGGGGTGTGGTCAGCATTATCAAGACAGAATGATGGTTATCTCATGCTCTCCAGTGGGCTTATTTCTAGACTGCAAACTACTTAAGGGCAAGAATGATGGTTATCTCATGCTCTCCAGTGGGCTTATTTCTAGACTGCAAACTACTTAAGGGCCAGGTCCATGGCTTCATAACTAGCATAATGCTGGGCATCGTCACACACCAATTAAATGTGAGTTGAATTGATGGATAGAAAAATAATGAATGAATTGAAATAAATGAACTGTCATTGTTTCAAGACTGGAGAGTGAGTCTGGTGTTTCCAAAGATTGTGATGTCTATCAAGACATGGAAAAATAATGGCTGTCCAAGTATTGCCATTTCAAGAATTTACTTTAAAAATAAGTATGTTTTATGTTGTACATAAAGGATATGTTTTTAATATGCTCTCTTTCACTCCCATACACTGTGAAGAGTGAGGTGTATCTCAAGAGTTTATCTCTGGAGATAAACAGAAAGGGCTAGAGTTGAAGTTAGTGAAGAATGTCCAGTCATGAGTCAGACATGGTCATTTGCTGTCCTGGGGATCTCACTGCAAGCCTTGGGACCTCTGCCTAGAGGATGAGCTCTTAGACTAAAACATTCCATTTACCCCTACTATAATCAATGATGGTATAGTGACTTAGAGAGGCAGCTGAGAGCAAGAAAGGGGAGGGAAGAAGGAAGAGAAGGAACTCTCCAAGTATGGGTGCTAGAAATATTCCTGAGTTTCACATTATATACCATTAGCTAAAACCCTCTTCCATCCTGTAAGAGTAATCAAAGCAGTTAGGGGTGCTATTCTAAAGAATACAAAATGATCCTGTTTGACGAGTCACATTTTACTTTTTTATTTCCCAAGTGAATTTCAAGACAGCGATGGTACACAACTCATTTAACTATGGAATTCTCTTGCTCCTTCACTTTTACTCCTTGCTGTGATTACTCTGGACCTCCCTGGTGGCTCAGTGATAAATAATCTGCCTGCCAATGTGGGAGACTTGAGGTCAGTCCCCGGGTGGAGAATATCCCCTAGGGAAGGAAATGGTCACCATCTCCAGTATTTTTTCCTGGGAAATCCCATAAACAGAGGAGCCTCGCAGGCTTCAGTACATGGGGTCATGGAGAGTTTGACATGACTTAGCGACTAAACAACAATGGTTGGATTGTGTTTGCTGCAAAGTTATGCTGAAGACCTAACCTCAAGTACTTCAGAATATGATCTAATTGCTAAATAGGGTCTTCACAGAAGTAATCAAGGAAAAATGAGGCCATTAAGGCAAGCCTAATTCAGTATGACCAGTGTTTTTGTGAAAGGGGAAATTTTAGACTTCCCTGATGGTACAGTGGTAAGAATCTGCCTGCCACTGCAGGAGACATGGGTTCCATCCCTGGTTGGGGAAGATTCCACATGCCATAGAGCAACTAAGGCTGTGTGCCACAAGTACTGACCCTGCGCTCTAGAGCCCACAAGCTGCAACCGCATGGAGCCTGCACCCCTAGAGCCCATGCTTCATCTCATGCGCATGCTTCCCACCTCAGTGAGAAGCCTGTGCACCACAACAAAGAGTAACCCCAGTTCCCTGGAACTAGAGAAAGCCTGCTCACAGCATTGAGGGCCCAGCACAACCAAATAAATATTTTTAAAGGGGAAGAGTACTTGGACCCAGACGTTCACAGAGGGAAGATAACAGGAAGCACCACAGGGAGACAATGGTCACGTGACTGAAGTGATGCATCCACAAGCCAAGGAATGCGAGGACTGCCTGCAAACAGGAGAAGATAGAAGAGGCAAGGAAGGATTCTCATGGTCCTGCTGACACCTGTATTTCAGACTTCTAGCCTCCAGACTGTGAGCAATACATTTCTGTTATTTTAATCATCTGTTATTTTTGGTACTTTGTTAACAGCAGATTAGGGAACTAATACATTCCAATCTCACCCTAAACACTACATCCTCTGGTAAATATTCCCTGATAGCATCCCCCAGATAATGTCCTCTAGGCCACCATACTTATATATGGCATATTATAGATGCTCAATAACTGTGAATCAAAAGAATAAATATATTGTTAAAAAAATGGATAATTGGTTAATTCTAAAAGAAACTTGTGGAAAAAACATTTGTGTATTGAGGTTTATCCCTACCAATCATTTCCAAGAAGTTAAGGACTATGTAGCACTTGAAGTAAAATGTACATTTCCATTAAATTAAATTATCATTTTAATAGATACTTCTTATCAGATATATTTTAATTAAAAATAGAAGTAATTATATTGCTATCATTCAGAATGAAGCCTAATTCTTGGAGGAAGAATTTGATGTGTGTGTGTGTGTGGGGGGGGGTGTGTAACAAGTTTCACTCTAAAATATTTCAAGGAAATAAATCACAAAATGTGGCAAAGATGTTGCTTGAAAACTCAAAATGAAGGTATTATTCATATTTTATGGTAGCATATCAAGTAGAATTTCTGGAAATTTTATTTGAATATTAACTTTTAAAGTCAAGGTTGTGAGTTCGAGCTTCACCTGGAGCAAATTTTACTACTCTCTAGCCGTATGAGACAGTTTTCTAAATTATATTCAAATATACTAAAAAATCACCAAGCCCTTCCAGTAAAGATAAGAAATCATCTCACACTGTGAAACTATGTCACAACTAGGATTTACTCAAGACTGTCCCAATTTTTCTTATGAGGAATTGAGGAACAAGGAGCTTGAGAGTTTTACTCAAGCAACAAGTCAATGAAAAACTCAGAGTCAGGGCAAGAGTTCTTTGAATTCCAAAGCATTCATGTTTTCCATTTCAAGTTATTTCCTATTCTAAGAGTGCAATGCCCTGTACTTATTCTAATAATACTTGGTAATCTCACGTCCTGAATCCTCTATTACATGACACAACCAGTTACCCCATTCAAAGGAAATTGGGAAACAGATTTCTTTTTTTAATTGGGGTAGAGTTGCTTTACAATGCTGTCTTTGTTTCTGCTGTACAACAAAATGAGTCAACTAGATGTATACGTATATCTCCTTCCTCTTGGACCTCTCTCCCTCCCTGCCATCCCACCCCTTTAGGTCACCACAGAGAACAGAGCTGACCTCCCTATTCTATACAGCAGGTTTCCATTAACTGTATATTTTACACATGGTAGTGTATACATGTCAATCCTAATCTCCCAATTCATCCCAATCCCCCTTCTCTCTCCCCGCCATGTCCACACATCTGTGTCTGTTCTCTCTGTCTGCATCTCTAATTCCTGCCCTGCAAATAGGTTTTGAAAAAGGTGTTTCTTCAAAGGAGGACATACAGGTGGCCAAGAGGCACATGAAAAGATGCTCAACATTACTAATTATTAGAGAAATGCAGATCAAAATGACAAAGAGGTATCACCTCACACTGGTTGGAATGGGTATCATCAAAAATTTACAAACAATAAATTCTAGAGAGGATGCAGAGAAAGGGAACCCTCTTGTAGGAATGTAAATTGGTACAGCCACTATGAACAGTGGAGGAAACTTAAAAAAAACTAAAACTACCATGCTGCTGCTGCTGCTAAGTCGCTTCATTTGTGTCCGACTCTGTGCGACCCCATAGACGGCAGCCCACCAGGCTCCCCTGTCCCTGGGATTCTCCAGGCAAGAACACTGGAGTGGGTTGCCATTTCCTTCTCCAATGCATGAAGGTGAAAAGTGAAAGTGAAGTTGCTCAGTCCTGTCTGACTCTGAGCAACCCCATGGACTGCATACGACCCAATAATACTACTCCTGGGTGTATACACTGAGAAAATCATAATTCAAAAAGGCACATGTTCCCCAATATTCACTGCAGCACTATTTACATATTTATTTTTGAGGGACCAGAAAGCAATCCTTAATTTCTAATGCGTCTTGACAATGTCCACTTGTCTCTCTCTGACTCTCACTGAGGCCTAAGGGATCACCACTCTTCACCTGGCTTTCTCTGCAAACTTCTGACCTGTCTGCTCTCTCTTTTGTTCCCATCCCAGCCATCCTCCACCTCAAGCCCACTAAGATTTCACACAGTAGCTGGCATTCTTTCTAAAATCTAAGTTTGCTCATGTGACTGTTTTACTTAAACCTCTAAAATCCTTCCTATTATTTTTGGAATAATGATCAAAATCCTTAACCTGTCTTTGTAGACTGAACGATTCCTCATCCCTCCGCGTATACATGCTAAACTTACACTGCACAAATTCCCATTGAGCCAGACTCTGAATTTCTCAAAGTGGCAAGCTCCAACTTGCTGCCTCAGAGTGTAGAAGAGTTCCCTTCTACTTGAAAGGCTTTTTTGTCACCTAATTTATTCCTGTGCCTTCTTTACTTAATGAGCTTCTATTTACTTTTTTTTTTTTTCTTTTTTTTTTTTCTATTTACTTTTATATGGTCTTTTATTTAATGACATTTTTCAGCAAAGCTTTTCTTGGTCTTTGAAAATGTTGGCTAGGAGTCTCATTTTCTTTCATAGTACTTATAACTTCATTTAAAATTATATTTGTATTGATATGATTGATCAGTTGGAGTCTGTTACTGCCACAAGACTGTGGACCTAAGGGTAAGCACAAGGACTCTTTTGTTCACTGATTAAACCCCCAACACCTTGCAAGTTCTAGCCTTGATAAGTATACATTGAATCAGTAAATGAAAGGAAAGTCAGCATGAATCAATTCATGGTTTTCATATTAGCATTATTCTCAATCATTGCTCCTAAAAGCCATTGCATGAGAATTACCAGATATCTGTACTGAAATACAGATTTTTAGGCCCATGGATCATTTACTGATTCAGACATTCTAGGCACAGGGCCTTATAGCAAAGAAGTGATTCTGGAGTGCTGCTTAGTTTATGGAATCACTCAGCTAAGCAATATTTCCAACAGTAACCATATGTGAAACTGTATTTAAACTGTGAATTCAATCTCTTTACAGAAGAGTGGGTATGTATGTAATTACCCAAGCAACTTCTATAAATAATTGAAGAATTACTAGACTTGGTTTACATGATGTAAACATGAATAACACAGGTCCCATTTGCTTAGAGATCACAAACTATCAAATTAGATAGATTTGTAATCACAGAGATTACACAATTTAAAATATACTTTTCAGTATGCTGAAATGTAACCTTAAATCCAGATTAGAAAGTATGAAGGAAAAACTGTGAAGTGTTAGGATCCCAATTTGAATTGAGTCTTAAGATGTGTAGGAATAGAGGAAGGAGATTTCCAGAAGATAAAATAGTTAGAAGTTATAGAATCATGAAAGAGCATGGCAACTTTTTAAAATACTGAGTCAGAATGCATGAGGGGTTAGTTTGTAAAGGGCATTGTAAGCCAAACCATAAAACTTAGATGAAAATTTTAATCAATATAGTAACATTTACAAAGACAAAGATATTGCCTTTGAACAAACCAATCTCTAAGATGATTTCACAAGCTTAGTTTTTTTTTTTTCCTGAGAACTATGAGATACATTTACCATTAAAGTTGAAAAATATTTGCCAACAATAACATTTTTATTACTATGTATATGAAACTGAAAGCTTCAGTCTTCTAAATTCTCTGTGTGAAATGTCATGTTGGAATTTAAGTTGATATTTAAAAACATTGCTACAAAAGTATGCCTTGTATTCTTTAGAATTATAATATATTTAATTTTATATGGACTACTATCTAACTATAGATAATGATGAAAGAAAAATTAAAAGTAATAAAAAGCAAAGATTACCCCTTGTACCATTTGCATAATGATTAACTAGCAAAATTTTAACAAATAGAAAGCTAAATTAGTGGAATCAGAGGAGCTACTTACAAGCAGTTTATCAGAACAAACACATCTATGTGACAAAATGCACACTTGGTATCATTGACATGGAAATGTATCACAATTGTTAACTCAAAAAGGTTTTGTAAACAACAAAATGGGCATCCTTTAATTCAATAGTTCTAAGCCCTAGTTCCACCACCTTAAACTACCTAAAAAGCTTTTTATTTGATAGTAGACACTCAGCATATGTTTATTGTGTTGATTAACATTTCTCTGATTAGTCTAACAGATTAACAAATAATAAAATCTATACTAACTATTAAAATCTACTAACATTGGGGGAGAGAGAATGACATCAGAAAAAAACTTATAGCAACATTTTCTGAAACCTGTTTACTCTAAAAGTACACTCCTTGTTGTACATTCTCAACAGACTAAAAGAAATGTTTTAGGTACCACCACGATAATGTCTGAATTTCTAGTTCTTATCTTTTAGGGACAAATATTTGGATTATTTTAAGGATTGTAAAGAAAATTATTTTGTACACCATATTTGCTCCTGCCAAATTACATTAATTGTGGGATTAATATCCAATATATTTCTTTTTCTGTATAATTATCTGTACAGATGCTACCATTTAGTATTACAGTAGAAAAATGAAGAAGAATAAGTATTGTCTGAATGAATTGGTTCCTGTGAGACCTCTGAAGTTTTAGCTTGCCATATGTTAGTGGTTCTGCCTTGATTTGATGTGTGAGCAGATTTGCTGTGTGGTGGATTAATATCCACCCCTGAAGAAGTCTAGAGAAGCTGTCCAACTCAACTGACCTGCATTTTAAAAGTGATTATAACATATTTAATACAATGAGATTTATCTCTTTCCAAAATTGTGAGCAATTGCAAGCAATCTGTCTCTGACAGTGCTTGGGCATATTAATTAGAGCATTTAAAAACCATAGTTGTAATTAAAGACACAAATTTACTGGTGTAGAAAGTTAGCAAGGAATGGGTTAGAAAGTTTGTTTAAATTCTACATAGTAACGAGAAGCTAATATATTTCTATATACTTCAGCTCTTGATTTTCTTCTTCTGCCTAATAGAAGTAATGTTTTGCCTTACCTAATTCAAATAAGAATTCAGGATTCTATACATATACAATTATATTAAATAATATGGTATCCTCCAGTCCCAATTCACTTGGCATCCACTCATTCAGTAAATATTTTTTGAAGATATGCCATGTGGGTATATTTAATGATTAAAATCTTGACTTTGAAGTCAAACCTTGCTGCTGCTGCTGCTAAGTCGCTTCAGTCATGTCTGACTCTGCGATCCCATAGACAGCAGCCCACCAGGCTCCACCGTCCCTGGAATGGAGTGGGTTGCCATTTCCTTCTCCAATGCATGAAAGTGAAAAGTGAAAGTGAAGTCGCTCAGTCCTGTCTGACTCTTCACGACCCCATGGACTGCAGCCTACCAGGCTCCTCCGTCCATGGGATTTGCCAGGCAAGAGTACTGGAGTGGGGTGCCACTGCCTTCTCTGCAAACCTTGCTACCTCTTCCTAGTTATGTGACCGTTTGAAATCAGTTTTCTCTCTGATTCTCAGTTTTCTCATCGGAAAAGTAGAAGAAGAGTAGTAATACATATCAGAGTAGACTGTTGGGAGAATGTAATGGGACAACGTGCATTAAAGACAGCATCAAATGGGAACTGAGCAACAGCATAAGAAGATGTTCAGGACAGAGTTAACACAGCAAGGCTGATCCTTAGAAGGGCTTGTTTGCAGAGCTGGCCCTTGGCTGGTTTCAGGAAATTTGGCTTTGAAACATTCTGTAAAATGGTCAAATCTCTGTACTGCTCTGTATAAACTGTGTATACAGGCAGTATGATTTATGGTGAACACCTGCTTTCCTTCTGGGAATCTTGAATTTTAGTAGCTGTGGCTAGGCAGAGTGTCTGTGTGACCAGCCCCTAATAAAACCTTGGACTGTGAGTCTCAAACAGACTTTCCTGTGCAGAAGTGTACATTTCACTGCTGAAGGAAGGAGTATGCCCTGTCGCCCCTTTGAAGAGCACATAAGAAATCTGTTTTGGGATTCACCCAGACTCTGCCAAATAGTTTTTTTCTCCTTGCTTATCCTTGTTTTCTTTGGAATCTTAACTCTATAATTACAGTCACTAAAATCCTCCTACAGTGCAGGAGACGCATGTTCAATCTCTGGGTCAGGAAGATCTCTTGTGAAGGAATGGCAACCCACTCGTGTTCTTGCCTGGGATATCCCACAGAAAGAAGAGCCTGGCATGCTACAGTCTAAGTGGTCACAAGGAGTCAGATACAACTTAGTGACTAAACAATAACAACAATCCTGTTGTATATTCATTCTCTGTAATATTTCACAGCCGTGAGTATAATAGCCTTCAGGTTCCTTGAGTTCTTCCAGAAAAGTAGCAATGATGGAATTTGTTAAAATGACCTCCATTCACAGAAACATGACTAAAGTATTGTCTGGGGAAAAGAAACAGGAAGAGATGGGGTTGCTGAAGCCCTGATGCCTGGATGTCTTTGGAATTACTCATGTGAAACAGAAGTTGAACTGTGATCTGTTACAAGAAGCAAGAGCTACCAATGAAATTGAAAAGTGATAAATCTAATCCCAGGAAAGTTGGCTCAGTGGATCCCTTGGTTTCTTTTTCGCTATGGTAGCTAAAGTGGCAAAAGATGAAACAAGAGAAAGAACAGAAAGGCCCAGAAATACCCAAGATTATATTTTTTTACAGTGGGAAGGAGAAACTTACATTTTCTGAATGGCTAGAATGCCTTTATGTTTACTGAAATTAAGTTAGTATTAATCTGATCAAGAATTATGATGAATCAATGCATGCCGTAATTCACATAGCAGCCAGTAAGAAAAAAAAAATTAGAATTAAAATGATGTATCAGACATTATTTACTTTATACACATATAAAATTATATACATATATCTGTGTGTGTGTGTACATGTGTATATATATACACACATACCTACTTTGTGGGAGAAATCACTGAAAATGATTGCTCTTCTAAGACTTTGAAAATATAAAAATATTAATATAAAATTGAGTTATATGAATGAAGACAATTTAAATTAAAAATTCAAGTATAATATAAACAAAGAAAGGAAGCCGCTCAGTTGTGTCCGACTCTTTGCTACCCCATGGACTGTAGCCTACCAGTCTCCTCTGTCCATGGAATTTTCCAGGCAAGACTACTGGAGTGGTTTGCCGTTTCCTTCTCCAGGGGATCTTCCCCACCTAGGGATTGAACCCTGGTTTCCCACATTGTGGGCAGACACTTTACCATCTGAGCCACCAGGGAAGCATAGATAATATAAAAGAAATTACTCATTTCTTCAAAGTTTACATCACATTTAAATAGGATTTAAGTGTATAACTCTAATATTCAATATTCTTATGAACTAAGAATATAGAAATTTCTATTTAAAAAATAAAATTCTAATTGTATGACCTGAAGAGAATCTAGCAATAAGATCTTCATTTGTAAATAAGGTCTGATAGAGACTATCAGGACATCCATAATTTGTCTAAAATCAATTTGTCCCATTCCACTGCTTTTTCCAAAAAAAAAAAAATGTACCTCTTATTTCACAATAAACAGATCCCTTAAAAGTGTGTATCTAACTTATTTTTGAAATATTTGAATAGTGTTATGAAATTAATATTCCAGTATTAAAATTCTACTTGCCTTAGGCTTTTTGCCAAATAGTTAATCATCTGCAGACACCTTCACTACTAAAAATCTGCTTTCAAATAACTGAAAAATTTTATATTGAAAGTAATAAAACTTCAATGTACTTCATTTATAAAGTTCATATTTTATAGATTAGAGTGAAATTATCTATATTTAGATCTAAGCAAATGCTAGACACTGGCTGCAATTTGTTAATAAATAAATAACATTAATATAGAAACCCAACAAATTATCTCCAACAATTTACAGCGTTTTTCACCTTTAAGACTTTTTGAGAATGTTAATTAAATATAAATCACCCTTTGCACTGTAGCTATATGAGCATTCACAGCTTCAGATTCGTGAAGCAGGATCATTTGAGGTATGTGTGAGAGGAACCGTATGTGTGAAACTGTCCTCGGGCCTAGACTCATGATGAAACACCATTCAGAAAGTGACAATTTCCTTCCTTACAAATCATGCAATTTCCAGTGCCATCCTTCAGGTGGATGACACTGCTCTGTTGGATTATCACTCATGCAGCTTCCTGCCAAAAAAAGATTGGCTCTTGAGAGTTGTAAAGTTCAAGAGGCTGAACAAAATATAAAGGGGGAAAAGAGGAGGAAGAAAAAGTTTTAGAGTGTTTGTGAAGCCCTCTTCAGGCTGCTAGATGCAGCAGAAGTGAGAACCATACATTACTCTGTGCCTCAAGGTGAAAGAGGACTCTCCAGAGGTTGCTAGAAAATGTGTGTATGCATGGGGCTGGAGTGCCTCTCAACCATGCTCTGAGTACTAGCTCTTGAGCTTGTCTTGTCTTAATTTTTATTTTTAACTAAACAGATTATTGAATTATGCTTGTATCAAACAGGTTTACTAATATAAGGTCACAGGTGCAGAGGCCCATACCAAGGTCACAGATGCAGAGGCCCATACCAATGTCATCTCCAGAAATGACTGACCCCATTGTAACTCTTGCCAAAAGCCCCCGATCCTTCCCAGCCGGGCTCCTAACTGCATGTTAGGTAAAAATGGCCACCGTAGTACTCACCCTATATTGATCTAACCAATCACCTAATGCTACCCTTCCAGCAGGAATTTTCTTTGTCTTAAGGCTATAAAAATTGACTATTAGCCTACAAAAGCGTTGACTCTCTCTGGTCTGTCAGGAGGTCAGCACACTGTGCTTGCAACACCCACATTTTCTCTGCTTTTTGTTCTTAATAACCTCACTGCTTTCTGAAACTGTGTCTGGAAATTCTTTTCCAACTTACACTCAAACTGCCATGACAGAATCCATGTTTGAAATCTTTAGAATCTGGTAACATTTCAAAACACCACATAGATGAAGGCATGCATAGAGAGAAATTTTATAACTTTTTAAATACTTACTTTAGAAAAGAAATAATCTTAAATCAGTAACCTAAAATTCTCTATTAAAATAAGCATAGAATATAAAAATCACCCAAATCCATGCAGTAGTCAAGTGATAGAGAAAAAGAGAAGGGTAAAATAAAACACTTACTAGGTTTTCCCAAGGGTTCTCAAAAACTTTGTATTCAAATGTGTGTTTCACTGTGTGGGCTTTCCTGGTGGCTCAGAGGGTAAAGAATCACCTGCAACGTGGGAGACCTGGGTTCAGTCCCTGGGTTGGGACGATCCCCTGGAGAAGGGAGTGGCTACCCACTCCAGTATTCTGTCCTGGAGAATTAGATGCACTGTATAGTCCACTGGGTTGCAAAGAGTCATTACTGTGTGAGTACCACAGTGGGAACTCCCTCTCTTACACACTGGATGAATGGAAAGGCATTGCTGAGAAAAAGCAAGTTAAGCCACAGTTACACTGCTTGAATTCTGTGACCAGGGTCATGATTGGCTCAAAATCCAAAGTTCTTATCAGCTATCAAGAAGCTATTCTCCAAATTTAAAGACATTCCTCATTTCATTAGTTAAAAGTATGTTCACCACTAACCCAGGGCTTGATGAATATTATAAGCAACTCAAAGCCAGTCTTAATGTTATGTTGATTTTTGCAACCCAGATCTCATCAAATATTGCTTGACTTAAAGAATAAATGGATGGGTATATACATTAATAAATTAAGAAGAAGGAACATTCCTTTGAATGATTTTATTTCCTCTTCATCTATATTCTAATGCTTTTAACAGAAGTTTGAAATTATCTTTTTCTGATTTCATCTCATTAGTTCAAGTGATCTCAATGTCATTCTAAATACATATAGACACACACCTATATATATATGTTTCTAATAAGTATGCCTCATAATTATTTCTTTTGCATACATTACAAATTTTTGATTGTACTAGATATTCATATGAAAATGGAAAAAAATCTTTCAAAAAATAACAAATTCAAGCATAGGCTTGGATTGTTAAAAAATATTAAAATTTGGTACCTTCCAAATATCACAAAATTCACTACTATAGATCAGGGTTAATTAAATAGCCAATCATTTAAAATATACATACAAGATATCCATTATGATACTATTGCGGGAATTTTGTCTGGACATTAAATAAATCTAAGGCTTCCTTAGTCCTGGCTCCTAAAATAAATCTAAAATAAGTCTGATCCACAATTATTAAATGCAATTTAATCAAATTTTTAAAATCAAAAAACTCTAAGACCAACTTTTTAAAAGATTTGTGGTAAATGTGACCTCAACTGATGTATGAGTATTAGTTTGAGCAGTTGAATATTCATATATTAAAACTATGGATCACATACCAGCTTTTATATTGCTAACTGACTTGCAAGTAAATACCCATTTAAATGAACCCAGAAGCCTGACCATAGCTTTGGATTTCTGGGATTATTAGGATTGACCTTTTAAAAATCAGATCTGATATTTTTGGATTATATAGACATGGCTTGAAATTTATTTATCTAGATCAGCAGGCTGATCGTAAGAGACTCCAATAGGTTGACTGGAGATTTGTTGTTTTTATTTCTCTCAAGGTCCAGGGGAAGAATCTGCATAAGATCAACTTATTAGGAGACTGAGTAGTGTGTACCAAGTGGGAAAGTTGTCTTTGCTTACAAACCTGATTGCAACTTCACTGAAGGTCATCATATCTAAACTCAACTTCATCCAAGCCCCTACATCTTCATATCCACTTAGCCTTCATACTCAAACTGTACACATACCTGGTATCTACACCTTGCTCTGTTTAAATCACACTTACTAGGCATTTCTAACACATATGACAAGAAAATAGAATGGGAGGAAGTAAGAGTCCCTCTCACTAGGGCTCTAAGCTCCAAGCAAGTCCAGTTTCAGCAGCATAGACCTGGCCCTCGTTAGTCCCTGAAACTAGGAATGAGAACAGCTGGATACTTTTGTCTTGCCTAGAGTGTTCACAGGGGTCCTTACTGAGCATCACAATGGACTACTGATCAGATTTTTTTTTTTTTTTTTACTTCCTTTTGCTGTTTTTCCTTATCACTGTCCTATTTAGAGATCTAGGGAGAACCAACAGTAAAAGATCCATGTCAGTGCCAACATGTGTTCGTAGCTGGCCTAGGGACCTGGTTACAAAATGAACA
Source organism: Bos mutus (assembly GCF_027580195.1). Lineage (NCBI taxonomy): Eukaryota > Metazoa > Chordata > Mammalia > Artiodactyla > Bovidae > Bos > Bos mutus. The sequence goes on from NC_091625.1 coordinate 30,669,017, forward strand.
ACAAGAACATTGCAGATGACCTAGTCAAAGGTACTAAAAACCTAATAACCATGTGCTTCTCTTTCTACTATATGATTTTCCCTCCAATAAAGCCTATATGACTACAGAACATGTATACACAGTATATATACTGACTTGTTAGACTTGTATGAGGATTAATTATACCAAACCAAGACAGTTAGTCCCTTTAGTATTATTCAGTAAATCACAATTTAGTTACTAAATGTACAACTGATGAACAAATCTAATATAATTATAAATGCAAATTTTACCTTAATGAAATTACTGTAATATCATCATATCTATATTTTAAAGCAAATGCTAACTTTTAAAGAGATCAAGTTTGGAATTCTGCTCATACATACTTAAAAAAAAAACTTTTTAAAAGAAATGCCAACAATATTATTTTATGAACTACAGAACTCTAGTACCATTACTTCATAGTTATGCTTACTTTTGTAGTGGTATTATCACATTTAATGATCCATGTTGTGATTCCGTCATTATTTTTGGTGAAAAATCAAATTTCCTACAAGGCAAAGAATTTGTCCCTATAAGAATATACCTAAATAATCTTACAGACTAAAATTTCAAAGCTAAACCAATACCAGTATTTCCATAGTAATTTTGTGACTATTCTTATGAACCATCAAAAGGCAGTAAAAGCTAATTCCTCCTTATTGCCAACTGGAATCTCCTATCACTGTTTTGACAATTATTGCCATGGAAGACAGAATCAGGAGCCTACTCACCCCTTTGCTACGGAAAGAGCATCCTCACTTCTGACTCATTTGTGTCTCCTTCCAGAACCTGTGGGAGCAATCTTGCTGTCAGAACAGGCCAGGACTTATCCATCTTCATCCTTATTTGCACTTGCCTCTGTCAGTCTTGGGCTTGCCTGGTGGATCAGATGGCAAAGCGTCTGCCTGCAATCAGGAGACACAGGTTCAATCCCTGGGTTGGGAAGAGCCCTTGGAGAAGGGAAAGCCTAACCACTCCATTATTCTGGCCTAGAGAATTCCATGGACTACAGTCCATGGGGTTGCAAAGAGTCGGACACAACTAAAAATCTTTCACTTTCACTTTCAAGTAATCATGAAGTACTTACATACGATGACATGAAAAATATAAATCTAGTCTACAATGACATTGAGAAGTGACTTTATGGCATTATACTGAGCTCACATGGCAACATTATAACAGTTTCTATGCCAGTCACTGTTCTAAGCATTTTACACATATTACCATATTTAACATTCAGAATGACACTGCATAGAAGACAGGAATATACTCAGATGAGAAAATGAAAGAACAAAGTATCTAACTTGCTTATAGTTAAATAAGTGGTGTGTGTGTGTGTGTGTGTGTGTGTGTATGTGTGTGTGTGTGTTAGTTGCTTAGTCGTGTCCAACCCTTTGCAACCCCATAGACTGTAGCCCACCAGGCCCCAGTGTTCTCCAGGCAAGAACACTGGAGTGGGTTGCCAATTCCTTCTCCAAAAGAAACTACAGAAAGAAAGAAAGTGAAGTTGCTCAGTCGTGTCCAATACTTTGCGACCCCATGAACTGTAGCCTACGAGGCTCCTGCATCCATGGAAATTTCCAGGCAAGAGTACTGGAGTGGGTTGCCATTTCCTTCTCCAAATTAAGTGGTAGAGTCAGGATTTAAAATTAAGCATTCTTGGTCTAGAATATGCACTTTGAGTCACTACTACTCCATTCTAATAGGCATAATAAAATCATTGCAACAAAAACCATAATGAAAACTGTAGTAGCCATTTTGCTGCTCTAAAACTAATTACAGCTCTATATCTTCCACAAAACATGGTAGCATTGCTTTTTCATGCTTTGTACTTGTTTGGTACTTCATGTCCTTCCAGTAAATAAGTTCTGTGTATCATTTTCAGGACTGATATTCAATTGCCTGCAGGAGACCCTCTGACACAGAGAGGGAAACATCCCAGATAGGAGATAGTCCATCTGTCTGTATTTCTTAGTAATTAGTGAGTAACTGTCTTTCTGGATTTGTAAGGAAATATAACTGAACAAAAATCAAAATTGTATTACTTTCAGATCAGATCAGATCAGTCGCTCAGTCATGTCCCACTCTTTGCGATCCCATGAATCACAGCACGCCAGGCCTCCCTGTCCATCACCAACTCCCGGAGTTCACTGAGACCCATGTCCATCAAGTCAGTGATGCCATCCAGCCATCTCATCCTCTGACGTCCCCTTCTCCTCCTGCCCCCAATCCCTCCCAGCATCAGAGTCTTTTCCAATGAGTCAACTCTTCGCATGAGGTGGCCAAAGTACTGGAGTTTCAGCTTTAGCATCATTCCTTCCAAAGAAATCCCAAGGCTGATCTCCTTCAGAATGGACTGGTTGGATCTCCTTGCAGTCCAGGGGACTCTCAAAGGTCTTCTCCAACACCACAGTTTAAAAGCATCAATTCTTCGGCGCTCAGCCTTCTTCACAGTCCAATTCTCACATCCATACATGACCACAGGAAAAACCATAGCCTTGACTAGACAAGCCTTTGTTGGCAAAGTAATGTCTCTGCTTTTGAACATGCTATCTAGGTTGGTCATAACTTTCCTTCCAAGGAGTAAGAGTCTTTTAATTTCATGGCTGCAGTCACCATCTGCAGTGATTTTGGAGCCCAGAAAAATAAAGTCTGACACTGTTTCCACTGTTTCCCCATCTATTTCCCATGAAGTGATGGGACCGGATACCATGATCTTTATTTTCTGAAAGTTGAGCTTTAAGCCAACTTTTTCACTCTCCACTTTCACTTTCATCAAGAGGCTTTTTAGTTCCTCTTCGCTTTCTGCCTTTGGGGATTGCTTGTTTAAAACAGTAAAATCTAAATATACTTCAGTTTTCTGATATGAGTACACCAAAAAATGTGAACAAAACAGGCTAAGCAATAAATTTAATAATTCTAAAATTTTCATCAAAGTTGAAAGATGACAAATACTTTTAATCAAATATAATTTTTTATTTATTATATAATTCACGCATCTCTGTAAATTGCTAGTGATTTCTTGTTTCTATCACATTGTTGAAATAAAATTAAAGTATAGAATGACAAAAGATGAAGAAAATATAATAGGTAAATGGTTTATCATCAAAAGACTAGCTCATTTAAAATGCAATAAAATTTTTGGACTGTAATGATTTTACTTAGTCCATCAGAAAGTATATATTAGCCACCTGATGTATGATCATTACTGCTGATTTAAGAATTAAGGCATATGAAAAAGAATCTTTAGAAAAGTAGCCAGATATCCATAAGATTTGTCAAATCATATTTTATAAATAAAGATTGGATATGATGCCTCTAATATGGGAATACAGTTTCTGGAGCCAAGAAACTTATCACTAATAACTGAATATGTCACTGTCTTTTGAAATCTATTATCTATTGGTTTTAAGTAACTTTTAATACAATATGTGTTGTTTAATTTTAAAATATTAGTTCTATGTAAATCATAGAACAGATAATTTTTCCATAATGAAGTGAAAATGTAGATTTCTCCTCCCAGAAGAACTATAACTGACAAATGTCTATATTTTATCATTAGAAATGAATAATTAGAAATATGTCAGCATTCATCTGGCTACTTAAACACTTATTTCAAAGGGAAATATCTATGCAGAGTTTTAAAAAATATTGTTGAAAAAATAAATTTCCTCATAATATACAACTTATATAAATTCATATATCACACCTTCTGAAGGAATCTGTTCAGCTATTGGTTTTTATGTACAGAGATAATTCAAATTATGTTACAGGTAAAATTCTGGACAGCATATTCATTCAAATAATATAATAACATTCAAGGAAAATGGTTGGTGGTTGGCAAATAAACATGATATTTATCAGGCTTTCCAATCTCACAGAAAAAACAATTCTGTGTTTGTTGTGCAAATAACACCTCTCCCATTTTCCTACAGCCCTGTTGTCATTTAGAAGCAAGAGCTTTATATGTTGTTAGCAAAGCCATTTCCTTAAATTCTTTGGTAACATTTGCTTTTATAGGCAATGAAATATATTCTACTTTTTACTTTTTTAAAGACAAACATCTGGTAACAAGAGTAAAGTTGATGAAGCTAGAATTAGTGGAATTAGATGAGAAGGTCAACTTGAACTAAGTTATAGAAATGTAAGTATTGAGCATCTCTTATTAGTGGAAATGCACATACATTTAGATAATCATACAATGAAAAGGAAATTATTTATAAAAAATTTTTAAATTAAAGTTTGAGAGAGATGAAATATCTTCCCAAGCCCTGTTTTAGGAAGGCTTTAATTTTATTCTCTTTGTTAATAGTAAGTGGAAAACAACATTTCCATTTGTGCCTCTTGTCTTCCTCTGATCTAATTTTTTTTTATTTTTTGGTACAAAGTCACTGTAGGGAAGAAGGGGCAGAAAATTATGTTAAAGGTAAAAGGAGGTACATCAGAATTCTCAGCAGTTTACTGGAGCTTACATAGATTTGATCCGGCAGCATCAAAACAAAAGTGGTGACTGAGGCACATATTTTTAGTGTCACATCGAAAATTTATTAAATTGTACACTTTTAATGAATGTATTTTATTTTGTGCATTATTTCTCAATAAAGCTATTTTAAAAAAAAATGAATGAGTGTTCCTGGAAAGGAGTCAGGGCTAAGTTTTTATAGAGAAGACAGTGAAACAAAGAAGGCCAGTTCTTTAGTTATAGCTTCATCAGTTGCCTCTTTAGGTGTCTCAGAGGCTAAAGCATCTGCCTGCAATGCGGGAGACCTGGGTTCAATCCTTGGGTGGGAAGATCCCTTGCAGAAGGAAATGGCAACCCACTCCAGTATTCTTGCCTGGAGAATTCCACGGACAGAGGAGCCTGGTGGGCTACAGTCCACGGGGTCGCAAAGAGTCGGACATGACTGAGCCACTTCACTTCACTTCACTTTAATCAGTTGCCTTACTTGGGAAAGCCAAGTTGGTTGTTCTTAAGTTTCATTTTCTTACATCTGCTTCATGGACTCTGGCTCCAACTTTTGGTTTGCTTGGAACTACCAAAGCATTAGAGCCTTCTTGGTCTAATGATCCCCTTGTTTAATTATTTTAACATTTGATAGTTGAATTTTGAACAAAGATCACTTAGGAACAAAAACAGGAGGAAAAAAATTCACTATCCATCCTCTTCTTCAATCCTGAAGGAATATTATGTTGGAAATTGCTCTTTGTACAATCTGCGTATTCATCCACTTCATTTGGATCCTCACACAACTATGTTTTAAAAATATTTGGGGAGATTTATATTTCAAATATTAGAAAATAAAATGTACCAATGGAACAGACAAAAGCATGTTACTCCACAACTGTGCAAGCCCATTTGTGGGATAAATGGCAAGTAGAAGTGTTTCATAATTTTGGAGACTTACAACACCCGAACACAACGAATCAGTGAATACAATATAGCCAACAGCACACCTGTGATTCTAGAAGCCTTGTTTTCTTGGGTCATTCTGACACTGTTTCAATCTAATTTTTAAATAATATCCTATATTGATTAAAAGAATTGGCTTTAAACTAACCTAGACATGAATTTAAGAATCAACAAAATCACTTCCTGGATATATAAACTTGGACAAGTTAATTATCATCCTTAAATTTTAACTGTCTCATCTAAAAAAATGGAGATAATGATAATACTCATATTTAGGGTTTTGAAGGTTAAAATATGGTAATTATTAAAGTTTTATACCTCAGAGACTCACACAAAGTAAATATTCAAGTAATTATTAATTTATGCTATCACAATTAATGATAAGATGACTCTTTCATTTACTGCCAAAAGTAAGTCCATAATAGACGACCTGCACTGTGTGTGAGAGGAAATAAAGACATGAATATTGGTCACCAGAAACTGCATAATGCTTTAGATACCTAAGCTCAAGTCAACAACAGCTCCTCAAGAACAATTGTTTGTATTCAGTTTTCTTATTATCTCCAGAGATACACTTTCACTTAGCCAGTGGTCACCAGCCCATCAGACACATGGTAAAGGGAAACCCTATATTTCCTATTTTCCCTCCTTCTATAATGGCAATTTATTTTTAATAAGAAATAAATCATTTTGCAATAGTCACAGTCATATTTATTCTACTAATCTTATACACATGCTAAATTCTTCATAAAGTTCTACCTAGCTACTAGGTAGAATGCTAGGTAGAATGTCTGTGAAATCTAAACTATGGGCCAGTTATTTTGTGTAGCAACATTTAATTGGATGTTTATTTGCACTAGATTTTCTATGTATCTGTGAAACAGCACATTAGAGATAAAAATGTTAACACTTTAGGGAAAAAAGAGATTTTGGCCATTCTGATTATCTGCAAAGTATTTCATCTTTGGATCTTTCTGAAAAAAAAAAAAAAGATGTGTGCAAAATAATTAGCTTTTTAGTTATCAGATATAAAAAATTTAAATTTAGAATTAGAAATGTGCTCACAATGGATATCAATGGGTGAAAATGTAGCTGATCTATGATTTGTGGGTTACATTCAAAAACTTCTTTGCCAAGTAATAGCAATAGTTTACTTCAATTCAAAGTATGTGTCTTTTATATATTAATAGATGTTTTTAAATTCACACAATTTTAGGGCAGGCCTACAAGGAACTTTAGCAATCTAATTTAACCCCTTCATTTTGCCATAAAATAAGTAAACCCAAGAGATTTATGAGAGATGTCCCTGGTCACACAACCAGTTTGAGGCACAGTCTGAACAGTAGGCTAGATCACCTGATTTCCAATTCTGTGATACTCAAAGTGAGAGGATAAAGATGGATGCTCTGAATGTTTCAGAAAGGCCAGTGATTCCAAGATAGTTTCACAGTTCTCAGTCATCAATCTCACTTATTGCCAAACTTTTCAGGGAAACTGGTATTATAGAAGCAGCATTTATACTCAAAAATGCCAAGTGTAACCACAATTGCTTGACATCAGGAATGGAAACAGAGCGTACTCCCTACATTATGCAGTCATTATCTAAGATTATTCAATATGCTTGCAGGATTACCAGAATATTTCATGGGTTACCAGAAAAGCCTGAGATTTAAGTAAATTAAGTTTTCTGTTAATCATATTATTCACCATCTTTTCCTTTTGAGATATTTACCTGAAAGAATCAAAGCTGTCAATATAGGAGAGGCATTACCTAATTAGAATGTGATCACTCAGACAGCCAGACACTATAACAATTTTCTCTGTGTTCACTAGTTCTGAGCTGAAAATGGTCCACTTTTTAAATCTATTATTTAGAAAGTCCAAATTAAAATGTTTGCTTTTTTGATGCAAAACATCTATTATTATTCTTTCTGAAGAGTTATTTTGGGTTCATATATAGCTTTACAAAGAATATATATTAGAAATTCTCATTTTTAATAAAAGTTGATGGTTAAAAAATAATTTTTCATCACCCAAGTACTGTGCTTTTCTAATACTCATTGTGGTGCACAATATCACATTAATTTAAATACATGTATTAAAATACCATTAATTTAAAAACAAGTATTTTTCTGTCCTATAATGTTTGTGGAGGAAGACTCTGATACCTAGAATACTCATCTCTTAAAATTCTTCATATCGGCTAGCCCTTCTTCATTCAATATATACATGAATGCCCACATACTGGAGTAGGTTACCATTTCCTTCTCCAGGGATCTTCCTGACCCAGGGATCAAACTCAGGTTTCCTGCATTGCAGGCAATTCTTTACCAAATGAGTACCTGGGAAGCTCTATACATAAGCTTGCTTTTCTCCACAATTGTTAGCCTACTTCTTTCAAAATTATCTTTAAAAATTATTCCCTGATATCAAAGCAGGAAAGGCAATATATGGAATAAATGAAAACTGATTTACAGTGGAGTGGTCAAACTTGGGGCTTCCCAGGTGGCGCAGTGGTAAAGAATCTGCCTGCCAATATAGGAGATGCAGGAAACATGGGTTCCATCCCTAGGTCAGGAGGGTTCCATCCCTGGGTCAGGAAGATTCCCTGGAGAAGGAAATAGCAACCCACTCCAGTATTCTTGCCTGGGACATCCCATGGACAGAGGAGCCTGGCAGGCTATAGTCCGTGGGATTGCAAAGAGTTGGACACGACTGAGCATGCATGCATGCATGGTCAAACATGATGTTAAAAGATAATAGGGAAATGAGAAGAGAACAGAATGAGCAAAACAGAGAGAGATCGTGGCTCAGAAAGAAATCATGGGTTGTTTGTAGCTCAGAAAAAGTCAAGATCTTAAAACATCCCACTAGCACAATTTGGGCCAGGTGATTGTGAAGTCTTTTCTATGTTTTTATTGATAGGAAACCTTGTTTAAATTTTTTATTTCTGATCTTTATCAATCTCTATTATAAGAAAATACATTATTAGCCTAACTCACATGAATTATAATATTCACTTCTTTTTGAGATTAATAATCACATTGTTAATGTCATAATAGTTGAAAAATCATCCTATGTTTAACTTGCTGAGAGTACAAAAAACTTTATTAATCCTTATTTATCTTAAACTTAGTAAATGCAAGCATCTTTATGGATGATGATTTTTATTTATTATAACTAAGAAAATTTTACCAAAACTCATGAGAGCCAATGATGTTTTTACTTTTTTATTTTTTTTAATATAAATGTTTGTATTTTAATTGGAGGTTAATTACTTTACAATATTGTATTGGTTTTGCCATACATCAACATGAATCCACCACAGGTATACATGTGTTCCCCATCCTAAACCCCCTTCCCTCCTCCCTCCTCATACCATCCCTCTGGGATGTTTTTATTTCAAAGTATCAAACTGCTAAGTCTTCCAATAAACCAAATATTTGTATAAAAGCTTATTTGATGACTGCAAATAATTGGAGACCTTTATCTGGGTTCGTTCATTCATTGCTTTACATAAAAAATGTTTACTGATGGCCTACAATACACAGAACACTGGAAAAATACAGAGGTTGAAAATGTAAGACTTGTTTCTTTGTATACTAGGTTAACAAATTGAGAAAATAATTAAAATATATACACAAAGAAGGATCCAGCACTGATTATAGCAGGAAACAGTAGAAGCTTAGAGTTTCTAAAAGTGAAAGTAAAGCTTCTAGTAATATTACACAAACTGCATCAAGCTAAATATATAGACAGAAATGATTAAAGTTTATATAGAAAATGACAGGGGACATATGTTATAGGAAAAAAATGAGTTCAGTTATATTTCTATGAAACATTAAAGGATTTTCATTGACTATCATCTGTCTAAATGTGATTTTTTGGTGGGGTTCAGTTAGTTCAGTTGTGATGAATTTTTTAATATCAATACTCAGATTTTTCATTAATGCTTGAAATATTTCTTTAACACTTTGAATATTTTATTTCCTTTCCTCAGTTTTCTATATTTGTTCCTCCTGAAATTTTTCTTTTAAATAAAATTAAAGTTTCTCAGCCTGTTCTTCATATTTCAACTTGTAATGCTTGTCCTCTCTTTCTTTCTCTCAGATGTTCTCTGATGCGTGTCTTCATTTCTAAATTCTAGTAATTCATTTTCTCTTCAGGAGTTTTTACTAGTCTATTTTTCCCTACATTGATTTTTTTCAGAATTTGCTCTTTATTTTCAAGCTTTCTAAGAAGAAAAGATTACTGTGCTTTGTTTCTACTGTTTTGATTAGAAACTCTTGTTGGTGTTTAACTAAGTTGTAACTTTGCTCCAGAGTACTACTATTCCTAGTCGATCATTTCAAATGCCATAATAGTCATCTGGTTGGTCAAGTCACTATGAATTATTGTCTTGTCTTCTGATCTGTCACCAAATATCTACTACATTAGTCTCTTTCATATACTGATGAGCTATTTCTTTGCTCTGATTTATTATAAAAAGATGATTATATTAAGTTATTCATTATATCCTGATCATGTTGAAGCTCACTTTTTTTTTGTCTCAGCCATTTTTTAAGAGGCTCACATTTTAATGGGCATTATGTCCATATGTTTTTGTTAAGTTTATATAGAAAATCAAATTGGAAAAGGAAAATAAAATCCAGACCTCCTAACACAGCCCTCTAATTCTCAAAAAATATTTTAAAATTGTATAATAGACACTGAGCTTACAAGTAGAGTTAAAAAGAAAATGACAATCTATAAAACTTGCTCCAGTGCAATCATGTTCGGTGACTCACACTGTTGTGCCTTTTAACCTCTGCTCTTAAAAACAAGCCCTTAGAAGGTCATTGCAACCTTAAATGATGTTGATTTTCTTCAGATTATGCTGTAACTTGACAGGAGTCATAAAAAGGCCACATTGTAAATGATATATCTTGGTTACTAATGTCCTTTTCTGCTGGCACTCAGACAGCTCTTGTCAAAGCTCTTAGACCAGATAATGCTTTCCTCCTCCCTTAAAGGATAATCTGAAAATGTTACCTGGACTGTTATCAATGTCCCAGAATTGCTTTCTATAGACAGGTCATGTCTTGAAAAGAGGAAAAAAAAAACTATAGATAAGCTTCTTTTATGCTCTTTTGTTAATACAATGCATATATACACATGAATAAAAGTTAAGAAATTTTAATCTCATAACACTCTAATGGTAGAAAGTGAAGAGCCTCTTGATGAAAGTGAAAGAAGAGAGTGAAAAAGCTGGCTTAAAATTTAATATTCAAAAAATGAGATTATGGCATCTGGTCCCGTCACTTCATGGCAAATGGATGGGGAAACAATGGAAACAGTGAGAGACTTTATTTTCTTGGGCTCCAAAATCACAGCAGATGGTGACCGCAGCCATGAAATTAAAGAGGCTTGTTCCTTTGAAGAAAAGCTATGACAAACCTGGAAAGCATATTAAAAAGAAGAAACATTACTTTGCCAACAAAGTTCTGTCTAGTCAAAGCTTTGGTTTTTCCAGTAGTCATGTATGGATGTGAGAGTTGGACCATAAAGAAGGCTGAGCAACATAGACTGGATGCTTTTGAATTGTGGTGCTAGAGAAGACTCTTGAGAGACTCCTGGATGCAAGGAGATCAAATCAGTCAATCCCAAAGAAAATCAACCCTGAATACTTGTTGAAAGGGCTTCCCTGGTGTCTCAGCTGGCAAAGAATCCACCTGCAATGTGGGAGACCTAGTTTTGATCCCTGGGTTGGGAAGATCCCTTGAAGGAGGGCATGGAAACCCACGTTAGTATTCTTGCCTAGAGAATCCCCATGGACAGAGGAGCATGGTGGGTTATAGTCCATGGGATTGCAGAGTCACACATGATTGAGCGACTAAGCCCAGCACACAAATTCATTGGAAGGACCAGTGCTGAGACTGAAGTACCAATATATTTGCCACCTGATGTGAAGAGACAACTCATTGGAAAAGACCCTGATGCTGGGAAAGACTGAAGGCACAAGGAGATGGGAGTTTCAGAGAATGAGAAAGCATCACTGACTCAATGGATGTGAATCTGAACAAATTCTGGAAGATAGTGAAGGACAGGGGAGCCTGGCATGCGTCAGTCCATTGGGTCCCAAAGAGTCAGACGTGACTTACCAACTGATAAACAACAATGACATCATTGTTTTGGTTGAGAAGTGTTTCTTTTTGGCTTATTCTCACTTATATATTTTAAAAAGTCAGTTTTAGTTCCAATTCCAAAGAAGGCCTTGCTAAAGATGTTCAAACTACCACAAAATTTCATTCATTTCACATGCTAGCGAGGTAATGCTCAAAACCCTTCAAACTAGGCTTCAACAGTATGTGAACCAAGAAATTCCAGATATACAAGGTGGATTTAGAAAAGGCAGAGGACCCAGAGACCAAATTGCCAACATCCATTGGATTATAGAAAAAACAAGAGGATTCCAGAGAAACATCTACTTCTGCTTCATTGACTACACTAAAGCCTTTGACTGTGTGGATCACAACACTGTTGAAAATTAAGAGATGGGAATACCAGACCACCTTATGAAACCTGTATGCAGGTCAAGAAGCAACAATTAATACAGGAATGGAAAAACAGACTGGTTCAAAGTTGGATAAGGAGTCCATCAAAGCAGTATATTGTCACCCTGCTTATATAACTTATATACAGAGAACATCATTCAAAATGTTGGGCTGGATTACGCACAAGCTGGAATCAAGATTGCCAGGAGAAATATCAACAACCTCAGATATGCAGATGACACCACCCTTATGGTAGAAAGTGAAGAGGAACTAAAGAATCTCTTGATGAAAGTGAAAGAAGAGAGTGATAAGCCTGGCTTAAAATATTCCAAAAATGAAGATCATGACATCCGGTCCCATCACTTCATGGCAAATAGATGGAGAAACAATAGAAACTGTTTATTTTCTTGGGCTCCAAAATCCCTGTGGGTGGTGACTGCAGCTGTGAAATTAAAAGACACTTGTTCCTTGGAAGAAAAGCTATGACCAACCTGGACAGCATATTAATAAGCAGAGACATTACTTTGCTGATAGAAGTCCATCTAGTCAAAACTATGGTTTTTTCAATAGTCATGTATGGATATGAGAGTTGGACCATAAGGAAGGCAGAGCACCAAAGAATTGATGTTTTTGAACTGTGGTGTTGGAGAAGACTCTTGAGAGTCCCTTGGACAACAAGGAGATCAAACCAGTCAATCCTAAAGGAAATCAACCTTGAATGCTCATTAGAAGAACTGATGCTGAAGCTAAAGCCCCAGTACTTTGGCCACCTGATGCAAAGAGCCGACTCATTAGAAAAGACCTGATGCTGGCAATAATTGAAAGTGGGAAGAGAAGGGGATGACAGAGGATGAGATGGTTGGATGGCATCACTGACTCAATGAACATGAGTTTGAGAAAACTCTGGGAGATGGTGAAGGACAGATAAGACTGGTGCACTTCACTTCATGGAGTGGCAAAGAGTCAGACATGACTGAGCAACTGAACAGCAACAAAGCCCCTTGGACTGTACAGTCCATGGAATTCTTCAGGCTAGAACACTGGAGTGGGTAGGTGTTGCTTTCTCCAGGGGATCTTCCCAACCCAGGAATTGAACCCAGGTCTCCCGCATCGTGGGTGGATTCTCTACCAGCTGAGCCACATGGGAAACCCTAAACTAAGGTGGTATACCAGATAATGTGGTTCTGGTTATCTTTCTGAAATAATTTTCAGATAAAGTCCATAAAAGAGGGTGGAGGGAGAAAAGTTATTATTTCTCTCTAATCCATGGATTGCATTAAAAAACTGATGCATATATTAATATGTTGGCTTAATTATCTGTGCTTATTCTTAGTGTATATTGAACTAATCATTCACAGATTGCAATATTTATACCTTTAGACTTTAACAAGCAAAGTAGTTGAAAAGAACAATAATTAATTTTTAAATAAATGATATTTAAAATTTTCTTACTAAAAAAACATCCTTTAAGTTACAGACCACATCTTTGAGAAATTTTTTATATCAGAGGTGAGAGTTTATGTTATTTAACAGTATACATTTTTATAATGTCTTTAGCCTTATGAGGGGCTTCCCAGGTGGCGCTAGTGGTAAAGAACCCACCTGCCAAGGCAGAAGACTTAAGGGACGTGGTTTCTAGCCCCAGGTCAGGGAGATCCCCTGGAGAAGGAAATGGCAACCCACTCCAGTATTCTTGCCTGGAGAATCCCATGGACAGAGGAACCTGGTGGGCTAGAGTCCATAGGGTCACAAAGAGTCAGACATGACTGATGTGACTTGACATTTAGCCTTATGAGTATAAAATCTTTGATGATAGTGATATCCATTCATTTTGTGTACCCACAACAGTTAGGTAGAATTAGTGCTAAATAAATTCTATTTGCTGAATTAAATGAGGGAAGTAAGTTTCCAGTTCACCCCATTATTCAATTATTAAATTAAAGGTGTTTAACACTAATATGATATTTTTTAAATTTTATTTTATTTTTAAACTTTACAATATTGTATTAGTTTTGCCAAATATCGAAATGAATCCGCCACAGGTATACCCGCATTCCCCATCCTGAACCCTCCTCCCTCCTCCCTCCCCTACCCTCCCTCTGGGTCTTCCCAGTGCACCAGCCCCAAGCATCCAGTACCATGCATCGAACACGGACTGGTGACTCGTTTCATACATGATATTATACATGTTTCAGTGCTATTCTCCCAAATCTCCCCACCCTCTCCCTCTTCCACAGAGTCCATAAGACTGATCTATACATCAGTGTCTCTTTTGCTGTCTCGTACAGAGGGTTATTGTTACCATCTTTCTAAATTCCATATATATGCGTTAGTATACTGTATTGGTGTTTTTCTTTCTGGCTTACTTCACTCTGTATAATAGGCTCCAGTTTCATCCACCTCATTAGAACTGATTCAAATGTATTCTTTTTAATGGCTGAGTAATACTCCATTGTGTATATGTACCACAGCTTGCTTATCCATTCATCTGCTGATGGGCATCTAGGTTGCTTCCATGTCCTGGCTATTATAAACAGTGCTGCGATGAACATTGGGGTACACATGTCTCTTTCCCTTCTGGTTTCCTCAGTGTGTATGCCCAGCAGTGGGATTGCTAGATCATAAGGCAGTTCTATTTCCAGTTTTTTAAGGAATCTCCACACTGTTCTCCATAGTGGCTGTACTAGTTTGCATTCCCACCAACAGTGTAAGAGGGTTCCCTTTTCTCCACACCCTTTCCAGCATTTATTGCTTGTAGACTTTTGGATTGCAGCCATTCTATTTTTAAAAGGCAAAAACCCACGTGTATGTATCATTTTAAGGAATTATGAAAATAGTAATAAAATTAATTGCCACTGAACAGATACAAGTTGAGCTTTTCAGGAGAAATAAGTCATAGAAATCTCACAGACATTTTAAAAGCACATACTACAAAACTGCATGTCAGGATTATAAAAAAATGTAATAACAACATTTTATAGACAAATGAGTCTATAGGAAACTTTAGATACCTTCTACCCTGTTTCAAGCATCTGGAAGATCTATCTTTAATTCAAACTGGCACATAAATTAAACATTGCTGAGAGGTCAAATTACACTTTTTGAAGACCAAAGGAGTGATGAATAATAATAATGATTGCACTTTACATTTATATAGCATTATGTCATTTAATCTCCTGTTATACCCATAACTCTAGAGGAGAATGCAAAGATTTTATAATATTAAAATTATGATCCAGCTTTTTCTTCCATACATCTACATTATGCAGCTTATATACTTTCCATACTGAGTATATTTTTTCCCAGAAATGCCAGGAATTCCCAATACTCAGATTAGTACATGACTCAAAAACCAGATGTACAGTTGTAGATATTATCATCTCTGTAACTAAATATCACTTCTCAATATAACCAGTGACCTTCAGATTGAAGTAGTTAGACACATTTGTGTTGATTTTTACAATGATGGAAAACCAAAGCAAAGTGCATTCAAAAATTTACATCAAATGTTACTTCCTAATGTAGCCTCAAAGTATATATGTTAATATAAAGATAATATTTTTGAGGTCTGTCTCTGAAACTAGAAATATAACAGCAACTATGTCAATGCCTCTTTGCTTCTTCCACTGTCAATATTCAAGCAACATCTTTATAATTACTGCTCTGGATGCTGTAGTAAAAATTCCAGAAAAGAAAAGGATGAGAGTTGTAAAAAGTGAAATACATATAGTACTCTCAAATTGTAAAAATTGTATGATTCCAGTTATTTTACTTTGCTAATAGGTAGAAAACCATTCTATATTCTTCACCATAGATAATGTTCCATGATCATGAAAAAAAAAATCTACTATTTTGTTCTCACTAGACTTTTTTGAATATGTAAAGCAATGAATCTGTTTATTACACAAATTCTAAGCAACCATGAATTTATTTTAAATAGTATTATTACTAATAACTACATTAAAGTCTTTTCTGTCTGTTTTAATACACAATGCATCAAGATAGTACATTTAGGCTTTAATATATATATCTTTATAAAATATTTTCTTCATCAATTTCCAGGATATTCAATAAATCTGGAACAATGCTGTTTAAGAAAATTTTGGTGAAAACAGAAAAAGTCTGAGAAAATAAATGCAGCACCATTTATGACATAAGATCCATGGCTATTACGAGTGTTGGTGAATTGGATGACATGCTTTTGGGAAATAAGTGACTAGGAAAATGTGTCAGTTTGTATAGTTTCCATTTTTCTCAGACAAATCAAACCATGCCTACTCATTCCTGAAGGTAAGGAGAGTGGCAGAGAGGATCATTTTCTAAGTCATTGAGGACAATTGTGGCTGAAGATAACGGTAGCTGCCTAGCTGCCATATATCCTCCAAAACAGTATAGAAGTACCAGCACCATTAAAACACTACAACTCACCACTACAACCTTAGCGTGACTAGAAGTCAACACACACTTTAAACTACAAATCAAGTATAAGTATTAAACAAAGAAACATCAAAACCTGGTAAGGTCCCTATAACTTTAGTACTGACAGAGACTTCCCTTCCCACTAGAGACGCAAGGGAGGCTGGGAATCACTGGTAGAAGGATCTTCCCTGTATAGTCAGGGAAGCCTTTTTGTCTACACAGACCTGAGGCTCTCCTCCCCTAAAGGAAGACACCAAGGCAGGCTGGTGGTACAGATACAAGCAGCCTCTTCATTACTCTGGATTCAAGTCTCCATCCCCTCTCCTGTACCCCAGAAAATGTCAGTAGAGACCATTGGGAGCCACAATAGCACTGTATCAATAAATCAGCAGGCCAAAACAATACTTCAAATGTCTGAAAACAAAACTGGAATTGGAATCGCAATCCATAAAAGATGTCTAGGACCACATGCTAAACCTAACTAGCATAATTTTTCACTGGAATAAAAGACGTAATGTCAACCCAGAACCTTCTAACATAAAAGACAAAATATTAAAAATTAAAAATCACTTGCCATACCAAAATCAAAACAATTACAACTTTAATGAGGAAAGACAATCAACTGACACCAACACCAAGATGAATCAGATGTTAATTGCCACTATGGAGAACAGTGTGGAGATTCCTTAAAAAACTGGAAATAGAACTGCCTTATGATCTAGCAATCCCACTGCTGGGCATACACACCGAGGAAACCAGAATTTAAAGAGACACGTGAACCCCGATGTTCATCACAGCACTGTTTATAATAGCAAGGACATGGAAGCAACCTAGATGTCCATCAGCAGATGAATGGATAAGAAAGCTGTGGTACATATACACAATGGAGTATTACTCAGCCATTAAAAAGAATACATTTGAATCAGTTCTAATGAGGTGGATGAAACTGGAGCCTATTATACAGAGTGAAGTAAGCCAGAAAGAAAAACACCAATACAGTATACTAACGCATATATATGGAATTTAGAAAGATGGTAATGATAACCCTGTAAGCGAGACAGCAAAAGAGACACAGATGTATAGAACAGTCTCTTAGACTCTGTGGGAGAGGTAGAGGGTGGGATGATTAGGGAGAATGGTGTTGAAACATGTATAATATCATATACGAAATGAATCACCAGTCCAGGTTCGATGCATGGTACTGGATGCTTGGGGCTGGTGCACTGGGATGACCCAGGGGGTGGTATGGGGAGGGAGGTAGGAGGGGGTTCAGGATGGGGAACACATGTATACCCGTGGTGGATTCATGTGGATGTATGGCAAAACCAATACAATATTGTAAAGTAATTAACCTCCAATTAAAATAAATAAATTTATATTAATAAATAAAAGAATTATATGACAAAGATTTTAATGCAGCTGCCATAAAACATTTTAACAGTTGATTACAAATTCTCTTAAATAAATGAAAAACTTAAAAACACCTTAGCAAAGAAGTGGAAATTATCCTTTAAAAGGGACAAAATGAAAATTATAGAGCAGCAAAATATAACAAGTGAAATTTTAAAAGCCTGTTGAATGGACTTAGTAGAGTGAAGATGACAGGGCAGAAGCAGTGGACTTGAGAACAGATCCAGTTTGGCAGTTTCTTACAAAGTTAAGTACACATTTACCATAAGACTGAGCAAGCCCACTCCCTGGTATTTACCCTACAAAATGGAAGTTTATGTGTAACAGTAAAGCACGCCCATGAAGGTTCACAGCAGCTTTCTTTGTGATGGCTAAAAGACAGAAAAAATTGAAATGTCCTTCAACAAGTTAATGGATAAAGAGATTATGGCACAGCCATACAATGAATGCTATACTATGCTATGCTATGCTATGCTATGCTAAATCGCTTCAGTCGTGTCCGACTCTGTGCGACCCCATAGATGGCAGCCCACCAGGCTCCTCCTTCCATGGGATTTTCCAGGCAAGAGTACTGGAGTGGGGTGCCATTGCCTTCTCCACATACAATGAATACTACTCAGAAATAAAGAGGGAAACTATCAATAAAAGCACACGTCTTAGATGAATTTCAGAGACATTATGCTGAATGATTTTATGTCTCAAGATTACCTACTGCTTGATTTCATTTATTCAACAGTCTTAAAAAGACAAGCCATAGTCCTGGAAAACAGACCAGTGGTTAGCAGTAGCACGGGTGGGGATGATGGTATCACCAAGAAGTGAGAGCATTAGGAGTTCTTTGAGTTATGGAGCAGCTTTGGGTCTTCATGGTGGTGGCGACTACACAAATGTATACATATAGTTAAATGCCTAGAACTGTGCACCAGGAGAAAAACATCGCTTTCATTGCATGATAGTTACAAAATATAAAAAAAAAAAAAAAAAAAAGCAAAAACAAAGAAATTATTATCACAAAAGTCAGGATGGTAATTATTTCTGGGAGAGTATGGAAATATGAAAGCATGGAGCCCAGAGGAGTTCCTAAGACCCTAAGAAAACTCTGCTTCTTAACCTGGGTATTTGGCATACTGAAAATTTTTGATTTATAGTCATCCTTTGATATCCATGGAGGACTGGTTCTGGGAACCCTCCCATGCTCCAATACCAAAATCTGAGGGTGCTCAAGTCCCTGACATAAAATGGCAGGTGTGGGACAGCCAACCCTCTACCTCCTTGGGAAAGGAGTACAGATTGTATACAGCAACAATTTGGAATGATATTTGAAGACAAATAGTAAGATTGATGATGCATACACCTTATGCCTCAATCATTTCATATATTCTTTAAATGAAGTTTCATACATTTCTCCAAGGAGCTATATATTGCAGTGTTTTTTTGGAGAAGATAATATGTAAACATGGCCTGTTTACAGAAAAAATTGGTTCATTAAAGGGTGGTTTACTTATATGATAAATAGTAATATACATTTCACTGAAAATAAAAAAGCATGTCATATGTATCAGCATGAATACATCTCAAAAACCTAATACAAGCAATAACAGTAGGTTGTGAGAATAAGTGTACCCTTTATTATTATTACTCAGAAATCAATCTAGTTTATAAGACATGCACAAAGTAATAAATATCAATTATATGATTGTGCTTATCTCTTGCAGAAGGAAAAATATAAAATTAAAAAAGGAATAGAGGAAATTGTAACTTTCTGTAATGTTTTGTTTTAAAGAACAAAATAGCTAAATCAAACATGGCAACATTTATAAAAGCCAGCTGGTGTGTGAAAAGGTATTGATTAATATTGCTAGTATTACTATGTCTGAAAAATCTCATTACTTAATGGTGTGTTGATTATATTTGTCATCTGATTTCTCTTAAGCATTCACTGCCTCAGTCATTTATATTACTTTCCTGGCCTCTGTGTGCATTTGGATTTGTAATCTCTGTACTTCATTACAAGACTAACACCATTTCTGAGGTCTCTGACAACTTTTATAAATGCCTGGTGCTTGGCCCTTGACTCCTTTTGCTTCTGTGTTTTGCACACTGTGTTTACCATGGCCATGAGCACCAACACTGCTGCTGCTGCTGCTAAGCCGCTTCAGTCGTGTCCGACTCTGTGTGACCCCATAGACGACAGCCCACCAGGCTTCCACATCCCTGGGATTCTCCAGGCAAGAACACTGGAGTGGGCTGCCATTTCCTTCTCCAATGCATGAAAGTGGAAAGTGAAAGCGAAGTCGCTCAGTTGTGTCCGACTCTTAGCAACCCCATGGACTGCAGCCTACCAGGCTCCTCTGTCCATGGGATTTTCCAGGCAACAGTACTGGAGTGCGGTGCCATTGCCTTCTCCAATCACCAACACTGCTTCTCTTCTATCACCCCTATGACCTGCTGTTCTAGGTCATCCAGACTCTGGACAGGACAATTCCTTTCTTTGGGGCTGCTTTACCAATATGCTGCTTCTCTGCAAGTCTCTGAGAAGGAGACCGGGAATGCCATTACTAGGGCAGGTTGAGGAGGTAAATAGTCTAATCTCTTGTTGCTCTAAATGTTTTCCTACAGATTAGAAACTTCCATCTCTAAACAGAGGAAGTTACAGTTGTGTAATTGAGGCTGTTTCTGTTGAACTTGGAAGCCCTACAGGTCCCTATCCATCAAACTATTTTTTTTCCTCAGCTGTCTCTGGGAAATCTTACCATGATAGGCAAGGCTTGATTTTTCTAAAATTATTTCCAAAAACAAAAGAGCATATTTCTGCTCTGTGGAAAGGAGGTTGGATCTTTACCAAACAAACTGAGAGGATTCTCTCGACGTATCCATGTCTGCAGCATCTCTTTTTAACATTTGTGCAAAAAAAAAAAAATGTATAAAGTCTCCACCTCTGAAGGGCTTGAGGTAAAGTAATTGGTTGTTTAAACAAAATTCATCTTAGTTCTTGGCTTATGAATCTGAAATGATCATTTTCAAAAGTACCCTTTGTGTTTTACAAAGTCGGTAGATCTAAAGAGTTCATCAATATGAAGTTCACTTAAGTTCACTCTTATTAAAACAACTAAGTAATAGGTACTAAGATTTAGTTAATAGGGTATCAATGTATGTTGGTAAAATGGAAATCTATTCACTTATGCCAGAAACACTTATGAAAATGTGTTTGAAAGATATTTTAGAATTTGGATGAAGTTAATTAGCATCTAAGCACCACTTAAGGAAATACTTCCTAACAAGAGGCTACTTCTGTGTGACAGCTAGAAGAGATTCATGATATGAAAAGACTGTGCCTGACTTTTACCTCATCAAGTCTAAAAAGAAAAGCTTCTCTCTCTTTCCAAAAAGGGAGATGGTTTACCACATAGAAACACTTTCTTTTAAAAAGTCCTCTGAAAAAGACTCTTTTGTTTCTAAAGTATTTTTAAATAGAGCATGCAAATACTAAAAATTTATCTAATAAAAGATTAACTGTGTGTTCTGTAAATTACAAAATTCTGGAGGAAAAGAGGGTTTTGCTTCTTTCTTGTCATATGCTTATGCCTTTATGTGTTCATTGCATGGTTCTTCTACATTGTATAGATGTATGTGTGCACAGATTTGTATTATCACATTACTGCTGTTGGCTAAAGGAAGTATGATTTGTGCTAGGTACACAAATAACTTTTAATAAGACAAGGAAAAATTCTGCTTTCTCAATGAGGATGGTTAAAAATAATACTTTACATATGCCTGGGGGATTTGTGGTATAGAAAAAAGCCTTTTCCATATGCATTAGCTCAAATATTATTATTATTCTGATGAAGCAATGTCTAGTATTGCAAACTGATCTGAAGACAGGGAGACTTGTCTTCCAATCTCTTCTATTATGCTAGATCTAGGGTCTTAAAGGACTCATAAAACTTCTGCTTTTTGTTTGTTTGTGGTTTGTTTTTTAATCATTTCTTGAGGACAAGGAAACTTGTCCTCAAGACGGGCTATAATTAAAGGCAATGCTCCTAAAGTTTCTTGCATAATTGCTAGAATAGTACCTTCAGTTCAATTCAGTTCAGTTCAGTCACTCAGTCGTGTCCAACTCTTTGCAACCCCATGAATCACAGCATGCCAGGCCTCCCTGTCCATCACCAACTCCTGGAGTTCACTCAGACTCATGTCCATCAAGTCAGTGATGCCATCCAGCCATCTCATCCTCTGTCGTCCCCTTCTCCTCCTGCCCCCAATCCCTCCCAGCATCACAGTCTTTTCCAATGAGTCAACTCTTCGCATGAGGTGGCCAAAGTACTGGAGTTTCAGCTTTAGCATTATTCCTTCCAAAGAAATCCCAAGGCTGATATCCTTCAGAATGGACTGGTTGGATCTCTTTGCAGTCCAAGGGACTCTCAAGAGTCTTCTCCAACATCACAGTTCAAAAGCATCAATTCTTCGGTGCTCAGCATTCTTCACAGTCCAACTCTCACATCCATACATGACCACAGGAAAAACCATAGCCTTGACTAGACGGACCTTTGTTGGCAATGTCTCTGCTTTTGAATATGCTATCTAGGTTGGACATAACTTTCCTTCCAAGGAGTAAGCGTCTTTTAATTTCATGGCCGCAGTCACCATCTGCAGTGATTTTGGAGCCCCCAAAATAAATTCTGATACTGTTTCCACTGTTTCCCCATGTATTTCCAATGAAGTGATGGGACCAGATGCCATAATCTTCGTTTTCTGAATGTTGAGTTTTAAGCCAACTTTTTCACTTTCCACTTTCACTTTGTATTCTAGCATATAGTAATAATTAATGTTGACAGTAAATTGCTGTATAATTTATAGACAAAAGTTTACCTTTTTAAAGTGTAATATCAGTGATGCTGATCTGTGCATTCAGCATCATAATCTAATCTTAGAATTATCTCCATCACTCCAAAAAGAAACTTGTACCCCTTAGCACTAACTCTCATTTCCCCCACCCACTCAAGCCATTGGGAAAGCTTAATCTACTTTCTATTTGTATAGATCTGCTTAATCTGTATTGCCAAATACTATTTAATTGAATGAATATACTACAATGTATAATCAGTTTATTAGCTGAAGGACATTTGAGTTGCTTCTACTTTTGGCTATTATGAATAATGCTGACATGAGCATTCATATAGAAACATTTATGTGTGTATTTGTACATATGTTTTATTTTCTTTGGTGCTCTTTATTTCTTTAATAGTAGAACTAATGAGTAAACTGACAACTCTGTATTAACGTTTTATGGAACTGTCAAATTATTTTCCAAAGTATTTACACCATCAAACATTCTGAGTGCCAGTATATGAGAATTCCAATTTCTACATACTAAGTCACTTCAGTCGTGTCTGACCCTTTGCAACCCTATGGACTGCACCATGCCAGGCTCCTCTGTCCACAGGATTCTCCAGGCAAGAATATTGGATTGGGTTGCTATTTCCTTCTCCGGGGGATCTTCCCAACCCAGGAATTGAATCTATGTCTCTTAACGTCTCCTGCATTGGTAGGCGAGTTCTTTACCACTATTACCACCTAGGAAGTACATCCTTACCAATTCCTTATATTCTACCTTTTATATTATAGTCATTCTAATTTTTTGTATTATGTTAATTCTGTTTTTTATTATTATGTTCATCCTGGCTTTTTTATTATTAAAATTATTCTAGTGAGTGTGAAGTGATTTTGAGTTTTATTTATCTAATTATGGCAGGCATCCTTTCAGACGCTTTTCCAGTTTGAATTTCTTTTTTGAGAATTGTCTATGCAAACTCTTTGACCATGGTTTCATTGGATTGTTTGTCTTTCTATTATTGAGTTCTAAAGATTCTTTATATATTATTGATACAAGTCCTTTGTATCATATATGATAATGACCCAGTGGCAGTAGGTCCCAGCATGCAACAACAACAACAACAAAATGCATTGACTGAAGTCATTTTTAGGAGCACAATTTGAAGTGACAAATCCAAAACCTATGCTTGCAACAGTTGAAATAAATCTATGTTTCAGAGAAGTAAAGGGGACATGAATACACAAAGAATCACACTGACAAAGCTAAATGAAATAAGAAAACTGGCTTAGCAATAAATAAGAGAACCTGAGTTTTAAAACCAGCTAGTTGGGAACAGTCTTCAACATATTACCTATACAAGAAATGTGCAAATACTTGGTCCAAGGAAACCAATACATGCAATGTTAAATAAAATTCAATTAGCAGAGCAATTTTATAAAGAAACGTAGAATTACATAATAAACTTAATATATTTTATTTATTAAAATTTTCACAAGCACACTATAGTTATGCAACAGATAAAATTTTTGATAGAAGAGTAAGAGCTGAAAACAATGCAACAAACAAAGGGTTAATTTCCAAAATATATAAACAGCTCATATAACTCAATATCAAAAAAAAAAAAAACAAAAAACAACCCAATAAAAATTGGGCAGAAGACCTAAATATACGTTTCTCCAAAGAACACATATAGATGACCAATGGACACATAAAAAGATACTTAACATCCATAATTGCTAGAGAAATGTAAATCAAAACCATAATGAGGTATTATCTCACTCTACTCAGAATGGCTATCACCAAAAAGTCTACAGACAAATTCTGGAGTGGGTGTGAAGAAAAGGGAGCCCTTGTAGACTGTTGGCAGGAATGTAAATTGGTACAGGCACTATGGAGAATAGTATGGAGTTTCTTTAAAATAACTAAAAATAAAGCTACCATATGATCCAGTAACCCCAGAGAAGGAAATGGCAACCCACTCCAGTATTCTTGCCTGGGAAATCCCATGGACAGAAAAATCTGGAGGGCTACAGTTCATGGGGTTGCAAACGAATCAGACACAACTGAGCATGCTTACGCCACACAATAATGCAGCAATCCCATTCCTTGGCATATGTCCAAAAAAGATGAAAACTCTAATTCAAAAAGATAAATGCACCTCAATGTTTATAAATTTAGTTCAGTGGCTCAATCGTGTTTGACTCTTTGTGACCCCACAGACTGCAATACGCCAGGCTTCCCTGTCCATCAGCAACTCCTGGAACTTACATAAACTCATGTCCATTGAGTCGGTGATGCCATCCAACCATTTCATCCTCTGATGTCCCTTCTCCTACTGCCTTCAATCTTTCCCAGCATCAGAATCTTTTCTAATGAGTCAGTTCTTTGCATCAAGTGTCAATTTATGGCATTTCAGCTTCAGCATCAGGTCTTCCAATGAATATTCAACTGACTTCCTTTAGTATGGACTGGTTGGATCTACTTGTAGTCAAAGGGACTCTCAAGAGTCTTCTCCAACACCACAGTTTAATAGCATCAATTCTTCGGTGCTCAGCTTTTTTTATAGTTCAACTCTCACATCCATACATGATTACTGGAAAAAGCATAGCCTTGACTAGACGGACCTTTGTTAGCAAAGTAAAGTCTCTGCTTTTTAATATGCTGTCTAGGTTGGTCATAACTTTTCTTCCAAGAAGCAAGCATCTTTTAATTTCATGACTGCGGTCACCATTTGCCATGATTTTGGAGCCCCTCAAAAATAAATTCTGTCACTGTTTCCCCATCTATTTGCCTTGAAGTGATAGGACCAGATGCCATGATTTTAGTTTTCTTAATGTTGAGTTTTAAGCCAACTTTTTCACTCTCCTCTTTCACTTTCATCAAGAGGCTCTTTAGTTCTTCTTTATTTTCTGTCATAAGGGTGGTGTCATCTGCGTATCTGAGGTTATTGATATTTCTCCCAGCAATCTTGATTCCAGTTTGTGCTTCTTCCAGCCCAGCATTTCTCATGATGAACTCTGCATATGAGTTAAATAAGCAGGGTGACAATATATAGCTTTGATGTTCTCCTTTCCCTATTTGGAATCAGTCTGTTGTTCCATGTCCAGCTCTAATTGTTGCTTCCTGACCTGTATACAGATTTCTAAACAGGCAGGTCAGATGGTCTGGTATTTCCATGTCCTTGAGAATTTTCCAGAGTTTGTTGTGGTCCACACAGTCAAAGGGTTTGGTATAGTCAATAAAACGAAATTTTTCTAGAACTCTCTTGCTTTTTCGATGATCCAACAGATGTTTGCAATTTGATCTCTGGTTCCTCTGAGTTTTCTAAATCCAGGTTGAACATCTGGAAGTTCATGATGCACGTACTGTTGAGGCCTGGCTTGGAGAATTTTGAGTATTACTTTGCTAGCGTGTGAGATGAGTCCAATTGTGTGGTAGTTTGAGCGTTCCTTGGCATTGCCTTTCTTTGGGATTGGAATGAAAACTGAATTCCAGTCCTGTAACTACTGCTGAGTTTTCCAAACTTGCTGATATATTGAGTGCAGCACTTTCCCAGCACAGCATCATCTTTCAGGATTTGAAATAGCTCAACTGGAATTCCATCACCTCCACTAGCTTTGTTCGTAGTGATGATTCCTAAGGCCCACTTGAATTCGCATTCCAGTATGTCTGCCTCTAGGTGAGTGATCACACCATCATGATTATCTGGGTCATGAAGATCTTCTTTGTATAGTTCTTCTGTGTATTCTTGCCACCTCTTTTTAATATCTTCTTCTTTTGTTAGGTCCATACCATTTCTGTCCTTTATTGTGCCCATCCTTGCATGAAATGCTCCCTTGGTATCTCTAATTTTCTTGACAAGATCTCTAGTCTTTACTATTCTACTGTTTTCCTGTATTTCTTTGCATTGATCACTAAGGAAGGCTTTCTTATCTCTTCTTGCTAGTCTTTGGAACTCTGCATTCAAATGGGTATATCTTTCCTTTTCTCCTTTGCCTTTTGCTTCTCTTCTTTTCATAGCTGTTTGTAAGGACTCCTCAGACAACCATTTTGCCTTTTTCCATTTCTTTTTCTTGGGGGTGGTCTTGATCACTGCCTCCTGTACAATGTCACGAACCTCTGTCCATAGTTCTTTAGGCACTCTATAAGATCTAGTCACTTGCATCTATTTCTCACTTGCACTGTATAATCATAAGGGACTTGATTTAGGTCATACCTGAATGGTCTAGTGGTTTTGCCTACTTTCTTCAATTTCAGGCTGAATTTGGCAATAAGGGGTTCATGATCCGAGCCATAGTCAGCTCCCTGTCTTGATTTTGCTGACTGTATAGAGCTTCTCCATCTCTGGCTGCAAAGAATATAATCAGTCTGATTTCAGTATTGACCATCTGGTGATGTCCATGTGTAGAGTCTTCTCTTGTGTTGTTGGAAGAGGGTGTTTGTTATGACCAGTGCATTCTCTTGGCAAAACTCTATTAGCCTGTGCCCTGCTTCATTCTGTACTCCAAGGCCAAATTTGCCTTTTACTCCAGGTATTTCTTGACCTCCTACTTTTGCATTCCAGTCTCCTATAATGAAAAGGATATCTTTTTTGGGTGTTAGTTCTATAAGGTCTTGTAGGTCCTCATAGAGTCGTGCAACTTCAGCTTCTTCAGCATTGGATTACTGTGGTATTTAATGTGATATTGATATTACATTGAATGCAACATTAAATGTTAAATAGCAGTACTATTTATAATAGCCAAAACATGGGAACAATCCAAGTTCCCCTCAAAAATAGATGATTTACCTTAGAAGACATGGTGTATATATGCATTGGAATATTACTCAGCCATAAAAAAGAATGACATATTGCCATTTATAGCAACACAAATGGACTTAGAGAATATCATACTAAGTGAAATAAGTCAGATAAAGACAAATATTATATGACATCACTTTTATGTGAAATTTTAAAATAATACAAATGAATTAGTTTACAAAAAGAGAAAAAAGCTCACATAGAAAACAAACTTACAGTATTCAAAAGATAAAGGGAGTAAAGGCAAGGATAAATTAGGAATATGAGATTAACAGATACATACATAACAGACTTAGAGAATATCATACTAAGTGAAATAAGTCAGATAAAGACAAATATTATATGACATCACTTTTATGTGAAATTTTAAAATAATACAAATGAATTACTTTACAAAAAGAGAAAAAAGCTCACATAGAAAACAAACTTACAGTATTCAAAAGATAAAGGGAGTAAAGGCAAGGATAAATTAGGAATATGAGATTAACAGATACATACATAACAGACTTAGAGAATATCATACTAAGTGAAATAAGTCAGATAAAGACAAATATTATATGACATCACTTTTATGTGAAATTTTAAAATAATACAAATGAATTACTTTACAAAAAGAGAAAAAGCTCACATAGAAAACAAACTTACAGTATTCAAAAAGATAAAGGGAGTAAAGGCAAGGATAAATTAGGAATATGAGATTAACAGATACATATATATATATATATATAATAGATAAGCAATAAGGACTTACCTAGACTGGTTCCAAATAGGAAAAGGAGTTCGTCAAGGCTGTATATTGTCACCCTGTTTATTTAACTTATATGCAGAGTACATCATGAGAAACGCTGGACTGGAAGAAACACAAGCTGGAATCAAGATTGCCAGGAGAAATATCAATAACCTCAGATATGCAGATGACACCACCCTTATGGCAGAAAGTGAAGAGGAACTCAAAAGCCTCTTGATGAAAGTGAAAGTGGAGAGTGAAAAAGTTGGCTTCAAGCTCAACATTCAGAAAATGAAGATCATGGCATCCGGTCCCACCACTTCATGGGAAATAGATGGGGAAACAGTGGAAACAGTGTCAGACTTTATTTTTCTGGGCTCCAAAATCACTACAGATGGTGACTGCAGCCATGAAATTAAAAGACGCTTACTCCTTGGAAGGAAAGTTATGTCCAACCTAGATAGCATATTCAAAAGCAGAAACATTACTTTGCCAACAAAGGTTCGTCTAGTCAAGGCTATGGTTTTTTCTGTGGTCGTGTATGGATGTGAGAGTTGGACTGTGAAGAAGGCTGAGCACCGAAGAATTGATGCTTTTGAACTGTGGTGTTGGAGAAGGCTCTTGAGAGTCCCTTGGACTGCAAGGAGATCCAACCAGTCCATTCTGAAGGAGATTAGCCCTGGGATTTCTGTGGAAGGACTGATGCTAAAGCTGAAACTCCAGTACTTTGGCCACCTCATGCGAAGAGTTGACTCATTGGAAAAGACTCTGATGCTGGGAGGGATTGGGGACAGGAGGAGAAGGGGACGACAGAGGATGAGACGGCTGGATGGCATCACTGACTCGATGGACATGGGTCTGAGTGAACTCTGGGAGTTGGTGATGGACAAGGAGGCCTGGCGTGCTGCGATTCATGGGGTTGCAAAGAGTCAGACACGACTGAGCGACTGATCTGATCTGATATAGCACAGTGAATTATATTCAATAACTTGTAATAACCTACAATGGAAAATAATCTAAAAAATATATTTATAATATAAAATATATTATAATAAAATATAATCTAAAAACCCACATGCCCTTCAGCAGTAGAAGAGATAAGTAAATTATGGCATAAATACATATACTATACAGCAATGAAAATAATATTCTGGAAGAAACACTAAAATGTATGAACCTGATAAATAGAAAGTTGAATTAAATAAAACTGATTTAAAAAATATATAAGAAATAATTCTATTTATTTGAATTTCAAAAACAGACAAGGTTAATCTACATTAATTAAAGACCCATGGAATATATATCCAGCCCACCTGTTCATGAAATACGATGATACACATAGACTGAAGTAGTGGCAGCTCTGTTACCATCAGCACTTTTTGAGAAGATTAAAACAGATGTTTAGACCTGGTGAATTTTATCCTTGTTCCACTACAGAACTGGAACTAAAACCAATCTTATAACTAATAAGACTCACCTAAAAATGATGCAAAAAAGCACAGAAAATTCAGAGAATACATATTTTTATTATCTTTTTTAATGTAAACATGACAAAAGCTGAAAGGGAACTTAGAGTAATTTGCTGTTTGATTCATTTGTAGCAACAAGGAGTCAAACACTTGAAGCTGATACTGACACATTGCCTGGAATAAATGATGCTGAATAGCCAAAACAACCTTGAGAAAAAAGAACAAAGCTGGTGATACCATGCTCCCTGATCTCAAACTATAACACAAGGCTTCAGTAATCAAAACAGTATGGTATGTTCAGGAAACAGATGCAGATTAATGGAACAGAAATGAGTGCCCAGAAATAAACCCATGCATACATGGAAAATTCATTTTCAATAAAGGAGCAAATAATATACAATGGAGGAAGAATAGTTTCTTTAATAAATAGTGCTGGGAAAACTTGGTAGCCAAACACACACAAAAGAATGAAACTAGACCACTGTTTTCCACCATAAACAAAAATTAACTTATTAAAGACTTGAATATAAGACCTGAAATCATAAATTTGCTGGAAGAAAACACAGGCAGTAATCTCCCTGATGTCAGTCTTTTAGCAATGTTTTTGCCAATTTGATTCCAAAGGCAAGGGAAACAAAAACAAAAATGAAGAAATGGGATTACACAAAACTTAAAATCTTCTGCACAGAGAAGGAGATCATCATCAAGATAGAGATTTCTAAGGATCAATATGTGTGAAAGAAATGGGGAGGAACAGTACTGAGTAAAAGATCTGAAAATCCTCAGCCTACTTGGTAAATAAACCCGGAGTGGCTATAGCCCATTAGAATTGTTCTGCATCTCAATAGCATGGTCTGCACGTTACACCTCACTTTGCTTTGTAACAGGATCAGTCTGTCTTGGAAAGGTTGACTTCAGGTGATGCAGTTCTCCACAGCTAAGACAAATACTGAAGAGCTTCTGACTGCCAATTGCATTTTCTACAAGTGGGCAGCAAGAATGTCTATATATCATGTACCCAAATCCACATAGATCTCCACTAGTTAAGCCAACATATGTGGCACAGCAGCTGTGACTGAAAATACTGCTTGTTTGAGGGTTCAGTAGTCTACTGACAACCATGTTTCAGGAACTATTTGGTTTCTACAGGGACCAGACTGGTAAATTAAACAGAACTATAATGAGAATCACCAACCTGGCATGCTTTATATTTTTAATAATTTCACTAATTTTTGTCATCACCACCAGCACCCCCTTAACCTCTCCCCAGCATGCACACAGGATGCAGTATTATTTAATTCACTAATATTGTTGTTAGCAAACGGTGGGATAGTTTCAGAGACTTGCACTCAGTCTTCCTCTTTCCTCACAGATCAAGGATCCTATGAGGAGGCTGCATCAAGTGTTAAGCACCTAAATCCAAATTATGAATATAGACCAGGAAAATGATCACCTGATTGGTCTACAGACCCAGTAGATCATTGTATAGTCAGCTTTGGCCAGGACTCCATTCACCACTTGGCCTGATATGTTTACATTCCAACAGAAGTACCCTGGTCTCTAGGTAACAACATCCACTCGGAATTTTTTTTCAAAAGTCCTCAAAAAGTCTAGGTGTTCCCCTGTGCTCAGTACACTGTAGCCTCATTAAATGGTCATAGAACTCTTTGGGGAAGAAGTGGGATAATCATTACCATATATAATCAGAGTTTTCCATAGTAGCTCTTCTATTAAGTAGATTGCAGGTCTAAACTTTTGCTCACATTTAGAAATGGACAAGAGATCCATGAACGTTTTTTGAGACATTTGCCTTCAGATTCCTTGTTTTGCATTCTGAATTTATTCCTCTTGCAGAAAGTAACATTCTGCTTTGGTCTATCCATGTGTCTTTTTCTCATGGGATTACTATGTTCTATGATCCTTCTGCATAACCCTCTGCAGTTCAGATCCCCTTTACTGAAACTGTGACCTCTCTAGTTATACTAATTGTCACACCTAGCTTCTGGCAGCTAGATTCTGCCACTTGTCCTCTATTGTTTTAGTGCCTTATCAGCCCTATGCAGTTAACTAACTTATGTAGCAGCCTCTTCTACCATTGCCTAGGACCTGCAGAGGAATGCTGTCACCAAATTTTTAGTGATACTGGGGCTCCCTCACCATCCATTCTTTATATTTTGGTAAATGGTATATACTTTTGGAACTACCATAGAACACACTCATCTGGAGACTTTCTGATTTCAAGCTGCTCACTGCTCTAAGCCATATAATTCCTACCTCCAACATTTGGCACAACAATTATGACATTTCAACTTCTATCAAAATGAGCAATCACTTTTTCTTACTTCTAGGAACCATTCAAGTAGTGAGTTTGCATTAAAACATATTGAAATTGCATTAACTTCAGTTTATTGGCACAATAACTTTTCTGATAGTTCTGTTTTTCTTCAAATAGAAGAAAATAGTTCTGTTTTTCTTCAAGTAGACTAATGACAAGCCTGGTAGATTTAACGATGTTTTTTCTTTTAGATTTGCCTAGTTTTTACA
Source organism: Bos mutus (assembly GCF_027580195.1). NCBI lineage: Eukaryota > Metazoa > Chordata > Mammalia > Artiodactyla > Bovidae > Bos > Bos mutus. Next base: position 30,701,185 of record NC_091625.1, read on the forward strand.
AAAAAAAAAAATCTGCTATTTTTCAAATTTACCTTAAATTTCACTAATCTATCTTTTATATGTCTTTCAGGATTCTCTGTCACTGTTTTTCTAGTATCCAAGAATAAATTGCCCGCCAATTAAATTTGCTTAATCAAAGTGTGAGATTACCCATCTTTCTTCTGAATAAAGTTGCTTAAATTGTCCATTCCTTGCTACCATTTATTTTTTAAGCTATATGAAGAGATTGTGTATATATACTTATTGAAAAATAAGTAAAAATTTAAAAATCTTGAAAGGAATAATGGTGATCACTTTTCAACACTCTTTCTTCATGTTTATATTATATCTTATTTTCCTGGTTATTTAAAATATAACAAAAAATGTCTTATGTCTTTAATAAGACAGATAAAAAAGTGCTGAATAGTTTCTACTTTTATAGTGGATTAAGAACTCCCTTCAGTTCAGTTCAGCCACTCAGCGTATCTGACTCTTTGTGACCCCATGGGCTGCAGCACACCAGGCCTCACTGTCCATCACCAACTCCTGGAGTTTACTCAAACTCATGTCCATCGAGTCGGTGATGTCATCCAACCATCTCATTCTCTTGTCCCCTTCTCCTCCTGCCTTCAATCTTTTCCAGCATCAGGGTCTTTTCAAATGAGTCAGTTCTTTGCAACAAGTAACCAAAGTATTGGAGTTTCAGCTTCAGCATCAGTCCTTTCAATGAATATTCAGGACTGATTCCTTTAGGATTGACTGGTTGGATCTCCTTGCAGTCCAAGAGACTCTCAAGAGTCTTCTCCAACAACACAATTCAAAAACATCAATTCCTTGCTGCTCAGCTTTTCTTTGTGGTGTTGAACTTTCACATCCATATATGACTACTGGAAAAACCTTAGCTTTGACTAGATGGACCTCTGTTGGAAAAGTAATGTCTCTGCTTTTTAATATGCTGCCTAGGTTGGTCATAGCTTTTCTTTCAAGAAATAAATGTCTTTTAATTTCATGGCTGCAGTCACAACCTGCAGTGATTGTGGAGTCCAAGAAAATAAAGTCTGTCACTGTTTCCATTGTTTCCCCATCTATTTGCCATGAAGTAATGGGACCAGATACCATGATCTTAGTTTTTTGAATGTTGAATTTTAAGCCAGTTTTTTCACTCTCCTCTTTCACTTTCATCAAGAGGCTCCTTAGTTCCTCTTCACTTTCTGCCGTAAGGGTGGCATCATCTGCATGTCTGAGGTTATTGATGTTTCTCCCAGCAATTTGATTCCAGCTTGTGCTTCATCCAGCACAGCATTTCTCATGATGTACTCTGCATATAAGTTAAATAAGCAGGGTGACAATATACAGCCTTGATGGTCTCCTTTCCAATCTGGAACTGCTTCATTGTTCCATGTCCAGTTCTAACTTTTGCTTCTTGACCTGCACACAGATTTCTCAGGGGCCAGGTAAGGTGGTCTGGTATTCCCTTATCTTTCAGAATTTTACAGTTTGTTTTGATACACAAAGTCAAAGGCTTTGGAGTAGTAAATAAAGCAGAAGTAGAAGTTATTCTGGACTTCTCATGCTTTTTCTTTGATCCAACGCACATTAGTAATTTGATCTCTGGTTCCTTTACCTTTTCTAAATCCAGCTTGAACATCTGAAAGTTCTTGGTTCACATACTGTTGGAGCTTGGCTTGGAGAATTTTGAGCATTACTTTGCTAGCACGTGAGATGAGTTCAATTGTGCAGTAGTTTGAACATCCTTAGGCATTGCCTTTCTTTGGGATGGAATGAAACCTGACCTTGAACCACCTTGGCAAACGCTAAGTATATATAGAAACTTAAGAAGCACGATTAGTTTTTCATTTTTTAAAATGGATTTTTCCCCCCAGAATGTACTCAATAGCTATTTGCTATTATTTGTCCTTACTACCTCCTTACATAATATTATGTTGTTCTAATTTGTACTCAATAACTATTGGTTGAAGTGAAGTTAATTGAACTACATCTTTTAAAAAGTAAATCAAATTGTCTTCTTCTTTTTCTACCCTTCATTTTTTCCATTCTTTACATTCATATTTAAATTTATATTTTTCAGAAGTCTTCAATAATTTACCTACCAGTCAGATTTTTAAAATTCTTCCTACGAGTTGAAGAAAAAAAAATATGTTTCAAGTCTCATTTTATAGAAGGCAACTACATATAATGCTTGCTTTTCTCTATCTGGTATCCTGAGAATACAGTTCAATAGAGTTTTGGAAAATTCTCATTACTCTTCCTGGCAATCATTCTGGTTATTCTTTGTATTTGCTGACTTAATTTTCTCAGTCTTTTCATTGAGTTTATGGCTTTGGCTGCTGTGATGAGATGCAAAATGAATAGGCAAGGACTCAAAAACAGATTTTATAAAGGTTAAAGAAGTCCAGCATTCATTTCAACTTCCAGTAATGTACTATACCCTATCAGGCATGCTAATTCAGAAATCCTTACCCGAGTGCCAGACAGTTAAAATGAATATGTTAGCATGAATATTCATGACTGCATTGAGAATGGAAAACTGTGTGATGTTCAACTTTTTCTAGTTGCTTTCCAAAAATTCTATTTTCATGGCTCTCCTTGGTTGTCATTACTTGAAAGAAAAAAGTTAATAGCCCATCATCATTTTTTTAACGGTTTACACAGAGTGTAGCAGAATGTAGGATATTTCCACTTACAAAAGATGGTTTTCTCCATTTTAACCTTTCAGGATGGAGTCAAAACATAGCTTGGTATAGAGAGACAATAAGTGTCTGACAGTTTTGTAAGTGAAATGAATTAGTCTGTTTTGCTTTATGCTCAGTATTTGCTTTAGGATAGAGCATGTAAGAAAAAGTCTTGGGGTGAAGTAAAAATAAATCATTGCTCTTTGGAAGTTTGAAGGAGGTAGGAGAGATCTCATTCTTTTTCCTCCTTAAATACTTTTCTAGGCCAATGGGTTGTCAACTATGTAGATTCAAAGTAGTACCTTTTAATAATAGAAGGGCAAAACAAAGGGAATTTTAATTGCACCATTTACTTGCTTCCACATGACTCACCCCCATTGTTTGAAGAAACTTATTTGTTTTCTATGTGGCATAGAATCCATGTATCTCATAGGCAACAAGTAAACAAACAAACAAACAAAAACAAAAATAATCCATTTTTCATATTTCTCTGTTAAATAGACACTTAGTAGTGATTAGGCCAACATTGATAGACCATTGCTAAGGCTACTTATGACAGATTTATGTATTCCAAATTTTTTCCAAAAATGACAGGAAAAAAATTATTTGGATAGCTTATTGTTTCCTCTATTAGGTCAAAATACACTGTTTGTGAAATAAATTATTAATATAATAGAATGGACAAATACAAACTCAAGTATAGATTGATGGACTAATATTTTAAAAGTAAATTTTAGATATTCAGGACTGTAATAGCACAGAGAAAATCATACTATATTCAGTTAGTACATTTAAAATAGAAGCAACAATTGATAATATGTTCTGCTGTAAGCTATTCGTTCTGCAATTTGGAATTTCCAAAACAAAGTTAAAATGGCATAATTAAATTTGGATATTAATCATGGATTTATGCCTTAAAACTTGTAAAATTTAATCAAGTCTCCTATTTTAGAACTATATTTTTACATCATTTCCTTCTAGAAGTTCCTTAATCCTTTCTTTTCAATTCAATATAGACCACTTTGTATAAATTGGTTCAAGTTCACTTCCATGGTGAAGTTATATTAATTAATTAATTAACTAAATATAAAGCCTTTAATGTATGAGTCAGAGGCATTTTCATTTCTCCTGACAGTCTAGGAAAAAGGTTTAGTATCTACTGTTTTGAGATTGATTGGATGATTAGATGACTTTTGGAAATTAACAAGAATCTGTTTCTTAATAGTAACTTTTTTTTTGAGACTAAGTACCACAAAATATTACATTAAAACTTGTGAGACTAGCAAAATAAGAAAGGTAATTTATGAGAACACACTTTTGATGACATCTAAAACTGACTTACACAAACACCTTCATTATCTATTGGCTGAGCACTAATACATTTTCTAAAGGGATCTAGCTACAGCTTTTCTTCATTGCTATAAGTGTTTACATAAAATCAGGTAATTCTTCCAGTAGTTTAGTCAAGTATCTAAAAGATGATTAAATTAGCTTAATTTTCTTGACTTTTTTTTTCAAATTTAAACATGTCAGTATCTAAGAAAGCACCAAACGTTATGTGAAGTTTGGAGATTAGAATTATATTTTCTATGTATTGCATCCATTTGGTAAATCATCAATAGCAGAAAAAACAGAATTATAAACTAATGTAACGGAAAAATCCTTTTGACATTATTAGGTCATCTCCAGTTTTGTAGGTTATGAAAGTGAAAGTTTCTCAGTCGTGTCTGACTCTTTGCAACCCCATGGACTGCAGCCTGCCAGCCTCCTCTGTCCATGGAATTCTCCTGGCAAGAAAACTGAAGTGGGTAGCCAATCCTTTCTCCAGGAGATCTTCTGGACCCAGGGATCAAACCCAGCTCTCCTGCCTTGCAGGCATATTCATTACCATCTAAGCCACCAGGGAAGCCCATGTTTGGTTATACATGGTGCTAATTTTTTTGTTCTGACAGTGGGCAACTTCAAGAGATAAAACAATATTTATCACACAGGTGGTGGGAAAAGGATGAATTTTGTGCTTTTTTGGGTATGTTGTTTCTTAAATAAAGTTTAAGAATATGAATATTGAATAAGACTATGAATATTTGCTATTTTCTAAATTCATGTAAATTATGTTTACCTTAAACATTTTACATACGAATTGAATATGCCCACAGTGCAACTGGGCTGTCCATGGTATGCTATAAGATGTTCTTTACACATTATCACTCTCCCTGTCCCCAGGTCTCTACACACTTTGACTCCTTCTGGTCTTTCTACTATTCTTCTCACTGTAGCCATCTTTTAATCCACATGCTCTCTATGGGTTTATTTTCTATTTCTCACCAATGCTTATCATTTCCTTTCTACAAGTCTTTAAGCATGTGCTTTCAATTATTTTAGCTTTGCTTGGTGATTTAAATGTTGATCATAATTCTTCAGGAAAAGCTTACAGTCATTGTAAATATTAATGAGAGTTACATGATTTTGATTCTCTATTTTAATCACTGATTTTTTTTTAATTCCTATCTACCCATTAACCCACAATTGCAAGTCAATAACTCAGTTGTGGCAAGGTTTTAAATGACTAGCTGGGACCTTGCTTTGTTATCTGTTTAGAGATTCTCCTACTGCTTCTCTGGTATCTTTGATTGTAGTAGGCAACAGCAGCAGTAGGCTCATGAGTACTGAGTTCTTGAGGAGTCCTCAGTGACTTTTACTAAGTGGAACTCCATTGCCAAGAGTAAATTTTGTTTTCCTCAAAGTTTTGTGGCTATCACAGTGTAGAGGTATATGGGTGTTCTGGAGCAGAAGAAGGAAGATGCAGGAAAGAGGATGAAAATATGTGTGTAGAGAAGTATAGGGTAGCAATGAATAGAGAGAATTAAAACACAGGATTTATTTTCTCTGCCTGATAACAATAGGCAATGAAGAAAGCCAAGTAAATGCTAACTAAATATACTAATTTTTTCTTAATTTCTTTTTTGTAACACATTGGCTATAACTGAATTAGACATGTCTCTACCACAGAAATATGAATATTTGCTATTTTCTAAATTCATGTAAATCATGTTTACCTTAAACATTTTACATACAAATTGAATATGTCCACCATGCAACTGGGCTGTCCATGGTATGCTTTAAGATGTTCTTTACACATTATCACTCTCCCTTTCCCCAGGTCTCTATACAGCACCAGCTAATGAATAAATAAAAACATCATGTCTGATAAATAAATGAATTTGTTTTGATAATAGTGAAATATAAACATAGCTTGTGATTTTTATTTTGCTTATTCTGTATTATGTAGTTTAAATATAAGTCTATATAATAGCAGATTTTTAAAAACCCTGCTAATATGCTTGATACTATTGAAAAATGAGTCTTTAACTTTACCCTAAATTAGGCTGAGTTAGCATGTTTGCTTCAGATATTTTGGGCACACAATGTACAAAATACATATCAAAATCTAATAATTTAGTCAATTTAATCCTGAAGACAATATACTAACAATAATACAATAACACATATAGTTTTGAACACTATAGTTTCTTAATTTCTGCCAAATGATTTAATATTGTCTCAAAGGTTAGTGGAGTGCACTCTCCATTTAAGTAACACTTGGCAACAAGAATGCAAGTTGCTTCAGTATATAAGAGATTAAAGTTTACTGATATCTTTGGCATCAAAAGGGATTTTAAAATGTTTTATTAATGTTCAAAAATAGCACAGTAGGCAAACTAAGTTTTGATCAAATGTTCACTGTAACTAAATATTAGATATAGCAGTGGATTGAAATGTTATTTTAGAATAAATGTTATCTTTATTTTGATTTAGAAATAATCTGCAACAGATCAAGAAAATATTAATCCAATCAATGTAGTAGGCAAAACAGAAAGAATAAATGGATATTAAAGTAATATAAATGTGTTTTTTAAACTCCTAAATATGCTATTTTAAGCATGTGTACTCCAGTAGAGAAATAAGTGAAGAATCTTCCTAATACTATTATAGTTTATCTTAAAATTTGTCTCAACAAAATAAAAGATACAACCCAGTTATCTTTCTATTCAACTTAAATACAAATAGTTTTCAGTACAAAAGACTAGTACAAAATGAAACAACAAATTTTCTGATCCAAAGCAAATCATCTACAAACTAAGAAAGAATTTCTTTTATTTTTCCCTCACAAAATCCTATCTTTCAAATTATTTTTAAAAATATGATATATCTTTTAACTAGAGATTATCATACTTAGTGAAGTAGTGAGAAAGAAAAGGACAAATACCACATGATATCACTTATATGTGAAATCTAAAATATGGCACAAATGAAGCCATGTACAAAATAGAAACAGACTCACAGACATAGAGGACAGATTTGTGACTGCCAAGGAGTTTGGGGCTGGGGGAGAGATGGACTGGGTGTTTGGGATTAGCAGGTGCAAACTATTGCATATAAAATATCAACATATAAACAACAAGATCCTACTGTTTAGCACATGGAACTATATTCAATATTTATATCCTTTCCCATTATGGTTTATCCTGCATAAACCAGAATGTAAAAAGGATAAAAAATGTATACATATGTATGACTGAATCACTTTGCTCTATAGCAGAAAGTAACACAACATTGTAAATCAGAACTTCAGTAAGTTAAAATAAATAAGTCAAAATAAAAATAAGTTAAAAAACAAAGTGTTATTGGAACACACAAAAATATGATGTGTCATGTCTAAAAGACTATATGAAAAATTACATCAGCTACTGTGTTAAGAACTTAATTAAGAACTTTAAAATTATAATCATGTCCTGTAAATTTTTAATCTACTAGCACCTACCTAGAGCCAGACATCCTGGAATGTGAAGTCAAGTGGGCCTTAGGAAGCATCACTACAAACAAACTAGTGGAGGTGATGGAATTCCAGTTGAGCTATTTCAAAGCCTAAAAGATGATGCTGTGAAAGTGCTGCACTCAATATGCCAGCAAATTTGGAAAAGTCAGCAGTGGCCACAGGACTGGAAAACACCAGTTTTCATTCCAATCCCAAAGAAAGGCAGTGCCAAAGAATGCTCAAATTACCGCAAAATTGCACTCATCTCACACACTAGTAAAGTGATGCTTAAAATTCTCCAAGCCAGGCTTCAGCAATATGTGAACTGTGAACTTCTAGATGTTCAGGCTGGTTTTAGAAAAGGCAGAGGAACCAGAGATCAAATTGCCAACATCCGCTGGATCATCGAAAAAGCAAGAGAGTTTCAGAAAAACATCTATTTTGCTTTATTGACTATGCCAAAGACTTTGACCGTGTGGATCACAATAAACTGTGGAAAATTCTGAAAAAGATGGGAATACTAGACCACCTGACCTGCCTCTTGAGAAACCAGCATGCAGGTCAGGAAGCAACAGTTAGAACTGGACATGGAACAACAGACTGGTTCCAAATAGGAAAAGGAGTACATCAAGGCTGTATATTGTCACCCTGCTTATTTAACTTCTATGCAGAGTACATCATGAGAAACACTGGGCTGGAAGAAGCACGAGCTGGTATCAAGATTGCCGGGAGAAATATCAATGACCTCAGATATGCAGATGACACCACCATTATGGCAGAAAGTGAAGAGGAACTAAAGAGACTCTTGATGAAAGTGAAAGAGGAGGGTGAAAAAGTTGGCTTAACACTCAACATTCAGAAAACGAAGATCATGGCATCTGGTCTCATCACTTCATGGCAAATAGATGGGGAAACAGCGGAAATAGTGTCAGACTTTATTTTTGGGGCTCCAAAATTACTGCAGATGGTGATTGCAGCCATGAAATTAAAAAAACACTTACTCCTTGGAAGGAAAGTTATGACCAACCTAGATAGCATATTAAAAAGGAGAGACATTACTTTGTCAATAAAGGTCCATCTAGTCAAGGCTATGGTTCTTCCAGTGGTCATGTATGCATGTGAGAGTTGGACTATAAAGAAAGCTGAGCACCAAAGAATTAATGCTTTTGAACTGTGGTGTTGGAGAATACTGTTGAGAGTCCCTTGGACTGCAAAAAGATCCAACCAGTCCATCCTAAAGGAGATCAGTCCTTGGTGTTCATTGGAAGGACTGATGTTGAAGCTGAAACTCCAATGTTTGGTCACCTGATGTGAAGAGCTGACTTATTGAAAAGACCCTGATGCTGGGAAAGATTGAGGGCATGAGGAGAAGGGGACGACAGAGGATGAGATGGTTGGATGGCATGACTGACTCAATGGACATGAGTTTGGGTAAAGTCCGGGAGTTGGTGATGGACAGGAAGGCATGGCATGCTGCGGTTCATAGGGTTGCAAAGAGTCGGACACAACCGAGAGACTGAACTGAAGTATCTTTATATTTCAATTTTTATCCCATCTTCACGGTAATTTTATAGTTCTTAACTTCTGAGGCCATTCTAAGTTGAAATTACTGCTAACCACATCCATAGCCTAATAGAGATTCCTGTGTGTAAAAATAAATGATATAGTTTAAGAAGGGCCAGCAGCCTCTAGGAATTCATTTTACATACAATTTCATTAAAATTACATCACAGTGACCTCACCCCAAGTTTTTCTCAAATGCTTTTATCATTAAAATGAATTTAATCCAGTAAAAAAATCCAATAATTTTATTCTTATGAATAATGTTATTGTTAGGGTAAGAAAAGCAAGCCTCATTTATTATGTGAATAGACTATATATGGATAATATATTTTGATTTATTCAATTAAAATGCCAAATATGAATACTGAAGATACTTAAAGTTTTTATGAAGAGACAAATTCAGCTTTTTAAAAATTGGTGGAGTAGAAAAACTTTAAATTGTTTAAATTTAGGTTTTTGAGTAATTACAGAACATTAAATTTGAATAACTAATCATGAGTCATTCTATATCTTGCCTTAATGTTGTACAATAGGTGCTAACATTTTATTATTGTATTTTAACAATTAGCCATTCAAGTTAGCGAACATTTTTTAAAAACATAAAAATTAAGAAAATTTTATAAATATATTTCTATTTCTAACTTATTTTGATGTTGGTCTTTTTGTTTAGTTGGGTGTGTGACCAGGTCACTCTTTTCATTCATTGTTGTTAATTTTTTTTTTTTTTTTACTTATTTCATATCTATTAGGATTTTCCAGGTAAGAATACTGAAGTGGGTTTCCATTTCCTTCTCCAGGGGATCTTCCTGACCCAGGGATCAAACCCAGGTCTCCCTCATTGCAGGCAGACACTACCATTTGAGCCACCAAGGGATTCCATTTTAAGACTGCATAATCTTAAATAAAATTACTTTGTCAGATATATATATCTGTTATATACACATAATAGTAAATTTAATAATAATTGCTTAAAATTCAAATGTAATGAATTATTCTAATTCATATCCTAATGCGTTTATGACATGATATTCCAACTCTGAATACTGTCTAGTCACATAATATATCCCTGGGCTTCTGAGAAACTTAAAAATGTTCTAGAAGCCTCACTACTAACCATAATTCCACTCCCTGTAAAGTTTTCCTGGATAACCAGACACATAACTACAGAGGAAACTAAGGAAGAGTTTATAATCTTAGTTTATGGATTATAGTTTACAATCTATTATACATTTATAAGTTTATAATAATCAATCTGGTCTATCATTAATGTACCTATAAGCAATATATTATTTGTTTATAAGAACACAGTATACAGACATTATAATGAAGTGTCAGTGGTAGCATTGGGTTGGCTGAAATGACAGACACCTTTATGGCAATTCACATAGCTTACACTCACTTAAATAATTAAAAATAAAATCAGTACTGTCAGATTGTCAGCAACATTATCTCATATGAGGCAAGCTACAAAACTGTACAGCTCACTAGGAGAAGAACCTGCGCCCATGGATGGGCCTGACGAGACAACGAGAAAGTAAATTCTTCCTAGAAAGCAGAACTAAGGGCTATCTGATGGACTAATCATGACATATACTCTAGTAGTGGGATGAAACCTTTCCAGTTCTTAGCCAGTAGGATTTTGTCAGGGCTGTGAACTAACTACTGCCGACTTTATCACATTCTCCTCTTTTCTGAATGGGCATTTTTACTGTGTAGGTAACATTTTTACTTAACCATTGTACATGGGGAGTTGTTGAGAAAATTGATCATCTGTCAGTTTATGTGACAATTGAAAAGTTAAACTCTTGACATATACAGAGGACTGGGAACTACATGGGATCCAAGATTTGAGGTGGATATAGAATTTTAGATACACCTCTTTAGGCAAATCATCATGTGGCAGTTTCTTGGAATATTTTTTAGGAAGAAACTAGTATGTATGCCTTGATCCTTACCTTTGGACTGTAAATACTGGATTTGAAGCTTGATCTTTCATGAAAATAAAGGGCATATCAGGAGACAGTGGAATAGAATGCCTCAAACAGGTTGTATCTCTGGAGAATTAATGGAACAGCCTATTCTCAATCAGTCTATTTCTAAACTATTACATGAAAACAAAAGAAAATTCTATAAGGTTTAAGCCAATGTTATTCTTCTTCCCACAACTCATACTCAAACCTAATTCTGATTGGTGACACTGATCATATATTAGGCCTGAAGAAGTTAGTGAAATTAAAATCAAACAGGAAAAAATAAAATGTGAATTGCATGGCACAGGAGTGCTATGATATAAGCTAAGTGTATGCATTTCTTTTTTTTTAATTTTTATTGAAGTATAGTTGCTTTACAATATTATGTTAGTTTCTACTGTATATCAGAATTAATCAACTATACTTATATATATTTTTCTTGTTTTGTTTAGTCATTGAGTTGTGTCTCTTTGTGACCAAATGGACTGTAGCCTGCCAGGCTCCTCTGTCCATAGGATTTTCCAGGCAAGAATACTGGAGTGGACTGCCATTTCTTTTTCCAAGGAATCTTCCTGATTCAGAAATCAAACCTTTGTCTCCTGCATTGCAGGTAGATTTTTTTTTTTTTTTTAACCACTGAGTCACCTGGGAAGCCCCACATATAGATACATCCCCATCCTTCTGGACTTCCTTTTCATTCAGGTCATCACAGTGAATTAAAAAGTCCCCTGTGCTATACATTAGTTATCTATTAGTTATCTATTTTATGCATGGTATAACTAGCACATATGTGTCATCCCAATCTCAATTCAAGTGAATGCATTTCTAAAGTGCCCACTGTCCTCTGGTCACAAGACCTAAAGTTAGAGGACGTGTCAAAACAAGAGGATATGGAAATAGCCCCTCATGTACTCCATTCCCAATTTTTGAATCAGCATTAGCATCTAGGATAAAAAGAAACTATGCAATTATATATTTTCTGCCCATACCTTCATGTAGAAGGGTGAAGAGGTGGGAAAACAAGACGAGACGCAGAGTGAACTATAACTCAATTTGATAGTTGTAAAGCAACTATCAAACATAAATAGATAAACACAGAAAAATAAATTCTGATCCACAAAATAAGAACACATAATGAGGTATTTCACACTAATTCAATTACTCAACTAAATACCTATGTCACTTAAAACCAGCAACAAAAACAGAAACTCAAATGGAGTTTAAGTTATTGAGCCAGATGAGGACAGAACAAATGAAAAAACCCAGGGGAAGTGATTTCAGTACATAGAGAAATCAAATAGAAAAAAAGTACACTGGATGTGATGGCCTGTACATAATAATGTATCTCTTTCTAGGAAGACTGAATGACAGAATCAATCCTTTAAACCTTTAATACTAGAAAAACAAGATTAATTCTAAAGAACAAACTAATGGGCAAATAAGATCTGGACACATTCTCCTCCATCCAAATATCATGAAAAATACACAGAAAAAATTAAGCAAACATGGCTTATGTAGAAGTTAACAGTGAGCAGAATTTTACACTGCACATCTGTATAAGTATTTCCACATTTCAATGTATTATCCACTCAGTTATTTCATTCAGTTATTTTATACAAATTTTTGAGCATATTCTGGAATACTGATAGGATCTGGTAAGCAATATAAGGAGCAAAACCAGACATAGACCTTTCCTGAATGAAACTTTCTCTCTAAACAAACATATCAATATAAAGAGAAACTGTGATAAGTGTCATTAAAAAGAGATGCTATTCTAAGTGCACAAAAGAGAATTTAGCCTTTTTGGGGGGGGGGGTAAGATAAAGCTTCCCTATGGTTGAGTTTCAAGTTGAAGGGTGAGTAGACTTAGTTATACAACTAGAGGAATAAAATAAAATTTTATTTTGGAAGCAAAAGCATAGAGTGGAGACAGTGTCAGGGTCAAGAGTAAAAGTGGATATAAGAGTATATATATGAAAGTATATAAAACAGCAGTATAGCTGAAGCTGATTCTGGAAGTCAGCTACCGGGAAGCACATTTAAACAGCAGCTTCAAACTCTTAAGAAAGTATTGCAGACATGAATTCTAATTTCCAGTACATGGTGGGCTAGTTCACATAGAAGCATCTTCATGTGAGGGAAAAAACATATTTAATTCAAAATTCTGGATAAAATGTGAAAATACGATTTTCAAAATTAATTAATGATCTGAAAGTCAAATTGGCTGGACGAAAAAGAGAGAGGGAAAATCCTGAGATGTAAGCAAGATGCACAAAAGTAGGTGCTTCACTCGATCAAACTGTGAAACTGAAGAGTGGTTTTGATGCGCTGGAAGAAGAGAGTGGGGCTCAGCATCATATTTATGTTTATCCACATCACCACCACCTTCAGAATAGGAATGAATCAAAATTAAACCACCAGCACTCTCACCTTCAGCAGGGGACTATAGGAGACTTATATTGAGATTGAATAGAATGCGAGAAATCAATTTTTAAAAAGCTTAAGAGATACAGAGGAGCCTGGCGGGCTACAGACCACGGGGTCGCAGAGTTGGACACGACTGAGTGACTAAGCAAAGCACAGCACAGCACAAGAGATATAACACCTTCAAACTTTTATGTGTCCTAAAACATATCCTCCATACATTTAAAACAAAAAACAGTCATACCAAAATTAATAGGTAAATCATAGAGTGAGTTTCTAACACATCTTCAGTTGTTAATGAAATCTAAAAAGACAAAATAGATTAGCAAAGATTAAAAAAATCTGAACATGATTATCAAATTGACTATATAATTTTGATATATCCAGGCATATCTTTCCAAGATATCTTACCAAGATATTCTGGGCATATTTCTTTTTTCAAGAACAAATAATATATTTAAAAATTATACTATGCTGGCTGGCCATAAGCAAATGCAAACACATTTGAAATGACTAAAGTCATACATAATTTGTTTTCTGAGTGCAATGCAATTAAGCTATAAGTCAACTGTAAAATAAATAAGTAGAACACTCTGAAGGACTTTAGAAAACTGAAGTTGGGGAGCATGAGCAAGATGATGAAATAGAAAGCCCTCTCCTTCTTCTCACAGACACAATAACTCAACAATACAGGAGCCAACTCCTTTTGTGAGAAACCCAGAGACCAGTGGAAGGCTTCTGGACTCTGGGCAAGCATGAAACCAGTCACACTGAAGCTGGTAGAAAAATTTGTGGTATACTTTTCTGTAACTCCTCTTCCAAGTGCAGTACCATATAATCACATAATCAGAAGGAAACTAAACACCCAGCTTCTCCCAAGGGAAGAAGAGAACTAGGTAGTCCATCCAACATTTGACTTTTTCAAGGGACTGGTTAATGTCATCCATACACATAGCAAAAGGCCTCTTAGCTGGGAGCTATTAAGAACAAAGGAGACAGTCTGGACGAATACACACTTATTGGCTATAGCCCCTCCCTCCAGTTCATCGCAGAAACAGCAGGCAACCCTTGCATACAAGCCCTGCAAATCCCAGCTTCTCCCTAAGGTAACGATTTGGAACACCCATCCAACATTTCAGTTTTTCAGGAAGCTGCCAAAGGGACAAGATTCCGAACCATGTATGTTAGAGCACTGAGGGGACCTGACATATTCTTGATGCCTGGAGGCCACTGAGAACAAAGGTGGTGGTTCAGAGTAGTATGCAGTCACCATCAGAGCCCCTGTGATATGGTCAGGAAAACTCTCAAAGCCTCTGGCATATCTCTGGGCAGGGAGAGAGAATGCTGAAACATATATCCAACATCCAGAATTTTCAGAGGGCTGCCCAAGAGGCTAGCCTCTGTTTCATCTGTATTAAAGTGCTGGTGGGAAATGAACAATCTAGATGTCTATGGCCTGCTGAGAACCAAAAAAAAAAAAAAAAAATCAGTTGGGTGGTATGACGCTACTGCAGAGAACCTACCATATAGCAGACAGACATGAGAGGCAGCAAGAGAAGATATAATCCTGAAAAAGAAACCAGAAGATCCTTCTAAGATGGAGGAGTCTGGTAGGCTGCAGTCCATGGGGTTGCTAAGAGTCGGACACAACTGAGCAACTTCACTTTCACTTTTCACCTTCATGAATTGGAGAAGGAAATGGCAACCCACTCCAGTGTTCTTGCCTGGAGAATCCCAGGGACGGGAGAGCCTGGTGGGCTGCCGTCTATGGGGTCGCACAGAGTCGGACACAACTGAAGTGACTTAGCAGTAGCAGCAGCAGCAGCAAATACACATCCACAGAAAAACTGTGAGAAGCTGCCAGAACTTCCAGCAGAGCTGACTGGCAATGGTCTTCCTTGGTAGGAAGCCAGTCGAGAACAACTGGGAAAGGTGTTTTTTTTTTTTTTTTTTTCCCAAACTCATGAATATCCACACAGTGTCAAGGAAAATGAAGAAACAAGAAAATGTAGCCAAAACAAAGGAATACAAGAAATCTCAAAAAACTGATCCTAAAGATATGGAGATACAGGAGCCTCCCTGGTGGCCCAGTGGTGAACAGTCCACTTGCCAGTGCAGGGGACATGGGTTTGATCCTTGGTCCAGGAGGATCCCACATGCCGCAGTGAACTGGGCCTGTGTGCCACAGCTTCTGAGTCCACCAGCCTAGTCTGTGTTTTGTAACAAGAGAAGCCACTGCAATAAGCAGCCTATGCAATAAAACTAGAGAGTAGCCCCTGCTATAGCTGGAGAAAACCTTTGCCCAGTGACAAAAACCCAGCAGAGCTAAAAAATTAAAATAGATAAATTGGGCACAGTTAACCTTTTTGGGGGAATTTCCTTCTGATTCAGTGGTTAGGACTCTAGTGTTCATTGCTGAGGGCCCAGATTCAATCCCTGGTTGGGGAACTCAGATCCTGAAAGCCACACAATGTAGCCAAAAAAGAGAGAGAGAGAGAATCTATGTTGAAGAAGGAAATGGCAACCCACTGCAATATTCTTGCCTGGGAAGTCCAATGGACAGAGAAGCCTGGCAGGCTGCAGTCCATCGAGTTTCAAAGAGTCAGACAGACTTAGTGACTAAATCACATAAATTACCTAACAGAGAATTTTAAAAACTGCCATAAAATACTCAGTGAAATCAGAAAAATAATGTATAAACAAAGTGATTATTTCAATAAGGTGGGGGTTAGTTGCTAAGTGGTGACTTACAACCCCTGGACTGTACCCTGCCAGGCGCCTCTGTCCATGGGATTCTCCAGGCAAGAATACTGGAGTGAGTTGCCATTTCCTTCTCCAGGGGATCTTCCCAACCCAGGAATCGAACCCGGGTCTCCTGCACTGCAGGCAAAGTTTTTACCAACCGAACTATAAGGGAAGCCCATTTCAATAAGAGAAAATTGTTTTTAAAGGCTAAAGAGAAATTATGGCGCTTAAGAATGCAATAAAGGGACTGAAAAATTCACCAGGATTAAAGAGCAGACAAGATCAAGCAAGAGTTGGTGAACAAAAATGTAGGTTGTTTGAAACTATCTTTCCTGCTCTCTTCTATGCATCTTTCCTCATTTCTGTGCTGCTGACTGCTATAATCCCCCATTTGGGTTCTGGGGCTCCTAATAAAGGTATTGTTGTGCGTGAGAATTTGTTAAATTGGTGTTTCTTTCTAGGGGATGAGAGCTGAAACCTACTTTTTGGCTACTGGTGGAAACCATTCCTCACTACTTTTCTTATCTTTGTCTATATAAGGAAGATGGCAGAATAAAAAATTAATGCACTTAAAGGAAGGTCAGTAAAAGTTATCCAATTCTTCCAAAACAGAGATAAATTAGAGACTGGTTAATGTCATTTCCTTCTCCAGGGATTGAACCTGGGTCTCCTGCATTGCAGGTAGATACTTTACCATTAGAGCTACCAGGAAGCCTATCAAATTAAAAGATAAATAATTTGCTAATTTTGTAGAAGTCTCCTTTGTGAGCATGATACACAATGTATTATATACAGTGCACAGTATATAATATACACCATTTATACAGTTTTAAATCTCTATTCGAAGAAAAAAAGGTTGGATGTGTACATATCTAGTAGCAATGGATATGTATTATATACATACATATTTGTATGTATTTCAAGTGACAAGACCCTGAAAATTTTAAGCCCTTGAAAATTTTATTCCAGGGGTAAATTTTAAAATTTTGCTTGTTCATAACTTATAACACTGTCTAAATAATGATATATTAATATTGTATTAAGAATAATATTTTTAATGTTATATTAATGAGGTCTTGAATAACTAGTTGACATTGGAGGATAAAGAAAACCATGAACGGGTAAGACAGGAGAAAATGTTATACAGAAATTTAATTCCAAGGCAAAGGTTTTAGTCTGCAATAATTTGATTCTTCCCTAATTCAGGCTGCTCTGCATTTGCACACTGTTAAAACTAATGATTAACATTCAGAATGAAAGGCAGATGATCTATAAAAAATGACAGGCTGAAACCTCAGAAATCAAGCCAGAGTTAAGAAAATGCTATAGCTCATTTTATTTGTCCCCTTAAGACTTGGACTGTTCCTTTCAGACAAGCATTAGCAAGGATGCACATTGATTCTATTTATTCTCTCACAGAAAATTTTCATCACTTTCAAAGTATTTATCTCTAGAAATCTTAATCTCACAATTATCAACTAGCATTTTTATTGAACAGAGTTGTTCTAAGAGGGCATTTGGACCATTTACTGAGTTGTTACCAATTTGAGTGCCAGGCATCAAAAATACACTTAGGAAACATATGACCCAATATCTATCTTAAACAATGATCATCTATTTATAGTATTAACATTTGGGGGAAAATTACATAAAAATTTTAAGAATAAATAGAGACATATATACACTAGAAAACTCTGGGAGCAAGACAGACCTATGCCAATAATGGTAGAAGGGAGAGAGTCTAAAAATTTACAAAAATGTGGCTTTTATGATATCTCTTGAAAATGATAAAGCTGAACAAAATTTTCTTTATGGGAGAAGAAAGCACCTGTACAAAGTATGCTTCCCTGGTGGCTCAGTCAATAAAGAATCCACCTGCAATGAGGGGTCCTGGGTTCAATTCCTAGGTTGGGAATATCCTCTGGAGAAGGGCATGCAACCCACTCCAGTATTCTTGCCTGGAGAATCCCCATGTATAGAGGAGCGTCATAGGCTGTACTTCATAGGGTCACAAAGAGTTGGGCATGGCTGAGCAACTAAGCACACACAGCACACACAAAGTAAGAATATAGGAGAGATGATGGTTTTAGGATTTGCAAGTTACTGATATATGGAAATAATTTTGAAGTTGTATAAGCCAGAATTAGCAGTAAATTATTTACTAAGAGATCTTTTGTTACATATTTGTATCAGTAATGATCCTAAAATATTGTTGTATTTCTTTTCTCAATGATAGCTGGAGTCATGACTCAATGGAGAAATTTTAAATGGCCGTTTGAAGCCTTGCAGAAGGAAGAAATTAAACTCAAAACAAGAACATATTTGGTTTTGCTGTCTGACTTGATCTCGATTTATGAAGTGACAAATAAGCTTGATTAATGGACTAATCATTTAAACTTGATTTCTTTTTCTGTGATTTATATTTAATTGCTTTTCTAAATGGTCACAGGTGCACTAAATACACCGCCCCCCATTTATAAAGAGCTGAATATAGAAGAATAGCAAAGTTTTACATTAAGATTCTGATATAATGTGTAGGTTTGTGGTTCAGAACATTGTTAAACAAGTTTACTGAGACTCTATCTTGAGGGGATATTTTGTCTGATCAAGAATATTAAGTAAGTTCAGCATAGATATATCAATGAAGATAAAGTTCAATCACTACTTGAATATATAACTCCTCATCAATAAAATAATTCATTAGTAAATAACAGATCTTGTCTGTCTCCTTGATTTCTGACATGCATTCTGATAGCATTTAGAATAACAAAAGAATAGATATGCTTTACATAACTATGTCATTAAAACAGGAGAAGGGAGTGATTTAAATAAAACACTTTAAATACGGAAACTGTATTCACAACCATGAGTGAGGAGATTTAAAGAACCCCAGAGGTTATCAAGTCAAATCTCCTTATTTCACAGATGAGAAAAGTAAAGTTCACGACTTTAAGTGATTCCAACTGAGTAAATCACACTGGACTTCCAGCCCAGTGCTGCTTCAATTGTGTTAATCTGTTTCCACATTTGTTTATAAAATATCTTCCATATGTGAAATAGTACATATAAAAATGCACTCTCTAATTTGATATATAATGTAAAAACATAGATGTATTACAATGATATTTCTGGGAGTCCATGACAATAAAGTGTCTAAAGGATAACCATTTTAATCCTTCAGTCATCATTATTTTTGGATGAGATCAAAGGCAGTTCTTCTTTACAGTGCCTCGAAAGTCTTAAGTTCATTTTAGCATAAATTATATAGCTCATTTTCAATTAGAGAGTTACTAGTATGATTTCTATTTCTAGATAAAGGAAGCAAGACAGAGAAGTTAAATAACTTGCTGAACACTACATAAATTGGAAATAGTATAGCTAGGATTAGAACCAAGGTAGTGCTCTAAATCTTCACATTTTGACAAGTCTCTGAAAAAGCCTTCCTAGCCTTGCAACACAGACCTCTAGCTATACATGGAAGATGGCTTCCTGAGCCAACCCTATTTCCTCCTTTTCTCTAATATCTCTTGGCTCCAGACTATATTGTAATTACATCAAGTGATTTTTTTTTTTATAAACCTAGGGTAGCTATAATTAAAAAGACACACAGTAAAAGCTAATGTTGGTGAGGATACAGAGAAGCTGGCACTTGCACTCATTGCAGATGAGAATATAAAGTGGCACAGTGCTTCAGAAAACAGTGTGGCAGTTTCACAAAATATGGAACAGAGAACTACCACATAACCAAGCAATTCCTCTCTCAGGAATATCTTCCCAAGATAACTGAAAATATATGTCAATATTAAAAAGTATTTACAGCTATTTATAGTAGCATTCTTAATAATAGCCAAAAAATAGAAATGGCACAAATATCCATTAGCTAATAAGTAGATAAGCAAAATATGGTATAATTGTGCTCTTATGGTTAATTTTATATCCATTTGGCTAGGCTCTGATGCCCAGTTGGTCAAACACTAGTCTAGATATGGCTGTGAAAGAATTTTGTAGGTACAATTAAGATTTACAACAATCAGGTTGAAAGTAAATAGATGGGACAATGCTTGATATGCAAACATTAATTTAAAAGAAGGAGGAATGGCTATATTAGAATCTGATACAGTAGATATCAGAGCAAAGAAAATTACTAGGGAGATATATTTCATAGTGATAAAAATACTAAGACATAAAGATCCTAAATGTGTATACACCAAACAGTAAATCTTAAACAATGAAGCAAAATTGATAGAGCTGAAAGGAGAGATTAACAAATCCACAACCATAGTTACAGATTTCAGAAGTTTCTTCTCAGCAACTGAATAATCTATTATACTGAAGGAATCAATGATATAGAAAGCTTGGGTAACATAATTGACCAAAGAATTAAATGAACATATATAGAACACCTTACCCAAGAATAGTAGAATACATTTTTTCTAAGTGCACAGTGAACATTTGCCAAGATAATCTATATCATGAGCCATATAAAACAAATAAAAAGTAACAAATTGAAAATAACTAAAATTATAAAGTGTGTTATATGATCATAAATGAATCAATCTAGCAATCAATCACCAGAAAGACAATAAAAAAATAAATCTCCAATACATGACAATACAAGATAGATACTTCTGAATAAACCATAGATCAATGAAGAAGACCAATTAAATTAAATATATATGTAACAGTAAACAAAAGGACCCAAACTGAAAATAACTCAGATGCCATTGAATAGGTAAATGGTTAAGCAGATTCTGTTACATACATACCATGAAATACTCTCTAGAATCAAAACTACTTTATATGCAATAACTTTGTAGAAGCTCCAGGGAATTACTCTGAGTTAAAAGAGACTATCCAAAACATTATATACTGTATTCTTTCATTCATATAACATTTTTGAAATGAAGAAAAGATTGATGATTATCAGAATCAGATCTATGGGAAGGAAAGGACATGGGAGGAGTGTTTCTGTGATTATAAAAGGGCAGTAAGAGGTGACGGAACTTTTCAGATTCTTAACTCTGTTCAGTTCAGTTCAGTCCAGTCGCTCAGTCGTGTCCGACGATTTGCGACCCCATGAATCGCAGCACGCCAGGCCTCCCTGTCCATCACCAACTCCCGGAGTTCACTCAAACTCATGTCCATCGAGTCGGTGATGCCATCCAGCCATCTCATCCTCTGTCGGCCCCTTCTCCTCCTGCCCCAATCCATCCCAGCATCAGGGTCTTTTCCAATGAGTCAATTCTTCGCATGAGGTGGTCAAAGTATTGGAGTTTCAGCTTCAGCATCAGTCCTTCCAATGAACACCCAGGACTGATCTCCTTTAGGGTGGACTGGTTGGATCTCCTTGCAGTTCAAGGGACTCTCAAGAGTCTTCTCCAACAACACAGTTCAAATTCTTCAGTGCTAAGCTTTCTTCACAGTCCAACTCTCAAATCCATACATGACCACTGGAAAAACCATAGCCTTGACTAGACGGACCTTTGTTGGCAAGGTATTATCTCTGCTTTTGAATATGCTATCTAGGTTGGTCATAACTTTTCTTCCAAGGAGTAAGCATCTTCTAATGTCATGGCTGCAGTCACCGTCTGCAGTGATTTTGGAGCCCCCCAAAATAAAGTCTGACACTGTTTCCCCATCTATTTCCCATGAAGTGATGGGACCAGATGCCATGATCTTCATTTTCTGAATGTTGAGCTTTAAGCCAACTTTTTCACTCTCCTCTTTCCCTTATCAAGAGGCTTTTTAGTTCCTCTTAACTCTGTTAGTAGATGCAAAAACCTACCTATGTAGTGAAATCATATAGAATAAAATGCAGATACACATAATGAAATATAAGGAAAAGTGTAGGAATCTGAATATTTATAAAATCAGTGGATTGGATCAATGCAAACATCTAAACTGTGGTATTTACTATAGCTTTGCAAAGTAAATTGATTTTGGGGAGAAAATGGATAAAATATATAAGAGATCTCTTTGTGTTATTTCTTATAACTTTATGTCAATATATAGTTATTTAAATAAACATTTTAGTTTTCAAAGGGAATGAAATATATGCTGCAATATAGATAGATCTTAAAGGCTTTATGATAAGTGAAAGAAGTAACTTACAAAAAGAGTTCATAGATATGTATTAGATATGAGTTCGTAGTCTTGTGCTAGGGAAGGGGAGGAAGGAAAAATGACTGCTAAATTGCTGTGGCTTTTTTGAGGGATAATTGAAATGTTCTCAAGTTAGATTGTGGTGAATGTACTAAAAACCACTGACTCATCCACTTAAGATGGTGACATTTTATGATGTTTGAATTATATCTGAATTAAACTGTTAGAAAAACATCAGAGAAAATTATGGCATTTAATTTGTGTCAAAATTTTTTTCTTCTCTCAATTTTGTAGAGGTGTCCCAAATATAGTAGAGATTTCTGCCCCTATATTAACTGATTTTTCACATTAAAGTACATGTCTTAACAATATTTGACTTTACTGAGGGAGCAGACTGAATTGAATAAACCTCGATGTGACTTATGATGCCAGTTGCTCAGAGTATAAGAAATTGATATGCCTTACATAGTAACACACCTAAGTACACACCTCCACAACTGGCCCATGTTTTTACCACCCTCTATTAGAGGAAATGTTGTGGCTGTATTGTTTATTCCTGCCAACTTTCTCCTCATGTAGATTCTCCTTTACCCTATCTTTTGTCAGTCTGACCTTGTCTGTTTCATTGGTCCAGAAATGTCTGAGAATTTTTCTTCTGTTAGAATTATCTTCTCTGTTTTCAGAAAATAGAAGTGTTTTCTTTCTTATCTATTAGAGATTGAAGTAGAAATGCTGGGTAAGCAAGTTGGTATATGGAGTCCAATCTTGAGATGAGAGTTTTCATTTCATCAGTGATATTTAGGTGTGTTCTGTATGTTTAAAAAGTATGGAAGAATAATAGAAATGTTTAAAAACAATTGAGAAGCACTGACTGGTAAGTTAAAGGAAAAAGAAAGATATGGTATCTTTGAATCAAATTAGAGGCTATTTTTTTCAAGCGAGAAGAATGCAAATTCTTCCAAATGCTGATGACACATAGAGCAAAATGAAGATTAGTATACATATGACCTTCATGCGAGGAATGTGGTTGAGAATGTAATCAGTACAAGTAGACTTTATTGCTACTGTCCTAATTCCTGCTCAGTCACATGCTGTTTTACTCACCACTGGTGTTCATGTACCATCAGTGCAAATGTTAGTACAGTAAAAATGGTGAACATGAAATAATTCCTAGTAATACTTTGAATTTTCAAAATATATAGACAGTCCTGAAAAGTCTGTGGGTTACAATTTACAAACCACTCCGTCAGTTATATAAAATTCTATATAAACAGTTGGGCAAATACAAAGGAAATATTTTCATAGAGCAAATAACTGTTGACTTTTACACCATTAGATTGCTTTTTATACCTGTAAAAATAAACTATAATAAATTCCTGTCCCTAAACTAAATTATAAGGACAAGTTCATTTTTGAACTTTTAAAGGAATAATTTATTTCTAAGCCATGTAAATATAGGGGGCAGTATCTTACTGTTCACTGTGTGCTTTTAAATCCATAAGAATTTAATACTTTGATATAATTCTTCCTATTTTATTGAAAATTAAAGAGAGTTTATTTTATTACATATAAAATAAAGTATAGTAATAATACATGTTAAATATTTTGAAATAGCATTATAATACATGTCTGAAGATTTTGGGTAATTCTGGTAATTTCATGTAGTCTGAGTTTAAGCTCAATATTTTACTTTTCAAAATTTAATGTTATAAATAAGAAGCATAAAGTTAAAAATAGTTTCAGTTATTTAGTTAATTTTAAATTTGTTTCACATCAAGTGAAAGACATTTATTAAGCACTTGCCAAATAATGAAAATCTTAACAGTTCTAACTGTTGACTGTGAAGAAAGCTGAGCGCCGAAGAATTCATGCTTTTGAACTGTGGTGTTGGAGAAGACTCTTGAGAGTCCCTTGGACTGCAAGGAGATCCAACCAGTCCATTCTAAAGGAGATCAGTCCTGGGTGTTCTTTGGAAGGAATGATGCTAAAGTGAAACTCCAGTACTTTGGCCATCTCATGTGAAGGGTTGACTCATTGGAAAAGACTGATGCTGGGAGGGATTGGGGGCAGGAGGAGAAGGGGATGACAGAGGATGAGATGGCTGGATGGCATCACCAACTTGAAGGATGTGAGTCTGAGTGAACTCCGGGAGTTGGTGATGAACAGGGAGGCCTGGCGTGCTGTGATTCATGGGGTCGTAAAGAGTGGGACACGACTGAGCGACTGAACTGAACTGAACTGAACAGTTCTAACTACCCTAAACTCTAGTTATTATGTAGGTAAATTCATGGGTTTATATATATATAAAAGACAATTCTAATAAACTTAAAAATAAAAGTAAGTTTGAAATTTTGGAAAGAACAATTTGCTTGCTGTGTTTTCAATTGATTATTTCAAGCAAAGGTAGCTTCTCTTTAGAAGCACAATAAAGCAAGCTCCAGCTAGAAAAAGAACTGTCTCTTACTGGAACATGAAGAAGATAGAGAGCCAAAGGGTGCTTTCCAGTGGAGATGAAAGTCATAAAGTGTGTGAATTAAAAGGAACAGATTCATTTATCTTTGTCTTTTTACACCTGGACAGAATGCTAACAACCATCTGTCAAAACTGCATTCAAAGCAATAAAGGGCATTTTGTTTATCTGTGAATAAATTAAATGGACCTGGATGGGATTTTAATGGAAATATATACAATTCAGATTTCCAAACAATCAAGCTTGGCATGTCCTTCAACAAGCTTTTGATGGGCCTTTTTAGAGGGCAATTGTCAAGGAGAATTCCCCTTTCCTCTTTCTCTTCTTGCAATATGGATATTCAACAATTGTTTTCCTTTTTAATATTTGACATATTTTGGATCAGTAGGAAATTAGAAAAAGAGTTCCAAATGATCTCCATCATGAAAGCTTTGCCTTGGGATGAATACATAAGTTAGGTGGGAAAAATATGACTTTATTTAGAATGCTAATGGTGGATTTTAACTAAAATTGGTAGATATAATGTTTCTTTCATAAACCGACATATTCTTAAAGAATACATTCAAAACACAATGATACTACACCAATCTCTCTTTATCTTCCTCTCAAAGAATAAAACATTAAACATGGGGAAGAAAAGAGAATCACATTTTTTTCCAAACTTTAGTCTCTCTCATTTTCACTCTGTTATCAAAAAAAAAAAATGATGAAAATAAATTTGAGGAACACAGAATGACAAACCTCAAGATAAATAGAATAGAAAAATATATGAGAAAGGGAAATGCAATCAATAAATATTATGTCTGTCTTTGGAAATAGAAGTATAGAATATTACATGATAGAGCTAATGAAAATCATGTTTGAAAGATTGATGTTAAAATATCCAGGTTTTATGTAAGTAACTATGACAACCCTCCTTGCCAAAACTGAAAATATTACACTAAAGTAAAATATTTCTTTGAAATATATCAATTTTTATACTTACATAGATTTGAACTCTTCAAAAGATCAGGTCCCATGATAGTGTAATTTGTAGTAAAGGGACACACACAAAGTAGAGAAGTTCAATATTCAGAACAGTGCTATATTCTGAGGTGACTTTTTAAAATCTATAAATGATATAGAATTGAGACATCTCATTTCCTTAAGATATCTTTAAACACTAAAAATATTTATGTAAGGGATTTCCCATATGGCACAGTAAGAACTTTAGGCAGCCAACTCTTCCTAAATTCAATGAGAACATTTGCAAACACTGTAAAAATCAGCTTTTTCAGGACCCTGGAAAGTAACCATAAATTAATAATGATAAGTTGAATTCACGCAAGGATATAAGGACTGCTTGTAAAGAAAATTGCATAGGTAAATGCAAGCCATAATACATGCATCTTGTTTGTAGCCTTTTTCTTCTCTTACCTGATTTAAAATACAACTGCATAAAAATTATTATAAAATAGTGTTTATGTGCTTACTATGTATAAAGATATAATTTGACAATGGCACAAAGGTGGGTAAAATTAAGCTATACTGAAGAAAAGATTTTGTATACTATTGAAACAAAGTTGGTATAAATCTTGACAGTTTTAAAGTGTTAATTGTAATACTTAGGACAATTTCTATCAAAATAACTTAAAATGCTAAAAGAAATAACAAGGGAATTAAAATTCTATACTAGAAAATACCTATTTTTACCAAAAATACAGTAATAAAAGAATAGAGAAAAAAAGACATACAGAAAAGAGGAGGAAATCAGCAGAAATAAATCCTATCTTTACCATGATTACTTTAGATATAAATTGATGAGCTGGCTTAAAACTCAACATTCAGAAACCTAAGATCATGGAATCTGGTCTTATCACTTTAGTCAAATACTTGAGGAAAAAATGGAAACAGTGGGAGATTATATTTTCTTGGCTCAAAAATCACTATGGACCATAACTGCAGCCACCAAATTAAAAGTCGCTTGCTCCTTGGAAGAAAATCTATGACAAACCTAGGCAGTGTATTAAAAAGCAGAGACATCACTTTGCCAACAAAGGTCTGTATAGTCAAGGCTATGGTATTTCCAATAGTCATGTATGGATGTGAGAGTTGGACTGTAAAGAAGGCTGTTCAGTTCAGTTCAGTTACTCAGTTGTGTCTGACTCTTTGTGATCCCATGGACTGCAGTACACCAGGCCTCCCTGTCCATCACCAACTCCCAGAGTTTACTCAAACTCACGTCCACTGAGTCGGTGATGCCATCTAACCATCTCATCCTCTGTCATCCCCTTCTCCTTCCACCTTAAATCTTTCCCAGCATCAGGGTGTTTTCAAATGAATCAGTTCTTTGCATCAGGTGGCCAAAGTATTGGAGTTTCAGCTTCAGCATCAGTGCTTCCAATGAATATTCAGGACTAATTTCCTTTAGGATGGACAGGTTGGATCTCCTTGCAGTCCAAGCGACTCTCAAGAGTCTTCTCTAACAACAGTTCAAAAGCATCAATTTTTCAGCACTCAGCTTTCTTTATAGTTCAACTCTCACATCCATACATGACTACTGTAAAAACCATAGCTTTGACTTGATGGACCTTTGTTGGTAAAGTAATCTCTCTGCTTTTTAATATGTTGTCTAGGTTGGTCATAACTTTTCTTCCAAGTAGCAAGCTTCTTTTAATTTCATGGCTGCAGTCACCATGTGCAGTGATTTTGGAGCCCCCCAAAATAAAATCTGTCACTGTTTCCACTGTCTCCCCACCTATTTGCCATGAAGTGATGAGACCAGATGCCATGATCTTAGTTTTTTGAATGTTTAAGCCAATTTTTTCACTCTCCTCTTTCACTTTCAAGGCTGAGTGACAAAGAATTGGTGCTTTCAAATTGCAGTGCTGAGAAGACTCTTGAGTGTCTTTTGGACAGCAAGGAGATCAAACCAGTCAATCCTAAAGGAAATCAACCCTGTAAACTCATTGGAAGGACTGATGCTGAAGCTGAAGTTCCAGTCCTTTGGCTACCTGATGTGAACACCTGCTCATCCAAAAAGAACCTGATGCTGGGAAAGATTGATAGCAGGAGAAGAGGGCAACAGAGAGTGAGATGGTTGGATGGCATCAGCAATTCAATGGACATGAGTTTGATCAAACTCCAGGAGATATATAGTTAAGGACAGGGAAGCCTGACATACTGTAGTCCATGGGATCTCAAAGAGTCAGACATGACTTAGCCAAAGAGCAACAACGACAAATAAATTGATAAGATACTCCAATCAAAGGCAGAGATTAGAAGAATAGATAAAGAAAACAAAAACAGAAACATGATTCCACTGTAGCTTTATACAAGAAACACATCTTAGATTCAAAGTCATACATCTTTATTATTTTTTTTCAAAGATACACGTCTGGGATGGAAACAGATATATCACAGAAATAATAACTAAAACAGTGCAGGAGTGACTATACTAATATCAGGGGAAAAAAGCTTTAATATAAAAATTCTTATTAGAGGTATCTAATAAGATATGATATTTTATAATGCTAAAATAGCAATCCATTATAAAGATAACAGCTAAGACATGCAGAGATTTAGAAATGCAGGTGATCATTATCCACAAAGGTCAAATTTAAGAACAATAGACAATTTAAAAAAATAAATAAATGTGCCTAACAACAAAGTCTCAAAGAAAAAAAAAACAAAACAAAACTGATATGAGAGAAATATACAGTTTAACAGTAACAGATGGAATCTTTGATAGCTTACTTTCAGTAATGGATGAAATGACTAGGCTGAAGATCAGTAAGTACATATAAGATATCAACAGTAAAGAAGGCTGACAGCCAAAGAATTGATGCTTTTGAATTGTGGTGCTGAACAGTAACAAAGCTAGGCATGCTGCAGTCCATGGGGTCACAAAGAGTTGGACATAACTTAGTGACTGAACAACAACAACAAAGACATCTGTAACACTGTAAATCAACTACATCAAACAGACATCTCTACAAAAGTCCACCAGCAGCAGAATATACCCTCTTTTCAAGTTCACATGGCATGTTCTGTATCATAGATCATTGATATACCCTACAATAATACTGAGGTCATGCCAAGTCTGTTTTCTTATAGATATTGTATGAAATCAATGTAAAATAAAATCAGTTAGAAACTCAATCTTTTAATATACAAATAATGAGTAAAAATAATACGAAATAATCAGATAGTTTCTATTTTTTAAAGCAAATGCTTTTTTTTTTTTTTTTTTTTTTTTTTGCCTTAGTGGCATTTTGTGATACAAAATGAATGTATAAATTGTTTACTAAAAAATATTAAGATTCAATTCTAGACATAAAATTCTATAGAAAACAATTCAAACTCTTGGTCAAATTAGAATAAGAAGATAGATCAGACCAAAAAGAAATCACAAAATACGTGACAATTTAGAAATTAATTTTAAAATGGAGAAACAAGTCACCATCTCATTAGAAATATTTTTTAACATGTAGCTGTCATACAATAAATGAGCAAGGACTCTGATAATAGATTTTGTTTCAGAGTCAGGTTTAAATAAAACTCATTTCCCTATTGAATGTATTTCCATTTTAAGACCTTTTTTGTTGTTGTTGGGATAGTCTAGTAAGACCTCATATATGCCATATTACCATCACAGTGCTGGTAAAGACACTGATAAATGCTCATTTTATTTCAAATTATGTACTCAGAAGAATAGTCATTCCTGCATAATCAATTTGAAGATATTTCAACTGGAAAAGAAGCAGTGTGGCTTACTCTCTGTTTTTACTCTGTTAGCATTAAATTTCTGCTATGGAAATAATTATCTTTTAGTAATGCAGCTCTAAAATTAGAATGAATTAAGAGTTTTAAAGTTAGAAGTGGAAAAGTACTATTAAAATGATTTTAGAGCAATAATCAATTTGTGTGTTGTGAACATCCTAAATTCTACACAGAAAAGGTGTAAATTACTCTTTAATTGCTCAGCTAATTGCTAGCAATTGTCCAATCTTTGTTATTAAACAAAAATGCTTTATCTTATTCTTCTTAATTTCTTTAGGAAAAAATTAACCTAGCTTTAATTTTTAGATAGTCTCTTGATGCCCTGCTGGTCTTCTAAATGTGGCTTTGATAGTTCTTTCTGCCCCTGATATATTTAGTATTTTTGCAGAGCAATAAAAAGAATAGGGACCTAGGACTTTGACAAACTTACATCTGTAAATGTTACAGACTTTTATCAAAAAAATTTTTACTTTATTATAATCTCATAGGATATGCTAGGGTAGCTACCCTTTCATCTATTGGACGCTATACAAGATTTTTTTTTTTTTTTTTTTGAGTGCTAATGGTAACAATATAAGGTTTAGGTGATTTACCTGCACACAGCTAAGGGGATAAAGAGACAAGGTACTGCACAGAAATGGCCTTAAATTTGTTATCTTCACTGGCAAAGACATATTAGAAAGTGAGTGAAGTGGAAATTCAGAAGGTAGCCTAAGAATAGTTACAGATTTTGAGAGTTAGACACATCAGGTGAGAATATAATAATTCAGAGAATATGGAAAACTGAGGGAAATATAGTTTTAATCTTTAGTAAAAGAGACTATAGAAAATTTTTCATGATTTGTACAATTTTCATTCATTTCTCCTTATAAGTGCTGGCAATATTATGTGAATTATAAGTATAATTAAAATAACATTTCCTGACACATTGAGGCTAAATGAAAATGAATTAGCAAAACTCAATATAGAATTTCTTTCTCTGAAATTTATAACAAAAGGCCTTATCTCATGGCTAGAAATGGTATGTGTGAGTTTACTTGAAGGCAAGGAGATGGATTAAGTTACTTATTTTATCAGATACAATAAAAGTAATACTATATAAGCATAACTGAAAGGAGTTTAGAGTAGGGGTTTCATACTTCCTAAATTTGAAATGTCAGATATAATTACCATTTATGTTCTCAAGATCTTTATTTCAAGGCTTATTTGAAAGAATGAATTGCTATGGGTCTTTTCATGTAGGCCAAGGCAAAAATACACATAGTTTGCTTCCATGAGTTTATCAAATGTTAAACAAACAAACAAAAAACAGGGTTACAGAGTATGGAAAATAAGAAATGAATATTTCTCTTGTGCCAGCTTTCATATGATGGCAAACTGATGAGATGCAGGATGAACACAATCTTTTCATTTTCTAATATATGTTACAGGTATAATCAAAACTACAGTTTTTTCAGTAGTCATGTACGGATGTGAGAGTTGGACCATAAAGAAGGCTGAGTGCCAAAGAATTGATGCTTTCAAACTGTGGTACTGGAGAAGACTCTTGAGAATCCCTTAGATTGCAAGGAGATCAAACCAGTCAATCCTAAAGGAAATCAACCCTGAATATTCATTGGAAGGACTGTTGCTGAAGCTTCAAAACTTTGGCCACCTGATGCAAAGGGTCGACTTATTGGAAAAGACCTTGATGCTGAGAAAGATTGAGGGTAGGAAGAGAAGGGGATGACAAAGGATGGGATGGTTGGATAGTATCACCAACTCAATGGACATGAATTCGAGCAAACTCTGAGAGATGCTGAAGGACGGGGAAGCCAAGTGTGCTGCAGTCCATGGGGTCGCAAAGAGTTGGACATGACTTAGCAACTGAACAACAACAATATCATCAATTATCTGCTTTATATCTTTTGACCATTCAGGGTTAGAACTTCTCTTTTGCTGTTCTATACTTCCATTTCCACATCCCTTACAGGAAGGGCTTCCCTTGTGGCTGAGCTGGTAAAGAATCTGCCTGCAATGCAGGAGACCTGGGTTCGATCCCTTGGTTGAGAAGATCCCCTGGAGAAGGGAAAGGCTAACCACTCCAGTATTCTGGCCTGGAGAATTCCGTAGACTACAGTCCATGGGGTCACAAAGAATCAGACAGGACTGAGCAACTTTCACTTTCTTTACAGGAAGATCACTTTATCTTTGGAATTTTCAGTGATTAAAACTACTTCCCTTTCCTCAGTCCATCAGGATGACATTTTCCAAGAAATTAAAAAGATGTGGTCCCAGTAATTTCTCTCTTATCTATGTGGTTGTAAACTAGAACAGAAGAGTTGAAGCATAATGTATCTCTCTTTGTACCCATTCTCTTTTAAACAATAACTAAGTTCAGAAATAATATACTTGTCCTGGAAGGCATGGAGTGACAAGCTTAGACCAATGTTACTCTAAACAATAGTTCATTGCTTTCCCCTTTGACTTGTTTTCTGTTCTTTATATTCCACTTGTACTAATTATTTTAATATGTTTGTTTTTTCCTTTTGTACTATTTTTAATTAATTTGTTGTTCTCTATTTGGTTGTAAGAGTAAGACAAATTAAGAAATAATAGAATAACCTATAATGGAAAAAGAATCTGAAAAAGAAAAGAATATTTTTCATAATATATGTATATATATATCTGAATCACTTTGCTGTACACCTGAAACTAATACAGCATTATATAGTTAATTGTAAGTTAACTACACTTCAATTTAAAAATGGTAAAAAATAAAGAAATTGGTGTTTTCATTATGTGAAGTAGTTAGAGCTGGTCTTATATTTTACAGATCATTTTAGCAGAGCTAGCTTGGATATAAGACCTCTTTGTAAGGTTTATACCAACCCATGAGAATTCCTGAGTGCTTGAGACTTAAGATTAAAGATATAAAAGAAATATAATTTTGCTTGTTATTATCTTACGGATGTACCTCTCAGAGGAACCTTAGGCAGAAGGTTATTCGTTATTCACTTGAGATGGCATTTGTAGTGAGGACATGAGCACCAAGTCTGATGAGGAGAGGAGGTGGGAAATAAAACGTTTAGTCCTTTTCATCATTTAGTTATGAAATGAGAATATATACAGTTATTTTAAGCAATGGTCAATATTTTAGGAGAAAACAGCTCGATCTCTTTCATATTTTATCCTCTATTTCCTCTTGGGGAGATATGTGATCATCTGACATAATGGCAAAATAAATGAATCTTCATTTCCTCAAGGTGTTCTCTGAGTCCTTTGGACAAATTTCAAAATAGTTGGTTTGATAAATTTGGGTGTGGCTAGTCTAATCCCTCAGAGAAGGCAACGGCACCCCACTCCAGTACTCTTGCCTGGACATGGATGGAGGAGCCTGGTAGGCTGCAGTCCATGGGGTCCCTAAGAGTCGGACACGACTGAGCGACTTCACTTTCACTTTTCACTTTCATGCATTGGAGAAGGAAATGGCAACCCACTCCAGTGTTCTTGCCTGGAGAATCCCAGGGACAGGGCAGCCTGGAGGGCTGCTGTCTATGGGGTTGCACAGAGTCGGACACGACTGAAGCGACTTAGCAGCAGCAGCAGTCTAATCCCTAGGCATCTTGTTGTGGCTTGCTGCTGGCCTTCATAGTCAGATTTGTGAAAGTGAAAGTCACTCAGTTGTGTCTGACTCTTTGTGACCCCATGGACTATTCCATGGAATTCTCCAGGCCAGAATACTGGAGTGGGTAGCCTTTCCCTTCTCCAGGGGATCTTCCCAACCCAGGGATCGAACCCAGGTCTCTCACATTCCAGGTGGATTTTTTTTACCAGCTGAGTAATCTTTCTCAAATAAATCATACCTTGGAAACTAAAACCTGCTGATTTATTATCATTGGCATTAGCCTTTACCTTGCTCCTAAATTAGGTATTGTGCACACAATGCCTGTTCAAGGGTCATTTCAGCCCTGCCTAGGCAGACTTCATGGTGAGTCTATTAGCTCCCAACTCAGTATCAGTGCTTACAGGGGAGTATCTGGAGTGAAATCTCATCCTCACTGCCTGACCACATTTTTTCTGCCTTCTCAACAATGCTGCCAAGAGACCACATGAATCTCTCTCCCTATCAGTTCAGTTCAGTTCAGTCGATCAGTCATGTCCGACTCTTTGTGACCCCATGAATCGCAGCATGCCAGGCCTCCCTGTCCGTCATCAACTCCCGGAGTTCACTCAGACTCACGTCCATTGAGTTGGTGATGCCATCCAGCCATCTCATCCTCTGTCATCCCCTTCTTCTCCTGCCCCCAATCTCTCTCAGCATCAGAGTCTTTTCCAATGAGTCAACTCTTCGCATGAGGTGGCCAAAGTACTGGAGTTTCAGCTTTAGCATCATTCCTTCCAAAGAAATCCCAGAGCTGATCTCCTTCAGAATGGACTGGTTGGATCTCCTTGCAGTCCAAGGGACTCTTAAGAGTCTTGTCCAACACCACAGTTCAAAAGCATCAATTCTTCAGTGCTCAGCTATCTTCACAGTCCAACTCTCACACCCACACATAACCACTGGAAAAACCATAGCCTTGACTAGACAGACCTTTGTTGGCAAAGTAATGTCTCTGCTTTTCAATATGCTATCTAGGTTGGTCACAACTTTTCTTCCAAGGAGTAAGTGTCTTTTAATTTCATGGCTGCAGTCACCATCTGCAGTGATTTTGGAGCCCTATAGACATCCAGAAAACCTCAGAGGAGCAAACATTGAGGCAACAATAACTGCAATGCAGTGACTATCTCAAAGAAATATGTATGATGTAAAGGGACTCTATGAATCAGCCATCGGGGCTGTTTTAATTTTTTTTTTCTCCTTCCAAGCAGGTAGAGTCTCTTGCTGAATATTAGTAAATTATATAAAGAGAATGTGTTTCTTTTCTATATTTGACTTGCTGAGAGAGTGAATTTGTAATTCTGAGCACAATAATTGTTGTTTACTCTTAGCTAGCTTCAAAATGGCCTTGTTTTTTGAAGCATGTATGAGAGCTAATATTGGGGCTTCCCAAGTGGGGCTCAGTGGTAAAGGATTGCCTGCCAACGCAAGAATTGCAGCAGACACAAATTCTATTCCTTGGTCAGGAAGATCCCCTGGAGGAGGAAATGGCAACCCACTCCACTATTCTGGCCTGGAAAATCCCCGTGGACCAGAGGAACCTGGTCACAAAGTTCATGGGGTCACAAAGACTTGGATATGACTAAGCAACAGAACACCCATGTTAGACTGTAAAAGACATTGTGAACGTTCATTTTTAGCATAGAAATGAGCACAGACAATATTCACTATTTTCTATTGGTTAATTCTATTACCATAATTATAAAAAAATGATACTAAATTAGAGCTGCTAGAGAAAGGAAAATTCTCATAACATCTGAGTGAATTTAATGTGAAATAACATTTAACATGGAAAATTCCTCTCTTGGAATGGGCCAGCTTTTTACTCTTGGAAATATCGGATTGGAAAACATAACTCGTTAAATCTATGCTAACATAAGTAAGAATTGGTCCATAGCTCTTCCCAGTGTTCATAGCAACAGTTTATAAGACAAAATTTCTTCCAACTCTGTAAAATTGTATTTATTGAAACAAAGTTCCAATTATGAATATCTGAATGATAGACACAGATTAATTTGTTTAAAATATTATCTTCTTTAGGAAAAAAACCTAAGTATAATTCCACATGATATAATACATTATCATTAATCTTGTCCTCTTTATAGATGACCATACAGAATATAGAAATTCTTATTCAATATGGTCCTTCATGGGGACTCAAAGAAGCAAGTGCCTGGTTGCTCAATAAATGCTAACTGGCAAAGATGATAATGATGTATGAACTCATTTTCCAAAGGGCCTTCTTAGTCTCTATTGGCTTCCACATCCCTCTACTTTAGAATTAAAAGGAAAAAAGTAACAAGAAATTATGAAATATAAGAAATGTGAGAAATAGAAAATTTTCCTCAACTTGAGAAGTTTAGCAAATCTCTCATTATACATGTTAATTGCACACACACTCATGTACACATAAACATACCATTCATTGTGGTTAATTGGTTTATAATTATTACTTTGGAAGTCTCTTCTTTCTTGGAACTATAACAGGCACTTCAGAGCTTACTTGACCCTGAAGAAACACTGAAAAAGTCCTGATCTTCTGCTCATTCCCTTGTCATATTTATTCCTTCTTTGCATAATAAAACTGTATAGGGCTGGCCTTGCCTGGTCCCTATACTATTTCTTTGGCTGGAAGTAACGATATAAAGCAAGTCACAGGAACACACTGACAGTGCTAGAGCCTCATGTCTCATCTTCAGCCACATTCATTTTATTTTCAGAGTTATTGCCTGTCTAGTTTATGTTTGCAGTATATGTTCCTTGTCTCTCTGCTGCTGCTGCTACTAAGTCACTTCAGTCGTGTCCCATTCTGCGACCCCATAGATGGCAGCCCACCAGGCACCCCCATCCCTGGGATTCTCCAGGCAAGAACACTGGAGTGGGTTGCCATTTCCTTGTCTCTCTAGGGGACCCAAAATGTGACAAAGTGTCCCTATTTTAGGTGGCAATACAGGGGTGCATTTATGCATTTAGGTGGCAATACAGGGGTGCATTTCCAAACTGGCACCCTCACCTTTTAATCTATGTTTTGACTTTGGGAGGTAAAAGGGAAAGCAGGTACTGCCCTTACTTACTGTTTTCATGACCTAAATCATCACTCTGGTTTTCACATCTCATTTCTCCCAGTTTGCTTCACCAGTAAACAAACACACATGTGAACATGTTAAAGGGAGGTTTTTTTTTTTTTGGTTGTTAGGATACTGGTATCTTTTGCCCAGATAGATGATTCTTGAGTGTGTAGGTCATGGGTTGTGGAAAGATTATCACATGTGGTTCTTAAAAATAGCTACATGGCAAAAAGCCTCTGGGTTCGTCATCAGTTCAGTACCTCAGTCGTGTCCGACTCTTTGAGGCCTCGTGGACTGTAGCACGCCAGGCTTCCCTGTCCATCACCAACTCCTGGAGCTTGCTCAAATTCATGTTCACTGAGTCAGTGATGCCATCCAACTGTCCCATCCTCTGTTGTCCCCTTCTCCTTCTGCCTTCAATCTTTCCCAGCACCAGGGTCTTTTCCAATGAGTCAGTTCTTCGCATCAGGGGACCAAGTATTGGAGGTTCAGCTTCAGCATGAGGGCTCCTCATCAGCTGACACAAATTGATGTAAGTTCTTAGGCTAGTTACTTTACAGAGTTCTGGAAAAGAGACTCAGACAAAATGAATTAGATAGTTTATCTCTAATTCAAAACAGTGTTTCGGAAGAAACAAATGACTCTAAATCCTGCATGTCAGAACATGATACTTCATGAATTCACTTTTTAAAAGTATAAGTTCAGTTGTGCTAATATAAAATATAAAATTGTTAATTATTCAATTATATATTTCATATTGTGTAAGGTATCATAATTGTCTTTTGAGGAGGAGTCCATTTCATCTAAATTGCTAAATTTATGTGTATAAAATTGTTTCTATTGTTCTTCGATTACCCATTTGATGTACAAGGTCTATAGTGACATTACTTGTTTCATTCTTCAGATTAGTCACTTATAGTGTCTTTTTTTATACATTTGTCAGTCTTGCTAGAGATTTGTCTATCTCTTTGATCTTTTCAAAGAATGAACTTTTTGTGTCACTGATTTTATTATTTTTATTTTTAATGTCATTGACTTCTTCTTTTATCTTTATTATTTCTTCTGCTTGCTTGGGATTATTTTCTTCTTTTTTACTCATTTCTTGAGATTGTAAATGATTAATAGCTTTTTAATTTTAATTGTGCACTTGATGCTAAAATTTCTCTTTCAGTATTCCTTCAACTCTGTGCCACAAATTTTGATATACTTTATTGTAGTTTCATTCAGTTCAGTATATTTTCTCATTTTCTCTTGGCACCTTCTCTTTGACCCTTGAATTAGTCACAAGTGGGTTACTTAGTTTCCAAGAGTTTGGGGGTTTTAATTATCTGTCATTTATTTATAGTTTGGTTACACTGTGGTCAAAGAAAGCACTCTGTGTGGGTTTAATTCATTAGAATCTGTTAAAGATTTTTAAAAAATCCCTAATATAGCCTATATATATTCTGTGAGGACTTAAAATACAAATTTTATTGTTGGGTGGATTTTTCTATGAATGTTAATTAGAACTTTCTGATTGATGCTTGCATGAGGTCTTCTATATCCTTGCTGTTTTGTGTCTTGTTTTTTTTTAATTAACTTTTGAGAAAGGGGGTAAAATCTCCAGCTTAAACATGGGTTTGTCTATGTTTCCTTTCAGTTCTATCAGTTTTGTTTCATATATTTTGAAATATAATGGTTTGGTGCATATACATTTAGGATTGCCATACTTTCCTAAAAGTTTAGGTGGACTATCTTTTATCACTATATAGTGCCCCTCTCTGTCACTGATAATTATTTTTTTGCTAATATTATCTGATGTTAATACAGTTAGTCTGGCTTCTTTTTGATAAATATTTGTTTGCTGCATATTTTTCCATCCTTTTAGCCTGCCTAATTTATTATATTTGAAGCAAATTTCTTGTAGACAGTCCACAGTTTTGCTTAATTAAAAAATATATTTTCAGAAGTATTTGAAAATAGAATTGTTAAAATTAATGTGAATTATCCAAAGAATTGCTTCCATTTTTATATATGCCAGGCATTTGTTCAGCTTATCACATACATTAATTTTATTAGCCATGATATTCTTTACTTTTGAAAACCTCTCACTTATGACCCTCACATACAGGTTATCTGTATTGCCCATTTTTCAGTTTTCCTTCTAACACAAGAATTCTGTTGTCTTCTGTGATCAAACTATGTGGCAATTTCCATACATCTTTGCTACATCAAGGAATGTATATGAATCCCTTACAAATTTCCTTCATGTTTGCCTCCATCACCATCTCTCAGGAAGCCTAGAAATGTCAATTTTATACCTCCATCCTTAATCTGATGCACATTCAGATTGTAAATATTGTTCTAGAAGCAGTCATGTGCCAAAAGACTGCTGTAAGAGACACATGTTTGTTCAGGCAGTTACTCCTAAACAGCATAGTCTGTTCTCCAATCACATTTGCACTATAGTTGATTTTGCTCCACATAGAGAAAGCAGATGTATTTCCTCAGGCAACAACTTATTTTTACAGAAATTAACCAGTATGGGATAACAGTTCTGATACTATATGCTTAGATACTATTCTCTAAAAGTTAATTCTTCAGTATCTAGTACTTTCGTGTTGTTTGCATATAATTACATAAGTATTTCAGGATTGTGACACTCCATACTTCTAATAACGCAGTCCTCTAAAAATATTGCTGTGTTATTTTGCTTGTGTAGCAACTGAAGCAAAACAACAAAAAAAAAATCCTATGTGAAATGACTATGCTTAAAAGTTACAAATTATATCATTCTAAAATCTTCCACATGTCTTTATTTCACTTTGTGGGCACAGAAAAAATAAGCATGGATAAAATGAACTTTCCAAAGGCAAAACTTCATAATTTCTCAAAAGAAACTGGAATACTGTTATCTTCTGAGGTAACTGAAGGCTGAAATATCTCCACGACAAAAAAATAAGGTAACTTGTGGGCAGGTTTTAAAGGTATAACTTCAGAAAAGGCCCTGTTGAACTAAACATCCACTGTGCTAAATTTAAAATTACTTTTTCACATTCCTACTTAAATCTTGAGCAGTCA
Source organism: Bos mutus (assembly GCF_027580195.1). Lineage (NCBI taxonomy): Eukaryota > Metazoa > Chordata > Mammalia > Artiodactyla > Bovidae > Bos > Bos mutus. Next base: position 30,740,476 of record NC_091625.1, read on the forward strand.
TAAGTTGGTCATGAAAAAATATGTCTTTGTGCCAAGTAAAAATTAGAAAACTGAGAAAAGTATGAATGATTTTAGGAATCTTAAAAAAAAAATTGTGCTATTAATCAGAATCAACATAAAACTCTAAAATATTTGCCCAAAAATCTGAGGGCAGAGAATGCTTAAATGAAAAGACTACATTCTGTAGCTCTCAAGGGAAGACTTGTTAGTGGAAACAAACGATGTTGATGTGTGATAATTTTGGTAAAGTATATCCAGTTAGACCACCAGGATTATCATATATGTGCAAAATAGTAGTCAACATGAAAGAGAAAGATAAATAACCCCAATAACTGAACCAAAATAATTCTCAAAAAGCCCCTAGTTAATATGCTTAGAGAAATTCAAGTGATATGACTCAGAAAATATAAACAGCATAATATGAATGAGAAACATTCACAGAGATATATTGCAAAGGAGCTAATGTTGGTAATTCCTTTATGTATAAAATATAAAAGTAAGTAAACAAATACAATAAATAGATAACATGGAGAAATTTCTTAAAATTTTTGTTTCTTCAAAGAGCTAATGAAGACCAAAAACTACAAAAGACTTGACTAAAGAAAAAACTCAGATACTAGAATAGTGCTTCTCAAAGCGTAATATGTGGGTTACTTTTACTATAAACAATGAGGATTTTTAATAATCAGAAACAATTTCCCAGACCCAGAAAACACCTATTAAATTAGATTTTCTGTAAGTATAGCTAAGACCAGAGAAGGCCATGGCACCCCACTCTAGTACTCTTGCCTGGAAAATCCCATGGACAGAGGATCCTGGTAGGCTGCAGTCCATGAGGTCATTAAGAGTCAGACACGACTGAGCAACTTCACTTTCACTTTTCACTTTCATGCATTGGAGAAGGAAATGGCAACCCACTCCAGTGTTCTTGCCTGGAGAATCCCAGGGATGGGGGAGCCTGGTGGGCTGCTGTCTATGGGGTCTCACAGAGTCGGACATGACTGAAACGACTTAGCAGCAGCAGCAGCAGCAGCATAGCTAAGACAGATGCATTTTAATACGGCTGATGATCTTAAGGTTACTACATTTACTACTAAAATCATTTGAAAGATTCCAAAATTTTTAAATAACTTTCAGGTAGTTTAATGATTTCAGGTATTTTTAACCCTACTTTTTAATCTTTCTGTTCTGAATTTGAGAAACCTTTCAAAAACTAATATATATCTATCTTGCCAATGTAAAAGGAAGTGTCTGTATGATCCCATATCTCCAGATTACACTTTAAATCTCTATGAAAATATTTGTTTAATATGGGCTGTTTGTTAACCTTCCTTCATCACCAAATTCTAAAATCAGGAAACTGATTTAATTAATTAGGAGTTAACTCAGTGTATGACATAATGTGCTGATTAAATGTCCTTTGAATTAAGTACACTGTCTTAACATAGCATTTACTTGTGGTTATTGAAATGTACAACCAAAATGTAGCTAGTCAGAATTTTTAAGTAAAAAAAGGGCAGAATATCTCACTAGTATATTTTTTTGAGTTTTTATTTATTTATTTATTTTTTAATTTTATTTTATTTTTAAACTTTACAATATTGTATTAGTTTTGCCAAATATCAAAATGAATCCGCCACAGGTATACCTGTGTGGCAAACCAATGTAAACAACAAAACCATTTTTAGATGCTAATTATTCTAAATATTTTTAGTGGATTTTCCCATTCTCTCTAGGCTTTCTTTTAAAGGCGTATTAGAGGCTATTTCAAAAGTTGTAGATTATGTGTTTTTGTTTCCTAATCAAAAAAGCATTCTCATTAAGCCCCTTGAGTTTTATGCAGCAGATTGCCAAGAATCACATGTGAAATGATTAGGGATGGAGAAGCATCCAAAAGTTTACCTTGCATTCATCTTTTCTTGTCTCAAAAGTACAAACAACAAATGGGGAAATCTATTAAGGTTTTAATTAATTCCTATTTCTAACCTAGAAAACTGGGACAAGACTTTCTGCCTAGTAGGTTTTTGCCTGTTAGTTTTAAAATTAAGAACTATCAGGCTCACATTATCACATGGAACTATCAGTATTTTTAAAGATTATTTCAAGTAAAATTAAGAAGACATGATTTGCTCAGGAAAAGAACATACTAGGAAAAATGTGTGATAATGATTTGTTTTAGATGTTGATTTTTGTTTTTTCAATGAAATACAGTTTCATAAGTTTTAGGTGGAAAATACAGAAATATTTTTTCATTATAATGACACAATATCAAGTAATCACTCTGTTTTTGGTCTCTTTAAGTTTGCCATATCTAGTTAATTCATTTCACTATAATATAAATGCAATCAGCAAACATTGTAAATACATACTGTCTTTGTAAATTATGAAAAAGCATGATTCTTGAGTGTCCAAGATTCAGATTGGTATTGACAGATTTTCATAATGGCATTAATTGTCATAATATATTAGAATAGGAAAAGTGGGTCTAAATTAATAATAATCATCATCTAGATCAATAGATTAATTTTATATTAATAGATTAGCAACTGCATTTAAATCTACTTTTTCTATTAATTGATTAATTGGGCTTCCCTGATAGATCAGATGGTAAAGAATCTGCCTGCAATGCTTGAGATCCCAGGTTGATCCCCTGTAGAAAGGAATGGCTACCCATTCCAGTAGTCTTAGACTTCCCTGGAGGCTCAGATGGTAAAGAATCTGCCTCTAATGTAGGAGACCTGGGTTCAATCCCTGGGTTGGGAAGATCCCCTGGAGAAGGCTACCCACTCCAGTATTCTTGCCTGTTAGTTTAAAATTAAGAACTCTATGGACAGAGGAGTCTGGCAGGCTGCAATCCATGGGGTCACAAAGACAGTCATTCATGGGGTCACTCAGACACAACCGAGTGACTGTCATTACTACTAAAAGATTAATTATTTCAACAATATTTATGATCACTTCCTTAATGGACAGGAAAAAATCATCAGGTTACTGAATGGAATTTGCTTTTCCTATATATTCATTGCAACATTTTTTCAATTTTTACTAGAAAATAATTTTATTATATATTCAATCCCCTCTGTTTGGGTGTTTATTTTTAATCCACAAATAACTTGGACAATTAACTTCTTCTTTATCTGTACTCTGCAAGGTCTTTCATCACTACTGTTTTCTGTGCTTTAGTAATTTTGGAAGAAATGCTATTTTAATTATAAATAAAAGAGAAGCAAAAACAATTCAGTGTCACTGTTACAACTTTCACAGACCAGAACTTAAGAGAAAATGTGACTGAAGAAACAGAGATGATGTCTGTGGTCCATATATAATCACAGTATTTTTGGAAATCATGTAAAAAATGGAGACACAAATTAAAGTATAATACTGCAATAGTGTTAGAAAAGTTGGCTCAAGAAATAAATGTGGTGTTTCCATTAAAAATTTCCAAGAGTGCAAGAGGGCCTTATATCTATGAGAAATGCTCAGTGTAATTAATAATTTTTCTTTTGGTTTAATATTTAAGGGAAAACTCCAAAGTCTTATAATTTTCTTGATTTCATTTATTAACTTATTTCATGATGTTTGATGTGGTTCATTTTACAGAAAAATCAGTAATTATATGAAGACCAAATAGAAAGTGGATGCCCAATAGTTATTTGACTAAACACAAGTTGTTAAAAAAGTGAAGAAATTTAAGCAACACCTTGAGAGTCCTTTACTCAGAAAACAATAATAAGAAGCAATTTGTATTTTAAAACTAATGTCTGATTTGTGATTATGTTTTCAGTAAAAACAAAAACAAAACTTGATTTTGCTTAATAGGCTGTAGAGAGTCTCATGAATTTTATTGCCAACTTTAAATACAAAAACAAACAGACAATAATGTTATTCCATCATGAGAGACCTGAAGATTCTAATAAACCCAAATTCATTAAAATATAGAGAATGCCAAGAAATTCCTAGAAAAAAGATACCTAAATTTATTTTCATTCCTGACAAAGTGGTAGGAAGAGGAGGGGTTTGCATTAAATATTGGTAATAAAGTCATATTTTAAATAAACTTTAGCATCTATGTGAGGGTGGTATAATAGACAGAAATTACCAGGAGTTTTCAATATAGACAGTGTGTACCCACCATCTGCACTTTCCCAAAGGAAATCTCTGAACAGTTTACTGAAAAGGGAAAACTGAGAGACTATCATGTAAGATGGAAGCAGGGCCAGAGAGTTAAAAAACATCACCCACATATTCCTAGACTTTATTGATAGCAAGCCAATCATTGTTGGCTTCTGGTTCTTGAAGACTGGGTGCACAAGAGGAGACCCACAAAATTCAACACCCATTTATGATAAAAACTCTCCAGAAAGCAGGAATAGAAGGAACATACCTCAACATGATAAAAGCTATATATGACAAACCCACAGCAAACATTATCCTCAATGGTGAAAAATTGAAAGCATTTCCTCTAAAGTCAGGAACAAGACAAGGGTGCCCACTTTCACCATTACTATTCAACATAGTTTTGGAAGTTTTGGCTACAGCAATCAGAGCAGAAAAAGAAATAAAAGGAATCCAAATTGGAAAAGAAGAAGTAAAACTCTCACTATTTGCAGATGACATGATCCTCTACATAGAAAACCCTAAAGACTCACCAGAAAATTACTAGAACTAATCAATGATTATAGTAAAGTTGCAGGATATAAAATCAACACACAGAAATCCCTTGCATTCCTATACACTAATAATGAGAAAACAGAAAGAGAAATTAAGGAAACAATTCCATTCACCATTGCAACAGAAAGAATAAAATACTTAGGAATATATCTACCTAAAGAAACTAAAGACCTATATATAGAAAACTATAAAACACTGGTGAAAGAAATCAAAGAGGACACTAATAGATGGAGAAATATACCATGTTCATGGATTGGAAGAATCAATATAGTGAAAATGAGTATACTACCCAAAGCAATTTATAGATTCAATGCAATCCCTATCAAGCTACCAACAGTATTCTTCACAGAGCTAGAACAAATAATTTCACAATTTGTATGGAAATACAAAAAACCTCGAATAGCCAAAGCGACCTTGAGAAAGAAAAATGGAACTGGAGGAATCAACCTACCTGACTTCAGGCTCTACTACAAAGCCACAGTTATCAAGACAGTATGGTACTGGCACAAAGACAGAAATATAGATCAATGGAACAAAATAGAAAGCCCAGAGATAAATCCACGCACATATGAACACCTTATCTTTGACAAAGGAGGCAAGAATATACAGTGGATTAAAGACAATCTCTTTAACAAGTGGTGCTGGGAAATCTGGTCAACCACTTGTAAAAAGAATGAAACTAGAACACTTTCTAACACCATATACAAAAATAAACTCAAAATGGATTAAAGATCTCAACGTAAGACCAGAAACTATAAAACTCCTAGAGGAGAACATAGGCAAAACACTCTCTGACATACATCACAGCAGGATCCTCTATGACCCACCTCCCAGAATATTGGAAATAAAAGCAAAAGTAAACAAATGGGACCTAAATAAACTCAAAAGCTTCTGCACATCAAAGGAAACTAGTAGCAAGGTGAAAAGACAGCCTTCAGAATGGGAGAAAATAATAGCAAATGAAGCAACTGACAAACAACTAATCTCAAAAATATACAAGCAACTCCTACAGCTCAACTCCAGAAAATAAATGACCCAATCAAAAAATGGGCCAAAGATCTAAATAGACATTTCTCCAAAGAAGACATACAGATGGCTAACAAACACATGAAAAAGATGCTCAACATCACTCATGATCAGAGAAATGCAAATCAAAACCACTATGAGGTACCATTTCACGCCAGTCAGAATGGCTGCGATCCAAAAGTCTACAAATAATAAATGCTGGAGAGGGTGTGGAGAAAAGGAACCCTCTTACACTGTTGGTGGGAATGCAAACTAGTACAGCCACTATGGAGAACAGTGTGGAGATTCCTTAAAAACTGGAAATAGAACTGCCTTATGATCCAGCAATCCCACTGCTTGGCATACACACTGAGGAAACCAGAAGGGAAAGAGACACGTGTACCCCAATGTTCATCGCAGCACTGTTTATAATAGCCAGGACATGGAAGCAACCTAGATGTCCATCAGCAGATGAATGGATAAGAAAGCTGTGGTACATATACACAATGGAGTATTACTCAGCCATTAAAAAGAATACATTTGAATCAGTTCTAATGAGGTGGATGAAACTGGAGCCTATTATACAGAGTGAAGTAAGCCAGAAGGACAAACACCAATACAGTATACTAACGCATATATATGGAATTTAGAAAGATGGTAACGATAACCCTGTATACGAGACAGCAAAAAAGAGACACTGATGTATAGAACAGTCCTATGGACTCTGTGGGAGAGGGAGAGGGTGGGAAGATTCGGGAGAATGGCATTGAAACATGTGAAATGTCATGTATGAAACGAGATGCCAGTCCAGGTTCAGTGCACGATGCTGGATGCTTGGGGCTGGTGCGCTGGGACGGCCCAGGGGATGGTATGGGGGGGGGGGAGGAGGGGTTCAGGATGGGGAGCACGTGTATACCTGAAATTTTTTTAATTAAAAAAAAAAAAAAAGAATTCACTTGGAAGCTCTCTGAATCTTTGCTGAGTATACAACAGAGGTCCTTCAAATGTTGGAGATAGGACATTAAGGTAGAGAGGTTAAGTGCCGGGAGTGAAATTAGAATCTATAGAAACTCCACAAAAAACTGGCAACCAGGTAGTAAAGAAGAGCAAAATCTCCCATGAGTCAGAAAGCTAGCTGCTAGACTAGAGAGAAAAGTATCTTGAATGTTAGTGTTGCTGGTATTTAGATATCAAACCAGGCTAAACATTAAATGGGCTTCCTTGATGGCTCAGCTGGTAAAAGAATCTGCCTGCAATGCAGGAGACCCTGGTTCAATCCCTGGGTTGGGAAGATCCCCTGGAGAAGAGAATGGCAACCTACTCCAGTATTCTTGCTTAAAGAATTCCATGGAAAGAAAAGGAAATGGCAACCCACTCCAGTGTTCTTGCCTGGAGAATCCCAGGGACGAGAGAGCCTGGTGGGCTGCTGTCTATGGGATCACACAGAGTCGGATACGACTGAAGTGACTTAGCAGCAAACATTAAATACAGATTCCACTTTAATAGTTTGAACCACAGAAGAAACAAGAATTAACTTTGGTTTCAACACAGTATACATTCTGCTCAATTCAGATTAGTGGGCTTGGAGAAGAAGTGATCTTCCCTGCTCCAAGTGTAAATATTATTTACCTTCATTTGCACTATTTACTAGAATGCATTACCTGGCAGGCGAAGAAGCCAGATAAAGTGACATATGATTAAGAAAGAAAGGTTCAATAAAAGCAGACTAAAAATGGATAAAATGTAGGAATTATCAAAAAATTTTAAGGACTATGACAAACATGATAAGAGATTAGTTTAAAGAATGGAAAACATGAATATATAGTGAGTGATATCAGTATAGAGAGGAAATTATAAAAAATGAGTCAACTGAAAATGCTAAAAATTAAAAGAAATGTGATACCAAAGATGACAAATTATATTTAAGATCTTAAAAACTGATTCCATTGCCAATAATTATGAGCACAAATATAGATCAGTAGGAATTATCCTAAATTAATCAGGAAAAATATGGTAAAAATAAGTGACCTTGTACCTGTGACCCATGCAAAAATGTCAGTCTATAATACTATCAGGGAAGAGGAAAAAAATTGAGCAGAAGAAATACTTGAATAGATAATGCCTGAGAATTTTACAAAACTGATAATAGACATCAACCCAAAGATATATAAATATTAATGTGAACAAGCTGGATTAAAAAAACAAAATCAAAAATAGAAATACATGTAAGCACATGAGAGATGAACTACTGAAAATAAAAAACAAATTACTTTAAAAACACATTCCATATAGTGGATAAAGGAGTAAAAATAAATAAATAAAAGATACTTGCAATATAGTGGGTAAAGGTTAAGAATGACAGCTGTCTTCTCATCAGACATGAAGGCAGAAGAAAATGGGACATTATCTTTAAAGTGCTGAGAGAATATAATTGTCATCCAAGAATTGCTTTGACAGCAAAATAACTGTCCAACTGAAGTACTCCTTAGAGAGAAATTTATAAATTTAAAAGTTTCTGTCATAAAAAGTATAAAATTAATAATTTTAGCTTCCACCTTAGAACGCTAGTTAGCAAGGAACACATTAAACCTAGTTATATAGAAGAAATGAGTGAATGAAAATAACTGTGGATATCAATGAAATACACAAAAAATAGAGAATAACCTGGTGATGAGTAGATTTCTGAAAAAAATAAATAAAATTGACTATCTTCCAGTCAAAGTAGTCAAGAATAAAAATCACAGAAAATAGAATGATAGATATCAGGAAGGAAGGACAAAAAAATATTACAAATGACACAGACATTAAATAATAAGATATATTATGAAAACGTCTTGGCAATAAACTTTCTGATTTTGATGAAATTTATATATTTCCAGAGAAACACAACTTACAAAAACTGAGACAAAAAAGGAGTAGATAACTAAAATAGCCTAGCAAGTAATTTAAAAATTATTCTTAGAGAATTATTGTCAGGAAAAAAGTTATTCAAAAGAAAATTGCAACCATATGCCCTCACTAGGAAATTCAATAAATATTCAGGAAATATATAGAATCATTTTTATATAAATTGTTTTATGAGCCTGATATTCAAAATGATACTCAAACTATAAATATAGACAGAAAAATACATAATATTAATAAATTGAGTGCTGCAATATGTAAAAAGGATAACATTTTACAACTTAATTGAATTAAAAGACAATTTAACATTCAAGAATCATTCATTATAACTTATACACACTGCTGTATATATAAAATAGGTAATTAATAAGGATCTACTGTATAGTACAGGGACTTAATATTCTATAATGGCCTATATAGGAAAAGAATCTAAAAAAGAGTGGATACATGTATATGTATAATTGATTCACTTTGCTGCACACCTGAAACTGACACAACGTTATAAAACTATACTCAAATAAAAATACTTGTCATTAAATATAATTCAACATGTTAACTGAATAATAAATAAATCATCAGATCAGATCAGTCGCTCAGTCGTGTCCGACTCTTTGCGACCCCATGAATCACAGCACGCCAGGCCTCCCTGTCCATCACCAACTCCCAGAGTTCACTGAGACTCACGTCCATCGAGTCAGTGATGCCATCCAGCCATCTCATCCTCTGTCATCCCCTTTTCCTCCTGCCCCCAATCCCTCCCAGCATCAGAGTCTTTTCCAGTGAGCCAACTCTTCGCATGAGGTGGCCAAAGTACTGGAGTTTCAGCTTTAGCATCATTCCTTCCAAAGAAATCCCAGGGCTGATCTCCTTCAGAATGGACTGGTTGGATCTCCTTGCAGTCCAAGGGATTCTCAAGAGTCTTCTCCAACACCACAGTTCAAAAGCATCAATTCTTTGGCACTCAGCCTTCTTCACAGTCCAACTCTCACATCCATACATGACCACAGGAAAACCATAGCCTTGACTAGATGAACCTTTGTTGGCAAAGTAGTGTCTCTGCTTTTGAACATGCTATCTAGGTTGGTCATAACTTTCCTTCCAAGGAGTAAGCGTCTTTTAATTTCATGGCTGCAGTCACCATCTACATTGATTTTGGAGCCCAGAAAAATAAAGTCTGACACTGTTTCCACTGTTTCCCCATCTATTTCCCATGAAGTGGTGGGACCGGATGCCATGATCTTTGTTTTCTGAATGTTGAGCTTTAAGCCAACTTTTTCACTCTCCACTTTCACCTTCATCAAGAGGCTTTTGAGTTCCTCTTCACTTTCTGCCATAAGGGTGGTGTCATCTGCATATCTGAGATTATTGATATTTCTCCCGCCAATCTTGATTCCAGTTTGTGTTTCTTCCAGTCCAGCGTTTCTCATGATGTACTCTGCATATAAGTTAAATAAACAGGGTGACAATATACAGCCTTGACGAACTCCTTTTCCTATTTGGAACCAGTCTGTTGTTCCATGTCCAGTTCTAACTGTTGCTTCCTGACCTGCATGCAAATTTCTCAAGAGGCAGATCAGGTGGTCTGGTATTCCCATCTCTTTCAGAATTGTCCACAGTTTATTGTGATCCACACAGTCAAAGGCTTTGGCATAGTCAATAAAGCAGAAATAGATGTTTTTCTGGAACTCTCTTGCTTTTTCGATGATCCAGCAGATGTTGGCAATTTGATCTCTGGTTCCTCTGCCTTTTCTAAAACCAGTTTGAACATCAGGAAGTTCACGGTTCACATATTGCTGAAGCCTGGCTTGGAGAATTTTGAGCATGACTTTACTAGCGTGTGAGATGAGTGCAATTGTGTGGTAGTTTGAGTATTCTTTGGCATTGCCTTTCTTTGGGATTGGAATTAAAACTGACCTTTTTCAGTCCTGTGGCCACTGCTGAGTTTTCCAAATTTGCTGGCATATTGAGTGCAGCACTTTCACAGCATCATCTTTCAGGATTTGGAATAGCTCAACTGGAATTCCATCACATCCACTAGCTTTGTTTGTAGTGATGCTTTCTAAGGCCCACTTGACTTCACATTCCAGGATATCTGGCTCTAGGTGAGTGATCACACCATTGTGATTATCTGGGTCGTGAAGATCTTTTTTGTACAGTTTTTCTGTGTATTCTTGCCACCTCTTCTTAATATCTTCTGCTTCTGTTAGATCCATACCATTTCTGTCCTTTATCGAGCTCATCTTTGCATGAAATATTCCTTTGGTATCTCTGATTTTCTTGAAGAGATCCCTAGTCTTTCCCATTCTGTTGTTTTCCTCTATTTCTTTGCATTGATCACTGAAGAAGGCTTTCTTGTCTCTTCTTGCTATTCTTTGGAACTCTGCATTCAGATGTTTATATCTTTCCTTTTCTCCTTTGCTTTTTGCTTCTCTTCTTTGCACAGCTATTTGTAAGGCCTCCCCAGACAGCCATTTTGCTTTTTTGCATCTCTTTTCTATGGGAATGGTCTTGATCCCTGTCTCCTGTACAATGTCACGAACCTCATTCCATAGTTCATCAGGCACTCTGTCTGTCATATCTAGGCCCTTAAATCTATTTCTCACTTCCACTGTATAATCATAAGGGATTTGATTTAGGTCATACCTGAATGGTCTAGTGGTTTTCCCTATTTTCTTCAATTTAAATCATATCATCTAAATATTTGCAGGAAAAAAAAAGATTTGGAAAAAGCTCTCATAAACTCAGTAAACTGAGTAAAAAAAAGCAATGCCAACAATCTGGTCAAAGACATCTTGAAAAAACTACCTGTCACACTTAATCATGAAAATTTTGAGCACTTTAACCCCAAGGTTGAACAACGCACAGATATTCTTTTTCCAAATACCAACTAATTCATTTGTAATTTATCCAGATTATTTACATTAAGATATTTAATTCTTGGTAACTAAGTAGATTGTTTGCTATATATCTTAATATGTGTAAGAAGATCTATTTATTTTTCATATCAAAAGTATAGTGAGCTTTATTTTCTAATACAAGATTTTCTGGTTAAATAGATAATTTTATTTTCTCTTCAGTATAAGAAAATGAATATTTTTCCACATTCTAAAGTGTAGGCAAACAATATTAGTTTATGATTCATTGAAATAGAAACCTAAAGCCTCATTGAGAACAGATTGAGACTAACAGGAAGTATTGATAAAAGGTTTGCATGTCTTCTAAAGTGAAAATTCTCAGTGCAGTATCTCATTTTCATTTGTCTAAGTCCCAGACTATAAACACAGTTACATTTATTTTCCTAAATGGGTGTATAACGGAAGCTTATGTTCATATGTCAGGTCAACATAAGCCTCAAAGTCTCATTATTGGCTGGCAAAATTCTTATATAGCAGATGTATAATTAATTATAATTAATAATAATGTGTATATATAATATATATGTAATATAATGTGTAATGTGTGATTCATGTATAATTTATTAGCATTCCTAAATATGTTATTTATTTGGATTTTTATATGGCCTGGTAGAATCATTCAGCATTTTAAAATACAATATTCTTGCTTTCAGTAGTAGAGTACACTGAAAAGACTGGCTGACATCAGAGGCAGCAAAATCATACCATGTGCTCCAGAGCTTCTATGTATTTAATGTCTGATTAAAGGTTGTGTTTAAAACCACGACATTTTTCTCCTTGTCCACAATATTTTTTATATATTGCATATCTTTGCTAGCTATAAGGGATTTTAATGGTACTTTATTTTTAGCATCTTTAGATTATGACTACTGGTTTCTTTAAGGTAAGTTACACACAGTATGCATTGTCTATGTCTTCCTTTCATTAATTTATTAACATATTTATTGTGCACCTATTCATTTCAGGCTGAAAATTATGTGTTGAAATGATAAGTACAATTCCTTCTCCCAAGGAGCTTATATCCTAGAGTAGGAAAGAGTGATAATAAGTAAATAAATTTGTTATCTAGATGTGATTGAGAGTAACCAGAAGACCACATTTTATAGTATGGTGAGGTAAAAAGTAGATCTGGATGAACACTCATGAAAATTATCTTTTTTCCATGTTATGTTTTAAATCGTATTTGCCTACCAATGAACAATATATCAAGTAAGGAACTGGATGCACATGTTTTGAATTCATGGCAAAGTTCAGCACTTAGAGTGAATAGTTAGGAGTAGAAAGCATGCACACACACACACACACACACACACACACACACACACATTGCTTTGCTTTGTTAGTAAGTCGTGTCTGATTCTTTTGCGACCAGTGGAGTGTAGCCAGCTGGCTCCTCTGTCCATGGAATTTCCCAGGCAAAAATACTGGAAGGGGTTGCCATTTCCTTCTCCAGGATATAGGTGGTTATTAATGTAATACACCTAGATAAAATGTTAAGGAAAGAATATATGTAGATTTTATATGTAGAAGAATATATAGATTTTCTACAACCAAGCACTAGCATGCTACCAGTTAGAGAATGAGCAGAAAAAGTGAATCAGGCAATAAAGAATAAAACCTCGAAAGAAAACCAGTAGAGTGGTTCAAGTTAGACCTTATCAAACAGATTCTGAAAGTCCATCTATCATCAAATCTTGTGTACAATAATAGAAAGATAGAAGCTTAATAACATTTATTTATATAAGCAGTAAATAACTATGAAAACTTGAAAGATTTAATATCTATTTGAAATTGGAGAATAATTTCATTCCTAGAAAATGTGCCATGATTATTTTAGACAAAGATGACTTTCAGTTATTAATTTTCAGATTACTACTTTAACCAATAAAGTTTTTCTTAATAGAGTGTTCTTGCTTTTGACTTTCTTGTGACCCAAGAACTAGAGGTCAGCAAAATTCTCTCATTATAACAGCCATGCATATTCAAAATATTCATGCATATTCAAGTGCTACAGATTTTTTTGCTTACACTAAAGAATTTCGAAAATGATAGAGATTGATCTTTCTCTTGTCACCATCTTTGAAAGTTGCTTAGTTTCGCTTATATTTACATTAACCCTATCAGTTATATAATAAACTTGCAAAGCATATTCATCACAGGTCAATTATGACAGGTTTTATGACTGAAAATATACAACAAAAATTCCCTTTTATAATGCTGAGAAATATGTGTCAGCAGAGAAAAACACATATAGTGGGCTTTAGTTCTACATTTTATGGGCTTCTCTGATAGCTCAGCTGGTAAAGAATCTGCCTGCAATGTAGGAGACCCTTGTGATTGAGTTAAAAGATATCTTGCTTTCTCCTTTCAGAATCCATCTCATATGTTCTGCTGTGTTTTCAGCTTCAGAGTGTATAAGTTAAAGTTTTGAAGATGGAAATCAGTGCCCCCTCATCACTCATTATGGCATCACCTCCATCCTACATGTCTGTTCAGTTCAGTCGCTCAGCCGTGTCTGACTCTTTGCAACCCCATGGACTGCAGCACTCCAGGCCTCCCTGTCCATCACCAACTCCCAGAGTTTACTCAAACTCATGTCCATTGAGTCAGTGATGCCATCCAACCACCTCATCCTCTGTCACCCCCTTCTCCTCCCACCTTCAATCTTTCCCAGCATCAGGGTCTTTTCCAATGAGTCAGTTCTTCGCCTCAGGTGGACAAATTATTGGAGTTTCAGTTTCAGCATCAGTCCTTCCAATGAATAGTCAGGACTGAGTCCATTTAGGATTGACTGGTTTGATCTTCTTGCTGTCCAAGGGACTCTCAAGAGTCTTCTCCAACACCACAGTTCAAAAGTGTAATAATATTTGCTTCCTTTTCTGATACTACATTTATCAGATCTGGCTTTAGAGTATGATATTTGCTGAGAAAATGTTATGGACTGAATTATGCATACCACCTCACACAAAATTCTTATGCTGAAATCCTAACCCCAAATGTGACTGTATTTTGAGATAAGAGCTTTTAAAGATATAATTATAGTTAAATGAAGTTGCAAGGGTGGGGCCCTAATTCAATAGAAGTGGTGTCCTTATAGGAAGGGACACTAGTGATTTCTTTCTCTCTGACATGCAGATGAGAAGAAGCCATGTAAAGACTTAGCAGAAGGTGACTGTCTGCAAGCCAGAAACAGAGGCCTTACCAGAAACATAATCTACTGGCACCTAAATCTGGAACTCCTAGCTTCCAAAACTGGGAAAAAATAAATTTCTATTGCTTATGCTACCCAGTCTGTGGCATTTCATTATGGCAGGCCAAGAAAATGAATACATGAGAACATATTGTGACCAGATGACTGGGCTCAATTATGTCCAAGTTTAGGAGGTGCAGATGCTTTGTTTGTTTCAATATTTTTCCACCAAATTCTTTCTCATTCTTAGAATCAAACTATACAAATATACTGAAAAATATTTAATTTCAGTACAAATTATAAAAATACACTGAAAAAAAGATTGCTATTTTGTGATTCTTTGTGTTTTTGATGCTAGCATCTCACATGTTTATTCATTTTTCTACTCTACTTTGTAGACGTCTATGTGGTATCATCATGAATAAATTAATGATTTCATTTTCTATAAACTTTGTGTACTTGGTCAAAACTGTTTTATCCAATTTTCTAGTTCACTTTATTTAGCATATTTGCTTCTAAATGATTTTTGGTAATTTTGAAGGGAATAAAATTAGTTTTTTTAGGAGAAATAATAGGAATCATTGAGAATATGTAAAGGTGTTATTTTTGGCTCTGAAAGTAAATCCAAAAGAGATTTTCTATATATGTCTGGACAATAAGAATATGTTAGAAAAATAATGAAATTCATGCCTTGGTAATAATTGATAAATTGAGAAACAACTAGGAGTTAGAGAAAGGTAAGTATAAAGTACTTTAACTAGAGGTCAATGCATCAAGTCAGGACACAGATAAAGAGTTATTTACCTGATTACAAGAAACTAGCCAAGTCGTATTGTCTCAGTCAGGGGCCAGCATTATATTAGTAGAAACAAGGATTTGTTACTTTTTAGTTCCACAGAGTCGAATGTTGTCATATGTTAGGGACTCCTCAGGTATAAAAATTCAAATGAGTGATCCCCATTCAGGAATATGTCTTTTAGATAAAACATTCACTTTTGATTTCCTACTTTTGCATTCCAGTCCCCTATGATGAAAAGGACATCTTTTTTTGGTGCTAGTTCTAGGTCCTGTAGGTTTTTCATAGAACCGTTCAACTTCAGTTTCTTTGACATTAGTGGCTGCAGCGTAGACTTGGATTACTGTGATACTGAACAGTCCTTTTCACTATAGGGGACTGGAATGCAAAAGTAGGAAGTCAAGAGACACCTGGAGTAACAGGCAAGTTTGGCCTTGGAGTACAAAATGAAGCAGGGTAAAGGTAACAGAGTTTTGCCAAGAGAACACACTAATCATAGCAAACACCTTCTTCCAACAACACAAGAGCAACTCTACACATGGACAACACCAGATGTTCAATACTGAAATCAAATTGAATATATTCTTTGCAGCTGAAGATAGAGAAGCTCTATTCAGTCAGCAAAAACAAGACCAGGAGCTGACTGTGGCTCAGATCATGAGAACCTTACAGCAAAATTAAGACTTAAATTGAAGAAAGTAGGGAAAACCTCTAGGTAATTCAAGTTTGACCTAAATCAAATCTGTTATGATTATACAGTGGGGGTGACAAGTAGATTCAAGGGATCAGATCTGATAGAGTGTCTGACGAGCTATGGACAGAGGTACATAACACTATACAGGAGGTGGTGCTCAAAACCATTCCCGAGAAAAAAAAGTGCAAAATAGCAAAATGATTGTCCAAGGAGGCCTTAAAAATAGCTGAGAAAAGAGAAGAGAAAGGCAACGGAGAAAAGGAAAGATATATTCATCTGAATGCAGAGTTCCAGAGAATAGCAAGGAGAGATAAGAAAGTCTTTTTAAGTGAACAATGTGAAGAAACAGAGGAAAACAATAGAATGGGAAAAGACTAGAGATCTCTTCAAGAAAATTAGAGATACCAAGGGAACATTTCATGTAAAGATGGGCACAATATAGACAGAAATAGCATGGACATAACAGAAGCAGACTATATTAGGAAGAGGTGGAAGATACACAGAAGAACTATAAAAAAAATATCTTAATATTCCAGATAATCACGATGGTGTGATCACTCACCAGGAGCCAGACAACCTGGAGTGTGAAGTCAAGTGGGTCTTCAGAAGCATCATGATGAACAAAGTTAGTGGAGGTGATGGAATCCCATCTGAGCTATTTCAAATCCTAAAAGGTGATGCTGTGAAAGTGCTGCACTCAATACACCAGTACTTTTGGAAAACTCAGCCATGGACACAAAACTGGAAAAATATCACTTTCATTACAATTCTAAAGAAAGCAATGTCAAAGAATGTTCAAACTACCACAGAATTGCACTCATTTCATATGCTAGCAAAGTAATGCTCAAAAGCCTTCAAGCTAGGCTTCAACCATTGTGAACTGAGAACTTTAGATGTACAAGCAAAATTTAGAATAGGCAGAGGAACCAGAGGTCAAATTAACAATATCCATTGGATCATAGAAAAAGCATTTCAGAAAAACATCTACTTCTGCTTCATTGACTATATTAAAGCCTTTGCCTTTGTAGATCACACTAAACTATGGAAAATTCTTCAAGAGGTGGGAATACCAGGCCGTGATATCTGCCTCTTGTGAAACTGTATGCAGGTCAAGAAGTGACTATTAGAAACGGACATGGAACAATGGACTGGTTCCAAATTGGTGAAAGGAATATGTCAAAGCTGTATATTGTCACCCAGGTTATTTAATTTGTATGTAGAGTACATCATGAGAAATTCCAGGCTGGATGAAGCACAGAATGAAATCAAGATTGTTGGGAGAAATATCAATATCCTCACATAGGCAGATGACACCACCCTTATGGCAGAAAGAAAAGAGGAATTAAAGAGCCTCCTGATGAAGGTGAAAGAGGAAAGTGAAAAAACTGGCTTAAAACTCAACATTCAAAAGAGAAGTTCATGTCATCTGGTCCCATCATTTCATGGCAAATAGATGGGGAAACAATGAAAACAGTGACAGACTTTATTTTCTTGGGCTCCAAAATCACTGTGGACAGTGACTGCAGCAATGAAAAGAAATTTGCTTGTTGGAAGAAAAGCAATGGCAAATCAAGACATCATAATAAAAAGCAGAGACATTACTTTGCTGACAAGGTCCGTCCAGTTAAAGCTATGGTTTTTCCAGTGGTCATGTATGGATGTGAGAACTGGACCATAAAAAAGGCCGAGCACCAAAGAATTGATGCCTTCAAACGTGGTGCTGGAGAAGAGTCTTGAGCGTCCCTTGGACAGCAAGGAGATCAAATTAGTCAATCATAAAGGAAATCAATCCTGAATATTCATTGGAAGGACGGATGCTGAAGCTGAAACTCCAATACATTGGCCCCCTGATGTGAGGAACTAACTCATTGGAAAAGACTCTGATGCTGGGAAAGATTTTAGGCAGGAGGGGAAGGGGACAACAAAGGATGAGATGGTTGGATGGCATGACGAACTCAATGGACATGAGTTTAAGCAAGCTCCAGGAGATGGTGAAGGACAGGGAAGCCTGGTGTGCTGCAGTCCATGGGTGGCAAAGAGTCAGACACGACTGAGTGACTGAATAACAACAACAAAACATTCACTCATTATTCACTAAATATTCTTTTGATATCTGCAAGATTTCTTTTGATACTATGGTAGATACTAGAGCTATAAATATCAAAACATAAATAAGATTCATCCTTAAAATCAAGTATCTCATTCTGGTGGAAAAAGCAGATACTTATAATACAGTATGATAGAAGCAAAGTAATTATGGGACCACAGAGAAACAAGTCAGAAAAAAATGTAAGAGAAAATTCCTGAAGTGAATGGACACTTTAAGTTTGGAGATAGATAAATTCAGAAGAATAATTTTTGACTAGTATCTATTATTGAGAGAGATATCCAAAGAACCATAAATGCTACTATATCATTAGTTACTTATGGAAGGAAAGTAATATGAAGGACAGTCAGCTTCATAGACAAAGACCAGATCAGGGAGGTTGTGTGCCAATATGAGAACAGTCATGGAGAACCACTTGATGATTTTTAGGATCCTTCTATGCCAAGTTTTGTGTTTTGTACAGTTCACTTAGATAGTACTCTGGAAGAAGTTAGGCATCTGTAGTCGTGATGCAGTTGCAAATTGAGAAAGGTAGACATTTAGCTAACAATAGTGAATCAGGAAAAATAACTGAGAAATATTTAGATGGTCAAATGAACAAGATATTGAAACTAAATTTTCTGTTCAAGTGTGTAAGAGAAAAAAAGTATTAAAGATATCCAATGCTGGCAACCAAGACAAAAGCAGTGCCTTACCCACAGCTGGAGAATGCACAGATGAACAGATCTGAATGATGGGATAAGAGGAATTCAAATTTATGTATTTAGTTTTTATTTCTTTCTTTCTTTCTTCTTTCCTCCCTCCCTCTTCCTCTCTTCTTTCCTTCATTCTTTCTTCACTCTTCCTTTCTCTTTTCCCCTCCCTTCTCTCCCTCTCCCTTTTTTCCTTTCACCTTGAGTTACAGAGAAGTAAATATATTCAATCCATCTTGGATAAATGATCTGGACTCAAACAAACAAAAAATCTCTACATCAAGAATCAAGAAGAAATAGAAACAGTGATGGATTCCATTTTATGGACAGAACATGGTGAGGAGTGATTTAAAGGGCCATGGTTCTAAACAGAGGAATGTAACAGGTAGAAACTAAGGCAGAAGGCTAGTCACATGAACACAACCAAGATAAAGCTACAGAAAAAGATGATAGAGTTACTTTAGAAAGTGTAGATTTAGAAAAATGTAGGGTTTAGAAAAAGTGTAGAGTTACTACTCTTTGAAGCAACAGAAATCCCTAGATTTATTTGAATGGATATAGCAGTTTTCAATCCTTATAAGCTAAGAGAAAAACAGTGGAAGCATCATTATTTTAGGACAATGAAGTTTGATAGGGTGGGCAGGTTATTCTGTATTTATCATTTCTGAAACATTCTCTGTCCTTTGTTGTTCTCTGTGCTCTACGAGGATAATTTATCTTATTGTACTAGTTGGGATTCTTATTCTCTTGATTTCTAGTTAGGTTCAGATAATGCAAAGTATTGGCAGGAGATTGTGAGTTGAAGAAAGTTTGGAGGGAATTATTTTTCTTGGTTGTCTCCCACCAGTCTGTGATTAAATTAGTGGTCAATTTCCACATGTAGCCTTAGCTCCTTTTTGCCATTCTCTCCCAAATTTAAGCTTTCCTCAGGTTCAATTTACCAACTTTTCTTCTCCACTTAGGCCTGTGAATAATAATTCAAATTGTTCCTAGTTGCTGGGTATATTATCATTCTTTGTTAATTCCCTTAATTTTACCCATAGATTTATACATAATCTCCTTATTAAATTCTATTTTTTTTTCTCTTTGAGTAAGTCATTCTTCTGGGAGCAGGACTGGTACAGTAATTAGTACCATGAGTAGGTCCAAGAAAAGCACCCTAAAAATAAGATTCTGGATTTGGTACATCAATCAATTAAATTAATTTAGGGACAACTTTTTTGTTGGAGAAAAAATATGAAACAGTACTAATCCAAGGCAGTGGTACTATGAATGCTTTAGTTATAAACAATAGTGGCCCAGGGTTAAAGAGAGATGGAGAGTTCAACATTGGAAGAAAAAGTGGGCTTAGCACTTAGACATATGGAGTCAATGGCAATTACAGTAAATCTCCTACATGAGTGACTTCTGTTCAGAGAATATGTTCATAAGTCCAATTTGTTTGTAAGTCCAACAAAGTTAGCCCTAGGTACACAACTCGCACAGCTGGCTAAAAAGTACTGTACTCTAATAGGTTTATAATACTTTTTACACAATACATAAAAAGCAAGCACAAAAATAAAACATTTTTAATCTTACAGTGTGCATGCATGCAAGTCACTTCAGTCCTGTCCTACTCTGTGCAATTCTGTGGACTGTAGCCTACAAGGTTCCTCTGTCCATGGAATGCTCCAGGCAAGAATACTGGAGTGGGTTGCCATGCCCTCCTCCAGGTATATTCCCAACCCAGGGATCAAACCCTTGTCTCTTATGTCTCTTGCACTGGCAGGCAGGTTCTTACCACTAGCTTCACCTGGGAAGTACGAAGCTCAACCATTTCCCAACTGTACTACAGCTGGCATACGGGGGATGGCATCCAGTCAGCAGGCAAGAAGGGTTACTGACTGGAGGAGGGTGAGAAGGTGGGAGACAGTAGAGCTGAAGGATCATCAGCAATAGTAGATGATGGGTGAGCTTCAATTTCACTAATGCTTGACATGGATGGCACAGGTTCTGGTTCCCTGCTGCATTCAATTCTATCCTTTTGAAAAAAAAAAAAAAAAAAAGACGCAGTGATGTGCGTATAGTCGCTCTTATGTCCGTGTCATAGATGCCATTGCACTAGATTGCCTTTTGAATGACTGCTGCAACCTTTGTGGACCATTCTATGTTGAGGTCCTGTGCTTGAAATAATGATCCCACACTACTGTACTCTATACCACACTATACATTAAATACAACTTAGTGCACAACCACTTGTAGAGGATACATCCATGTGACAATGTATGCCAGACACGTGGACTGTGAACATGATTGGACACGCAAACACATGTTTGCAACTGGAAGGTTTGCATGTAGGGCACTTACTGTGTAAAGTTTACTGAGTATTCTGAAAGCTTCTGCTGCCCTAGAGAGTATAAAATACAGTAAAATATAGATTTAATGTCTTAAATTAATAAACTCAATAAACCTGACTAAAAATTAGAAGGATGAGAAAGCCTCCTTGACATTTTTAAAGTAATCCCTTATCTGAAGTATGTAAAGGGCAGACACAGATGAAGTTAAGCCTAAAACATGAATGCAATGCTTGTAGATTAGAAGCATCAAATAAATACACAGCTTTGCCAGGCATCTTATGTTCAAAAAAGGGCAGTGGTAATGAAGCATGCATTAGAACAATTCTCACCAAACAGAACCTTCAATTAAACACACATAAATTTGGTACTGCTGAATTCTAACATGTCAGGAAAAATTTTGAAAGTAGAAACTTGTCTATATTCCCATACTTATAAGTACTTGAAATAAAAATCTTTGCAGCAACAAAAATATTTTTAAAATAATAAATAAAATACATTTTTATTGAGAATCTGTTATGTGCCTGGAACTGTACCATAGGTTACAAGAATAAAATTTGATCTGATTCTTTTTAAAATTTGTTATTGGGGTATAATTGATTCACAGTGTTGTGTTAGTTTCAGATGTACAGTAAGGTGAACCTGCTATCCAAATACATATATCCACTCTTTTTTGGATTCTTTTCTCATATAGGCCATTATAGAGTATTCACTAGAGTTCTCTGTGCTGTGCTGCTGCTTAGGTCCTTATTAGTCAGAAATGAAAACTCTTAAGGACTTTACATGTGTCATTGTCTAACAGAGGATGCTTATTTTCCTTGGAATGGTTCGTCAACACTCATTGCCTCCAGATAAATTCTAGCTTTTCTGAGATAAATCCCTTTATACTCCTGTTTCAGAATTTATCTGGGAGCAGACAGCTTATACAACAAAGATTTGAAGGACCTGCCAGCCTTTCATGGCAGAAATCCCAAGAGCATGAAAGCAAATGGACTCTCAGCATGAAAGACTAAGAGTTGAGTATAAAATTATTATTCTTAAAGAGACAGGATAAAACGCATATATATGGAATTTAGAAAGATGGTAACAATAGCCCTGTATATGAGACAGCAAAAGAGACACTGATGTATAGAACAGTCTTTTGGACTCTGTGGGAGAGGGAGAGGGTGGGATGATTTGGGAGAATGGCATTGAAACATGTATAATATCATATATGAAATGAGTCGCCAGTCCAGGTTCGATGCATGATACTGGATGCTTGGGGCTGGTGCACTGGGACGCCCCAGAGGGATGGTACAGGGAGGGAGGAGGGTTCAGGATGGGGAACATGTGTATACCTGTGGTGGATTCATATTGATATATGGCAAAACCAATACAATATTGTAAAGTTAAAAAATAAAATAAAATTAAAAAAAAAAAAAAAAAAGAGAGAGAGAGACAGGATTACCAGACTACCTTACTTACCTCCTGAGAAATCTGTATGCAGGTCAAGAAGCGACAGTTAGAACCGGACATGGAACAACGGACTGGTTCCAAATTAGGAAAGGAGTACGTCAAGGCTGTATGTTGTCACCCTGCTTATTTTATTTATATGCAGAGTACATCATGAGAAATGCCAGACTGGATGAAGCACAGCTTGAATCAAGATTTCTAGGAGAAATATAAATAACCTCAGATAAGCAGACGACACCACCCTTATGGCAGAAAGCCCCTTGATGAAAGTGAAAGCGGAGAGTGAAAACGTTGGCTTAAAACTCAACATTAAGAAAACTAAGATCATGGCATCCAGTCCCATTACGTCATGGCAAATAGATGAGGAAACAATGGTAACAGTCAGAGACCTTATTTTTGGGGGCTCCAAAATCACTGCAGATGGTGACTGCAGTCATGAAATTAAAAGATGCTTGCTGCTTGGATGAAAAGCTATGACCAACCTAGAGAGCATATTAAGAAGCAGAGACATTACTATGCTGACAAAGGTCTGTCTAGTCAAAGCTATGGTTTTCCCAGTAGTGATGTATGGATGTGAGATTTGGACTGTAAAGAAAGCTGAACACTGAAGAATTGATGCTTTTGAACCGTGATGTTGGAGAAGCCTCTTGAGAGTCCCTTGGACTGCAAGGAGATCCAACCGGTCAATTCTACAGGAAATTAGTCCTGAATATTCATTGAAAGGACTGGATGTTGAAGCTGAAACTCCAATACTTTGTCCACCTGATGTGAAGAGACTCATTTGAAAAGACCCTGATGCTGGGAAAGATTGAGGGCAGGAAGAGAAGGGGACGACAGAGGATGAGATGGTTGGATGGCATCACCTACTCAACAGAGATGAGTTTGAGTAGACTCTGGGAATTGGTGATAGACAGGGAGGCCTGGTGTGCTATGGGTCACGGGGGTCGTGAAGAGTCAGACACTGAGTAACAGAGAACTGAACTGAACCATATATAGAACATATATACAGTTCATTATTCAAATAAACCCCAGAAGATCATCAATCTTTCCAAATTGTATTCTAATATTTTTATATACATTGACATCAATCAGTTATATAAATTAAATGTTCTAATTGAATTAATATCATGATGAATTTGAAGGGAAAGAAGTGATGTGCTCTTTAAATATCATGGTTCTTTAGGTACAGATGTCTCAAATGTATTATTTGATTGTAAATATAACTTGCAATAGATATGTGCCAACTGTGAAAAGACTCCCTTCTAGGGTTGATGTACTATTTAATTAATCAAGGAGCTGGCAAATACAGTATACCTGGAACCTATTATACAGGTAAACAACTATTATTCTGCTGCTTCACTGTTCACCAGTTTCAAATTAAAACAATTAGAGACAAAACATTCCAGTATTATCACAGAACTTTGACCTTTGTAGGATGCATAGGGTTTCATTTATCTATGCACATATGGACATCTTAAATTTTAGAGTTTGATACAAACTCTTTGGCTCTAGGGAAAGGAATTTTAGGTCTTTTTTGTTTTACCATTTTTGAGGGGAGAAAAAATCAGTATTGATGATAGCCAATAACTACTCCATTTACCTGATTTAACATGAGTGCAAAGTATGCATCTTTTTTCATCCATTATTAGTGCTATTAACAAGCTCACTGAAAAAATTCTCTCCCAGGTTTTCTCAAGTGGAGCTTTGCAATCATAACATCTTCAGTTTATGACAATGAGGTGTAATTTTCTGGTTAATGTAAATATGCATTTTGACACAACTCCCATGAACAAATTAATTTACATTGAAACCTTGTATCCAAATTTCTCCCATAAATAACATTGAAAATAAATCATATAACATTGAAAATAAGTCATACATCATTAATTTGCATTCCTTTAAAAATATTCTATTTAAAATGAAAATTTAAAAATTTCCATCTGGGCACCTCCCTGATGGTCCAGTGGTTAAGACGTCACCTTCCAATGTAGGGGTTGTGGGTTTGATCCCTGGTTGGGGAGCTAAGATCCTACATGCCTTATGGACAAAAACCCAAGACATTAAACAGAAACAATATTATAATAAATTCAATAGGGACTAAAAATGGTCCACATCAAAAAAATCTTTAAGAAATAAATAAAATAAAAATTCCTATCTGAATCAAAGCACAAGTTTCATGAATTCAGACAAAAAAACCTCTGTTTACTCATATATACCTAATTATTCTCAACTCTAGAGATTATGATATAAGATAAATAAATAAAGCTATAAAGTTACAAATAGAATTTACTCAATTTGTATAAGTTGATTAAAATTTATTTATGTACCTTAGCAATGGTTTGGGTTGCATGACTGTATTTGTTGAAAATATTAAATATTTTCTCACTTGATATTTATTCTTGTACATTTTAAAGTTTTATAAGACTTATTTACATCTCTGGATTTTTTTCTTAATAATAATTAAGATATAGACTACCATGTCACATAGTATTCCCTTCTGAGCTTTGTAAGCATTATTCAATTTTCAGAAAGCCAATGTTGTTAAGTGACACCCATGCCAGGTTGATTTTTTTTCCTACATATTTTACTAGTATTATTGTTGGATTTCTTCTCTAACCTTGAATTTTAGTATGAGCCTTGCTGTTGATTGCTATTTATCAATTTTCCTTGTGCAAAATGACCTATCTTTATTTTTTTATGAGCCCTTGAACAAAAATGAATCATTCTTTAATACCTACATTACACTGTCTTAAACACACACTCCATGGCATCATTTCAACTCTTCAGTGATGAAATAATAAGTTAAAAAGAAATGAGAATGTAGGAGTTCACAACTGAGGAGACAGAAACATGGAGATTTTAAGATGTTGGTAAAATTCTATTTTTGTGTGTTTTTGGTACATAATGAGAATATTATTATTTTTGAATTACACATCATGCATACGATCTCATCTATTACATGTTCACAATGAACACAAATATAAAAAAGAGACATGTAGGTACGCTCCAGCACGTTTCAGGGAAAAATTTAAACTTTGAGCTATTTCTTCTTTCCTTATGTATTTGGGAGTTAAAAGAATATAATTTCTAGGCTCAGCTCTAGAATTTCAGCTCTGACCTTTGCTGTGTGACTAAGACAAATCACTTTTATCTCCAAGTTTCATGTTATTTCTATAACTGAAAGATTAATGTGTGTGATGTTAAAAAAATCCCTTATAGCTATTGCATCCTTGACTTTAGATGTAAGCAGCTGACAGCCAGTGCTGCTGTGTCATAACCAGCATGTAGCATTTCTCACTGACTGTATCAGTGATGAAGAAGTTACTATTCTTTAATACAAATTACAGGGATAGTGGGAATTACAGACAAAGATTATAAAGCCTCTTGGTTTTCTGCAAAAATATTATTTTAGTATAAAATGTTATTGAATGAAAGAAAGTAAGAAGTGGAAAGAAGTATTCAAAGATATCCTTGGGTATGAAAATAATGGCCATGTACAAATGGATTTAAGTAGCATCAATGGATAAATTCTTCATTTGTAAATTGTAATTTAATAAAAAAGACAATGCCAAAGAATGCTCAAAGTATTGCATAATTGACTCATCTCACACGCTAGTAAAGTAATTCTCAAAATTCTCCAAGCCAGGCTTCAGCAATAAGTGAACCATGAACTTCCAGATGATTAAGCTGTTTTTTAGAAAAGGCAGAGGAACCAGAGATCAAATTGCCAACATCTGCTGGATCATTGAAAAAGCAAGAGAGTTCCAGAAAAACATCTATTTCTGCCTTATTGACTATGCCAAAGCCTTTGACTGTGTGGATCACAATAAACTGAAAATTCTGAAAGAGATGGGAATACCAGACCACCTGACCTGACTCTCGAGAAACCAGCATGCAGATCAGGAAGCAACAGTTAGAACTGGACATGGAACAACAGACTGGTTAAGGAGTACGTCAAGGCTGTATATTGTCACCCTGCTTATTTAACTTCTATGCAGAGTACATCATGAGAAACGCTGGGCTGGAAGAAGCACAGACTGGAATCAAGATTGCCGGGAGAAATATCAATAACCTCAGATATGCAGATGACACCACCCTTATGGCAGAAAGTGAAGAAGAACTAAAAAGCCTCTTGATGAAAGTGAAAGAGGAGAGTGAAAAGTTGGCTTAAAGGTTAACATTCAGAAAATTAAGATCATGGCATCTGGTCCCATCACTTCATGGCAAATAAATGGGGAAACAATGGAAATAGTGATAGACTTTATTTTTTGGGCTCCAAAATCACTGCAGATGGTAACTGCAGCCATGAAATTAAAAGACTCTTATTTCTTGGAAGAAAAGTTATAACCTACCCAGACAGGATATTAAAAAGCAGAGACATTATTTCTCCAACAAACGTCTGTCTAGTCAAAGCTATGGTTTTTCCAGTAGTCATGTATGGGTGTGAGAGTTGGTCTGTAAAGAAATCTGAGTGCTGAAGAATGATGCTTTTGAATTGTGATGTTGCAGAAGACTCTTGCGAGTCCCTTGGACTGCAGGAAGATCGAACAAGTCCATCCTAAAGGAAATCAGTCCTGAATATTCATTAGAAGGACTGAAGCTTAAAACTTCAAATCTTTGGCCACCTGATGCGAAGAACTGACTTTTTGGAAAAGATTGAAGGCAGGAAGAGATGGGGATGACAGAGGATAAGATGGTTGGATGGCATCACCAACTCAGTGGACATAAGCTTGAGTAAACTCCAGGAGTTGGTGATAGACAGGGAGGCCTGGCATGCTGCAGTCCATGGGGTCACAAATAGCCGGACATGACTGAGAGACTGTACTGAACTGAAACTTGATTTTCAGTAACCTCTTGGTTATTTAGGAACACATTGTTTAATCTCCATGTGTTTCTGTTTCTTATATTGTTTTTTTCTTATAATTGATATCCTCATAGCATCGTTGTCAGAAAAGATGCTTGATATGATTTCAATTTTCTTAAATTTACTAAGGTTTGATTTGTGACCCAAGATGTGGTCTATCGTGGAGAATATTCTGTGTGCACTTGAGATGAAGTTGTAGTCTTTTGCATTTGGATAGAATATCCTGAAGATATCAATGAGATCCATCTCATCTAATGTATCATTTAAGATTTGTGTTTCCTTATCAATTTTCTGTTTTGGTGATCTGTCCATTGGTGTGAGTGGGATTTTAAAGTCTCCTACTATTATTCTCTTGCTGTCAATTTCTCCTTTTACATCTGTTAGTGTTTATCTGACGTATTGAGACGTTCCTATGTTGGATGCATCAGTTCAGTTCAGTTCATTCACTCAGTTGTGTCTGACTCTTTGCAACCCCACGAATCACAGCACGCCAGGACTCCCTGTCCATCGCCAACTCCTGGAGTTTACCCAAACTCATGATACATAGATGTTTACAATTGTTATGTCTTCCTCTTGGATTGATCCCTTGATCATTATGTAGTGTCCTTCCTTATCTCTTGTAATCTTATTTACTTTAAGGTCTATTTTGTCTGATATGAGGATTGCTATTCCAGCTTTCTTTTGCTTCCCATTTGTATGGAATATATTTTTCCATCCTCTCACTTTCAGTCTAAATGTGTCTTTAGGTCTGAATTGGGTTTCTTCTAGACAGCATATATATGGGTCTTGTTTTTATATCCATTCAACCAGTCTGTGTCTTTTGGTTGGAACATTTAATCCATTTACATTTAAAGTAATTATTGATATATATGCTCCTATTGCCATTTTCTTAATTGTTTGGTGTTGATTTTGTAGATCTTTTTCTTCTGTTGTATTCTTGACTATATAAGTCCCTTTAACATTTGTTGTAAGGCTGGTTTGGTGGTACTGAATTCTCTTTACTTTTGCTTGTCTGATAAGCTTTTTATTTCTCCATCAGTTTTGAATGAGATCCTTGCCAGGTAAAGTAATCTTGGTTGTAGATTTTTCCCTTTCAGTACTTTATGTATATCCTGCCATTCCCTTCAGACGTGCAAAGTTTCTGCTGGAACAGCTATTAAGCATATAGGGTTTCCCTCATATGTTACTTGGTGCTTCTTCCTTGCTGCTTTTAATATTCTTTCTTTGTGTTTAGTCTTTGTTAGTTTGATTAGTATGTGTCTTGGCATGTTTCTCCTTGGGTTT
This sequence comes from Bos mutus, assembly GCF_027580195.1. Lineage (NCBI taxonomy): Eukaryota > Metazoa > Chordata > Mammalia > Artiodactyla > Bovidae > Bos > Bos mutus. The sequence goes on from NC_091625.1 coordinate 30,769,383, forward strand.
ATCCTGTTTAGGACACTTTGTGCCTTTTGAACTTGATTGACTATTTCCTTTTCAATGTTGGGGAAATTTTCAACTATAATCTCTTCCAAAATTTTCTCATACCCTTTCTTTCCCCTTCTCCTTCTGGGACCCCTATAATTCTAATGTCAGTGTGTTTGATATTGTCCCAGAGGTCTCTGAGACTATCCTCAGTTCTGTCCATTCTTTTTACTTTTTTCTGCTCTTCATAAGTTATTTTCATCATTTTACCTTCCAGGTCACTGATTCATTCTCCTGCTTCAGATATTCTGCTGTTGATTCCTTCTAGAGTATTTTTAATTTCCATAATTGTGTTGTTTGTCTCTTTGTGTTTATTCTTTAATTCTTCAAGGTCTTTGTTAATTGATTCTTGCATTTTCTCCATTTTATTTTCAAGGTTTTTGATCATCTTTACTATCATTATTCTAAATTCTTTTTCAGGTAGTTTGCCTATTTCCTCTTCATTTATTTGGACATCTGTGTTTCTAGTTTGTAGCATTTCTTTGCATTTTTATTATTTTTTTTAACTTATTGTGTTTGAGGTCTCCTTTTCCCAGGCTTCAAGGAAAGTTGAATTCTCCTTGAAGAAGGTTGAATTCTTTCTTCCTTTTGGTTTCTGCCCTCCTAAGGTTGGTCCAGTGGTTTGTGTAAGCTTCATATAGGGTGAGATTTGTGCTGAGTTTTTGTTTGTTTTTTGTTTTTCCTCTGATGGGCAAGGCTGAGTGAGGTGGTAATTCTGTCTGCTGATGATTTTGTTTGTATTTTTGTATTGCCTGTTGTTTAGATGATGTATCCTGCACAGAGTGCTATTATAGTTGGGTGATTCCAGGTCTTGTATTCAAGTGGTTTGTATTCAAGTGTGAGGTCTCACTACTTGACACTCCCTAGGGTTAGTTCTCTGGTAGTCTAGGGTCTTAGAGTCAGTGCTCACACTCCAAGGGCTCAGGGTTTGATTTCCAGTCAGAAATGAAGATTCCACAAGTGGTTTGTTATGGCATTAAGTGAGATTAAAACAAATATCCAAAAAACGAGAAACCAAAGATGAACCCCAGGCAAATGGCAATTACGAAATCAGGCAAATAATAATTAAAATAACGGACTGTACACATATACCTATACACCCATGAGGAAAGTAAAAACAGTCCAACAAGGATAAAGTACAGTAGAAAGTGAAAGTGAAGTCGCTCAGTCGTGTCCGACTCTTTGCGACCCCATAGACTGTAGCCTACCAGGCTCCTCTGTTCATTTTCCAGGCAATAGTACTAGAGTGGATTGCCATTTCCTTCTCCAGGGGACCTTCCTAACCCAGGGCTCGAACCTGGGTCTCCCACATTGTAGACAGATGCTTTACCATCTGAGCTACCAGGGAAGTCTAAGCACAGAAGATTGACCCAGCAAACAAAGGAAATAAAAAATTATATTTACCAGTTAAGAACAAAACTAACTAAAGCACAATCTGGAAAACAAAACAAAAGCAAGGTTGCAAATGGGGAATAAAGCAATGAAAACAAAACTAAAGCAAGATGTCAATTGGGGAATAAAGCAGTGAAAACAAAACTACCAAATATGTTGAGAGGAAAGGAATGAAAGGAGAGAAAGAAAAGAAAGAAAGAATAGATATGCAAAGTTAAATAGAGGTAAATGAAGATTTATATATACTAAAGTTTAACTGCATGGGGAAAAGAACAGTAGGAAAAGCAAACAAAGGAATAAATGTATAAAAAATATAATAGGTTTTAAAAAATTAGAATTATAAAAAAGAGAAAAAAAAAAAAACAGAAGAAAGAAAAAAGGAAAATAAAGGAAAACTCCATAGAACTGCAAAAGTGCAACTTAGAAGCAGAATTTTATAACAACAATAAAAAATGTGACTGAATATACACACACATATATATGCAACCATAAGCAAAATCAAAACAGTCCAACAAAAATAAAACAGAATAGCTTGATCTGGTGAACAAAGGAAACCAAAAATTATATCTACCAGAAAAAAAAACTAACTAAAACACAAACTGGAAAACAAAATTGGGGAATAAAACAATGAAAATAAAACTAACAAATGTGTTGAGAGGACAGGAGAGAAAGAAAAGAAAGAAAGCATAGATATGTAAAGTTAAATAGAGGTAGATAAAGAAAATTTATATACATTAATGATTAACTGCAAAGGGAAGAGAACTGTAGGAAAAGCAAAGGAATAAATAACAGAAAATAATAATAGATTTAAAAATTAAAATTAAAAACAAAGAGAAAAGAAAAAAAAAGGAAAATTCCACAGAACTACAAATGCCCAACGTAGAGGCAGAGGTTTATAACAACAATAAAAAATGTGACTGAAAAAAAAAAAAAAAAGCTGAAAAGCTTAATTGGATTTCATAGTGCCAATAAAATTGAGAAATACAACAGGGGGGGTGGAAATCCAAAATAATCTACAGAACAAGTCAAAAAATAAGAATAATAAATGTTTTCCTTGAGTCACTGCTCTAAGAGTCCTCTCCCTTGCTAGGAGTCACAGTCCACCTTTCCTCCCTAGGATGCCCTCCAACACTTTGCTGATCTCTGGATCTGCTGTGGGGAGAGCTCAGATTCTAATCTGCTCCTATGTGTTCTTGTCTCCAGTGTCCACAACTATCAGAACTAGTGCATTTTCTTTTGTGGGAGCTCTCTTTGGCCTTTTATATATTCCATAGACACAGTCTACCTAGTAGATCATGTGGATTTAATCTGCAACTTGTATAGCTGATGGGAAGGTTTTGGGTCTTGTCCCATAGCCACACTGCCCCTGAGTTTCAATTGTGGTTTTATTTCCACCTCTACATGTGGGTTGTCCACTGGGGTTTGCTCCTGAGGCTGCCCTGGAGGACTTGGGTTTGCCCCTGTGAGGGCCAGGTGTGGAGATAATGCAGCTGCTTGGGTCGCAGGAGTTCTGGCAGCATCAGGTACTCAGGGGAGTTGGTGGCTATGGCAGCAGGAAATATAGTGCTCTAAAAGGGTATGTCAATAAGTATTGGCCAATATGCTCTATATTCTTGCCTGGAGACCCCAACCTCCCTGACAGGGAATCCTGGCAGACCACAGTCTACAGGGTTGGGAAGAGACAGACACGACTGAAGTGACCCTGTGCGCATAGACACAAGACTTTTTTTTTTTTTTTTGCCTGTGGCAGCTCTGTCCCAGTGAGAGTTGAGCATGGAAGTGGTGCAGCTGCTTGGCTTGCAGGGACCCTGGTGGTGCCTAGTGTGCAGGAACACAGACTGCCTCCACCACAGGAGTTACAGCCCTATCATACTCTTTTTCTGAGCCTCTTGCAGCTGGCAATCAGAAGGCCTCTTTGGCCACTCTTTCTCCATAGCTCTGCCCATTCAGGCACTTAGAGGGCTTCCTTGCCCGGGGTCCTTCTCTGTTGTTTGACGGGTCAGGCACATAGAGGGGCCCCCCTGGCTAGGGCCCTACTCTATAGATTAGATGTGTCAGGCACTTAAAGGGGCAGGCATCCTGATTGGGGTCCTACTCTGTAGTTCAGAGCATCAGTCGCTGAAAGGTGCACCCTGGGTGGGGTCCTTCTCTGTAGTTCAGTGTATCAGGCATTTGATGAGCCAGCCTATTGTTCAACTGCCAATCCACCCCCTACACATGACTCAACAGTATCACCTTGCTTCCATGGCTGCCTGGCTTTCCGCGACAGGGATTTCCCACCACAATCTCCTCCCTCATATCCCCTTGATCCATCTCTCTGCAGTCAACAGCAGCCCTCATCCTGGGATTGCTCCACAATCCCTAAACTCCAACTCCCTGCCGCTGCACCTTCCAGGGGGCCAGTGTTCCTGTCTGGGGTATGTATGGCTGTGGCAAGGACTGTCTGATTCTCTATTCCATTTAGGCTGCCACAGATCAGCTATTTCACTCTCAGCCTTAAACGTTTCTCCTCTGACTCAGACAATTGCCCCGATGTGGGGATCAGACCCCTGCTTCCGTTCCCCCACCCGTCAAGGGTGGGTCCAGTCCTAATATCACTCCTGTTTTTCCCCCTAGTTCCTTCATCCTACCAAGTTTTGTGTGGTTCTATGTATTCTTTTGCCTTGGAAATGAACAGAGATCATTCTGTTGTCCAAGTCTATGCCCCAACCAGTAACGCTTAAGAAGCTGAAGTTGAACGGTTCTAAGAAGACCTACAAGACCTTTTAGAACTAACACCAAAAAAGATGTCCTTTTCATTATAGGGGACTGGAATGCAAAAGTAGGAAGTCAAGAAACGCCTGGAGTAATAGGCAAACTGGGCCTTGGAATATGGAATGAAGCAGGGCAGAGGCTAATAGAGTTCTGCCAAGAGAATGCACTGGTCATAGCAACACCTTCTTCCAACAACACAAGAGAAGACTCTACACATGGACATCACCAGATGGTCAACACCGAAATCAGATTGATTATATTCTTTGCAGCCAAAGATGGAGAAGCTCTATTCAGTCAACAAAAACAAGACGGGGAGCTGACTGTGGCTCAGATCATGAACTCCTTATTGCCAAATTCAGACATAAATTGAAGAAAGTAGGGAAAACCACTAGACCATTCAGGTATGACCTAAATTAAATCCCTTATGATTATACAGTGGAAGTGAGAAATAGATTTATGGGCCTAGATCTGATAAATAGAGTGCCTGATGAACTATGGACTGAAGTTAGTGACATTGTACAGGAGACAGGGATCAAGACCATCCCTGTAGAAAAGAAATGCAAAAAAGCAAAATGGCTGTTTGGGGAGGCCTTACAAATAGCTGTGAAAAGAAGAGAAGCAAAAAGCAAAGGAGAAAAGGAAAGATATAAGCATCTGAATGCAGAGTTCCAAAGAATAGCAAGAAGAGATAAGAAAGCCTTCTTCAGCGATCAATGCAAAGAAATAGGGGAAAACAACAGAATGGGAAAGACTAGAGATCTCTTCAAGAAAATTAGAGATACAAAGGGAACATTTCATGCAAAGATGGGCTCGATTAAGGACAGAAATGGTATGGACCTAACATAAGCAGAAGATATTAAGAAGAGATGGCAAGAATACACAGAAGAACTGTACAAAAAAGACCTTCTCGACCCGGATAATCACGATGATGAGATCACTGACCTAGAGCCAGACATCCTGGAATGTGAAGTCAAGTGGGCCTTAGAAAGCATCACTGTGAACAAAGCTAGTGGATGTGATGGAATTCCAGTTGAGCTATTTCAAATCCTGAAAGACGATGCTATGAAGTGCTGCACTCAATATGCCAGCAAATTTGGAAAACTCAGCAGTGGCCACAGGACTGGAAAAGGTCTGTTTTCATTCCAATCCCAAAGAAAGGCAATGCCAAAGAATGCTCAAACTACCGCACAATTGCACTCATCTCACATGCTAGTAAAATAATGCTCAAAATTCTCAAAGCCAGGCTTCAGCAATATGTGAACTGTGAAATTCCAGATGTTCAAGCTAGTTTTAGAAAAGGCAGAAGAACCACAGATCAAATTGCCAACATCCGCTGGATCATGGAAAAAGCCAGAGAGTTCCAGAAAAACATCTATTTCTGCTTTATTGACTATGCCAAAGCCTTTGACTGTGTGGATCACAATAAACTGTGGACAATTCTGAAAGAGATGGGAATACCAGACCACCTGATCTGCCTCTTGAGAAATTTGTATGCAGGTCAGGAAGCAACAGTTAGAATTGGACATGGAACAACAGAGTGGTTCCAAATAGGAAAAGGAGTACGTCAAGGCTGTATATTGTCACCCTGCTTATTTAACTTCTATGCGGAGTACATCATGAGAAACACTAGACTGGAAGAAGCACAGACTGGAATCAAGATTGCCGGGAGAAATATCAGTAACCTCAGATATGCAGATGATACCACCCTTATGGCAGAAAGTGAAGAGGAACTCAAAAGCCTCTTGATGAAGGTGAAAGTGGAGAGTGAAAAAGTTGGCTTAAAGCTCAACATTCAGAAAACAAGGATCATGGCATCCGGTCCCATCACTTCATGGGAAATAGATGGGGAAACAGTGGAAACAGTGTCAGACTTTATTTTGGGGGGGTTCCAAAATCACTACAGATGGTGACTGCAGCCATGAAATTAAAAGACGCTTACCCCTTGGAAGGAAAGTTATGACCAACCTAGATAGCATATTGAAAAGCAGAGACATTACTTTGCCAACAAAGGTCCATCTAGTCAAGGCTTTGGTTTTTCCAGTGGTCATGTATGGATGTGAGAGTTGGACTGTGAAGAAGGCTGAGCACCAAACAATTGATGCTTTTGAACTGTGGTGTTGGAGAAGACTCTTGAGAGTCCCTTGGACTGCAAGGAGATCCAACCAGTCCATTGTGAAGGAGATCAGCCCTGGGATTTCTTTGGAAGGAATGATGCTAAAGCTGAAACTCCAATACTTTGGCCACCTCATGAGAAGAGTTGGCTCATTGGAAAAGACTCTGATGCTGGGAGGGATTGGGGGCAGGAGGAGAAGGGGACGACAGAGGATGAGATGGCTGGATGGCATCACTGACTCGATGGACGTGAGTCTGAGTGAACTCCGGGAGTTGGTGATGGACAGGGAGGCCTGGCGTGCTGTGATTCATGGGGTCCCAAAGAGTCAGACACAACTGAGCGACTGAACTGAACTGAACTGATGTATTCTTTTCTGCTGGTCAGGTATTCCTGTCCAATCTGTTCTGCATGCACTTCTGTGTCTGAAGGTGTATTCCTGATGTATCCATGGAGAGAGATGGATACTCCACATCCACCTACTCCTCCACCATCTTGTTCCCCAGTACCTGTCTTGGTTATTGGTTTTACTGCTTTTCCAAGTCTGGGAAGATGCAAGAACTGGGGTTCACAAAATTTTCTCCTAAAAATATCTAACTATCTGACATCCTTTTCAGTCTATTTTCCCAGAGCACAGAGTGCTGATTCCTGATCTCCCTGAGTTTTTGTCAGGGTTTGTTGAAAGTCAGTGACTCAATCACTGTAGAACTGAATGCAAGAAACATTCCTTACCTGCCAGATTCAAATTATTTAAGGACTAGGAAAAAGTGTTCTATACTAATGAAAAGAACTAAGGTTGTTTACAATTATACTACCTTCTTTGAATTTTAAAAGTTTTATTAATATCTCAATTAAAAACTTAACCAGTTAATCTTTCTCAAGCACCTGCATTTCTTTATCTCTTGTTTTATTGAGATATAATTGACATGTAATACTGTGTAAGTTTAAGGTATAAGTTTAAGGTGTATGAGTTTATTTGAAAATACCTACCATAATTGTTTATTGAAAATATCATATTCATGACCTTACACAGTTATATGTATGTATGTGTGTGTGTGGTGAGAACTTTTAAGATCTACCCTCTCAACAGATTTACAATACAGTACGAATTATGGTCACTGTGCTGTACATGTTTCCAGAACTTATGTCTTATAACTGGAAGTTTTTACCCTTTGAAAATACCGTGCCATTTCCCTAATCCAGCTTATTTGAGTTTTATGAGTTACTTCTATAGTTTGGAGGTAAGCCCTTTACCAGATAGATGGTTTACAAGTATTTTCTCTCATTTCCTAGATTCCGCTCATTCTGTTTGATCCTTTCTTTTGTTATACAGAAGCATTTTACTTGACGTAGTACTTATTTTTGCTTTAGTTGTTTATACTACTGATGTCATACCTTAAAAAAAAAAAAAAGGAAAAGTAAAAAAGCAGCTGGACAGAACCTTAACCTGAGCTCCATGGCTGCCCAGGGACTCTATTCAGGCTCCCTGGTCAGGCAGCACTGGAGGCTATGTTTAATGGTGAGTGTGGATGAGGGCTTGGCTCCCTGCCCAAGAAGATGGGCTCTGAAGCTATCAGGGTCTCTGGCTAGGCTCTTTGATCAGGTGGGACTGAAGACTATGCTTCACTATTGGGTGGAACTGCTGATTTTGTATAGCAGATTAACCATCTTAGTCCTCTTGGGTTATTTTCTTTAAAGCTACCTTTCTGCCACTTGAAATATGAATGTATTCATTTATTCAACACATATTTATTTAATACCTACCATATTTTAGGAGTTTTCTAAGCATAGGACATATAGCAATGAATAAAATACTAAAGATTCTTTCTCTCATGGAATTTTCACATTGGGAGAGGAATAGAGAAAAAATAGAGAAGTAAAAGCAAGAGAAAAACATGTGTGGCATTTAAATAAAGTGAGGAAAGTTATACTAAAGCACTGAGATTTGAGCAGACTTAAACAAAGTGAGGGACTTATCTGGGGGAGAAAGTTTCAGGCATAGGAAAGGGCTACTGTAAAAGTCTCTGAGTGAGGAGATATCTGATAAGTTATAAGAATTAACAGACCTGTGTGGTAGGAATAGACCAGATGAAAAGACTGTGTGAAGGAAGGGTTAAGGATCACCATGTAGGACCTTGTCAGCCATTAGAAGACTTTTTCTCTAAATGAATGAAATGAGAGCCACTCTCATTGTGAAGAGGAATTACATGATCAATCTTATGTTGTTAAAGGCTTCCTCTGCTGTGGGGGCTAGGAGAGAATCAGGAAGTCAGGTTAGAATATGACAGAAGATGACAGAGCTGATAAGATGGAACTCTGTGGTCATGGAATAGCAGTGAGAAATGACAGGTTGTGGATATATTTTTGAGGATAGAATCCATAGAATTTTCTGATAAATTAGATGCAGAGCATAAGATAATGAGTCTTAAAAAAAAAAAAACTGAAAGAACTAAATGGCCATTTGCTGAGATGTAAAATGTCACAGAAAAAGAATTTCTTTTTTGAGAAAATCACTGGGGACTCAGTTTTGGATATATTAATTTTGAGACTCCAGTTCACATGCAGAGAGAGATGGAAGAAGCAGTTGAATATATGACTCTGGTGGTCAGAGGAACTGCCAGGTTTTGTGATATAAATGTTTAATTCCTTGGGTCAGAATATAGATGTTATTGCACACAAAGTAGTCATTTATAATTTTTATCTTTGCTAAACATATCATGAAATTTACCCTAAAATTCATATTACTTCTATAGTCACCACTGAAGTAACTTTATTTAGAAGTTAACCTATTGGTATGCTAAATTTACATGTTTTTAAAGTTATTAAAGATATATTTAGGTTAAATTCCACTCCCATAAAGAGAGAAAGATTAATAGGGTGGCTAGGAAGAAAGAAGAAAACAGGCAGAAAATAAATAACAATTAAACTTGGAGTTACCAAGTATCTTTTACTTAAGATAGTTGGGCTGAATTTATTCAGCACTTCACACAAAAATTCTTAATTAAAAGAAAAAAATCTGCTACTAAGTAAAACCAATGCATTCCTACCTCACAATTATATTCATAGCTATAATTCTGGTTTAGTTTATAATTCCATTTTTCCCCCTTAAACATATTGCTTATATAAATGCATGAGATGTCATTATAATTGCTCATCTTTATAGATGAATTTCAAATCATAGCTGGAGATACAAATGAAAAGAGTAAAAAATAGAAATAATTGGAAATGTTACATAGGAAAAGAATGAAAATGATATAATAATTATTTCCTTATATGTAAATAATTAGTAAAATCTTGTTTAATGACTTCATTTATTCATTTTCCTAATAAATTCTTTATCCATTATCCCAATAGAGAAAATTATAGTTTAGAAAGTACGTGAACAGTGTTGACATTTTTCCTTGAGGTTAATAAATATTTCCAGTGGCACTGCTATCTTAAATCAACTATTTGTAACTATCACACTGAATGGAAAAATCTAAATTTTAACATGAAAAGAATTCTCAAGTCTTCCACTTTTTTCTCTCATAAAACAAAAGAAAAAATTAAGTTCTAGAAATTATATTCTGCACTCTTCACATATGTGTTACATACTTAGCAGGAGTTCCCAGAAGGTCTCTTACATTCATAAAAAAATAACTCAAAATGGTATGTAAATATAATAAAATTCACAAATATACAAATATACCCAAAGCCTGATATATGTTAACATTTTTAATAATATTTAAAATACCTCCATGAAAAAAAGTTAAAGCTGTTCTAATCTCTAATAATATACTACATATATTCTTAAAAATATTTCTATTGAGGTAGTTAAAGAAAAATAACATGCTTCCATAAGATAAAGTCAGTTTATAGGAAATTTTAAAATGGTAGATATTTGAAAAGAATTTCCTTTAGTATGAATTCAAAAATAAATGATAGAATCTACCTATTCAAGAAGAAACTTTGACTTCATCATTATTATTTCAGATTGTAATATTATATTTAATTGGATAATATTAATAATTAACTTCTGTCTGGTCTATTAGATAATAAGCTAGTTAATGAACAGTGATTGCATGAAAGAACTTCTTTGTCTAAGATTCTATTTTCAAGGCATAGGGTCAATTGAATATGTAAATTCTGCCACAAAATTTACAGTATGAATGCCATTATATACATTGATCAAGACATTTTATCAGTTTTTTCCCAAAATAGCTTATTGCAACTAAGGGTGATTTTTAACATGATTCCCCAAATTTGGGTGGAATATGCTTTAAATTTTAATTGAAAGCTGAAGGGACAATATGATTAATTATATCCAAATTACCTTTATGTAAGTGTTTTTAAGATGAACTTTTCATTCTTGAAGAGGTTAAAAAGAAGTATGCACTAGTACTTTAGTGTATTTATTACCTTAGGTTGTAAGTAATATACATGAAACTAGCTTCAGTGAGAGGAAAACAAGCAGAATGGAGGTAGAGGCTATCCAGAGGGGAGAGTTGCTGATGTTGAGGTGGGGTAGACAGAGAGAAAAGAATAAAGACAACTCTTTCCATTTAATGTCTCATTTAAGCCCTATAATAGAAATACTTCAGCAAAGACAACATCATGTGGATTGGATTATTATTGACTATATTTTTAGTAATGAAAGAGCATTCAGTCTTCTAAATGTACAAAAGTTGTTAGTTGCCAGCCAAAAAGATCTTCAAGATTAACTGAAAATATACATTATTTTAAGAAGTATTTTTATGAATATAGATAATTATTTACATTTATGTTAAAATTACCTTTTTGTGACTTTATTTCTGGACTGTATCAGTTGCACTGAGTGTTTAATTATACATATATTTTTGATCATGTTTTAAAGTGTGATTTAATTCCTTGAAACTATTCCTTGGTTTTGATTTTATATTAGGGTCATGTTTAATTAAAATCTAAGGAAAAAATATGACATTATATTATTTCTCAATAGTAAGTGCATGTGATCAAAGTTGATCACATATAATAAAGTCCTACATGTTCAAGAATACTTATTAATTTATATTCCAATAAAATATGCTTTGAAGTCCACAAAATTATTTTCTTTGGTTCTACCTCCCTTCTCTTATTATGTCCTTATCTGTGACATAATCACTTTTCTTTGAGCATACTAATTACACCTAAAGCAGCCGGCATGACCACTGGTAAGTCACCATAAAAGTTCAAGGGTATTTTACAGTGTTCAGCTGCTCTTTTTTCTTTTCATCACAGGCATTGATGCATTGTGCCATTTGCCTGCCCACTCACCTGAATTCAAATAAACTGGTATAGCATAAGCTGTGCAAATGCAAATCACCTAGAATATGCAAATTATAAGTTTGTTTAAAAACGTGGGTGTTTGGTTAAGGATGCTAAATCATCTTTCCATCCAAAGCTATTTTGCTTAATTACAAACTTGAAATGCACATAGAAAACAATCCTACTCCCAAATCACTCAGAACCAACATACACTTCTTTGGCATCCTCTTAATTAGATCTGGCTTCTGAACATTAATTATGAACTCTCCATAGAGTGATTGAGAAAATTTAAAATATATGCATAATGCTGACCATATAATGAGAAAGTTGTTTTCACAGAAAAGAAATCCCAACTCCTAAGTAACTATTGCAATAAAATCATACAAATTTGCTATTATACAGTGTAAGGACTTAAATTGAAGATTGAGCTGGCAAGATTATATAATTGCATATAAGAGATAACTAGCTTCAAGCTGGGTTTATTATAAAAACTAATTTTTAAGCATTATCTAAATGTAATATATTACCAACTCAAGAAAATGCTTTTATTAATTGCTATATGCTTATGTAGGCTTCCCTGATAGCTCAGTTGGTACAGAATCTGCCTGCAGTGCAGGGGACCTCAGTTCAATTCCTGGGTAGGAAAGATCAGCTGGAGAAGGGAAAGGCTACCCATTCCAGAATTCTGGCTGGAGAATTCCATGGACTGTATAGTCCATGGGGTCACAAAGAGTTGGACATAACTGAGTGACTTTCACTTGCATATGTCATGTACTTTGAGCATATAAATACATCATGTTAAGAGAGTTAATATTTTTAATAATAATACAATATTAGTATCATTGTCATATATAACATATTATAGTATTATATATAATAATATTAACATCATTGTCAAGTCACTGTCAAATCTAAGTTTAAACAGTCTCCATCAAGCATATCAAGTCAGCATTTCACTTCATTTGAATAAATAAAATATAATGTGACATGTTTGCAAACAAGACCTCTATACTACCCTCTATACCCTTTAAACTACCTCTATAGTGCTTTTATACAAATTATCAAGAAGAGATCCTTTCTCAAAATACTTTATTTCTATATGTCAGAATATACTAACATTGTAAAAAGAAAATTTTATAGCTTTCTGTTAGAAAATGTTCACAATATATAGGCAACTTAACTGCCTCTGATGCAGGTAGTGCCTCAAAACTGATTCAACCACCTCAGGCATTTTTGGTTTGTTTCCTTGAGAAATAGGTTCTAAAAGACTCCATTCAAGGTGTATATGTAGACAAACTGTTTTCATGTATTAACTACAGGTTATAGAAATTATAATATAGATTTGCATTGATGGACAAAAATTGAAAACATCAAGAGAAATGTCAGTGTGCAATCTACAGGTAATCTGTAAGAAATGTAAACATCTCCATCATGATATATTTTATTAGATATTGGGAAACATCTGACTATCAGAGTTTAAAATATACTACACCTGTAAAAGAATTAAATGTCAAAAGAATAGACTCCAAGTGTATACTTATACTAAAAAATAATCATCAATAATGGCCTCAGGGGATTATGCATGTTTGTGTACATATTAATATATCATTGATTTATTCAAAAATTCTGAGCATTTTCTGTGCAGTACTTACTGTAATACCAGTTGAAGGTATTAATACTATGATAATGATAGCCAAAGTCTAGTGAGGAGACAGCAAGTAAATAATTCTGATACAATGTGATGAGTTCTGTGAAGGAAATAAGTAAAGATCAACTTGAATGCGATATTATTTTGCCCTATTTGTTTCTCCAAAGGAATAAGTGTAAATTGTAAATAGCACTGAGAATTTCGGATACATTAAACTGATGCTGAATAATTATATGTTATGAGAATGTTTTGAAAGGAATATTCTTAATTTACACCTTATCAAAAATAAAATTATAGATAGAATTGGGATTTCTATATTTAAAAACATGAAACTATATACATGAGAAGAAAATAGTGTGAATGATTTCCTGCTCTTACTGTGAAGTAAATTTCTCTGTATATACATAGCTAACAATATACATGAATAAAAAATTATAAAAGTAATTCCATAAATGGAATTCTGAATTTGCCTATAAAAGTGATAGAAAATATGTGAAAATATATCAAACTTAAGATCAGATCAGGGGGGAGGAGCCAAGATGGTGGAGGAGTAGGACGGGGAGAACACTTTCTCCCCCACAAATTCATCAAAAGAGCATTTAAACGTCGAGTAAATTCCACAAAACAACTTCTGAATGCCGGCAGAGGACATCAGGCACCCAGAAAAGCAACCCAACTCTTCGAAAGGAGGTTTTTAATTTTCGCTTTTTGGTATATGTTATCAATTTTGTACCTATAGTTTTTTTTTATATAATTTCTGTGACTTTTTTTTTTTCTTCTTCTCTGTTTCTTTCTCTTCTTCTTTTATATAACATTGTATATCTGAAATTCCAAACTTTACTCTAGATTTTTAATTTACGCTTTTTGGTATTTGATATCAATTTTGTACCTGTATATTCTTTATAATTTTTGTGACATAGTTCGTATTTGTTTGTTTGTTTTCTCTTTTTTTTTTCTTCTTCTTTTTTTTTTTTTTAACATTGTACTTTTTGAAATTCCAAACTCTACTCTAGATTTTTAATTTTTGCTTTCTGGTATTAGTTATCAATTTTGTACCTGTACTTTCTTTATAATTTTCACGACCTTGTTTGTTTTTGTTTGTTGTTTTTTTTCTCTTTCTTTTCCTTCTTCTTTTCTTTAACATCGTATTTTTGAAATTCCAAACTCTACTCTAGATTTTTAATTTTTGCTTTTATGTATCTGTTACCAATTTTGTACCTTTAAGGACCCAATCTTCAGGACCCATTTTTCACTAGGGAGTGAGATTACAGGCTTGACTGCTCTCTCTCCCTTTGGACTCTCCTTTTTCTCCACCAGGTTGCCTGTGTCTCCTCCCTAACCCCTCTCTACTCTACCCAACTCTGTGAATTTCTGGGTGTTCTCCAGACGGTGGAGAACACTTAGGGAACTGATTACTGGCTGGATCTGTCTCCCTCCTTTTCATTCCCCCCTTTTATCCTTCTGGCCACCTCTGTTACCTTCCTCCTTCTTCTCTTCTCTGTATAACCCCGTGAACATCTCTGAGTGGTCCAGTTGGGGAGTGCACATAAGGAAGTGACTACTGGCTAGCCCACTCTCTCCACTATTGATTCACCTCATCTCATTTGGGTCACCTCTAACTCCCTCCTCCCTCTTCTCTTCTCCATGTAACCCTGTGAACCTCTCTGAGTGACCCTCACTGTAGAGAAACTTTTCATCTTTAATGTAGATGTTTTATCAATGGTGCTGTATAGAAGGAGAAGTTTTGAAACTACTGTAAAAATAAGACCGATAACCGGAAGCAGGAGACTTAAGTCCAAACCCTGACTCAGGAACTCCTGACTCCAAGGAACATTAATTGACAGGAGCTCATCAAATGCCTCCATAACGACACTGAAACCAAGCACCACACAAGGGCCAATAAGTTCCAGGGCAAGACATACCAAGCAAATTCTCCAGCAACAAAGGAACACAGCCCTGAGCTTCAAGATACAGGCTGCCCAAAGTCACCCCAAAACTATAGACATCTCATAACTCATTACTGGACATTTCATTGCACTCCAGAGAGAAGAAATACAGCTGCACCCACCAGAACACCGACACAAGCTTCCCTAACCAGGAATCCTTGACAAGCCACCTGTACAAACCCACACACAGTGAGGAAACGCCACAATAAAGAGAACTCCACAAACTGCCAGAATACAGAAAGGACACCCCAAACTCAGCAATTTAAACAAGATGAAGAGACAGAGGAATACTCAGCAGATAAAGGAACAGGATAAATGCCCACCAAACCAAACAAAAGAGGAAGAGATAGGGAATCTACCTGATAAAGAATTCCAAATAATGATAGTGAAATTGATCCAAAATCTTGAAACTAAAATGGAATCACAGATAAATAGCCTGGAGACAAGGATTGAGAAGATGCAAGAAAGGTTTAACAAGGACCTAGAAGAAATAAAAAGAGTCAATATATAATGAATAATGCAATAAGTGAAATTAAAAACACTCTGGAGGCAACAAATAGTAGAATAACAGAGGCAGAAGATAGGATTAGTGAATTAGAAGATAGAATGGTAGAAATAAATGAATCAGAGAGGATAAAAGAAAAACGAATTAAAAGAAATGAGGACAATCTCAGAGACCTCCAGGACAATATTAAACGCTACAACATTCGAATCATAGGGGTTCCAGAAGAAGAAGACAAAAAGAAAGACCATGAGAAAATACTTGAGATAATAGTGGAAAACTTCCCTAAAATGGGGAAGGAAATAATCACCCAAGTCCAAGAAACCCAGAGAGTCCCAAACAGGATAAACCCAAGGAGAAACACCCCAAGACACATATTAATCAAATTAACAAAGATCAAACACAAAGAACAAATATTAAAAGCAGCAAGGGAAAAACAACAAATAACACACAAGGGAACTCCCATAAGGATAACAGCTGATCTTTCAATAGAAACTCTTCAAGCCAGGAGGGAATGGCAAGACATACTTAAAATGATGAAAGAAAATAACCTACAGCCCAGATTATTGTACCCAGCAAGGATCTCATTCAAGTATGAAGGAGAAATCAAAAGCTTTTCAGACAAGCAAAAGCTGAGAGAATTCTGCACCACCAAACCACCTCTCCAACAAATACTAAAGGATATTCTCTAGACAGGAAACACAAAAATGGTGTATAAACTCGAACCCAAAACAATAAAGTAAATGGCAATGGGATCATACTTATCAGTAATTACCTTAAACGTAAATGGGTTGAATGCCCCAACCAAAAGACAAAGACTGGCTGAATGGATACAAAAACAAGACCCCTACATATGTTGTCTACAAGAGACCCACCTCAAAACAGGGGACACATACAGACTGAAAGTGAAGGGCTGGAAAAAGATTTTCCATGCAAATAGGGACCAAAAGAAAGCAGGAGAAGCAATACTCATATCAGATAAAATAGACTTTAAAACAAAGGCTGTGAAAAGAGACAAAGAAGGTCACTACATAATGATCAAAGGATCAATCCAAGAAGAAGACGTAACAATTACAAATATATATGCACCCAACACGGGAGCACCACAGTACATAAGACAAATGCTAACAAGTATGAAAGGAGAAATTAACAATAACACAATAATAGTGGGAGACTTTAATACCACACACATCTATGGATAGATCAACTAAACAGAAAATTAACAAGGAAACACAAACTTTAAATGATACAATAGACCAGTTAGACCTAATTGATATCTATAGGACATTTCATCCCAAAACAATGAATTTCACCTTTTTCTCAAGCGCACATGGAACCTTCGCCAGGATAGATCACATCCTGGGCCATAAAGCTAGCCTTGGTAAATTCAAAAAAATAGAAATCATTCCAAGCATTTTTTCTGACCACAATGCAGTAAGATTACATCTCAATTACAGGAGAAAAACTATTAAAAATTCCAACATATGGAGGCTGAACAACACGCTGCTGAATAACCAACAAATCACAGAAGAAATCAAAAAAGAAATCAAAATTTGCATAGAAACGAATGAAAATGAAAACACAACAACCCAAAACCTGTGGGACACGGTAAAAGCAGTCCTAAGGGGAAAGTTCATAGCAATACAGGCACACCTCAAGAAACAAGAAAAAGTCAAATAAATAACCTAACTCTACACCTAAAGCAACTAGAAAAGGAAGAAATGAAGAACCCCAGGGTTAGTAGAAGGAAAGAAATCTTAAAAATTAGAGCAGAAATAAATGCAAAAAGAAACAAAAGAGACCATAGCAAAAATCAACAAAGCCAAAAGCTGGTTCTTTGAAAGGATAAATAAAATTGACAAACCATTAGCCAGACTCATCAAGAAACAAAGGAGAAAAATCAACTCAACAAAATTAGAAACGAAAATGGAGAGATCACAACAGACAACACAGAAATACAAAGGATCATAAGAGACTACTATCAACAATTATATGCCAATAAAATGGACAACGTGGAAGAAATGGACAAATTCTTAGAAAAGTACATCTTTCCAAAACTGGACCAGGAAGAAATAGAAAATCTTAACAGACCCATCAAAAGCATGGAAATTGAAACTGTAATCAAAAATCTTCCAGCAAACAAAAGCCCGGTCCAGACGGCTTCACAGCTGAATTCTACCAAAAATTTAGAGAAGAGCTAACACCTATCCTGCTCAAACTCTTCCAGAAAATTGCAGAGGAAGGTAAACTTCCAAACTCATTCTATGAGGCCACCATCACCCTAATACCAAAACCTGACAAAGATCCCACAAAAAAAGAAAACTACAGGCCAATATCACTGATGAACATAGATGCAAAAATCCTTAACAAAATTCTAGCAATCAGAATCCAACAACACATTAAAAAGATCATACACCATGACCAAGTGGGCTTTATCCCAGGGATGCAAGGATTCTTCAATATCCGCAAATCAATCAATGTAATACACTGCATTAACAAATTGAAAAATAAAAACCATATGATTATCTCAATAGATGCAGAGAAAGCCTTTGACAAAATTCAACATCCATTTATGATAAAAACTCTCCAGAAAGCAGGAATAGAAGGAACATATCTCAACATAATAAAAGCTATATATGACAAACCCACAGCAAACATTATCCTCAATGGTGAAAAATTGAAAGCATTTCCTCTAAAGTCAGGAACAAGACAAGGGTGCCCACTTTCACCATTACTATTCAACATAGTTTTGGAAGTTTTGGCCACAGCAATCAGAGCAGAAAAAGAAATAAAAGGAATCCAAATTGGAAAAGAAGAAGTAAAACTCTCACTATTTGCAGATGACATGATCCTCTACATAGAAAACCCTAAAGATTCCACCAGAAAATTACTAGAAATAATCAATGACTATAGTAAAGTTGCAGAATATAAAATCAACACACAGAAATCCCTTGCATTCCTATACACTAATAATGAGAAAACAGAAAGAGAAATTAAGGAAACAATTCCATTCACCATTGCAACGGAAAGAATAAAATACTTAGGAATATATCTACCTAAAGAAACTAAAGACCTATATATAGAAAACTATAAAACACTGGTGAAAGAAATCAAACAGGACACTAATAGATGGAGAAATATACCATGTTCATGGATTGGAAGAATCAATATAGTGAAAATGAGTATACTACCCAAAGCAATTTATAGATTCAATGCAATCCCTATCAAGCTACCAACAGTATTCTTCACAGAGCTAGAACAAATAATTTCACAATTTGTATGGAAATACAAAAAACTTCGAATAGCCAAAGCGATTTTGAGAAAGAAGAATGGAACTGGAGGAATCAACCTACCTGACTTCAGGCTCTACTACAAAGCCACAGTTATCAAGACAGTATGGTACTGGCACAAAGACAGAAATATTGATCAATGGAATAAAATAGAAAGCCCAGAGATAAATCCACGCACATATGGACACCTTATCTTTGACAAAGGAGGCAAGAATATACAATGGATTAAAGACAATCTCTTTAACAAGTGGTGCTGGGAAATCTGGTCAACCACTTGTAAAAGAATGAAACTGGACCACTTTCTAACACCATACACAAAAAAAAAACTCAAAATGGATTAAAGATCTAAATGTAAGACCAGAAACTATAAAACTCCTAGAGGAGAACATAGGCAAAACACTCTCCAACATACATCACAGCAGGATCCTCTATGACCCACCTCCCAGAATATTGGAAATAAAAGCAAAAATAAACAAATGGGACGTAATTAACCTTAAAAGCTTCTGCACATCAAAGGAAACTATTAGCAAGGTGAAAAGACAGCCTTCAGAATGGGAGAAAATAATAGCAAATGAAGCAACCGACAAACAACTAATCTCAAAAATATACAAGCAACTCCTACAGCTCAACTCCAGAAAAATAAACGACCCAATCAAAAAATGGGCCAAAGAACTAAATAGACATTTCTCCAAAGAAGACATACAGATGGCTAACAAACACATGAAAAGATGCTTAACATCACTCATTATCAGAGAAATGCAAATCAAAACCACTATGAGGTACCATTTCACACCAGTCAGAATGGCTGCGATCCAAAAGTCTACAAATAATAAATGCTGGAGAGGGTGTGGAGAAAAGGGACCCTCTTACACTGTTGGTGGGAATGCAAACTAGTACAGCCACTATGGAGAAGAGTGTGGAGATTCCTTAAAAAACTGGAAATAGAACTGCCTTATGATCCAGCAACCCCACTGCTGGGCATACACACTGAGGAAACCAGAAGGGAAAGAGACACGTGTACCCCAATGTTCATCGCAGCACTGTTTATAATAGCCAAGACATGGAAGCAACCTAGATGTCCATCAGCAGATGAATGGATAAGAAAGCTGTGGTACATATACACAATGGAGTATTACTCAGCCATTAAAAAGAATACATTTGAATCCGTTCTAATGAGGTGGATGAAACTGGAGCCTATTATACAGAGTGAAGTAAGCCAGAAGGAAAAACATAAATACAGTATACTAACGCATATATATGGAATTCAGAAAGATGGTAACAATAACCCGATTATGCGAGACAGCAAAAGAGACACTGATGTATAGAACAGTCTTATGGACTCTGTGGGAGAGGGAGAGGGTGGGAAGATTTGGGAGAATGGCAATGAAACATGTAAAATATCATGTAGGAAACGAGCTGCCAGTCCAGGTTCGATGCACGATGCTGGATGCTTGGGGCTGGTGCACTGGGACGGCCCAGAGGGATGGTATGGGGAAGGAGGAGGGAGGAGGGTTCGGGATGGGGAACACATGTATACCTGTGGCGCATTCATTTTGATATTTGGCAAAAATAATACAAATATGTAAAGTTTAAAAATAAAATAAAATTAGAAAAAAAATTAAAATTAAAAAAATAAAAAATAAAATATTTACAAAAAAAAAAAAAGATCAGATCAGTCACTCAGTCGTGTCCGACTCTTTGCAACCCCATGAATCGCAGCACGCCAGGCCTCTCTGTCCATCACCAACTCCCAGAGTTCACTCAGACTCATGTCCATTGAGTCCGTGATGCCATCCAGCCATCTCATCCTCTGTCGTCCCCTTCTCTTCCTGCCCCCAATCCCCCCCAGCATCAGAGTCTTTTCCAATGAGCCAACTCTTCGCATGAGGTGGCCAAAGTACTGGAGTTTCAGCTTTAGCATCATTCCTTCCAAAGAAATCCCAGGGCTGATCTCCTTCAGAATGGACTGGCTGGATCTCCTTGCAGTCCAAGGGACTCTCAAGAATCTTCTCCAACACCACAGTTCAAAAGTATCAATTCTTCAGTGCTCAGCCTTCTTCACAGTCCAACTCTCACATCCATACATGACCACAGGAAAAACGATGGCCTTGATTAGACGAACCTTTGTTGGCAAAGTAATGTCTCTGCTTTTGAATATGCTATCTAGGTTGGTCATAACTTTCCTTCCAAGGAGTAAGCGTCTTTTAATTTCATGGCTGGAGTCACCATCTGTAATGAAGCCAAATAAATGCAAATTCAATT
Organism: Bos mutus; assembly: GCF_027580195.1. NCBI lineage: Eukaryota > Metazoa > Chordata > Mammalia > Artiodactyla > Bovidae > Bos > Bos mutus. The sequence continues at coordinate 30,790,588 of NC_091625.1, forward strand.
TAGAGGCTCTTTTTAATTCAAAAGACAAAATTTTCTTTTTCTTTTCAATGGTAACCTTCTAAGGCATGAATCTTTCAGAGTGAGTTCTATTTTATACAAGTAGGGGAACAGTAAACTAGTTTCACATTTTTAGAAAGAAATTTGGCAAAATTTAACCAAAGACAAGGAAGAGTTGGGAGAGAAGAGAGAACATAATCAGAGACAACTCTTCCCTCATTTGTGCTTTTAAAATATGTGTAATAGACCCATCATTAAGGCTAAGCACTCCAAAGTGGCCCTTTTGATAAACTGTAGCCATTTTCATTCATTTTCACCACTTTCAAAAGTGAGTTTTCATTCATATAAAAGTTTCACTAAAATGCCTGGACATGGCTTATTAGACTCCAAAGTATTTAGCTCCACATACATCACTTCATGGGAAACAGAGAAATGGAACAGTGGAAACAGTGGCAGACTTTATTTTTTTGAGGTCCAAAATCACTGCAGATGGTGATTGCAACCATGAAATTAAAACTCCTTGGATGGAAACTTATGACCAACACAAATAGCATATTCAAAAGCAGAGACATTACTTTGCCAACAAAGGTCCGTCTAGTCAAGGCTATGGTTTTTCCAGTGGTCATGTATAGATGTGAGATTTGGACTGCGAAGAAGGATGAGCGCTGAAGAATTGATACTTTTGAACTGTGGTGTTGGAGAAGACTCTTGAGACTCCCTTGGACTGCAAGGAGGTCCAACCAGTCCATCCTAAAGGAGATCAGTCCTGGGTGTTCTTTGGAAGGAATGATGCTAAAGGTGAAACTCCAGTACTTTGGCCACCTCATGTGAAGAGTTGACTCATTGGAAAAGACCCTCACGCTGGGAGGGATTGGGGGCAGGAGGAGAAGGGGACAACAGAGGATGAGATGGCTGGATGGCATCACTGACTCGATAGACGTGAGTTTGAGTGAACTCCGGGATTTGGTGATGGACAGGGAGGCTTAGCATGCTGCAATTCATGGGGTTGCAAATAGTCGGACACGACTGAGTGACTGAACTGAACTGAACTCATGTATGGGCACATTAGCTTTTACAGCGGAGAAGGGAATGGCACACCATTCCAGTACTCTTGCCTGGAAAATCCCATGGACAGAGGAGCCTGGTAGGCTGCAGTCCATGGGGTCGTGAAGAGTCAGACACAACTGAGAGACTTCCGTTTCACTTTTCAGTTTCATGAATTGGAGAAGGAAATGGCAACCCACTCCAGTGTTCTTGCCTGGAGAATCCCAGGGATGGGGGAGGCTGGTGGGTTGCTCAGAGTCGGACATGACTGAAGCGACTTAGCAGCAGCAGCAGCAGCAGCAGCTCTTACAGCATCATTTGTCACATTTACAAAATTTCTTTCTGCTATTTGTACTTATAAAAAAATATTATTTGCATGCAAGAAATAATTGAGATAAATATGCAAACTAAAATGTATATAAAAGGCACATCTTCTAAAATCTTTCTTTTTGTATCTTATTATCCAGTTGTCACAGTTTTGATGAATTTCTCAGGAAACATGTAGGATCAAATGAGAGCCAGTTAAACTACTAATGCTTTTATTTATCAAATTAAAAACAGGCCACAAGACTACCAAAATAAATATGCTTAGTAATTCATCTTTTGGAATGTGTTCTAAAGAGCAATCTAAATTTACAAGAAGCTACCTATTTGTCTTTTTCCTTTTTACCGTGACAAAACGACAAAATGGCTGCTGTGTTTTTACTAAAGTGACAGTGACACAAGGCAAAGAGCTTAAGTGACACTTTAGATGGGAAAGGGGTACACCATGCAAAATATAGACTGTAAAATCCACTTTGCTTACATTATCCTTTTTGTTTATGTCTGTATGTGATTTTTAAAAAATCTATGTAAATAGGTCCAAATAAATTCTTTCTTTAAGTTCTTTATGAATATGTAAAACAAAAATTTTGTGATAAGATAGCATTTTGTTATAACAATCATGAGATAGATTTTTATAGCATAAAAATATGTATTTTACATATCAATGCACTTAAATTTGCTTTGCTGAAATTCTATAATATAGAATAAGTTCACATTTAAAAAGTCAAGTAATTTATACATATAGTAACAAAACAAACATCTTCCTTAACCTTTCCCATATTTATTCTTCCTTTGTTAGGTGAAAACTTTTAATTGTTACTGTTTTAAAATCTTCTGATCATTTCTACCATAACTGTAAATATTGGGTTGATCAAAAAGTTCATTTGTGTTTTTCCATAATGCACATTTTGGCCAACTCAATAAATATCTAAATATATTTTATTGCTTATTAACTTTAGACATTATGTAGTATATAAATCTGGTTGATAAGTACTAAAACATTTAAAGCATTTACACTTGTTTGTCTGGGCTTCCCGGGTGGTGCTACCGGTAAAGAACCCACCTGCCAATGTAGGTGATGTAATAGAGCCAGGTTCAATCCCTGGGTTGGGAAGATCTCCTAAAGGACAGCATGGCAACCCACTCCAGTATTCTTGACTGGAGAATCCCATGGACACAGGAACCTGGCAGGCTACAGTCCATAGCGTCACAGAGTTGGACATGACTGTAGCAACACAGCACACATGCACATATTTGTTCTTCTATTTCTGCATCTTCCTCCAAATATAGTTCTGCTCTGCTGCTGCTGCTGCTGCTGCTGCTGCTAAGTCGCTTCAGTCATGTCTGACTCTATACGACCCCATAGACAGCAGCCCACCAGGCTCTGCTGTCCCTGGGATTCTCCAGGCACTGGAGTGGAGCTCACTGGAGTGGGTTCACTGGAGTGGAGTGTTCACTGGAGTGGGTTGCCATTTCCTTCTCCAATGCATGAAAGTGAAAAGTGAAAGTGAAGTCTCTCAGTTGTGTCTGACTTAGTGACCCCACAGACTACAGCTTACCAGGCTCCTCTGTCCATGGGATTTTCCAGGCAAGAGTACTGGAGTGGGGTGCCATTGCCTTCTCCGAAATATAGTTCTAGAATGCTTTTAATCCTTATTTATATTTATACATTTTAACAGTATTTTAAATACTTTGATTATTTAGGCTCTCTATCAGTCAATCACTTTCTGGCATTTTCACTCAATGCTATTTTGTATATGTGTACTTAGTTGCTCGGTTGTATCCAACACTTTGCAACCCTTTGGACTGTAGCCTCCAGGCTCCTCTGTCCATGAGATTTTTCAGGCAAGAACACTAGAGTCGGTTGCCATTTCCTTCTCCAGGGGATCTTTTTACGTGTGTAATCACAGTCAAATCCTTTGATATCTGTGTGCTCCAGGCTTTTCATCTAAAATTCAAAAACTTGGGTCATGAATTTGAATTTTAAATTAATTATTGGATGCGACACATTTAGCAAAATGTCTTTCTATGGTAAGTGCTTAGACATTACAATACCCTGTTTATAAGATGAAGATATAACCTCCTCTAACCTATCTTTCCCCTTTTTTCTACACCTTCTACTAACTATGTTTACACTGTCAAAGATTATAATGTTCACATTCTGTGTTACAACTATCCCAAGGGGTAGAGGAAAATCTTCACGACACTGGTCTTGGCAATGATTTCACAGATATGACACCAAAAGCAAAGGCCACAAAAGTAAACATAGGCAAGTGGGACTATATCAAACCAAAAACTTTATGCACAACAAAGGAAATAATGAACAGAATGAAGAGACAATTTATAGAATGGGAGAAAATATTTACAAACTATGTATCTGACAAATGCCTGAGCTCCAAAAGTATATAAGGATCTCCACAACTCAATAGCATAAAAACAAATAACCTGATTTTTAAAAATGGGCAGGGGAACTTAATAGACCTACAAATGATCAATGGGTGTATGAAAAAACGTTCAACATCACTACTCATCAGGGTAATGCAAACCAAAATCATGATGAAATCACCAAAGAGGATGTCAGTACAGTTCCAATAAGAAGAAAAAAAAAAGGTGGCAAAATTGTAGAAAATTGGGAGCCTATGCACTGTTTGTGGAAAGGCAAAATAATGAAATAATGTAAGACAGTAAAGCGCAGGCGGCTGCAAGGGGCGCGCTAAGCACGGCCGAGAGGAGCCACCCCACGTCTGAGGTCAAAGGCAGAAGCCGGGAGGACCCCATGCCCAAAGGGTGGTGGCCAAGAGGAGTTACCCCACGTCTGAGGTCAGGGGTGGCGACGAGAGGAGTTAGCCCGCATCCGAGGTCAGGGGCGGCGGCCGGGAGGAGATACCCCACGCCCCTAAGCCTGAGGCCAGGGGCAGTGGCCAGGAGGTCCAACCTCACGTCCAAGGAGCCGTGGCTGCGTGGCGCAGGAGGGCCTAGAGGAGCTATCCCACGATGAAGGTCAGGAAGGGCGGCATTGAGGAGATACCACTCATCCAAGGTAAGGAGCAAAGGTTGCACTTTGCTGGAGCAGCTGTGAAGGGCGGCGGTGAAGAGATACCCCACGCCCAAGGTAAGAGAAACCCAAGTAAGACGGTAGGTGTTGCAAGAGGGCATCAGAGGGCAAACACACTGAAACCATATTCACAGAAAACTAGTCAATCTAATCACACTAGGACCACAGCCTTGTCTAACTCAATGAAACTAAGCCATACCTGTGGGGCAACCCAAGACTGGTGGGTCATGGTGGAGAGATCTGACAGAATGTGGTCCACTGGAGAAGGGAATGGCAAACCACTTCAGTATTCTTGCCTTGAGAACCCCATGAACAGTATGAAAAGGCAAAATGATAGGATACTGAAAGAGAAACTCCCCAGGTCAGTAGGTGCCCAATATGCTACTGGAGAACAGTGGAGAAATAACTCCAGAAAGAATGAAGGGATGGAGCCAAAGCAAAAAGAATACCCAGCTGTGGATGTGACTGGTGATAGAAGCAAGGTCCCATGCTGTAAAGAGCAATATTGCACAGGAACCTGGAATGTCAGGTCCATGAAACAAAGCAAATTGGAAGTGGTCAAACAAGAGATGGCAAGAGTGAATGTCGACATTCTAGGAATCAGCAAACTGAAATGGACTGGAATGGGTGAATTTAACTCAGATGACCATTATATCTACTATTACCAGCAGGAATCCCTCAGAAGAAATGGAGTAGCCATCATGGTCAACAAAAGAGTCCGAAATGCAGTACTTGGATGCAATCTCAAAAACGACAGAAGGATCTCTGTTCGTTTCCAAGACAAACCATTCAATAACAAAGTAATCCAAGGCTATGCCCCAACCAGTAACATTGAAGAAGCTGAAGTTGAATGGTTCTATGAAGACCTACAAGACCTTTTAGAACTAACACCCAAAAAAGATGTCTTTTTCATTATAGGGGATTGGAATGCAAAAGTAGGAAGTCAAGAAACACCTGGAGTAACAGGAAAATTTGGCCTTGGAATACAGAATGAAGCAGGGCAAAGGCTAATAGAGTTTGGCCAAGAAAATGCACTGGTCATAAAAAACACCCTCTTCCAACAACACGAGAGAAGACTCTATACATGGACATCACCAGATGGTCAACACCGAAATCAGATTGATTATATTCTTTGCAGCGAAAGATGGAGAAGCTCTATACAGTCAGCAAAAACAAGACCAGGAGCTGACTGTGGCACAACCCATAAACTCCTTATTGCCAAATTCAGACTTATATTGAAGAAAGTAGAGAAAACCACTAGACCATTCAGGTATGACCTAAATCAAATCCCTTATGATTATACAGTGGAAGTGAGAAACAGATTTACGGGACTAGATCTGATAGATAGAGTGCCTGATGCACTATGGAATGAGGTTCATGACATTGTACAGGAGACAGGGATCAACACCATCCCCATGGAAAAGAAATGCAAAAAAGCAAAATGGCTGTTTGGGGAGGCCTTATAAATAGCTGTGAAAAGAAGAGAAGTGAAAAGCAAAGGAGAAAAGGAAAGATATAAGCATCTGAATGCAGAGTTCTAAAGAATAGCAAGAAGAGACAAGAAAGCCTTCTTCAGCGATCAATGCAAAGAAATAGAGGAAAACAACAGAATAGGAAAGACTAGGGATCTCTTCAAGAAAATCAGAGATACCAAAGGAACATTTCATGCAAAGATGGATTCGATAAAGGACAGAAATGGTATGGACCTAACAGAAGCAGAAGATATTAAGAAGAGATGGCAAGAATACACAAAAGAATTGTACAAAAAAGATCTTCATGACCCGAATAATCACGATGGTGTGATCACTGACCTAGAGCCAGACATTCTGGAATGTGAAGTCAAGTGGGCCTCAGAAAGCATCACTATGAACAAAGCTAGTGGATGTGATGGAATTCCAGTTGAGCTATTTCAAATCCTGAAAGATGATGCTGGGAAAGTGCTGCACTCAATATGCCAGCAAATTTGGAAAACTCAGCAGTGGCCACAGGACTGGAATAGGTCAGTTTTCATTCTAATCCCAAAGAAAGGCAATGCCAAAGAATGCTCAAACTACTACACAATTGCACTCATCTCACAAGCTAGAAAAGTAATGCTCAAAATTCTCAAAGCCAGGCTTCAGCAATAGGTGAACCGTGAAATTCCTGAGTCGGACATGAACTGAACTCAACTGAACTCCCATAATTTACATTTTAACATAACAGGATTCAATTCAGTTCAGTTCAGTCACTCAGTCATGTCCGACTCTTTGTGACCCCATGAATCGCAGTATGCCAGGCCTCCCTGTCCATCACCAACTCCCGGGGCTCACTCAGACTCACGTCTGTCAGGTCAGTGATGCCATTCATCCATCTCATCCTCTTTCGTCCCCTTATCCTCCTGCCCCCAATCCCTCCCAGCATCAGAGTCTTTTCCAATGAGTCAACCCTTTGCATGAGGTGGCCAAAGTGCTGGAGTTTCAGATTTAGCATCATTCCTTCCAAAGAACACCCAGGACTGATCTCCTTTAGAATGGACTGGTTTGATCTCCTTGTAGTCCATGGGGCTCTCAAGAGTCTTCTCCAACACCACAGTTCAAAAGCATCAATTCTTCGGCGCTCAGCTTTCTCCACAGTCCAACTCTCACATCCATACATGACCACTGGAAAAATCATAGCCTTGACTAGACAAACCTTTGTTGGTAAAGTAATGTCTCTGCTTTTGAATATGCTATCTAGGTTGGTCATAACTTTCCTTCCAAGGAGTAAGCGTCTTTTAATTTCATGGCTGCAGTCACCATCTACATTGATTTTGGAGCCCAGAAAAATAAAGTCTGACACTGTTTCCACTGTTTTCCCATCTATTTCCCATGAAATGATAGGGCCGGATGCCATGATCTTTGTTTTCTGAATGTTGAGCTTTAAGCCATCTTTTTCACTCTCCACTTTCACTTTCATCAAGAGGCTTTTTAGTTCCTCTTCAATTTCTGCCATAAGGGTGGTATCATCTGCATATCTGAGGTTGTTGATATTTCTCCTGGCAATCTGGATCCCAGCTTGTGTTTCTTTCAGCCCAGCGTTTCTCATGATGTACTCTGCATAGAAGTTAAATAAGCAGGGTGACAATATACAGCCTTGACGTACTCCTTTTCCTGTTTGGAACCAGTCTGTTGTTCCATGTCCAGTTCTAACTGTTGCTTCCTGACCTGCATACAGACTTCTCAAGAGGCAGGTCGGGTGGTCTGCTATTTCCATCTCTTTCAGAATTTTCCACAGTTTATTGTGATCCACACAGTCAAAGGCTTTAGCATAGTCAATAAAACAGAAATAGATGTTTTTCTGTAACTCTCTTGCTTTTCCCATGATCCAGCGGATGTGGCAATTTGATCTCTGGTTCCTCTGCCTTTTCTAAAACCAGCTTGAACATCTGGAAGTTCACGGTTCACATACTGCTGAAGCCTGGCTTGGAGAATTTTGAGCATTACTTTACTAGCGGTGAGATGAGCGTAGTTGTGTGGTAGTTTGAGCATTCTTTGGCATTGCCTTTCTTTGGGATTGCAATGAAAACTGACCTTTTCCAGTCCTGTGGCCACTGCTGAGTTTTCCAAATTTGCTGGCATATTGAGTGCAGCACTTTCATAGCATCATCTTTTAGGATTTGGAATAGCTCAACTGGAATTCCATCACACCACTAGCTTTGTTCATAGTGATGCTTTGTAAGGTCCACTTGACTTCACATTCCAGGATGTGTAGCTCTACATGAGTGATTATCTTGCCTGAGGACAGTCTCTGGATTAAACCTTCTGGCTAATTCTGTTATCTTAAAATGTAAATTATGGGAGTAGGTCTGGTGAGGTCTTTACAATCTCCAGACATTCTTTGGATTCATTGGAGAGTATATAATTCCATTGCTAATACTAGCAAGGGGGTACTCTTTCTACCCCCTTCTGATGCCTATGTCAGAAGCTTTATCTCCTTTATACTTTAATAAAACTTTATTACACAAAGGTGTGAGCAATCAAGCCTCTTCTCTGGCTGAGGTGAATTCTTCTCCTCCAGAGGCCAAGCATACCAGCATCTTTGCAAGGTTAAGCAACAACCTTTCATCTTGGGGCCTCATCCGGGATTCTTCAGGACAAGGTAAGGATGCTTTAAGCTCTAGTTCTTTGTTCTCCTACTGAACACATTTTCTGCTGTACTTTACTAACTCTCTGGTGTGCTTACGTGGATGAATGAAATGCCCTGCGTGGAGCAAGTGAGGAGCCCTGCTCTGTGGTCCACGGTGACCTCATACAGCTTATGGCAGAAAACTATTGGGGGTTTATACCAACCTGCCAATGCCAAGAGGCACTGAATGTCTTCTTCAGTGACCAACCAGAAATGGGCAAAGCATGTGGACCAAACTCTCCTTTCTCAGTCAAACTTTTCGGTCTCTTTGACCATTTCATAACTCCTTGGAAATTAGAAGTACTAACCTAATCTGTCTCATCATAGACTTTCAAGGGACTTGTGATCTATGCTATTACTGTGTACTGTTACTTGGATCCCAAACTTGGATTGGCAGTCAGGAAGTGGCTAGCCTCGCTAGGAATTTAAAGTTCAGAAGTTAAATGAAGCTCTAGCTACAAGAGCATCTCTGAGTTTAAAGGTTACTCAGATTGGAACTACAACGGATTTTTTTTTCCCCTTTGGTAATGCTGGCTCGTAGTGGACCAGAGGGACTCTTATACTGGTGTGGTGACGCTTAGGAGGCTCTTATACTGGTGTGGTGATGCTTGAAGAAATATCTCAGTTTTATGTTCGTTATCAGTCTTATTGTGGTCAGAAATATACTCAGGGTCATGCACAGGCACTTGTGACGAATGCTTCCCCCAGCGGTTTAGCCTGTGAGGCATTCCGGAAGGTTACTCTGATTGCACCCCAGGTGGCATCAGAGGTAATGGTGGAGAGCTGGACGTCAGTTAGGGATGCCATCAGGTCTACCCCTGGTGCATCCCCACCCCATTTGGTGGTAGAACCGGGAGGGATGAGTATGGCGCCTGCGTCAGTAAGGGACAGATTAAGTCCAAACAGGAAAGAAAAGCTTTGGTCTAAAATCTGTCTACACCCGCATCTAGAGCAAGGAGGGACGCCTCTGGTAGAAAGATGGCACTGATCGCCTTTATTTCTCTCTTACAGATGCGAGCTAACAATTCCAGCCTCACTCCTTTGAACTGGATCCTGAAAAACTGGATAGATTTGATCCCCAGGGCTTAAAGAAGACACACCTGGTCTTCCTATGTGATATTGCATGGCCATCGTACCCACTGGAGGATGGAGAACGGCGGCCAGTGAAGGGTCTCTTAAGTACAATACTGTTTTACAATTAGACCAGTTCTGTAGAAAACAAGGGAAATGGGTAGAAGTAGCATAGATGTTGCCCTTTTTCTCTCTGTGAAATATGCCAGACTTATGTCCTAAGGGTATAGATTTGGGTGTGACTCCTTCAGCACCCTCTAGTCCTCTTACCTTGCAAGATGAGATGGAGGACAAGAGACAAAGAAATAAAGAAAAGTAGGTTTCTCCAATCTATCCCTGCGATCATATGCGCTGAGCAGCCAGAGAGACTGAGGAACAGCCACACAAGCTTTTGCCTCTTCATGAAGCACCCACCTGGAGAAATAATCAGTCTATGAGAGTTAATAAGCTCTTTTCTTATTAAGAAATACAAAGAATCAAGGAGGATCTGGGAGACTATTTAGAGGACCCAGAATAATATATTAGAGCTTTTAAAGGTGTTACTCTGCTTTAGGACCTTACTTGAAAGGATGTGATATATATCTTGGAACAAAAGCTGACTCCTGACTCAAAAAGTCGAGTTTTGGGAAAAGCGGTTGCTTATGGAGATGAATGGCTTGGTAATGAATCAGTAGGGAAGAGGGAGGACAAGATAATCACCCTCCCCACTGGGAATCAGGCGGTCCCAACTACAGAGCCAGATTGAGACTACAACACAGCTAAAGGAAGATAGGATCAGAGTCGTTTTGTCTGATATATTCCTTTTTTTTTTTTTTTTGGTCTGATATATTCCTGAAGGACTCAGGCAGATGCGTGCTAAGCCTTTAAACTATGGCAAATTGGCAAACATAGAACAGGAGGAGAAGGAAGCTCCTGGTAAATTCCTAGATAGACTGAGAGAAACCCTTCGCAGATTCACTGAGATTGATCCCGAAAGTGAAGAGGGAAAAGTGATCTTAAAAGATAGATTTCTCACTCAGTTGGCTCCAGATATCCACCGTAAGCTACTAAAATGGGCATACGGACCAAATCAGTCTTTAGATAATCTGTTACAACTGGCTCAGACAGTCTATTATGGTAGGGAATATGAGGGAAAGAAAGAATGGCAGAAAAAGACAAAGGAACAGGTAGAAGCCCTCGCAATGGCTATGAGAACCATTCTTAAAGGGTTCTTAAACAGCCTGAGAAAAATGCCCAGAGGGACCCAGGTGAAAAGGGATGGGCTTGCTATTACTGTGGAAAGGAGGGGCATCTCAAGCAGAATTGCCCTCAGGCATCTAAGCCGCCCCACTCCATGTCCAGTCTTCAAAGGACCACACTGGAAGAGAGACGGCCCCCAGAGGCGTAGGTTTCAGGGGTCGGGCTCTCAAGACAAACAGGACTGAAGGTGCCCAGGGGTCCCCACACAAGCTCCCATCCTAATTACACCTGAGGAATCCCAGGTATTAATAACTGTGGGGGGCCAATCAGTCAATTTTCTTTTAGACACTGGGCAACTTACTCCATGCTTACTGAAGGACCTGGCCCACTTTCTTCCCAATACACTTCTGTATTGGGACTGACTGGATGAGCCAAAGATGGGCCTGATAATCTATGTGAGCCTACTTCTGCTGACTCCAAAAATCCTGAGTCTGGCATTTGATCCCTAAGACAATGCCTTCCTGTCCTGGGCTCATTCCTATGCTGAATTCCACAATCAGTCTAACTGCTGGGTCTGTGGAGCACTCCCCTCTTCATCAGTGGAAGGCTTCCTGTGGTGGACATCTCCACTTCGAGGAAAAGACTTTCTCAAGTCTGTGAATACCTTCAACAACAATCGCCATGTGATGCCTCTTCTTAAACTGATGACATCTAACAACCGTAAGATGGACTGATGTAACTATGGACATAATGTGACTTTTCATTTTTATTTTAACTTGGTTTAATGACTATTTTGCATTATGTCTGGAACTGTATAGTAGGGTTTTCTAATCATCTAAAAGCTTTTAAGTTACAAATAGTTGTCCAAGCTCCTATGAGTGCCACAGCCTCCTCCAACTATTACTTGGGGCCCCTGGATCAGAGACCCTCAATATGAGGGTTAGGAGAATATGTTGCCTCAACAATTTAGGGACCATGCCCCTAAACAGCAGGAAGTAGTTATGGAATGAAAATGACACTCCTTTCTCTTGGCAACATAATTCTAAAAGAAAAGGGGGGAATGAGAGAGTCATTTCCTAGGTAGGTTGATAAGAAGTCTAGGGTCCCCAAGGAGAGAAGGGTCTGGAATTATCAAGGAGGAAGAAAGGACAAACTTCTTTTTCCTCTATATTCCTTAAGATTATGTAACAATAATGTATCCTTCCTGAGGACAATCTCTGGATTAAACCTTCTGGCTAATCCTGATATCTTATAATGTATATTATGGGAGTAGGTCTGGTCTTTACAAGGATCATATAACAATGTATCCTGCCTGAGGACAGTCTCTGGATTAAACCTTCTGGCTAATTCTGTTATCTTAAAATGTAAATTATGGGAGTAGGTCTGGTGAGCTCTTTACAACCTCCAGACATTCTTTGGATTCATTGGAGAGTATATAACTTCATTGCTAACACTAGCAAGGGGGTACTCTTTCTACTCCCTTCTGATGCCTATGTTAGAAGCTTTCTCTATCTCCTTTATACTTTAATAAAACTTTATTACACAAAGCTCTGAGCGATCAAGACTTGTCTCTGCACCCGGATTGAATTCGTCTCCTCTGGAGGCTAAGAATTCCAGCATCTTTGCGTGGTTCAGCAACAACTTTTCAATATTGTGTGTGTGTTTGCCAACATCCATTGGATCAAAAAAAGCAAGAGAGTTCCAAAAAAAAAAAAAAAAAAAACACATCTATTTCTGCTTAATTGACTATGTCAAAGCCTTTGACTATGTGGGTCACAACAAACTGTGGAAAATTCTTCAAGAGATGGGAATACCAGACCACCTGACCTGCCTCTTGAGAAATCTGTATGCAGGTCAAGAATCACCCTGCTTATTTAACTTATATGCAGAGTACATCATGAGAAATGCCGGACTGGATGAAGCACAACCTGGAATCAAGATTGCCAGGAGAAATATCAATAACCTCAGATATGCAGATGATACCACCCTTATGGCAGAAAGTGAAGAAGAACTAAAGAGCCTCTTAATGAAAGTGAAAGAGGAGAGTGAAAAAGTTGGCTTAAAACTCAACATTCATAAAACTAAGATCATATCATCTGGTCTCATCACTTTATGACAAAGAGATGGGGAAACAGTGACAGATTTATTTTATGGGGCTCCAAAATCACTGCAGATGGTGACTACAGCCATAAAATTAAAAGGTGCTTGAGGGTGGTTCTAAGATGGTGGAAGAATAAGACGGGGAGACCACTTTCTCCCCCACAAATTCCTAAAAAGATCATCTGAATGCTGAGCAACTTCCACAAAGCAACTTCTGAACACTGGTGGAGGACACCAGGCACCCAGAAAGGCAGCCCATTCTCTTCAAAAGGAGGTAGGACAAAATATAAAATACAAAAAGAGAGACAAAAGAGTCAGGGACAGAGACCTATCCCATGGAAGGAGTTGTGAAGAAGAAATTTCCAAACACCATGAAACTCTCTCACCTGAGGGTCTGTGGGGAGTTTTGGAATCTTAGAGGACAACATAACCAGGAAGAAAAACACACACACACACACACACACACACACACAGAATACACACCTAACTGCAACTCCCAGTGGAGAATTAGCCCAGACACTTGCGTCTGCCACCAGGGAGCAGGGGTTGAACAGGGAGGCGCTGGTTGCATGCTTAGGCTAAGGACCAGGCCTAAATGCCCTGAGGACAATCTGAGGGAGCTAATGTGAGATAGCAACCCAAACTGTAGGATAGCCAGAAAGAGGAAAAAAATAAAAGCGAGAGAGAGAACTTTCCCGTGAAAAGCTCTAACCTAAGGCACAGCCTGGCTTGCTCACAGAACAAAGGGATGAGCGAATACCAGAGGAGAGCTAGCTGGCTGCGGGCTGGCCCATCCCCCCACTGGAGGCAGAGAGGCAGGTGGGTGACAGCCAGAGCTGGAAAGCAAGGGGAAATCTCAGCCACAGAGATGGCATCCTCCACCAAACTATGAGTAGGCTCCCAGTTGCTAACCACATCTCCATGGGATCCTAGACAGTTGACATCTGCCAGGAGGGTCACAGCCAGAGATTAGCTCCCCAGAGGAGACACACGGCACTTCTGAGTTGGCGCTCTTGCTGTGAACCCAGGAAAAAGAATGACTGGGACCGGGAAGGTGATTAAGACACAGTCCACCTGGGACACTGCGCTTGCCAATCACCTGGTTGCCTGAGCTGCTTGGACCTGGGAAGGGCACAAAATGAATGCCCAACTGAGTCTGTGCCTTTGCAGAGTACCTGAGAACCTGAACCTGAGAAGCTTAGATCTGGGAAGTGCACAAAACCCAGGGCCTGCTTTGGACAGATTCCCTGCAGAGCAACCTGGAACCTGAGCAGCGTAGAATGGGGAAACATAATGTGCCATGAGCTGGGGCAAACCCAGTGTGGTCCATATACTATGAGCACTTTCCACACATGCCAGTGATATTTGTTTGCAGTGTTCCTCCCTATCACCGCATAACTGAACAAGTGAACCTAAATAAGTGACCACCTTCACCCCGTTGTGTCAGGGTGGAAATTAGACCCTGAAAAGACTTTTAAACAGAGGAAGCCAAAATAAACAAAGAAGAGGGGCCCGCTCTGGAAGTGACAGGTGCAACAGATGAAAACCCCGTAGTTAGGATTGAACTATGGACTGAGGTTCGTGACATTGTACAAGAGACAGGGATCAAGACCATCCCCATGGGAAAAAAATGCAAAAAAGCAAAATGGCTGTCTGGGGAGGTCCTAAAAATAGCTTTGAAAAGAAGAGAAGTGAAAAGCAAAGGAGAAAAGGAAAGATATAAGCATATGAATACAGAGTTCCAAAGAATAGCAAGAAGACGTAAGAAAGCCTTCCTCAGCAATCAATGCAAACAAATACAGGAAAACAACAGAATGGGAAAGATTAGAGATCTCTTCAAGAAAATTAGAGATACCAAGGGAACATTTCATGCAAAGATGGGCTCGATAAAGGACAGAAATGGTATGAACCTAACAGAAGCAAAAGATAATAAGAAGACGTGAAAAGAATACACAGAACTGTACAAAAAAGATCTTCACGATCAAGATAATCACGATGATGTAATCACTGACCGAGAGCCAGACATCCTGGAATGTGAAGTCAAGTGAGCCTTAGAAAGCATCACTACGAACAAAGCTAGTGGAGGTGATGGAATTCCAGTTGAGCTATTCCAAATCCTGAAAGATGATGCTGTGAAAAGTGCTGCACTCAATATGCCAGCAAGTTTGGGAAACTCAGCAATGGCCACAGGACTGGAAAAGGTCAGTTTTAATTCCAATCCCAAAGAAAGGCAATGCCAAAGAATGCTCAGACTACCGCATAATTGCACTCATCTCACACACTAGTGGGAGAAGGCAATGGCACCCCACTCCAGTACTCTTGCCTGGAAAATCCCATGGGTGGAGCCTGGTAGGCTGCAGTCCACGGGGTCGCTAAGACTCAGACACGACTGTGCGACTTCACTTTCCCTTTTCACTTTCATGCATTGGAGAAGGAAATGGCAACTCACTCCAGTGTTCTTGCCTGGAGAATCCCAGGGATGGGGGAGCCTGGTGGGCTGCCATCTATGGGGTCGCACAGAGTCGGACACGAGTGAAGCAGCAGCAGCAGCACACACTAGTAAAGTAATGCTCAAAATTCTCCAAGCCAGGCTTCAGCAATATGTGAACCGTGAAATTCCAGATGTTTAAGCTGATTTCAGAAAAGTCAGAGGAATCAGAGATCAAATTGCCAACATCTGCTGGATCATTGAAAAAGCAAGAGAGTTCCAGAAAAACATCTATTTCTGCCTTATGGAATATGCCAAAGCCTTTTGTGGATCACAATAAACTGTGGGAAATTCTGAAAGAGATGGGAATACCAGACCACCTGACCTGCTTCTTGAGAAATCTGTATGCAGGTCAGGACGCAAGAGTTAGAACTAGACATGGAACAACAGACTGGTTCCAAATAGGAAAAGGAGTATGTCAAGGCTGTATATTGTCACCCTACTTATTTA
This sequence comes from Bos mutus, assembly GCF_027580195.1. NCBI lineage: Eukaryota > Metazoa > Chordata > Mammalia > Artiodactyla > Bovidae > Bos > Bos mutus. The sequence goes on from NC_091625.1 coordinate 30,806,439, forward strand.
ACTTCTATGCAGAGTACATCATGAGAAACACTGGGCTGGAAGAAGCACAAGCTGGGATCAAGATTACTGGGAGAAATATCAATAACCTCAGACATGCAGATGACACCACCCTTATGGCAGAAAGTAAAGAGGAACTAAAAAGCCTCTTGATGAAGGTGAAAGAGAAGAGTGGAAAAGTTGGCTTAAAACTCAACTTTCAGAAAACAAAGATCATGGCATCTGGACCCATCACTTCATGGAAAATAGATGAGGAAACAGTGGAAACAGTGTCAGACTTTATTTTTGGGGGGCTCAAAATCACTGCAGATGGTGACTGCAGCCATGAAATTAAAAGACGCTTACTCCTTGGAAGAAAAGTTATGACCAACCTAGACAGCATATTGAAAAGCACAGACATTCCTTTGCCAACAAAGGTTCGTCTAGTCAAGGCTATGGTTTTTCCAGTGGTCATGTATGGATGTGAGAGTTGGACTGTAAAGATAGCTGAGCACCAAAGAATTGATGCTTTTGAACTATGGTGTTGGAGAAGACTCTTGAGAGTCCCTTGGACTGCAAGGAGATCCAACCAGTCCATTCTGAAAGAGATTAGCCCTGGGATTTCTTTGGAAGGAATGATGCTAAAGCTGAAACTCCAGTACTTTGGCCACCTCATGCGAAGAGTTGACTCATTGGAAAAGACTCTGATGCAGGCAGGGATTGGGGGCAGGAGGAGAAGGGGATGACAGAAGATGAGATGGCTGGATGGCATCACTGACTCGATGGACGTGAGTCTCAGTGAACTCCGGGAGTTGGTGATGGACAGGGAGGCCTGGCATGCTGTGATTCATGGGGTCGAAAGAGTTGGATATGACTGAGCGACTGACCTGAACTGAGTTAGGATTGATTAATCACTGGAAGGGCCCTATAGACCTTGAGAAGAAGTGTAATCTGGAACAAGGAACTATCTGAAACTGAACTGACCCCACATTGCCCTCAACAGCTCCGGAGAAATTCCTCGATATATTTTACTATTTTCATTTTTTAACTTTTAATTTTAAAGTTCTTTATTACTCCTTTAATTTTCATTTTATAACCTACTATTACCTTTCAAAAAAGACTATTTTTAAAGCAAATTTCATACATGTATTTCTTATAATTTTTGTGATTGATTTTGTTTTGTATTTTTTAAATGTTATTTTATTTTTAAACTTTACAATATTGTATTAGTTTTGCCAAATATTGAAATGAATCCGCCACAGGTTTACCTGTGTTCCCCATCCTGAACCCTCCTCCCTCCTCCCTCCCTATACCCTCCCTCTGGGTCGTCCCAGTGCACCGGCCCCAAGCATCCAGTATCGTGCATCAAACCTGGACTGGCGACTCGTTTCATACATGATATTATACATGTTTCAATGCCATTCTCCCAAATCTCCCCACCCTCTCCCTCTCCCACAGAGTTCCATAAGACTGATCTATACATCAGTGTCTCTTTTGCTGTTTCGTATACAGGGTTATTGTTACCATCTTTCTAAATTCCATATATATGCGTTAGTATACTGTATTGGTGTTTTTCTTTCTGGCTTACTTCACTCTGTATAATAGGTTCCAGTTTCCTCCACCTCATTAGAACTGATTCAAATGTATTCTTTTTAATGGCTGAGTAATACTCCATTGTGTATATGTACCACAGCTTGCTTATCCATTCATCTGCTGATGGGCATCTAGGTTGCTTCCATATCCTGGCTATTATAAACAGTGCTGTGATGAACATTGGGGTGCATGTGTCTCTTTCCCTTCTGGTTTCCTCAGCGTGTATGCCCAGCAGTGGGGTTGCTGGATCATAAGGCAGTTCTATTTCCAGTTTTTTAAGGAATCTCCACACTGTTCTCCATAGTGGCTGTACTAGTTTGCATTCCCACCAATAGTGTAAGAGGGTTCCCTTTTCTCCACACCCTCTCCAGCATTTATTGCTTGTAGACTTTTGGATCACAGCCATTCTGACTGGCGTGAAATGGTACCTCATAGTGGTTTTGATTTGCATTTCTCTGATAATGAGTGATACTGAGCATCTTTTCATGTGTTTGTTAGCCATCTGTATGTCTTCTTTGGAGAAATGTCTATTTAGTTCTTTGGCCCATTTTTTGATTGGGTCATTTATTTTTCTGGAGTTCAGCTGTAGGAGTTGCTTGTATATTTTTGAGATTAGTTGTTTGTCAGTTGCTTCATTTGCTATTATTTTCTCCCATTCTGAAGGCTGCCTTTTCACCTTGCTAATAGTTTCCTTTGTTGTGCAGAAGCTTTTAAGTTTAATTAGGTCCCATTTGTTTATTTTTGCTTTTATTTCCAATATTCTGGAAGGTGTGTCATAGAGGATCCTGCTGTGATGTATGTCGGAGGGTGTTTTGCCTATGTTCTCCTCTAGGAGTTTTATGGTTTCTGGTCTTATGTTTAGATCTTTAAACCATTTTGAGTTTATTTTTGTGTATGGTGTTAGAAAGTGTTCTAGTTTCATTATTTTACAAGTGGTTGACCAGTTTTCCCAGCACCACTTGTTAAAGAGATTGTCTTTACAATGGATTCATTGTATATTCTTGCCTCCTTTGTCAAAGATAAGGTGTCCATATGTGCGTGGATTTATCTCTGGGCTTTCTATTTTGTTCCATTGATCAATATTTCTGTCTTTGTGCCAGTACCATACTGTCTTGATAACTGTGGCTTTGTAATAGAGCCTGAAGTCAGGTAGGTTGATTCCTCCAGTTCCATTCTTCTTTCTAAAGATCGCTTTGGCTATTCGAGGTTTTTTGTATTTCCATACAAATTGTGAAATTATTTGTTCTAGCTCTGTGAAGAATACCGTTGGTAGCTTGATAGGGATTGCATTGAATCTATAAATTGCTTTGGGTAGTATACTCATTTTCACTATATTGATTCTTCCAATCCAAGAACATGGTATATTTCTCCATCTATTAGTGTCCTCTTTGATTTCTTTCACCAGTGTTTTATAGTTTTCTATATATAGGTCTTTAGTTTCTTTAGGTAGATATATTCCTAAGTATTTTATTCTTTTTGTTGCAATGGTGAATGGAATTGTTTCCTTAATTTCTCTTTCAGTTTTCTCATTATTAGTGTATAGGAATGCAAGGCATTTCTGAGTGTTGATTTTATATCCTGCAACTTTACTATAATCATTGATTAATTCTAGTAATTTTCTGGTGGAGTCTTTAGGGTTTTCTATGTAGAGGATCATGTCATCTGCAAACAGTGAGAGTTTTACTTCTTCTTTTCCAATTTGGATTCCTTTTATTTCTTTTTCTGCTCTGATTACTGTGGCCAAAACTTCCAAAACTATGTTGAATAGTAATGGTGAAAGTGGGCACCCTTGTCTTGTTCCTGACTTTAGAGGAAATGCTTTCAATTTTTCACCATTGAGGATAATGTTTGCTGTGGGTTTGTCATATATAGCTTTTATCATGTTGAGGTATGTTCCTTCTATTCCTGCTTTCTGGAGAGTTTTTATCATAAATGGATGTTGAATTTTGTCAAAGGCTTTCTCTGCATCTATTGAGATAATCATATGGTTTTTATTTTTCAACTTGTTAATGTGGTGTATTACATTGATTGATTTGTGGATATTGAAGAATCCTTGCATCCCTGGGATAAAGCCCACTTGGTCATGGTGTATGATCTTTTTAATGTGTTGTTGGATTCTAATTGCTAGAATTTTGTTAAGGATTTTTGCATCTATGTTCATCAGTGATATTGGCCTGTAGTTTTCTTTTTTTGTAGGATCTTTGTCAGGTTTTGGTATTAGGGTGATGGTGGCCTCATAGAATGAGTTTGGAAGTTTACCTTCCTCTGCAATTTTCTGGAAGAGTTTGAGTAGGATAGATGTTAGCTCTTCTCTAAATTTTTGGTAGAATTCAGCTGTGAAGCCGTCTGGACCTGGGCTTTTGTTTGCTGGAAAATTTTTGATTACAGTTTCAATTGCCGTGCTTGTGATGGGTCTGTTAAGATTTTCTATGTCTTCCTGGTCCAGTTTTGGAAAGTTGTACTTTTCTAAGAATTTGTCCATTTCTTCCACGTTGTCCATCTTATTGGCATATAATTGTTGATAGTAGTCTCTTGTGATCCTTTGTATTTCTGTGTTGTCTGTTGTGATCTCTCCATTTTCATTTCTAATTTTATTGATTTGATTTTTCTCCCTTTGTTTCTTGATGAGTCTGGCTAATGGTGTGTCAATTTTATTTATCCTTTCAAAGAACCAGCTTTTGGCTTTGTTGATTTTTGCTATGGTCTCTTTTGTTTCTTTTGCATTTATTTCTGCCCTAATTTTTAAGATTTCTTTCCTTCTACTAACCCTGGGGTTCTTCATTTCTTCCTTTTCTAGTTGCTTTAGGCATAGGGTTAGGTTATTTATTTGACTTTTTTCTTGTTTCTTGAGGTATGCCTGTATTGCTATGAACTTTCTCCTTAGGACTGCTTTTAAAGTGTCCCACAAGTTTTGAGTTGTTGTGTTTTCATTTTCATTCGTTTCTATTCAAATTTTGATTTCTTTTTTTATTTCTTCTGTGATTTGTTGGTTATTCACAGCGTGTTGTTCAGCCTCCATATGTTGGAATTTTTATTAGTTTTTCTCCTGTAATTGAGATCTAATCTTACTGCATTGTGGTCAGAAAAGACGCTTGGAATGATTCCTATTTTTTTGAATTTACCAAGGCTAGCTTTATGGCCCAGGATGTGATCTATCCTGGCGAAGGTTCCATGTGCGCTTGAGAAAAAGGTGAAATTCATTGTTTTGGGATGAAATGTCCTATAGATATCAATTAGGTCTAACTAGTCTATTGTATCATTTAAAGTTTGTGTTTCCTTGTTAATTTTCTGTTTAGTTGATCTATCCATAGGTGTGAGTGGGGTATTAAAGTCTCCCACTATTATTGTATTATTGTTAATTTCTCCTTTCATACTTGTTAGCATTTGTCTTACATATTGCAGCGCTCCTGTGTTGGGTGCATATATATTTATAATTGTTATATCTTCTTCCTAGATTGATCCTTTGATCATTATGTAGTGACCTTCTTTGTCTCTTTTCACAGCCTTTGTTTTAAAGTCTATTTTATCTGATATAAGTATTGCTACTCCTGCTTTCTTTTGGTCCCTATTTGCATGGAAAATCTTTTTCCAGCCCTTCACTTTCAGTCTGTATGTGTCCCCTGTTTTGAGGTGGGTCTCGCGTAGACAACATATGTAGGGGTCTTGTTTTTGTATCCATTCAGCCAGTCTTTGTCTTTTGGTTGGGGCATTCAACCCATTTACGTTTAAGGTAATTACTGATAAGTATGACCCCGTTGCCATTTACTTTATTGTTTTGGGTTTGAGTTTATACACCGTTTTTGTGTTTCCTGTCTAGAGAATATCCTTTAGTATTTGTTGGAGAGCTGGTTTGGTGGTGCTGAATTCTCTCAGCTTTCGCTTGTCTGAGAAGCTTTTGATTTCTCCTTCATACTTGAATGAGATCCTTGCTGGGTACAATAATCTGGGCTGTAGGTTATTTTCTTTCATCACTTTCAGTATGTCTTGCCATTCCCTCCTGGCTTGAAGAGTTTCTATTGAAAGATCAGCTGTTATCCTTATGGGAATTTCCTTGTGTGTTATTTGTTGTTTTTCCCTTGCTGCTTTTAATATTTGTTCTTTGTGTTTGATCTTTGTTAATTTGATTAATATGTGTCTTGGGGTGTTTCGCCTTGGGTTTATCCTATTTGGGACTCTCTGGGTTTCTTGGACTTGGGTGATTATTTCCTTCCCCATTTTAGGGAAGTTTTCAACAATTATCTCTTCAAGTATTTTCTCATGGTCTTTCTTTTTGTCTTCTTCTTCTGGAACCCCTATGATTCGAATGTTGTAGCGTTTAATGTTGTCCTGGAGGTTTCTGAGATTGTCCTCATTTCTTTTAATTCGTTTTTCTTTTATCCTCTCTGATTTATTTATTTCTACAATTCTATCTTCTAATTCACTAATCCTGTCTTCTGCCTCTGTTATTCTACTATTTGTTGCCTCCAGAGTGTTTTTAATTTCATTTATTGCATTATTCATTATATATTGACTCTTTTTTATTTCTTCTAGGTCCTTGTTAAACCTTTCTTGCATCTTCTCAATCCTTGTCTCCAGGCTATTTATCTGTGATTCCATTTTGATTTCAAGATTTTGGATCTATTTCACTATCATTATTTGGAATTCTTTATCAGGTAGATTCCCTATCTCTTCCTCTTTTGTTTGGTTTGGTGGGCATTTATCCTGTTCCTTTACCTGCTGGGTATTACTCTGTCTCTTCATCTCGTTTAAATTGCTGAGTTTGGGGTGTCCTTTCTATATTCTGGCAGTTTGTGGAGTTCTCTTTATTGTGGTGTTTCCTTGCTCTGTGTGGGTTTGCACAGATGGCTTGTCAAGGTTTCTTGGTTAGGGAAGCTTGTGTCGGTGTTCTGGTGGGTGCAGCTGTATTTCTTCTCTCTGGAGTGCAATGAAATGTCCAGTAATGAGTTATGGGATGTCTATGGTTTTGGGGTGACTTTGGGCTGCCTGTATCTTGGAGCTCAGGGCTGTGTTCCTTGCTGCTGGAGAATTTGCTTGGTATGTCTTGCCCTGAAACTTCTTTCATCCAGAGAGGTTTACAGCGTTAAATGGAGAAGAGTGAGGAGGGAGTTAGAGGTGACCCGAATGAGATGAGGTGGAATCAATAGAGGAGAGAGTGGGCTATTCAGTAATCTCTTCCTTATGTGCACTCCACAATTGACCGCTCAGAGTTGTTCACAGAGTTATACAGAGAAGGAGGAAGGTGGCAGAGGTGGCCAGGAGGATAAATGGGGGGAATGAAAAGGAGGGAGACAGATCCAGCCAGTAATCAGTCCCCTAAGTGTTCTCCACCGTCTGGAACACCCAGAAATTCACAGAGTTGGGGAGAGTAGAGAGGGGTTAGGGAGGAGACACAGGCAACCTGGTGGAGAAAAAGGAGAGTCCAAAGGAAGAGAGAGCAGTTAAGCCAGTAATCTCGCTCCCTAGTGAAAAATGGGTACTGAAGATTGGGTTCTTAAAGGTACAAAATTGGTAACAAATACATAAAAGCAAAAATTAAAAATCTAGAGTAGAGTTTGGAATTTCAAAAATACGATGTTAAAGAAAAGAAGAAGGAAAAGAAAGAGAGAAAAAACGAACAAACAAAAACAAACGAGGTCATGAAAATTATAAAGAAAATATAGGTACAAAATTGATAACTAATACCAAAAAGCAAAAGTTAAAAATCTAGAGTAGAGTTTGGAATTTCAAAAATACAATGTTAAAAAAAAGAAGAAGAAAAAAAAAGAGAGAGAGAGAGAGAGAAAAAAAAAAACAAGAACAAACAAAGTCACATAAATTATAAAAAAAAAAATACAGGTACAAAATTGATAACAAATACCAAAAAGCACAAATTAAAAATCTAGAGTAGAGTTTGGAATTTCAGATATACAAGTTATTTAAAAGAAAAAGAGAAAGAAACAGAGAAAAAAAAAAAAAAAAAAAAGGGTCACAGAAATTAAAAAAAAAAAAAAAACTATAGGTACAAAATTGATAACAAATACCAAAAAGCTAAAATTAAAAATCTAGAGTAGAGTTTGTAATTTCAAAAATACAATGTTAAAGATAAGAAGAAAAAAAAAAAAAAGGTCAAAAAATTTATAAAAAAAAAAAAAATATATATATGGTTTGCTTTGAAAAAAAATAGGGTTTTTTTTTTTGCAAAGTAATCAGTTATAAAAGTGGAAATTAAAGAAATAATAGAGGACTTAAAATTTTTTTTAAACTAAAAAAATAATTAAAAAAAAAGAAAGAAAGAAAGAAAGAATGATCGTACAAATAGTAAAAATATATCTAGGACTTTCTCCAGTTTTGTTGTGAGTATTGTGGGTTCAGTTCATTTTTGGCTAGTTCCTTGGTCCGACTTATACTTCTCAAGATCTATAGGCCCCTTCCTATGCAGTTGGTAGTAACCACCGGGTTTTAGTCTATTGCCTGTAGCTTCCAAGGCGGTTCCCTCTGTTATAGCTTCTTCTGTTTGCTGGTCTCTTCAGTGTCTGGTTTCTGCCCTGACACAAAGGGGACGGTGGAGGACACTTCTATTTAATTTTTTTTTTTTTTTTTTTTTTTTAGGCTCACTTGTTTAGTCGCGCTGAGGGGAGGTAGGAAGGGATGCTGCAAATAATAACACTGGCGTGTGCTCGCAGTGCCTCAGCCACACTGGGTCTGCACCCCCCACCCCGCCCCGTTCATGGCGTGTGTAGCCTCTCTGCCCACGCTGCTCAGGCTCTAGGTTGCTCGGCCGGGAACCATCCGTGGCCGGCCCTGGGCTGCCTGTACTTCCCAGGTCCAAGCCGCTCAGGTTCAGGCACTCGGGTAGTCCTCAGAGGCGCAGACTCTCGGTTGGGCCTGCGTTTTGTGCCCTTCCCAGGTCCAAGCAGCTCAGGTGATGAGGTGTTGGGCGCGCGATTGCTGCGACTTATCGCCTCCCCGCCGCTCGGTTATTTAGGTGTGCACCGGCACACCTTCTCAGGCAGATGTTGACCGTCCAGACCCCCAAGAAGTTTTAGTTAGCAAAGAAGCCTGCTTACAGTTTTATAGATAATGTCTCTCTGGGGCTGTGATTGTCCCCTTCCGGCTCTGGCTGCCTATCACTGGAGGGGTATGGTCTGCTGCCGGCTATCTCTGTTCAGTCCTTTGTTCCGTGCGTGGGCCTGACGGTGTCATAGGTTAGGGCTGGCTTTTCGCGTGGTAGATATCCCACAGTCTGGTTTGCTAGCCCAAATTATTTCGCTCAGATAGCGCTCGGGGTATTCAGGCCAGATTTTGTGATGCAGCCCGCGCAGCGCCTCCCTGCCCAGCCCCCGCTTGCTAATGGCGGATGCGGGCGTTTGCGCTGCTTCTCTGCTGGGGGAGTTACTGTAGGGCTCGCAATGTGCGGGTTTTAATTGTTTATTTATTTTTCCTCCCTGTTATGTTGCCCTCTGTGCTTCCAAGACTCGGCACAGATTCGGCAGTGAGAAGGTTTCCTGGTATTTGGAAACTTCTCTCTTTTTAAGACTCCCTTCCTGGGACAGAACTCCGTCCATCCCTCTTTTGTCCCTTTTTTTGTCTTTTATATTTTTCCCTACCTCCTTTCAAAGACTTGGGTTGCTTTTCTGGGTGCCTGATGTCCTCTGCCGGCATTCAGAAGTTGTTTTGTGGAATTTACTTGGCGTTTAAATGTTCTTTTGATGAATTTGTGGGGGAGAAAGTGTTCTCCCCATCCTACTCCTCCGCCATCTTAGCTCCTCCCCCTGTTTTGTATTTTTAATATTGCATTTTTGAGAGTCTCACCTCTACTCTAGATTTTTAATTTTCCTTTTTGGTATTTGTTATCAATACTGTACCTTTAAGAATCTAATCTTCAGTACCCATTTTTACTTAGGGGTGTGATTACTGGCTTGATTGCTCTCTCCCCTTTTGACTTTTCCTATTCTCTCCCAGGTCACCTCTATCTCCTCCCTCCCCCTTCTTTTCTCTACTTAACTCTGAATCTCTCTGGGTGTTCTGGGCTGTGGAGAACAGTTAAGGAACTGATTATTGGCTGGATTACTCTCTCCCCTTTTGACTCCTCCCTCTTCTCCTCCTGTCACCTCTATCTCCCACCTCCCTATTCTCTTCTCTATGTAACTCTGTGAACTCGTCTGAGTGTTCCAGACTGTGGAGAGCACATAGGGAACTGATTACTGGCTAGATTGCTCACTCCCCTTTTGTTTCCCCCTCTTCTCCTGGTCACCTCTATCTCCCTCCTTTCTCTTCTCTTCTCCATGTAACTCTGCGAACCTGAGTGTCCCTCACTGTGGAGAATATTTTCACCATTAACCTAGATGCTTTATCATTGGTGCAGTATGGATGGAGAAGTCTTGAGGCTACTATAAGAATAAGATTGAAAACCAGAGGCAGGAGACTTAAATCTAAAACTTGAGAACTCCAGAATACTCCTGACTCTAGGGAACATTAATAGACAAGAGTTCATCCAAAAGCTTCCATACCTACACTGAAACCAAGCTCCACCCAAAAGCCAACAAGTTCCAGAGCAAGACATACCATGCTAATTCTCAAGCAACACAGGAATATAGCCCTGAGCATTAAAATACAGATTACCCAAAATCACACCAAACCCATAGACATCTCAAAACTCACTACTGGACATTTCATTGCACTCCGGAGAGAAGAGTTCCAGCTCCACCCACCAGAACATGGACACAAGCTTCCCTAACCAGGAAACCTTGACAAACCACTAGACAACCCCACCCACAGGGAGCAACCTCCACAATAAAGAGGAACCACAAACTTACACCATACAAAAGGGCCACCCCAAACACAGCAATCTAAATAAAATGAAAAGGCAGAGAAATATTCAGCAGGCAAGGGAACATGATAAATGCCCACCAAACCAAACAAAAGAGGAGATAGGGAGTCTTCTTGAAAGAGAATTCATATTAATGATAGTAAAAGTGATCCAAAATCTTGAAAACAAAATGGAGTTATGGGTAAATAGACTAGAGACAAGGATTGAGAAGATGCAAGAAATGTTTAACAAGGACCTAGAAGAAATTTTAAAAAGTCAATCAATAATGAATAATGCAATAACTGAGATCAAAAGCACTCTGGAGGGAACCAACAGTAGAATAACTGAGGCAGAAGATAGGACAAGTGAGGTGGAAGATAGAATGGTAGAAATAAATGAAGCAGAGAGGAAAAAACAAAAAAAGAATTTAAAGAAATGAGGACAAGCTCAGAGACTTCTGGGACAATGTTAAACTCCCCACATTCAAATCATAGGAGTCCCAGAAGAAAGAGACAAAAAGAAAGATAACGCAAAAATACTTGAGGAGATCAGTTGAAAACTTCCCTAAAATGGGGAAGTAAATAGCCACCAAAGTTCAAGAAATGCAGAGAATTCCAAACAGGATAAACCCAAGGCAAAACACCACAAGACACATATTAATCAAATTAACAAAGATCAAACACAAAGAGCAACTATTTAAAGCAGCAAAAGAAAAGCAACAAATAACACACAAGGGGATTTCCATAAGGATAACAGCTGATCTTTCAATAGAAACTTCTCAGGCTTGAAGTGAGTGGCTGGACATACTTAAAGTGATGAAACAGAAAAGCCTACAACCCAGATTACTGTACCCAGCAAGGATCTATTCAAATATGAAGGAGAAATCAAAAGCTTTTCAGACAAGCAAAAGCTGAGAGAATTCAGAAGCACCAAACCAGCTCTTCAACAAATGCTAAAGGATCTTCTCTAGACAGGAAACACAGAAAAGGTTTATAAACTCGAACCCAAAGCAGCAAAGTAAATGGCAATGGGATCATACTTCAATAATTACCTTTAATGTCCTTAAATGTAAATGGGTTGAATGCCCCAACCAAAAGACAAAGACTGGCTGAATGGGTACAAGAACAAGACCCCTATATATGCTGTCTACAAGAGACCCACCTGAAAGCAAGGGACACATACAGACTGAAAGTGAAGGGCTGGAAAAAGATATTTCATGCAAATGGAGACCAAAAGAAAGCAGGAGTAGTAATACTCATATCAGATAAAATAGACTTTGAAATAAAAGCTGTGAAACGAGAGAAAGAAGGACACTACATAATGATCAAAGCATTAATCCAAGAAGAAGATATAACAATTATAAATATATATGCACCCAACATAGAAGCAATGCAATATGTGAGGCAAAAGCTAACAAGTATGAAAGAGGAAATTAACAGTAGCACAATAATAGTGGGAGATTTTAATACTCCACTCACACCTATGGATAGATCAACTAAACAGAAAATTATCAAGGAAACACAAACTTCAAATGATACAATGGATCAGTTAGACCTAACAGATATCTATAGGACACTTCACCTGAAAACAAAGAATTTCATCTTTTGCTCAAGTGCACATGAAACCTTCTCCAAGACAGATCACATCCTGGGCCATATATCTGTTCTTGGTAAATTCAAAAAATTGAAATCATTTCAAGCATCTTTTCTGATCACAATGCAGTAAGATTAGATGTCAACTACAGGAAAAAAAATATTAAAAGTAGAAACATTTGGAGGCTAAACAACATGCTTCTGAATAACCAACAAATCACAGAAGAAATCAAAAAAGAAATAAATATAGGCATAGAAACAAATGAAAATGAAAACACAATAATCCAAAACCTATGGGATTCAGTAAAGGCAGTTCTAAGGGGAAGGTTCATAGCAATACAAGGTTACCTCAAGAAACAAGAGGAAAACCAAATAAATAACCTAACTTTACTTCTAAAGCAACAAGAAAAAGAAGCAATGAAGAACTCCACAGTTAGTATAAAGAAATAAATCATAAAAATTAGGGCAGAAATAAATGAAAAAGAAATAAAGGAGACTATAGCAAAAATCAACAAAACTAAAAGCTGGTTCTTTGAGAAGATAAAATAGACAAACCATTAGCCAGACTCATCAAAAAAAAAAAAAAAAAAGGAGAAGAATCAAATCAACAAAATTAGGAATGAAAGTGGAGAAATCACAATAGACAACACAGAAATACACAGGATCATGAGATTACTATCAGCAACTATATGCCAATAAAATGGGCAACCTGGAAGAAATGGACAAATTCTGAGAAAAGTATAACCTTCCAAAACTGAACCAGGAAGAAACAGAAAATCTTAACAGACCCATCACGAGCATGGAAATTGAAACTGGAATCAAATCTTCCAACAAACAAAAGCCCAGGACCAGATGGCTTCACAGGTGAATTCTACCAAAAATTTAGAGAAGAGCTAACACCTATCCTACTCAAACTCTTTCAGAAAATTGCAGAGGAAGGTAAATGGCCAAACTCATCCTATAAGGCCACCATCACTCTAATGGCAAAACCAGACAAAGATGCCACAAAAAAAGAAAACTACAGGCCAATATCAGTGATGAACATAGATCCAAAAATCCTTAACAAAATTCTAGCAATCAGAATCCAACAACACATTAAAAGATCATACATCATGACCAAGTGGGCTTTATCCCAGGGATGCAAGGATTCTTCAATATCCACAAATCAATCAATGTAATACACTGCATTAACAAATTGAAAAATAAAAACCATATGATTATCTCAATAGATGCAGAGAAAGCCTTTGACAAAATTCAATATCCATTTATGATAAAAACCCTCCTGAAAGCAGAACTAGAAGGAACATACCTCAACATAATAAAAGCCATATATGATAAACCAAAGCAAACTTTATCTTCAATGGTGAAAAATTGAAAGCATTTCCCTTAAAGTCAGGAACAAGACAAGGGTTCCCACTCTCACCACTACTATTCAACATAGTTTTGGAAGTTTCTCTGATTCCACAGCAATCAGAGAAGAAAAAGAAATAAAAGGAATCCAGACTGAAAAAGAAGTAAAACTCTCACTGTTTGCAGATGACATGATCCTAAGCATAGAAAACCCTAACTCCACCAGAAAATTACTAGAGCTAATCAATGAATCTAGTAAAGTTGTAGGATATAAAATTAACACATAGAAATCCCTTGCATTCCTATACACTAATAATGATGAAACAAAGAGAGAAATTCAGGAAACAATTTCATTCACCATTGCGATGAAAAGAATAAAATACTTAGGAATAAATCTGCATAAAGAAAACTATAAAACACTGATGAAAGAAATCAAAGATGACACAAATAGATGGAGATATACACCATGTTCATGGATCAGAAGAATCAATATAGTGAAAATGAGTATACTACCCAAAGCAAACTCTAGATTCAGGGCAATCCCTACCAAGCTACCAATGATATTTTTCAGAGAACTAGAAAAAATAATTTTACAATTTGTACAGAAATACAAAAACCTCAAATTGTGAAAGCAATTTTGAGAAAGAAGAATGGAACTGGAGGAATCAACCTGCCTGACTTCAGATTATACTACAAAGCTACAGTCATCAAGACAGTATGGTACTGGCACAAAGACAGAAATATAGATCAATGGAACAAAATAGAAAGCCCAGAGATAAATCCACACACCTATGGCCACCTTATCTTTGACAAAGGAGGCAAGAATATACAATGGAGAAAAGACAATCTCTTTAACAAGTGGTACTGGAAAAACTGGTCAACCCCTTGTAAAAAAATGAAACTAGAACACTTTCTAACACCATACACAAAAATAAACTCAAAATGGATTAAAGATCTAAACATAAGACCAGAAACTATAAAACTCCTAGAGGAAAACATAGGCAAAACACTCTGACATAAATCACAGCAGGATCCTCTATGAAAGAAAATAAAAGCAAAAGAAATAAAAGCAAAAATAAATAAATGGAACCTAATTAAACTTAAAAGCTTTTGCACAATGAAGAAAACTATAAGCAAGGTGAAAAGATAGCCTTCAGAATAGGGGGAAAAAATAGCAAATGAAGCAACTGACAAAGAATCTCAAAAATATACAAGCAGCTCAATTCCAGAAAAATAAGTGACCCAATCAAAAGCGGACCAAAGAACTAAACAGATATTCCTCCAAAGAAGACGTACAGATGGCTAACACACACACACATGAAAAGATGCTCAACATCACTCATTGTCATCGAAATGCAAGTCAAAACCACAATGAGGTACCGTCTCATTCCAGTCAGAATGGCTGCTATCAAAAAGCCTATGAACAATAAATGCTATAAAGGGTGCAGAGAAAAGGGAACCCTCTTACACTGTTCGTGGGAATGCAAACTAGTACAGCCACTGTGGAGAACAGTGTGGAGATTCCTTAACAAACTCAAAATAGAACTGCCATATGACACAGCAATCCCACTGCTAGACATACACACAGAGGAAACCAGAATTGAAAGAGACGTATGTACCCCAATGTTCATCACAGCAATGTTTACAATAGCTAGGACATGGAAGCAACCTAGATGTCCATCGGCAGACTAATGGATAAGAAAGCTGTGGTACATATACACAATGGAATATTACTCAGTTACTAAAAAGAATGCGTTAGAATCAGTTCTAATGAGATGGATGAAACTGGAGCCTATTACACAGAGTGAAGCAAGCCAGAAAGAAAAACACCAATACAGTATATTAACACATATATATGGAATTTAGAAAGATGGTAATGATGATCCTATATACAAGACATCAAAAGAGACACAGATGTAAAGAACAGACTTTTGGGCTCTGTGGGAGAAGGTGAGGGTGGGATGATTTGAGAGAATAGCATTGAAACATGTATATTACCATATGTGAAAAAGATCTCCAGCCCAGCTTCGAAGGATGAGACAGGACACTCAAGGCTGATGCACTGGTGCACTGGGATGACCCTGAGGGATGGGATAGGGAGGGAGGTTGGAGGGGTTTCAGGGTGGGGAACACATCTACACCCATGGCTTATTCATGTCAATGTAGGGCAAAAACCACTACAATATTGTAAAGTAATTAGCCTCCAGTGAAAATAAATTAATTAATTTAAAAAATTCTTGCTCCTTGGAAGAAAAGTTATGACCAACCTAGACAGCATATTAAAAAACAGAGACATTACTATGCCAACAAGGTCCATCCAGTCAAAGCTATGGTTTTTTCAGTAGTCATATATGGATGTGAGAGTTGGACTAAAAAGAAAGCTGATCACCAAAGACTTGATGCTTTTGAACTGTGGTGTTGGAGAAGACTCTTGAGAGTTCCTTGGACTGCAAGGAGATCCAAGCAGTCCATCCTAAAGGAAATCAATCCTGAATATTCACTGGAAGGACTGATGCTAAAGCTGAAACTCCAAAACTTGGCCACCTGATGTGAAGAACTGATTCATTCAAAAAGACCCTGATGCTGGGAAAGATTGAGAGCAGGAGGAGAAGGTGATGACAGAGGATGAGATGGCTGGATTGCATCACTGATGCAATGGACATGAGTTTGAGTAAATTCTGGGAGTTGGTGATGGACAGGGAAGCCTGGTGTGCTCCAGTCCACAGGGTTGCAAAGAGTCAGACTCCACTGAGCAACGAACTGAACTGTGTGTGTTTAGTTGCTCAGTCGTGTCTGACTCTTTTTGACCCCATTTACTATAGCCCACCAAGTTCCTTTGTCCATGGGATTTTCCAGGCAAGAATACTGGAGTGGAATGCCATTTCCTTCTCCAGAACAATAGTGTATTATGCTTTAAAGGAGTAAATGTCAGATTAAGTTTTTTTACACTAAAAAAAAAAAAAGTAGTTTTAAAAAAGAAATTAGGATTCATGGTAGAACCAAATCATCATGACCTATTTTTCCAGATCTATTTCTTTCATTCTTTTAAATGTTTAACCTACATTTTAATTTAGAAATACATATAGAAATGCTTCTTAAAGAAGAATAATATAATTGTCAATTTCTGAAAAATTACTCTTATTTGTATTTCAAATTTACCTTAACTTTCTTGACAGCTGTGACTCAAAAAAAACACAACTCTCAATTATGCATTGAAGCTTATCAGATAGGAAGTAAATCTGAGGGTAAAAAGTAAAAAAAAAAAAAAAAAATTAAACTTACCTTGAATTTATAATCCAATATAAGTCTTCATGTGGATCTTATATAGAAGACTCTAATTTCTATTAAAAATACTCTTAGTAATGTAATAAATGTAGAAAAGACCCTGTGAATTCTATTTTTAATATTTGTTATACAAAATTTATGTGTGGTGACTATATATTCTAATACCTGGATATTTCCAATTCTTATTCCTCTAGACACAGATGACACTACACTTCTTTGCTCACTGTGGTTGTTCAGCCATGTGAACAATTTAGTTAATGGTTCTTAAGTGTAAATGCCATGTGTTACTTAATTGTCCATGTGGATTCTCCATAGACTCTCTTCCTTCTGCCATGGTACAATGATGATGCTCAAGATGGTATCCATTCTGTAGTCTGTGTACCAGAATTAGAATAATTCAGAGCAGGACATCTGAGGCTCAAAATGAACATAAAGCATGAACAAGAAATAAAACCTATCTAGTTTAAAGTTGCCGAAATTAGGGAGTTACTACTCAGCATAACCTTGCTTCACATAGTAAGTTTCAAAATGGAATTCATTCAAAATGGTTTTACTGCTAAGTCACTTTAGTCGTGTCCGACCGACTCTGTGCGAACCCATAGACGGCAGCCCACCAGGCTCTGCTGTCTGGGATTCTCCAGGCAAGAACACTGGAGTGGGTTGCCATTTCCTTCTCCAATGCAGGAAAGTGAAAAGTGAAAGTGGTTTTATGTTGTACTAAATTGTTTAGACCAAGTTATATTTTGTATGGTACCTTTTAATCCAAATATATTTTTGAGTAACCCAAATGACAAACATAAATTTTCCTCCAAGTAATACCTCATCTTTGGCAGGAGCTAGACAGTAGACAGTTCTAATTTGCTCTTATTACTCCTTGCTGTCTTACTACTAGAAGCATAGGGTTACTATAAAATAAGGAACAATTCAAATGTTCTAAAACTCAGACTGAGTCTGTAGTTGCATTATGAAAATTAAAGTTTAACGAATCTCCTAAAAGAATGTACAGCTTCTCTTGCACACAGAAATTACTGCAAGAAAAAGTAGAAATTTTCTCAAAAAGCAACTTTCTTAAGTAATTGAATTATCAACTGACTTGTATATTAATATTTTTCGATTTTAAATATTCACTACCCAGTTTTAAGAGGGCACATTTAGATCTATAAATTTTTAATGAAAATTGTTATGAAGTTTTCATTTTCAGCACCCTAAAGTCAGGACATTGCCTTCACAAAAAAAGCACATCTATGTGCTTTTTAAATTCCTTTTTATATTTCCTTCTTTTTTCATGCTGTCCTCTGGATTTGCAAAGTCCAACTTGCTGTGACATTCTTGGTGGGTCAGTTCCCTCAGAAGTTCTTTTGATACTTCACTCCTCAAAAATTTTTTTTTTCTTTTCTTATAGTATAAGTTATTGATATGAACTTACGTTGAAAACTCAGACTCACTGTAATTATGAATAAACAGCTGAAAGTTAGTGGACTTGTCACTCATGATTGTATGTCTCCTAGAGTATGGGAACAATACTTAGTACAATAATTCATAGGAAGTGCATGGCATAGAAAACATTTTTGACATGTGATGTTTTCATTGCTTCAGATCACACTACTTAAATCAAATTTCACTCCATCTTTAGTTAAATTGGACACTACCTTCAAAAAAACAGCATACAGGAAATTGGCTTAATGTCTTTACCATCAGAGCATTTATTTTTTATATCAATGTATATTATTGTTATTAGGAGTATTAGTAATAGTGTTACCTTAATATAAGGTCAGAATCCCGTTAAACCTTAAGTACTTTGATTTATGAAAGTGACATAAAGAAAAATCTTAAAATTACAAAAGTCACCTTTTACAAATATAAAACTTATTGAAACTAACAATAATTTCTAAAAGATCAGTTAGTAGACATAACATGTGATTTTAAGCTAAACACATATAGACGCATGCACTATATACAGACACAATCTTTAAACAATTGATTTTGTCGTGTATATAGCTAACACAACATTATCATTAAATTGGAAATATTAATTAGATCATCCAGTTTGTGAGTCTAAGCTTCCTTATGTAGTAAAGATTGTACACATCACATTTGAATCAAAAGTTTTGCTAATACACATGCTACTCATTTATATTTGTACTACTCCAAATCCTGTATTTGTGCTCAGATTAAAAGTAGAAAAGCTAAGGAAATAAATAGACAGGAGACAAAAGAATTAGAAATAGGGATTGTAAAGACACAAAATTCAAAAAGAAGAATTATTGATGTTTGAGTAGGTAGGGATTGAGAGAATAAAATGTGAAATTGTAATAGAGAAATGAGAATCAGAAATTACTGGAGAAGTGGACATGTTGGAATGAGGAAAATTCAGATAGGAGGGGAATAGGAACCCTTACTTGTGGAGTTTACCCCAGACTATTCTGCTCGCCATTTTTCCTCAAACACTCTTCATAAATCTATACCACTTTGATATTTAAAGAGTAATTGTCATTAGTTACAGTCTCTAATTCAACATACTGATTGCTTTGGGCCACAGAAAATGAAGATCATGGCATCCGGTCCCACCACTTCATGGGAAATAGATGGGGAAACAGTGGAAACAGTGTCAGACTTTATTTTTTGGGGCTCCAAAATCACTACAGATGGTGACTGCAGCCATGAAATTAAAAGACTCTTACTCCTTGGAAGGAAAGTTATGACCAACCTAGATAGCATATTCAAAAGCAAAGACATTACTTTGCCAACAAAGGTTCGTCTAGTCAAGGCTATGGTTTTTCCTGTGGTCATGTATGGATGTGAGAGTTGGACTGTGAAGAAGGCTGAGCACCGAAGAATTGATGCTTTTGAACTGTGGTGTTGGAGAAAACTCTTGCGAGTCCCTTGGACTGCAAGGAGATCCAACCAGTCCATTCTGAAGATCAGCCCTGGGATTTCTTTGGAAGGAATGATGCTAAAGCTGAAACTCCAGTACTCTGGCCACCTCATGTGAAGAGCTGACTCATTGGAAGACTCTGATGCTGGGAGGGATTGGGTGCAGGAGGAGAAGGGGACGACAGAGGATGAGATGGCTGGATGGCATCACTGACTCGATGGATGTGAGTCTGAGTGAACTCCGGGAGTTGGTGATGGACAGGGAGGCCTGGCATGCTGCGATTCATGGGGTCGCGAAGAGTCGGACACGACTGAGCGACTGATCTGATCTGATCTGACCAAGCCAATTAAAGGTAGACCAAAGAGAACCCAAGTATTTTAACACCACTGTTTCAAGTAAGAGGCCTTCCCATTTGGCTCAGTGGTAAAGAATCTGCCTACAATGCAGGAGACCCAGGTTTGATCCCTGGGTTGGAAAGATCTTCTGGAGAAGGAAAGGGCAACCCACTCCAGTTATTCTTGCCTGGAGAATTCCACGGACAGAGGAAACTGGTGGGCCATGGTCAATGGGATTGCAAAGTCAGACATGACTGAAGCAACCAAGCATGCATGCATGCCTCAAGTAAACATGAACAAAATTAAAAATGTAATGTAAATGATAGAATTTGTTTAGTGATTAAACATCTATTCAAGGCATTTTCAATCAGAAATTTCAAATTGCCAATCACTGCTATTTCTAAATTGAACTACCATTTTAGCATAAAAATTGCATACCTAATATACCTAAATTTGAATTAATCAATCAGCTCAACTGTTCTTTTATAACCCACTCAGCTTTCTATAAAATTTATTATCACCTTATACATTCTATTGCTGCAAATGTATTTTGAGTTAGCATTTCCAGTTTAATACTGTTTTCTTCAAATTTATGGGTGAATTAGGTTTTCTAGAGTACATAGCTAATTAGATTCAGTAACCTAATTTTTAGAAATATAAAATATTATTCTATATTAAGTATGTGATTTAGTATAAATAGTGCATACTTTCACTCTAAAATTAGTAATGTCTCTTAAATTTTGGTTGAAATGCAGGAATTCCTAATCCACTCACTGTTTTCAGACGTAAATTATTATACAAAGTTTTCAACTAATCAGAGCTAACCCACTTTAATCACTAATGTTTATTTTTACCTTATGTGTTTTCATGGAGGTTTTTTTTTTTTTTTTTAGAATCCTTTCCACATGACACTGTCTCCTTAGGAAACAAATAGTAAATGTATCTTATATGTTTCCAGAGAAACACAGCTCATAATTATTTACATGATAGATCTTCAGAGATTTAAAAAAAAAATCTAGTTTGGTTTGACTCTTTCATTTTGTAACAGAATAAACTGAGGTTCAGAAAGAGAACCGTTGCAACTGACTGCATGCCTAGGGCTTTAACCCAGGCTGCAAGAAGATCAAACCAGTCGTTCCTAAAGGAAATCAACCCTGAATATTCATTGGAAAGACAGTTACTGAAGCTGAAGTGCCAATACTTTGGCCACCTGATGCAAAGAACCAACTCATTGGAAAAGATCCTGATGCTAGGAATGATTGACAGCCAAAAGAGAAGAGGGCAGCAGCGGATGAGATGGCTAGATAGCATCACTAACTCAATGGAAATGAATTTGAGCAAACTCTGGGACATAGTGGAGGACAGAGGAGCTTCCAGTGCTACAGTCCATGGGGTCACAAAGAGTCAGACTCGACTCAGCAACTGAAAAACAGCAAGGCTTCTTCTACCCACGTCATTTGCTAGATTCCTTTCTTCACTCTGAAGTTATGGAGGTGAATGGAAACTTATGTCAATCAGTCCACACTGTAGTACTGAATTCTTTAGTACATTTCAGCCTTCATCTTTGTATTTTACCTTGGCATCACTTCCTATGTTTGATTGCATTTAAAACTTTGTAGCCTAGAAGCCTCTGGATGCTAGATGGGAAACAGTGGAAACAGTGTCAAACTTTTATTTTTTGGGGCTCCAAAATCACTGCACATGGTGACTGCAGCCATGAAATTAAAAGACGCTTACTCCTTGGAAGGAAAGTTATGACCAACCTAGACAGCCTATTCAAAAGCAGAGACATTACTTTGCCAACAAAGGTCCGTCTAGTCAAGGCTATGTTTTTTCCTGTGGTCATGTATGGATGTGAGAGTTGGACTGTGAAGAAGGCTGAGCACTGAAGAATTGATGCTTTTGAACTGTGGTGTTGGAGAAGATTCTTGCGAGTCCCTTGGACTGCAAGGAGATCCAACCAGTCCATTCTGAAAGAGATCAGCCCTGGGATTTCTTTGGAAGGAATGATGCTGAAGCTGAAACTCCAGTACTTTGGCCACCTCATGCGAACAGTTGACTCATTGGAAAAGACTCTGATGCTGGGAGGGATTGGGGGCAGGAGGAGAAGGGGACGACAGAGGATGAGATGGCTGGATGGCATCACTGACTGGATGGACATGAGTCTGAGTGAACTCCGGGAGTTGGTGATGGACAGGGAGGCCTGGTGTGCTGCGATTCATGGGGTCGCAAAGAGTCAGACACGACTGAGCGACTGATCTGATCTGATCTGATCATGACAAACTAGATAAGCAAGCATTTTATAATTCAGTATAAGCTAAATATAAGAAAATACGACTTGATCAGTTCTAATGAGGTGGATGAGCCTTGAGCCTATTATACAGAGTGAAGTCAGAAACAAGAAAAATAAATAGTGCATATTAATGCATATATATAGGATCTAAAAAGATGGTACTGATGAACCTATTTGCAGGGCAGCAATAGAGATGCAGACATAGAGGACAGACGTATGGACATTGGCTGGGGGAGGAAGAAGAGGGTGAGGTGAATTGAGAGAGTAGCATGGAAACATATACACTACCATAAGTAAAACAGATAGCCAATGCAAATTTGCTGTATGACTCAGGGAACTCAAACCAGGTCTCTATAACAACCTAGAGCAGTAGGAAGGACTATAAGGTGGGAAGGACGTTCAAGAGGGAGGAGACATAGGTATACCTATGGCTGATTCATGCTGATGTATGATAGAAACCAACATTTAAAACAATTATCCTTCAATTAAAAATAAATAAATTAAAAAAAAAAAAAGAAAATCAGACTTGAGTGAGTGACTAAGAATATCCTATATGATAAAATGTATGTTTTCCTTTCTGCTTACTTTGGGGATATATATTAGCAGACTAAAACTGTATATTATGTTTAATTTTTCATTTCTGACATGGTCATTTTGGTGACTTGTGGTTAAGTTTTGTGATGATGTTTTAAGTCAAATATTAGAATAGATTTTCTGTAAACCCTAATGCCTTTTCTAAATTCAAATTTATTCTGAAAATTATTAGTGATGGGAAAGATACATATATATATGTAAATTTATTCAAAATGTGTAAACCTAGATGTTGTATTAAAGTAAAAGAAAAAAACAGAGTTTGAATACATACACACAAGTGTACACACACATGGGTATAATGTTTGTATGTATAAAATATTCAAGGGGCAGACCTTAAGGACATACCATGCCCATTGAATGTCTTAAGTTTTAAAGATAGTCTTTAAAAGAAAACTGAAACAATGCATTTATTTTTATGTTTCTTTCTGTTCTGAATGGTTTCAGACTAGTTTTCTTTGTGTTCCAGAATGTTTATAGTCCGGCTGAATTGAGTTGTACAAAAGGCTAGGGGTATATTTCAGTTTATCAACAGATTAATGAGCCCTGGTGTCTATTTTTTTGATCTTTGTATAATCTATACCATTGAAACCTGTACCATTTCCCAGACATTGGAACTAATTAGTTCCTAAAGGTTCAGGATAGAAGGAAAACATCTTTACCTTCTGTGAATCACAGAAGGTCTACACTTGCAAGAGTCTCACTTTACCTTGTTTTCCTCCAGGCTTGCTTTCCAGAGGACCCTGAGAGGAACGACCGGTGAGGTTACGTCTTGGGGAAGCAAATGTCATTGGGTTGCTTTGCTTCAGGGTTATTTGAAAGTTGAATACCTTCCTGAGGAATTGTTTCTACAGTGATTGCCAATTTTCTGCTTGAAAGGTTTATGATCAAATCATCTCTGGTAGAAAATTTTAGTTGGAATTCTTTCTACTGCTGATGTTTGAGGACACATGCTAGCGAATGTTAAAATTTCTTTTTCTATTGTAGTTAACATTTACAATTTTTAGCACCACTAAAATGATTTATCCAAGGCATATGGCTTAGAAACTGATAGATTTAATTTCAAGGAGAAATAAATACAGATAAGATTATAAGATAGAAGGTGGGAAGACTGTGGGTAAAACACTTGAAAAAATAACAGAAACAATAATCTTCAAAATAACTTTTAAGATGTAAAGATTTTGTTAAAGAATCAGTGATGTCTCCTGGAACTTAACAAACACACAAGCAAAGATCTAATGTAAGTTGATCTAAAAATCAAATTTAAACACTTCAATAAAAAAGTAGCTTAGATAAAAATAACCTTATTTTCTTTTGTTTATTCTTTTCAAATATTATCTAAATGAATGTTAACTTTCTTAAGCTATTATCATTGTCTTTAGATATATGTAACATTAATAGCAGTATTCATTATTGGCCTCCAGTTTTCTTAGGAAGTAAATTTTCACTGAAACACTGAGTAACATTCCTCATGATGACAATGTAATAATAATACTACATCCTGCATGGAATTAACAGATCTAATATGACATGTATTGCTCAAGAATAACTCTACAAATTAAAAGTGCTTCCTGTAGCAAAATACTGTATAATTAAAAATACAAAGAAAAATTTACATCTTTTTCAGAAACTACAATCACTAGTGCTCTCCTCCTCTTATCTGATCTCTAAATTATTCTGCTGCTGCTAAGTCACTTCAGTCGTGTCCGACTCTGTGCGACCCCATAGACGGCAGCCCACCAGGCTCTCCCGTTCCTGGGATTCTCCAGGCAAGAACACTGGAGTGGCTTGCCATTTCCTTCTAGGATGTAGTAAATTAAATATAAAATACTAAATTTTTAAATATCAGCGTCATTTAAAATTTTGGCTCAATAAGGTCCATGTCAGAAATAAATGTTCCTACTTTGACCATCCAAAAGAGAAATATATGGGGATTACATATGAAAAATATAAATGTAAATCCATTCCAGAGAATTAATTTCAGCCTAATCTACCTAAAATCAAAAGTTGCCAAAGAAGCTGTGGTACATATACACAGTGTAATATTACTCAGCCATAAAAAGGAATGCATTTGAGTCAGTTCTAATGAGGTGGATGAACATAGAGCCTATTATACAAAGTAAGTCAGAAAGAGTATACAAATATGGTATACTAACACATATATGGAATCTAGAAAGATGGTACTAATGAATTTATATGCAGGGCAGCAACGGAGAAACAGACATAGAGAACTACTTATGAATGTGGGGAGAGGGAAGAAGAGGGGGAGATGTATGGAGACAGTAACATGGAAACTTTCATTACCATATGCAAAATAGATAGCCAATGGGAATTTGCTGTATGACTCAGGGAACTCAAACAGGGGCTCTGTATTAAGCTTTAGGGGTGAGATGGGGAGGGAGACGGAAGGGAGATTCAAGAGGGAGGGGACATATGTATACCTATGGCTGATTCATGTTGATGTCTGACAGAAAATAGCAAAATTCTGTATAGCAATTATCCTTCAGTTTAAAAAAAAAATGCCAAAAGGAATTGCTAAGTAGTGGAATCATTATTTAAATATTTCGATTTATAGATCATTCCTAAAATTAAGAAACATTACATAGGTGATTACAATAATGATAGTGAATTTCATAGCAACCTGAAGAATTTTTAAATACCTCTCAATTATTTATACTAAACATTGTAATTTCATATTTTGTATTTTTATGTATACTAACAGTATACACAAAACAATAGTTTTGTTGACATTAGAGAAGCCTCAAATTTAATGTTAAAATTTTAGAAAGCCATGGATTCTCTAGGTCTAGTCTCAATCTCTGACTCTTTCCATTTTAATTCTAACCTGGTATTTCATAAATGTGTCCACCACCTGCTAATGAAATATTGAGATTTGGGTTTGTGGCTTTTCTATTATAGCCAAAACATTCAGTAGAAACTTAAAGTGTTGTGATAATCACCTCTAACTTTCCCAAACCAATTAAATGAACTTCACAAAACACAATATACTAGGCTATATATAGCTTTGAGATAGAATAAGGAATATAGATGTAGGAGCATAAACATTTTGAGAGAAAAAGAGGTCATTCAATGAGTGACCACAGCAAACAAAAAATAGAACACTCATTTGGAAAAGTTAAAAAAAAATGTTCCTCTTTGTTACCTTGTATCCACAAAAAGCATGTTTTAAAGCAAATACCCACATGGAATAAAAATATAGTGAATTTTAAATAATATGAATCATAGATGCTAATGTACAATGTACACACTGAAAAACCAGACTATGCTACCTGAGAAAGACATCTTGACGAGACACAAAGTCTGGTTTCGTTCATTCATTCAAAATCATTAATAAAGAAATTGTGGTCCATCAAGAATTGGTTTTCACAAACAATAAATTGTTCTTAACCTCAAGTAGTTTCAATATAATTGGGTATGGAAAAGAGTAGGAAGAAAGAGAGAGAATACAATACAGTGTAGTAATTGCTATGGTGGAGCTACTACAGATGATATTGGAACATATATAGAGTTGGCCAGAGCTGAACTTTGGAGGCAGGACAACTATAGAGGAAGTTTCTTGGAGGAGGTGATAATTCAGTTTTAGGAGATAATAGCAGTCATCCAAGGAGGGAAAAGATGTACATGCAACCACTGGAGAGGAGACTGGTATAATGAACATTTGGGGACTTGGACTTGTTCCCAAGGTTGTGCTATAACGAAGAAATTGGTGGTGAGACGAAGTGATGAGGAAACCAGTCACTAATTAGGCAACAGTCTGAGAAATGAGTCTCATTACCTTCTATTCCCTTATGGCTCAGACAGTAAAGAACTGACCTGCAATGCTGGAAACCTGGGTTGGGAAGATCCCCTGGAGGAGGGCATGGAAATCCACTCCAGGATTCTCACCTGGAGAATCTCCATGGACAGAGGATCCTGAAAGACTACCATTCATGGGGTTACAAAGAGTCAGACACAACTGAGTGACTAAGAACAGTACAGCATTTTTTATTATAGGTAATGAGAAATAGCTAGAGGATTTTAGACAGGGTGTGACACATCATATCTTTTTTTTTTTTTTTTTCCACTTGAAGAGAGTAAGGACTAGAAGTATGGGGTTGATTAAGAGATTGTTTTTATAGTTTCTGTGAGAATTGAGAATGATAGTCCCTAAAATTTTGGAAGAGGTAAAAAGAACTGGGCAAATTAAAGAAGTCTAAACAGATTGAATCAACAGGATTTGGTTAACTGATTACATGAGTAAAAAGGAGAACTAAAAGATGGTTTCTAATTTTGTGATGTTGAAAGCTGAGTAAAAGGCTGGAACATTCAATGATAAGGGAATACAGAATTAAAACAGATTTAAAGTAGAGAAGGAGGCGATTAGTAGATAAAATATTTGGTTTTATATATACTGCATTTATGATACTTTGGATTATCTGGTTGGAGATATCTAGTTGGGAGACGGACACACGGTTTTGGAAAATTAGGTTGAAGATTACTGTCTTGAGATCCATCACCATGTTCAGGGGTATTAAAACTTTGGCATACTTTTGATGAGACGAAATGAGAAGAGGACTGAAAGTGGGACTCTATAGAACATGATGATGATTAGCATGTTCAGAGAAAGAGGGGAAGGAGATAGAGGATTACTGAAAAATGAGATAAAGAAAATCAAAGTATTATGTAAATCAAAGAAGTAAAAATTTCAAGGCAAGCATCCTCAACACACTACCAAACGAAATTAAAGTAAGATACTTTAGAAACTAAAATTTTCCATTGGATTTTGAAAAATGACCATGCAAGAATACTTCTAATGGTCTTACAAACTAGAGAATTACATTGCACTGAGTTACAGAGTAAATGGGAAGTAAGCAAACAGAGTCAATTCAGAGGCTAATTAATGAATTCCCTATACAAGATGTATGAGGTACAATTATGAAGACAATAGTCATGGTCTCTATCCCATAAAGTTTTCAATACACAAGATAAGCCTCAATTACATGTACTCTGATAAATCTTATGGCTGTAATTAAAACATTTCTCCTTTTTAAATAAAAATTACCTTAGATGAGAGAATTTTAGAAATTATATGTGTACCCACAAAATATATATATAATAGAGCTTTTAAATTTATAATTTAAAGTTATACCCTACAGGTAGGGAAGTAAAAACATCACTGGAAATTAATACCCTGTTAGTGAATATTATAGGACAAGGTGATAAAAACTCAGAGTCTTTATTTGAAGGTATATGACAGAAGGCTTGAGAAGTAGAGATCAGGTAGGGAGAAGAAAAATCTTTAACTAGTATTAACATTATTTTACAAAACTAACAGTAAACAGTGCTCAAATTAGCTCTTTATTGCAAGTGGCATTGTCAACAGGTAAGACGCTTACTCCTTGGAAGGAAAGTTATGACCAACCTAGATAGCATATTGAAAAGCAGAGACATTACTTTGCCAACAAAGGTCCGTCTAGTCAAGGCTATGGTTTTTCCTGTGGTCATGTATGGATGTGAGAGTTGGACTGTGAAGAAGGCTGAGTACCGAGGCTGATGCTTTTGAACTGTGGTGTTGGAGAACACTCTTGAGAGTCCCTTGGACTGCAAAGAGATCCAACCAGTCCATTCTGAAGGAGATCAGTCTTGGGTGTTCTTTGGAAGGAATGATGCTAAAGCTGAAACTCCAGTACTTTGGCCACCTCATGCGAAGAGTTGACTCATTGGAAAAGACTCTGATGCTGGGAGGGATTGGGGGCAGGAGGAGAAGGGGACGACAGAGGATGAGATGGCTGGATGGCATCACTGACTTGATGGACGTGAGTCTGAGTGAACTCCGGGAGTTGGTGATGGACAGGGAGGCCTGGTGTGCTGGGATTCATGGGGTCACAAAGAGTCGGACACAACTGATCAACTGAGCTGAACTGAACTGAAACTCTTTAATGGTAAGGGCTATAATTCTAATTTTACATTAGTTATACTTGATCCAATTCCTAGCATATTAAGCACTTAGAAGCTCAATATATTCTCTGTTCATGTCATTAATTACATATGAAGTCAAGCATCAGAACAAAATCCAAATTATTAATCATCTTTCAGAAATAACCTGAATTAAGCATTTATAAATAATATTTTAATAGTATAAGGATACTTTCCACTATTACCAATGACAAGTAAAAGATAGCTAATCCAAAAAAGGATCTCCGAATTGAATGTGACCTCAGAGATCATCTGATCCAGAAAAGCTGAAAACTAATTAATGCCAAGCTGGCTCATCTGAGTCAGCCTCTAGGCCTGCTGCACTTTAGCCTGGAGAATGGGGCTTGCTTTGATATGAATTCAATCCCATGATGACTAGTTAGCTTGGGTCTATTCTCATGGCCTTAGGAATATTCTTGTGAAAGTTGACAAGAATTGAGAGCAAATTCTTTACTACTCTTAGAACATGTAATATGAGTCCTACCTAATGAGAATCTGTGATGTAAATTTCATTTTCACGCAGAATTTTTTTTTTAAAAAGAAGGAAAAAATAAGAATTTCTGACTCCAAATCCAGATTTAAGGGATAACTATATATAGTTTCAAAGAGTCAGATGTGACTGAGCAACTGAGCATGAGCATTGAAAAATTACAGAGTCTAGTAGGAGAAAAAGACTTCCAGAATGAGTAAAGATATTATTTCACAGCCTAAGGATATATATAGTCCCTGATCTCATTATACTAATATGATAAGCTAAAAGAATTCATCCATAAATGAGTGAATGGTTAACTCTGTACAATGCTTGTAGTGTTTGCATTTCTGGAAATGAAAGATAAATGAGATGTTACAGAGGGAAAAAAGCTTTCTTGAATCTATCACAGTTTTCACTAGGAAATCAAGGAAAAGAGAGAAAAATATAAGTAAGAAAAAAAATAGAAAGACAATCACATCAACCATCCATTTAAAAAAAGACATTAAAAATATACTTGGATATGACAATTCTTGGTAAACTAAGCTTCTTCAGTTTCCTTGAGTTGTGATAATATTATAACAGAAAAAATCTGCTACTTAAATTTTGTCAAAGGCTTAGGATATTTTATCTCATGGAAGTTTATTTTTCACTTATTAAAATTAGCATTGGGCTTTTCCTGATGGTTCAGTGGTAAAGAATCCACCTGCCAATGCAGGAGACAAGGGTTCAATCCCTGGTCCAGGAAGATCCCACATGCCACGGAGCAACTAAGCCCACGTGCCGCAACTGTTGACACCGCGCTCTAGGGCCTAAGAAGTGCAGGCGACCACTAAGCTCAGGTGTTGTAACTTCTGCAGCCGTCATGCCCTAGGGCCCATGCTCCACAATCAGAAAAGCCATCGCAGTGAGAAGCCTGCACACCACAACTTGAGAACAGACCCGCTCACTACAGCGAGAGAAAAGCCTGTGCTGCAACGAGGACCCAGCACAGGCAAAAGTAAATTTTAAAATAAATAAAACAATTTTTTAAAAGTTAATGTAATTCTGTGGACCTCTATAAAACCAAAAATGTAAACAAAGAAAGCATATGCTGGAAAAATTCTGATCTTCATAAAATCTTGGCAGAGAGAATATAAAACAACTATGAAAGTATAAGGTTACAAAGAAAATGTCAACATTTTTGTTCGTATTAAATATCTTCTGATAACCCCTGGATTAATCTTCCCATTATAATGGGAAGTTCTTTCCCCTAAGAACTCAATTACAGAAAGCAGTAGAAACACATTCCATTTATACCTCTATTGTGGAGATTCTGCTAATGGAAAAAATATATATAAATATGTGACCAAATTTTCTTTAAAAAATATCTGCAGCTGAAAATCTGACCTGCAGAAAAGTGGAGAAGCAAAAAGTACTGAGACCTTCTCTCTGAACGTAACATGACAACCTCAATACTATTAACAGGACCTCAACTTTTGAAACTGGAGAGAATATTAGAAAAAATTTATGCCACCTGGTTTGCTACCTATGTCTCTGATGGAAAGAGTTGTTAGGACAAAAAAAATCAAACACTTCCTTCCAATTTATTTCCCAGGGTGTGTACTGTATGTGTATGCATTTGTTTCTACCCAAGTACAGACACAAAATGCACACAAAGGGTGGTCAGGCAAAGAACTCCTTATTATAAATGAAGGTTTTGGCTCCATTTTCTCAGCTAATCTCTCACCCTGCATTATTAGCTTTGACAGTGTCAAAAAAAAAATGGGGGTCAATAATATATCATTTTCATCAAAACTGCTCTTTATTATAACCTAAGATCTAAAGATAAATAAGGCTATCCTTCAAATTTTACCTTTGACATCTCAAATAAAAATATGCAAAGCAAATTCCAGGGGCATTCCCTGGTAATGCAGTGGTTAGGATTATGTGCTTTCACTGCCAAGGGTGTGGGTACAATCCCTGGTCAGGGAACTAAGAGCTGACAAGCCTCACAAGAACCCTGAAATACAGCCAGTCTGGGACACTGACCTCTCATCTTTTCACCAGACCCTCTCTTATACTCTGAGACTACTAGTTCTCAAATTTTAAGATCAGGAGGACCACTTGGAGAGTTGTTTACACACAGAAAGATGAGGGTCCTTGCCCCCAAGTCTATGCTCTAATAGGTCTGGTGTGGAACTCAAGAAATTGCATTTCTAAGTTTCCACCTGGTACTGATGCTGTTGGATCACACTTCCGAAGCCACTGTGCTGTGAAAAGATGCTCATCACTGCTAATTGTTAAGGAGATGCAAACAAAAAGTGCAGTGAGGTATCACCTCAAACTAGTCAGAATGGCCACCATTAATACAAATAACAAATCCTAGAGAAAGGTGTGGAGAAAAGGGAATCCTCCTATATTATCAGTGGGAATGTAAGTTGGTACAGACAGCCAGTATGGAGGCTCTTCAAAACACTTAAAATAGAGATACTGTATCAGCCAAAATCCCTCTCCTGGGCATATATCCAGACAAAACTATTCTTCAAAAAGATTCATGCACCCCCATGTTCATAATATCACTAATCACAACAGTCAAGGCACGGAAACAACCTAAATGTCCATAGATAGATGGGAAAAAAAGCAGATATGCTACATATATACAATGGATTATTACTCAGCCTTTAAAAAGAAGAAAATAATGTGATTTGCAGCAACATTGATGGAACTAGAGATTATCATACTAAGTGAAGTCAGAGAAAGACAAATACCATATGATATCACTTATATGGGGAATCTAAAGTAGAACACAAATGAACCTATGTATGAAACAGAAATAGAATTACAGATATAGAGAACAAACTGTGGTTGCCAAGAGAGGGTGAGGGAAGGATGGACTGGGAGTTTGGGGTTAGTAGATGAAAGCTATTACATATAGAATAGATAAACAAGGTCCTACTGCATAGCACAGGGAGCTATATTCAACATCTTGAGATAACTATAATGGAGAAGAATATAAAAAAATACTGTGTATATAGAATCACTTGCTATTCAGCAGAAATTAACACAGCATTGTAAACCATCTATACCTCAATTAAAAAAAATGCTATACTATGTCTTCCATTAATGGGGTTTGAGTTGGGATGGGGAAAAAAGCAGAAAAGATACGAGCAATCAAGAAAGAATCAGCTTAATGTTTCTTCCTAAAACAGAAGAAAGGAAAGGAAAAGAGGCGTAAAAGTACAACACTGTAGAAAGTAATCAAATATTCCCTTTCCAACAAAGTACACTTTATGGAAATGATATTATTTATCCTCTTGTGATTAGCCCAAAGTAGTGAGATGGACTCCTCACTCAAAATTTTGTTTGCAAGTTACACACAGCCAGAGAGTATGAAAAGGTTTGTTACTCACATTATGACGTTTTCTTGAGAGAGCCTGGCTGACTTCTGAAGTGGCTTGAGAAAAAATCAAGGAAAGACGACTGTCTTGGGGTTTTGAGGTGAGGAGGAAGTGGTCTGGGATAAACATTCTCACATGTGCAAATTCATGTTGTAATGGTTTGGACTTCCCACTGAAGCCAAAAGAGAGCACACTCAGGCTTTCTTATCAGCTTGCCCAGATATAGCACAGCAGGGAAGGAGGAGTGATAGGCTTGAAACCTGTCAAGAGTTTAACATCAAAAATGGAATCAAATTATTACAATTAATTCCTGAAGATT
Source organism: Bos mutus (assembly GCF_027580195.1). Classification (NCBI taxonomy): domain Eukaryota; kingdom Metazoa; phylum Chordata; class Mammalia; order Artiodactyla; family Bovidae; genus Bos; species Bos mutus. The sequence continues at coordinate 30,839,261 of NC_091625.1, forward strand.
TACTGATAAGTGAACTGTATGATGTTTAATTGAATTAAATTTGAATTTGTTTACAAAAGCAATATGGCCACTAAGACTACTGTGTCCTGAAGTCAGTAAATTATTTCTTTAGGAACCTAACAATGTTCATTTTAACAAGTGAGATGAGTGCCTTGGTCACTATCAAGAATGTTTGGCATTCCTAAGGCGACAATATTTGAGAAATATATAGAAAAGTCTTGATTTTGCTCATAATTAAACATGAGAAACATATATACATAATAAATAAATAAATAAATATATATATATATATATATATATATATATATATGAACTTGTATACATACACATGAAATATAAATGAGTCTGGAGTGAACCATTTAACCCAGTGCCTCTTTGAAGTAGACACTAATCTCATATTCTTGTTCATAAACATTTGAAAATTTTGTCTTGGGTTAATTAGATCTGTATCAGAAGCTCCATACAACTTAGCAAGTCAGCAAACAGCACAAAGTTGCATAGCAAAAGCACAAGCTTTTCAGCAGGCAACATCTCAAAGCACATGCTGGTTAGCAGGCAGCAGAGCCAGAAAGCAAGTCAAAGCAAGTGAAGAAAGACCCCTGATGGTGAGGCTCATCACACACACACACACACACTCACACACACACACACACAGTGTACATTGTTGTGGCCAACCTGTAGATATGGGATTGTTTGCTCCATTCAAAGTCTGGTTTACACAATGAGGTATCATCTCACACTGGTCAGAATGGCCATCATCAAATAGTCTACAAACATTGAATACTGGAGAGGGTATGGAGAAAAGGGGACCTTCTTTCACTGTTGTGGGAATGTAAACTGGTAAAACTACTGTGGAGAATAGCATGGATATTCCTTAAAAAACTGGCAATAGAACTGCCATATGCTCCATCAATCCCACTGCTGGGCATATACCCTGAGGAAACCAGAATTGAAAGAGACACATGTACCCCAATGTTCATCGCAGCACTGTTTACAATAGCTAGGACATAAAAGCAACCTAGATGTCCATCAGCAATTGAATGGCTAAGGAAGCTGTGGTACATATACACTGGAATATTACTCAGCTATAATAGGAACCCATATGAGTCAGTTCTTATGAGCTGGTTGAACTAGAGCCTACTATACAGAGTTGAGTAAGTCAGAAAGAAAAAGACAAATACTGTATATTAATGCATATATACAGAATTTAGAAAGATGGTACCAACAATCCTACATGCTGGGCAGCAATGGAGACACAGACATAAAAAATGGACTTTTGGACTCAGTGGGAGAAGAAGAGGGTGGGATGATTTGAGAGATATTATTGAAATATGTATATACCATATGTAAAATAGATGACTAGTGCAAGTTTGATGCATGAAGCAGGGCATCTAAATCTGGCTCTCTGGGACAACCTAGAGGGATAGGGTAGGGAGGGAGGTGGGATAGGAGGGGACGCATTTATATATATGGCTGATTAATGTTGATGTATGGGGGAAAAATCACAATATTGTAGGGTAGTTATCCTCCAATTAAAATAAATAAATTAAAAAAATAAAAAGAAGGATCTGGTTGAAATATAGGGATTGACAAAGCCACATCCACACCAAGAGAATATGAAAAGGTTTATTACCCATATACTGAGGGTTTCTGGGCAGAGTGGAGTATGTTCCCAGGTTGCTGCAAAAATGGCTTGAGAGAGAAAGAGTAAGGAGGAGTAATTGGTTTAGAGTTTAATGGTGGTTAAAGAGTGGGACTGGAAAAAGGGTTTCCTACAAGCATGGACTGAGCTTATGTGGTATAAACATCTTTATGGCGCCAAGTGAGGAAATAGCTAAGCTTTTTATTACTTTGTCCAGATGTGCATAGAGGGAGGGAAAGTGAAGCTTGACAGTTATTAGCAATCAAATATCAAAAGTGGATGCTTTATTTCAACTCTTTTCTTATCTCTTCCATTATCTTACCAGGTTTTACATTATTTTGTTGGGTGGAGCAGGATAAAGAAAACACCAACCCACTCACATTATTGATTGAAAAATAAAATAGAAGAATTAGAAAGGAAGAGGAGAGAGGACCTATACTGATTTTGCATCTTCTTTTTGGACATTATTTGTGCTAAATATTTTCTTTTCTTTTGCTCATAATTAAACATAATCCAAGAGAAGTGTCTGTAAGTGGTTTTCCCATTGTTATACAGTTGTCAAAGAGTAGAAATGGGTTAGACAGGCTTGGTGCCTGTGTCTAACCACAAATCACTTTTCTCCCCCATAATTCAGTTCAGGTTTGTTTTTATGTTTTTCCTGATATGCTTTCTCAAATGGTTGTAAAAAATCAAAAGTTATGGAAATTAAATAGAAAAACTGAATACAGATTGCATGTTAGAACCAATTTTTGTGTGTAGTCTGTGTTAATGTATCCATGTATCTAGCTAGCTAGCTATCATCCTCTTTATTTTATTTTATCGTTTGGTTATGCTGAGCAGCATGTGGGATCTTATTTCCCTGACCAAGGATGGAACCCAGGCCTCCTGCAGTGGGAGCACGGAGTCTTAACCACTGGACCACCGGGGAAGTCCTCTATCCACCTGTATTTTTGAATACTTTTTTTTTTTTTTAATGGCTAGCATTTTTGGACTCATTTTCAAAAGTTAATTGTATTTTACTCATGCCTTAGGAAATGATAAAATGGTATTTCATTAAATAAGCTTTCATCACTTGAAAACTCTTTATATATAGTCTCATTAGATTTTTTTTTCTTGGGGATTGAAAAACTTATTTTGTTAGACTGAATAAATCTTTCAGTATAATCACACTAAAATGGATTTTCTGTCATAGTGGAGGAGAAAGTTGGAGGTAAATGTTAGTATTAGTTATTTCACTTTTCTAATTTCTTTGGTAAGGACTTTGCATGTTGTAACTTTTTTTAGGGTTTTGTAAGTATTTCTTATGTTCTAGCTATTTAAATCCCTAAGACAAATTTGCAAAAATTCTATTTGGCCCAGTTTTAACAAAGTAATTGGTTTGCATTTCTCCAACATAATTTCTACTTTCTCTACAAATATATTTTCAAAAACCAAAAACAAATACCTAAACAAATATACTTAAGTCTTAGTATATGTTTCAGTAAGGATGAATAGACACTGCAAGTGAAAATTTTAAGAATTAAATATGTCTGTCCCTCTCCCTAGTCTTGAGTATTATCCAACTGATAATATTCAAGAGTATGGGAGCCTAGAGATCATGACCTTAGAAATGTCTTCTTCTCTAGTCTCCAAAGTATTCATATTCATATTCAGAGATGGAAGATGACAGAGGCAGGAAAACATCCATGCTAAGTGCTCAAATTATTCATGTAGTCATTGTAGAGGCTGGCAGGAGTTGCATTATAGAATTTTAATTGCTAGTTATCTTTGTTCATTCAACAAATATTCATGAAAATTATAATATATTTAGAGTAAATTGAAATATAGAAATAAGAGAGAGTTCTCAGACTCAGGGTCTTCCAGTTCAGGGGGTACAATGGCAAGGATGATGTATCCATAGTCTGGTAATGTTAATGTGTATTAGAAACATGATGAACAGCTGTGCTGAATGGGAGCAACTAAATGCTTCTCAAAAGGGGGAAGAGGCCTTATGTGTTATGAAAGATAAGTAGGGGTCCATTATTTAAGGTGTTTAAGTAAAGGGAATAACTGAATGTATATTTGTAAAAGTTTTGGAGGACAAAAGAATGTTTCACTTTTGATGTATATGTGGGTTTGACTTGGAAACAAACAGAGACCATTCTTTTATTTTTTTCTACTGCACCCATATTGTACTGCATTTTGGACACTTTTGTTGACTATTAGGACATGAGTTTGAATGAACTCTGGGAGTTGGTGATGGACAGGGAGGCCTGGCGTGCTGCAATTCATGGGGTCGCAAAGAGTCAGACATGACTGAGCGACTGAACTGAACTGAACTGAGGGCTACTCCATTTCTTCTAAGGGATTCTTGCTCACAGTAGTAGATACAATGGTCATCTGTGTTAAAGTCACCCATTTCAGTTCATTTTAGTTCACTGATTTCTAAAATGTCAATGTTCACTCTTGCCATCTCCTATTTGACCACTTCCAATTTACCCCGATTCATGGACCTAACATTCCAAGTTTCTATGCAATATTGTTCTTTATAGCATTGGACTTTACTTCCATCACCAGTCACATCCACAACTGGGCATTGTTCTTGCTTTAGCTTCGTCTCTTCATTCTTTCTGGAGGTATTTCTCCACTCTTCTCCAGTAGCATATTAGGCATCAACCAACCTGGGAGTTCATATTTCAGTGTCATATCTTTTTGGCTTTTCATACTGTTCATGGGGTTCTCAAGGCAAGAATACTGAAGTGGTTTGCTATTCTCTTCTCCAGTGGACCACATTTTGTCACAACCTTCCATCATGACCCATCCATTGTGGGTGGCCCTACATAGTATGGCTCGTAGTTTCATTGGATTAGACAAGGCTGTGGTCCATGTGGTCAGTTTGATCAGTGTTCTGTGATTGTGGATCACAGTAATTCAAGTCTATGTCCCAACCAGTAATGCTGAAGAAGCTTAAGCTGAACGGTTCTATGAAAACCTACAAGACCAGTGATCAAGACCATCCTCAAGAAAAAGAAACGCAAAAAGGCAAAATGGCTGTCTGAGGAGGCCTTACAAGTAGCTGAGAAAAGAAGAGAAGAGAAAGGCAAAGGACAAAAGGAAAGATATGCCCATTTGAATGCAGAGTTCCAAAGAATGGCAAGGAGAGATAAGAAAGCTTTCCTTGGTGATCAATGCAAAGAAATAGAGGAAAACAATAGAATGGGAAAGACTCGAGATCCCTTCAAGAAAATTAGAGATACCAAGGGAACATTTCATGCAAAGATGGGCACAATAAAGGACAGAATGGTATAGACCTAATGGAAGCAGAAGATATTAAGAACAGGTGGTAAGGATATGCAGAAGAACTACACAAAAAACTATCTTCATGACCCAGATAACCATGATGGTGTGATCACTCACCTAGAGCCAGGCATCCTGGAATCTGAAGTCAGGTGAGCCTTAGGAAGCATCACTATGAACAAAGCTAGCAGAGGTGATGGAATTCTAGTTGAGATATTTCAAATCCTAAAAGATGCTGCTGCTAAATTGCTGCAGTCAATATGCCAGCAAATTTGGAAAAGTCAGCAGTGGTCACAGGACTGGAAAAGGTCAGTTTTCATTCCAACCCCAAAGAAAGGCAATGGCACAGAATGTTCAAGCTACCACACAATTGCATTCATCTAATGCACTATCAAAAGAAAAGAAAGTGAAGTCATTCAGTCATGTTCAACTCTTTGCGACCCCATGGACTGTAGCCTACCAGGTTCCTCCATCCATGGGATTTTCCAGGCAAGAATACTGAAATGGGTTGTCATTTCCTTCTCCAGGAGATCTTCCAGAACCAGGGATTGAACCCGGGTCTCCCACATTGTAGGCAGACACTTTACCATCTGAGCCACCAGGGAAGTGCTCAAAATTCTCCAAGCCAGGCTTCAACAGTATATGAACCATGAACTTCCAGATGTTAAAGATGGATTTAGAAGAGGCAGAGGAACCAGAGATAGAATTTTCAACATCCATTGGATCATAGAAAAAGCAAGAGAGTTTCAGAAAAACATCTATTTCTGCTTTATTGACTACACCAAAGCCTTTGACTGTGTGATCACAACAAACTGAAAAATTCTTCAAGAGGTGGGACTACCAGAACACCTTACATGCCTCCTGAGAAATCTGTGTGCAGGTCAAGAACCAACAGTTAGAACCGGACATAGAACAATGGACTGGTTCTAAATTGGGAAAAGAATATGCCAAGGCTGTATATTGTCATCCTACTTACTTAACTTCTATGCAGAGTATATCATGCAAAATGCCTGGCTGGATGAAGCACAATCTGGAATCAAGTTTGCCGGGAGAATTATCAATAACCTCAGATACACAGATGACACCATCCTTATGGCAAAAAGTGAAAAGGAACTAAAGAGCCTCTTGATGAAAGTGAAAGAGGAGAGTGAAAAAGTTGGCTTAAAACTCAACAGTCAAAAAATGAAGATCATGACGTCTGGTCCCATCATTTCATGGCAAATAGATAGGGAAACAATGGAAACCGTGAGAGACTTTTCTCAAGCTCCAAAAATCACTGCAGATGGTGACTGCAGCCATGAAATTAAAAGATGCTTGCTCCTTGGAAGAAAAGCTATGACCAACCTAGAAACATATTAAAAAGCAGAAACATTATTTTCTGACCTAGGTCCATCTAGTCAAAGTTACGGCTTTCCCAGTAGTCATGTGTGGATGTGAGATTTGGACTATAACCTACCTGACTTCAGGCTCTACTACAAAGCCACAGTTATCAAGACAGTATGGTACTGGCACAAAGACAGAAATATTGATCAATGGAACAAAATAGAAAGCCCAGAGATAAATCCACGCACCTATGGACACCTTATCTTTGACAAAGGAGGCAAGAATATACAATGGATTAAAGACAATCTCTTTAACAAGTGGTGCTGGGAAATCTGGTCAACCACTTGTAAAAGAATGAAACTAGAACACTTTCTAACACCATACACAAAAATAAACTCAAAATGGATTAAAGATCTAAACATAAGACCAGAAACCATAAAACTCCTAGAGGAGAACATAGGCAAAACACTCTCTGACATACATCACAGCAGGATCCTCTATGACCCACCTCCCAGAATATTAGAAATCAAAGCAAAAATATACAAATGGGACCTAATTAAACTTAAAAGCTTCTGCACATCAAAGGAAACTATTAGCAAGGTGAAAAGACAGCCTTCAGAATGGGAGAAAATAATAGCAAATGAAACAACCGACAAACAACTAATCTCAAAAATATACAAGCAACTCCTACAGCTCAACTCCAGAAAAATAAACGACCCAATCAAAAAATGGGCCAAAGAACTAAATAGACATTTCTCCAAAGAAGACATACAGATGGCTAACAAACACATGAAAAGATGCTCAACATCACTCATTATCAGAGAAATACAAATCAAAACCATTATGAGGTACCATTTCACACCAGTCAGAATGGCTGCGATCCAAAAGTCTACAAATAATAAATGCTGGAGAGGGAGTGGAGAAAAGGGAACCGTCTTACACTGTTGGTGGGAATGCAAACTAGTACAGCCACTATGGAGAACAGTGTGGAGATTCCTTAAAAAACTGGAAATAGAACTGCCTTATGATCCAGCAATCCCACTGCTGGGCATACACACTGAGGAAACCAGAAGGGAAAGAGACACGTGTACCCCAATGTTCATCGCAGCACTGTTTATAATAGCCAGGACATGGAAGCAACCTAGTTGTCCATCAGCAGATGAATGGATAAGAAAGCTGTGGTACATATACACAATGGAATATTACTCAGCCATTAAAAAGAATACATTTGAATCAGTTCTAATGAGGTGGATGAAACTGGAGCCTATTATACAGAGTGAAGTAAGCCAGAAGGAAAAACATAAATACAGTATACTAACACATATATATGGAATTTAGAAAGATGGTAACAATAACCCTGTGTACGAGACAGCAAAAGAGACACTGATGTATAGAACAGTCTTATGGACTCTGTGGGAGAGGGAGAGGGTGGGAAGATTTGGGAGAATGACATTGAAACATGTAAAATATCATGTAAGAAACGAGTTGCCGGTCCAGGTTCGATGCACGATACTGAATGCTTGGGGCTAGTGCACTGGGACGACCCAGAGGGATGGTATGGGGAGGGAGGAGGGAGGAGGGTTCAGGATGGGGAACACATGTATACCTGTGGCGGATTCATTTTGATATTTGGCAAAACTAATACAATTATGTAAAGTTTAAAAATAAAATAAAATTTAAAAAAAAAAAGAAAGCTGAGTGCAGAATAATTGATGCTTTTGAACTGTGGTGTTGGAGAAGACTCTTCAGAATTCCCTGGACTGCAAGGAGATCAAACCAGTCAATCTACAGGAAATCAGTCCTGAATATTCATTGGAAGGACTAATGCTGAAGCTGAGACTCTAATACTTTGGCCACCTGTTGTGAAGAATTGACTCACTGGAAAAGACGTGATGCTGAGAAAGATTGAAGGCAAGAGGAGAAGAGAACGACAGAGGATGAGATGGTTGGATGGTATCACTGACTCGATGGACATGAGTTTGAGCAAGTTCCGGGAGTTGGTGATGGACAGGGAAACCTGGCATGCTGCAGTCCATGGGGTCACAAACAGTCGGACACGACTGAGTGACTGAACTGAACTAAACTGGGTTTACTTTCTTAGGGGCCTCAGCTTTAAGAATGGAATGTATTGTAAATGAAACTTAAGAGATAGGCATAGTAGAATTACAAAGAGCCATAAATATGATTCTAAGGAATTTGACAGGGAGGACTGATGTGCTCGATTCATGGGGTTGCAAAGAGTCAGACACAACTGAGCGAGTGAACTGAACTGAACTGAAGGAATTTGAACTGTATCTTATATTTATAGTGAACCTAATGACTGACATTTAATGGAAGAATGTGTCCAATGCTATGTATTTCTCAAAGTTAGTCTGAAAGCAGAGTAGAATACACAAGAAACATTAGATCTTTGTGGAAACAGAAAGGCCAATCATAATAGAAGACAAAAGATATCGTTTAGATTAAAAAATTTCTGAAGGGCCTGAAATATGGGGGTAGCTGAGAGAATGTGGGCAAGGGAGAAGACTTATGAGAAAAAGAGGACAAAGACAAAATTGGCAATGAAAGATTTGGAAGAAGCAGAAGTTAAAGAAATCAGTTTTGACAAGATGTCTGTGATAGTGTGATAGTGTGATAGTGACAAGATAGTCTGTGATAGTATATTTCACTATATTGAAGAATATTTTTTTAAAAAGGAAGCATAAAAGTAAAGCTGAGAAATATTGTTTTATAAGTGGTGAGCTAAAGTGGCTTAGGACATCCAAACAGCAATGTTCCACGTGCAGTTGGCTATGTAGGGCATCTGACTGTGCTCAAACTCAAGAGGATTAGGAGCCATTTTCTTGATGTATCCAGGGGAAATGGTGAGCACATGCTCTATAACTGAGTTGGACAAAGTTGTCCTTCCCACTCTTTAGGAATTTCTATCCCTGGCTTGCATATAAGAAGAGGGTTCCTGTTGCTAAATAGGACTTGGAAACCCAGCACTTACTTGTGTTGCAAGTGAGTAAATCATGACAGATGAGTCTAAGAGCAGGGCTAAGCAGTGAAATTCCTGCAAAACATTTCCTCATTTGGAGGTGATAGGGGTAACTTGTATACAACAGATTGAGATTAAAAAAAAATTTGCTTGCTCTAGCCCTATCAGATCACTGATATGAATCATGAACCTATACATATATATGAATATGTGTGTGTATATATATATACACACAAATACATGACCGCAGCTTTTTAAATGTTGAAAACTGAATAGGTCTAAAGTCTAGTTAATAATTACGTTCAAAGGTAGTTCCTTGATTTTGATGTTGTACTACATCTGTATGAAGTGTCACAATTGGGGGGAAGTCGGATGAAGAACATATGAGTTTCTTTATATTATGTTTGTAACTTTAACTCTACAATAATTTCAAAGAACAAAAATAGCCTGAGTCAATTTGACTGTTTGCATCCCACTGTTATCTGTCACTAACTTGATTGTTGAACAAAACAGGTTATCTTTATTTCAGAAATTTTAGTTTTGAGACAATTATTATTTATGCCATTTCAGTCACATCTGAGTAACAGTTAAGAGGAGAATTAATCTGAAAATAAGGCTGCTTTTATTTCTTTATATAATCTTAGTATATCTGTTGTATGAACTTGAGACAGACACATAATCTTTCTGTTCTTTAAGTTCCCCATAAGTATTGGAAATAATGGTTGCTTATGGTATTCACTGGATTATAAAAAAAAAGCAAGTGAATTTCAGAAATCCGTTTATCTCTGTTTCATTGACTATGCTAAAGCCTTTGACTATAGATCATGACAAACTTTGGAAAGCTCTTAGAGAGATGGGAATACCAGACCAACATACCTGTCTTCTGAGAAACCTGTATGTGGGTCAAGAAGCAACAGTCAGAACCCTGTATGTAACAACTGATTGGTTCAAGATCAAGTAAGGAATATGATAGGGTTGTCTGTTGTCACCCTGATGTTTTATCCAAACTCTGAGCACATCATGAGAAATGTCGGGGCTGGATGAGTTACAAGCCAAAATCAAGATAGGTGGGAAAAATACCAATACAACATCAGATACGTGGATCATAACACTGTAATGGAAGAAAGCAAAGAGGAACTAAAGAGCCTCTTGCTGAGGGTGAAGGAGAAGAGTGAAAGAGCCAGCTTAAAACTAAATATTAAAAAACAACAACAACAACAAAAACTAAGATCATGGCATCCAACTCCATTACTGCTTGGCAAGTAGAAGGGAAAAAGGTGGAAGTAGTGACAGATTTCCTCTTCTTGTACTCTAACATCAATGCAAATGGTGACTGGAGCCACGAAATCAGAAGATGTTTGTTTCTTGGCAGAAAAGTGATGATAAACCTAGACAGTGTGTTGAAAAATAGAGACATCACTCTGCCGACAAAGGTGTATATAGTCAAGGCTATGGTATTACCTGTGGTCACATACGGTTGTGAGAGCTGGACTGTAAAAGAAGGCAGTACACCAGCACCTTTGAACTGTGGTGCTGGAGAAGACTCTTGAAAGTCCCCTGGACAGTAAGGAGATCAAACCAGTCAATCTGAAGTGAGATCAACCCTGAATATTCAGTGGAAGAACTGATGCTGAGGCTGAAGCTCCAGTATTTTGGTTATCTGATGTGATGAGATGACTCATTGGAAAAGTCCCTGATGCTGGAAAAGATTGAGGGCAGAAGAAGAGGACATTAGAGGATGAGATGGCTGGATGGCATCACTGATGCAATGAACATGAACTTGGGCAAACTCCGGGGGATGGTGAGGGAAAGGGAAGCCTGGTGTGCTGCAGTCATTGGGTCGCAAAGAGTCGGACACAACTGGGTGACTGAACAACAATGTATAAAGAGGATAAAATGAGTTAGCATAATGAAACACTTGGACCACATTTCTAGAAGGTATTATCTTAATGATGAGTATTTGCTAGTAATTTCCAGCAAAATGTCTCGTGCATATTAAAGGAATATTTTCAATTATATTTATGGAAACTATTTTTAAAATCACATTATTTAATTGCTTATTTCAGTATGCAGTACTAAGCAAAAATGTTTTAGCTACTTTTGCTGACATTAAAGCTTTTAATGTTTCTAAATTAATAGACATTCTTATAATCATAGATCTCAAGAGTCCATCACAAATAGCGATTTAATGAAGACAGTGTACAGTAGCTATCTCTTAAATATTTATTAGATAGTGATTCATCTACATTTTGTGAAGGAGGTCTAATTTTCCAAGAAGACATTGACTTTGCAAGAATATATAAATTTGACCAACTCACACTGTTTTAAACGGATTCATTTTTTTTCCTTAAATATACACATGGTAAAATAGCATTTGATTTATAATGTTATTAACCAGTCAATAATGAAAAAGATGAAAAACATAGTTAGCTAAGTTTGAGTTAAAGGAAGAGGAGGAGGAGAAGGGGAGCAAGGAAATGGGAGTGGATATAGAAGTGGAAGAGGAAGGGGAAAGGTAGAGGAAGGAAAAAAAGGAGGCTATTCATGACTGACACTTCAGAAGGAATATAGGTACCTATTGGCCCCAGCAATACACCTTGAAAAGAATATTCTTTCTCATTGAAATGGTCTTGGTACTTTTGTCAAAAATCGATTCATGATAAATATAATAACTTATTCCTGGACTTTCTATATAAGTCTTGCAATTTTGCTCCATTATTTTCAAGACTGTTTTGGCTATTCTGGATCCCTCACATTTCCACGTGAAAATCTATAGAATATTTGGGAAACATTGTTGTATCTCCACAATATTAATTTTCCCATCTGTGAACATGGTATTTCTATTTATTTAGGTCTTCTTTAATTATTTTTATTGATTTTTTTTTTAGTACTTACTGTACAAGTCTTGAATCTTTCTTGTTAAACATACTCCTAAATATTTTATTCTTTCTGATACTTCTGTAATTAGGGTTGATTTCTTAATTTCACCTTTAGATTATTCATTGCCAGTTGTACAGAGATACAGTTGACTTTTGTATATTGATTTTGCACCCTGAAATCCTTACTGAATTTGTTTATAAAGCACTTTACTGGATGTGTTTATAAGAAATCTTACTGGATTTGTTTACAAGCTCTAATGATTTACGTGTGCGTGTGTGTCTGTTGCATGTTCCTCAGGATTCTATGTGGACAAGATTAACTCATCTGCAAACAGAAATAGTTTTACTTCTTCCGTTCCTATCTGGATATCTTTTATTTCTTCTGCTAAACTAATTGCCTTGGCTACGATCTCTAGAAGTAGTTAGAGAGGTTATCTTTGATTTGCTTTTGCTCTTAGAAGAAAGGTTTTTATTTTTTATCATTCGATGTGTTGTCAGTTCTGGTTATTTTGCAGATGTTCTTTTTCAGATCGAGAAGGAGGCTTATCCTTAGTGAATTATTCTGAAAATGTGTTGGTTTTGCCAGATGCTTTTTCTGCATCTACTGAGATAACCCCATGAGTTATCCTTTATTCTACTGATGTGCTGTATTACATTATTCTTCATATGTTGAATGTATATTAATCTTCTATCCTACAACATTGCTAGACACACTTGTGAGTCCTAGTAACTATTTTTTTCAGATTTTCTATAAAAAGGTTTAGTCATTTGTGAATAAAGGAGGTTGTACTTTATCTCTTCCAGTCTAGGAATCTTTTTTAAAAATTCATTTGACTTGCTTTACTGCACAGCTATCAACACTATTGCTTTGTGTTGCCAGTGGATATCCTTGCCTCATTCCTGCTTTTAGGAAGAAAGCATTCAATCTGTAATCATTAAGCATGATGTGAGTTTTAGGTATGGATGCTCTTTACCAGGTTGAATGAGTTACTTTTGTTGACAGTTTGCACAGAGGATTTTTTTTTTTAATCAGGAATAAACACTGAATTGTGTCAGATGATATGTACTAGATCCATGAAGATGATCATATAGCATTTACTTTTTTTTAGTTTGTTAATGTGCTAAATTATGTTGATTGAATTTCAAATGTTTATCTTAAAGTAAAATCCACTGAAAAATAATGTTGCTGTTTAGTTGCTCAGTCACGTCTGACTGTTTGCAACCATATAGACTATAGCCCACAAGGCTCCTATGTCCATGGGATTTTTCAGGCAAGAATAGTGGCGTGGGTTGTCATTTCCTTCTCCAGGGGATCTTTCCAACCAGAGGACATCTTCCCAAGGCACATATCCTGCTTGGCAGGCAGATTCTTTACCACTGAGCTACCCATTTGTATATGTTATATTTTATTTGCTAAATCTTTGTTGAAAAATTTTATACACAAGAGAGGTGCTGATCTATACAGTTCACTTTTCTTTAACATCTTTATTTGGTTTTGGTATCAAGATAATGCTGACTCCATAGAATAAGCTATGAAGAAGTAGTCCTGCCTTTTCAATTTTCTGGAAGAAGTTATATAAGAAGCTGGTATTATCCCTCCCTTAAATATTTATTTGAATTCACCAGTGAAGCCATATGGCCTACAGGTTTTGTTATAGATAACGTTTTAAGTATAAATTCAATTTGAAGAAAAGATCAATACAGAAATATTGAAGCTATCTTGATTTTTCTTTAGTGAGTTTCAGTTCATCTCATTCAAGAAATTTGTCCATTTAACCGAAGTTGTTAAATTTATTGGCTAAATTTGCTTTATTCCATTATTATATTTTTCATCTATGTAGAATGTCAATGGATGCCAGACGTTAGATTCCTGATATTGAAAATTTGTGTCTTCTTTCTTTTTTTGTAATCAGTCTAACTATACATTAATCAATTTTACTGATCTTCTCAAAAAAGAGTTTTGGTTTCATTGATTTTTCTCTATTTTTTTACTTCCTATTTTATTGATTTCCTCTCTGATATTTATCATTTCTATGCTCTTGCTTACTTCGGTATCTTTCTTCTTTATTTCTGAAATTATGAAAAAATGATAACACATTTACAGGAGGCTTGGAAAATACAGAACAAAGTTATATATAGCTTCACTATATATTACAACTATTTGTGTAAAGAATTTTAATTGGTGTTTCAATACCAAACTCTCAGAAATTAATAGAATGAATGCACAGAGAAGTAGAAGAATACAGTCGACCTGAAAAGCATTATGAACCAATTCAACATAATTAAGATCTACACAATTTTCATACAGCAGTAGGATACAAATTCTATTTAAGTTCCCATAGACTATAAACTAGGAGACACTGGAACATATCCAGAGACATAAGACCAAGTTTATGAATTTCATGATCTAAAAGTATTGAAATTATACTGAGTCCGTTCTCCTATTACTGTGGAATTATGTTAGAGATCAATACCAAAAGATATTTGAAATAGCTCACATATTTTCAAGCTTTTGCATAATATATATGTAAATAGTATGTATAATATATATATATTAGAAAAGAATTTTTGCCTAGATAAAAAATTTGTAATATTCTGATTCCACTTGTTTCACTTAGTATGAATAGAATGCTAGATTTCTAATTTATATTCTCTCAAAATTTTGATGTAGTTCCATGTATTTTGGAATCTAGTATTACTGCCAAAAGTCTAGAAAGTTTTTTATCTTAGTGATTTAAAAAAAAAGATGAAGGAGGCTTGAAACTTCTAATCCAATTTTGAGGATATTAAGAAATACGCTGTTAAAAAAAAAAAAAAAAAGATTACCATTAACTAAAATACAGATTTTGCTTTCGTCCAAATCTCACAAAATTTATGCTAGCATCCATATTTATTTTCATACCTTATGCTTTTGCTTATGTTGGATTCAATGAGCTCTCCTTTTCTTTGTTTAATTATGGGTATTATTTTTGAAGCTGACAAAACTGATTTGAGAACTTTCTTCCTTTGAACATATGATTTCATTCTCCCTCAGTTCACAATATATTCTAATTTCCCTTTTTTTATATTACTTGATCTATGGGCTATTTAGAAGTGTTGTATTTAGTTTCCATAAATGTGCAGATTTATTCAAATAGTTTTGTTATCTTTCATTTAATATTATTATTAGAGAACATACTTTTTACTTATGTCTTTTTAAAAGACTTGTTTATTATTTAGTGCATTTGTTAAAATCACTGGCTTTGAGCAATTATATTGTAATTTGCTTTCATTATGTTTTTCTCTTATTTTTTTAATATTGAGCCATTATTTGTTCAAGTAATCTTCCTCTACCTCTGCTGAGCCTCTTCAGACTAACCTGTCCCACCGTTCACTGATGCTATGATCAGTTTGAGTTTGTTGGTGTGTTTCATATTGAGTAGTTTTTGCTGTTATGTATTCAAATTCAATCATCTTGTTTTGCCATATACAATACTCCTTTAATTCCATCCACAGTATTTTCAACTTAAATATTGAAATTTTCATCTGCAGAGGTTTAGTTTTAAAAATTTATAGGCTTCATTTTAGACCAGTTTTAGGTTCACAGAAAAATTGAGAGGAAAGTATACAAGCTTCAAATACTTCACTCGCATATCCTACACTGACTCATTCACCATCAAATCCTATATCACTGTGGTACATCTGTTACAATTGATGAACAAATTTTGACACACCATTATCAACCAAAGCCCATAGTTTACATTCCAGTTCACTCTGTGTTGTCCATTCTGTGGTTTTGGACAAAAGTAGAATGACATGTCACCATGGTAGAATTATACGGGATAGTTTCACTGCCCTAAAAATACTTTGTGCTCAGCTTATTAATCCCTTTCTCCCCCTTCCCCAGTCGTTGATCTTTTTACTGTCTTTATGGTTTTGCAGAGTTGGAATCAGTATGTAGCCTTTGCTAGATTTTGTTTCTTTGACTTAGCAATATGCATTTAAGATTCTTCCGTGTCTTTTCATGGCTTAATAACTCATTCCTTTTTAGCACCAAATGTTTTTCCATTTTCAACTGAATGTTTATTTCCTCACCTACTGAACAACATTTTGGTGGCCTCCAAGTTTGGACTATTATGAATAGAGCTGCTATTTGTGTTCAGCTTTTTGTTTGACATAAGATGTCAGCTTCTTTAGGTAAATTTCAAGGAGAAAAATTATTAGATTACACTGTAAAATTATGTTTAGTTTTATCAGAAACTGCCAAGCTCTCTTCCAAAATGGCTGTACCATTATGCATTCCCAACAATGAACTTCTGTTATTGTATAACCTTGCCAGCATTTGATGTTGTCAATGTTGTGAATTTTTGCCATTCCTACAGGGATGTAGTGGTATTTTGTTTTAACTTTAAATTACATAATGACATATGATGTTGAATATGTTTTCATATGATCACTTCCCACCATATATCATCTTGGTAAGGTGTATGTTCAACTGTTTGGCCCATTTTTTTTAGGTTGTTCATTTTCTTGTTTTTGAGTTTAATAGTTCATACATTCTGGACAGCAGTCCTTTATCACTGCGTCATGGATCACTGCCTTGTGGTGGTGAAAGGGCTTGCATAAATTGATGAAACTATGAGCCATGCCATGTAGGGCCACCTAATATGGATGGTTCACAGCAGAGAGTTCTGACAAAACGTGATCCACAGGAGGAGGGAATGGAAAACCACCCCAGTATACTTGCTGTGAGAACTTCATTAATTATATAAAATGACAAAAAGACACGACACTGAAAGATGAGTTCCCCACGTCTGAAGGTGTCCAACATGCTACTGGGGAAGAGCAGAAAACTACTAATAGTCCCCAAAGAATGAAGCAGCTGTGCCAAAGCAGAAATGGCATTCAATTGTGGATGTGTCTGGTGATGAAAGCACAATTGAGTGCTGCAAAGAGCAATATTGCATAGGAACCTGGAATGTAAGTTTCATGAATCAAGGTAAACTGGATGTGATCAAGCAGGAGATTGTAAGAATAAATATCAACATATTAGGAATCAGTGAAATAAAATGGACAAGAATGGGTGAATTTAATTGAGATAACCTCTATATCTACTACTGTGGGCAAGAATCCCATAGAAATAATGGAGTAACCCTCATAATCAACAAGAGTCAGAAATGCACTACCTGAGGCAACCTCAAAAATAACAGAATGATCTCAGTTCATTTTTAAGGCAAGCCATTCAACATCATAGTAATCCAAGTTCATGTCCCTACCACTGATGCCAAAGAAACTGAAGTTGATCAGTTCTATGAACACCTAGAAGACCTCTTAGAACACACATAAAAAATGTTCTATTTATCACTGGGGATTGAAGTGCAAAAATAGGAAGCCTAGAGATACCTGGAGTGACAGGCCAAGTTTGGCCTTGGGGAACAAAATGAAGCATGGCAAAGGCTAACTGAATTCTGCCAAGACAATACACTGATCATAGCAAATACCCTTTTTCAATAACACAAGATATGACCTTACACATTGACATCACCAAATGACCAATACCAAAATCAAATTGATTACATTCTTTGTAGCCAAAGATGGAGAAGATGTATACAGTCAGCAAAAACAGGACCTGGAGCTGACTGTGGCTCAGATCATCAGCTTCTCATAGCAAAATTCAGGCTTAAACTAAAGAAAGTGGGGAAAACCACTAGGCCAGCCAGGTATGACTTAAATCTAATTCCCCATGAATATTCAGTGGAGGTAAGAATAGATTCAAGTGATTAGAACATGTAAAGAGTGGACAGAACAATGGACAGAGATTCCTAATACTGTAGAGAAGGCAGCTAGCAAAAATCATTCCAAAGAAAAAGAAAAGCAGTAAGGCAAAGTGGTTATCTGAGGAGTATTTACAAGTAGCTAAAGAAAGAAGAGATGTGAAAAGCAAGGGAGAAAGGGAAAGGTATATCTAACTAAACACAGATTACCAAAGAATAGCTCAGAGAGACAAGAAAGCCTTCTTCAATAAACAGTGCATAAAACTAGAAGAAAACAACAGAAGGGAAAAGACTAGATATTGGAGATATCAAGGGAATTTTGCCTAAAGATGGACACAATAAAGGACTTAAATAGTAAAGACCTAGTAGACACTGAAGAGATCAAGAAGAGATGGAAAGAACACAGGGAAAAACTGTATAAAAAAGATCTAGATGAACTGGATGACTACGACAGTGTGGTCAGCCAGCCAGAGCCAGACCTTCAGGGGAGCGAAGTCAAGTACTGCTTCTAATAAAGCTAGTGGATGCGATGGGACTCCAGTAGAACTATTCAAAACCCTAAAGGATAAATGCATCTACATGTTGCTTTCAATATATGAGCAAACCTGAAAGACCCAGAAGTGGCTGCATGACTGGCAAAGGTCAATCCTCATCCCGATTCCCAAGAAGGGTAGGACTAAAGAAAGTGCTAACCATAGGACAATTGCACTCATCTCCCATGCGAGTAAGGTCATGCTTAAAATCTTGCATGCTTGGCTTCAGCATTATGTGGACCAAGAACTTCCAGATGTCCAAGATGGATTTAGAAAAGGAAAAGTTACCAGAGATCAAATTACCAACATTTGTTGGATCATAGAGAAAGCTAGGAATTTCCAGAAAAACATCTACCTCTGTTTCATCAACTCTGCCAAAGCCTTTGACTGTGTGGATCATAACAAACTGTGAAAATCTCTTAAAGAGGTGGGAATACCAAACCATCTTACCTGTCTCTTGAGAAACCTATATGCTGGTCAAAAGCAAAAGTTAGAACGCTGTGTGGAACAACTGATCGATACAAGACTGAGAAAGAAGTACAACAGGGTTGTCTGCTGTCACCCTGTTTGTTTAATCCATACAGTGAGCAATCATGAGAAATGTCAGGGCTGGATGAGTTACAAACTGGAAACAAGATCAGTGGGAAAAACAGCAACAACCTCAGATATGAGGATGATACTACTCTAAAGGCAGAAAGCAAAGAGGAACTAAAGAGCTTCTTATGAGAGTGAAGGATGAGAGTGAAACAGCCAAATTAAAACTAAATATTAAAAAAAAAAAAAAACACCTAAGACTGTGGCATCTGGCCCCATTACTTCATGGCAAACAGAGAGGGAAAAGACAGAAGTAGTGACAGATTTCCTCTTCTTGGGCTCTAAAATCACTGTGGATGGTGACTGCAGCATGAAATGAGAAGACGTTTGCTTCTTGGCAGAAAAGTGATGACAAACCTCGACAGTGGGTTCAAAAGCAGAGACATTACTCTGCCAACAAAGGTCTGTATAGTCAAGGCTATGGTTAGATGGTAGCCACTGAGAGAGAGCATCAGAGGGCAGACAGACTGAAACCACAATCACAGACAACTAGCCAATCTGATCACACGGACCACAGCCTTGTCTAAGTCAGTGAAACTAAGCCATGCCATGTGGGGCCACCCAAGTGAGATGGGTCATGGTGGAGAGACCTGACAGAATGTGGTCCACTGGAGAAGGGAATGGCAAACCACTTCAGTATTCTTGCCTTGAGAACCCCACAAACATTATGAAAATGCAAAATGATAGGATACTGAAAGAGGAACTCCCCAGGTCGGTAGGAGCCCAATATGCTACTGGAGTGGAGAAATAACTCCAGAAAGAATGAAGGGATAGAGCCAAAGCAAAAACAACACCCCTTTGTGGATGGGACTGGTTATAGAAGAAAGGTTTGATGCTGTAAAGAGCAATATTGCATAGGAACCAGGAATGTTAGGCCCATGAATCAAGGCAAATTGGAGGTGGTCAAACAGGAAATGACAAGAGTGAACATCGACATTCTAATAATCAGCAAACTAAGATGGACTGGAATGGGTGAATTTAACTCAGATGACCATTCTACCTACTACTGTGGGCAGGAATCCCTTAGAAGAAATGGAGTAGCCATCATAGTCAACAAAGGAGTCTGAAATGCAGTACTTGGATGCAATCTCAAAATAGACAGAACGATCTCTGTTCATTTCTAAGGCAAACCATTCAATATCACAGTAATCCAAGTCTATGCCCTGACCAGTAATGCTGAAGAAGCTGAGGTTGAACAGTTCCATGAAGACCTACAAGACCTTCTAGAAGTAACACCCAAAAAAGAAAACACACTGGTCATAACAAACACCCTCTTCCAACAACACAAGAGAAGACTCTACACATGGATACCACCAGATGGTCGACACCAAAATCAGACTGATTATATTCTTTGCAGCCAAAGATGGAGAAGCTCTATACAGTCAACAAAAACAAGACCAGGAGCTGACTGTGGCTCAGATCATGAACTCCTTATTGCCAAATTCAGCCTGAAATTGAAGAAAGTGGAGAAAACCACTAGACCATTCAGGTATGACCTAAATCAAACCCCTTATGACTATACAGTAGAAGTGATAAATAGATTTAAGGGACTAGATCTTATAGACAGAGTGCCTGATGAACTATGGAATGAGGTTCATGACATTGTACAGGAGACAGGAATCAAGACCATCCCCAAGAAAAAGAAACGCAAAAAAATAAAATGGCTATCTGAGGAGGCCTTACAAATAGCTGTGAAAATAAGGGAAGTGAAAAGCAAAGGAGAAAAGGAAAGATACACACATTTGAATGCAGAGTTCCAAAGAGCAGCAAGGAGAGATAAGAAAGCCTTCCTCAGCAATCAATGCAAAGAAATAGAGGAAAACAATAGAATGAGAAAGACTAGAGATCTCTTCAAGACAATTAGAGATACCAAGGGAACATTTCATGCAAAGATGGGCTAAATAAAGTACAGAAATGGTAGAGACCTAACAAAAGCAGAAGATATTAAGAAGAGGTGGCAAGAATACACAGAAGAACTATACAAAAAAGATCTTCATGACCCAGATAATCACGATGGTGTGATGACTAACCTAGACATCACGGAATGTGAAGTACAGACATCATGGAATGTGAAGTCAAATGGGCCTTAAGAAGCATCACTACGAACAAAGCTAGTGGAGGTGATGGAATTCCAGTTGAGCTATTTCAAATCCTGAAAGATGATGCTGTGAAGTGCTGCACTCAGTACGCCAGCAAATTTGGAAAACTCAGCAGTGGCCACAGGGCTGGAAAAGGTCAGTTTTCATTCAAATTCCAAAGAAAGGCAATGCCAAAGAATGCTCAAACTACCACACAATTGTACTCATCTCACATGCCAGTAAAGAAATGCTTAAAATTCTCCAAGCCAGGCTTCAGCAATACATGAACCACGAACTTCCAGATGTTCAAGCTGGTTTTAGAAAAGGCAGAGGAACCAGAGGTCAAATTACCAACATGCACTGGATCATCGAAAAAGGAAGAGTTCCAGAAAAACTCTATTTCTGCTTTATTGACTAGGCCAAAGCCTTTGACTATGTGGATCACAATAAACTGTGGAAAATTCTTAAAGAGATGGGAATACCAGACCACCTGATATGCCTCTTGAGAAACCTGTATGCAGGTTAGGAAGCAACAGTTAGGGCCTGACATGGAACTACAGACTTGTTCCAAATAGGAAAAGGAGCATGTCAAGGTTGTATATTGTCACCCTGCATATTTAACTTATATGCAGAAACAATCATGCGAAACCCTGGGCTGGAGGAAGCACAGGCTGGAATCAAGATTGCCAGTAGAAATATCAATAACTTCAGATATGCAGATGACATCACCCTTATGGCAGAAAGTGAAGAATTAAAGAGCCTCTTGATGAAAGTAAAAGTGGAGAGCGAAAAAGTTGGCTTAAAGATCAACATTCAGAAAACTAAGATCATGGCATCCGGTCCCATCACTTCATGGCAAATAGATGGGGAAACAGTGGAAACAGTGGCTGACTTTCTTTTTCTGGGCTCCAAAATCACTACAGGTGGTGACTGCAGCCATGAAATTAAAAGACGCTTACTCCTTGGAAGGAAAGTTATGACCTAGATAGCATATTCAAAAGCAGAGACATTACTTTGCCAACAAAGGTCCATCTAGTCAAGGTTATGGTTTTTCCAGTGGTCATGTATGGATGTGAAATTTGGACTGTGAAGAAAGCTGAGTGCCAAAGAACTGATGCTTTTGAACTGTGATGTTGGAGAAGACTCTTGAGAGTCCCTTGGACTGCAAGGAGATCCAACCAGTCCATCCTAAAGGAAATCAGCCCTGAATATTCATTGGAAGGACTGATGCTAAGCTGAAACTCCAATACTTTGGCCACCTGATGCAAAGAGCTGACTCATTTGAAAAGATCCTGATGCTGGAAAAGATTGTGGGTAGGAGGAGAAGGGGACAACAGAGGATGAGATGGTTGGATGGCATTACCAAATCAATGGACATGGGTTCGGTGAACTCCAGGAGTTGGTGATGGACAGGGGGGCCTGGCGTGCTGTGGTTCATGGGGTCACAAAGTATTGGACACGACTGAGCAAATGAACTGAACTGATGGTTTCCCAGTGGTCATGTATGGTTGTGAGAGCTGGACTGTAAAGAAGATGGAGTGCTGAAGAATTGATGCCTTTGAACTATAATGCTAGATAAGACTCCTGAAAGCCCCTTGGACTGCAAGAAGATCAAATCAGTCAATCTTAAGGGAAATCAACCCCGAATAGTCATTGGAAGGACTGATGCTGAAGCTGAAACTATTTAATTTGGTCATCTGATACAAACAGCTCTTTCACTGGAAAATTTCCTGATGCTGGCTAAGATTGAGGGCAGAAGGAAGAGAGGGCATCAGAGGATGAGGTGGTTTGATGGCATCGCCAATTCAATGGACATTAATTTGGCAAACTTTGTGAGATTGTGAGGGACAGAGAGGCCTGGCGTGCTACAGTCCATGCAGTCGCAAAGAGTCAGACATGACTGGCTCCTGAACAACATTTATCACATGTGTCTTTTGCAAATATTTTCTCCAGCTCTGTAGCTTATTCTAATTCTTTTGGCAAAGTCTTTCACAGAGCCATGCTTTTACTTTTAATTAAATTTCAATTTTCATTTTTCCTTTCATAGACTGTGTCTTTGGTATTGTATCTAAAAGCATTACCACCAAATCCAAGTCCTCTAGATTTTTTTCCTAGGTTATCTTCTTCTAGGAGTTTTATAGTGTTTGTATTTTACATGTAGGCCTGAGACGGTAACAGTTTGGAAGGCCAGAGGTCCACAAGCAACAGGAAGAAATAAGCTGTAAGTGGCAGAAATATTTTTCCTTACACAAAATTAAAAGAAGCTTCTTTTAATTCTGTCTTAATGACACCTGATTCTACCTGAACTTTTCTCAAACCTTGAGCTAACCAATGATTTTTCTTAAGGAAATATTTCTCTTAAGCTATGTGAATGAACCTATATATTTGCTTTGGAATCTGCCTTATGGTTCCACCTAAGACTAACTTGTTTTATTTTCTCAAACCTTGGACTGAATCGCTCAACAAACCAGTATTCATGTCCTTTGTTTCATGGCCAGGGATGACACACCTTGTGCCATTTTATCTCCAAAAGGCATATTGTGGAAGAGGGGCCTGGTGAAACTCCCTCAGCCTTGAGGTGTTTGTCTTACCTGATTAGAAACTTGCTGCTGCTAAGTTGCTTCAGTCGTGTCCGACTCTGTGCGACCCCATAGACGGCCTCCTACCAGGCTCCCCTGTCCCTGGGATTCTCCAGGCAAGAACACTGGAGTGGGTTGCCATTTCCTTCTCCAATGCATGAAAGTGAAAACTGAAAGTGAAGTCGCTCAGTCATGTCTGACTCTTCGCGACCCTATGGACTGCAGCCTACCAGACTCCTCCGTCCATGGGATTTTCCAGGCAAGAGTACTGGAGTGGGGTGCCATTGCCTTCTCACAGACATAAAACACCTAAAACACCTTGCTAAAAACTAGCAAGTGGGCAGGCATTGTTTCTGCCCCCTTCTTATGTCTATGACAGAAGCTTTCTCAGTCTCTTTTATAGTTTAATAAAATTCTGTTACACAAAAAGCTCTGAGTAACCAAGCCTGGTCTCTGGGCCCAGATCAAAATTCTCTCCTCAGGAGGTCACAAATCCTGGCATTGCAAACGTCTCATAGCAGCAACCTTTCAGGCCTATGACCCATTTTCAGTTAATTTTTGTAAAATAAGTACGGTCTGTGTTTAGATTCATTGTTTTGCATTTGGAATTTTCAAGTTCAATCCTTTTTATCATTAATGTTTCACTTAATTTTTCTTCCTGTTTAACATAAAAAATATAAACATATATTAATGCTTGCTGATCCTTACATATGTGTCAATTCTATGTATGTTCTAATGGATTATTCTCCTAGTTATGGGATGTATTTCCTTGTATCTTTTCACATATGACTTTTTTATTGGATGACATACACTTTGAATTTTACCATATCCAAATATCTCCATTAGAAACAACACAATTTCAGAATTATGAACTGAAAATTACTTTTAAAGAGTTTCTATTTATACAGACACAGGAAAAAAAAAATCCTTGAGAACTCAAAATACAATCCTCTGTCTTTCCAAGATTTAAACACTTTAGTGCTATTTTAGTAGTAGAAAAGATACCTAGTTACTGTTCTGTTGTTTATAACAGGAGTATCCCTTGAGAAATCACTTGAAAATAGTATAGACACCAACCTGCTGGATATTTGTTCCTAGAAAATAGCTATATCTGTTTTTAAGATGAAAAAGAATGTTTAATTCAGAATGATGAAAGGTAGAAAAAAATGACATAAAGCAAACCAACCAAAAAGTGAACTTAATAGAAAAGAAAGACAGACTTAGACTTAAATATTAAAAATGAGTATAGATGATAAGTGTTGAATAGTGCAAGATCAAGTTTTTATATATATACAATTATTAAAAGGAAGCTAATTAAAAATTGATAATTATAACCAATTTCCAAATGAGAGCAAGTTTCAATTCTATGAGAGCAAGGCAATCTCATAGGTTTTAGGAGTCACTGCACTAAGTTAAGGAAGTTGAGTGGCTAGAGAGTAAGATGCTTCTACTATTTAAAGCAAGCAATAGGGTATTTCTGATGTCACAGTAGCAAATGCCCCTCAGAGACAATTTTAATTTAATCAGAAAGGGGACATGGGGCTCTAATGTGACTCTGCTAGGAAGAGAAACTAGCCTCACACAAAGTAGGCACTGCCTTCTGACACTGTATCAACTCTGGGAGAACATCCAGTGTTTAGAAGGACTCTTTCATATCAGTCTCCTCTCATCTTTTTTAGAGCCACATACAAGCTAAATGTGAAATGGAAAACTTGTCTTTACATCATCCATATTCTTTTTTGAATAATCCTTCCTGTTTATGCTCTATTACATGCTTCATTAAAAAAATGATACTGATCCTATTGATAGCTATATATCTCATTCCATACTTCTCTGTTATTTTAAATAAACATTCTGAAATCTCCAAAAAGACTCTCAAGTCATTGAAAAGAAAATGTTCTATCCTGTAAAATTCTTCAGACTATCATATTTAGCAAGAAAACTCAGATATTGTCAGTTTCCAATAGCAACTCTATGTGAGTACTATTACTTTCTGAAAATACAACTTTGAAAAATAGGAAGATAGCAACACATCTCTGTAGCTACCATATTATAAGATATACTCTCATTTTCTGCAATAAATATCACTGTAAAAACAGAACATTGAAGCTATTCACTGTGCATTAGCTTAAATATGATTGAAAAACTTGAAGTATCATTAATACAAATTAATATGAAAAACACTGAAAAAATCACAGCCACTGCAGTTTATTTTTTTACAAAGTACTCAGTGTGACATTAGGACCTAAGGTGAACTAACATAATTGATCACAGCATTTATATATACTTATGTAGTGGTGTTTACATGACTGTTATGCAGCTCAATAACATGGCATTAAAATTTTGAAGAGGCTTTCTCATGGAATAGATATAAATTCTACAGCTTCTGGGTGCTACTTTCTTTTTATAGCATTCCTATATTGACTGTGTTTCATTTTAAAGTTATTAGCTAACTCAAAGATTCTCCTGAATCAAATAATCTTTCTCGCTATTTCATATCTTTTCAAGTATTGTTAATTCTCATTAATCTTACCACTTCCCTTTTAATCTGGAGAATTCCATCATCCCTTTTACTAGAGAATTTTGCTTCTTGTGCTCCAAAACCCCATACCAATACATCAATTATGCTTTATACACTACATTGTGGTCACTTATTCATATATCTGTTTCTCCTACTAGAGTAGGAGCTTTTCGAGATCAGGGACCATTATCCTTTCTAATATATGGATTCTGGAATATTGCCTTGGATCCACACAACTTCTCTATGTTTACATAATGGTTATCAGTCAAAGTGTAGTCATTAAATACTTTGAATATAATATATATACTAGATGTGACTAAGTACGTGTTTGTGTGTGTTTTCTGTGCATAGGTGAGAGTATAATAATAGATCTCAAAAATCTCCCCAAACCTCATACAACTCAATAAGAACAACAACAACAACAAAAAATGGACAGAAGACCTACATAGACATTTCCCCAAAGCAAACATACAAGATCACCAACAAGCATATGAAAAGATGCTCTGCATCACTAATTGTCAAAGATATGCAAATCAAAATACAAGGACGTATCAATTCACACCAGAATGGCGATCATCAAAAAGTCTATAATAATAAATGCTGGAGAAGGTGTGAAGAAAAAGAATCCCTTCTACATTATTGGATGGAATGTATATTGGTATAGCCACTATGGAGAATAGCATGGAGGTTCCACAAAAAACTAAAAACCGAGTTACCAATAATACAGAAATCCCACTGTTGGGCATATATCCAGAGAAAACTCTGGAAAGAAACATGCCTCAGTGTTCATAGCAGCACTATTACAGCAGCCAAAACATGGAAGGAACTTAATTGTCCATTGTTAGATGAATGGATAAAGAAGATGTGATATATGTGTGTATATATATACACATAAACACACATAATGGAATATTATTCAGCCATAAAAAAGAAAATAATGTCATTTGTAGCAATATTGAAGGATGGACTCAGAAGTGATCATTCTGAGTAAGGTAAGTCAGACAATGAAGGACAAATGTAGCATGATACCATTTTTATGTGGAATAGAAAAAAAAATAATACAAATGAACTTACTTACAAAATAGAAACAGATTCACATACATAAAAAACAAACTTATGGTTACCAAATGGAAGGGAGAGGTGGAGGAATAAATTAGAAGTTTGGGATTGGCCTATACAAACTATTATGTATGAAATAGATGAACAACAAGGTCCTACTATAGAACACAGGAAACTATGCATTCAATATCTTATAATTAAACAATAGTAGAAAAGGAAAAAAAAAAAAAAAACTTCCCCTAAAGTACTTAAAGTAAAATACCAATTTTACTGACCCACACAAAACCACTATTTAAAGTGAATAAAAATTCAACTATATAGGAAATTTTTTTATTAAAACAGGACAAAAAATAAGCAAGTAATCATGACCCTATAATTGTTAAGAAAAATTTACCTTGTATTGCAAAACTGATCACAGTAAAAGAGATATAAAAGTCCTATTCAAAACTTGAGAAATGCATGCCATATATCTGAGGGAATCTGAGTAGGTAAGTAAGTTTTGTGTCCACTAAAATAATATTTATAGGTGCATTATATAGAACAGCCTCAAATTAGAAACAATCCATATGATCAGTATTAGTATGATGGAAAAAAACTGATATTTAAATAATGAAATGAGTTAAATTACTGTTACATGTAATGGCATGAGTCAATTAAAAAAATAATGTTGAGTAAAAGATGCCATTATTTCCTTGCCCTTTAGGTCACCACAGAACATTTGAGTACAGTTCCCTGTGCTATACAGTAGGTTCATATTAGTTACCTATTTTATACATAGTAGTGTGTATGTATGTCAATCCTAATCTCCCAATTCATCCCCCCTTCCCCTCCTGCCCCTTGGAGTCCATACATTCATTCTCCAGGTCTGTGTCTCTATTTCTGCTTTGTGAATAAGTACATCTGTACCATTTTCCTATATTTCACATATATGCACTGATATCAAGTATTTTTCTTCTTATGACTTATTTCACTCTGTATGACAACCTTTAGGTCCACCCATGTCTCTGCAAATGACACAATTTCATTCCTTTTTATGGTTGAGCAATTTTCCACTGTATACATGTGCCACGTCTTTATCCATTCCTCTACTGATGGACATTTAGCTTCCTTCCATCACCAGGTACACACGGAGTTGATTCACTTTGCTGTACAGCAGAAACTAACATAACTTTGTAAAGCAACTATACTCCAATAGATAAATTTTAAGAAAGGATGCTATGGACACAAAATTGTCTAAATACTTTCATTTACACCGGTGAAAGCTGATTATCCAACTTAGATGTGGTTTTGGTGGGAAACTAGATAAGTTTCTTTGTGAATGTTGTTCCACTGCATTGCAGAGTTGAAAATTTCTGACATAGGACGTAGAAAACAGCCAAAGACAAGTGTCACTTACTTGAAAACTTTACTTAGGTGTGTCCAAAGTATTCCCATAAATGCAGTCAATCTTAAAGCAAGATAGCATTCTTATATACTGTTTTGACTTTTACTATTTTGAAAATATTTTTATTAAAAAATATTATTTGAGGTAAAATATTTTTCTAAAAGTAACTTCTACGTATTTGTTTTAAAATCTAAATACAAGCATTTGATAATTCAATATACTTTTGATTTATAGATTCTCCAGATACATGTTATTTCCATAAATGAAATAATAAAATATTTTATATTACCAATAGCAAACATTTATTTTATTGTATAACATTTTAGGAATTTGTTTGTACCTTAATTTTATAGTTAATTAAGAATATGAGGTATACCTGTGGCAGATTCATTTTGATATTTGGCAAAACTAATACAATATTGTAAAGTTTAAAAATAAAATAAAATTTAAAATAAATAAATAAATAAATAAAATGTTTTTGAAAGAAAAAAAGAATATGAGGTATATATGACATGTGAAGATAGGCAATATCCTGTCATATTTTACCACTTCCATAATAAGATACATTAATGATAAATAACTGCCTGTTATGTCAGGGATACAAAAAAAGTTATCAATTTATTTCTCTGAATATATATAATATGACACTAAGTGGTCTCACTGATCTTGCTTTAGTGATAATGTTTCTGAGACAGGTTTAAAGTCGTGTCCAACTCTTTGCAACCCCATAGACTATAGCCCACCAGGCTTCTCCGTCCATGAGATTTTCCAGGCAAGAATACTGGAGTGGGTTTAGGAGAGCTTAAAAAAATATGCAGGTTTTATAATAGCAATACCTAATGAAAAAGTAATTCTTATTAGGTATACTCTTTCTTCATAGAGTTGTTGTGCTGCTTGGTGATTCCACTATGGCTATTTACTGAAGATGTTTTCTGAGTACTTTAATAAGTTTTCTTATGACATAAAAATCATAATAAAAATACAGGTAGCCATAAGAGCGTATGGCAAGATATTTTTGCCAGGCAGTTTGAACCATTTCTAAATGCCATTATGTGGTTAAGCAGTAAGACACAACAGGTTATATATCATTGTGAAGTTCTCTAATAGGTGTTGAAATTGCCTCTCAACATCACACCCGGGAGTGTCTCTGAGATTTTGCATAACAATTTCCAGGGTTATAAAAAAAAAAAGAATAAATGAAGTCATTTAAAAACACTTTTCTTAGGTAAGTTTAAAAGCTTTCAATCACCCAATGTGCTGACATAATGCCTTTTCCTGGAAAAAATATTTCATATAGATTTTTTTAGCTTCCTTAACTGGTAACTCAAATTTTGTTAAATTTGACATTTAAATTTCATTTCTATCTTGAAAAATAATGGAAGCAATTATCTTCAACTCAATTTCCAAGGTGACAGTTTATCAATCACAGTGATAAGTGCTTGGGCTTCTTTGTAACAAATTTGATGCCCTGTCTTTTCCCTATTTCCCCATCCCTGTTTGCCTCCAGAAATTTGTTAAATCTTCTGTCTTAGAAGAGAGTAAGAATGCTCTCTCTAGGGAGTGATTGTGGAGGTTTAGGAAACAGAGGAGTATTCTCAGTGTAAGGGAACCCAAGGGTACGTAAAATTGACAATAGCCTCATTGTTTAATTATATATAAGAGCACCAGAATCAAATATTTGAATTTACCCTTTGGTTACACGAAGTTACTCATAAGGTTATTGCTTATTTATCAAATGGCAAGAAGTTATGTCCACATTCACAAAGCTTTTTCTAAATCACTTAGAAGTTAGAACAATTAAAAGCTTTGGGCTTTTCGATTTAGATAAATTTTAATTCCCTGTTCTAACAGTTGTCGCTTGGTATTCTTGGGGGGTTGATTCCAACAGACCTCACAGACACTAATACCCACAGATGCTCAAGGATGAACCAAAGAGATGATTCTGTGAAGTGGATTGTTCCCAGTCTGACATGTTAAATGAAGAGCAACTAAAACTCCTAAAGAGAAGATCAGAAATTTAATGATATCCAGCATCAGTTCAGATCAGCTCCATTGTCAGTTGTGTCCAACTCTTTATGACCCCATGGATTGGAGCACACCAGGCCTCCCTGTCCATTGCGAACTCCCAGAGTTTACTCAAACTCATGTCCAGCCAGTGATGCCATCCAACCATCTCACCCTCTGTCAGCAGAGGCAGAAGATAGGATAAGTGAGGTAGAAGATAGAATGGTGGAAATAAATGAAGCAGAGAGGAAAATAGAAAAAAGAATCAAAAGAAATGAGGACAAACTCAGAGACCTCTGGAACAATGTCAAATGCCCCAAAATTCGAACCATAAGAGTCCCAGAAGAAGAAGACAAACAGAAAGGCCATGAGAAAATACTTGAGGAGATAACAGTTGAAAACATCCCTAAAATGGGGCAGGAAATAGTCACCCAAGTCCAAGAAAACCAGAGAGTCCCAAACAGGATAAACCCAAGGCAAAACACCTCAAGACAAATATTAATCAAATTAACAAAAATCATACACAAAGAACAAATATTAAAAGCAGCAAGAGAAAAACAACAAATAATACACAAGAGGATTCCCATAAGGATAACAGCTGATCTTTCAATAGAAACTCTTCAGGCCAGAAGGGAATGGCAGGACATACTTAAAGCGATGAAAGAGAAAAACCTACAACCCAGATTACTGTACCCAGAAAGGATCTCATTCAAATATGAAGAAGAAATCAAAAGCTTTATAGACAAGCAAAAGCTGAGAGAATTCAGCATCACCAAACCAGTTCTTCAACAAATGCCAAAGGATCTTCTCTAGACAGGAAAAACAAAAGGTTTATAAACTCAAATCCAAAGCAGCAAAGTAAATGGCGATGGGATCATACTTATCAATAATTATCTTTAATGTCCTTAAATGTAAATGGGTTGAATGCCCCAACAAAAAGACAAAGACTGGCTGAATGGGTACAAAAACAAGACCCCTATATATGCTGTCTACAAGAGACCCACTTCAAAACAAGGGACACATACAGACTGAAAGTGAAGGGCTGGAAAAAGATATTTAATGCAAATAGAGACCAAAAGACAGCAGGAGTAGCAATACTCATATCAGATAAAATAGACTTTTCAATAAAGGCTGTGAAAAGAGACAAAGAAGGACACTACATAATGATCAAAGGATCAATCCAAGAGGAAGATATAACAATTATAAATATATATGCACTCAACATAGGAGAACCACAATAAATAAGGCAAAAGCTAACAAGTATGAAAGGGGAAATAAGCAATAAAACAATAATAGTGGGAGACTTTAACACCCCAATCACACCTATGGATATATCAACTAAAGAAAATTATCAAGGAAACACAAACTTTAAATGATACAATGGATCAGTTAGACCTAATGGATATCTATAGGACATTTCACCCCAAAACAATGAATTTCAACTTTTTCTCAAATGCACATGGAACCTTCTCCAGGATAGATCACATCCTGGGCCATAAATCTAGCTTTGATAAATTCAAAAAAATTTGAAATCATCCCAAGCATCTTTTCTGATCACAATGCAGTAAGATTAGATGTCAACTACAGGGGAAAAAACTATTAAAAATTCCAACATATGGAAGCTAAACAACATGCTTCTGAATAACCAACAAATCATAGAGGAAATCAAAATATGCATAGAAACGAATGAAAATGAAAACACAACAACCCAAAACCTATGGGACACTGTAAAAGCAGTGCTAAGTGGAAGGGTCAGAGCAATACAGGCTTACCTGAAGAAACAGAAAAAAGTCAAATAAATAACCTAACTCTACAACTAAAGCAACTAGAAAAGAAAGAAATTAAGAACCCCAGGGTTAGTAGAAGGAAAGGAATCATAAAAATTAAGGCAGAAATAAATGCAAAAGAAACAAAAGAGACCATAGCAAAAATCAACAAAGCTAAAATCTGGTTCTTCTAGAAGATAAATAAAATAGACAAACCATTACCCAGACTCATCAAGAAACAAAGGGATAAGGACCAAATCAACAAAATTAGAAATGAAAATGGAGAAATCACAACAGACAACACAGAAATACAAAGGATCATAAGAGATAACTATCAGCAACTATATGCCAATAAAATGGACAACTTGGAAGAAATGGACAAATTCCTACAAAAGTATAACCTTCTAAAACTAAACCAGGAAGAAATAGAAAATCTTAACAGACCCATCATAACCATGGAAACTGAAACTGTAATCAGAAATTTTCCAGCAAACAAAAGCCCAGGACCAGACAGCTTAACAGCTGAATTCTACCAAAAATTTAGAGAAGAGCTAACACCTATTCTACTCAAACTCTTCCAGAAAATTGCAGAGGAAGGTAAACTTCCAAACTCATTCTATGAGGCCACCATCACCCTAATACCAAAACCTGACAAAGATCCCACAAAAAAAGAAAACTATAGGCCAATATCACTGATGAACATAGATGCAAAAATCCTAAACAAAATTCTAGCAATCAGAATCCAACAACACATTAAAAAGATCATACACCATGACCAAGTGGGCTTTATCCCAGGAATGCAAGGATTCTTCAATATCTGCAAATCAATCAATGTAATACACCACATTAACAAATTGAAAAACAAAACCATATGATTATCTCAATAGATGCAGAGAAAGCCTTTGACAAAATTCAACACCCATTTATGATAAAAACTCTCCAGAAAGCAGGAATAGAAGGAACATACCTCAACATAATAAAAGCTATATATGACAAACCCACAGTAAACATTATCCTCAATGGTGAAAAATTGAAAGCATTTCCTCTAAAGTCAGGAACAAAACAAGGGTGCCCACTTTCACCATTACTATTCAACATAGTTTTGGAAGTTTTGGCTACAGCAATCAGAGCAGAAAAAGAAATAAAAGGAATCCAAATTGGAAAAGAAGAAGTAAAACTCTCACTATTTGCAGATGACATGATCCTCTACATAGAAAACCCTAAAGACTCCACCAGAAAATTACTAGAACTAATCAATGATTATAGTAAAGTTGCAGGATATAAAATCAACACACAGAAATCCCTTGCATTCCTATACACTAATAATGAGAAAACAGAAAGAGAAATTAAGGAAACAATTCCATTCACCATTGCAACGGAAAGAATAAAATACTTAGGAATATATCTACCTAAAAGAAACTAAAGACCTATATATAGAAAACTATAAAACACTGGTGAAAGAAATCAAAGAGGACACTAATAGATGGAGAAATATACCATGTTCATGGATTGGAAGAATCAATATAGTGAAAATGAGTATACTACCCAAAGCAATTTATAGATTCAATGCAATCCCTATCAAGCTACCAACAGTATTCTTCACAGAGCTAGAACAAATAATTTCACAATTTGTATGGAAATACAAAAAACCTCGAATAGCCAAAGCGATCTTGAGAAAGAAAAATGGAACTGGAGGAATCAACCTACCTGACTTCAGGCTCTACTACAAAGCCACAGTTATCAAGACAGTATGGTACTGGCACAAAGACAGAAATATAGATCAATGGAACAAAATAGAAAGCCCAGAGATAAATCCACGCACCTATGGACACCTTATCTTTGACAAAGGAGGCAAGAATATACAGTGGATTAAAGACAATCTCTTTAACAAGTGGTGCTGGGAAATCTGGTCAACCACTTGTAAAAGAATGAAACTAGAACACTTTCTAACACCATATACAAAAATAAACTCAAAATGGATTAAAGATCTCAACATAAGACCAGAAACTATAAAACTCCTAGAGGAGAACATAGGCAAAACACTCTCTGACATACATCACAGCAGGATCCTCTATGACCCACCTCCCAGAATATTGGAAATAAAAGCAAAAATAAACAAATGGGACCTAATTAAACTTAAAAGCTTCTGCACATCAAAGGAAACTATTAGCAAGGTGAAAAGACAGCCTTCAGAATGGGAGAAAATAATAGCAAATGAAGCAACCGACAAACAACTAATCTCAAAAATATACAAGCAACTCCTACAGCTCAACTCCAGAAAAATAAATGACCCAATCAAAAAATGGGCCAAAGATCTAAATAGACATTTCTCCAAAGAAGACATACAGATGGCTAACAAACACTTGAAAAGATGTTCAACATCACTCTTTATCAGAGAAATGCAAATCAAAACCACTATGAGGTACCATTTCACACCAGTCAGAATGGCTGCGATCCAAAAGTCTACAAATAATAAATGCTGGAGAGGGTGTGGAGAAAAGGGAACCCTCTTACACTGTTGGTGGGAATGCAAATTAGTACAGCCACTATGGAGAACAGTGTGGAGATTCCTTAAAAACTGGAAATAGAACTGCCTTATGATCCAGCAATCCCACTGCTGGGCATACACACTGAGGAAACCAGAAGGGAAAGAGACACGTGTACCCCAATGTTCATCGCAGCACTGTTTATAATAGCCAGGACATGGAAGCAACCTAGATGTCCATCAGCAGATGAATGGATAAGCAAGCTGTGGTACATATACACAATGGAGTATTACTCAGCCATTAAAAAGAATACATTTGAATCAGTTCTAATGAGGTGGATGAAACTGGAGACTATTATACAGAGTGAAGTAAGCCAGAAGGAAAACATAAATACAGTATACTAACGCATGTATATGGAATTTAGAAAGATGGTAACGATAACCCTGTGTACGAGACAGCAAAAGAGACACTGATGTATAGAACAGTCTTATGGACTCTGTGGGAGAGGGTGGGAAGATTTGGGAGAATGTCATTGAAACATGTGAAATGTCATGTATGAAACGAGATGCCAGTCCAGGTTCAGTGCACGATGCTGGATGCTTGGGGCTGGTGCGCTGGGAAGGCCCAGGGGGATGGTATGGGGAGGTTGGGAGGGAGGAGGGTTCAGGATGGGGAGCATGTGATTTTTTTTTAAAAAATAAAAAAAAAAAAAAAAAAAAAAAAGAGAGAGACACAGATATATAGAACAGTCTTTTGGACTCTGTGGGAGAAGGCCTGGGTAGGTGATTTGAGAGAATAGCGTTGAAACATGTATATTATCATATGTGAAACAGATTGCTAGTCCATGTTCAATACATGAGACAGGGTGCTCAGGGCTGGTGCACTGGGATGACCCTGAGGGATGGGATGGGAAGGGAGGTGGGAAGTGGTTCAGGATGGGGACAACATGTACATCCATGGCTGATTCATGTCAATGTAATGCAAAAACCACTACAATACTGTAAAGTAATTAGCCTCCAATTAAAATTAAAAAAAAATAATAATAACTGTTGCTTCCTGAACTGCATACAGGTTTCTCAAGAGGCAGGTCAGGTGGTCTGTTATTCCCATCTATTGAAGAATTTTTCACAGTTTATTGCCATCCACACAGTCAAAGGCTTTGACATAGTCAATAAAGCAGAAGTAGACGTTTTTCTGGAACTCTCTTGCTTTTCCTATGAGCCAATGGATGTTGGCAATTTGATCTCTGGTTCCTCTGCCTTTTCTAAATCCAGCTTAAACATCTGGAAGTTCATAGTTCACATACTGTTGAAGCCTGGCTTGGAGAATTTTGAGCATTACATTTTAAGCTTGTGAGATGAGTGCAATTATGTGGTAGTTTGAGCATTCTTTGGCATTGCCTTTCTTTGGGATTGGAATGAAAACTGACCTTTTCCAGTCCTGTGACCACTGCTGAGTTTTCCTAATTTGCTGGCATACTGAGTGCAGCACTTTCACAGCATCACCTTTTAGGATTTGAAAGAGCTCAACTGAAATACCATCACCTCCTCTAGCTTTTGTTCTTAGTGATGCTTCCTAAGGCCTACTTGACCTCCCAACCCAGCATAACACTTGCTAAACATTTTTCTATTTGGAACCTACAGAAAAAAAAGGGAAACAATAACAATAGTTGAAATCATTTTATTCACTCAAAAAAAAATGTGTATTTTCCTTGTTTCAATTTCTGTACAGGAAGAGAAAACTTAAAATCAAAAATTACTAAGATAAAGGCTGCCTATAAATAGGACCTGTAATCCAGAACATATTTTTCTTTCAGAAATTTTGGTAGTATTTAAAAAAGATAACATATCTTTGTACTCCTATATCCATTTATTTATTTTGTAAAGCTGTGGGAATTCAGAAGGTTGGTGTAGGGAATACTGTCCAATTCTCTATGTAGCTCTTTGATGTGACACTCTAGTCCCTTAATCTTATTTAGTGAAGGAGTATCAATATTGTCACCCTACTTATTTAACTTATATGCAGAGTACATCATGAGAAATGCTGGGCTGGAGGAAGCACAAACTGGAATCAAGATTGCTGGGAGAAATATCAATAACCTTAGATATGCAGATAACACCACCCTTATGGCAGAAAGTGAAGAACAACTAAAGAGCCTCTTGATGAAAGTGCAAGAGGAGAGTGAAAAAGTTGGCTTAAAGCTCAACATTCAGAAAACGAAGATTATGGCATCTGGTCCCATCAATTCATGGCAAATAGATGGGGAAACAGTGGAAACAGTGGCTGACTTTATTTTTATGTGCTCCAAAATCACTGTAGATGGTGATTGCAGCCATGAAATTAAAAGACGCTTACTCCTTGGAAGAAAAGTTATGAGTAACCTAGATAGCATATTAAGGGGCAGAGACATTACTTTGCCAACAAAGGTCCGTCTAGTCAAGGCTATGGTTTTTCCAGTGGTCATGTATGGATGTGAGAGTTGGACTATAAGGAAAGCTGAGTGCCAAAGAATTGATGCTTTTGAACTATGGTGTTGGAGAAGACTCTTGAGAGTCCCTTGGACTGCAAGGAGATCCAACCAGTCCATTCTAAAGGAGATCAGTCCTGGGTGTTCATTGGAAGGACTGATATTGAAGCTGAAATTCCAATACTTTGGCCACCTGATGCGAAGAGCTGACTCATTTGAAAAGACCCTGATGCTGGAAGGGATTGGGCAAAGGAGAAGGGGGACGACAGAGGATGAGATGGCTGGATGGCATCACCGACTAGATGGACATGAGTTTGTGTGTACTCCAGGAGTTGGTGATGGACAGAGAGGCCTGGTGTGCTGTGGTTCATGGTGTTGCAAAGAGTCAGACACGACTGACTAACTGAACTGATTGATCACGTTCAATTTCCCTGCTGTGACAAAGTCCTGATTCAGGGTTGGCATGGCCTTTGCTCAAAGGATATACCATCTACCATTTGCTTACTGTTCACTGTTCACAGCTCAGTTTTAGTCATATGGTAGGGGTAGGGAGGTTCAGAGTAGTCTTTTATTTCCCACAAGCCTAGGTATAAAAAAACGAGTAGAGTTGTTGCTCTGAATCTGTGCATCCCACATCAACCCACCTGATTAAAAAAAAAAAAAATTGAATTTGCCCAGTACCACAGAGGCACAGTATCTACTTACTATTCATACTGTATTCACAACTACTTACATAGCATTTACATTGTATTAAGTATAATAGAGATGATTTAAAGTATTAATATGTGGGTGGATTTGTGGGATTAAATGCAAACACTACCCCATTTTACATGAGAGACCTCAGCATCCTCAGATTTTGGTATCTGAAATCCCATGGGCAGATGAGCCTAGTGGAATATAGTCCATGGGGTCTTAAAGACTTGGACACGACTTAGTGATTAAACAACAAAAACAAAATCCCAGAAGCAATTCCTTGTGGAGACCTAGGAATGAATGTAAATACTTTTTCAAGATATAGTTGCTTTCAGTGGGAAGACATTTTAGAAAACCTAATCTACCATACAGGCTTGCCTGGTGGCTCAATTGGTAAAGAATCCTCGTGCAATGCTGGAGACCTGGGTTCCATCCCTGGGTTGGGAAGATCCCCTGGAGGAGGGCATGGCAACCCATTTCAGTATTCTTGACTGGAGAATCACCATGGACAGAGGAACGTGGGAGGCTACAGTCCATGGGGTTGCAAAGAGCCAGACATGACTGAGTGACTAAGAACACACAATCTGCCATACAATTGGGACAGAACATATTTTTATGTTTTAGAAAGTTTAACTCTAAATATTTTATAGAGTTTAAAACTAAAGCTAATTATAATTAAGATAATATATAAAGCTTAAGCTAATTGAAAAGTATTAAGCTGAAAGAGAACAAACCTAACATGATTACTCAGCGTGACTGATGTGAAGAACCATCACCTACTTTAGACATCACAAACTAAGGTACTTGGGAGAATGAACATGCTTATCAGGACCAGGAAACACAAAAAGGAAACTAATGTGTAAAGTTATTATTATTGACACCATGACCATAGTACTAGAAGTAAAACATACATAAGGAACTGACCTTTTGGTTGACATTAATTTTGAGCATATAAAACTAAAAGGGGCTTCCATGGCTTAAAAATTTGCCATATGTATTAATATTTTTATTTGATCCATATCTGAAAGACACCATTTTGAGGATACTAAAAATGACTTATTAAAATTAGATTTTTAAAGACATGAAGTCATGTTCTCATTTTATGTATTGCCTTTTCAGTTTGTTGACACCAAAAAACTTGTTATGAATTGGTTGTATTGCCACAGATTGTCTGAGAGTTTTGAATTTACTTTTAAGATCTGAACTCCTAAAACTCTTAGAAGAAAACAGTCAATGTCACTGTAACTCATCCAATTGCTTAAACCATGCATTGCAAACTATGACTCTTTAAAAAAAGTTTGAGGACCTCTGGCTTAAACTAATTTTCAGCTTTCTCTTTCATTCATCTTATATGTTTAGTTAACTGCCAACTTCCATTAAAACTTTCAGTTATATAACACACATCCATCAAATTTGTTTTACCTCTATCCCCACTCCCACTATTCTATTATCCCTCCTTTTGATTGCTTTAACCATCCCTAAATGTTTTTTAGCTTCTATCCATTCTATTCTATTCTTGATTCCAGCTGCCGCACTGATATTTCAAATGCAAACAAAACTATTATGGCTTGAAATCCTTCATCGTTTTTTAACTGCTAAGTTATTTTATTTTCCATTGTTAAGTTATGTGGCTCTTGGTATGGTGCTTAAGATTCTTCACAACCAACCCTTCAACAGTCTCTTTAGCTACCCACTTCACCAATATCCATCCAACCTCTGTCATTTCAGAACTGTTTGGTAGAGCAATGTTCTGTGATACATAATTTTCTTGCTTTGCACAGGATGCTTTTTTTTTGCCTATAACACAGTGAAGATGTACAAAAACAGCTAAGACATAAATTACGATAGAGACAAGGTTGAAAATAAAAATAAAGAAAGCCCATATTTACCTAGAAGACTTGACTAGAAAAATTATAGCAAAATAATTAAATTATATCAATTCCAAGACAAAGAGAATAGGAGAAAAAAATGGCACCAGACAAAAGATGAACACGGTAATATAATGCCTTTTTGCTAGCTATTTTAGGAGTTAGTGAAACCTTTCTCAAGCAAATTCACCTAAAGAGAATTGAGGAGAAAAGGGGAGTTATTGACCATTTGCATCTTGCTTGTATCAATAAACAATCAAAGTTTTAATATGTTTCTTTGAATTTAGGCTTTCTCACATACTTAAAGAAAAACTGGAGAATAGAAGAAAATATAGCTTTGGTTTCTCTTCATTATCTCAATTCTATCCTTTTCTCAAGGCTTCTCTAGCGGTCAGCACAGAGTGGATGCTTATTAATTATTCCTGAAATTAACTGCTTTTTGAAGGAAAAGCCTGTCTATGACTCTGATCTCGCTAGAATTTAGATGCTTCCACAGAGCAAAAACTAGGTTTATATCAGCTCCAATAAAGAGGGTACTCCCCAAAATATTCACAAGGAGACTGGTTCCAATATTTCTTGATACTTTTCATTGTTCTGTCTCAGCTACATGTAACTATGTATTACATCATTTTCCCTTTCAGAATAATTCTACACACTGATGGCAATTAGATTAGAAAAACATAAAGGTTTATTACTTTCAATGGACCTTTTATTTCTTGTAAAAATAGAGAAAAGTTGCCTTAATGTCATCACTTTGCAGTTTGTTTTCAGAGTAAATGAGTATGACAGGGACAAAAGGCTTTGGATAATATTCCATGTCATTTTCATCTTTTACAGGGCTACAGTTAGAGGAATGGTTTTGCAGTTAATGTATTACTAAGTACTTTTATGATAAGTTCTAAATGTGTTTATGCTGATTTATACTGTAGTTTACAGTTGTATTACATAGGCAACCCTGCATTTTCTGGAAACTATAGTAATGACAATGTGCTATAAAAACTCTAATGGAAGGATCAAGATATTAACTTTAAGGGATATTTGTTACTAATATGCAAAACTGTGTGGTAGGAGAATAAGTGTTATAATTTTATTAATTGTTTGTTATGCCATTTCGTTGTAGTGGTTGCACTCAGTTAAAAAAAAAATGGTTTCTATTGTGAATTTATGTGGCAGTTTAGAAATAAAACCCACAATTTCCAAATTTGTACGTGTAGGTGGAATGATAAATGTAATTAAATAATATGTAAATGTCTTTGTTTTGAACAGTCTCAAAAGAGAAAAAAAAATCTTAATATTTAGATGTTTTAAAGACTAATAAGATAACTTCAGAGATTAGATTTAGATTTTGCTGCTGCTAAGTCGCCTCAGTCGTGTCTGACTCTGTGCGACCCCATAGACAGCAGCCCACCAGGCTCCGCCATCCCTGGGATTGTCCAGGCAAGAACACTGGAGTGGGTTGCCATTTCCTTCTCCAACGCATGAAAGTGAAAAGTGAAAGTGAAGTCACTCAGTTGTGTCCGACTCGTAGCGACCGCATGGACTGCAGTCTACCAGGCTCCTCCGCCCATGGGATTTTCCAGGCAAGAGTACTGGAGTGGGTTGCCATTGCCTTCTCCAGATTTAGATTTTAACTAGATAATTTATCTCTCTACACTGAGAGACAGGAGTACTGGAACTCTAGAAGGAGCAGTTATTTCAAGTGTACAAGAAGTCAGGCTGTAAAATATAAAGGCCAAGATTAAAAAAAGTATGAATATTGAGAATTAGCAAAAACATTAAGAAGAAAAACAGTTTTAAGTCATCTTAGCCGCATAGAACATTAAGATTTTTTGTTCTCAAGATAAAAAAGACAGGGAAAAAAAGACAATTATGTAGTTATGTTCTGAAACTATTTAATTTTAATGACATTTAACTTTTTTCTATAAATTTATTTTTATTATCTAAATGTCAAAACAAAGTTTTAACTTTGGCAAACAATGAATATAATTAAATATATATTTAAAATACACCATCTTTTTAACTA
The DNA here is from genome assembly GCF_027580195.1 of Bos mutus. NCBI lineage: Eukaryota > Metazoa > Chordata > Mammalia > Artiodactyla > Bovidae > Bos > Bos mutus. Next base: position 30,881,169 of record NC_091625.1, read on the forward strand.
AGAACAATAAGCAAACATGGTTTTTAAAAGTAATTAGTAGGGAGTTCCCTGGCTGTCTAGTGGTTATGGTTCTAACACTCACTGCTGTGGCCCTGGGTTCAATCCCTGGTCGGGAAACTAAGATCCTGCAAGCTATGTGGTATAACAGACAAACAAACAAAAAAACAGTAATTAATGAAGGTATATATCCTGAATAATTTATTATATTTAATGGGAAGACCATGTAGAGATGAAAATGATGAGTTGAATATAACATTTTATGCTTCATTCAGTTTAGAGCATTCAGGCTCTTTGATATACAATATTGAAAACAGTATAAGAAGCTATAGGACCTTAAGTATATTCTGGTGAAATAAATTTTGCCTGATTTTATCATTGAATCACTAAGATGGAGATAGTAAGTCCTAAAAATTTATTCTCTCTTCCAAGCTAATGAAGTGGTACTTCCCATTGTCCTCAGGAGTGAAAACAAATACACCTATGTGGTAAGCTATCTTAGGTATACCTAGTAGTATATCCATCTAGTCAAAGCTATGGTTTCTCCAGTAGTCATGTATAGATGTGAGAGCTGGACCATAAAGAAGGCTGAATGCCAAAGAATTTATGCTTTTGAACTGCAGTGATGGAGAAGATTCTTGAGAGTCCCTTGGACTGCAAGGAGATCAAACCAGTCCATCCTAAAAGAAATCAGTTCTGAATATTCATTGGAAGGACTGATGCTGAAGCTGAAGCCCCAAAACTTTGGCTATCTGATGTGAAGAACTGACTCATTGGAAAAGACCCTCATACTGGAAAAGACTGAAGGTAAGAGAAGAAGGGGATGACAGAGAATGAAATAGTTGGATGGCATTACCGACTCAACGGACATGAGTTTGAGTAGGCTTCAGGAGTTTGTGATGGACAGGGAAGGCTGGCGTGCTGCAGTCCATGGGGTCACAAAGAATAGGACACGACTGAGCAACTGAACTGAACTGATGTCTAAGTAGAAAGATATGCCATATTGATGACTGGGAAGATTCACTATCATAATAAACTATCTCAAAGAAAATTATGTACAGATTCAATACAATCTCAGTCAAAATCCCAAGAATATTTTGTGAAAATTTTGAAAACAAACCACATCAGTGAACAGAACAGATATGAGTCAAACCATTTCTAGGACTGGGTCTTTCTTAACAATGTGTCCCTGGAAGCCTACTTCCTCTTTGCATTGCCTGGAACCTGGACATGGTGATTCAGTTTCAATTATGCAGATGATAACAATATTCTTGCTATATCACTAAATAGAATCAACCTGAGACCCTAATTTACCATGGGCCAGAGAACTATCCCCAGAGAAGGCAATGGCAACCCACTCCAGTACTCTTGCCTGGAAAATCCCATGGATGGAGGAGCCTGGTAGGCTGCAGTCCATGGGGTCTCGAAGAGTCAGACATGACTAAGTGACTTCACTTTCAGTTTTCACTTTCATGCATTGGAGAAGGAAATGGCAACCCATTCCAGTGTTCTTGCCTGGAGAATACCAGGGACGGAGGAGCCTGGTGGGCTGCCGTCTATGGGGTTGCACAGAGTTGGACACGACTGAAGCGATTTAGCAGCAGCAGCAGAGAACTCTCCCATGTACACAGATTGCTTAACTTGGAACTGTTATGTAAAGAAATCCTCTTTTGTCTAAGTTACTTTTGTTTTAGATTACTCTGTTTCATTAGTTTGGGTTGTAATTTCATGTTTCATTCAAGTCGGTGTGGCTTGTTCTGGCCAAAAGAGTGAGTAGGGATGAACTACTTTTAGGAATGTTGCTCTAAGAATCAGTTTATTGACTATTATGTCACTTTTTTCTGCATCACAATAATGTCAATATTTCAAATAAAGGTTTCTCTATCAGATTGATTTCTGGACCAAAGACAACATGGAGTGATGCTTAAGCCAATCTCTTCTGGATACTTAGTGTGTAAGTAAGTCATAAACCTTGGTTATTACAAGCCACTGTGATTTAGAAATTGTTACTAAACCATATTGTACTCTATCTCGGTTAATTTAAGAACCTTAGCCAGAAACATTTTTGATACAATCTCTCTTAGTCATTTCACAGTTTAATCAGACTATAATAAGGGAGTATTGTGGTAAAATACAAAGTGGAAAATTCAGTTACAGCTTGTGTATGATGTATAAAAGAAGATACAGTGCAAAATGAAAATTCTTTATCTTTTTTTTTGCAGACATAGAAGAGTATATTTTCTAAAGATTTAATGGAGAAAAGGAAATAAGTAGCTCAATTCTAACTGATAAAATCCAAAGGTACTTTAGTAAAGGAGTAGATATAGTGAGGAGAGCTGAGATTTTTAAGATAAAGCATTGGTGAGATTCTCACTTTAAATTAAAATTATAGAGGAAGAGATATTAAAAAGTACAGGGGAAGAGTTATATTTAAATCCAAAAATATGTTTGAAAGAATAGTGAGTAAATTTGGATTCTGGGAGAAAGGTTAAAAATTGGGTAGAATGATTCACCATAGGGTTTACAGCACAGATATTAAGGCAGTTTAGAAGGGGGTTTAGAGATGCTTTTGATGATGTCACTGGATGTGTTTCAGGTATGGCCTCAGACAAAACCAAATTAATGTGGGCCAAGGGGAAAAAAGTATATGGCAGGAAAAGCCTACTCACTCTAACAATTTAGAATTGAAAAGGAAACCAAATGAGAATAAGAGAGAAGGGTAAACAAGTTAAACAGAAGTGTTTCAAGGATCATTGGAAGTGCTTGAAAGTAGAAAGGTAAGGACAAAAATTGACTAAATAAAGGAAAGTGAAAAGTCTGAAATAGCTACTCCACAGGTGAAAAAAGATGGGCAGCCAAAATATGAGTGAAGCAGGGAAAGTAAGAATTTCTGCATAAAATATGTCAACAGGCAAAAGAGAGCAGGAGAATGACATGGAATCAGGGAGCAGTCAATATAGAAAACAGTGGAAAATAAATTGATTTTATAGACAATATCTTCTGTTACCCTTTAAATCAGTTGAGCCGAATACTAATACTTACACATTCAGTTTTATCTTCACAAAATAATATTATAAACACTTTCATATTATTGTAGTTTGGTTGCAAGTCAGCTAATTTTACATACTTTTTTCTGCTTCATTTTTAACAACTTTATTGTGAAATGCAACATACACAGAAAAAACATATCTGCATAAAATATTTATGTACAAATTAACAAATAGTTTTAAAGTGGTTTTCCATGAACAGTCAAAGTAGAACATGTGAGGGGTAGATTATAGCAATAAACATTGTTATATTTCAAATGGATAACCAACAAGGACCTACTGCATTGCACAGGGAATTCTGCTCAATGTTATGTTGCAGTCTGGATGGGAGGTGAGTTTGGGGAAGAATGAATACATGAACATGTATGGCTGAGTTCTTTTGCTGTATACCTGAAACTATCACAAAATTGTTAATTGGCTGTACTTCAGTACAAAACTAAATGTTTTTTTAAAAAAACAGAACCAAATAGAAATTCTGGTTAAAAAGCACAATAATTTAAATAATCAAAAAAATATTACTAGAGAGGTTCAATAGCAGATCTGGGCAGACAGAAAAAGAATCATTGACTTGAAAGTTAACTTGAACTGCTAGTTTAAGTGATTTTCCATTTGAGAAATAAAAAAGACAAGAAAAATAGTCCATTACATTCCAAAAATCGTCATTAAGAGTTTGTGTTTTATCAGAAACCATGGAGGTCATGTTGGAGTCCGGTATTCCCTGACTGCGGTGTGAGGATGGCCCCCATCCTGGGTCTCACTTGGAGCTGCCCCCTGCCCCTGCACATACCGGCCTCTCTCCTGCTTTAGTCTCACAGCTGAGTGTCTTACTAGAGTCACTGCTAGGAACATTGGAAAATGTCTGCACATCATTGTGCCAGACTTACCCAGATCTCTGCCTGCTGAAACAATGGGAAGCGAGTGAACTCAGCGTGTGTGCCAGCCGTGTGGCCGTGCGGATGAGGCTCCACATGCAGCCCCATCTCCCTCCCCCCGCCCCCTCCCTCCCCAGGGCTTGGCCCTTCTCAGGAGTGGGACCCGCCACTGTGGTCACAGGGCGTCTTCAGGCGTCACGAAGGAGCTGGGGGTGCTGTATGTGCACACCTGTTTGTGCACGTGAGTGTGCGCGGGATGTGTGTGCGTGCGGCTGCAGTGAAATCATGTGGCCCACTGCCTTGATCTCATCTGAAGCAGTGTTTGGAAGTGGGAGTGGTTTTGTCCATGTGCCGACGAGTCCAGAATTTCCTGTCACAGGAGGAGGAAATGTGTGTTTACTGGAGACCGTGTGTCAAGAGAATTTCTTGAGAGGCGTGTTGTTGGACAAACGACACCCTTTCTCAGCCACTGCACATCAGTTTCTGCAGAGTGAAAATTCTGTACCTATTCTGGAACTGAAGAATTCTATGTAAATCATCTGTTGCTTGAATCTGTGAAAAATAAGGTTTTTTGGGGGGAAAGTGTGCATTTTAAGTGTTGTGTAGAAGAAGGTGTTTTTACTGTGTTGATGTAATTGTTCATAAATGTTCAGTGTCTTCATTGCAGTATGAGATTCATTAAAAACCCATGTTCTGTAAAAAAAAAAACAAAAAACAAAAACAGTTCATGTGACTTAGTCAAAGAACAATTTAAAAAAAAGACTGATGACCATGTACTCCATATTCAACAAAATTATCCTTTAAAATGTTGAGAAATTAAGATATTTAAAGAAAAACAGAATTCATTGTTAGCAGATTTGCCTTATAAGAGATACTAAAATGTAACTGAAATCCACATGAAGAAATAAAGAGCTCTGGTAAATGTAATTACATAAGCAAATATAGAATACAGTATAAGTGTATTTTTTTGGCAGCTCTTTTCTTCTGTATCTGATTTAATATACAACTGCAAAAAGCAATTATTATAAAACTGTGATGATGGGCTTATAATGTACAAAGTTGTGATTTGATTGACAATAATAGCAAAGGAGTGGGGAGAGAACAAATTATATTAGTATAAAGTTTCTGAAAACTATTGAAATTAAGTTGGTATTATTCCAAACAAGATTATTTTCTTAAGATGCTAATTTTAATCCCAGAGCAGTCACTAAGACAAAAAAGCTACAAAATACAGCAAAAGGAAAAATTAATGATATTAAAATATTACACAAGAATTGGTCTATTTAATATAGAAGTGGAAGGAAGAATAGAGAAACAAAAAGACATGGCATATAGAAAACAGCATGAAATCAAACTTAAATTCTCCCTTATCAGTGACTACATTTAATGTAAAAAAAATAAACACTGTAATCAAAAAGTAGAAATTGGTAGGCTGAATTAAAAACAAAAGTGATCCAGGTATACATACAAGACAGTTTAAAATCAAAGGCATGAATTGAAAGTAAAACAGTAAAAGAAACAAAAAGATGTATCATTTCAGTATTAACCAAAATTATAACTGAAATAGCCATAATCAAAAAAAAAGTTTAAAAAAGCTACTATAAGAAGGACATTTTATAATGATGAAATTATCTGGTCTTCAGTCTTAAAATAGTCATACAAACTGCTAGTTAATGAGATTTCCTGAACCTATCAGAGAGCTAAGGTCTAACTAACCTAAAATCTATAGAGAGGCATCTCTCTGCAGTAGACAGGAGACCTGAGCATTACTCAACATCAGTAGACATGGATAGACATTTGTTAGAATAACTCGGCTAGCATTCTGAAATAATTCAGAGCCTAAATATGCACTACTAAGTGTGGTGGAGACCTTGAGAGCCACAGATACATAGAGTTTGTAACCACTTGACACTTCTTCTCTGTAGACCCCACTGGACCTCAATAAACACTCAAAAAAGAGATTAGTAAGAGTAGAAATCGCTTTCTTTGTGGTACACACCTAAAAGGACACAATAGCTTTTGAAAGAAGGACAAAGAGCAACTAAGCCATGGTAATTCCATATTCTTTTTCTTGGAACTCACTTTTAACCCTTCCTTATAACCAGTAATGGTCATAAAGTAAGCTATGGTCAATGAAATGGAAGCATCTTGGAGGCTTTCTAAAAGAATTTTCTTCTCCCAATAAAAGGAGTCAGACACTGGAAGAAATATTTACTCCTCAGCCCTCAGAATTCTTATACTGTGCGGTCATCTAATATTTTTATTACACAGGCTATTATAATTAACTGAAGTTGGATGTATATATAAATGATACAATGGTCTCCCCTTTCCTAAGTTTTATTGAAATTTTACTATGGTAAAAGTCCATGAATAACAACAATTTATTTAATAATTAGAATATACTAAACAAATACTTGCAGATGGTGATTGCAGCCATGAAATTAAAAGACGCTTATTCCTTGGAAGGAAAGTTATGACCAACCTAGACAGCATATTCAAAAGCAGAGACATTACTTTGCCAACAAAGGTTCGTCTAGTCAAGGCTATGGTTTTTCCAGTGGTCATGTATGGATGTGAGAGCTGGACTGTGAAGAAAGCTGAGTGCCGAATAATTTATGTTTTGAACTGTGGTGTTGAAGAACACTCTTGAGAGTCCCTTGGACTGCAAGGAGATCCAGCCAGTCCATCCTAAAGGAGACCAGTCCTGGGTGTTCTTTGGAAGGAAAGATGCTAAAGCTGAAACTCCAGTACTTTGGCCACCTCATGCGAAGAGTTGACTCATTGGAAAAAACCCTGATGCTGGGAGGGATTGGGGGCAGGAGGAGAAGCGGACAACAGAGGATGAAATAGCTGGATGGCATCACTGACTCGATGGACGTGAGTTTGAGTGAACTCTGGGAGTTGGTGATGGACAGGGAGGCCTGGTGTGCTGTGATTCATGGGGTTGCAAAGAGTCGGACACGACTGAGCAACTGGACTGAACTGAACTGAAATAAATGCTTTGTGTGATGAATCCTACTTTCATGAAGCCTAAAAAAAAAAAAAAAAAATAGCAGGCTGACTGAACTCCAAAATCAATGTTGATGGTGATTGCAGCAACAAAATTAAAAGACACTTGCTCCTTGGGAGAAAAGCTATGACAAACCTAGACAGTGTATTAAAATGAAGAGATATCACTTTGCCAACAAAGGTCAGTATAGTCAAAGCTATGGTCTTTCCAGTAGTCATGTACAAATGTGAGAGTTGGACCATAAAGAAGTGCTGAAGAACTGATGCCTTTCAAATTGTGGTGCTGGAGAAGACTCTTGAGAGTTCCTTGGACTGTAAGGAGAACAAACCATCTATCCTATAGGACATCAACCCTGAATGTTCATTGGAAGGACTGGTGCTCAAGCTCCAATATTTTGGTCACCTGATGCAAAGAGCCAATTCATTGGAAAAGACCCTTATGCTAGGAAACATTGAGGGCAAGAGGAGAAGGGGGTTGACAAAGTATGAAATGGTTGGATGGCATCACCAACTCAATGGTATGAGTTTTAGCAAACTCCGGAAAATAGTGAAAGCAGGGAAGCCTGACGTACTGCAGTTCATGTTGTTGCAAAGAGTTGGACATGACTTAGTGACTGGACAACAGCAAAGAACTCAGAACCACCTTTGTATTCAGTCTGTATTCACATCTTCATTTTAAGAATGTGCTTAGCTTTATTGCACTAAATTAAATGAAACTTAAATGAATAAAATAATTCTGTATGTGTGCCTTTAAAAACCAGTGTGAGACTAAAGTAATGACCCATAATTTATGTTTCAGGTATATGCAGAATTTCCAAAATAACTGCAATGAGTATTCTTTGCTCAATTTTAGACAAGTAACATATGTCAACTATAAAACTGTGTCTATTTTATAAGCCAGAGACACTTTTCCATCTTTGAAATGAAAACCAATTAGTGACTAATAATGAAATTCCTTCTCCTGTACAAAGTAAAAAGAACTCTCAGAGGACCTTATGTTTTTTGCTGTTGTTGCCAGATTAAATCTCTACTGATATCCAGTTTATCAGGATCAATCCCATTAAGCTCCATTTTATCTGTGTAATTGGACTAAGGATTTCCCTGTTGGCTCAGTGGTAAAGAATATACCTGCCAAATGTAGATGTACGTTTGATCCCTGGTTCAAGAAGATCCCCTGGAGAAGGAAATGGCAACCTACCCTAGTACTTTTGCCTGGGAAATCCCACCACTCCATGGGGTCACAAAAGAGTCAGACACAACTTAGCAACTAAATAACAGCAGCAATCTATAGGTTCTTTTTGGTTCCACTTGTCATTCTGTCACTAAGTCATGTCCAACTCTTTGTGACCTCATTAACTGCAGCACATCAGGCCTTCCCTGTCCTTCACTGTCTCCCAGAGTTTGCTCAAATTCATGTCCATTGAGTTTATGATGCCTTCCAGCTCTCATCCTCTGTCACTCCCTTTTCCTTTTGCTTTCGATCTTTCCCAGCATCAAGATCTTTTCCAACGAGTCAGCTCTTTTTATCAGGTGGCCAAAGTATTGGAGCTTCAGCATCAGTATCAGTCCTTCCAGTGAATATCCAGGGTTGATCTTCTTTAGGATGGACTGATTTGATCTCCTTGCTGTCCAAAGGACTCTCAAGAGTCTTCTCCAACACCACCAATTCAAAAGCATCCAGCACTGGTTCCACTGAGTTCTGATAGAAAATGTGTCCTATGGGGCTTCAGTAAAAGGCACATTTCTTCCTCTTCTAAGAGCTAAGTCAATTGAGAAATAAGCAAAAAGAGTAAGCAGTTACAGGCCTAGATGTCACTTTCATTACTGATAAAACTTATTTGGAGAACATGGCTTTTATCTGTGGGAGAGTGAGCTTCATAACCTTGAAGCTCATGGTTAAACCCACCAAGCAGTCCTTGTCCCTATAAATTAGTATAATAGAGTGTTAGGAACAATGCATGCTTTATTAAGATAGCTCACTTCCTTGGAGGAAAAATTTTTTTGAGCAACTCTTAATTTTATCTCATTCCAAAGTCATTTATCAGAGAAAGTTACATTTTGTACCTCAGGGAGAAGTAGCTCAAAGTGTAAGATAAACCAAGAGTGGGTTGTTTAGTGTATAATAAATGACCTTAGTATATAATGATCAAATGAGTTTTATTCAAGAGACAGATATTTAGTTTAACATTAAAAATTAATCAATGTGATTCACAACATTAACTGAATAAAGGTGAATATTTATGATCATACCACCAGATAAAGTCTAACAAAATCCCAGAAACATTTATCATAAAAAATAATTTCAGTAAAAGAAAAATAATTTCAGTAATAATAAAAATAATATATAATGAAAAGGAAGTCCATCAGTTTGAAAAAGGGATTTGATAAAATCTGCAGTTGATATCACAAATAATGATGAATGTGTTCTTAAAATTGGGAACAAGATACATAAAGCAAAAATCAATAAAGAAGACATAATAATGTGCATTAAGCATGTGAAAAAATACTCAACAACAATAGTTATTATAGAGAAGTAAATTAAAATCCCAGTGAGATATGAATTCAGATTCACTAGAATGGATAAAATTTCTAAAACAGAAAACTGGCATTACCAAAATGTGGTGAGGATGTGGAACAACGATGATTCTTAATAACCAGAGGGGAAAAGACAAAATGCCCAACAGCAATAAAACTGGGCAAATTATTTATTTAATATGACAGATTACTACTCAACAATAAAGAGAAAGCATATAGTGAACATGAACCTTTTTTTTTTGCTTTCATAAATGGAAACTTATGTAGAAATAAATTTCTTACGTTAGAAACTTTCCCTCTATAAAAGTTGCATCATTTTCTTCTGATATTTATTATTCAAATGGGAAAATTTGAAAATTGTTAATTCCTAGTTATTTTTTTTCAATATGAATGCTTGTAGGATATTTCTGTAGAATTTGAATTTCAAAGTCATGACAACATGCATAAAGCTGTGGGTTTCCTTTAATTTTTCCATGAATAATTATGTTCCACATTCTCTGTTCCATTTTAAATACACCTAGTTTATTAGTTTTTCTATTATCTTCTATTTCATACTTTCAAATTCATAGCCTTGTCCCTATGAATCCTGGGTAATGTTTTACATTTTTTCTCCACATCTCTAGTTTGCTTTTGTGCACTGTCACTTCTGGTCATTCTACTACCTACTCCTGATTTTATCTTAGGAAGTTTTAAGTGGTGAAGAATAGAGATGGAAAAAGGTTTATTTTAGTCAAGAATTTTCCTCTGTCCTCACATATGTGAGCAGCCAATTTTATTTCTCAGAACATTTCTTTTAAAATTGTAGTTTATATTGAGTTCTCTCAGGGTCTGATTATAAGCTGCCTAACATGTATAAACTAACAAGACAATAATACATGTTATTATTATTAAAGTTTTTAAGATGTTTCCATAGGACAGAGTGGAGATTGCTGCTGAGACTGAAGGCAATATTAGCATAGACCTTAATGCTTTGTCTCTGTTCACCCATTCCCTCCCACTGAATAGCTATTCTAATTTGATTGAGGAGAGTCTGATATCCTCTGATATACATTTCCTACAAGATCCCATACAACAGTAAATCTTATTTCTGGCTGTTTCGTTCTTGCAGTATCTGTGCTGCTGGCCACTGGATTTCTGAGGCATACAGGATGTTCACGTGAGCTCTCTCCATATTTAATTTCATATTTTGGACCAGAGATAATTTATCACTTTAGTCACAGTTTTTCTTTGGAGAATACTGAACCATCAATAAAATGTTTAACGATATATTCAATAAAATGTTTAATGCATATGTGTGTGTATATATATATATATGTATAAATTTATGAGAGAAGAGCGAGAGGAGGGGACAGAAGAGGAAAGACAGCCAAGTACCTGACATCCCTAAAGTCCACACTGAGAGAATTGATCTGGGAGAATTACAATCCCCAACATTTTTAGGGATATTTTATAGGAATTATTAAAGTAATAATTTTTATAATTATTAAAGTGATAATTTTTAACAATAACAACAAAATTTTTGGTGTTATTGTATTGCTTCCAATGCCACTTAGCAAGATACTTTTCATTCTGCCTATTATGAAACTAACCTGTGTGTTACTGTACTGAACACAGATGTGTGTTCTCTGTTGTAAAGAAGGACTCGGATCATCTAAAAGTTCAAAAGTGAAAATTTCTATTTTGTAATCAGAGGCATCTGCCTTATGAAGTATTTTATCTTAATATTACTAAAAGCTTATAGACCAACGTTAAGAATCTCTGATTTAGAATGCATTGGAAGTCTAAAATTTTATAACATACCCAGCATTTGAGTAACACAAAAAAGCACTTAAAAATAAAAATACATCCTTAAATGATCACCTTAAGAATACCAAACTCTAATTTTAGATATTGGTCAAGTTGATCTTTGATCTAGGACAAGTCGTTTAATTTCAAGTTACTTCAACTGCAAAAGAAGAATTACATAACTAAGAACAATTGTAATAGTGAATGGTTATACATTAAAAGACTAAGGAGTCAGTACTAGTCGGAAATTTATAGGATAAAATTTGCATATTAGGCAAGAACCTCCCTTACAAATAAAAGCCTTCCTTCTCTGTAAAATATTTAGCTCAGGAAGTGCTAAGTGATAATAATTGGCCTATGATCTTCTTTGTTATGCCAGTATCATACTACTTCCAAAAGGAATTAGAAGGCTATTCAAATTTCTTAATTAAAATATTTCCAGGAACAATAAAGTTGCCTTCAATAAAATCCACCTGCAGAAGGAAACTGTCATATTTTTACTGTGACCTGCTATGTCAAACCTGAATTAGGACTTTTATGTGTGTCATCTATCATAGGAAACCGTCCCTTTTGTCTTTAGAAGACCCTGGTTGATGAAAGAGCCCTTGACTACTCACTCAAATAAAGAACTTAATTTGTGACCTTATTTTCTGAGGATAGGGCAAATATAGGACATAGGAGTTTCTAAAATATTCTTTAAAAAATGTAAGTTTAAAAGCATAGTTGATCAGTTTTCATGAACAGCATAGGAAATCTTCCAGGGAAAGTCCAAATTCTTGCTCCTATTACTTATAAAGCACTCTGTTTTTGTCCAGAAATAATTATACACCAAAGATATATAAGAGGAATATTTGAAAGTGGACTATATGATATTCTTTATAACTTAGATTTATAGGTTTATGAAATTTAAAGAAAAAAAAAAGCATGCTGTTTAAAAACTGACCTAAGGTGTGTTCTATAGGTTTATTACTGAAAAGGGAGAAATTTATAGTACGATAAGACAAAAAGAAATTGATTTAGGATAAACACACATGTTAATACATTCAGAAATCATTTCTTGATTATATATATTATATACAAAACTCAGTTTTCTAGAGAAAATTATGATTGTATATAGAGAGAAGATATATACTGTAGACAGTAATGAAGATTCATACCCGAAAGACAGAACATTTTCTCCTACATTATTTGGAGTTCATAATTTCAGAATAAATGTGGTTCAGATATTTCACTCATCTTGTAGCATCAAGTTCTGCTATAGGGATGTTTCTCAGAAACTGGGTCAGAATTATTGCTTTTCCACAGAAACAGAATATTTTTAAATAAAGGAAATAAAAAAATGTGGACAACAAGTATCTAGAGGATTAAATCCCCAACATGGTCATTTTGCCTATGTCTATATTCTGTGTAGATCAAGCCATGACAACTTTTAATATGACAGCCAAAGTTCAGCATCTATTGAACCAACTCCTGTCCTAAATTGACAGAACTACACATAGAAATATGAGACAAGAGAATAACATTTTTCTAATACTTGGCTAAATAAGAATTACAACAGTTGCACAATAACTTGAAGAAGAAATCTACAGTATTGTGAAATTCACAGAAACATAATACAGGGGATATTGTGAGAGACTGCAAACCATCAGTCAACTCATTTCTTTTTTTTTTTTCCCCCCCTATCTCATATGTTTCCCATTCTATGGTATTAGTTTTCATGATTCTGAAAATATTAGCAATCCCAAATTAAATTGGTTTAAAAATAAGAGTCATTGTGGTGGTTAATTTTATGTGTCGACTTGGCTAGGCTAAGGTACCCTGTTGTTTAGTCAAACATCAGTCTAGATGTTTTGGCAAAGGTTATTTTTAAAATGTGATTAACATTCAAATCAGTAGACTGAGTATGGCTTCCCTTATGGCTCAGCTGATGAAGAATCCAACTCCATTTGCAATGCGGGGGACCTGGGTTTGATCCCTGGATTGGGAAGATCCCCTACTCCAGTATTCTGGCCTGGAGGATTCCATGGACTGTATAGTCCATGGGGTCGCAAAGAGGCGGACACAACTGAGCAACTTTCATTCACTCACTCACTCAGACTGAGTAAAGCAGATTACCCTGGTAATGGGGCCAAACCTCATCCAATCAGTTGAAGGCCTTAAGAAAAACGACAGTCTATAAGAGAGTAGGAGATTTTGCCTCCTTCCTGCCTTTGGCTTCAAGACTGTAGCATCAACTCTCCTTCAGGTCTCTTGCTGATCTGAATTGCAGACTTCAAAATTTCCAGCCCTTATAATTTCCTTAAAATAATTCTCACCAGGACTTCCCTGGTGGCTCAGACGGTAAAGCGTCTACCTACAGTGTGGGAGACCCCGATTCCATCCCTGGGTCAGGAAGATCCTCTGGAGAAGGAAATGGCAACCCACTCCAGTACTTTTGCCTGCTGCTGCTGCTGCTGCTAAATCCAGGCAAGAACATTGGAGTGGGTTGCCATTTCCTTCTCCAATGCATGAAAGTGAAAAGTGAAAGTGAAGTCGCTCAGTCGTGTCCGACTCCTAGCCTGGAAACTCCTATGGACGGAGGAGCATGGTACACTACAGTCCATGGGGTCACAAAGAGTCGGACACAACTGAGCAACTTCACTCTCACTTTCACTTTCTTTCAAGCACTAAAGGAAAAAAAAATGATAATTACTTTGGAAGAAGACTGTTTTCTCAATATCACAACAGAAGAATGGTTTATTTTTGGCAACTCCAAACATGATTTATTTCCTAGACTACATCCCAAATATTAGGATATTAAGATAGGAGTTTCACTTCTAAAAACTTTATCAGTTGGTGTATTTTTAAAATTTTGAATAGTAATCAAAATATTTACTCCCATAACTTCTACTTTTTATGAGAATGGAAGAAATAAGTACAGGAACAGTAGACATTAAGTGGATTCATTTCAAATTTAGTCAAGAAGAACACAAGTCGTAGTCCTTAGGGCTTTATATAATGATATTTTTTCAGTACTGGATGATTTGTATAGAAGCAGTCTACTTCTGTTGGTGGTTTTTTAATTTTTCTTTCATTTAACCTTAATTAACCTTATTTAACCTTAATAGCTAATTTATTTACATGTTTTCAGAGAAGAGTCAGTTGTGAAAAGCCAAGCTTTCTTTAGCAGTTAAAGTTATTTTCCAGAAAGGAAAGAGATATCTCAATCAAAAAGTACCCTAGAGGAAATAGAGATTTTTTTAAAGTAATATTATTGCATAGTAAGCATAGACTGCATGTTACTACCCTCAAGGTTTAGCTACTGAACCTTGAAAGTTTCAAATTTTGTATTCAGTATAAAGCAACAAAATTTCCTAAACAAAATTAATTGCACAGATTCACAAAATACCTTAGAGGATTTAAATTCTAAGCTCCAGTTTCATTATAAATACTTATCTTATTTGGGATAAAGTATAAGATCATATTATATTTTGGCAAACTCTGCTATTTTATTGCTCTAGGAACCATCTAAGTAAGTGTAACACATATTTAAGGATAATAGTAAGGCATTATTTAAGTATATTATCTCTAATGGATTAAAAGTAAAATATAATTATAGATATATTTGTGCAAAAGGACATTGAACTAGACAATATCATACAAGGATTACCTTATAATAATCGAGAGTTTTTAAAAGGGACTTTGTATATAAAATAGCTATTTTTACCTACTATATACAAGATAAGAAATACTCATGAATACCAAATAACTTCAAGTGCAAACTCATATGCCAGTCACTGTGAGAGGGACAAAATACAATGATAAAATACAATAGAATAATATATGTTCTTAAGAAAACTGCATATCTGATTATAAAATCAAGGTGGTTGTTTAGTTGCTCAGTCATGTCTGACTCTTTTGAGTCTCCATAAATTGTAACCCACCAGGCTTCTTTTTCCAGGGATTTCCTAGGCAAGAATCCTGGAGTGGGTTGCCATTTCCTTTTCCAGGAAATCTTCCTGATCCAAGGATCAAACCCACATCTTCTGCATTGGCAGGCAGATTCTTTATCACTGAGTCACCAGGGAAGCCCAAAATCAAGGTACAAAGATACAAATATTTAACAAATATGTCAAATAAAATAAGAAAGGTAAATTAGATGTATGAAAATATAAAATGTTACTTAGTGACTAAACAGCAATAAGAACGTATAAGTGAAGTATAATGTTTATAATGAATTCAATCAAATATTGAGGGGTCTTTGGAAACTGGAGTTCTAGAAGGACTCCAAGGGACAGGAAACATTTTAGGGGCAAGAGTATAAGTATAATTAATATATGCAATATATTTATGTACTTATATAGTAATTATATATGCATTACTATTAATGTAAATATGCAGATATTGTTCCACCAGAAATATCAACATTTTGATACAAATCACAGGCTTGGAAAATAATAATAAATATAAAACATTTCCTAATATATAAATAGCACTATGTTAGTCACTCAGTCTTGTTTGACTCTGTGACACCTGGACTGTAGCCCACAAGGCCTCTCCGTCCATAGGATTCTCCAGGCAACAATACTGGAGTGGGTTTCCATTTCCCTCTCTAGGGGATCTTCCCCACTCAGGGATCTAACCTGGGTCTTCTGTATTGCAGGTAGATTCTTTACTCTCTGAGCCACCAGGGAAGTTTGTTTGTAAATTAACAAATAGGAACAAAACTCAAATGAAAATTACAAAAGAATGCATAGAGATTTATAGAAGCAGATGAAAGATCTCCAGCAACATTTGAAAGCATATACAATGTTACTAGTAGTTGACAAAACATTACTTAAAAAACAGTAAAGTATTTAAAATTATAAAATTAGAAAAATTTTAAAACTATAATAAAGCCAGTAAACTTAGTTTGATACAGGTTGTCACAAACTTTCAATTTGTAAAAAAAAGAAAGAAAGAGTATCTATGAAGTGCAATAAAACTAGGTATATCTGTATATATAGTTATCAAGGGGAAAAAGTATCTGCACTCCCATGTTCAATGAAAATACTATTCACTATAGACAATAGACAATATATGGAAAGAGCCCAAATGCCCACAGATATATATTTGAACAGAAAATTATGATATATATCCATAACAATATGAGCTTCCCTGGTGGCTGAGTAGTAAGAATCTGCCTACCAATGCTGGAGACAGGGGTTCAATCCCTGGATGGGGAATATCCCCTGAAGGAGAAAACGTCAACCACTCCAATATTCTTGCCTGGGAAATCCTATGGATAGAGGAGACTGGAGGGCTACAGTCCATGGGGTCACAAAAGAGTTGTATATGACTTTGCAACTAAACAACAACATCATCTATAGCAATAGAATATGATATAGCCTTTAAGAATAAGAAAATCTTGCCATTTTCAACAACATGGATGAAAATGGAGGATATTATGCTAAATGAAATAAGTCAGTCATAGAAGGGTAAATATTGCATAATTCCACTTATGCCTAAAATAGGCAAACTCAGAAACAGAGAATACAATAGTGATTGCCAGGTGGTGAGGCAATTAAGTAGTTATTTAATGGCATAAATTTTCAGTTAAGTTGCCGCTGCTGCTGCTAAGTCACTTCAGTCGTGTTCAACTCTGTGCGACCCCATAGACGGCAGCCCACCAGGCTCCCCCATCCCTGGGATTCTCCAGGCAAGAACACTGGAGTGGGTTGCCATTTCCTTCTCCAATGCATGAAAGTGAAAAGTGAAAGGGAATTCATTTAGTTGTGTTCGACTCTTAGCGACCTCAGGGACCAAATCCATGGGATTTTCCAGGCAAGAGTACTGGAGTGGGGTGCCATTACCTTCTCCTCAGTTAAGCTAAATGAGTAAATTTTGGAGAACTACTCTGTAACATGTTAACTATACAGCCCTTCCTCGACTTACTTGAATTTACATCCACATAAAGCTATTGTAGGAGAAGGCAATGGCACCCCACTCCAGTACTCTTGCCTGGAAAATCCCATGGACGGAGGAGCCTGGTGGGCTCCAGTCCATGGGGTCGCTAAGAGTCAGGCACGACTGAGTGACTTCACTTTCACTTTTCACTTTCATGCATTGGAGAAGGAAATGGCAACCCACTCCAATATTCTTGCCTGGAAAATCCCAGAGACTGAGGAGCCTGGTGGGCTGCCGTCTATGGGGTCGCATAGAGTCGGACACAACTGAAGTGACTTAGCAGCAAAGCTATTGTAAATTGAAAATGCTCTTAAGATACTTAATCTACTGAACATCATAGCATAGCCTATCTTAAATATGTCAGAACATTTACATTACATCATTAGCCTACAAATGGGAAAATCATCTAACAGAAGGTCTATTTGATAATAAAGTTTTGGATAGCTCATGAAATTTATGGAATATTGTACTGAAAGTAAAACATAGAATGGCAGTATGGGTACAGGATGGTTTTAAGTATATTACTTGTTTGTCCTTGTGATCATATGACTGACTGGAGCTGCAGCTCACTACGACTCCCCCAGAATCATGAGAGGGTATCTACTGTATATCACTAGCCTAGGAAAAGGTCAGATTCAAAACTGGAAGTGCGGTCTCTACTGGATGTCTGTCACTTTGAACAATGGAAAAATGAAAAGTCAAGCCATCATAAGTTGGGGACTGTAGTTATCGATACAGTGGTGTACACTTAAAAATCTAAGAGGGTAGCTTCATGTTAAGTGTTGAAAAAAACAAACAAAAAATACTAAAGTGACATAAGAATCTCTGAGAGGTGTTGGATGTGTTTCTGTGATTAAGGTGACAATATCATGAGTGTTGCAAACTCATCAAATTGTATATGTTAAATATATATAGCTTTTATATCAACCATACTTTGTTAAAGAAAGAGAGAGAACCCAGAATACATTTTACCATACAACAATAATTTCAAGTGAATTACAGTGGAAAGTGCATAATCATAGACGATTTGGAGATTTCCAGCTCTCCCCCATAAGACATAGTGACTTATAGGGTAATGAGTTTCTAATTTCAGACTTGCCATTTAAATCCAAATTAAAAAAAAAAAAAAAGTTTCCACTGCAGCTTTTTAATCTTAATAGACATATGTATATCAAAATTCTTGAGGCCTGAGTTTTAAACTAAGTAGAACATAACTTGTCATAAAATATGTAGATACTTTTAGGTGATCCTTGATATTACTTTCAAACCCTTGGACTATATGACACTGAGGTTTGGTTTGAAATTGCTTAGTGCAGGGCTTTGAATAGTATGCACACTGTACATGATGAAACTCATGGCCACTTCTCAGCCCACGTGATTTCTATCGATACTGAACCAAAATGAAGTGATATATAAATGCTCAGCTATTTAATTCCAGATTATCATCTCTGTTAAATACACTCATGAGATTTGCATCCAGTACTACCCATCAGGCTGCTAATTAACTTTCCATAACCTAGACAACTGCATGTGGTATACTTTAACAAATACAGAGAACTAACTGATCTCAAATTGGCAAGAGGTATCTGTAAGGCATTTCCAGGATGGCACTAACATATGGTATGATGTGAGAAATATCACCTTATCTTCAATACTTTCTCTCTGTCTCAACATATGTATCTAAGAATTTAGCAAGGGTATTTTCATACTCAATGGCAAATGTTTTTTAATAGCTTATTTCCTATAAATTTGATTATTTTGGCCCAAGCCTGGTCAAAATTTAGAGAGCAGTCTTTAATTACAAATAGTTTCTCTGTGCATCCTATTCAGTATCACAAACTGTCTCAGCCACTTTTGATTGCAACTGTAATTGCTGTGTAAGATACTGACAACATTTTTACTGTCAGTTTCTACTGAAGACTCATGTATCTTCTTTATGCCACATTTCGTTCTCCTAGTAGTTACTATGTCATGATTATCTCTTGATAAACAGTGATAAGAGAGAGGAATGTGACAAATGTGACATTATGGCAGAGGTATAAGTGCTAATATTTTAGATATAATATCTTTATTAGGATTGGAAAATCCTAGCTATTTATGGAATAGGGAAGAAGATAATCTTTATCGATGGGGTGGGCAACCCCATTCTTAGTAGAGAATTTAATTCTTAGAGAATTGAAAGCAATAATGCAAAAAAATATGCAGTCATAGTCTTTTACTCTTCCAGTCCTCAATTATAATATTTAAAATTAAAAATAGGTAATCATGTATCAGATCAGATCAGATCAGTCACTCAGTCGTGTCCGACTCTTTGCGACCCCATCAATCGCAGCACTCCAGGCCTCCCTGTCCATCACCAACTCCCAGAGTTCACTCAAACTCACGTCCATCGAGTCAGTGATGTCATCCAACCATCTCATCCTCTGTCGTCCCCTTCTCCTCCTGCCCCCAATCCCTCCCAGCATCAGAGTCTTTTCCAATGAGTCAACTCTTCGCATGAGGTGGCCAAAGTACTGGAGTTTCAGCTTTAGCATCATTCCTTCCAAAGAAATCCCAGGGCTGATCTCCTTCAGAATGGACTGGTTGGATCTCCTTGCAGTCCAAGGGACTCTCAAGAGTCTTCTCCAACACCACAGTTCAAAAGCATCAATTCTTCGGCACTCAGCCTTCTTCACAGTCCAACTCTCACATCCATACATGACCACAGGAAAAACCATAGCCTTGACTAGACGAACCTTTGTTGGCAAAGTAATGTCTCTGCTTTTGAACATGCTATCTAGGTTGGTCATAACTTTCCTTCCAAGGAGTAAGCATCTTTTAATTTCATGGCTGCAGTCACCATGTGCAGTGATTTTGGAGCCCAGAAAAATAAAGTCTGACACTGTTTCCACTGTTTCCCATCTATTTCCCATGAAGTGGTGGGAAAATAAGTATATTCAGAGTATGAAGAAATCACATGGAATTTAAAAATGTTACATAGAACATATGATTATATTAGCTGTTATAAGGAGAGTGAAATTTATGTTATAACAACAGTAGAAACTAATAAAAAGTTTAGATAATAAATAAGATCATAAATTTTAAATATCCTGAGCTATTCAGAAAAAGACACTAAGTCAGAGTACCATTTCATTAATGATATGATTCCCAACACCAGAAAAAAAGAATGTGTGTACAGACTGTTAAGTCCTTTTCATAACTCATTAATTTGTTTAACATTCACAAATTAGATATCCCATTTGTCATGCCCCCTGATCATCTAAGCAGATGCAGTTATCATTGTACTCAGCTATGTTCCTCTTAGTGGGGATGCTGACAAGAGAAATGAGATCTTAACAGTCTCTTAAAGTGAATCCAGTTGACAAACAGATTGAATAATACTTTAAATGGCTAGACTACCCTTACCAAACGTACTGTGAAGATTAAGTATGAGACTTAGAATTGAATGTATTGGCTGTCTGTGGCGATAACTCCTTAACATAAACCTGGAGAATCAATGAAAAACTCCAATAAAAATGTACCAGGGACACTATATTTTCAATTTCATATAAGCATTTTGTGTCATACAAAGTGTCCAAAGTGAAAAGTTTTTTTAAAGTATAGATTTAAGACGTGTCAGTAGAATTCAAAGTAGATAGGGCTAAGCAACAATCAATGGTTGTAATATTTCAGGAAATAGGCTAGGGTTGAGGAATATTCTGAGTGACAAAAAAATAACCATGAATATAACTTGTGACACCATTCCAAAAGCATAAGATTGAATAGGGAAAATATAGTAAGTGTAAGAGTGAGCCAGAAGAAGAAGATAAAAAAAAAAAAAAACGAATCGGATGGCTATCAGATTCCTCCTAACCCTGTCTATTTTACAAGACAATTTGATGGTAATAAAGATAAGTTGAACAAACTTTTCTTAGCTTAGCAACTAGAAGCAGGAGAAAATATTTTACTGTTATCTTCACGTTTCCCTTTACAACAATCTATTTTGAAAATGTTTTATATGATGTTAACCAGAAAATACTGAAGAAAATATTTGATGTTTTTCACCAGCCTGTATTTCTTATTACATGTGAAATAAAGTCAGCATATTAGGGACATAAATTTCAAAATATTCATTGTCATAGTTTAAAGATGTACACAACCAGGTAATAGCATAGAAAACAGTGTGAAGTACATGCTTTCAGATGTTATAAATTAGAGGTTTCATTTATAAATTCCCTGAAATCACTGAACATTTAACACTGGAATGCATTTAACACTGATGGCATCACTATCCCATTTTGGCAGTTTGATCAGACATCTAGTAGTTTTAATATTGATTCATGCATTAATCAGAGCCATTTTATTTCAAAATTGGCATACCAAAATTGTTCTGAGTTATAGTGATAATATGTCCTACCAAAGACTAAATTAACATTTTACTGCTGTTAACCACAGGCAATATCTCATTAAAAAAAGAAAAACAACTGCCCAAACTTCACAATCCAATATGTTTAAGTTTCAGGATGTCTGATCAGGCTTCCCAGGAGCTGCTAGCAGTAAAGAACCCTCCAGCCAATGCAGGAGACAGGACAGACACCAGTTCAATCCCTGGGTCAGGAAGATCTCCTGGAGAAGGACATGGCAACCCACTCCAGTATTTTTGCCTGGAGGATTCCATGGATAGAGGAACCTGGCAGGCTGCAGTGTATGGGGTCTCAAAGAGTTGGACACAGCTGAAGCAGCTTAGCAAGTATGCACAGTCTATATCTACCGCTGAAAAGGAGGAAGCATATCTTTCTTTCCTGCCGTCGAAATGCAATGCAGGTTTTGAATGTCTAATCAAAGTTTTGATATTCTATGTATAGAATAACTATGTATGTACTAGCAATTTATGAAAACCTAACAAGACCATTTAACATCCTTAATAAAAATTTATATAATTAGTGAAGTCATGAATTTAAAGATAAGCAAATGTAAATTCTTATTAATATTATATTTCTAATCATCTTCTAATATTACTGATTACTTTATGCAACAGGGAAAGTTCATTTCAAATACCTTCTAATTTAATCTGCAAAAGATGATAACTGGCTGGAAAGAAAAATAAAACTTTGTTTCTGTGAACATAATTTGTAAAGTTTTTACTTTAGCAACTCACCTAAGGCAACAGTTATGCATTAGTGTTCATCCCTGAGAAATTCTGGCTCCTAACCCTTGGGAGTTTACACAGCAAATGTCACATTTTCCATGTGTAGATAAATTCATAAATCAATGTGTACAGCTCATATTGCCTGAATCTTTATAGCAAATTTTAATCAGTTAAACACACACCAATTTTGCCACATTTCATCCACTGCTATGATGAGATCAGAATACAGCAGATGTAGCTGCATGACAAAGATATATTGCAATTAATGTCAAGCAGATTCTGGGTCAAATATCTTAGGAAAATGTAACTAATGTTTACTTTCAGTGATTCAATCATGTCTTCACACTATAAAACAGAGTGAGAAGATAATCTTGCCATTCATATGAGAACAGTTTCAAATGTAATAAACAGATATTTTGGCAAGTTTCCCACAAAGTCAAGTTGCGTTTGGTACCTGAGAGAGGACACACATACAAATCTGTGAGAATGGAAGAAGAAGAACAAAGAAAGGAGAAACACTAGAGTATACCTCATCTCGTCTTGCGACTTTAAGAATATGTATCTGATTCTATTCTTTGAGTAGAAGAAATAGTTGAGAAAATATTCTAAACTGGCCAAGGTAATGGATAAAATGAAATGAAAATGTGTTCTCATGGGAGTGTAGGAAAGAGATACGAGGATGAACATATCAGAAAGGCCACAGAGTGTAAAGACAATCTGTGTTCATCGAAGGAGCCAACGCTGAGCCCTGCATGACACTCTTCACTGTGGGAGGGGAGCAAAACACTGCTCAGTGGCAAGGTGATGTTGGCAGGCTGATTATACAAAACGGTGTTGACTTTGCTGGAGTCGAGGCTGTACTCAAGGAAATACATGATTGGAACATGAATATGCTTTTTGCTTCAGTGCATTTACTGGCTGGCATCACCATTTGTGGATCTACAGAATGCCTGAGTCTTCACCGCACAATACTGTTGCTGACTAAATGACATATTTTATATGAAGGAAATATGTCTATGAGTTGATACTCAAAGTGTTCAACTGTCTTACCAAGTGCCCTTTACTTTAAAGCCTATAGCTCAATAGAATGATGAGACAGACTGGTAGAAGCTCAACTGCAGAACATGCTAGAAGAAAAAGTGTAAGAAGGCTGTAGCCCTGTGCTGTAGGATACATTTTATGCCTTAAATCAGTGGTCAACATATGATGCCATTTCCCACATAGCCAGATTGCACAAGTCCAGGGATTAAATGTTGGAAGTAGGAATGGCCTTCTCACAATTATAAATAACAATAATACATGAAGGATTTTTTTTTTCTCTCAAAGTTATTAGATACTTAAGATGTAAATGTTTCTATCAGGACAATGAGCTGCAGGACAAGAGCTGGTTCCAATAAATGGAAAATTGAGTGAGCCACTTGCAAATTTTTCAGATTGTCATCACACTGACCAAAGAGAAGGAGTGAGTGATTCTAACTACCAGTCATGATATAAAATGGGGGCGAGAAGGAACAATGTCAAGAACCAGAATATTGATTACACTGCCACTTAGTATTCCCATGCCTAATAATGCTATCAGTGGAAAACTAGAAACTATAAACACATGACTACTAAGGGCTTCTGTTTTCCTATACTGAGGGCTTAGTTTTCTTCAACCAAACAAAGGACTAGAGTGGTTACTAAGGGGGACATGTGTATACAGTACACTAATTTGTGTACTGCACTGTTCGTGTATTCTACATTTGTAGCTCTAGAGCTAGTCTTCATCCTCTCTACCCTTCTCTGTGCACAAGACAGCCTGACTTCTAGGACTTCCATTTGAGTTCAATTAATGGGAGACTGGTGAGAGAGAGGTTGGGTATTCATGCTCTTTGCTTCCTGCCTTTCATTATATATTCTGATCTTTGCTGCATTCTCCTCCCCAAGCCATAACTTCTGTCTGAGTCCCACTCCCAAGAAACAGCCTTCACTGGGTTGCAAGGCAATGGCACCCCACTCCAGTACTTTTGCTTAGAAAACCCCATGGAGGAGCCTGGTAGGCTGCAGTCCATGGGGTCGCTAGAGTCGGACATGACTGAGCGACTTCACTTTCACTTTTCACTTTCATGCATTGGAGAAGGAAATGGCAATCCACTCCAGTGTTCTTGCCTGGAAATCCCAGGGACAGGAAGCCTGGTGGTGGGCTGCCGTCTATGGGGTCGCACAGAGTCGGACACGACTAAAGCGACACAGCAGCAGCATTTACACAGTGACTATTCCCTACTGCTTCTGGGTTCCAGAGGCATCACCATCTTTTTGTTTTTGCTGCTAACACTGCTATAAATTGTGTTTGTTAAAGTCTCTTTGGATATTACTTTGAATGTTTCATCTGTTCAAGTTTTTTTACTAATATGTCATCACATTAAATGAACTTACTCTCAATTTTGATGTAAACCAAAAGCTGCTCTTAAAAAAAAAAA
The DNA here is from genome assembly GCF_027580195.1 of Bos mutus. Taxonomy (NCBI): domain Eukaryota; kingdom Metazoa; phylum Chordata; class Mammalia; order Artiodactyla; family Bovidae; genus Bos; species Bos mutus. The sequence continues at coordinate 30,905,926 of NC_091625.1, forward strand.
AGTGCTCTTAAAAAAGGATCGTTATAACATTTTCACATGAAGTGATGAGGTTGAAAGGGGATTATGTATTTTGTGAACAAGGACAATATCTAGTTCATAGTAAAGTAGCATTCATAACTGTTAATTCATCTCCCCAATCTTTTTCCCAAATAGGATGAAGAGGCATTGGCTAAGACCAGTTCTCATTTTTAGTTTACTAATTCTAAATTCAGGGTATAATGAAATGTATATATGATGAACATTAATGTTCACATATTTTAAAAAATGAGTGTAAATTATATTATAATTAGCATGGTATAAAATAGATTAATGGGAATATACTATAAATAATAAAGCTTTCCTCTAATTTCACTATCTAAAAAAAAAAGACAGTGTCAAGAGAATGAGAAGACAAGTCAGACTTTTAGAAAATATTTGCAAAGGACACATCTGATGAAGGAATGCTATTCAAAATATATAAAGACCTCTTGAAACTCAATGATAAAAAGCAACTCAGTTTAAAAGTGGGCCAAAGACCTTAACAGACACCTCAGCAAAGATTATACACATGTCCTGGAAACCAACACAACAACTCTATAAAAGCAATTTTTCACCAATTAAAAATAAATTTAAACAAAGAAGATACACAGATGGCAACTTAACCATACAAAAAGCTACTTCACATCAGATGTCATCAGAGAACTGCAAATTGAAACAATGAGATGCTGCTGCTGCTGCTGCTGCTGCTGCTAATTCACTTCAGTCGTGTCTGACTCTGTGTGACCCCATAGACAGCTCCTCTGTCCCTGGGATTCTCCAGGCAAGAACACTGGAGTGGGTTGCCATTTCCTTCTCCATTATCCTTCTCCATTTCTCTTCATTGCATCGCAAATTGAAACAATGAGATGCTAATACACACGAATTAAAGTGCCCAGGACACTGACAGCACCAAATACTGACAAGGATGTAAAACAGCAGGCACTCTCATCTGCTGCTAGTGAGAATGCACAATAATACAGTCATTTTGGAAGATATTCTGAAGGTTTCTTATAAAGTCGAACACACTTTTGCCATAGCATCTAGCAGTCACACTCCTTGGTATATACCCAAAGTTCAGTTCAGTTCAGTTGCTCAGTCGTGTCCAACTCTTTGCGACCCCGTGGGCTGCAGCACACCAGGTCTCCCTGTCCATCACCAACTCCCAGAGTTTACTCAAACTCATGTCCATTGAGTTCATGATGCCATCCAACCATCTTATCCTTTGTCATCTCCTTCTCATCCTGCCTTCAATCTTTCTCAGCATCAGGGTCATTTCCAACAAGTCATTTCTTCATATTAGGTGGCCAAGGTATTGCAGTCTCAGCTTCAAATCAGTCCTTCCAATGAATATTCAGGGCTGATTTACTTGAGGATGAACTGGTTGGATCTCTTTGCTGTTCAAGGGCGTCTCAAGAGTCTTCTCCAACACCACAGTTCAAAAGCATCAAATCTTTGGTACTCAGCTGTCTTTATAGTCCAACTCTCACATCCATACATGACTACTGGAAAAACCCTAGCTTTGACTAGATGGACCTTTGTTGGCAAATTAATGTCTCTGCTTTTTAATATGCTATCTAGGTTGGTCATAACTTTTCTTCCAAGCAGCAAGTGTCTTTTAATTTCAAGGTTTCAGTCACCATCTGCAGTGATTTTTGAGCCCCCAAAAAATAAAGTCTATCACTGCTTCCATTGTTTCCCCATCTATTTACCATGAAGTGATAGGACCAGATGCCATGATCTTAGTTTTCTGAATGTTGAGTTGTAAGTGAACTTTTCACTCTCCTCCTTTACATCAAGAGGCTCTTTAGTTCTTCTTTGCTTTCTTCCATAAGGGTGGTGTCATCTGCATATCTGAGGTTATTGATATTTCTCCCAGTGATCTTGATTCCAGCTTGTGCTTCTTCCAGCCCAGAGTTTCTCATGATGTACTCTGCATATAAGTTAAAAAAGCAGGGTAACAACCCAAGGTAGCTGACATCTTAAGTCCAGACAAAACCTTGCAGAGATGTTTATAGCAGATTTATCTAAGGATGTGCTAAGCCACTTCAGTCATGTCTGACTCTTTGTGACCCCATGGAGTGTAGTTCACCAGGCTCCTCCATCCATGGGATTTACCAGGTAAGAATACTGGAGTGGGTTGCCATTTCGTTTTCTAGGAATCTTCCGACCCAGGGATCGAACCCATGTCTCTTGCGTCTCCTGCATTGGCAAGAGAGTTCTATACCACTAGTACCAATTGCTAATAAATTATTGTCAAATTAATAAATGTATTGAGCATTGAAAAATGTCATTGGCTAATATTAAGTATTGTGGTGATCACTAAAACTTACAAATGAAAGATCTTTTCTTTGATTGTTAATTATAAAGAAAGTACAAGTAAATATGATTAAAATAACCTGAAATGTTAAAGAATCACTGAATTATTTCTGGTTAATTTTAAGGCAATTGGATCTTAAATTTTGAATAAATTAGATAAAAATTAATTTACACATCAGCTTTCTTTGTTTTCTTGACCCTATATTCTTTTTTTTTTTATTTTTAAACTTTACAATATTGTATTAGTTTTGCTAAATATTGAAATGAATCTGCCACAGGTAAACATGTGTTCCCCATCCTGAACCCTCCTCCCTCCTCCCTCCCTATACCATCCTTCTGGGTCGTCCCAGTGCACCAGCCCCAAGCATCCAGTATCGTGCATCGAACCTGGACTGGCGACTCATTTCATACATGATATTATACGTATTTCAATGTCATTCTCCCAAATCATCCCACCCTCTCCCTCTCCCACAGAGTCTAAAAGACTGTTCTATACATCAGTGTCTCTTTTGCTGTCTCGTATATAGGGTTATTGTTACCATGTTTCTAAATTCCATATATATGCGTTAATATACTGTATTGGTGTTTTTCTTTCTGGCTTACTTCACTCTGTATAATAGGCTCCAGTATCATCCACCTCATTAGAACTGATTCAAATGTATTCTTTTTAATGGCTGAGTAATACTCCATTGTGTATATGTACCACAGCTTTCTTATCCATTCATCTGCTGATGGAAAGCTTTAAAGACCTTCCAAATGCCAAACAAAAAGTAGAAAATATAAGTATACAGTTTTATTTCTCTACCATTAATTTCAGAATAAAAGATTATTAATGCTATTTTTAAGCAAAATGATTAGAGAAATGTTTTTGTCATTTTACTGTTATTACTATTAATACATTGGGCTTCCCAGGTGGTGCTAGTGGTAAAGGATCCTCCTGTAAATGCAGGAAACATAAGAGATGCATATTTGATTCCTGGGTTGGGGAGATCCCCTGAAGAAGGGCATGGCAACCTGCCCCCAGTATTCTTGCCCAGAGAATCCCATGAACAAGGGGCCTGGTGGGCTACAGTCCATAGGGTCGCAAAGAGTCAGACATGACTGAAGCAAGTTAGCATGCGTGTACACACTATTAATATATTAATAATAATTTCATGTCTTAGGTATATCCCCAGCAGTTTACAGGAAACAAAGGTAGGAAGGGCACTTATCTATAATGACCAGAAACAAGAAATAGCAAGAGAAATAGAAGTTGTTTATTCTCTTTATCTGAATAAAAAAGTGCCTCCACATAGTCAGGTCAATACTCATTGTGGGGGGAAAATACTAATTGGGGTCCCACTTACCTTTCTGTTCTGCCATCTTTGTCTTCTATATTTATAGACCCTCTCTGTATCACACAGCTATGAAGTTCTAGTCATCATGTATGCAGTTAATACAAGAAAGGTTAAAAAAAATACATTCACAAACTCTATGTCTCAGTGTCCCAATTTGAGAAGCTAAGCCTCACCAAATAAATTCTGGTTGCATCATTAGCCAGAAATTTTTCACATGGGCACACAGAACTACAAGTAAAACAGGGATATGGAAACTTTAACTGAGTTTTTGTTGTTGTTAATTTGCTTACAAGAAAAAAAAAAAAAGAATGAAATTGAGACTACAATTAGCAATCTCAGCTACAATAATTCTAATAATTTCCAGTGTTTAGCAACTGAAACAAGTCCAGGACACTCTCTAACACTGAGATAAGCATTTTCTGTATACTAAACTATCATTAAGGTCAGTTTTCATTCCAATCCCAAAGAAAAGCAATGCCAAAGAATGCTCAAACTATCACACAATTGCACTCATCTCACATGCTAGTAAAGAAATGCTCAAAATTCTCCAAGCCAGCCTTCAGTAATACGTGAACCATGAACTTCCAGATGAACCAGAGATCAAATTGCCAACATCTGCTGGATCATGGAAAAAGCAAGAGAGTACCAGAAAAACATCTATTTCTGCTTTATTGACTATGCCAAAGCCTTTGACTGTGTGGATCACAACAAACTGTGGAAAATTCTGAAAGAGATGGGAATACCAGACCACCTGACCTGCCTCTTGAGAAACCTGTATGAAGGTCAGGAAGCAATAGTTAGAACTGGATTTGGAAAAACAGACTGGTTCCAAATATGAAAAGGAGTATGTCAAGGCTGGATATTGTCACCCTGCTTATTTAACTTCTATGCAGAGTACATCAAGAGAAATGCTGGGCTGGAAGAAGCACAAGCTGGAATCAAGATTGCCGGGAGAAATATCAATCACCTCAGATATGCAGATGATACCACCCTTTGGCAGAAAGTGAAGAGGAACTAAAAAGCCTCTTGATGAAAGTGAAAGAAGAAAGTGAAAAAGTTGGCTTAAAGCTCAACATTCAGAAAACAAAATCACTGCAGATGGTAACTGCAGCCATGAAATTAAAAGATGCTTACTCCATGGAAGGAAAGTTATGACCAACCTAGATAGCATATTCAAAAGCAGAGACATTACTTTACCAACAAAGGTCCATCTAGTTAAGGCTATGGTTTTTCCAGTGGTCATGTATGGATGTGAGAGTTGGACTGTGAAGAAAGCTGAGTGCCGAAGAATTGATGCTTTTGAACTGTGGTGTTGGAGAAGACTCCTTAGAGTTCCCTGGACTGCAAGGAGATCCAACCAGTCCATTTTGAAGGAGATCAGTCCTGGGTGTTCATTGGAAGGGCTGATGCTAAAGCTGAAACTCCAGTACTTTGGCCACCTCACGCGAAGAGTTGACTCATTGGAAAAGACTCTGATGCTGGGAGGGATTGGGTGCAGGAGGAGAAGGGGACGACAGAGGATGAGATGGCTGGATGGCATCACCAACTCAATGGACATGAGTTTGGGTGAACTCTGGGAGCTGGGGATGGACAGGGAGGCCTGGTGTGCTGCAATTCATGGTGTCACAAAGAGTCGGACACAACTGAGCGACTGAACTGACTGAGCTGAAACTATCATTAGGTCCATTTAAGACATATTTAGAAAGACTATATATAATATACATTCTTCCTAACCCTGCTGCTGCTGCTGCTGCTAAGTCGCTTCAGTCGTGTCTGACTCTGTGCGACCCCATGGACTACAGCCTACCAGGCTCCTCTGTCCATGGGATATTCCAGACAAGAATACTGGAGTGGGTTGCCATTTCCTTCTCCAGAGGGGGATCTTCCTGATCCAGGGATCGAACCCAGGTCTCCCACATTGTAGGCAGAGGCTTTACCGTCTGAGCCACCAGGGAAGTCTATTCAGACAATATTGATTATCAACTACATCAGGCAATGCTGACTGCTTGCATTATAATCATTCTTCTTTCCTTCTAACGGAATCTCCATTATATTTGGCTTTAGAATCCATAAAGATCATGAGAGAAGGGTCACTTTCAGACCTTATGGGATGAACCTTGATTGGACTAAGCCAGTCATGTTATGTTGATTTTAACCTATTTGCTGTGATTATGTTAAGATTGGACAGGTGACACAATTCTGATTAATAAGCTGTTAGTGAACAGTCTTGTTAAGATTTAATAATCCTTAAAAATGGATAGAAATAACTGCCACGCTTTCTCTCTTCTGGTTTTCTCTCTCCCCACCTCAAGGGTAAATGCTTGGAACTTCTTGAAGCTACTTTGTGATCATGAAGGGACAAGTTTGAGAACAATCCTTGACAGAATGAGGATGTTAAGTAGAAAGATAGGAAAAACCTGGAACCCTCATAACATGGTTGGGTCACTGAAATAAACAGTCCTAGAAGTGCTTTATGTCTGGACTTATTGCTTACAATAGATAATTCCTTTAAAAAAAAGATTAATCTACTAATTATTGGGCTTTCTGTTAAAAAGAGCTGAAAATGTCCAAGCTGATCAGTTCAGTGCAGTTCAGTCGCTCACTCGTGTCCAACTCTTTGTGACACCATGGACTGCAGCATGCCAGACCTCCCTGTCCATCACCAACTCCAGGAGTTTACTCAAACTCATGTCCATTGAGTTGGTGATGCCAACTTATCCTCTGTCATCCCCTTTTCCTCCCACCTTCAATCTTTCCTAGCATCAGGGTCTTTTCAAACAAGTTAGTTCTTCGCATCAGGTGGCCAAAGTACTGGAGTTTCAGCTTCAACATCAGTCCTTCCAATGAATATTCAGGATTGATTTCCTTTAGGATGGACTGGTTGGATCTCCCTGTAGTCTGAGGGATTCTCAGGAGTCTTCTCCAACACCACAGTTCAAAAGCATCAATTCTACGGTGCTCAGCTTTCTCTGTTATCCAACTCTCACATCCATGCATGACTACTGGAAAAACCATAACCTTGACTAGATGGACCTTTGTTGGCAAAGTAATGTCTCTGCTTTTTAATATGCTGTCTAGGTTGGTCATAACTTTCCTTCCAAGGAGTAAGCGTCTTTTAATTTCAAGGTTGCAGTCACCATCTACAGTGATTTTGGAGCCCCAAAAAACAAAGTCTGCCACTGTTTCCAAGCTTATTCACAGGTCACTGTGCTTCAGTTTCAAGTATCTTACCCTCCAGGACTAATTTATCCAGACAATGATTTGGCATTCAGCGAGGAAAAAAAAAAAAAAAAACAATGTGTATCATCTTTTTTCTTTCAAAATAATTATACTCATTTCTGGATGCTTAATTAGGAAGAGCCATATTTATATTTCCTTTAAATCTGTGTCTGTTTTATTGTCTCAACCCTGTTAAACACAGAAATCAGAGCATAAATTTTTCTGAAAATTAAATAGAAAGCTCTCCCAATTGTCTAGCAAATTAGTTGGAGTGTATAGTACAGATAATTATTTATAGAAGAATTGTGTTTCTAATTAATATTATTAAAAGATATGAAGTAAATATGATATGAATTTATTATGATTTTTCATGAAAGTCTCATTTAATAGTCTGAAAAATTCTGCAAGAGCCTATTTTAACTGATTCTAATTTTGAAATTAAGATTTTTAAGTTAAATATTTTATTGTTAAAAAGTGACTGGGTTTTCCTGAGTTTCTTGCTAGCAATAGAGATTTGGGTCACATTGTACAGCTTTAATCAAATGGCATAGCTGAGAAAAATCAGATTAATTTCATTATGTTCTAAGTTTCAATTTAGCAAAATTCATCACTTTACAATTCATTAAACAAAGTATATTTTTAAAAATATATAAACAAATACATCAATAATCTGAAACATAAAACTAATAAGGTCAGATACATGAATCACAAAATTATCATTTTCTGCAAATATTACACAATCTTAATAGTGTAATAGTTCCTTAAGATTTTTGTAATAGTGTAATAGTGTACCTATTACACTATTATACAAGATTACCTATATGACACCTCTTAGGATTTTTGTTGCCATTATAAAGGTCAATCACATTTAGATCAAGAAAGAGTTTTGTGCTTTGATTCATAATGTGCAGGGTTTATCTAAGTGACATTTTAGAAATGCTTTATGAATAGATCTTTAATAATTCCTTACAGTTTAATAAATGCTCTTTTTCTTGTTGTTAGTGGAATTTACACATGAAAATTAAACATTGATTAATGAGCTTTCTTTTATTAAAGATTGCCAAAAATTCTTCTCTACAAGCATTTCTCAAAGAGTTATTAAATCTTCAGATAATCATTATTTAATTGACCACAAACCCAATGATAACACAATGGTCATGATTGCTCAAATTCCTAGTAACTTAGCTTTCCAAAACTTTTTCTTTTCCTAGTTTCCTTTTATTAGTTAAACAAACTTAGCTTGTTGGGAGCCGTCTATGGGGTCTCACAGTCAGACATGACTGATGCAACTTAGCAGCAGCAGCAGCAGCAGCCTGCTATAACATGTAAAACCCAAAGATTCAGTTACTTAGGAAAAAAAGTTCACCTCTTATTTACATAAGTGTCTGCTGCAGGTTGATTGTATAGGGATGTGTAAGTGTGTGTGTGCGTGTGTGTGTGTGTGTGTGTGTGTTGGCTCTGCAGTCATTCAGAGGCTCAGGTTCCACTGAGCTTACAATATGTGGTGTGAAGGTTTTCTGAGCCTGATCCAGCCTGAAGAAGAGCAGAGTAAAGATAAATAGAGAAAGAATAAGGAAGACACATCTGCTCTCTACTGTTCCAAAATAAAAGTGACCCAAATCACTTTCCTTAAAATTGTTTGGCAAGAACTATTCATTTAGCACCATCTAAATGCAAAAGCAGTGGCCACAGGACTGGAAAAGGTAAGTTTTCATCCAATCCCAAAGAAAGGAAATGCCAAAGGATGTTCAAACTACAGCACAATTGCACTTATCTCACATGCTAGCAAAGTAATGCTCAAAATTCTGCAAGCCAGGTTTCAACAGTACATGAACCGAGAACTTTCAGATGTTGAAGCTGGATTTAGAAAAGGCAGAGGAACCAAAGATCAAATTGCCAACATCCTTTGGATCATAGGAAAAGCAAGAGAGTTCCAGAAAAACATCTACTTCTGCTTCATTGACTATGTTATAGCCTTTGATGGCATGGATCAAACAAACTGTGGAAAATTCTGAAAGAGATGGGAATACCAGGCCACCTTACCTGCCTCCTGAGAAATCGGTATGCAGGTCAAGAAGCAACAGTTAGAACTGCACATGGAACAATGGACTGGTTCCAAATTGGGAAAGAAGTCAAGGATCTATATCATCACCCTGCTTATTTAACTTACATGCAGAGCACATCATGAAAAATACCAGGCTGGATGAAGCACAATCTGGAATCAAGACTGCTGAGAAAAGTATAAATTACCTCAGATATGCAGATGACACCACCCTTATGGCAGAAAGTCAAGAGGAACTAAAGAAACTCTTGATAAAGGTGAAAGAGAAAAGTGAAAAAACTGGCTTAAAACTCAATATTCAAAAAAATGAAGATCATGGCATCTGGTCCTATCACTTCATGGCAAATAGATGGGCAAACAGTGGAGACAGTGACAGACTTTATTTTTTGGGGGCTCCAAAATCACTGCAGATGGTGACTGTAGCCATGAAATTAAAAGAAACTTGCTCATTTGAAGAAAAGCTATGACCAATCTAAACAGTATATTAAAAAGCAGAGACATCATTTTGGCAACAAAGGTTCATCTAGTGAAAGCTATGGTTTTTCCAGTTGTCTTGTATGGATGTGACAGTTGGACCATAAAGAAGGCTGAGCACCAAAGAATTAATACTTTTGAACTGTGGTGTTAGAGAAGACTCTTGAGAGTCCCTTGGACTGCAAGGAGATCCAACCAGTCCATCCTAAAGGAAAACAGTCCTGAATATTCATTGGAGAGACTGATGCTGAAGCTGAAGCTCTGATACTTTGGACACCTGATGCAGAGCTGACTCCTTAGAAGACACTGATGCTGGGAAAGATTGAAGGCAGGAGGCGAAAGGGAGAACCAAGGACAAGATGGCTGTGTTGCATCACCCACTCAGTGGACATGAGTTTGACCAACTCCAGGAGATGTTAAGGAGAGGAAAGCCTGGCATGCTGCAGTCCATGGGGTTGCAAAGAGTCCAACATGACTGAGCGACTGAACAACAAAGATGCAAAAGAACTAGAACACATAGTTGAGCTTTATGCTTTAAAGACAAGGAAATGGGTTTGGTGATAATCCTGCCAGTTTTGCCGTATCCGTCATCTAAACACTATAGTAATGATATACTTCATGTTTGTCAAGTGGTATTTGGCCCATCACAGATCATCTATTAATGTTAGTTTCCATCTCTTTCACAGTCAAAATTAATGTGTTCCATGTATCTTTTATTATTTTAATACTATTGTCTATATTCTGGATGAGGGCATGGTGAGCCACTCCAGTATTCTTGCCTGGAGAATCTCATGGACAAGGAGTCTGGCAGGCTGCATTCCATAGGGTCGAACAGAGTCAGACACGGCTAAAGCGACTTAGCCCACACATATCTTCTATATTACAGTAAATTAAAATCCATGAAAAACAACTTTTAATGAAAGAAATTAGTAATGATTTGCATTTATTGGAACATTTAGTCCTAAAAAATATGAAATTATATAGTTTAATTAATAAAAATTGTTTGAATAAATGCTTATCTTCAGTTCAGTTCAGTCAGTCATGTCCAACCCTTTATGACCCCATAGACTGCAGCATGCCAGGCCTCCCTGTCCATCACCAACTCCTGGAGATTACTTAAACTCATCTCCATTGAATCTGTGATGCCATCCAACCATCCCATCTTCTGTCATCCCCTTCCTCTCCCACCTTCAGTCTTTCCCAGCATCAGGGTCTTTTCCAATGAGTCAGTTCTTCACATCAGTGTTCAAAGTATTGGAGTTTCAGCTTCAACAGCAGTCCTTCCAATGAATATTCAGGACTGATTTCCTTTAGGATGGATTGGTTGGATCTCCTTGCAGTCCAAGGGACTCTCAAGAGTCCTCTCCAACATCACAGTTCAAAAGCATCAATTCTTTGGTGCTCAGCTTTCTTTATAGTCCAACTCTCACATCCATACATGACTACTGGAAAAACCATAGCTTTGACTAGATGGACCTTTGTTGGCAAAAAAATGTCTCTGCTTTTTAATATGTTGTCTAGGTTGGTCATAACTTTTCTTCCAAGGAGCAAGCATCTTTTAATTTCATGGTGGCTGTCATCAAAATCTTCAGTGATTTTGGAGCCCCCCAAAATAGTCTGTCACTGTTTCCATTGTTTCCCCATGTATTTGCCATGAAGTGATGGGACCAGATACCATGATCTTAGTTTTCTGAATGCTGAGTTTTAAGCCAACTTTTCACTCTCCTCTTTCACTTTCATAAAGAAGCTCTTTAGTTCTTCTTCACTTTCTGCCATAAGGGTAGTGTCATCTGCACATTTGAGGTTATTTATATTTCTCCCAGCATTCTTATCTTTAAAGGGCATCATATTTATAAATATATACACATATATGTATATAAAACCTCTAACCCCCTTATAATTAGCCTACAGAGGAAAATTATGCTCAGTTAATACTATAAATTGTAATGTTCACTATTTTGTTACAAGCTTTTTTCTTTTCACAGATTTTTTTTATAGTGGTAATTCATGTTAGCATCTAAGCCTAAACTGCAAAACTGAAAAAAAGCACTCTAAATCATTTTAGTATATGAAACAATTTGAGAAATGATATCAAAAGCATTGTTATTCCAATTGCAGATCTCAAATTCCTCAGTGCATCCAAAAATGAATTTAATGGGCCATATCAAGCATATTCATGTAAATAAAATAACACAATAGAATAGAATTGAAAATAGCAGAATGTGTCATATATGTTATCAGCAAAACTTTCAGTTAAATCTTTTATTTAGTGATGCTAGTTTGGGCATGTGTATGTATAATGTATGTATTTCCTAATATCACTGTATTATAAAAAACATTTCAAAACTATTTGTATTCTGTAGAGATACATGTTTACATGTAAGATTCCAGATAACTTCATTCAAATAGCAAGTAAATCCATTATTATAATTTTACTGGAAATTAATATTCTCTATCAAGTTTTAAAGAAATATCTCTATTGTATTATTATATAACAATGCATTTTCTAGGATGGAAAGAAAATCTTAAGACCATCTGTTCCTTAGAGTTATATACTATTATTTACCTTTGTGATCTTTAACAACTTATTTGACCATCTTGGCCTCAGTGAAGGAAAAGTGAATTGCTAATCCTAAACTTCCACTCAAAACTCATTTTATTTTTTTAAATTTTATTTTATTTTTAAACTTTACAAATTGTATTAGTTTTGCCAAATATCAAAATGAATCCGCCACAGGTATACATGTGTTCCCCATCCTGAACCCTCCTCCCTCCTCCCTCCCCATACCATCCCTCTGGGTCGTCCCAGTGCACTAGCCCCAAGCATCCAGTATCATGCATCGAACCTGGACTGGCGACTCGTTTCATACATGATATTATACACGTTTCAATGCCATTCTTCCAAATCTTCCCACCCTCTCCTTCTGCAACAGAGTCCATAAGACTGTTCTGTACATCAGTGTGTCTTTTGCTGTCTCGTACACAGGGTTTTTGTTAGCATCTTTCTAAATTCCATATATATGCGTTAGTATACTGTATTGGTGAAACTCATTTTATATGATGCTTTTTTTTTTTTTTTGCAATATATTAATTCCCTATGGAGCTGTTGAGCTTCAAAGGCAAGCCCACCACCCAAGTTGGCCTTTGAAGGCTTCATCTTCCAATAATATCTGTACTTCCACTATTGGCTTTCCATTATACCACAACTAGGGCTGTTAATTCAGAAGACTACAAGCTCAAAGAATTCAAAATAAATTCCTATATTAATTACCTTCAAGACTTACAGCAAGAAAAATTCATCAATATATGATAGCTCTGATATCCACGTCAGGATTATAGTCACATACTATATTTTAAGAATTGTTAGAATTCATGAAAAGATTGAAAAGTTGAATACACAGAATGTAGATTCATATCTACTCTTTAACAGGTTTTTTTCTCTTTGTCCTCCATTTTATGCATTTTCTCTCCTAATTTGCAATATTCAAATATCTTCAGAAGTTTTCTGCTATAAGCTTATGAAGAAATCACACTTTCATCCTTCTATTTGTTACCCTTGAGATTACATTATCCATGCTTAATGTAAGGAATATAGAAATTCTGTGCCTTTTACACCCCCTTACATCTTGTGGTATTATTTCTTTGCCTTTAAAATGTATTTCATGTGCATTTGCATGTCAACACTGTTATTTATTTTGATACATTTTATACAACTAGTTGTCATCAAGATATATGCACATAATTAATAGCTTCACTGCTATTCACTTATTCATTCTTTCATTCACTTTTATATTTGTTTCCAGGATAACCTTCCTTGTCTCTGAGGTAAAAACAAACAAAAAAACCTGATATCTTTCCTTGTTATTTGTTCTATTAATAGTGTGCTTGAGATGGAATTGGTCAGTTTTTATCTGAAATTACCTTTGTTTTGTCTTCACTTTTGAGAGTCATCATCATTTGGTTTGTAATTCTAGTTTGGCAGTTTTTTTTGTTTGTTTGTTTGTTTCAGCACTTTAAATATCCTATACAATTACCTTCTGCTTTTATTTGTTTTTGTTGTTGGGAAGCCAGCTGTCTTATTGTTGCTCTCTGGTTGATCTTACATATTCCCTTTGCATTTTGTTTTTAGAAATTTTACCATGATGTATCTAATTAGGATATCTTTACATTTATTCTACTAGAGTTCATAGTACTTTTTGTATCTGTGGGTTATCCCTACTCATTCTTGACAAATTCTCAGTTGCTAGCTCTTCAAATATTGCTTCTGTTCCTCACCTTCTTATAGAGCTTCAATTATACATATTGTAGGCATTTTTGTGTGTCTTATGTGTCTTTTTTGCTTTGTTCTGTATTATTTTTCTTCCATCTCTCTGTTTCAGTCAGAATATTTTGTAATGATTTCTTGGTAACTAGTCTCCATCTGGGTCCAAGCTGATCCTTCTTTAACCATCTATTTAGCACTTATTTATGTTTTGGTTTGTACCAATGCCAAGACATTGAGATCTCCAGGTGTCTCTACTGAGAGGTTAGGCTTTCTTGCAGGATCAGCCTATTCTTTCCCCGCTGTACTCAAACGGTTCTTTCTCTGGTGAATGACATACATTTGTACCTTTTATGAAAGTGAAAAGTTCACACAAGTTAATCTATTTCTAACTTTGATTCTTTCCCATTTTCTATCCCTATCAATGTAACAGTGCTTGCTTACTAAAGTTTTATAATAAGTTTTGGAATTAGGTTGGGTAAGTCTTCCATCTTTGTTCTTACTACTACTACTACTACTACTACTACTACTACTACTAAAGTCCCTTCAGTCGTGTCCGACTCTGTGCGACCCCACAGACGGCAGCCCACCAGGCTCCGCCATCCCTGGGATTCTCCAGGTAAGAACACTGGAGTGGGTTGCTATGTGCTTCTCCAATGCATGAAAGTGAAAAGTGAAAGTGAAGTCGCTCAGTCGTGTCTGACTCTTAGCCACCCCATGGACTGCAGCCTACCAGGCTCCTCCGTCCATGGGATTTTCCAGGCAAGAGTACTGGAGTGGGGTGCCATTGCCTTCTCTGTTTTTGTTCTTAGTTAAATATTTTTGGAGAATATGATTACACATTATCATTTTGCCTTCCATGTGTTTTAATCTATTCTTTATAATTTCTCTCATTTTCTATCTGAACTGGCTTAACAGAATTTCTTTAGAATTAACTTCCAATTCACAAGTTTACCCTTCATAAATGTATATTCTTCTGCTAACCCACTTTTGAGTTCTTACTTCAGTGATTACATGTACTATTTATAGAGATTCTATTTGTTGTTCTATTTTAATGTTGGTAGTCATTTTGAAAAGTCTGCTGTTTTTCTGTTCCTATTTCTTCATTTATATCTTTATTATTATATTCTGCATCTACTTTTAAAATGTTGGAGTTATTGTATATTTCAGTCTGCTGTTTGAGTGTCTTATTGAAAACACTCACTCATGGTTCATTAGCTTTTCCTATGCTTTTTATTTTGAATCTATATTAATTTGTATTTTATTTATAGAAATCCTATGAGATCTAAAAGGTGTTTCTACAAGCAGACCTGAGTTTTGCTTCTTCCAAGTATTTCACAAGGTTACAATCTATAACCATTTTAATTTAACTCTTGGCCAGCCTTTGCTGTACCATACAGGGAGTATATATTTGAACCCAAAAGATTTGTGAGGTTGGAAATTTCATTAAGAGTTCTCAAAGAAGTGATTTGTTTCCTACTTGGATCTGAGATCAACATTAGACAAGTTTCCCTGAAATAGCCATTTGCCAGCTGGTGAAATTTACACACATACACACGTGCACTATAATAAAGGTACATTTCTGCAAAATCCTATATTTTTGCTATGCTTTTATTTCAACATCTACCTCATGGGATATGGCAAAAGCCACAATCACCCACAGCTTTAGGATCACATCAATTCCTTTTATTTCAACTCCTTCTTAAAACTGGATATTGAGATTTTTTTTAAAAAGTACTTCAAACTAAAAATTTGAAAGTATATTAATTTATTATTTACAGATTACTTTTAAATAGGAATTTTTAATACTACATATTATCCCCTGTCCTTTTTCTCAGGATTAATTACTTGATTACAGGGGATTTGCCTGCTGGATAAGAAAGTGGAGAAACACAATTCTCCTGAAGAGATTAGAGAAAACTAAAAAGAAAGGCATAAATAGTATGAAGGAAATTCCATATGACATGATAATTTCTAATTTTGTTGAGCCCCTCCCTACAGCTCTGATTTGTTATTAAAGACAGTTCAATATCCATATAATGCTACTTTTGTTAGTCTACATAAGTGGTCTTTCAAAGAACACTGCTAACACCAATTCTAAGCAGTTTTTGCCTGGCTCCCAGATTCCAGCTCCAGACATTAGCCACAGCTTTGGGTTTTACCAGTTTTTTAGTTTGCCTCTCTCCTCCCTAGGATAAAGTCTGGAGAAATCTAAAACTTCAAAATCTTAGTTCATTTACTTTCTCATTTGCAGAAATATGTTATTCCACACAGCCTTCATTTATCCTAAGTTCAGTTCAGTTCAGTCGCTCAGTCGTATCTGACTCTTTGTGACCCCATGAATCGCAGTATGACAGGCCTCCCTGTCCATCACCATCTCCCAGAGTTCACTCAAACTCACGTCCATCGAGTCGGTGATGCCATCCAGCCATCTCATCCTCTGTCTTCCCCTTCTCCTCCTGCCCCCAATCCCTCCCAGCATCAGAGTCTTTTTCAAATGAGTCAACTCTTCGCATGAGGTGACCAAAGTACTGGAGTTTCAGCTTTAGCATCGTTCCTTCCAAAGAAATCCCAGGGCTGATCTCCTTTAGAATGGACTGGTTGGACCTCCTTGCAGTCCAAGGGACTCTCAAGAGTCTTCTCCAACACCACAGTTCAAAAGCATCAATTCTTTAGTGCTCAGCTTTCTTCACAGTCCAACTCTCACATCCATACATGACCACTGGAAAAACCATAGCCTTGACTAGACGGACCTTTGTTGGCAAAGTAATGTCTCTGCTTTTGAATATGCTATCTAGGTTGGTCATAACTTTCCTTCCAAGGTGTAAGCATCTTTTAATTTCATGGCTGCAGTCACCATCTGCAGTGATTTTGGAGCCCCCAAAAATAAAGTCTGACACTGTTTCCAATGTTTCCCCATCTATTTCCCATGAAGTGGTGGGACCAGATGCCATGATCTTCATTTTATGAATGTTGAGCTTTAAGACAACTTTTTCACTCTCCTCTTTCACTTTCATCAAGAGGCTCTTACCTGTGGCGGATTCATGTTGATGTATGGCAATACCAATACAATATTGTAAAGTAATTAACCTCTAATTAAAATAAATAAATTTATATTAAAAAAGAACCTATACCAGGAGCAATAGTGTTAGAGCACTATATTGTGTATTAGAATGCTTGCGTCAACCTTTGTCTTCATGAGAAAACAAAAGCAAACTGAAAATATCAAATAAACTAAAATATGTGTTTATATTTGGAAAATCTGGAAAATAACGTGTTTGTATTTTAGACAAAATTTTCAGATCAGTCTGACTTGTCCAAGGATTAAAGCTTACTTGATTACATGAAATTGGATTTTGTATTAAAAAAAAAAAAAGAGGCTTTTTAATTCCTCTTCACTTTCAGCCATAAGGGTGTTGTCATCTGCATATCTGAGGTTATTGATATTTCTCCTGGCAACCTTGATTCCAGCTTGTGCTTCACTGATTGCTAAATATTAGACTCTGAATCACCCATAACTATTAAATTCAGACATCCTTGTCTCTGTCCACTTATTTTTCTTTCAGATTTCTTACCCAACAACTCACATTACAGCTTTTGCTTTTTTTTTTTTTTTTTGCCATTTGAGATGTGTTTTATTTTATTTTATTTTTTTTTTATTCTTGTACTTTCTCCCCAACTCCTTCCTTTCATCCTCCCCTTTCCTCTGTCCTCCTCTCCCTACTCCTCTTTCTTTCCCTCTCCTTCTCCTCTCTCCTCCTCCTTCATCTTCTTTCTCTTCATCTTCTTCTTTGTCCAGTTCTATGTAGTGGCCTCTCCACTCCTTGGCCTCCTCCACTTGCTCACTATCAAATAGAACTCTTTATGTTTAGTTTGTTCCCTGAGGTTAAATGGATCATCATGTTAAGCCCCATTTGGCTAAACACGTCTCATTGTTCCATATTGGTTTACTGTTTCAATTTCCTGACAAATCCAAACCTGTGGATCTATCCAAATGTCCATTTTCACAGAGTTAACATATAAGCTGTTGAACACTACGAGACACAGTCATATGTTCAAATTGTTTTCACTAAGATTCATGCACTTTATAGTCAAGTAAGTCCTCCAAGCTGACAGAAAATCCTCCTCTGGTTTTCATGTCTTTCATTCAAGGTCAGAATAATAGTTTTGTTTTGTTTTGTTTTTCTGGTTTTTGACATACTTCAGGGAAAACTAGTAAATAGTCAACAGGATAAACCATCCTTCTTGGCTAATTCAGAATGTTGTCACTGGAAGGCACAAGTAGGTAATTTTGCAATGATTATTTCACAATTTGAATAAAAAGCATGGTTGGCTCTTATAATCTTTGAATATTGTTATTTATCAACTCAAAAATCATCTTCAATGGTCATCACACTACTTGGAAATGCATTTTCTATTTTTTCTGTACTTGAGTCTTTTAAAAAAATAAGTTAAAAATGAGAAGCTCCCAACTGAGACCTAATTTCAATAATGGAAAAATGAAATAGAGTCCTCCATTTCCCTCACTAACTAGTCTGATTTGACCAAAAAAAAAAAAGCACTGAATTCCACATTCAATTGAGAATCTGTATAGATCAAACAGCTCATATAAAGGAATAACCTACATCCCTTCAATCACTCAGATGTTTGAGTTGAGAGAGAACCAACTGCAATATTTTGCCCGTGTAGCTCGTTTTCTGTTCCTTGGGAGTAACTTGTCAGTCTATAGTTTTCCATGGCTTTGGGTCAGCCTTCTGGGAAGAAGTACACATCCCATCCTATGCCTTGGATATATCTGTGGGGGGCACTGGAGAGTAGAAGATGTCTGAAAAGTGAGCCACTTTCTTGGCCATAGGAGAAGGAACCAGTTTCAGTACATTATTAATATGGTGCCAATAATACATTCATATAAACACATTATCATATTTAATGAAGAATATTTAGTAAATAATACAGTATACCATACAAAATCACCATAAAACTCTCACCTTCCTTTTCATTTTTAGCTTTTTCATCTTCATTTGAAATTATTACAAGCATATATTCCTACCTCCTTGACAGATTTTTTTTCTCTTGTCACTTGTCTATAAACCTAGTCCATCTCTACATACACATCTCAAAAATTCACTACAGTATCATTTTTCCAGTTTGCTCTGCAAAGAAAATTGCTAAAGTGATTTTAGTATTTTTTGCATAATCTCCTTTTTGGATCAAAATGATTGTGATAAATGCAAATCATATAAAACTACTAAAAGAAAACCAAGGCCCAGAAACTGTGTAAGTCAAATATGTTTTCTTGTTTGAGGACACTGTGGAAGAAAGTACATTTAAGATTAACTACAAGGATATCAGCAATGTTCTCAAAGAGAGGTACGAGGGTCCAGGAGTTTATATATAGGAAGATTCCCTGGAGGAGGAAATGGCAAGTCACTCCAGTATTATTGTCTGGAAAATCCCTTGGACAGAGGAGCCTGGTGGCCTACAGTCTACGGGGTTGGAAAGAATTGGACATGACTGAGCACATACATACCTACACACACACACACACACACACAGTGTAGAGATAACAGTTGTGAAAATGAGGGCTGACACTTACTATAACTGTAACTATACTATAGCTGTAACTATACTTCCAGGCAAAAATTTCTTTCCAGACATAAGGCTATGTGAGTTCCCTATACATAGGTACTGGGGCACATGTAATGCAAAAATTTCATTTTTATAATACATAATATGTACATTGGTATATATTTCAGAGTAAACTGAAGAATACACATAATTTCATCCATCTGTCTCTGGGATCCCCAGAGAGGGGTTAAGCCGAGGACACTTTGGCCTAACTGTTGCCCCAAACAATTGCTAGTCAAGTATCTCAGGGGAAACATGACTCTCATTTTTCTGTTGCTGTTGTTAAGTCAACAATCCCTTTGGCCATTTCCCTCATGGTCTTAGAAGTTACTTATGTTATGCATGGAGGTGCTGTCATTGTAGAGGGTGATCAAGCAAACAGAATTGCCTTATAGTCCTATGTTGAGTGTTCATTGTGTCTGTTACTAAAAGGAGAATATAATTTGATTAGGAAATCAAAAACAAGCAAAATAAAAATCAAGGATGAAGTAGATTAATATAAAAAAATTTAATTCAAGAGGATTTGAGAAGGATCTGCTTTATAAATATTAATATTTAGTTATCTGACATCTAACCATTTGGTTTGCATGAGTTATAGACAATAGGATGCCACTTGATTAAAATATTACAAGCCTAGTCATATATATCTGATCATTTCTCCTTAATTTCACTCAGTTATTAATGACACATTTATCACCATCTAAATTATGAGATGATCTTAACATAAACAGCTGTATACCCTTTGCATAATAGCTTTGATACAATAATAATATTTCTTGTCATTACAAATTGGTGCTTATCTCATCCATATAATTTTACACTGTAGGCCTTCAGCTCTCTTCTACTTACAAAAAATATCTTGTGTCAATTTGATCTCACATAAGTTATGATGCATTGCAGAATAAGTGAATTTATTTGGCTACCAGTTTCAAGTGACAAGCTCAATTAAGAATGTTTATTCTTGTATATCATGTTTGCCACTTAGTCTGTTCTCTTTCAGACCTATTTTCCCTGCAAAATCTTATCAGCAGGAGGAAATTCAACTAGACATTGCATAAGGCTATTATGAAGATGAGTTTTATGTTCTTTGTGTTACTAAACATATGACAGAAAACATTTAACTGACTTAGTATGATTGTTTAATTATACATTGCCAGAGAATCATAATAGAAAAATAAACAAAATGTCTTCTAATAACACCTGATACAATTCAGATAAAAATATTTATTCATAAAAAGAATTAAATTACTTTTAAATATATTAACCTAAAGACCGATATAATGGTGAATACAACTTTTCATGGAATTTTGTTTCTATATTAATTTTCTATTTCATCTATTAAAGAAATGGCACATGAAAATGGTTCTAATTTTCACATGACCATTTTAAGTAGAGAATGTATATTCAGAGCTGCTTCACCAAGAATATTGTTCCAATGTTAAGTTTATCTTCATCCCAAGAATTTGAAAGAAAAAATATAGTATAAATGATAGGCCTCACTTTTTCTTGAATAAATGAGCACTCAATCCAGTGACCTAGAATTAAACATTTTAACATTTTTCACCTTGTTCTCTTCATCACTTGTTCACCAGAAGTGATGCTTGCTACAAACACCTCTGAAAATTACATCAACTGTGACCTTATTTGTGTTTGAATTAAGACCGTTACTTTGCTTTTGTTTTTCATTCTGGAAAATTTTGCCAAAATGTTTTCTAATTTTATTTGTATTCCCAGAAAAAAAATTATTGGTCATCTAGCTATTTACAGCAAGATTAATAAAGCTGAGATAACACTATTATTGAGTTAATCATTATTTGCAATTTTATACTAGCAACATTGATAAATTGCTGTGAAATCCTAAAGTCAATAATCTTGTATACTTTAGTTTTGTAACAGATTTTTCACTCCCTTAAAATTCCTTACTCTCAAGGTATAATATTGTACTGCTCATTTGTATAATGTGAATCCATATGAGCAATAAATTATCTTCAATATAAAAGCAATTTTTATCACTTCTTGAAACTTAACACAAGTTGCTTGTTTTATAAAAGGAGGTACATTAAAAATTGTATTCAGTTAACCTAACTTCCTTTTGCAGTAAATTATATTTAATATATATTTTAAGAAAAGGTATGAAAAACCTAGACAGCATATTAAAAAACAGAGACATTACTTTGCCAACAAAGGACCATATAATCAAAGCTATGGTTTTTCCAGTAGCCATGCATGGAAGTGACAGTTGGACCATAAAGAAACCTGAGCACCTGAAGAATTAATACTTTTGAGCTGTGATGTTGAAGACTCTTGAGAGTCCCTTGGACTGCAAGGAGATCAAACCAGTCAATCCTAAAGGAAAGCAGTTCTGTATAGTCATTGGAAGGACTGATGTTGAAGCTGAAGCTCCAATACTTTGGCCACCTGATGCAAAGAGCTGATGTATTAGAAAAGACCCTGATGCAGGGAAGATCAAGGTAGGAGGAGCAGGGGACGACAGAGAATGAGATGGTTATATGGCATCACAAACTGAATGGACAGGAGTTTGAGCAAGCTCCAGGAGATGGTAAAGGACAGGGACGCCTGAGCATGCTGCAGTCCATGGGGTCACAAAGAGTTGAACACGACTGAGTGACTGAACATCACAATCAGTGTTTAAACAATTCCACCAAACCTTTATATTTTCAAAGATTTTTCCCCCAGGAGATCACCTGTATAGTTTCTTTTTCTCAGCTGTGTTATATAGGAAAACAGACACTAGTAATACTTTTTACAAAAGGGAAAAAATAACACTAATTAATCTCCAATCCACAGGGAGACTGAAGAAAACTGATTGAGATAAATGAAAAAGAACTGAAGTCTTACAAATAGAAAAACACATAGGAAACTTATGAACAGGGAAAAAAGTATTCAAGTTTTTTTAAAGCTTTCACAGGACCTTATAGCATGCCAAGTTAGTTGTATTCTAAAAATTCTCAGCATGCTCACATGCACTGAATTAACTACCTCTAAACTCTGTCCAAATAAAATGATTTGCTTATACTTCAACATGATTTGCTTATACCTCTTTGTATATAATATATAAACAATGAATTTTGTTTTCAGGACATATCTACTAAGAGTCCTTCTGAGCAACATATTATGCTAATTTTCAAAAAACAACTATACGTAGACACTGGCCATTTCATATTCTATTTGTTAATTCGCAATTGTCTAAAATGACTTTCCAGAAAACTTTAGGGAACCAGAAGATTTCATGTGCAACAAAGATTTATAAATGACTGGGCCTGTCTAGTAAGGGACTCTTCAAAGGAGTAGGTTGAAGGAAGTTGTTGAATAGCTCAGAAGCAGAGTGTAACTTTATTATCAAAGTATGCCCCTAAATAAACAGCATTAGAAATACCCCATCTCTGCTCATTACCCTTTTTTCTTAATCTTCTTTTCCTTGCCTTGCCACTTGTGTGGTAAAATCAAGACTTCTGTGCTTGCTTCTATCTGCTTAGCCTATTTTATTGTTGCAGAGTACTTACTTACGTCAGCCCAGGGACAAGGCTGAATGGTCCTCTCTGTGGTCAAGCCAGGTTAAAAAGAGACATCAATGACTTTTGAAACACTAAGTCCATAAATAAATAAATATATAAATATATATGTGTGTGTGTGTGAATTGAATTTATTTATGGACTTAGTATTTCAAACATAATTTTCAAATATATATATATATTTTTTCTATAAATGATGAGGATAGGTTGCAGAATGAGTAAACAAAGTTAACAATTCTAGGTCCTAACCAAATACCACTCTTTCAAAAAATAGCTTACAGGAACTCAGATACTCTCTTAGCTGGCTTGGGCTGTGATAGCAAAATGGTGATTTAAACAGTATAAATTTATTTTCTCACAATTCTGGAGGCTAAAAATCTTTTATCAGGGTGGAGAGACCCCTCTTTCTAGCTTGAAGATGACCAGCTTCTATCTACAAGCTCACAGGGCCATTCCTTGGTGTGGGGAGGGCAACAGAGAGGATGAGGGGGAGAGAGGGGGAGTGAGAGAAGGCTCTTTGGAGTCTGTTATAACCACAGTAATCCTATCAGATGAGGGTCTTACCCTTACAACACCATTTAACCTTAAGTACTTTCTTAGATGACCAGTCTCCAAATACAGCCACTCTAGGGGTTAGGGCTTCAATGTAACAAGAATCTGTGAGGGGAGCATAAAGATCCAGTCCATTACTAAGCATTGTTTTCATTTTATGCCAGATGAAGAAAGTGAATTATACACACTACCTTTTAAAATCCTACCACTCCTTGAGAGGCAAAGTAGAAATACAGGTAGAAGTAGTGCAAAAGTACACACTCCCAAACCACTTTCTATTGAATAAGCATGAGAAAGGTCTGAAGGGAGAGAAAAGGGACAATTAGCAAAAAGAAAATCACACCCAATTAATTAGAATTTCATCTTCAAAATTAAATATATGATGAAAAACCAAATAGAATCAGAACCGAAATTTTTAAGTGATTTAATTGTTCTATGTTATATAAGCAAGTCTTAATGCAGGAATTTTCCAATGACTTCCAATTTTCTTCCAGATTGTCTGCAAGTTGCTACTTCTACTTTTCCCAAGCTGCTCAAAGTTTGAATTTCTGACAGAGCTGCCACGAAAAGCCAAGGCCTGAACAGACCCAATCAGCACTGTCATTTCACTGCAGCCACATTATGAGGAATTAGTCCTAATGAGGGATGACTTCCTGAAGAAGATGACACAGATGGATGAAGAGACAGCTCATGAGTACTCACCTTGAAAGGAAGCTTCATGCTGAGTTGCGTATAAAGTAGGACTTTTAAAAGTCAAATATGGAATAGGATTTAAAGTGTAAGAGTATAGAAGGTCCTTGACATTTACTGACAGAAGATTGCATGCAATCTAAATGATAACACTTTGTCATTGATAGGATTTCAGGAAGGAAAATAATTGGGCCCAAACAGTGAGCATACACAGTAATTGTGAATAAAGCTAAGGAGGAAACTTTAGACAGAAATGACTGAATGAGGGGAAATTTGAGAGCTAGTTAAGTGAAGGTAAGGAAATTATGAGTGTTTTACTGATGATAAGAAAAGAAAGGTCAAAGTCAAGATATGTGAAATGAAAACAATAGGATTTATAAAATAACATGGTTTCAACTGAAATTAGTAAACAGATAATCAAAAGACAATACTGATTATAAGGATAAAATGAGGCACTGAAGAGGTTTCAGGAAGAGAGATCAGGTGAAATACATATTTTTTTCCATTGAATTTTGGGTACTAAAAAAAGGTTTTGAAAACAGATCACATCAGCAAAGAAAAATGTTTCATTTGGAATTTACTAGCACAAAAATCCTATGACATTTTAATAGTGCCAATATAGAATTAATTCCATTAATTTAGAAATCAATTTCATTTATTTGAATGCCTTATTGCAGACATGTTATTTCAGTTTATCAATTTATCTTAGATAGAATAATAATAATTGTTTTATGAATTTAAGAAACCACTGTAATTTCTACCTGATAGAACCTACTAATATAAAGTACAGGTCAATAGAAATCAGACTATTTTGGTAGAAATCAAGATGGTAGTTGCTCTTCACCTATATTCTGCAGTGTTTCCCAAATTTTAGTTTTATAATTGGAACTTACTTTAAAATATTAATATGAAGTTAGAGTATTAGAATGTGAAGGTTGTTGAAAAAAAAATTATTTCTCCCTCCATTAAAGGAATAAATCACAGCTGTGTGCTAAGTCCTCCCTCTGTTATTCTTTGCTCACAGTTGTTTTGCAGGAATTTGTCTTTCTACTAGGTGGTAGCTTTCCTTGTTCCCTAATGCTCACTCAGAGTAATAATGTTCAAGCTGTCCTGGGAAATTTCTAAGTCAAATACTGTTATATAACTATTAATATGTCAATCATGTTCTAACTTGAACTTAATGTGCATTCACTGCTGGAATGTAAACTTGCCTAAAATGTATCAGGAAAGCTTATAGAACAGATTAATTCAAGTCGAGGAGCCTCCTGAGCAGGTCACTTCTCAATCCACAGAATAAGAGAGCCTGGCAGACAGTGTCAGTCCGATAATAAAATGGGGATCATGCCAAGGAAGGCAGAATGTCTTCCTTTCTCTCTTGTCCCACCGACTTCTCTGCCTTATTTGTCGTAGATAACTACCAATCTGCTTCCTCTCACATTATTAAATTTGTCTTTTGAAATTCACATCAGTACTTGCTAGGCTTCTGGCTTCTTTCAATTAGTCTAATTGTTTTCTGTATCATTCTTCTCTGTTGCTGAATATTGCTTCTTTTTCTTTTACTCAGTGTAGAAAGATTCTTTTCTTTTTTTTTTTTTTTTTTACAATTGTAGCAAATTGCATATGAATATTTGTGTACAAACTTTTTTGTATACTTATTTTATTTGGGGGTAAACACTTAGAAATGGAGCTGCTGGTCATATAGTTCACAGCCATTTTCACACCCAATATTGAGCCTTGGCTCTCTATCTCTAGCTTGTTCAAATGTCCAGAAGAAAATTGCCAAATGAAAAAGGAAGCGTAAAAACTCCAACATTAGAGATAAGGGGGAGAAAACAGACAAAAACTGACATATCTTCTTCCATGATAAGATAATTTACACATTTGATCATCAGAAAGTCTATACATGTGCACCTCTGATACATTGCACTCATGAGTTTCATGCATTATCTGTACTAATTCAATTAGAAAACGGACAAAGAACAAAGGCAGCACCATTGAACCATGTAATACACACTAGGTGCATTAAGAAACACTTTTAAATTATCTTAAATAGCTTAAAAACACACTAAACTTTTATGATGTTCATGCAATTACACCATTTGATTTTTCAATCCCAGTTACTGAAAACCAGAAAATGAAAATTTCTAGTCAAGTAATAATTACTATCTTTTCAAGTTGAGTGAAATTAAAGAAGGGATTGGAGCTGACTATCAGATGAAAAAAGGTATCTTTCATGTCTTGTCTCCAGGGTATTTCTCCACAATTCTTTTCTCATAAGCAATGTAACCCAAGTGGCGCTAGTGGTAAAGAACACACCTACCAATGTAGGAGACATAAGAGATGGGGGTTCAATCCCTGGGTTGGGAAGATTCCCTGGAGAAAAGCCTGGCAGCCCACCCAGTACTCTTGCCTGGAGAATCCCATGGACAGAGGAGCCTGGTAGGCTACAGCCTACAGGGTCACACAGAGTTGAACATGACTGAAGCGACTTGGCATGCATGCGTAAGCAATGTAAAGGTAAATACGGTTTTACATTGCATATGTTTATTACTTTTTTTTCACCTCAAGGAAAATGCTGAAACTTACACATACCAGAAATCTAAAATTTGTAAGAAACACAGGTAACTAGTAATAAAGTATTTGCAAAGTTTATCAGACTCAGCCATGGTTCATCATGGTCTATTTGAAATAAAAGAATGTAAATTCTGCTGTTTGACTTTGCATTAGAGAGAGAGCACTTTCACAAGAGTATCCTTCATTGGCAGGCAGGATCTTTACCACTAGTGCCAACTGGGAAGCCCACAAGGAATATTACTAAATAACAACAATTCCATTTATTGGATGCCTGCTCATTCTGTGCCAAGAATGCTGATAAACTTACACGTATTATCCCACAGAATTGTCAGAAGGGAACACAATAGAGTAAGTATTGTTTACAGATAAGGAACAAGTTTAGAGCAGTTAAGTAATCACTCTTAGTCATATTGCTTATTAGTGTGCCTCATGGAATGCCTCCCAAAGCAGGGTAGTTCAAAATAAAGAAAACAGTTTATAAATATTATATATCAAAATTGGCATAGCCTGAATAGTTTCAGAAAATATACTATTCAATAGAAGCCATTTATAACTCTATTTTTAAAGTGTAACTAAAAGATATATCCTTAACCCAGTAAAGTTTCTCTAGTAACTTCAGGGAACATATTCTTTGCCTTTTAGAGCTGGAGAAACAGATATTAAAATATAATTTGACTAAGATGAGCTCCATAGTGAAGAAATTCAGAGAAAACATGCATAGTGAGCATAATCAAGTCATAGTGAGCATAATCAAGTCTGATCTGATTAATAAAGATGTTTGAATCTAATGCACGGGTAAGAAGAAGCTATATGACTAGAGGAGCGGGGTAAACTCTCTACACAGAAGGACCAACAGTCCCAAAGAACTTGAGAAAGTTTATGGCATAGTCAAGGAACCAAAAGACCAAACTTTTTTTTTGTTTGTTTTGGTTTTTGTTTTGGAATAAAAGGAACAGAAATGAAGGGTGAGAGAAGAATTTTGCAGAATTAAAGTCAATACTCTATTATTCCAGAATACTTTTATTCATTCCTTCTTTCTCCCAGCTACTTAATTATTATTCAGTCCCTCCTTAATTATTATTCAGTCCCTACTAAGGACCAGACTATACTACATATTGGGATACATATTGGGATATGACAGGGGGCAGAACAAAGCTCTTCTACTAACAAGGTATGTTCTTGCAAAGGAAGATGGGCTATGAACAAAATTGCAAGGTAATATATAAAATATGAGAAAGTCATACATACTATTAAAAAGAACAAAAAAGTAAAGAGAGAGAATACCAATCAAGCCGAAGTGTCCATAAGAATCATCTAGCAAGAGTGTTACAATGCAAAGACAGACTCAGCAATTCTAGAGTGAGGGCTGAGATTTCCATTTCTAAGAGCCTCCCAGGGGATGCAAATGTTGCTGGAATATTGCTGGAGTGTTTGCCATGTTTTGACTAATAGGGAACAGAACGTAAGGAACCTTGTTGTTTGTTCAGGAAACACCTCTTTGTTGGATTATATTTAAATACATTCATAAATAAAGACCTAACAATGGAGTCCCTAAAATATATGAAGAGAAAAATAGACAATTATATCAGTACAATAATAGTTAGACACATCAACACACTATTTTTAATAATGGACACAACAACCAGACAAAATATTAATTAAAAGACAGAAGGTTTGAGCAACACTGTACATCAATTGAAGCTTATATATATAGAGAGAGAACATTCCTCCAGCACAATACACATTCTTAGCAAGAGCACAAGGAACATTTTACAGAATAGAACATATCTCATGGCACAAGAAAGCAGTAAGAAGTTTAAAAGATTGAAATCATAAAAAGAATATTTTCTGATCACAGTGGAATTAAGCTAGAAATGAATTACAGAAAGAAAACAGAAAATGTATAGAAATTAAACACTCTTAAACCAATGAATGAGTCAAGGAGGAAATCACAAGGGAAATTTCAAAAGACCTTGATATGAATGAAACAAAACATACCAAAATTTGTGGGATGCAGTGTCCAGAGGGAAATTTAGAGCTGTACATGCCTACATTAGAAAAGAAGAAAGATCTCAAATGGATAAACTCATTGTACACTTTAAAGAACTAACTTATGAAAGGAAACTAAACACATAGCAGAAGAAAGAAAATAACACAGTTTAGAAAATAGATAAATCATATAGAGAGTACACAATTGTACATTTAATTCTATCAATATAAAAATGATGAAATTTAATTATAAGCTCCAGTATAAAAATATTGAGGTATCTATGTAAGACATAAAATCTGGCATGATTTTAAACAAATTGTGGAACTCAAGTAAAGGTAATCCAATACTTGAAACACTGTTGTTCAAGTAGAACAAATATCGTGACATTAAATTATGAAGAAGGAGACATAATTTTAAAAAGTTAATTGTCTCTGTAATAACCAATAATTATAATATAAATATGAATTGACTTTCAGTGTTTAGAATGAACCTATAGACAGAAGTGAAAGATACCGATAATTAAAAAAGCTAGAGAGAGAATGTAAATTGGGCATGCTTGACAATATAAAAGTAAAGGTACCACTCTTAGAAGTAGGCAGAAGTGGAGAGAGAGGCTAGGAAAGAGTAGATAAGCTGGCAGACTTCTGTCACAGCAGGGAGAGGCAAGAAACTTGTATGTGGTCCTTGAGCAAATTAATGTATAAGCGGTGGAAAAGCAAAAAATACACAATGTAGCTCAACATAGGTGGAACGAAGGAAGTGGTTTTGGGGTGATAATGTCTAAATAAGCTTATAATTCTATTTTTTATTTCAGGGATTTACTTTTTTAAAAGTCAAAAATAATAGTTAAATAATATTATTTAGGATCATGAGCCCAAGCACAAATTTAAACAAAAGCAGAAATGCTTACTAGGAATAGCTTCCAGACAGAAATTCTAGGGCTGGAGATACATGGGGCAAGGAATAACTGATTTTTATAATTAATTATTTAGTACTATTGAGTTTCTCAAAAAATAAATTGATTTGTCAAATGAATAAAAAAGAAAAATAAATAATGTTTCAAAAAGTAAAGGAAGAATGTTATCTCAAAGGGTGTCCAAGTCCCCTGAAAGAACAAGTTGTCAGTGACTTCTCAATGCAGTGATCAGGTAACCAGACAGTGCTCTGTAAAAGGAAGAGCTATATTATGCCAAAGGCTTGTAAGACTTATGACTATAATCAGGAAGTTCAATAATTTCCCTTCCTCACAGGGCAGACAATCAATCAGCCAGTGAGCCAGTTGTCTTGGAGAAACCATCTCTCACTCTCATTCCATATTGTTTTTGAAGTCATAATCAATGCAGTACTTTATCAAATGAAACTAAGACGAGCAAATATTAAAATGTAAGAGTCTAAAAGTCATTTTTTTTTTCAGATGGCATGATATATACCTGAAAAAGTTAAAGGAGTTAGAATTGATAAATTAGTTTAATAAGATAGTCAAAACCAGTGCAAATATACCAAATTCAACAGCACTCATTCATACCAGCCATATCTAGTTAATATACATAATGAAGAAAAAATATCTGACATAAACAAGTGTGTATGAATTATAGGAAAAACAAACTGTCAATTTTTGAAATGGTTGCCTATATGAGTTTTCCAAACTTTTATATTTGTTTCCTCTATCATCCACTGACACTGAACTCCCCTTCATTTTCAAAATCAAAATGTACATTTTTCCTGGATTATTCTGCTTAGCCTCTTAGCTAATCATGTATCTTTTTTGAAGACTTTTAAATTTTATTCCTACACTACTATACCTTCCACAATTTCTTCCCATTTCTCTGTCTGATCTTTCTCTATATATTTACTTTCTCACCATCTACTCTGTTTTAAATAGTAAACTTATTAAAGCTCTGTTCTTAGCCTCTTTTCCTTATTACTCTCCCAAATCATATCATGTCCTTCTGTAGCTTAAGTTTCTACCTTGATCTAGATGACTACCAAAATACTCATGCCAGCCAACTTCATTCTCCAAAAGGTTAGGGCAACTTCACTTGGGTCTTCCTTATATATTCCAAATGTTGGATATTTCTCACATAATTCAAATGTTCTGATTCACACTTGAAATTTATAAGCCCACCAACTTAATGTATTAGTGAGTAACTCCAGCATTAATCCACCTGTACAAGTCAGGATTCTGAATGTGATGTTTGATTCATTTTTTTTTTCCCCCTCACTCATCTAATCTATGAACTGTTCTTCCTAAACATACTAATTTATCAGTTCGTGCCTTCATTTCTGTAATTCTAGTTACATTACCACAGTCTTTCACATGGGTTATTACCCTGGGCTCCAAATTGTTCTCCTCTCTCCTCATTTGATCCTCTTTAATCCACTTCCACAAGCTACTAGGGCCACTGTTTAGGATGTTAGTCTTATTATGGTTACTCTCCTTCTTAAAACACATCAATGGTTCATCATCTCTCCTTAGAATAAAGTCTAAAATGCCGTTAAGACCATCTAGTCACTTTTTTTTTTTTTTTTGCACTTTAGCCTTATTTACTTCAGCATGTTTCATATACTTAACAATTCAGTCACACTGAATTTCTTTCAATCTGTTGAAAATGCCATAAAATTTATCTCCTGGGTTTAAGCATGCTGTTTCCTATGTTAAAATACATTTCCCTATATATACTGATTTGACAATTATTCCTATTCATTCTTTAGGTCACAGTTTATTTTATTTTTTAATATAAATTTATTTATTTTAATTGGAGGCTAATTACTTTAAATTATTGTATTGGTTTTGCCATACATTGACAAGAATCTGCCACAGGTGTACATGTGTTCCCCATCCTGAACCCCCCTCCCACTTCCCTCCCCATACCATCCCTCTGGGTCATCCCAGTGCACCAGCCCCAAGCATCCTGCATTATGCATCGAACCTGGACTGGTGATTCATAGGTCTCAGTTTAAATCACCACTGATTATGGAAAAATGCATTTGAACTTTCCTTTAGCCCCTTTATAATCATTATATCTCCCATTAAACCATAAACTTGTACATGTCAAGACCTATGTCCATTTTGTTCAATCTTGTTTGCTTTGGGTCACATCAAACTTGGCACTTATTAAGCACTCAAGCTTGACTTCTATTTCACAGAGACATAATTCTCTCCATTCCTCCACACATTAACTATAAAAATTCACATCTGCAGTCATCCTTTGTCACTTTCTCTATTCTCAAAAAGCAGACTATCCTATTTGCTTTTCAGTCTCATTGAACAGGTATTTTCCTGTTTTGATAAGCTTCTGACTGGACATAGGCCATTCACTTTCTTATCATGTATTTTCAACTTTTTAAAAAATTTCTAGCAGATTTTTATACTGCAGAATATAAACTGTTGAAGTTATCCCAATTACAAAACATATCTGCCCTGAGCCTTTACGTTTGTTGAGGTACTGTCCCCTTTCTTTTCCTTCACCATCAAGATCTCCAACAAAGTTGCTAAATTGTTGATTCCACAGTTCCTTACCTTCTACTCAATGCTAGAAGGGAATGCATTTGCTAAAACAAACATCAGCCCTTGCCTCCACTGATTAGAAACCATTTGATGGCTTTGTGTTACCTTCAAGAAAATAAAACCATCTACAGTAAAACACAAGACACTTTGTATCTTACTGCTGCATTATAACTATCTTAAACCCTTGTTTCCTTAAATAATCCAGAATTCCCAGTGAGTTACTTGAATCAAAATTTATTCCTAGTGTTATGCCGCCCAAAGCCAATACAACACCTGCTTTTGAGAAAAGAAAAAGCTTTATTGCGAGGTCAACCAACTAAGAGAAAGGAGGTGGGGCTCAAATCTGAATCCCCAGCATGGGGTTCAGTCAGACTTTTATGAGTTAGGGCAGTACGGAGAAGTGGTGGGGCAGGTTTCTCTTGGAGGGCTTGGAACTTGACCTTTTATGGTGTGAAAGTGAAATTGTTTACTCAGTCATGTCCAATTCTTTGCAACCCCATGAACTATAGCCCATCAGGCTCCTCTGTCCATGGAATTTTCCAGGCAAAAACACTGGAGCCAGAAGCCGTTCCCTTTTCCAAGGGATCTTCCTGACCCAGGGATCGAACCCAGGTCTGCTGCATTACAGGCAGATTCTTTACTGTCTGAACCACCAAGAAAGGGGGCTTCAGCATCAGATCTTCCTAGACAATGGAACCTTCCCTTCTAAAAAGGTTCAACATTCAGATTCAGGTCGCATTCCTGTCCTTTGGTTCTGTGGTCAGTGGGAAAACTTTGGTTCTAGGTGTTTGAGGTTAAAATTTTGTCCTCTGTGCATGCTTCAGCTGCATGACTTGCTGTTTTGCTCTGTTGACTCTGAAAAACAACTATCTTGCTATTTTTCTATTTATTTTTATTGGAATATAGTCGCTTTACAGTGTTGTGTTAATTTCTGTTGCACAGCAAAGTTAATTACCTGTATGTTTACATAGATCCCTTCTTTTTCGATTCCGTTCACATTTAGGTCACCACAGAGCACTGAGTAGAGTTCCCTGTGCTATGGAGTTGGTTCTAATTATTTTCCGTATCTTTTTAGAAATAATATAGGTTCTGTGATTTCACTAGTAGCTTTACTGTTCCTTCCTACATACCTTGTGCCTTGGGTTGAAGAGTGTCCCCCTAAACTCATGCCTACACTGAATCTAGAAATGTGACCTTATTCAGATACTGGGTCTTTACAGATAAAATCACGGTGAGGTCATACTTGATTAGTGGTGTGGTGGTGGTTTAGTTGCCAAGTTGTGTCTGACTCTTACAAATCAATGGACTGTAGCCCACCAGGCTCCCCTGTCCATGGGATTTTCCAGGCAAGAATACTGGTGTGCTAAGTCATTTCAGTCATCTCTGACTCCTTGTGACCCTATGGACCGTAGCCTGCCAGGCTCCTCTGTCCATGGAGTCCTCCAGGCAAGAGTACTAGAGTGGGTTGCAATTTCCTTCTCCAAGGGATCTTCCAGACCCAAGGATTGAACTTGTGTCTCCTGCATTGGCAGGTGGGTTCTTTACCACTAGTGCCACATGGGAAGCCCATAAGAATACTGGGGTGGGTTGCCATTTCCTTCTCTAGGGGGTCTTCCCGACCCAAGTATCGAACTCGAGTCTCCTGCCACTGCAGGCAGATTCTTCACTGCTGAGCCACCCAGGAAGTGCTATACTTGATTAAGATAAATCCTAATCCAATATCAGTTCCCTTGTAAGAAAGGGGAAATTAGAACACTGAGACATAACAGGAGAAACACAGTGTGAAGACGTAGAGGAGAATGCCTTGTGAAGACGGAGGCAGATATTGGAGTGACGCCTTTGCAAATCAAGAAATGCCAAGGATTGCGGGCAACTACCAAACAATCAAAGGATCAAGGAACAATCTTCCCCGAGGACCTTCAGAGAGCCTATAGCCCTGCTGACACCTTGATTTCAGACTTATAGGTTCCAGAACTGAGACCAATTTGTGTTATCCTAAGCCATCTGGTTTGTTTCCATTTGCATACCAGCCCTGGAAAATGAATGCATCCTAGCAATCAGGCCAAAATATCTTGATAGTTGCTGGTTACATACAACTCAAATATGATGAGATAATCTTTATAAATTTAAGGGTTTTTTTTTTAAGTACATGTGGTCTAGTACATGCCATTTTGTTCAAAATTTTAGAAGCTCTTCTTTATTGTGATGTTATCTAAATTACAGGATATTTGAAAAAAAACATTTGGGATTGCACACAGTCAACGTTTAGCAACTATAATTAACGCAACTGAGAATAATCGGGGTAAACAATTGAGATACATTCTCTCTGTGTAAATGAAGTTTCTGGTGCAGGTTTTTATCTTGAGACAGTTTCTGGGAACTCATAGACAGTGGCACCTTGAAACAAAAATGTTAATCTCAATTGCTACAGGTGCTCTTATTCAGTCACTTGGGAAGAACCCTGCCACACTTAGAGGCATGAACAAGGAGATGGCCAGGTAGTGCATTAAACAATATTCCCAGTTGAGGGAAACCATGTTTGTCACATCAGGGCTAACATTTGTTTCAGTTGCTACTGAACCTTAGGAATCAGCTAAAACTCAAATATACTTCCATGATCTGTTAGGATGGCCAATGGATCTGTTTAGTTTTAAGGTCATGACTTTCTAATTTCTTTGCTTGTAAATGTTCCTACAACTGTCACTTCTGAATAAAAGCATATACATTTTTACATGCACACACACACAGAAACACATGTCATCTCATAAATCAAAGAGGACCACCCAGCCAATTATTTTACTGTAGCTGTATCTGCTAAGATTGTGAGTTACTTTAATTTGCATTCAAAAGACAAGACAGAAAATTCCCAGTGAAATAAAAATGCTTAGTTTTGCTGGTTCAATAAAGCAGAACAATGAGTTAAACACCGCCTTTAAAAACAGTATTTGTACTTTTGAAGGTTAGTGGAATTTGTGGTGGGAAAAAATTCTCTCAGTGATATTTTGGTTTGGAGACTTAAAACTCAAGAAAACTTGGTGAGAACTGGGAAACCACCTGACAGAGTGAAAAGGTCACTATTCTTGCTTCATTCTCTTCTACAAACACAGAGACCTCCAGGGTGCACTTTAGGAAAATCCTGTCAGAAGAAAGAGCACCTGAAGCAACCCTTAATCACAGCTGTAACTGTAATCATAATAATTGTTCTACTAAAACTAATGAAAATTTACATTGGAATTCATCCTTGAGACATTCATGTAAAGTACCTATTCCTTTCCTGCTGTTAGTCACTAGTCTCTGAAAAAGTATTGTGGGAGTAAATGTCAACTTAGCTCTTTTTTCATTCTAAGTTAACAGGGGAAAAAACAATCCAGACAGAGAAATTACATAGATGGGCAAATGAGAGAGGAAACAAGTCTGTCTGATGAAGAGATATTTCGGGGAATATGTTATTCTAATGCAAATGATTTTCCTGATGATTTTCTTTAGGGGTAAACTGCTTTATTGCCATTGCCACTGGAAGGTGAAGTATTGTTCATGTGCTGGACATCTTGAGCTCTCAAGTTCATTTCCACCTTGAAGCTGACTCCTCCAGGGGATAGGTAATGAACCTGACACATTACCCGGATCCCTGAAGAAGACAGTGCTTCAGCTGGGGCATAGTACATATCAATCCAGTTTTATCTGTGAGAAGGTGATTACCTTACAACAGCCAATGTCTTTCAAATAACAGACAGATGGCAAAAACAAGCCTGAAAACACCAAGATGGAGCATAGAAAAATCAAGGGTAAACAAAATTGTTTGTCTGATTCACAGTGAGATGTACTTTGCCACAGAGCTTTGGAGTTTTGGTGTCAAAGAACTCTAAACGAGATGAAGTTGGCAAGATAAATTATAGGTTATGTCTAGCATACTTCATGGCATTTTGAAATTTTAACATGTTCGTATTGGGAACTTCTGACATTATCATTAGCAGCTATGGGAAGCTTGACACTGATTCCATCACTTGTGTTTCTCCCTTTTCAAAGACAGAGCAGGCTTCGCCTCACATCAAAGCTTATTTGTCTGTTCTCTCTTCCTTCCACACTTAGAGTAAATAATTACTAAGAAAGTAAGGAGATTTTGCCTTTCCTAAAGACAGTTGTGGAGAGGGCAATGGCACCCCACTCCAGTACTCTTGCCTGAAAAATCCAATGAATGGAGGAGCCTAGTAGGCTGCAGTCCATGGGGTCACGAAGAGTCGGACACGACTGAGCGACTTCACTTTCACTTTCATGCATTGGAGAAGGAAATGGCAACCCACTCCAGTGTTCTTGCCTGGAGAATCCCAGGGATGAGGGAGCCTGGTGGGCTGCCGTCTATGGGGTCGCACAGAGTCTGACACAACTGAAGTGACTTAGCAGCTGCAAAGACAGTTGAGTCAGTGAAATAGCCTGAATTTCTCATGAGAAGAATAAAGAAATGCCTCACTATACCAGTCCTAAGATGGGTGAAATTTTCCCTAGTTATTTTTCAGAATATTCTTCTGAAAAGTATTGATAGCTATTTATCATTATGAATAATTATCCTCCTAGAAGTAAAATCATCTTTTTATTATTTTCTGACTTATTTATGTTTTGTATTCCACTGTGTCTTTTGGACACGCAGATTCCACTTTATACAAAGTTTCATTTTCCATCTGATTTTTAAAAAATCCATTCACCTTGTCTAACTTTCAGAAAATGAAATTTCTTTTAGTTATAGTCTGTCCTCACTTTACCTCTTCAATCCTCTTCAACTAGGGCAGAGATCCATAACCAGAGTTCAGGACTGCCTTTCTCACTGGCTTATCTCTTTTTAATTCCATTTGATAGTGAAGCTCCAGGAAAGCTCTACCCAGATTGCTCAACAGTTAGTTCAGATTTTCTTATAACCCTCTTTCATACCATCATGCTCAAAGACATGTATTGAAGATCGATAATTTCTCAGCCTTATAGTTACTTAATCCTCTTAATTACTTCATTTGGAAAAATTTTAACATCATCTACATATAAGGCATTGTGATAAGCCCTTTGGAAGAAAAGCAAGTGAAATATGGTAATACAAATATAAAGGAAACCTCATTTAAAGTGGAGTGCGGGAGGCTCTGAGAGGGAATTCTCACATGTCCATCACTCACCACAGCTTACAAACCCCTGAAAGAATAAAGGTTTCCTCCTGTTGCACCACCACCAAGCTGCCCACCACCAGCAGTCAATGAAGAAACATCATAGCCCTTTCCAATTTCCTCCTAAAACCTAATAAGAGCTGACATTCTTTTTGTCTCCTGTGACTTTCTTATGACTCACCATAGTTTGCATGTCTCTAGTTGCCATTCCCTGCTATTCCCAAATATTTTCCTAGTAAAATAATTAGCTCTTTTGTTAAGGTTAAAAGTAACTTTCTCAGGGCTATCTCAATGTGGAAGGTATGAGTTATACCTCTTATAACTCAGCTCTTCCCCATTGTATAGCAGACTGACCTGATTTACAGAGGTCAGCAGCAACATTTATTTTCCTGAGTGCTTTCTTTTGCAGCCAGGTCCCCCTCCCCACTGCCCAAAGCCAGCTGGACAACCCAGAGATATTTCCTAGAGGTGGCACTCAACTACTGGCTGGTAGAAGTTACTCCATCAGTATACTGACTCCCATTTC
The DNA here is from genome assembly GCF_027580195.1 of Bos mutus. Classification (NCBI taxonomy): domain Eukaryota; kingdom Metazoa; phylum Chordata; class Mammalia; order Artiodactyla; family Bovidae; genus Bos; species Bos mutus. The sequence goes on from NC_091625.1 coordinate 30,943,758, forward strand.
CTTTGAGTGGGATGATTCTGAGACTCGTGTTTAAGCTCCCCAAATTCCTTGGTGGCAATAAGATCTTATTGCTTAGACTGATTTCTCAGTATAAATTGCTTTATGGTGTCCATTTCTGTCCTTTAGAAGCAGAGCTCAATACAAACATCAAACATACATAATTTATTTGGGAGGTATAAGGGAACATTGGTGGGGAAATAGAGAAGTGATAAGAGGAAGAAACCAATCCATTCCCATGTGCATTACTAAGCTTGCAACCATAGAGTCTGCTTAACTCTAGGAGGAAAGGAAAATTCATACTCGGAGATGTGACAGCCAAGGGAAAGGAGACCTGGAATTACACACCAACTCCCACAAAATATTGTATGAGTGCTCTGGGGTTCGTTTAGTCCCCTGGCACTCCCATCCTGCTCACTGAATCAACAGAGTTGTCTCCATACTGCAGAAAGCCTTTATATCTAGAGATGCAGATACCATCCTTTGGAAAGCAACATAACAAACATGTTGAAATAAGAGGGTTTGAGGCTATTCAGTGGACTATTAACATTGTTTGCTACCCTTCCCCACTTGCCTGCCTATCTGGAATCATTTCCAACAAACTGCTTACACTAGAATCTTTATCTCAAGAGTTACTTGTGGAGGATCTCACACTAAGAAAACCATGTTTACTTATGAAAATAGATGAGTATAGATAAGATACTAAAACAAATGTAAAAACAACATGCTTTGTGTACGAGACAGCAAAAGAGACACTGATGTATAGAACAGTCTTATGGACTCTGTGGGAGAGGGAGAGGGTGGGAAGCTTTGGGAGAATGACATTGAAACATGTAAAATATCATGCATGAAACGAGTTGCCAGTCCAGGTTCAATGCACGATACTGGATGCTTGGGGCTAGTGCACTGGGACGACCCAGAGGGATGGTATGGGGAGGGAGGAGGGAGGAGGGTTCAGGATGGGGAACACATGTATACCTGTGGCGGATTCATTTTGATATTTGGCAAAACTAATACAATTATGTAAAGTTTAAAAATAAAATAAAATTTAAAAAAAAAAAAAAAAAAAGCATGCTTTGGAGGAAAGACAAGGGAACAATCAGGAAATGTCTCTTGAGGAAGATAAAGATAGAGGTAAATTTAGGACCAGTAGGAACTGAGTAAATAAAGACAGGGAGAAGGATGCAGATGCGAAGAACATTTCATCAAGCGGTAGGAAAGCATCAAGGCTGGGGCTGTGGGAGTTGTATGGACCAGATGCAGGCAATAAGACTGTGTGTTTGCTGGTACAGAATTTAAACAAATAATAAATACTGGAAAAGGGAATCCTACACTACTGGTGGGAATACAACTTGATGCAACCACTATAGAGAAGAGTATGGAGGCTCCTTAGAAAACTAGAGTTACCATATGAGCCAGAAATCCCACTCCTAGACATATATCTGGAGAAAATTCTAATTCAAAAACATACATGCAACCCACTGGTCATAGCAGAACTATGTAAGGTAGCGAAGACATGCAAGAAGCAAGAAACTTAAATTTGAATCTATGTATGAATGATAAAACTGTAGTGTATATATATATATATATATACACACACACACATATGTATACACACATACACATATATACACACATACACATGCTTACATGTATTTATATATGCATGTGTGTGTGTGTGCTCAGTTGTGTCTGACTCTGCAATCCCATGACTGTAGCTCACCAGGCTCTTCTGTCCGTGGGATTTCCCAAGCAAGGATACCGGAGTGGGTTGCCATTCTACCCTCCAGGGGATCTTCCAAACCCAGGGATAGCACCCAGTTCTTTTGCATCGGTAGGCGGATTCTTTACCACTGAGCCACCTGGGAAGCCCATATGTATGTATATGTAGATATACATACACATGTGTGTATATATATATATGTGTGTGTGTGTGTATATATATTGAGTAATATTGAGTAATAATATATATTGAGTATATATTGAGTAATACCCCATTGTGGGTATATATATACCACAATGCGGTATTACTCAACCCTAAAAAAGAATGAAATAATGTTATTTGCAGCAACATGGATGGACGCAGAAATTATCATACTGAGTGAAGTAAGTCAGACAAAGAGAAATATCATGATACCACTTTTATGTGGAATCTAAAAAATTGATACAAATGAACTTATTTATAAAACAGAAACAGACTCACAAACAGAAAACATATTTATGGTTACCAAAGAGGAAAATAAAGGGAGGGATAAATTAGGAGTTTGGAATTAGCATATATAAACTACTATGTGTAAAACAAGGTCCTACTGTAAAGCACAAGGTATGATATTCAATAGCTTATAATAACCTAATATGAGAAAGAATCTATATCTATATCTGAATCACCTTGCTGTACACCAGAAACCAACATAACATTGTAAATCAACTATACTTCAATTTTAGAAAGTATGTTTTACAAAGCAAAATGTAGCTGTGAAGAAGTCTAGTTTATTCATTTCTTAATAAATTGCACACTTAATTTCACATCAGAACTCTATCTAATCTTAGGGCAAAAGAATTTCTGTTTTCTTCAACTGCTCTATATTGACTTATACTTAGGTCTCTGATTTGTTTGGAGATAATTTATACAGGATGTGTCAATGGCACCCCACTCCAGTACTCTTGCCTGACAAATCCCATGGATGGGGGAGCCTGGTGGGCTGCAGTCCATGGGGTCGCTAAGAGTCGGACACGACTGAGCGACTTCACTTTCACTTTCCACTTTCATGCATTGGAGAAGGAAATGGCAACCCATTCCAGTGTTCTTGCCTGGAGAATCCCAGGGACGGAGGAGCCTGGTGGGCTGCCATCTATGGGGTCGCACAGAGTCCGACACGACTGAAGCGACTTAGCAGTAGCAGCAGCATACAGGATGTGAGATTTAAAATGAGATTTTGCTTTTTGTATGTAATTTCTCCAGCAGTCTCTGCTGAAGACTATCAGTTCTTTATTGAATTGCTTTTGCATCTTTGTCAGAACTCCAACAGCCGTATTTGTGTGGGTCTATTTCTGGACCTCTCTTCTGTTCTACTGATATATGTGCTTATAACTTTGCCAACAGAGCACTATCTTAATTACTGTATCAACCTTATTTTACTTATTCAAAGTGACTGAGCCTATTATAAATCATATTTTTACACAGAAATGTTAGAAACAGCTTGTCTATTTTCTCAAAAATGCAGGATGGATTTTAACTGGAACTGAATTAAACACATAGATCAATTTGGGAAACTGATATCTTTACTATATTGATTCTTTCAATTCATCCCCATAGTATGTCTCTTCATTTATATGTCTTTGCTTTGTTCATCAGTATTTTGTAGGTAACAGCATTCAAATCCTATGCATACTATAATAAATTTATACCTAAATATTAATTTTGTAATTTTGTAAATGGTATCTTTTATTTCTAATTTCATTTATTTAACACTATGAGATACCATTTCACACCAGTCAGAATGGCTGCGATCCAAAAGTCTACAAATAATAAATGCTGGAGAGGGTGTGGAGAAAAGGGAACCCTCTTACACTGTTGGTGGGAATGCAAACTAGTACAGCCACTATGGAGAACAGTGTGGAGATTCCTTAAAAAACTGGAAATAGAACTGCCTTATGATCCAGCAATTCCACTGCTGGGCATACACACTGAGGAAACCAGAATTGAAAGAGACACGTGTACCCCAATGTTCATCGCAGCACTGTTTATAATAGCCAGGACATGGAAGCAACCTAGATGTCCATCAGCAGATGAATGGATAAGCAAGCTGTGGTACATATACACAATGGAGTATTACTCAGCCATTAAAAAGAATACATTTGAATCAGTTCTAACGAGGTGGATGAAACTGGAGCCTATTATACAGAGTGAAGTAAGCCAGAAGGAAAAACACCAATACAGTATACTAACGCATATATATGGAATTTAGAAAGATGGTAACGATAACCCTGTATACGAGACAGCAAAAGAGACACTGATGTATAGAACAGGCTTATGGACTCTGTGGGAGAGGGAGAGGGTGGGAAGATTTGGGAGAATGGCATTGAAACATGTGAAATGTCATGTATGAAACGAGATGCCAGTCCGGGTTCAATGCACGATGCTGGATGCTTGGGGCTGGTGCACTGGGACGACCCAGAGGGATGGTATGGGGAGGGAGGAGGGAGGAGGGTTCAGGATGGGGAACACATGAGAAATAAAGGAATAAAAAATTTAAAAAAAAATGCTGAATCTGGAGTAATTTCATTAGTAATTCAGTTAAAATGTATGTGCTGAAATTATATTCTAGATAAGGTTCAAAAAAAATTTTTTTTTAAGAATCTTGGGGGTTTACAAAGAGATTCATGTCACCTGTAAATATGATGTTTTATTATTTCGTTTCCAATTTGTCTTTTATTTCAGATTCTCTCCCTGTTGCACTGACTAGGACTTCCATTTTAAGGTTGAGTACAGAGAGCCAACATTCTTACATTCTCACAGGCCTTAGAAGGAAAGCATTTACTATTTCACCATTGACTTACTATTATCTGTAAATTTATAGTGCTTGCCCTTTGTCATTATTGAGCAAATTCCCGCTAATTCCAGCTGGCTAGAAGTTTGTATTATTAACGGGAATTGAGTTCTGTCACAGGATTTTCAGCATCAGTTGACATTATCATACACGTTTTATTCCCTTTCTGTTAGTATGATAGATTGCATGGGTTGGTTTTCAAATACTGAACCACCTTGTCATTCTGAAGATAAAATCAACTTGGTCATAATGTATTATTGTTTTGACTATTTCTGGATTTTATTTACTAATTTTTTTAGGATTTTGGTCTATATGAGAATTGGGGGTCTGTAATTTTGCTTTTCATGTATTGTCTTTGTATCAGGATGAATTAGATTTCTAAAGTTGCATAACAGTTCAGTTCATTCTCTCAGTCGTGTCCGCCTCTTTGTGACCCCATGGACTGCAACACGCCAGGCTTCCCTGTCCATCACTGACTCCCGGAGCCTACTCAAACTCATGTCCATCGCGTCGGTGATGCCATCCAATCATCTCATCTCTGTTGTCCCCTTGTCCTCCTGCCTTTAATCTTTCCCAGAAGCAGGGTCTTTTCCAATGAGTCGTTTTTTGCACCAGGTGGCCAAAATATTGGAGCTTTAGCTTCAGAATCAGTCCTTCCAATGAACATTCAGGACTGATTTCCTTTAGAATTGACTGGCTGGATAAAGTTGCATAACAGATTACCACAAACTTAGCAGTTTAAATCAATACTCATTTAATATCTTAAAGATCTGGAGTGGAGGATTAAAAGACTGGGCAGAGCAGAATTGGTTTCTCTACTCAGTGTCTCAAAAGGCTGAGATCAAGGTGTCAGCTGGGCTGTATTCTCATCAGCAATATGGACTTCTTTTTTAAACTCTAATGATTATTGGCAAAATCAATTTCCTTTCATCCATATAACTCATGAAGACTGCATCTTCAAGACCAACAGAAAAAATATCCGTTTGGCACCACCTCTTCTTTTTAAGACTCATTTGATTGACTCAGGACCACTCTGGCTAACTCCCTTATGATTAACCCAAAGTAAAGAGATTAGTAACTTAATTATGGGAATGGTCTTCCATCATATTTACAGACTCCACTTATACTCTAGCTGCTGCTGCTGCTGCTAAATCACTTCAGTCATGTCCGACTCTGTGTGACCCATAGACGGCAGCCCACCAGGCTCCCCTGTCCCTGGGATTCTCCAGGCACGAACACTGGAGTGGGTTGCCATTTCCTTCTCCAATGCATGAAAGTGAAAAGTGAAAGTGAAGTCGTTCAGTCCTGTCCGACTCTTAGCGACCCCATGGACTGCAGCCTACCAGGCTCCTCCATCCATGGGATTTTCCAGGCAAAAGTACTGGAGTGGGGTGCCAAGAGGGTACTAAATAGGTCATGTACCTAAGGAGTCGATAATCATAAAAACCAACAGAATTATTAACTTACTACTTAGATTTAGTCTCATAAATGAACCAAGACTTTTTCACTTTTCTTTACTGGAATAGCTTATGTAGAATTGATATCATTTTATGTTAATCCTCTGTAGAGTTTGCTAGTGAAACATCTGAGTTTGGAATTTTCATATTCAGAAGCTTTTTTAGTGTAATTCAGTTTCATTAATAGTTACATATTCCTATGGTTATCTATTTTATCTTGAATGAATTCTGTAGTTTTTTAAAAATTAGGTAACTTTATTATTTTTCAGAATATATGTTCATGTGCTCAGACACTTATATGGAGTTTGTAAAATTCCTTCATTATATGCCTGAAGTCTGGGGAAACAGGGGTCTGTAGTGCTATTACCTATTCCATTCCTGATAGTGGTAATTTGAATCTTCCCCTTTTAATCTATCAGTTTGAATCAAAGTTATACATTTTATTGAATTCTCCAAAGAAATATGTTTAGTTCTCAATGTTTTTTCTTCTATTGTTTTCTGTTTTCAATATCATATATTACTGTCCTTTTAAATCTCCTTTAGTCCCCTATATTTTACTTTTTGTTCATTTCTTAAGGTAGAATCTTAAATTACTATTTAAGAACATCCTGCAACTTTTGATATGTAATATTTTCCTATTCAACCAGTTCAAAAATATTCCAAATTTCCTTGCAATTTCCTCATTGACCACTGGAGAAGGAAATTCCACCCACTCCAGTACTCTTACCTGGAAAATCCCATGGACAGGAGCCTGGTAGGCTGCAGTCCATGGGGTCGCTAAGAATCTGACAAGCCTGAAGCAACTTAGCAGCAGCAGCAGCATTGATCACTGAGTTATTTCTAAGGGTGCAATTTCCAAGTGTTTTATTTTCCTGTTATGATTCCTTTAATTTCAGTTTAATTCTATTATATCAGTATATTTTGTATAATTGTTGTTGTTCAGTCATTAAGCCTTGTTCGACTGTTTGCAACCCCATGGACTGTAGCAGGCTCCTCTGTCCTCCACTATCTTCCAGAGTTTGCTCAAATTCATGTCCATTGACTATCTAGCTATCTCATTCTCTGCTGCCCGCTTCTCCTTTGCCTTCAATCTTTCTCAGCATCAGGGTAATTGTATAATTACAATTTTTAAAAAATTTGTCAGGATATATGTTATTGCTCAGAATATGATCCATCCTTGAGAATGGCCCATATTCACTTAAAAGGATGCATATTCTATTGTTAAAGAAAGGAATACTCTGTTAATGTCAACTAGACCCTATCTGTTAAAGGTGTTATTCAGGTCTTCTATAAATTTCTATTTGTCTATTAGTTCTATTTATTACTGAGAGAAAATTTTGATATCTCCAAATATAATTATGGGTTTGTCTATTTCTCCTCTCAGTTCGTAGATTTTTGTTTCAAATATTTTGAAGCTCTATTAGACACTGTGTTAGTTTTCCATCGCTGCTATAACTTGCCCCAAAACTTAATGAATTGAATAACAGAACTTTTTTTTTTTTTTTCTCATGGTTTTGTAGTTTAGTTTGGCTTAGCTAGTGTCTCTGATCCAGGTTTTACATGGCCATAATTAAGATCTTATTCAACTGGAATCTTACTGGGGACTCTGGAAAGAATCTACCTCCAAACCCAATCATGGTGTTAACAGAATTCAGTCTCTTGCAGATATAAAACAGAGGCTGGCTATCAGCTTGGGAATGCCCTTAAGCATTAGAGATCTCTTTCCTTCTTGCACATGTCCTATATATCTCAGGGCCAGCAACATAATCTAAAATCATTCTTATGCTAGACTATCTCTAACCACTTCTGTTGCATCTCCTGACTCCAGACAGAAAAAGGTTTTCAAGTGTTCATGTGATGAGATTAAGACTACCTGGATCAATCAGAATAGTTTTCCTGTTCAATGCTCTATAATCTTAATTACATGTGCAAAATCCCCTTTTCAATGTAATGTAATATATTCACAGAATTGAGGGATGTGAGCATGGACTTCTTGGGAAGAGTTATTCTGCTTACTACAGATTATACAGATACATGATAATTACATCTTTGTAATGAGTTGGGCTTTTAACCATTAGATATGTTCCTTTTTATCCCTTTTAATTTTTTCCCCCAGGACTACTTTGATAATAACCAAGTCTGCATTTCTTTCTTTTGATGGTTTACTACTTTCATTTTCTTACTTTTAACCTACATTTTTTACATTATTTGAGGTGAGTTTCCTATAGACAAAATATGGTAGAATCATTAGTTTCATCCATTCTGCCAATCTCTATTATTTAAATGATGTGTTTAGACCATTTACATTTAGTTTAGTTATCGATATATTTTTATTTAGTCCTATCATTTTATTTTTGTTTGTTTTCCCTGTTTTTCACACCTGTACTGAAAATATTTTAGCGTTCCACTTTAATTTACTTATTATGTTTTTATTATCTCTCTTTGTATAGTTTTTGTGGGCCAAGTGGCAGGAAGATGGAGATAAAAACAAAAGCAATGGTGATTGCTCTACCACTAGGGACTATACGTCACCTGATAAGAAAAGGTTGCCCAGGCTCAGCATTTTAAGCTCTTGTAGGTCTATAGTGCTGCTAGGGTCTGTGTTACTGTTGCTGCAACTATGATACTAGCTGTAGGCTGGGGCATGAGAAAACAGAATAAATAAAGAGGAGAACTCCTTTAATTTCTCTGAGCATTATTATTTCTTTTTCCATTTTCTCAAACCAGAACTGGAACTAACAAGCCTACTTTCTCTTCGATGACAACCACCTATCTCATTTCCCTGTTTACTCCCCATTCATCATCAGCAAAACTGTCAATCACTCATTCATTCCTCCAAGTTCTTTTAATCGCAATTAAAAAAAAAGACACACTTTTCGTTAGCCCTCCATTTCTTTCTTATCTTGCTAATTCAACACTTTTGGTCATTTTCCTCCCTTTAAATTCCATCCCCTAATTATCATTGGATGTATATTTTTTAATTTTATTAATGAGATTCAATAAAAAATTATGCTGCTGAACTTCCACCCTTTTCAACTTTATTGCCTCTATGCAGACTTTATTTAATTTACAGAACATTTCTTACAGAATATAATTTAAGAATGTTTTACCAACATTGCTGTAATATTATCAATGACAGTCTTGTGACTGAGTCGGTAGTCATTCCTCTGCCTCCATAACTCTTCGTATTTGCAGGATTTTATAATGTGTACCACATACTTCTTAAAAAATAATCTTGGCTTTATTACTCATTATTTTTCCATTTCTCCTAACTTCAAATTTCTCCTTGGACTGCAAGGAGATCAAACCAGTTAATTCTAAAGGAAGTCAACCCTAAATATTCCTTGGAGGACTGATGCTGAAGCTGAAGCTCCAATAATTTGGTCACCTGATGTAAAGAGCCAACTCATTGAAAAAGACCCTGATGCTGGGAGAGATTGAAGTCAGGAAGAGAAAGGGGTGAGAGAGGATGAGATGGTCGGATGGCATCATGGACTCAATGTACATGAATTTGAGCAAACTCCAGGAGATAGTAAAGACAGAGGAGCCTGGCATGCTGCAGGCCATGGGGTCACAAAGAGTCAGATATAACTTAAGGACTGTTATGAACAGTCCTTATAACTTAGGCCCTGAACAACAAAAACTTCAAAGTTGAATCAAAATATTCCTCAAAGTTAGTTTCTTTACTCAGGGTCTACACTTTTAAAATGATTTTTTTTTTTTTTTGGTGGGGGGGGATTCAGTTACACAAGAAATTGTGGGGGAAAGTTAATAGCTTTTTATTTTGACCAAATCACTATCTAGCAAGGTTTTAAAAGTTAATATATATGTATTTTTAATGCTGGTTTTTTCAGTTAGCTCAGGACACTTAGATTCACTTGGAAATACTGTTACAGCAAGTATTACTCAGCAAAAATGAACAGAGTGTACTGCCTTGATACATAATGAAGAAAGTATAATTGTTTGATCACCTATGAAGCCAGAAGTTAACAGAGCTAGAAATTATGAGTTGCATGTGTGCAGCAGGGCCTCAAAGTAAAGGATTTGTAAACCACAGGTAGTACTATTATTGATATCAACAAAAAGAAGAGCATTTGAAATAGAGGAAAACAAGAGAATGGGAAAGACTAGAGAACTCTTCAAGAAATAACAGATACCAAGGGAACATTTCATGCAAAGATGGGCACAAGGAGAGAAATGGTATGGACCTAATAGAAGCAGAATATATTAAGAGGTGGCAAGAATACACAAAAGAACTATACAAAAAAGATCTTAATGACACAATAACCACCATGGTGTGATCACTCACCTAGAGCCAGATTTCCTGGAATGTGAAGTCAAGTGGGCCTTAGGAGGCATCACTATGAACAAATCTAGTGGAGGTGATGGAATTCCAGTTGAGCTATTTCAAATCCTAAAAGATGATGCTGTGAAAGTGCTGTACTCAATATGCTAGCAAATTTGGAAAACTCAGCAGTGGCCAGAGGACTGGAAAAAGTCAGTTTTGATCCCAATTCCAAAGAAAGGCAATGCCAAAGAATGTTCAAACTACCTCACAATCGCACTCATCTCACACGCTAGCAAAGTAATGCTCAAAATTCTCCAAGCCAGGCTTCAACAGTACGTGAACCAAGAACTTCCAGGTGTTCAAGCTGGATTTAGAAAAGGCAGAAGAACTAGAGATCAAATTACCAACATCCACTGGATCATAGAAAAAGCAAGAGAATTCCAGAAAATCATCTAGTTCTGCTTTATTGATTATGCCAAAGCCTTTGACTGTGTGGATCACAACAAACTGTGGAAAATTCTTAGAGAGATGGGAATACCAGACCACCTGACCTGCCTCCTGAGAAATCTGTATGCAGGTCAAGAAGGAACAGTTAGAACTGGATATGGAACAATGGGCTGCTTTCAAATTGGGAAAGGAGTACATCAAAACTGTATATTGTCACCTTGCTGATTTTACTTATATGCAGAGTACATCATGCAAAATGCCGGGCTGGATGAAACACAAGCTGGAATCAAGATTGCTGGGAGAAATATCAATAAGCTCAGATATGCTGATGACACCACCCTTAAGGGAGAAAGCAAAGAGGACTAAAGAGCCTCTTGATGAAAGTGAAAGAAAGTGAGAAAGCTGGCTTAAAACTTAACATTCAAAAAACTAAGATCATGCCTGCATGGTCCCATCACTTCATGGCAAATGGATGGGGAAACAATGGAAACAGTGAGAGACTTTATTTTCTTGGGCTCCAAAATCACTGCAGATGCTGACCACAGCCATGAAATTAAAAGACACTTACTTCTTGGAAGAAAAGTAATGACCAACCTAGACAGCATATTAAAAAGCAGAGACGTTACTTTGCTAACAAAGATCTGTCTAGTCAAAGCTATGGTTTTTCCAGTAGTCATGTATGGATGTGAGTTGGACTATAAAGAAAGCTGAGCACCAAAGAATTGATGCTTTTGAACTGTGGTGTAGGGACTCTTGAGAGTCCCTTGGGCTTCAAGGAGATCAAACCAGTCAGTTCTAAAGGAAAAAAGTCCTGAATATTCATTGAAAAGACTGATGCTGGAGCTGAAGCTCCCATACTTTGGTCACCTGATGCAAAGAAGTGACTCATTAGGAAAGACCCTGTTGCTGGGTAAAATTGAAGTCAGGAGGAGAAGGAGACCACAAAGGATGAGATGGTTGGATGGCATCACCAACTCTATGGACATGACTTTGAGCAGGTTCTAGGAGTTGGTGAAGAACAGGGAAGCCTGGCGTCCTGCAGTCCACTGGGTCACAAATAATTTGACATGACTGAGCAACTGAAATGAACTGAACTGATGGCTGTATTAACGTTGGGCAGCAAGGAGACAGGCCATAGGAATTTCATACATATAAAAGTTTATTATAAGAAATAGAATAATAAACAAAGCTTAAATCATAAAATCAGGATTCGGGCTCAAAATAAGTTAAAATTTCCTCTTTGTAAAGGTCATTAAGTACTGGGAAGAATTAATTAAGAAATTTTTTTAAAACCTGAGGAGTCATATTCCTTCAAGGATTTCTAATAAAAGGATTGGCATTAACCTACTGATATATTACCAGACATAAGCACAAGGCTAGTAGTTGAACTAAGCAGGTTCTTCAGAAATTTGCACTGCTATGGGCAAAGAGCCATGATGATTATAATAAATTCATAAATAACACAGTTAGACTACACTAAGAAAATAAGAATAATTATTATATATATAGATATATATAGTGTACTCTTTAAAGGAAGTATTTTCCATCCTTTTTATATTTTTAGGTAGAGAATACATAAAAATTTCTGCACAGATACTTGGGTTATATAAACACTTGTAAACCTCACAAAAGAAAACTCAAATTCCTATAAAATTCTTCATTCTTTTATTGGTGAGGTTATGCTCATTTCTTTATTCAATTTTCAGTTACTTTTAGATTATGACCAGTGATCTAATTGGAGAGGTAATCTGTGAGTATTTGTATGTTTATGTGTATGAGTGCATGATTGGGACCAGTATTATTACTATCTTACTTTTACATCAGTAATACTGTTTTTTCCATTGGGAAATATGCAGAGAAAGAACTCTACTTCTCAGTCTTTGCAAACAGAGAATCACGTCACTGACTTACAGGTGAAAAACCCTGCCTCATATGACCTTAAACTTTTGATCTGTCCAACTGACTAACAATATTATTTTTGACAGAGATCCAATAAATTTCAAATCTGGTATCTAAACCACTTACAGCCATGAGCAATCCTCACAGGCAGCCTATTCTATATTTATAAATCCTTTTGGGACAGATTTCTTACTGTATCTCAATTTCATCAGAATATGACAGAGGCTGAATATCAATTTCTTCCAAAGATTTTTTTGTCCCTAGATACATGTAACTATATTCAAACGAGAATTTGCTGGAAAAAGTAAAACTCATTCACAATCAACTGCCCCTTTCTTACCAAGCAAATTCACCAGGGACTATACTAATGGATATTTGTAGGATGAGGCAGCAAATGCTTTGGCTGAATATTTTGGCTTTTAGCCTGAGTGAGCTCTTTACAGAATACAAAGCATGAGGATGCTGAGCAACACAACGCTATGAATAAATTGCTGAGAACTTTACAAGGAGGAAAACATGCCATTCTGAAGGACAAGTTCTTTTGTTTTTGACATCCCCAGAATCCAGAAACTTTAACAGTAAGAGCTTGCTTTGGAGGAAAAAACATTCTGAGTAATGAAATAATAGCTCTAATAGTTCAATGCAGCAGTTTCAGGGAGAGGAAGAGAAATGATCATTGCACATATGAGTGTGCGTGTGTGTGTCTGTATATATATAAACTTTTATTCTTGGTTCTTTCATTTATTCACAGATACGTTTACAGAATCTTGTAGCAAAGTAAAAGATCTGTGGCCTAACAAGAAGCAAAACTATTGCCTTGGTGAGAACTGCCATCTATAATAATCTCATTATTATTTCTAACTTTAGGGGGAAAGCACCAGTTTAAAATTTGCACCTTCAGTCTAGATGATAGCCTTCAACATTTTCCCTGCATCCAATTGTCATTTTACTTTTTACGCTAATAATTATTGAAAAGCACACTGAACAGCTATCATATGTAAAACTGTCCTAGGGATCAACAAGGAGAGCAGATCATCACCTGAAAGAACTTTAAAAAATAAGAAAGGATTTTAAGAAAAATGAAGAAAAGGGTTGAATTATAACAAAATAAATAATTTTAATTAAAATTATAGTCTAATACATAAATAACTTGTATATAATATATAAATTATAATAAAATAAATATATATATAATTTTACTATATATAAAATATATAATAAAAACATATTTTATCTATATAATAAAATGTAGAGAATTTCTACTATGCTGTACTCAGAAAAGGTATAGTTTCAAGCTCACTAGCAATTTAATTGCAGATTTTTAAAAATACTGTAGTTTTTCCTGTGTGTATGGAGATATATGGAGAAGGAAATGGTAACCCACTCCAGTATTCTTGCCTTGAGATCCCAGGGACAGAGGAGCCTGGTGAGCTGCTGTCTATGGGGTCACACAGAGTTGGACACAACTGTAGCAACTTAGCTGGAGAAGGCAATGGCACCCCACTCCAGTACTCTTGCTTGGAAAATCCCATGGATGGAGGAGCCTGATAGGCTGCAGTCCATGGGGTCGATAGGAGTCAGACACGACTGAGCGACTTCACTTTCACTTTTCACTTTCCTGCATTGGAGAAGGAAATGGCAACGCGCTCCAGTGTTCTTGCCTGGAGAATCCCAAGGACAGGGGCGGGGGCGGGGGGGTGCCTGGTGGGTTGCTGTCTATGGGGTCACACAGAGTTGGACGTGACTGAAGAGACCTAGCAGTAGCAGCAGCAGTAGCAACTTAGCAGCAGTAGCATGGAGATATACAATGAACTATTTGTGGTGGACAGCAAAAAATGATTTGAATCACTTGCAGTGTTTCAATTATCTGTATCATTGCATTAACACATTTATACCATTCTCATAAAATTTGTATCACTGTTCAACAGTAGGGAAAATGGCAGGCTATAAAGTCTAAAAGAATGACATAGCCATAGGACATAATGCAAACAGCTTAGAACCAACTAGTTCCAAGATGGCAGAAGAGTCAACTTCTAGTAGACCTTGAGCCTCATTATATACTCATTGTAATACATTAGCATACTAAATGGTACACCCACCAGCATCATGATTCTGAGGCCAACCATAAAACATCAGGGCTCCCCTGGTGGCTCAGATGATAAGGAATCTGCCTGCAGTGCCGGAGACCAAGCATTGAGACCCAATCTGATCCCTGGGTTGAGAAGATCCTCTAGAGAAGAGAATGTCTAGCCACTCCAGTATTCTTGCCTGGAGAATTCCATGAACAGAGGAGCCTGACAGGCTACAATCCATGGGGTCACAAAGAATTGGACATGATTGAGTGACTAACACTTTCATATTCATAGAAGGTCAAAAAGTGGGCAGTGGCCCAATTTCTGGAACTCTCTGTCCCTTTCCCAACATAGTTGGACTAATTCTCCCACTCATTAGCATATGGAGTTACCCTGTCCATAAATATACCATGCCATATTTTGAGGCTCTCTCACTGAGATGTGTCTGTGGAGGGTGTTACTCTCTAAATGAACCCAATTCTTACCTGTCACATCATCTCTGAATTCTTTCACTACAAAACAAGCCACCCACTAGCCAGACCCAAATCAGCTTCAGGACACGCAAAACTCCACAGCCACCATGTCAGGAACCATCCTAGCCTGCCACTGGACAGATACCAGCTCCACGGCCCCCAGGGCACCCACTGTGCTCACAAGCAGTCAGACACAAGCTCTGAGACACCTTGGACCTTCAACCAGCTGCCACAGGATCTAGCCCCAGCCCCACTCACCAGTAGGTCAACACCAGCCTTGGGACATTCCAGACCCCAGAAGTAGCTGTGCCAGGAACTGATCCTACCCACCAGCAGGCCAACACTAGATCCCAAAGCTCTGGCCCCACCACTGCCCACTTTAGAATCCAGCTTTACCCACCAGTGGGCCAGCACTAACCCTGGGACCACCTCTCTCTCTGGGTCCCCACAGCTAGCAGCCTTGTGATCTAGGCCCACACTCCTGAGGCTAGCAGCCTCCACACAAAGCAGGGCCTAGTAACCAACCAGAACAGTGGCCAGCCATGCCTAAGAGACCACCCACAGTGGTCAGCCTACCACAACAGAAGGTCCCATGCACCCTATATAGGGGCATCCTTAGAGCATATAACTGGTGACCAGAGGGAAGTATACTGCTGGGATATAGAGGATGTCTCCTACAAAAGGCCACTTCTCCCAGGTCAGAAAAGTAACCAACCAAAACATAGAAGTAAACACATCTAACTAGGCCAAATGAAGCAACATATGAATATGTTTTAAATAATGGAACAAGATAAAAAATAACAGAAAAACTAAGTGAAATGGACACAGGCAATCTCAATGATTTTAAAGATGTCCAAAGAACTCAGGAGAAGATAGGATAAATAGAGTGTGAAGTTAGAAGTAACTGTTTTTAACAGTTAGAAAATGTAAAGAAGAACCGATCAGAGATGAATAACATAACTCAAATGAAAAATACACTGGAAGGAATCCAGAGCAGATTAAATGATATAGAGGGACAGATTAGAGAGCTATAAGACAGAGTAATGGAAATCACTGAAACTGAGTGGAGAAAAAATAAATAAATAATAAGAATATATGACGACAGCTTACAGGAGATTTTGGGGACAATATCAAGCATACTAACATTCCTAATATAGGTATCCGCTAAAGAAAAGAGAGAAAGGATCAGAGGATATAGCAGGTAAAACCACCCTAACCTAAGAAAAGAAACAGACATGCAGGTCCAGAAAGCACAGAGAGTCCCAAACAGGATCAATTTATAGAAAATTATACCAAGACATGTTATAATTAAAATGGCAAAAATTAAAGAGAGAATATTAAAAGCAACAAGAAAAAAAAAGTTTCATACAAGGAAACTCCCACACGGCTATAAACTGACTTTTCAGACACTGAAGGCCAAAAGGTGGTGGCATGGTATATTTAAAGTTATTAAAGGGAAAAAAATTGCAACCAAGAATACTCTACCTAGCAGGCTATCATTCAGATTTGATGGTGAGATCAAAAGTTTTATAGACAAGTGCAGAAGATATTAAGAAGTGGCAAGAATACACAGAATGGTAAAAAAAAAGATCTTCACGACCAGATAATCACAATGGTGTAATCACTCACCTAGAGCCAGACATCCTAAATGTGAAGTCAAGTAAGCCTTAGAAAGTATCACTACGAACAAATCTAGTGGAGGTGATGAAATTCCAGTTGAGCTATTCCAAATCCTGAAAGATGATGCTGTGAAAGTGCTTCACTCAATATGCCAGCAAATTTGGAAAACTCAGCAGTGGCCACAGGACTGGAAAAGGCCCATTTTCATTCCAATCCCAAAGAAAGGCAATACCAAAGAATGCTCAAACTACCACACAACTGCACTCATCTCACATGCTAGTAAAGTAATGCTCAAAATTCTCCAAGCCAGGTTTCAGCAACACATGAACTGTGAACTTCCAGATGTTCAAGCTGGTTTGAGAAAAGGCAGAGGAACCAGAGATGAAATTGCCAACATCTGCTAGATCATTGAAAAAGCAAGAAAGTTCCAGAAAAACATCTATTTCTGCTTGGTTGACTGTGCCAAAGCCTTTGACTGTGTGGATCACAATCAACTGTGGAAAATTCTGAAAGAGATGGGAATACCAGATCACCTGACCTGCCTCTTGAGAAACCTATATGCAGGTCAGGAAGCAACAGTTAGAACTGGACATGGAAAAACACACTGGTTCCAAAGAGGAAAAGGAGTACGTCAAGGCTGAATATTGTCACCCTGCTTATTTAACTTATACACGGAGTACATCATAAGAAATGCTGGGCTGGAAGAAGCACAAGCTGGAATCAAGATTGCCAGGAGAAATATCAATAACCTCAGATATGCAGATGACACCACCTTTATGGCAGAAAGTGAAGAGGAACTAAAAAGCCTGTTGATGAAAGTGAAAGAGGAGAGTTAAAAAGTTGGCTTAAAGCTCAACATTCAGAAAACGAAGATCTTGCCATCTGGTCCCTTCACTTCATGGGAAATAGATGGGGAAACAGTGGAAACAGTGTCAGATTTTATTTTTTTGGGCTCCAAAATCACTGCAGATGGTGATTGCAGCCATGAAATTAAGACCTTACTCCTTGGAAGGAAAGTTATGACCAACCTAGATAGCATATTGAAAAGCAGAGACATTACTTTGCCAACAAAGGTCCGTCTAGTCAAGGCTATGGTTTTTCCAGTGATCATGTATGGATGTGAGTGTTGGACTGTGAAGAAAGCTGAGCACCTAAGAATTGATGCTTTTGAACTGTGATGTAGGAGAAGACTCTTGAGAGTCCCTTGGACTGCAAGGACATCCAACCAGTCCATTCTAAAGGAGATCAGTCCTGGGTGTTCATTGGAAGGACTGATGCTAAAGCTGAAACTCCAATACTTTGGCCGCCCCATGCGAAGAGTTGACTCATTGGAAAAGACCCTGATGCTGGGAGGGATTGGGGGCCGGAGGAGAAGGGGATGACAGAGGATGAGATGGCTGGATGGCATCACCAACTCAATGGACATGAGTTTGGGTGAACTCTGGGAGTTGGTGATGGACAGGGAGGCCTGGCATGCTGCGATTCATGGGGTCGCAAAGAGTTGGACATGACTGAGTGACTGAACTGAACTGAATTGAAAAGCTAAAATGTTCAGCACCACCATCTAGCTTATAATATATGTTAAAGAGACTTCTTTGAGTGTAAAAGAAAAGGCCACAACTAAAATCATGAAAATTATGAAAAGAAAAATATCACTGGTAAAGGCCAGTACACAGTAAATGTTGTAAACCAGCCTTGAATAAAGTGAGTAGGAATTTCAAAAGACAAAATTAAACTATAAAATCATCTATATCCATAACAAGTAGTTAAGGGATACATAATACAAACAGATGTTAAATATTATGTCAAAAACAGTAAACCTTAGGGAGGGAGTAATTAAAATGCAGGGTGTTTAAAATACTGCATTTGAACTTCAAATATTAGCAATTTAATTGCTATGCACAGGGTGGTGATATAGTTAATAACTATGTAATACTTTTGTATGGAACATATTGTAACTATACTCATCATGGTAATTATTTTGAAATGTATAGAAATACCAAATCACTATTTTGCACAACAGGAACTAGCATAGTATTATAGTTTAATTATACTTTAAAAACTAACTTAGGAAAGGAGAATAAATTTGTGGTAGTTAGAGATAGGGAGTGAGTGTAGGTGGGATTGAATGAAGGTAGTCACAAGCTACAAATTTAAAAGATAAATAAGTGCTAAGGATGTAATGTACAATATAATAAATGTAACTAACACTGTTAGGTTAATTATAACATATATAATTCTATGTTATACATGAATGTTGTTAAGAGAACAAGTCCTAAGAGTTCTCATCACAGGAAAAATAATTTTTTCCATTTCTTTAATCTTATATCTACATGAGAAAATGGATTTCAATAAACTTGTGGTAATAATTTCATTGTTTATGTAAATCAAATCATTATACTATACACCTTAAAGATATACAGTGCTATATCTCAATAAAACTGGAGAAAAAAGCATGTTTAAAATTTCTGTATAAAATTAAGATGCTTTCAGTTTAAACAGATACTAACTTAATATTTAGTATACAACTAAAACTGTGAGTCTGTAGGAATTGTTTGAGTAATTCTTTTATTCCGTAACTTATTCAATTTATATGTCTCTTATATTTCTAAGTACTTAGGACAGCTTAAAGAGAGGCCAATGCATTATAATTGAAATTTATGTAGTTAATCATGTAAACTCAGAAGAAATAACTGGATACATAGATAACAGTTTTTCTTTATTAAAATTTAAATTTGGATTAAGTGGTTTTTATAAAGAAGTTGATTTCTAATTTACTTTCTGGTTCCTAATCACCTCTACTGGCCCTAACTGAGGGCTCCATTATTTCTCATTAGGACTTTACTAACAGCCTCTGAACAGATCATTTTCACCTCCGGCTCTGCCATCTAAAACCCAGTCAATGCACCACATGACTATGTAATTGCCCTATTCAAAATTTTTCAATAATTTAGTATCACATACAGAATATCCATTCATGGAAGTTCCTTAAAATCTGGTTATTTCTCAGGCTCCAGAGACTGAAGTATAAAAAATGCAATCAAAGCCCGACATAAAGTGAAAATGTAACTTAATTACTGTTAACTTTAGATGCATAATCTAAAGAAATAATATATCAACAAAGAGCTGGGGTAGGGTGCAAATAAATTCAGTAGAATTAAGAGAAAAGCATTTGGCTCATGAAAGTATAAGAGACTCTGTTTCATTAAGAACTGTGAATGAATGGAGAATTTGTGTATGTATATATGTACTATATTTATTTAGCACAAAACCTGCACATCTAAAGCTGAAGGCAAAGCCATAAGAGACAATAAAAACTTTTGCCATGAGTGGTGAGATTCACCCTATACATGAGTCATGGGATGGAGAACAATGGACCTATTTTTACACTGGAAAGAGATAAGTGCTTCCCCATTCCCTCCTGAAAAGATAGAATCACTCTGGCTCTACCAGATGAGACGTAAAGTATCTTAGCATCTTACTCTAACTCTTCAGAACATAACTGTGTATGTGTTCGGTCACTCAGTAATGTCAAACTCTTTGCAACCCCATGGACTGTAGCCTTCCAGGTTCTTCTGTCCATGGGATTTCAAGCAAGAATACTTGGAGTGGGTTGTCATTTGCTTCTCCAATGGATCTTCCTGACCCAGGGAGCGAACTCAAGTCTCCTCTTCGGTTCTTTACTGCCTAAGCAACCAGAGAAGCTACCTGTATCTAAGAGCCAGATTAAGACCCAGTGATAAAACAAAGAGATGTATTCGAGAATTGAGCTTCATCCCATTGACAAGCAAATAGAAAAGCTATGACCAACCTAGACAGCATATTAAAAAGCAGAGACATTACTTTGCCAACAAAGGTCCATCTAGTCAAAGCTACGGTTTTTCCAGTGGTCATGTATGGATCTGAGAGTTGGACTATAAAGAAAGCTGAGCACCAAAGAATTGATGCTTTTGAACTGTGATGTAGAAGAAGACTCTTGAGAGTCCCTTGGACTGCAAGGAGATCCAACCAGTCCATCCTAAAGGAAATCAGTCTGAATATTCATTGGAAGGACTGATGCTGAAGTTAAACTCCAATACTGTGGCCACTTGATGCAAAGAACTGACTCATTGGAAAAGATCCTGATGCTGGGAAAGATTGAAGGTGGGAGGAGAAGGGGATGACGGAGGATGAGATGGCTGGATGGCATCACTGACTCAATGGACATGAGTTTGAGCAAGCTCCGGGAGTTGGTGATGGACCAGGAAGCCCAGCGTGCTGCAATTCATGGGGTCACAGAGTTGGACATGACTGAGAAACTGAAGTGCTTCAGTTTTCCTGGCACCTTGGGAATTTAATTTAGGTAAATAGTCCAGTCTATAACCAATGGCAATCTCAGGTAGATAAAAAGTTTTATTATCTTTTTGGATCAGTACAATTAGCTAGATAAATGACTGAAATTCTAATTCTCAGGGTATGCAAGGAGAAAAATGTTTTTAGGAGAAGTGAAAGTAAATATTCCTTGCATTTATACTGTGTACATTTCCATAACTAAATTAGATTAGCTTCCCTGGCAGTTCAGGTGACAAAGAATCCACCTGCAATGCATTAGACCAGGGTTTGATCCCTGGGTCAGGAAGACCCCTGCAAGAAAGGAAATGGCTACCCACTCTAGAATTCTTGCCTGGGAAATGCCATGAACAGAGGAGCCTGGCAGGCTACCATCCATGGGGTCACAAAGAGTTGGACATAACTAAGCAATTACTTACACACAAACAAAAATGCACACCATATCTAAAGAATCTAGGGCTTTTCTCAGGAGCACTGAGAAATCTCCACAGTTGGCTTATTCTATTTCAGAGCTAGAATAGCACATTGGTCTTCATTATGGCTTGGATAAAATGTTAATTAAAGTGCAGCATCTCTCTATGCCAAGAAAAGTCTGATAATAATTTAATTTTCTCCAAGCCACAGGAAAAATACACTTATTAGATACCTATTTCAAGTCTCTTTAAAGTTATTTTTATCACATTAATGAATAAATGACTGTTACTTGACTATACAATTGCAAGTTGGTCAGAATAAGACATACAAATGAACACAGTCTTTATGGATATATCTGATAATAGCTCGTTTCTCAGTTCAGTTTAGTTTTTGGCTCAGTCCAGTTCAGGCGCTCAGTTGTGTCTGACTCTTTGCGACCCATGAATCGCAGCACGCCAGGCCTCCCTGTCCATCACCAACTCCCGGAGTTCACTCAGACTCATGTCCATCGAGTCAGTGATGCCATCCAGCCATCTCATCCTCTGTCACCCTCTTCTCCTCCTGCCCCCAATCCCTCCCAGCATCAGAATCTTTTCCAATGAGTCAACTCATTGTACTAGAGTTTCAGCTTTAGCATCATTCCTTCCAAGGAACACCCAGGGCTGATCTCCTTTAGAATGGACTGGTTGGATCTCCTTGCAGTCCAAGGGACTCTCAAGAGTCTTCTCCAACACCACAGTTCAAAACCATCAATTCTTTGGCGCTCAGCTTTTTTCACAGTCCAACTCTCACATCCAAACATGATCACTGGAAAAACCATAGCCTTGACTAGATGGACCTTTGTTGGCGAAGTAATGCCTCTGCTTTTCAATATGCTATCTAGGTTGGTCATAACTTTCCTTCCAAGGAGTAAGCATCTTTTAATTTCATGGCTGCAATCAACATCTGCAGTGGTTTTGGAGCCCAAAAAATAAAGTCTGACACTGTTTCCACTGTTTCCCCATCTATTTGCAATGAAGTGATGGGACTAGATGCCATGATCTTCGTTTTCTGAATGTTGAGCTTTAAGCCAACTTTTTCACTCTCTTCTTTCACTTTCATCAAGAGGCTTTTAGTTCCTCTTCACTTTCTGCCATAAGGGTGGTGTCATCTGCATATCTGAGGTTATTGATATTTCCCATTCTGGACCTACAAAAATGCAAATGAAATTCTAAACTTTGGCTTTCCTTCCATTCTGTCTAACCTTCAGTTTTCCCTAAGTAAATAAATGTTCAAATTTCTCCTTGAAATGGTCCATACTTCACAGAATGAATAGAATTTTTGGAATGGTCACATCTGTCTTTCTGGTTCACATGAACTTCCTAACCTAGCCACAGTAAAATATTTTCTAGGCTTACATTGATAGAGATCTTGACCAGGTTTCTTTCAAAAGGGGATATATGTATACCTATGGCTGATTCATGTTGAGGTTTGACAGAAAACAGCAAAATTATGTAAAGCAATTATCCTTCAATAAAAAATAAACTAATTAAAAAATGTTAATTCTAAGTACTTTGACTCACCTTGCAAGTATGCCTCTCTCCTGTCATACCAGCCACTTCTGCAGTATTCGGGTTTTATGCTGATCCAGAACTACTCAGGATCACCACTTTCCACTTCCATATTTATATTATCTACCCATAGATATCGGACTCTATTTCTCTTCTGTTTTGTTTTGAGGTAGATTATGCTCAGAGACTGAGACCTGCCAATATTTTATTTAACATAGTTTCACTGTGGGAATTATAATAATTGCACAAGCCTACAGGATACAGAATAATGTCTCTTAATAAGTCAATAAAGAAATAAAATACTTCAAAGCAATTATATATTAATTATATTATTTTTCCAGGCAAGGGAGAATGAAAGAAAGAAAGTCCAAATTTAGTTTGAGGCATGCCTTTCTGGGAATTGGTTCTCAGGAGAGAGGCTTAACCAATGGAATGAATGAATTCCAGGTTTGCCCAGCCAGAACAAGCAAGAAAGTCCCTGTTCCTAGAGCACATTGCTCAGGAACAAAGGTGTCAGTGTTGGCTGGCAAGCTGACCTCCGTCGTGCGGTCACTGTCCAGTTTCCACCACGGCCAAGCAAATATTCATGTTAGCATACCAGCAACTAATGCCCCAAGCTCCTTGGAGACCAGAGTTGCCTTGGCCAGGCCCAACATTCTCAGATAGGCTTCACAAACTCTGGCTATTTTTAAACTAAATGTGCCTTTTTTTTGTTACTTCTTCATGGGTTCTTATTGATAAGCCCCCAGCGGTACTCCTCAGAGGCTGAGTTACTGAGCATGTATTAGCCACCACGAGGTCAACAATGACCTCTTGACACAAGTTAAAATAGCTTTACTTATAAACAAGAGGATTTGAACTCATATCAAAAAATTCCGCATCTTCCTCTCAAATATTTTTCTGAGTTGTGGCCTTCTTTATCAGGTTAACCTAACTATTCCTGTGGAAACAAGGTGGTAAATGAACTCATGGCTTTCTGGTAATGGATAGCAATGCATTCATTGAAAGAACACATGTGTATCTACTGTGTCCAACTTGAACATCATGTGTATGGTTCCTAATCTGATGTTTATAACATAAAATATCCGGAATGATATATGTTTAAATGGAAGATTGTTAGTCCTCAATTAGGGGATTATTAGGAGTATTATTAGGCATAGTGTACCTGTGTGTGTGTGTGCACTTATGCATTTTAGAAATGCTTTTTAGATTCTTTTATTTCTAGTGGAATGCTTCCTGGTCAGAATTAGATCTAGCTGAAATTCTAGGCATTGCATACATAAACAGTCATATTAGGATAACTGGAATTTGGTTTTGTTCTTTTTCGCAAAATATTGCTTCCAAGATATCTTGTTATAAATGTAACACTCTCGAAATTAGAGTTCATTATTTTTGTATTACATTTCTCCTTTCAAATTATCCATTGTCATTAGTGGTATCATACAGTATTAGTTTTCTATAGTAGGAATTTTTTTCTAATCACAGAAAATGAAAGCTCAATGAAGGAAAAATAGAAAATATTCATGAAGAATAAAAGCTCATGAGCACAGTCACTAATATTTTAGGCTTCATTATTTATCCTAATAGTGAAAAGTCTGAAAAATTTTTTTATATTTTTTGTCACATTAACTGAATTGAATCCCTTGGTCAATTGTTCATATATGAATTGTTTAAATATGAATAGATTTTTCTTACTGATTTCTCTTCACTGGTATATGAAATGCTTTTAGTTGGTGCCACTGTCGAAAATGGGATCTATGAGGCTAATTAAGGGATATTTTCAAAAAATCTTTCCTGTCAATATTACAATGAATGGGACTTAAGAAAAACAATTTTATGACCTTTTTTATTAAAAAAAGCTGGCATTAAAACCAGAATTTTTAATAAAGGTCTGAATTGAAAATAATGTTCTGCAAGTATTAAGAAGGTATATATTAAAACTTCTATTTGTGAATTTCAATTATTTCAAATGCTGCTTTGCTTCTAAATTAAAGATAATTAAATCTTTAATGTATATCCATGATAAAACACATTTTTAATATTTGCAAAAAATGAACATCAGCATATATCACTTCATAGCATTTGCCAATCTTATGCAGTGCTTATTAAAAATAGCATTTTGCTTAATTGGATGATAGAAGTTTAGAAATGCTGAATGCCTTACCAAAAATATTTTATTTCTCTCTTACTTGTGACAGGAAATTCAACTCAGTTCAGTGCAGTTGCTCAGTTGTGTCTGACTCTTTCCACAGCACGCCAGGCCTCCCTGTCCATCACCAACTCCCAGAGTCCACCCAAACCCATGTCCATTGAATCAGTGATGCCATCCAACCATCTCATCCTCTGTCGTCCCCTTCTCCTCCTGCCCTCAATCTTTCCCAGCATCAGGGTCTTTTCCAATGAGTCAGCTCTTTGCATGAGGTATCCAAAGTATTGGAGTTTCAGCTTCAACATTAGTCCTTCCAGTGAACACCCAGGACTGATCTCCTTCAGAATGGACCGGTTGGATCTCCTTGAAGTCCAAAGGACTCTCAAGAGTCTTCTCCAACACCACAGTTCAAAAGCAGAATTCTTTGGTGCTCAGCTTTCTTTATAGTCCAACTCTCACAACCATACATGACTACTGGGAAAACCATAGCAAAGTAATGTCTCCGCTTTTCAATATGCTGTCTAATTCACACTTTAAAATAAACAGTTTCCAACATACCTAACAGACCCCCTTCAATATGAGTTTCAATATTCTGATAAAATGCCTGAAATCTTTCCTCTATTTAAACAAGTATTAGTCACCTAACTTGATATAAAGTTTAACTTCACTCATTTATTAAATATAAAACTAATAAATAAATTAATTGGCATATTAATTGACAAATATTTCCTCTCGTGTACAGCTCACCTCTATGAAGTGAATTATCTAGAAAGCTGTATAAAATGAGAAACTATCTGCATAAACCTTAGGTTTCTCTTTCCTTGAACAGAATACCATTCTGAATTTTGAAAATACTATTTTCTAGACTTCACACAAAATATTTTGAACATCAAGATTTGAAATAAGTCTCTCTCTATATATACTCTCACACACATATATATGTATGTGTATATATACACACATGTATATACATAGATTTATTATAAATATATCAATATATACACACATATGTTTGCGTGAGTGTGTATATATTTATAAGGATTTATTATTTCCAATTACTGTCAGAATTGAAAAAGAAATTGGTGAATTTCCATTTCTAATATAAACTTTCATAGAAATGCCTCCTTTTGTTGACCACTCAACCTAAGTAACAGCATTATTTTTTCATGAGAATTCATATTATTAAAAACCTGTGTTTTTATCATAGATTGAGTACAAGTCAAAATGGCCTTGAACATTTCTATTCAGCACTTTACTGGAGTAAGATTACAAACATCATAAACATCACACTAAAATGAAACTAGAATTTCCTCACAAAAACAAAGACAGAAAAGTCCTTCCCTCTGGAAATTTATAGACTTCCTGTAAAACGCATCTTAGGTAAAAGGAGATATAGACACAGGAGGATAAAAGTAATAATAAAAATAACACATCAATATTTATAGCATGGGCACAGGACTGGAAAAGGTCAGTTTTCATTCCAATCCCAAAGAAAGGCAGTGTAAAAGAATGCTAAACTACTGCACAATTGCACTCATCTCACACACTAGTAAAGTAATGCTCAAAATTCTCCAAGCCAGGCTTCAGCAATTTGTGAACCGTGAACTTCTAGATGTTCAAGCTGGTTTTAGAAAAGGCAGAGGAACCAGAGATCAAATTGCCAACATCTGCTGGATCATCGAAAAAGCAAGAGAGTTCCAGAAAAACATCTATTTCTGCTTTATTGACTATGCCAAAGCCTTTGACTGTGTGGATCACAATACACTGTGGACAATTCTGAAAGAGATGGGAATACCAGACCACCTGACCTGCCTCTTGAGAAACCTGTATGCAGGTCAGGGAGCAACAGTTAGAACTGGACATGGAACAACAGACTGGGTCCAAATAGGAAAAGGAGTACATCAAGGCTGTATACTGTCACCCTGCTTATTTAACTTATATGTAGAGTACATCATGAGAAACACTCGGCTGTATTAAGGTAGGATAACACATTTCCTAATTGTGTTTTCTTGAGCCCTCAAGTTCATAATCAGTGCATGCCTATAATGTAATCTTGTTCAAAACTGACTAAATCCCTGTCTTATGAATATTACTATGAGCGGGAAAAATAAGGTAAGGGGATAAGGGTAGAGCAAAAAGAGCATTTTATTTGTTCAAGGAATACCTGTTTAGGATAGCTTATAACTGGCTTAGAAAAGCTGGGCCTTACCACATCAATCAGAGGAAAGAGAAGATAGCAATCTGAAGGACGTTTGATCACTGCCAAGCATCAGTCATTAAAGCTCTTAGGTGAGAAAGTCATGTCCACTCTCACAAGAATTCCTGACGTATATCATGAAGACTATGGAAGGGATAAGGTGACCACCTTGGATGCCAGTGGCAAGAAGCACACAAGGTGAAGGATACCTGCCACTATCTTCACTGCCTTCAGGTGCTGTCGATTGGAGAAGGCACTGTGGTCAGAACACAGACAGACATGATCTGACAGGTGAGCGCATACACATGTCTTAAACCCAAAGACTAACAGTGAATCCTGCATAGCCCAGAACCCTCAACTCACCCCTGCGTCCAACACGAGGGAGAAACATCCAAATCAACACCATTCTGGTAGTATAAACTTGTGTGATAATTCAAAAGAAGCACCACAGCAACCAGTGAGAGGAGCCCTCTCCTTAGGATGCCCTCTGCAATTCAGGTCAACCACAGGCTCAGACACCCCAAAGACTCAATGTGACAAGTAGTATGGGATCACAAGTTAAACCGATGCTTTAGAATGTGGTCAGAGAGAACAAATTGGGAAATGGAAGAAAGCGCTCAAATGATCATTGACCAGGCTCAGAGCACTATTCTCATATGCTAATGCCAGCCCTAGCTGGTCCCAATGACGGGGAATGGGACTTAGAAGAGTTCCCTTGCCAAGGTCTGCAGATGGTTCTGCTTTCCAGCATCACTTCAGCAATGGTACTGAAATCCAGATGTAGTGAAGTGAAGTAAAGTGAAGTCGCTCAGTTGTGTCCAACTCTTTGTGACCCCATGGACTATAGCCTATCAGGCTCCTCCATCCATGGGATTTTCCAGGCAATAGTACTGGAGTGGGTTGCCATTTCCTTCTCCAGGGGATCTTCCCTACCCAGGGATCAAACCCGGGTCTCCCGCATTGTGGGCGGATGCTTTATCCTCTAAGCCAGTAGTAATAACTTCCAAACTCTAGAGTACCTTGACATATTTAGAACCAACACAATGAGTTTCTGTCCAAGCTGCTGAAGAAAAAGCTGTCCCAGCAGCCTGGTAGCCTCTCACATTCTAACATCTGAGCTTCAGACTTGAAGAGTTTCTTTTTGAAATTGTAGATATGGGTAACCTCAACTTCTCCCTCTCTACTCTAACCCTGAGGGGAGGCTACCTGTTTCCTGAAGTTATCTTGGAGTGACTGTTTCTCTTCCTTGTTCATTAAGTGCTTCAACACCGGCATAACCTTTTTTTTTTAATTAAATTCTCTCTATTGAAAGAACTAGTATGATTTCTGTTTCCTTGACTCAACTCTGACTCATGTACTTTAGATCAGGGATAAAGAAATAATTTTTTTTTGGAAGCACCTTTCTAAAATTGTTCAGTATGAAACAAGTGTTGCATGATCTATTAGTTTCTAATATACAACAGAAAAACAGGTTTGATTCAGAAAGACCCAAACATCATGCCTCCTTTGTATTAAGATAAAATTGGCTAATTTATATAGACTTAGAAAGCAATGTGACATTTAGAAGAATTAACATAGAATAATTATAATACATAATGGAATCCTATACCTTTAAATTAAATTTATTTCTGCAACAATTTGTTGATATTACTATATGTTATTAATTGACAACATATATTAAATATCACAAAATTTTTTGTTATTCCTATTGTGAATAATTCAACTATAACATATAAATGGATTTTGATGCATGGCTATTAGATTTTTGCATTTCTTTTCATGTTTTCCAGTATTTAAAAGCAGTAGGATATAATCATTGAAAGATATAGCCTAAACAATATACTAAAAATGTGAGATTTATTGAAGTGGGACTTTAAATAAAGGCATATCATCATATATGATACAACTATGTGGCCATTCTATATTTTATCTATTATATATTTTGTTTTTAATAATGAAACACAAATAAACACTAACATAATTACTATGCACTACTTCATATCAATCAATCATATATATTTATTTAAAACACTGTACTACAGCATCAGTTAAGTTTTCACAAAGAACAGTGAAGATAATCTTTTCATCCTATTACCTCACTTATTTAAGTGGAAGAATCACATTCACGATATTGAAAAATAATATAGAACACCTGCTCATTATGATGAATAACAGAACCTTTTATTGTGCTTACTACTATTTCTTTTGATAACTTTCAAATCAAACCTTTCAGTTCTACTTACAGGATGAGAAATCTTAAAGAGAGTAAAATCCCTTAGACTGTACTTATAAAAATAATGATGAATTATAAAAATCAAAAATGGTAAAATTAAGTATATTGTCTTCAGTGGCAAAATGACTCCAAACTACAGATGAGAAGGAGGACATGAAACATGTCGATTTGAATACTTATCTTATTCTCTAGCTAAGAGAACAGAGAAATCTCAAAAATCAAAACCTAGACTATTACTGTTAGGAAACTTTTAAAATAATTCACTTTCTGAACTAAATATTTTTATTACTTCCCTTAAATATCTTATCATATTATTTTGGTGTGAAAATATTTAGTTCAGTAACTCTTTATAGATAGACAATCCTATCTAAATGGAAAATTATATGTAATTCTATATTTGTTTAGCATTTAGACTATGTTGACTCTCTAAATGGCAAATAGTAGTATCACATAAAATGTATAATATAGATCACTTTAGAAATAAATTAGAGTTACCTGAATTAAACAGTTTTACTTAGTAAAGCTAATTTTTCCATTAAATATATTTTTAAGCATAAGACACTAAAGAGAGTAAAATTTATCTAAGGCTCCAATTCTAATAATTCACCATGACAGAGTTTATCCTATTGCCAACTTGCTCTCTACCTGTAACCAAGGGTTTATCAGAACACGTTTGTACAAGACTCGGTTATGTAAATCCATGTCATAAAGCAAAACCCCACTTCCATGTATTAAAAAGTGTAGGCACTAAATTTTTAAGTTTTATACATCATTATAATAATAACCTGAAATGTAACATATTTTAAGCTTGACCTAATCCATTAAGATGTTTCTAATATTTATGCAATTAGCAGAACAAATTTACATTCATGATATAAATTATTTCTACCTACTGATCTTAAAGCACTTTGTGAATTAAATATTTAAGTTTAATAAAACTGTGAGGGAGGAGTTGTACTCTCTATAAAAGTAAACAAATATGTAACATCTTAGGAAGAGTCAAATATTTAACAAAAAGACTGGACTTCTTTACACCAAACACAGAAACAAGATAATATATTACTTAGGCAACAATGTTAACTGATTTTACTATATAAGTGTCTATTCAACTTATACACATATAGTCTATGGTATTGACACTCAATTAAAAAAAATTAAAAACTTTAGCTTACTTTTATCCCAAACATCCAAAGAAATATCATTGAAAGAGAAAGAGAGGAAAAAAGACATCTCAAATTCCAGGAAGCCAGACTCATTCCACAGGTTTACTAAAGTTGAACACTAAAGCTTTGTGTAATCCCTAAATCCCTGAAAGTATGCATTTAGGTGGTTACAAAAATGTAAAACCAATAAAAATAGAGTTGAGCCTTGAACAACATGCTTTTGAACTATGTGGGTCCATTTATATGTAGATTGTTTCAATAAATATAATCTTTGCATTTGTATTTTACAGATCTTTAAGTACAGTTATATCGTTCAGTTGCTCAGTCGTGTCCGACTCTTTGCGACCCCATGAATCGCAGCACGCCAGGCCTCCCTGTCCATCACCAACTCCTGGAGCTCACTCAGACTCACGACCATCAAGTCAGTGATACCATCCAACCATCTCATCCTCTGTCGTCCCCTTCTCCTCCTGCCCCTAATCCCTCCCAGCATCAGAGTCTTTTCCAATGAGTCAACTCTTCACATGAGGTGGCCAAAGTACTGGAGTTTCAGCTTTAGCATCAGTCCTTCCAATGAACACCCAGGACTGATCTCCTTTAGAATGGACTGGTTGGGTCTCCTTGCAGTCCAAGGGACTCTCAAGAGTCTTCTCCAACACCACAGTTCAAAAGCATCAGTCCTTCAGCGTTCAGCGTTCTACACAGTCCAACTCTCACATCCATACATGACCACTGGAAAAACCATAGCCTTGACTAGACGGACCTTTGTTGGCAAAGTAATGTCTCTGCTTTTCAATATGCTATCTAGGTTGGTCATAACTTTTCTTCCAAGGAGTAAGCGTCTTTTAATTTCATGGCTGCAATCAACATCTGCAGTGATTTTGGAGCCCAAAAAAATAAAGTCTGACACTGTTTCCACTGTTTCCCCATCTATTTCCCATGAAGGGATGGGACCAGATGCCATGATCTTAGTTTTCTGAATGTTGAGCTTTAAGCCAACTTTTTCACTCTCCTCTTTCAGTTTCATCAAGAGACTCTTTAGTTCCTCTTCACTTTCTGCCATAAGGGTGGTGTCATCTGCATATCTGAGGTTATTGATATTTCTCCTGTCAATCTAGATTCCAGCCTGTGCTTCCTCCAGCCCAACATTTCTCATGATGTACTCTGCATATAAGTTAAATAAGCAGGGTGGCAATATACAGCCTTGATGAACTCCTTTTCCTATCTGGACCCAGTCTGTTGTTCCATGTCCAGTTCTAACTGTTGCTTCCTGACATGCATACAGGTTTCTCAAGAGGCAGGTCAGGTGGTCTGGTATTCCCATCTCTTTCAGAATTGTCCACAGTTTATTGTGCCCTATACTTAAAGATTGAAAAAGCAAGAGAGTTCCAGAAAAACATCTATTTCTGCTTTATTGACTATGCCAAAGCCTTTGACTGTGTGGATCACAATACACTGTGGACAATTCTGAAAGAGATGGGAATACCAGACCACCTGACCTGCCTCTTGAGAAATTTGTTTGCAGGCCAGGAAGCAACAGTTAGAACTGGACATGGAACAACACACTGATTCCAAATAGGAAAAGGAGTATGTCAAGGCTATATATTGTCACCCTGCTTATTTAACTTATATGCAGAGTACATCATGAGAAATGTTGGGCTGGAGGAAGCACAGGCTGGAATCTAGATTGACAGGAGAAATATCAATAACCTCAGATATGCAGATGACACCACCCTTACGGCAGAAAGTGAAGAGGAACTCAAAAGCCTCTTGATGAAGGTGAAAGTGGAGAGTGAAAAAAGTTGGCTTAAAGCTCAACATTCAGAAAACTAAGATCATGGCATCTGGTCCTATCACTTCATGGTGAATAGATGGGGAAACAGTGGAAATAGTGTCAGACTTTATTTTTTTGGGCTCCAAAATCACTGCACATGGTGATTGCAGCCATGAAATTAAAAGACGCTTACTCCTTGGAAGGAAAATTATGACCAACCTAGATAGCATATTAAAAACGCAGAGACATGACTTTGTCAACAAAGGTCCATCTAGTCAAGGCTATGGTGTTTCTGGTGGTTATGTACGCATGTGAGAGTTGGACTATAAAGAAAGCTGAGCGCTGAAGAATTGATGCTTTTGAACTGTGGTGTTGGAGAAGACTCTTGAGAGTCCCTTTGACTGCAAGGAGATCCAACCAGTCCATCCTAAAGGAAATCAGTCCTGAATATTCATTGGAAGGACTGATGCTGAAGCTGAAACTCCAATACTTTGGCCACCTGATGCAAAGAGCTGACTCATTTGAAAAGACCCTGATGCTGTAAAAGATTGAGGGCAGGAGGAGAAGGGGATGACAGAGGATGAGATGGTTAGATGTCATCACTGACTCAATGGACATGGGTTTGGGTGGACTCCGGGAATTGGTGATAGACAGGTAGGCCTGGCATGCTGTGGTTCATGGGGTCACAAAAGTTGGACACAACTGAGTGACTGAACTGAACTGAAATATAGGGAAAAGTGTGCATTCATTTAGAGATCACATGTGTGGAATCTTAGGGTTTGAGAAATAGGGTTTGAGACTGTTCAAACTGTTTCAGCTTTCTGCACTTGGATCAGTCATTTATCAATTTCTTTGTTTTTGAGGCAGACATAGCAGTACAGGAATTTTTGACCTTGCAGGATGTTGGTGCCCCTAACTCCCACAATGTTGATGGGTCAACTGTACATGTTAATTTTTTGATGCATGATGATATTTTTCTAATCAGTTTCAGTCTATCATGAAAAAAGTATTACTTAACATACCAAGAAAAAAGGTTATTACATGCCTAAAATTATTAACTAGTTAAACTATAGCTGACTCATTGGAAAAGTCCATGATGCTGGGAAAGATTGAGGACAGAAGGAGAAGAGAGCATCAGAGGATAATATGGCTTCATGGCATCATCAACGCAATGGACATGAACTTGGGCAAACTTTGGGAAATGGTGAGGGACAGAGAGGCCTGGCATGCTGCAGTCCATGGGGTTGCAAAGAGTTGGGCCTGGAAAATCCCGTGGACGGAGGAGCCCAATAGGCTGCAGTCCATGGGGTCGCTCAGAGTTGGACAGGACTGAGTGACTTCACTTTCACTTTTCACTTTCATGCATTGGAGAAGGAAATGGCAACCCACTCCAGTATTCTTGCCTGGAGAATCCCAGGGACGGGAGAGCCTGGTGGGCTGCCGTCTATGGGGTCGCACAGAGTCGGACACGACTGAAGCGACTTAGCAGGAGAAGCAGCAGGGTGACTGAACAACAAACTATAGTAAAATACATCTTTCCATTCCCTTAGTTCACCTATGGTTATTTTGTACTAAAAAATTTAAATTAATGTATTTGGCATGTGTGAAGTTAAAGAGTAATAAGAGAAACATTGAAAAGAGAAGTGCAAGACTAAAGACATCATTGCACAAATATATGTTTTATTTTTAAGGTGAAATACATATATAAATGGTTTTTTAGAAGTTTAATCATACTTTTGTTTCTGGTCAAGATGCAGTAGCATGAACTAAATTTATCTGCTTGCCTGAAATAATAAAAAATCAGACAGAATATATGAAATAGTTGTTTTCAAGACACTGCACATCAAACAATAAAGAATGATTACAGTGAGATGGGAAACAAATAAGATGATCCTATGATTATTTTAGCTTATATCTTTGAGAAAGTTTTTAGGCTATAATTCAGGGAGAGGAAACTCAAGAGTATTGAAACAGAAGATTGAACTCAAGAGTCTGGGGAGAACAAGGTGCTATAGTTGCAGAACAGAGTACTGGAAAAAAGACAGCAGCATTGAAAGAAAGTTCCAGGGACCTGCAGAGGGTACCTTTGAATATTCAGTACAACACTTTTCATTCAGTGCATGCATGTAAGGAACTTGCTTGAGGCCAGAGGAAGATCCATCTAAAAGGATTAAATAATGCCCATTGTACAAAGAGGGCTTCCCAGGTGACTCTAGTGGTAAAGACCCACCTGCCAATGCAGGAGACTTAAGAGATGCACGTTCAGTCCCTGGTTCAGGAAGATCCCCTGGAGGAGTGCATGACAACCCACTCCAGTATTCTTGCCTGGAGGATGCCATGGACAGAGGAGCCTGGTGGGCTACAGTCCACAGGGTGGCAAAGAGTCAGACAAGACTGAAGTGACTTAGCACACATATTGTACACAGAAATAATGCTTGATAGTTTAGAAAAACTCATTATTCAGACTCATCTAGTAGAGCTTTTAGAAGAATCTTGACTCAGCCTTGAGTTGGCATGTCCCACTCTTTACAACCCCATGGACTGTAGCCTGCCAGGCTCCTCTACCCATGGAATTTCCCCAGGCAAGAAAAATGAAGTGGGTTATCATTTCCTGCTTCAGGGGATCTTCTGGACCCAGGAATCGAACCCAAGTCTCCTGCAGAGCAGGTGGGTTCTTCATGCATTGAGCCATCAGGAAGATCTTGCCTTAGTAGTGAGGATTATTCCTAGATTACAAACTGTTCTAACCACCCGTAACAAAACTTACACATGAGACTCAAAAGAAACAAACTGTGTCCAAGTAAATTTACTTTGTTCCAGAATAAAACTTAATAAACTCTGGAGGAATAAAAAAAAATATTCAACAAACAAAATGTAAAATATTCCAACCAGTCCATTCTAAAGGATATCAGTCCTGGGTATTCTTTGGAAGGAATGATGCTAAAGCTGAAACTCCAGTACTTTGGCCACCTCATACGAAGACTTGACTCACTGGAAAAGACTGATGCTGGGAGGGATTGGGGGCAGGAGGAGAAGGGGACGACGGAGGCTGAGATGGCTGGATGGCATCACTGATTTGATGGACGTGAGTTTGAGTGAACTCTGGGAGATGGTGATGGACAGGGAGGCCTAGCGTGCTGCGATTCATGGGATTGCAAAGAGTCAGACACGACTGAGGGAGTGAACTGAACTGAATCATGTCT
Source organism: Bos mutus (assembly GCF_027580195.1). Classification (NCBI taxonomy): domain Eukaryota; kingdom Metazoa; phylum Chordata; class Mammalia; order Artiodactyla; family Bovidae; genus Bos; species Bos mutus. Next base: position 30,979,573 of record NC_091625.1, read on the forward strand.
CAGTTCAGTCAGTTCAGTTCAGTCACTCAGTGGTGTCCAACTCATGAATTGCAGCACGCCAGGCCTCCCTGTCCATCACCAACTCCCGGAGTTCACTCAAACCTACTTCCATCGAGTCGGTGATACCATCCAGCCATCTCATTCTCTGTTGTCCCCTTCTCCTCCTGCCCCCAATCCCTCCCAGCATCAGGGTTTTTTCCAATGAGTCAACTCTTCACATGAGGTGGCGAAAGTATTGGAGTTTCAGCTTTAGCATCAGTGCTTCCAATGAAGACCCAGGACTGATATCCTTTAGAATGGACTGGTTGGATCTCCTTGTAGTCCAAGGGACTCTCCATCTAGTCAAAGCTTGCCACGTGTCAAAATGAGCACAAAAATATACAACATAACAAGGAAAAATGCCCAAAATTTTAAAACAACCTACGAATGGAGAGAGTTGCATTGGTACACACACACTACCAAATGTAAAATGGATAGCCAGGGGAATTTTCTGTATGACTCAAGGAGTTCAAACTGGTGCTCTGTGACAACCTAGATGGGTGGTATGGGGTAGGAGATGGGAGGGAGGGTAAAGAAGAGGGAAGAGACATATGTATACCTAAAGCTGATTTATGTTGATGTATGGCAGAAACACAATATTGTAAAACAATTATCCTTCAATTAAAAATAAATTTAAAAAGAACAACCTAAAATCACACAGATGCCAGAATTTATAGACAACTGTATTAAAACAGCGATTCCTATGCTAGTGGTGCTAGAAAATCTGCCTGCCAACACAGGAGAAGCAAGAGATGTGGGTTTGATCCCTGGCTCAAGAAGATACCCTGGAGAAGGAAATGGCAACCAATTCCAGTATTCTTGCCTATAAAATCCCATGGACAGAGGAGCCTGGGGCAAGCTACAGTCCATGGGATAGCAAAAAAAAAAAAAAAAAATTACCACGACTTAGCAACTGATAACAATAAATATTAAAATAACTATTACAAACTGCAGTTTATAATGCTTAATAAAAAGTTAAGTAGAGACATGGAATATACAAATAAGACCTAAAATAAACCTTTAGAGATGTCTGAAGAGAAAATTCCACTGTATGCTACCAATAGAAAATTAGTTATTGCAGAAGAAAAGATTAGTGACCTTGACAATACAATAATAGAAAGTATTCAAAATGAAATACAGAAATAAAAACATAAAATTAAAAAAATATCAGTGAACTTTGAGACAATTTCAAGCCTGCTAATATTTGTGCAATTAGGGTCCCTGCAGTGAAAGAAAGAGGACTAAACAATTTTGCAGAGACAAAAAATTCTAAAAGTAATTTATAAAAGTACAGTTTCAAGAAGCTCAATGACCCACCAATTTAAGAAATTCAAGAGCAAGAAGCATAAAGAAAATGAAACCAAAGAATGTCATAGTAAAATTGCTCAAAACCACTGACATAGAGAAATTTTAAAGCAGTCACAGAACGGAGAAAAAACACATACAGAGAAACAAAAGCAGGGATAGCATATTTTATGTAAGAATAAATATAAGTAAGGAGAAAATGGAACCTGACTTTTAGAAATGTGAAAGAAAAAAAATAAGTTCAAATGGATTTAAGGTCAGCCCATCCACTGACATATTAACTCACATGTGTCTGTGTTCACTGGAGAAGGGAATGGCAAACCACTTCAGTATTCTTGCCTTGAGAACCCCATGAACAGTATGAGAAGGCAAAAGATAGGACACGGAAAGAAGGATATGAAAAGATTAACTCCCCAGGTCAGTAGGTTCCCAATATGCTACTGGAGATCAGTGGAGAAATAACTCCAGAAAGAATGAAGAGATGGAGCCAAAGCAAAAGCAAACCCAGTTGTGGATATGACCGATGATGGAAGTAAAGTCCAATGCTGTAAAGAGCAATATTGCATAGGAACCTGGAATGTTAGGTCCATGAATCAAGGCAAATTGGAAGTGGTCAAAAAAGGAAATGGTAAGAGTGAACATTAACATTTTAGGAATCAGTGAACTAAAATGGACTGGAATAGGTGAATTTAACTCAGATGACCATTCTACCTACTACTGTGGGCAAGAATCCCTTAGAAGAAATGGAGTAGCCATCATGGTCAACAAAAAAGTCTGAAATGCAGTACGTGGATGCAATCTCAAAAATGACAGAATGATCTCTGTTTGCTTCCAAGGCAAACCATTCAATATCACAGTAATCCAAATCTATGCCATGATCAATAATTCTGGAAAACTTGAAGTTGAGCAGTTCTATAAAGAAAAAAAGGCCTTCTAGAACTAACATTCATAAAAGATGTCCTTTTCATTATAGGGGACTAGAGTGCACATGGAGAAAGCAATGGCACCCCACTCCAGTACTCCTGCCTGGAAAATCCCATGGACGGAGGAGCCTGGTAGGCTGCAGTCCATGGGGTCGCTGAGGGTCAGACACGACTGAGTAACTTCCCTTTCACTTTTCACTTTCATGCATTGGAGAAGGAAATGGCAACCCACTCCAGTATTCTTGCCTGGAGAATCCCAGGGACGAGGGAGCCTGGTGGGCTGCCGTCTATGGGGTCGCACAGAGTCGGACACAACTGAAGCGACTTAGCAGTAGCAGAGCACACAAGTAGGAAGTCTAGAAATACCTGGAGTAACAGGCAAATTTGGCCTTGGAGTACAGAATAAAGTGGGGCAAAGGCTCATAGAGTTTTGCCAAGAGAATGCACAGGTCATAGCAAACACCCTCTTCCAACAACACAAGAGAAGACTCTACACATGGACATCACCAAATGGTCAATACTGAAATCAGATTGATTATGTTCTTTGCAGCCGAAGACGGAGAAGCTCTATACAGTCAGCAAAATAAAGTCCAGGAGCTGACTGTGGCTTGGGTTATGAACTTCTTATTGCCAAATTCAGACTTAAATTGAAGAAAGTAGGGAAAACCACTAGACCATTTAGGTATGACGCAAATCAAATTCCTTAGGATTACACAGTGGAAGTGACAAATACATTCAAGGGATGAGATCTGATACATAGAGTGCCTGAAGAACTAAGGACAGGAGGCAATGATCAAGACCATCCCCAAGAAAAAGAAATGCAAAAAGGCAAAGTGATTGTCTGAGGAGGCCTTACAAATAGCTGTGAAAAGAAGAGAAGTGAAAAGCAAAGGAGAGAAGGAAAGATATACCCATTTGAATGCAGATCCAAAGAATAGCAAGGAGAGATAAGAAAGCCTTCCTCAGTGATCAGTGCAAAGAAATAGAGGAAAACAATAGAATAGGACAGACAAGAGATCTCTTCAAGAAAATTAGAGATACTAAGGGAATACTTCATGCAAATACAGGCACAATAAAGGACAGAAGTGGTATGGACCTAACAGAAGCAGAAGATATTAAGAAGAGGTGGCAAGAATACACAGAACTATACAAAAAAGATTGTCATGACCCAGATAATCAAGATGGTGCAATCACTCACCTACAGCCAAACATCCTGGAATGCAAGGTCAAGTGGGCTTTAGGAAGCATCACTACAAACAAAACCAGCTGGAGGTGATGGAATTCCAGTTGAGCTCTTTCAAATCCTAAAAGATGATGCTGTGAACGTGCTGCACTCAATATGCCAGCAAATTTGGAAAACTCAGCAGTGGCCACAGGACTGGAAATGGTCAGTTTTCATTCCAATCCCAAAGAAAGGCAATGCCAAACAGTGCTCAAACTATCACACAATTGTTCTCATCTCACATGCTAGTAAAGTAATGCTCAAAATTCTCCAAGCCAGGCTTCAACAGTACATGAACCATGAAACTCCAGATGTTCAAGCTGGATTTAGAAAAGGCAGAGGAACCAGAGATCAAATGGCCAACATCTGCTGGATCATCGAAAAACCAAGGGAGTTCCAGAAAAACACTGCTTTATTGACTATGTCAAAGCCTTTAACAGTGTGGATCACAAGAAAGTGTGGAAAATTCTGAAAGAGATGGGAATACCAGACCACCTGACCTACCTCCTGAAAAATCTGTATGCAGGTCAAGAAGCAACAGTTAGAACCAGACATGGAACAACAGACTAGTTCCAAATCAGGAAAGGAGTACATAAAGGTTATATATTGTCAACCTGCTTATTTAACTTATATGGAGCATACATCATGAGAAATGCTTGACTGGATGAAGCACAAACAGAATCAAGTTTGCCGGGAGAAATATCAATAACCTCAGATATGCACATGACACCACCATTACGGAAGAAAGCAAAGAAGAACCAAAGGGCCTCTTGATGAAAGTGAAAGAGGAGAATGAAAATGTTGGCTTTAATCTCAACATTCAGAAAACTAAGATCATGGCATCTGGTTCCATCACTTGATGGCAAATAGATGGTAAATGGTGGAAACAGTGTCAGACTTTATTTTGGGGGGCTCCAAAATCACTGCAGATGGTGATTGCAGCCATGAAATTAAAAGACGCTTACTCCTTGGAAGGAAAGTTATGACCAACCTAGACAGCATATTGAAAAGCAGAGACATTACTTTGACAAAAAACGTCTGTCTAGTCAAAGGTATGGCTTTTCTATACTAGGAAAATGTATGGATAGTACATTTATCCATAGTATTCATGTATGGATGTGAGAGTTGGACTATAAAGAAAGCTGAGTGCCAAAGAATTGATGCTTTTGAACTGTAGTGTTGGAGAAGATTCTTGAGAGTCCTTTGGACTGCAAGGAGATCAAACCAGTCCATCCTAAAGTAAATCAGTCCTGAATATTCATTGGAAGGATGGATGCTGAAGCTGAAGCTCCAATACTTTGGCCACCCTATGTGAAAAACTGACTCATTTGAAAATACCCTGATGCTGGGAAAGATTGATGCAGAGGAGAAGGCGAAAACAGAGGATGAGGTGGTTTCATGGCATCGCTGACTCAATGGATATGAGTTTGAGTAAACTCTGGGAGTTGGTGATGGACAGGGAGGCCTGGAATGCTGCTGTCCATGGGGTGTCAAAGAGTCAGACATGACTGAGTGACTGTTCTGAACTGAACTGGTACAAATTCAAGCTTGAGTTCTATTATTAGAATATGTCATACAGATAAAATTTATCTGTTATGAGTTGTTAGGATATAATTGAAAACTGGGACCTAGTAATCTATATTAAGACATTCTAACAGATGTAATAATGTGAATTACTCCATTGAAAATCTCCTGATCTCCTTTAGAGCTCTATAAAATGTACTATATTGAAAGCATGAGTAGTGTATCCTGGGGATTGCTTGCCCTATTGCTACTTCTTTCCACAGGCCTCCCTGTACCATAAAGTCTGACACTGAAAGCCATTTTTTCAAGGCCTTTGCTGCCAGAGTTCTGGAAGTGAATTTCATTCTGCAAGTGAAAATGGAATTTCATGCAAGATTTGAATGAAAGTCAGTAAAGGTTATCTTTCAGCTTACTCCTGTTTTTCTACACATAAGTGAAGTCATGGGGGCCTGAAAGTCAAGAGGATGTTGCAGTTTTCTGAAATTATCACCAGATTCATGGCAACTGGGAGGCAAGCATCCACCTAAGGAAGTATGTTCAAACCTGAGCAGGTCCTGTGGCCCCTGTGGTTCCTTGATTCCCCTTCCACACTTCTCCCAATGATTCCATAAGCATCACATTCCCTATATTTAGTCCAAGTCAGCTCAAAATATTAGATGTGGTTTCTTCTTGCCCAGAACCAGGACTGATATGGCAGGAGAGATGTACAATGAAAATACTGCAGAAAAGATTTGTTAAACCTTATTAAAAATCTGAATAAATACAATTATAAGAAAAATTTTTAAATGGTAGAAACAAGCTTTCTTTGCAGTGCACATGGAAATACACATGAACTTATTTTATGTAAATTTTTTTAGAAAAAAATTTAGGAATGAAATGTTATTTTTCCAAAAGTTTGTTTGATCAGTTTTGTGATATATTTATTTTCTTTCTCTCTCTTTTTTTTTTTTTTTTTTTTGTTGAGCATTTTTTTTTTTTTTTTACTTTACAATATTCCATTGGTTTTGCCATACATCAACATGCATCCGCCACGGGTGTACACGTGCTCCCCATCCTGAACCCCCCTCCCTCCTCTCTCCCCATACCATCCCTCTGAGTCATCCCAGTGCACCAGCCCCAAGCTTCCTGTATCCTGCATCGAACCTGGACTGGCGATTCATTTCTTATATGATATTATACATGTTTTAATGCCATTCTCCAAAATCATCCCCCTCTCCCTCTCCCACAGAGTCCAAAAGACTGTTCTATACATCTGTGTCTCTTTTGCTGTCTCGCATACAGGGTTGTCATTATCTTCTATGTTTTAGGTTAGTCAAAGGATAAAAATGGATTTACTGCTGATGATGTTGAATAGACAAGAAGCATATAAGTTCTGCTTTTTTGTTTCTTAAATGAAAATAAATTATTTTCATTTCATTTAAGAAAGCATATGAAAGCATAGAAGCAGAACTTATATGCTTCTTGTCTATTCAACATCATCAGCAGTAAATCCATTTTTATCCTTTGACTAACCTAAAACATAGAAGATAAGTATTAAAACTGGTTTTTTAAAAGAAGCATTTCATGTAGTTTATTAAGATGACTTTCTCCATCGGATTGGTATTGAATTAAACTCAGATTATTTTAATAAAATATTAATTTATAATAATACTACTAAACTATCTTGTATGTTTGCATAATTATAGAGTTTGTGATTTAATCAATATTTTGAAAAATTTTAAAGTTAAAAGAGCCATTTTTGTCTAACTTGATAAAAAATTATACTATTTTATGATTTTCAAACTATAAGAAAAGCAAAATTCTGTAGTTTAATATTTTCATTATTATACATACACATACCACATACGCATATAAAGGATATTCATGTATATTAGAAGGAAATGGCAACTCACTCCAGTGTTCTTGCCTGGAGAATCCCAGGGAAGGGAGAGCCTGGTGGGTTGCCATCTATGGGGTCGCACAGAGTCGGACACGACTAAAGTGACAGCAGCAGCAGTAGCAGCTCATATAACTCTCAATTACCTTGTAGTTAATGCTATTATAGAAAAAGAAAAGGAGATCTAGTGAACCTAAGTGCTTGACCAAACTAGTCAAGAAACAGAACTAAAATTTCAGGCCAGAAGATCTGAATTGTTATTCAAATAGTGCCTCTATTGTGTTATGATTATTTCTGTATATTCAGCATCTGGTATTTATTACATTCTAACTGTCTGAGATACAATTATAAACAAACATGAAAATAACTACAAGACTCAACAAGAAATTAAAAATAATTACTATCTCAGCTCAGTCGCTCAGTCGTGTCCGACTCTTTGCAGCCCCATGAATCAAAGCACGCCAGGCCTCCCTGTCCATCACCAACTCCCGGAGTTCACCCAGACTCACATCCATCGAGTCAGTGATGCCATCGAGCCATCTCATCCTCTGTTGTCCCCTTCTCCTCCTGCCCCCAATCCCTCCCAGCATCAGGGTTTTTTCCAATGAGTCAACTCTTCGCATGAGGTGGCCAAAGTACTGGAGTTTCAGCTTTAGTATCATTCCTTCCAAAGAAATCCCAGGGCTGATCTCCTTCAGAATGGACTAGTTGGATCTCCTTGCAGTCCAAGGGACTCTCAAGAGTCTTCTCCAACACCACAGTTCAAAAGCATCAATTCTTCGGCACTCAGCCTTCTTCACAGTCCAACTCTCACATCCATACATGACCACAGGAAAAACCATAGCCTTGACTAGACGAACCTTTGTTAGCAAAGTAATGTCTCTGCTTTTGAATATGCTATCGAGGTTGGTCATAACTTTCCTTCCAAGGAGTAAGCGTCTTTTAATTTCATGGCTGCACTCACCATCTGCAGTGATTTTGGAGCCCAAAAAAATGAAGTCTGACACTGTTTCCAATGTTTCCCCATCTATTTCCCATGAAGTGATGGGACCAGATGCCATGATCTTCATTTTCTGAATGTTGAGCTTTAAGCCAACTTTTTCACTCTCCACTTTCATCAAGAGGCTTTTTAGTTCCTCTTCTCTTTCTGCCATAAGGGTGGTGTCATCTGCATATCTGAGGTTATTGATATTTCTCCCAGAAATCTTGATTCTAGCTTGTGCTTCTTCCAGCCCAGCGTTTCTCATAATGTACTCTGCATATAAGTTAAATAAGCGGGGTGACAATATATAGCCTTGACGTACTCCTTTTCCTATTTGGAACCAGTCTGTTGTTCCATGTCCAGCTCAGATCAGATCAGAGCAGATCAGTCGCTCAGTTGTGTCTGACTCTTTGCGACCCCATGAATCGCAGCACGCCAGGCCTCCCTGTCCATCACCAACTCCCGGAGTTCACTCAGACTCACGTCCATCGAGTCGGTGATGCCATCCAGCCATCTCATCCTCTGTTGTCCCCTTCTCCTCCTGCCCCCAATCCCTCCCAGCATCAGAGTCTTTTCCAATGAGTCAACTCTTCACATGAGGTGGCCAAAGTACTGTAGTTTCAGCTTCAGCATCATTCCTTCCAAAGAAATCCCAGGGCTGATCTCCTTCAGAATGGACTAGTTGGATCTCCTTGCAGTCCAAGGGACTCTCAAGCGTCTTCTCCAACACCACAGTTCAAAAGCATCAATTCTTGTCCAGCTCAGACCTAAGTTAAAGTCTCACTGGATAAAATTCCTATTTAAAAGAACAAACGTAACTGAAATATTACATATATATATATATATGTATGTATTTATAACTAAGACATGTCCCTCTCTTCCTAAACTCCCATTTCATTAAATTATTTTCATGGAAAATTTTATGTGATTTCAAATAAGAGTCAAAATCTAAATAGCTGTGTTGTATATTACCTGAAGAAGTAATAAAAGGGAAATAGTTTCATGGAAGCTAAGGAATTAGTTAAGAGTTTTTTAATTGTTTTATCTTGGCTCTGGCCGAGGGAGATCATGGCACATCAGTGAATATAATTATCCAATTACAATATTAAAGTCAGAAGCAAAAAAAACAAAACAAAACAAAAAATGAATATCTTTGTGTAACTTGATCATCTAGACTCTAAGATCATTTAACTCTGCTTTTTCTAATTATATTTCACCATTAATTCTAACTTTTTTATCTATATGGAGTAATAAAATTAGATGCCTGTGCTTGAGTCTAGATCCACTACATATCAAATGTGGCACAAATATTCAACTTGTAGTGATTTAATTCCCTTATATAAATGAGAGTAGTAATAACATCAAAGTCCCAGTATTATTGAAATATTGAATGATTTAATACATAAGAAATCCTTAGAAGACAGTCTGGCATATAAAAAGTAGTTAATAACTGCTAGATAACACTATATAGTAATTAATATGTATTGAGTGTTCACTATGGATATAGTAATAAAGCAGACTTCTGTATGCATGATCTTCTTAACCTTATAACTCATTTATGAGGTAATGAAATTTATTAGATGAGGAAATCCAGCATAGAAAATTTCTCACTTATTATTGAGAATTAATATTCCAAAATGTTTTGTAGATATAAAATTTCTCACTTATATCTGAGATTCTTTGCATATTAGTCCCTTGTGAATTTGGTCACAAATATTTAATCCCTCGGAAAGTAATACATTTTAGGAGATCAGTTGTTAAATTACTTCATATACCTGCAAAGTTGAACATCAAACTTTCAAAAGTGATGGCTCACCTTACAAGGTGTTTCCTTCTTATGAACTTTTATTTGAACTGAGATAATAGGGCTCCATTTTGTCACTTTATAAATTTAAGGTTAATTTTCTGTCTACTTTTTTTATTGGAGTAATTATGAAATCAAATTCAGAACTTGTAGCTTGATTTTAATATTTAGAAGGCAAATCTATATATTTTAATATCAAATCTGAAAATATTTATGAAAAACTCATGAGCTGTTAAATTCAGTTTAGCATATGTGTTCAATTTTCATGTGACATGATTATAAGTATTATAACACAGAAGGTGGGGTAGAGACTTTTTCTGGATCTTATAATATAGATGAAAGATTAGAATAACCTTGCTGTCCTCTTTATACCCCCATTTTCCTGCTTTTCCTTAAACACAAGAGAATGACACAGAATGGATATGTGGATGGAGGGTAAGGGGAAAAGGAAACTAGTTCTTTTCTTTCTTTTAATTGATCTCTCTTTCTCTCTCTCTCTCTCTCTCATCATCATCATTATTATTGACATCATTACTATCTTAGCCTGTCTGCCTTCTGAGAGGATATATTTTACCCAGCTTTCATGTATGTAATAAATTTAGTGGAGCAGGTTCTACTCTCTGAGGAAGGGTTCAGGAGATCTAGAATTATCCAGGATAGTCTGTAACTGGTTAGATTAAATCCATTTTCTTCCAAGATAAATTATCAATAAGATATCTTGGTCACACATCTAAGTCAAAATTCTCACCTTTTTTTAGTAATAAAGGTATGATTGAATTATATATTGACCTTTTAAGGAGTTCTCAATTTTGAAAGAAGCATAATATTAATTGTCTCCTAAGATTTTCAAAACACAGGACAATCACAATGATCTTCATGTGATCCCTATAGAAGCAGAAAAAAAAAAAAAATAGTAGACTCTAGTTGCCAAGTCAAACATGTATCAATATTTCTGTTCCACGGTACCGTTTCTAAGAGTATATTCATTATTTTTAGCATCTTTCAACTTATCTATTTTCTCACTTATTTTCCCCTGGACATTTCACCACTGGGGGAGGGAATACATATTCAGAAGATGCTTGCCTACAAACTAGTAGGGACTCTCCATACATGAAAATTAAATCACTGAAATACTATGCAGATTCTTAAAATAAAACACATGTTATGCAAACAAAAATTGTTATAATTTGGTAGAAAACACACAGAAAAATCAAAGCAATCACTTTCAATAATATTGGAAGAACAACCAGAGGGAGTGCATTTGTACTGAACTCTCAAGGAGACGGGATAACACAATAGGTTGTTTCTGGCTTTCATTTCTATAAGTATTTGGACTCATTAAAAGCATTACTAAGTTCCCTAGAGATATGTTTGCACAAGAATTAATTTGCCTAAAAACCCACTCCATTCCTTCACAGAAAAGCACAAAAGATTTTCCATATTCTGTATTTACTAGGGTCAGTAACTTGGTTTCTAGGTAAAAGTTTCCAATATAACCAGAAAATTAGAGGAAATAGGCCAAAGAATGAAAGAAGTAGAAAGACGAAAATGGAATATTTTGAAATATTGTCGTAAAGTCTATACATATTCAGTTATCTTCTGAAGGGTGAACTCCTCACCTGGCAGATCTAATTACAGCTAATTACTAACAGATAAAAGACAGTAAATGCTCCCGAGGGTTCCTACAAGCAGGCTCAAAGGTTACTTGCCAGAACACCTGTGACCACCACTACCCAGAGCTCAGAAAGGTCAGAATGGCAGAATCCCTTTATTGAAGGGAACTCCTAAGATTTGAAAGACTTCAAACATAGTTATGAAATTGTAACAGATGATTTTATATGTGGATATTAGTAGTATTAATATTAAAAGGTTTTAAGAAATACCAGGATCCTAAATATTTATTCACAAAAAGACTAGAACAAAGAAAGATAAAAAGGGGAAAAAAACCATCATTTTGGTTTTTATTATATAAACTAGTGATATACGACCATTACTCTACTAACGATTTGGTTTTATAGTGGCTCAAAGATCTTTCTTTGAAATAGTTACATACGTAAATGCATGTGAAGAATAGAGTCATACTATATTGACTTAAGATGGGTAATAAGGTAAATAGATAAATAGATCTTTTTAAAATTTTGATAATAAAATATTAACAGAAGAACAGAAGAACAAAAAAATCAAAGAACTTTCAGAAGAATGAGAACTTACCTGGCATAGATGTGTTAGCAATGACCTTGTGCTTGAATACTGAGAAGTAATGCTAGCAGTCTAAACATTTGAGTGCATATACATTAATACTTTGTCCCTTTCACTTACCTTTCTTTGTCTTAGAAAAACTGCAGGCCATGTTTCCCCTTTACTCACTGGTTCCTTTCTCCCTCAGAACATGATTGGCATCTGTAACTTGATATGAATAAATGAAATTACAAAAGTCATTTAGCTATGATCAGCATTTAGTATGATCAGACATTACTTTGCCAACAAAGGTCCATCTGGTCAAGGCTATGGTTTTTCTAGTAGTCATGTATGGATGTGAGAGTTGGACTGTGAAGAAAGCTGAGCAATGAAGAATTGATGCTTTTGAACTGTGGTCTTGGAGAAGACTCTTGAGAGTCCCTTGGACTGCAAGATCATCAAACCACTCCATCCTAAATAAAATCAGTCCTGAATATTCATTGGAAGGACTGATGCTGAAGCTAAAACTCCAATACTTTGGCCACCTGATGTGAAGAACTGACTCATTTGAAAGGACCCTGATACTGGGAAATATTGAAGGCAGGAGGAGAAGGGGACAACAGAGGATGAGATTGCTGGATGCATCACTGACTCAATGGATATCAGTTTGAGTAAACTCTGGGAGTTAGTGATAGACAGGGAAGCCTGGCATGCTGCAGTCCATGGGGTCGCAAAGAGTCGGACACCACTGAGTGACTGAATTGAACTGATGATCAACACTGATTCAGTATGAGGTTTAAAGGTTTTATCCTTAAAGTTTTCAACAAATTTTAAGGTTTAAAAAACACAGGCTGTGTGGCCTAAACTGAAAATTCAATTTTGGCTGTCTGTATGAAAAAATTACTGCTTTTTCCCTTTCTGGCCTCTTTAGAAATATTTGATATGTTTTTCCTCACTGTTTAAAAATTGTAATTGCTGGATATCAATACTGGAAGGCATCTGTGGTTCTTGCTGGCATGAAAGAATTTGATTTTTTTTTTCATTTAAAAAGTACAATGTCGCATTCCCAGGAGAAAACTATAGGAAATAGCTTACTCTTAGTTTTCTATTGATTTTTTTTTCTGACATATTAATTAAATACATATAAAATAATACAGTAAATGCTGTACATATTATTCTTTCACAGGCAAAGTTGCATTAATTAACTCTTTTCTCCTTGTTCCTAAGGCAACAATTGTATCAAATAAACAGATCTGAAATATTTCATATTTCAATTATATTAATTATAATTCAGTATATCATATTAAAATAATTTTAATAAGGCAATTTTGCACTGGTACAGCTTAAGGGGCAAAATGAACAATTCAGCAAAAAACTAATTACTTCTAATTTTCTAAGCTAATTACTGAAGTTGCATTTGATTTAAAAAAATATAGTCAAGCTTTCTAAATTTTTCAACCATAGTTTCTCCTCTATTCTTTTCTCAAATATGCCATCAGCTTTACACCTACAGTACAACTTTGATAGTTTTTTTTTTTTCATTAAAAATTTTTTTTCTTCCAAACTATTTTTCATTGCCTCCTGAAGACTTCAGATCCTATATACCAAGTTTAGGGAAATATTTCTCATACAGTCTTAATTCACGTAGGATCAATACCATTACATAGGTTTATAGAGCTACTTATGGGTGAATATTCTAGGTAGTTATTATTAGATATTATATCTCACATAAAATATGCCAAAGAATTATTCAGTTCACAAAAATGACCATATGTAACATTATTTTCATACTCAACATCCTTTAGAAAAGAGGACTGAGGTTTGCAAATCTATAATTTTCCTATCTCCTTCTCAGGGTTTACCTTAAAATACAGTCCTCTAACCATATGAATAGATCATTTGAAGAGACTCATATTCTTCCTGTAATGAATGTAACCTATTATTTTTTAAAACCTAGGTATTTGAGATTTTAAATGACATCAATGACCCACATTATTTTTACCTGTAAAGATCTCATATATATTTTCCAGCATTTTATCCAACAGGGACTTCAGTAAAATAATGTGCAAAATATACTTTGACATGTTGGAAACAATACTGAATCATGAATATAAAGGTAACTTGGCTACTAATGAAAAAAAGGCATTTAATGTCTCGTGGATTTAATTTTAGTTAATTTATTAAGTTAAAGACAACATATATTTTAGCAACTTGAAATCTACCCATAGTTATTTGTGTGACCTTCCAGAATTTATTTAATAAATATTGGAAACATTTTCTTTATTCATAATATGAGAAGTTTGGACTAGGTGATTTCTATGACACTTTCTAGATTTAAAATTTTATGCCTATAAAGATTCAGTAAAAATATGAATCCTGCATTATTATTTTCTTTTGTTTATTTATTTCCTATTTTAACTTTACAATATTGTATTGGTTTTGCCATATATCAACATGAATCTGCCACAGGTATACACATGTTCCCCATCCTGAATCCTCCTCCCTCCTCCCTCCCCAAACCATCCCTCTGGGTTGTCCCAGTGCACCAGCCCCAAGCATCCAGTATCGCATCGAACCTGGACTGGCGACTCATTTCATATATGATATTATACATGTTTCAATGCCATTCTCCCAAATAATCCCACCCTCTCCCTCTCCCACAGAGTCCAAAAGACTGTTCTATACATCAGTGTCTCTTTTGCTGTCTTGTATACAGGGTTATTGTTACCATCTTTCTAAATTCCATATATATGCATTAGCATACTGTATTGGTGTTTTTCTTTCTGGCTTACTTCACTCTGTATAATAGGCTCCAGTTTCATCCACCTCATTAGAACTGATTCAAATGTATTCTTTTTAATGGCTGAGTAATACTCCATTGTGTATATGTACCACAGCTTGCTTATCCATTCATCTGCTGATGGGCATCTAGGTTGCTTCCATGTCCTGGCTATTATAAACAGTGCTGCGATGAACATTGGGGTACACGTGTCTCTTTCAATTCTGGTTTCCTCAGTGTGTATGCCCAGCAGTGGGATTGCTGGGTCATAAGGCAGTTCTATTTCCAGTTTTTGAAGGAATCTCCACACTGTTCTCCATAGTGGCTGTACTAGTTTGCATTCCCACCAACAGTGTAAGAGGGTTCCCTTTTCTCCACACCCTCTCCAGCATTTATTACTTGTAGACTTTTGGATTGCAGCCATTCTGACTGCTGAAATGGTACCTCATTGTGGTTTTGATTTGCATTTCTCTGATAATGAGTGAGGTTGAGTATCTTTTCATGTGTTTGTTAGCCATCTGTATGTCTTCTTTGGAGAAATGTCTATTTAGTTCTTTGGCCCATTTTTTGATTGGGTCATTTATTTTTCTGAAATTGAGCTGTAGGAGTTGCTTGTATATTTTTGAGATTAGTTGTTTGTCAGTTGCTCCATTTGCTATTATTTTCTCCCATTTTGAAGGCTGTATTTTCACCTTGCTTACAGTTTCCTTTGTTGTGCAGAAGCTTTTAAGTTTAATTAGGTCCCATTTGTTTATTTTTGCTTTGATTTCCAGTAATCTGGGAGGTGGGTCATAGAGGATCCTGCTGTGATTTATGTCAGAGAGTGTTTTGCCTATGTTCTCCTCCAGGAGTTTTATAGTTTCTGGTCTTAGTTTTAGATCTTTAATCCATTTTGAGTTTATTTTTGTGTATGGTGTTAGAAAGTGTTCTAGTTTCATTCTTTTACAAGTGGTTGACCAGGTTTCCCAGCAGTACTTGTTAAAGAGATTGTCTTTAATCCATTGTATATTCTTGCCTCCTTTGTCAAAGATAAGGCATCCATAGGTGTGTGGATTTATCTCTGGGCTTTCTATTTTGTTCCATTGATCTATATTTTTGTCTTTGTGCCAGTACCATACTGTCTTGATGACTGTGGCTTTGTAGTAGAGCCTGAAGTCAGGCAGGTTGATTCCTCCAGTTCCATTCTTCTTTCTCAAGATTGCTTTGGCTATTCGAGGTTTTTTGTGTTTCCATACAAATTGTGAAATTATGTGTTCTAGCTCTGTGAAGAATACAGTTGGTAGCTTGATAGAGGGGAGAAGGTAATGGTACCCCACTCCAGTACTTTTGCCTGGAAAATCCTGTGGATGGAGGAGCCTGGTGTGCTGCAGTCCATGGGGTCACTAGAGTCGGACATGACTGAGCGACTTCACTTTCACTTTTCATGCATTGAGACGGAAATGGCAACCCACTCCAGTGTTCTTGCCTGGAGAACCCCAGGGATGGGGAAGCCTGGTGGGCTGCCGTCTATGGGGTCGCACAGAGTCGGACATGACTGAAGTGACTTAGCAGCAGCAGCAGCAGCAGCAGCTTGATAGGGATTGCATTGAATCTATAAATTGCTTTGGGTAGTATACTCATTTTCACTACATTGATTCTTCCAATCCATGAACATGGTATATTTCTCCATCTATTAATGTCCTCTTTGATTTCTTTCACCAGTGTTTTATAGTTTTCTATATATAGGTCTTTAGTTTCTTTGGTTAGATATATTCCTAAGTATTATTTTCTTACTCTATTTTTAATTTTCCTATTGCTTATTTATTATTCTTAGTGTTATTGTAAGATAAAGGTATTAATTGAAGTATGATTTTGAATACACTTTATCTTGCAAAGCACTATTTGACCTAAATATTTACATTTAATTTTATAGTTTAGGCTCCCCAAGGCTTTAATTTTCATGTGTGTGTGTGTGTGTGTGTGTGTAAGGAAGATTATCATTGAGAGAGGATCTCCAATCTACATATTTTACCCTCCAGTGACATATTTAAATGTGGAATTCATTATCTAAAGGTTGCTGTGTACATTGCTTGTATAAATTTCCTGTTTCACTTTAATCTACTACATTTGACCTTGACCTCAATAGTTCTGCTTTAACCCAAACTATTTTATTTAAATAAGTAAGTATGAATGTCTTAACCAATAAGGCTAACAATATTTTCACAGTTAAAAACAAATGAATAAATAGTCAAGGAGGGAAAATATTGTTTTGAAAATTATCCTAATTCTTTTTGGTTTTCTATATTCTTCACACTCTTAAAATTATTGAAAGCTAGAATTAATTGATGGTAATTGGTTGTATTTATCTGGAAGTAGCTTAGTGCATGTGGAACTGAATGAGATCATGTGAAGAGCAAGTTATAATTGCAATTTTCAGATCTAAATGTGTTAAATAAAAGCCTAACAAGAAACAAGGAGTTTGCCAAAGCAGTCATTCCAAAGGGGAAAAAAAGGTTTTATATCAATTTTCTATCCTGATGAGAGGTAATCTCCATGCAAAGATAATGAAGGCAGATTGGTCTGAAGAGTTAGAAAGCTATCTCAAAGTCTTAGAGTACATTTACTCATAGAACTTCTGTATATCCAAATAGCTAAGCAAGAGGTAGACTGGAGCATGAACAGTTACAAATTATTGATAAGAAACTTTCTTCCAAAATTACCGAGAACCATTACAAAAAGCACTTTGATTTTGATTTTGGATATATGAGTCATTAAATGTTTAATACAATACTTTAAGTATCTCAGTCTCCATTGCTTTATCCATTAAAGGAGGTCACTAACAAGCTTTTAAAATCCTCCAAATATTCCTTCATAGTATTTCTTTCTTTCAAATGATCAGGGATTATGAAAAGAGCCTAGTTATTAAAATAAATAATAAAGTAAACGGAAGCAGGAGATATTAAGAAGAGGTGGCAAGACTATACAGAAAAACTATACAAAAAAGATCTTCAGACCCAGATAACCACGATGGTGTGATCACCTACCTAGAGTCAGATATCCTGGAATGCAATGTCAAGTGGGCCTTAGGAAGCATTACTACGAACAAAACTAGTGGAGGTGATGAAATTCCAGTTGAGCTAGATTATGCTGTTAAATGCTCGACTCAACATGCCAGCAAAATTGGAAAACTCAGTAGTGGCCACAGTACTGGAAAAGGTCAGTTTTCATTCCAATCCCAAGGAAAGGCAATGAATGTTCAGTGCAATGACAATGCAAAGGCCTTTTGCAAAGGCAATGCAAAGAATGTTCAAACTATCACACAATTGCACTCATCTCACATGCTAGCAAAGTAATCATCAAAATTCTCCAAGCCAGGCTTCAACAGTCAGAGAAGGCAATGGCACCCTACTCCAGTACTCTTGCCTGGAAAATCCCTTGGATGGAGGAGACTGGTTGGCTGTAGTCCATGGGGTCGCTAAGAGTCGGGCACGTCTGAGCGACTTCACTTTCACTTTTCACTTTCATGCATTGGAGAAGGAAATGGCAACCCACTCCTGTATTCTTGCCTGGAGAATCCCAAGGACAGAGGAGCCTTGTGGGCTGCCATCTATGGGGTCGCACAGAGTCGGACATGACTGAAGCGACTTAGCAGCAGCAGCAGCAGCAGCAGCAGCAGGCTTCAACAGTATGTGAACTGTGAACCTCCAGATGTTCAAGCTGGATTGAAAAAGGGCAGAGGAGCCAGAGATCAAATTGCTAACATCCACTGGATTATCAAAAAAGCAAAAGAGTTCCAGAAAAACATCTACTTTTGCTTTATTGACTACACCAAAGCCTTTGACTGTGTGGATCACAACAAACTCTGGAAAATTCTGAAAGAGATAGGAATACCAGACCACCTTACCTGCCTTCTGAGAAATCTGTATGCAGGTCAAAGTGCAACAGTTAGAACTGGACATAGAACAATAGCCTGGTTCCAAATCGGGAAAGGAGTACTCCAAGGCTGTATATTGTCATTCTGCTAATTTAACTTACATGTAGGGTATGTCATGCGAAATGCTGGGCTGGGTGAAGCACAAGCTGGAATCAAGATTGCTGAGAGAAATATCAACAATCTCAGATATGCAGATGGCCCCACCCTTAAGGCAGAAAGTGAAGAGGAACTAAAGAGCCTCTTGATGAAAGTGAAAGAGGAGAGTTTAAGAGCTGGCTTAAAATTCAACATTCAGAAAAGTAAGATCATGGTATCTGGCCCCATCATTTCATGGCAAATAGATGGGGAAACAATGGAAACAGTGAGAAACTTTACTTTGAGGGGCTCCAAAATCACTGTGGATGGTGACTGCAGCCATGAAATTAAGACAGTTGCTCCTTGGAAGTAAAGCTATGACCAACCTAGTCAGCATATTAGGTCCTTCTAGTCAAAGCTGTGGTTTTACCAGTGGTCATGTATGGATGTGAGAGTTGGACTATAAAGAAAGCTGAGCACCAAAGAATTGATGTTTTTGAACTGTGGTGTAGGAGAAGACTCTTGGACTGCAAGGAGATCAAACCAGTCAATCCTAAAGGAAACCAGTCCTGTATATTCATTGGAAGGACTTGATGCTGAAGCTGAAACTGCAATACTTTGGCCACCTGATGCAAAGAACTGGCTCACTGGAAAAGACCCTGATGCTGAGAAAGATTGAAGGCAGGAGGAGAAGGGGATGACAGAGGATGAGATGGTTGGATGGCATCACCGACTCAATGGACATGAGTTTGAGTAAACTCCAGGAGTTGGTGATGGACAGGGAAGCCTGGTATGCTTCAGTCCATGGGGTCGCAAACAGTCGGACACAACTAAGTGACTGAACTGAATAAAGTTAATAAATAAATTAGATGTACTAGTAGGTGAAAGAGAATCAAAGATTTCACTTAATATGGTGTAATAGAAAAGAAGGCAAAGTAATCTTCAGACGACACCACACTGATAACAGAAAGCAAAGAGGAACTAAAGAGCCTCTTGATGTGGGTGAAAGATAAGAGTGAAAAAACCTAGCTTAAAATGCAACATTCAAAAAACTAAGACCATGGCATCCAGTCCCATCTTCTCATGTCAAATAGTTGGGGGGAAATGGAAACAGTGACTGACTTTGTTTTTTGGGGCTCCAAAATCAATGTGGTTGGTGACTGTAGCCATGAAATTAAAAGACACTTGCTCCTTGGAAGAAATGCTATGACAAGCCTAGACAAAGTATTAAAAAGCAGAATCATCTCTTTGTTGACAAAAGTCCATATAGTCAAAGCTATGGTTTTTCTAGTAGTCACATACAGATATGACAGATGGCCATAAAGAAGGCTGAGCACTTAAGAACTGATCCTATCAAATTGTGGTGCTGGAGAAGACTCTTGAGAGTTGCTTGGACAGCAAGGAGATAAACCAGTAAATCTTCAAGGAAATCAACCCTGAATATTCATTGGAAGGACTGATGCTGAAGTTGAAGCTCCAATACTTTGGCCACCTGATGTGAAGAGCTGACTCATTGGAACAGACCCAGACACTGGGAAAAATGAGGGCAGGAGGAGAAGGGGGCAACAGAGGATGAGGTGGTTGGATGGCATCATTGACTCAATAGACTTGAGTTTGAGCAGATTCTAGGAGATAGTGAAGGACAGAGAAGCCAATAGTGGAGACAGAAATGTGTCAAGTGGAGGAAAAAGAAATTCAAAACTTCACTTATCTAGGGACAGGCAGGAGATTTAAGTGTTGGGAGAAAGTAGAACATGGAGAACCTTCAGGTTTTGTATGTTTAAGGCAAGCTTCTAGTGATTCTAGGTGTAACTGTTGTTAGATTCTTTGGTAATCTGCTTCTGTTTTCTTTGTCAGAAGTGATCATAAGACTGAGAATATTAGAACAAAATTATGTTGTAGAAAATTAAAGACCAAAGTTAAAGAGAAAAATGTAACAAAAGAACCTATGCATCTTAGTCAAGGAAAATAATTTGCCCAGAGTCTAAGAAAAAGCACAAAGCCAATAGCTATGGCATGTTACCATTCTGAGAAATCATGAAGGCAATACAAAGGTGGGATACAAGTAAATAATCATCCTCTTTTTAAAACAAGGAAAATATGTTCTCTGATTCACAGGCCAGTGACCATGAAAGCAAATTAACATTAATAAACAAAGCCAAAAACTTCTATTGTGAATGTTATAGTAGGAAAAACTAAGCTCTATACTTTGCCTTGTCTCCCTAAAATAAATTATATAAAGAACATTTATTTTATACTTTTAATGCTTATACAAATGAAGTTAAAATATTAGACATTTAACAAATTGCACATACCTGTAAGTGGCAAATTTTGATCTAGAATCTAATTCTCCTGACTCCAAATTCCATCATCTTTCTACAACATCCCTCCTGACCTTGCAATAAGTCTATAACATTGGAGCTGCAAAGAACTTATGATGTTTCATTTTCTAAAAAATATATTGTTGACTGTGAATCAGTTACATATTGCTACATAACATCCCAGCACAAAAATTAATACTTTAGGATGATGACCATTTATTATTTAGTGATTATTTGGATCTACAATTTAGGTTGGGTTCAACTGTTCAATAGTGTTGGTCTCTGCTGGGGCTCCCTCTTAAATCTGTATTCCTCAACATGTCAGCAGAGAGCTCTGCTTCTTTTGTTTGCTGGTTCGTGGCTGGGAAATCAGTGGTGAACTGGGCAAAGAGTTTGTAATCCTTGTCACCCAGTTAGCAAGACTTGGCTTCTTCATGTTTCTGTTTAGGAGAGTTTTCAAGAGAGAAGAGGAATCATCAATGATCTGTTAGACCAGGCTCAACACTGCAAAATGTTCCTTGCAATTCTTTTGGCCAAAACATATCTCAAGTTTAGGCAGTATATTCATCTCCTCTTCACTCTGCAAGGGAGAGATTCCTCCCAAAGTGAAGTGAAGTGAAAGTTGCTCAGCCGTTTCTGACTCTTTGCAACCCCATGGACTTGTAGAGTTCATGGAATTCTCCAGGCCAGAATACTGGAGTGGGTAGCCTTTCCCTTCTCCAGGAGATCTTCCCAGCCCAGGGATAGAACCCAGGTCTCCCACACTGCAGACAGATTCTTTACCAGTTGAGCTTCATGCCCAAGAATACTGGAGTGGGTAGCCTATCCCTTCTCCATCAGATCTTCTTGACCCAGGAATCAAACCTGGGTGATTCCTCCCCAAGTGAAAATGAAATTGCTTAGTTGTGTCTGACTCTTTGTGACCCCATGAACTGTAGCCCAAAGTCTCCTCCATCCATGGAATTTTCCAGGCAAGAGTACTGGAGTGGGTTGCCATTTCCTTCTCCAGAGGATCTTCCCTACCCAGGGATTGAACCCAGGTCTCCTGCATTGCAAGCACATGCTTTTATCATTTGAGCCATGAGGGAAGTCCTCCTCCCCAAGGTTACTGCCAAATACACAACACCTGAGACTGGACAGATGAGTTTGACAGTAATCTTAGTCATGTGTACTCACATCCTGGGGGAAGAAAAGACCATGACACATGGGTCCACACAGTAGTTGCACTTGGGAATAGAGGACAGAAACAGGGACTATGGAAGGACAAATTTGTAATATTAGGAGAAATACCCTGATTCCCACGAGAGGATATGATTGGCTTGCTTGAATAATTTTGCAGACTGGCAGCAACATGAAACCCATTAGGTTGAACACTGAAGTGAAGCTGATCTGGCCAACAGGGGAAGCAGCTGGGTTTAAACCTTTCCGCATTTGGTAAAAGGCATATCTGGGGAGAGCAGGGGAATTCTTGGTTAGGCCTCTGAGTCTCTGTGTGGTGTAAAGATGTCAAGGCAGCATTCATACTGCATATTATTTCCAAGCCTTATACCACATAGCCCAGACTGAATGGAGAGAGAACTATTCTCTCTTTATCACTAAAGATGTCTATGACTAAAGGTGACTATGCACCCTGCTGACTGAGCTAAGCTGCAGCCATGCACTCCAGACTTCCCTTTACTGTGTGGATCTGGGCCAAGATTTGCCTCTAGAGAAATGTATATGAGACTTGGATGTGGAGGTAAAGCAGCAGCCATGTTTCTGTGTAGAATGTGGGTGTGAGGGAGATGCTATTTGCAGCTCATGCATAGTGTTGCAGGCTGGCTAGCATGCCTTGTTTACTGAGTCACATTTGAAGCCACAGCAGGTCCTGCAGCTCCTCCACTTTCCAGGCATCTTTGTCAAAAGGTACGATGATTCTGAGTTTACCCAACTCACGACCTAAAAATTAGCCTGCCTCAGTTTCATGGATGCTGGCAGAGGACCCAAAATCCTCAGGTCAGAATCAAAGGACTTTATGACTCACAGCACAAACGGCAACAGGAGCTTCATGTTTGTGCTTATTCTTTTGTCCCCCAAAGCCCACAGGGGCCATGTCAAATGGCCTGGCATGATAATGTACATCAAAATTTAGGAATTCTGAGCTGAGGAGAGGCTAATCTTTCAAAGGTGAAATAAGCAAATCTTCCCAAAGTCTACAACTAAGGAAGGCAGTATCTTTATTGTATTGGTCAGTGACAAGTATGCTTTTTCCCTGGGGAAAGGGTCTATCTTCAAAATCATTAGCTATACAAATATCCTTGATGCTTAGCTCCATAATGAAGGGTCCAGTTTCTCCCATAGGTTACCTGTATCACTGATATTGACACTAGAAGGGGTGAGAGGATAGCGTTGCACTTGTAGGTTCCTGACTTTCTCAGCACAAGTCCATCTTTCTAATTGCCTGGCAGCAGGTGCAGAAGCCAGAGAAGGCAATGGCACCCCACTCCAGTACTCTTGCCTGGAAAATCCCATGGACGGAGGAGCCTGGTAGGCTACAGTCCATGGGGTTGCTAAGAGTCAGACACAACTGAGCGACTTCACTTTCACTTTTCACTTTCATGCATTGAAGAAAGAAATGGCAACCCACTCCAGTGTTCTTGCCTGGAGAATCCCAGAGACGGGGGAGCCCGGTGGGCTGAGGTCTATGGGGTCACACAGAGTCAGACATGACTGAAGCGACTTAGCAGAAGCAGGTGCAGAAGCAGCAGGTATTCATACATCATTTAACCAGCTCCTACAGGTGTCTCCAGCCATTTTTAAAAAGAAATCTCTTATTTCATGGAAGTCCTACTGTTTCCACTTCTGTCATCAACTCTAATATTTTAACAGAAGGATTTACAAAGTCATAGCAAACGTGTCACTGCAGGGAGAGGTTGGGAAGTGTATCACAGACTATTAAAATGATTAAATTGTTCTTTGTAACTTTATGTACTGGCATTAGGTCTGTAGGTTTACAAGGAAACTTATTCCAGCTCAATAAATGTGAAGCATGTCTAAAAGCCATAACCATCTAAAGATAAATCTTGATCTCAGAAACTTGTGAGTTCCCTTGAACTTGAAACTCTCCAAGTTTAATTTAGAATAGCATTTGGCAAGGATATCACAGAAAGGAATGAAGCATTTGCTATGTCACATATGTCTCTCTAAATATCAAGTACCAAAGGAGATACACCGAAGTAAGTGTAAGGGAAATGGTAAATAAGCATCAGTTTAAGTTCAAGAAATAAGCAGAAATGATGTCAGGTTGAAACCCATGGCTCTAGGATGAGGGATTGGAGGTGATGGCATAAAAACAGAGTTTTGAAACATGAAGAATCAGCAAAGAAGGAGGAAACAAATGACAGAATGTGCTAAAATAAAGAAGGAAATGTCCACAGAATTTATTTTTAATGCAATAAATTATAAAAACAAGGTTAATAACTATCCATAAATCTACCACCAGAATATTTTTCCCTCAGACATTTTGCTATGAATATGTTAATATATTTCTTACATATTTAATATAAAAGGTTCCTGTCCTGCTTTTCATTGGCACACTATACATATATATTATCTATATCCACGTAAAAAATCTTAAATTCTATTTGAGGGGCTGTTATAAATTCATTCATGACATATGATAATTTAATTGGAGATACTGTGGAATATTTTCATTTTTACTTGATTGGTTATAAAATTAATATACTATATAACATAAAAGATGATAAACATAATATAAAAATAATATATTCAATTTTATATGTGTTTCAATTATTTCTTTTACTTGGTGCTTCAAAGTATGTCAACTATTTAAGAATTCTTCATGACCATAATTAACATGCATTTCATATAGATTGTACATCATAATAATTTTCTAGAAGGTTTATTATCTTACTACAAGCTCCTCTACAACTTGTGTTTATATTAAATTTTAATATTTGTTAATGATAGGGAAATAGTACACCTTAGGTATTTCATTTCAATTTTTGATAATTCATGAGAATGATTTTTCATGTTTGTTTAGCAATTATGTTTCTTTTTAATAACATATGTGTGTGAGATTTATTTATTAGACACAGACATTTTGTTTTTAGATAACACTATTAATAGGCAAGAAAAATTTGTGAAATCTTGGAAAACATTTTTGCATGTTCATATTCATCTTTAGTTTTGCCTGTACTTGTTTTTCTCAAATTTACAGTGACATAATCTTAAACTGCAAAAGTTTGCTTTTATCTTGAAAAGTTAAATGTTTGCCTATATACTAATAATTTCAAAGTTAATCCGAAATTTTGTTCATTCTTTAAAGAACTATTTAATGCACTTGGAATACAGTTTGGAATTGAGACAATTGTTGCCAAGATAAATATAATTATATATACTATCCTGAAACTGATGTATGAAGCCAATTTTATCATGTAACAATTGCATATTGCTAGTTCTATTCAGTGATGCAGTGATTAATGTTTTAAAAATAGCAGTCAGTTTTCATGATGTCAATTACTGGCACCATGGGCTATTTCAAACTACCAACATGATATCTCTGAAAGCAGAGTTGATAAGGGATGTGCAAAATTGGCTCTCATGGATTTTAATCAGGAGGCTCCAGCACACCCTGATTCTATATTTGGGTTATATTTTCCCCACTTACCCAAATTGTCTGCTCTTCTACCATTTGCATTCATTTTAATGTTTGCAAAGATGTTAGCCTTAATCACCTTTTTCAAAAAGTATCTTAAGTATCCTATCATTTTTTAGAAAATTTAAAATTATTTTAAAAACCTCCATTGGTATTACCTCTAAACTGTAAATTATCTTTGAGGAAATGACATACTTGCTATAGCTAAAAACTTTAAGAAAAAGAAGTGTGTATGTTATAAAAGAAATGTGTTATATGTTGCAGAACATTTTTTCCTGTTCCTCATTTTTTCTACTCATATTTATTACTGATTTTAAGGAACATTTAAATTTTGTTATATATGCATTTACTTATTTATTTATGCTATTATGGAAGAATGGGGGTCTTTTATTTACCTATATATAACTGATTTTTGCTAAATGATTATTTGTGTTATTACATTAGTGCAGTACTTCAAATCTGTGTTACTGAACTCAGACAGGTTCTGCAGTGGGTTTGGTTGATATTCTGAGGCGTTCCATATAGAGAGGATGGTGCCATGGTTAAGAATCTAAGATCTATGATTGCACAGATTAGGTCTGAATTATCTGGCTTTGTAATATACTAGCTGTATGTTACCTTGGACCCATACTTACTGTCTTGCTCTATTAATTTTCTCATTCATAATCTGGTCTGATAATGTCACCTATATAATATTTTTGTTTAGAGGGTGAAATTCGCTATTAAAACACTTATGCTAGTATAAGTGCAGTGTAAGACCTCAAAAATTTAACTATATATATTTCACATCTTTTGTTCTATGTTGTTACATATGTAATTCCTTGTTTGTAATAATCTAGTAAAAATAACAATCAACATTTCTCCTATAATCAAATATTTACTCTAGAGATGGTTTTCATTCCTTTTTTCCCATTTTCTTTTCTTACAATTATGTGTTTTATTTTATTTATTTATTTATTTATTTGTGTGCTGGGAAAAGGAGATAAAGCAGTAAGGCAAAATTCTACATTCACTGCATTTATATTTAATAGGTTATAAGTATGTAGACTTAAATATATCATAATTCACTCTGTATCTCTTAACTTGTTAATTTTCAGTGTAAGTTTTCCTTCATATTACTGTATATAACATTTGCCAGAGGTTATGTCAATCATGACTTGACTGTCTTAAACATCTTAAGAAATCCAGCTCATTAATAACTGTCTGCTAGTCTCCATTCTCTATTTTCATTATTGTTCTAACTTCTTGAATTATAAACAGAGTTTGGCATTTTCTTTTTTATTAAAAACTTTCATGCTTTGCTTTTATATCATTTTAGTGGCATGCCACTTGTCTTAATGTGTGGTTTTTTTAATTTCCACTGCTTTTTTAAATCTCTAATTGCACATTTGATATTTTCATGTTTAACTAGTCATTTAGAAGAGTAGTTTCCATTCAGCCAGGCTTTTTATTATTAATTTCCATTTTATGGCCTTATTATTCAAGAATATAGTCTGTTACATTTTCTGTCTACAATCTTTAAAAAATGTTTTCAATTTATTTTGAATAGGTGATATTTAATATATCTCAAATTTTAAAAAATATGATAGTGAAATATTTCTCTAACACCTCTAATTCCCAATTATTAGATCCTCTCCTCAGCTAAACACTATTATCTATGTCTTCTATATCTTCCAGAATATTTTCCAGATTCTTTAACACCTGCACCACTAGGGAAGCCCATATTTTATATATGTACCAGTATGTTTGTGTATATATTTTTCTTTTTTCTTTTACAAATGGCACCAAAGATCTGAATATTACTTCTTTCACTAAATGCTTCTTGGGAAATATTCCATATTGATAAGTAAGGAATTCCCACATTGTTTTTGTTTCTGACTGCACTGGCAATGTATGGACGCCTCATAATGTAACCAATTATTTTCAAATCCATATTTATATCTTTCCCAATCTTTTGCAATTAATGTCAATACTTTGGTCATTAACTGTATATATACATCATTTCCCACATGTATAAGTAAATCTGTAGGACAATTGCTTGACATAGATTGCAGGCCAAAGTATATCTGTAATTAAAATTTGATAGATATTCCCTATTGACCTGCATACATGTACAACAATTTACATACCTAAGTGTCGTATGATAACTCTAACTTTTTCAGAAATTTTCCAGTAAGAATCATTGTTAGACTTTTGCCTTTGACCACCTGCTGGTGAAAAGGTATGTGTATCTATCTACATGTGTGTGTGTGTACACATAAAGTTTCATCTTGCCTTTCTCATATTATGAGATAAAATATCTTTTAATATCTTTTTTATGAACTTCCTTTCTTCCAATTCTCTATTTTGTTTTCAGTCATTTTCACATTGCCTTCTATGCTTGCATCTGTGAGTAAACTTTACATAATTATTTGATGAACTGGAAATATAATGTCTAAAAATTTTTAAATTAATATTTATTTTAAAATATTGGCTTAATTTAAAATTTATTGCTTTTTTAAGACATGAAAAGTAGCTCCAACTTGCCTTTTTCACAATATGACTCCCAGGTTCCAATGCAATTTGCTCAGTAATTCATACTTTGCCCACGAATTTGTATGCCATTTATATAATAGAGTAATTTGCATTTAGAAATGTATTATTGCTTTCTCCTGCATTTCACTGATTAAGGTTCTTCAGTACCTAATATCAGAATGTCAATTGAAAGTTGATTTAATACCTAATAGGATAAGTTTCTCCTTGTTTATTTTTATCAAAATGCTCTTAGACATATTTACTAGTTTACTGCCTACCTGACATCACCCTGACCTATTTCCTGTGGGAATATTTTCTGGATTGACTTAAATTTACAGATTATTTTAGGGAGAACTGACAACTTTAATTCTTCCCAAAGAATATTATTACATATTGATCAAGATATATTAATGTATCTTACAAAGTTATAAAGTTGTTTTTATACAAATATTTTACCATCCTTAATCTTAGCCACAGGCATTTCTTCTTTTCATTATTATTGTAAATGGGCTAGTCCTTTAATTATATATTTTCAATGGTTTTTGCTTGTACAATATTAAAGCTATGAATTATTTATTACCTTTCATCCATACATCTTAATTTCTTTTACTGTTTGTACAAGTTTTCTCTTAGATCTCAGGTGGTATTTCAATTATACAGCCCTATCATCTGAATAAAGTGGTGATTTTCTACCTGTGTTTCAGTTACTTCTAATTTATTTTTCCCACTAAGAGTTCAAACCATTGTTTATTGATAGTCAAATTAAGACATAACTACTATTCAAACATTTTTTATTGTGTCTGTTCCTATAAATAACTTTTTTGCCTGATGTTACCCTGAGGTTGAGATAGATGGTTTAGACTGATAATGGAAACATACAAGTATGGTTATTATGTAATTTTGTTTCCTCTACAAATAGAACAAGCATAGAATTTTATCAAAAGCATTTTCATTTATACTAATAATCTATTTTTTTGGATATGTTGCATTATGAGTTCTTAGCAAACCATCTTTGCAGTCCCATAATTAACCTCATTTGTTTATGTTATATGGAATAACCTGCCTAATAATAGCTTGTGAATCATTTTTCATTGATATTTATAAGTAATTTTGATGTTAAGGTATGTATTGTATGTGTGTGGGTAGTTCTCTTGAGTAAATACTAATATAATGACCATCCCATAAAAATTATTTGGTCATTTTCTTTCTTTGTTGTGTTCTGTAATATCTTAAATAGCATGAGAATCTTCCAGTCATTTCACTTTGTCTTGAAATTACTCTATGAAAGTTAAAAAAAGATTCTAAATCTTTTTTTTTTTTTTTTTTTTAGGGGAGGCAGGGTGTGTGTGGGATTTTCTGAGAAGTCTGAAGTTGAAGTTGAACAAGTCAGCCTGAAAAACTATCTGGATGGAATATCAAATGTTTATTTACCCACAGCAGTAACAACAGCAGGAGTAAGTTCACAGTAAAGGTCCCCTGCACTCAAGTGTCCACAAGCCAGCATGACAGAAGAAACATGATGTTTACATCTGTATGTATAGTAAAAATACAGACTGCTGGGCTGTCTGTTCATCTTCCCTCTGAAGACAGAGATAGATGACAGAGACACAGGAAGAAGGAAAGGGGGAGGAAGAGAAAGAGGAAGATGAAAGTGAATGTCGCTCAGTCAGTCGTGTCGGACTCTGAGACCCCATACTGCAGTGCGTAGCCTTTTCCTTCTCCAGGTGATCTTCCCAACCCAGGGATCGAATCCAGGTCTCCCTCATTGCAGGCAGATTCTTTACCAGCTGAGCCACAAGGGAAGCCCAAGAATACTGGAGAGGGTAGCCTACCCCTGCTCCAGGGGATCTTCCTGACCCAGGAACCGAACCGGGATCTCCTGCATTGCAGGCAGATTCTTTACCAACTGAGCTACCAGGGAAGCCCATTAGAGACATTGTATTTTACTCTGGAAGGCAACAAATCGGATCTTAGGGAAGGAGGGGAGTTTTCAATCTTGAATTTAAGCAGGTGCATCCAGAGAGAAAAAAAAAAAAAAAAAAGGTTTGTATTATTCTTTGAGTGGAAGCAGATGTTTCCTAGATGAGGAGACAAGCATCTCTGGGTCTGTCACCTTAGAGTAGGAGTAACTGGCTTTGGGAAAAGGGATACAATATCTTTCTAGCACATTAATTTCTGTTTCTCAGAAAGTCAGAAAATCTAAAGAGGTTTGCTTTCTAACATTTTGAAAAAAAATTTTTTTCTGTGTTTTTTGGTTTAAGTTCTCTAATGCATTTAGCATGACTTCTAGTAAGTTGTATTTCCCTAGAAAATTATGAACTTCACTTGTGTTTAGAGGGATGGTATGGGGAGGGAGGTGGGGTTCAGGATGGGGAACACGTGTACACCCGTGACGGATGCATGTTGATGTATGGCAAAACCAATACAATATTGTAAAGTAAAAAATAATAATAATTTTAAAAATTTAAAAAACAAAAAAATAAATAAATGTATTGGTACAGATTGACCAAATTATTTGTGATTGCTTCAGTTTCCCCTATTTCATTTTTATAGCTTATTTAAGTATTTTTTATTTTATCTTGATCAACTATTGAATGTATCTTATATGACTATTTTTCTAAGTAACTTCTCCTATACTAAATACTTCTTTCCTTCTTTATTTTGCTCATTTATTTAATATAAATATTTAAGTCTATGAATTTCTTCATAGTACTGCTTTACCTATATGAAACATAATTTTTAAATATTTGCTTGAGGTTTCTGTTTTAACTTAGGGGGAACTTATTAACACAGAACAGTATCAAGAAGAAACAAAAAGTGATTAATAATCTAACTATTCATTTGCATTTGTTTTATTTTTAAATAAAAGCTGAAAACATATATATATATTCAAAATTATGTAAAATATATCTAAACTATATATTCATTTAATATTTATTTTAATATATATTATATTCTTTTATACACATTTTAAAGTGCATATCCTATTTTGCACCATTAGAATTTCTACGGCTTGGTAAGTCTGATGATACAAAATATATGTGCTGTTCTTAGTCGCTCAGTCATGTCTAACTCTTTGAGACCCCATGGATTGTAGCCCACCAGGGTCCTCTTTCCATGGGGATTCTCCAGGCAAGAATACGGGAGTGAGTTGCCATGTGCTCCTCCAGGGGCTCTTCCCAACCCAGGGATCCAACCCAGGTCTCCCACATTGCCAGCAGATTCTTTACTAGTTGAGATACCAGGGAAGAATGAAGTATTTGAGGGAGAGCCTTTACTTTCTAATTTCCATTTTGAAAAGTGTATTGTTTTCATATTTTGATGTTAATTGCTAGTGCTATTGAGCAAAAATAGATGAACTTTTTAAATATAATTGCAGAATTTAATATATTTTATGACTTTGTTCCTTTCTGATACATGAACTTTAAAATATGATAAATTATTCTAAAAATTCCATGACTCCTTGAAAAATGGTCTGTTCTCTTTTTTTCAGAGTAAAGATCTAATATGATATTTAGATATACTTTATGCTTGTTTTTTTTCTTGAAAGAGAAGTTGGCACGTCTAGTTTTCTTTTAGTACCCTTTATTTTCCCATCTTATTTCTTCTTTTTCACTATCTTCTCTCGAAGAAGTACCAATATTTCTCCCCACATCCAATTCTCCCTAAGAAACCATTTTCTTCGGCAGCTGTTAACCTCGTTACACACAGCTCCTTGTTTCTTCTTTTAGTCAGAGCTGTGGGCTCCCAAAACCCAAACCATATTTAGCAATTGGTCATGCATTTTCACTTTCTATTTTCCAGGGGAGATTTTACAGTGCTTCTTCTCAGTCCGCTCCTCCTCTTTTCTGTCACAGAATATCCTAAGTCTTTACTTTTTGTTTGTGGCAGTGAGAACTCTATTGGAGTTTTATTTTTCTACTTACAGATAACTTTGAGAATATAATGTCCCGTCTGTCTACAATGTGGGAGACCCGGGTTCGATCCCTGGGTCAGGAAGTTCCCTGGAGAAGGAAATGGCAATCCACTCCAGTACTATTGCCTGGAAAATCTCATGGACAGAGGAGCCTGGTAGGCTACAGTCCATGGGGTCTCAAAGAGTCGGACACGACTGAATAATCTTCACTGTAACTGTCTCCTAGAAAGGAGCTATGGGAGATCTGGTTGTGTGATTTAATTTGCTGACTTTGTTTTCATGGCTTTGTTTGAAAAGATGTAGGAGGGATTCATTATTAGAATTATTATGTACAGGTTAATATTTTAAGTATATTTTATTTTAAGTATATTGTCTTATGTAGGAGGGTAGCCATTTACTCTGTGCAGAAAAAGAGAAGAGTAGGAAAAATAAGCCTCCATTCCACAACTCATCTTTTCTCCCTACGTTTTTGGTGTCTGCTTTGTTTTGCTTTGCTTTTTTATTTCATTGACAAGTTTATAATTCACAATCTGTTCTTTAATTAAACTCCCACAGTTGTTCAGCATTATTTCTGTATAAAAAATGATTTTCTTTTATGTTTGCCTTTTACAATAGCTTTCTTTGTTGAATATATGATTTTCTTTATTTTCTTGGATTTCTATTGTTTATATTAAAATTTTTCTTTTGGGTGCTGTAAATTTCTACATACTTGAAAATATCTTATTTCAAAAATAAAATATGAAAAATTACTGAAGCTGACTGTGGCTCAGACCATGAATTCCGTATTGCCAAATTCAGACTGAAATTGAAGAAAGTAGGGAAAACCACTAGACCATTCAGGTATGACCTAAATCAAATCCCTTATGATTATACAGTGGAAGTGAGAAACAGATTTAAGGGCCTAGATCTGATAGATAGAGTGCCTGATGAACTATGGAATGAGGTTCGTGACATTGTACAGGAGACAGGGATCAAGACTATTCCCATGGAAAAGAAATGCAAAAAAGCAAAATGGCTGACTGGGGAGGCCTTACAAATAGCTGTGAAAAGAAGAGAAGTGAAAAGCAAAGGAGAAAAGGAAAAATATAAACATCTGAATGCAGAGTTCCAAAGAATAGCAAGAAGAGATAAGAAAGCCTTCTTCAGCGATCAATGCAAAGAAATAGAGGAAAACAACAGAATGGGAAAGACTAGGGATCTCTTCAAGAAAATCAGAGATACCAAGGGAACATTTCATGCAAAGATGGGCTCGATAAAGGACAGAAATGGTATGGACCTAACAGAAGCAGAAGATATTAAGAAGACATGGCAAGAATACACAGAAGAACTGTACAAAAAAGATCTTAAAGACCCATATAATCACGATGCTGTGATCACTGACCTAGAGCGAGACATCCTGGAATGTGAAGTCCAGTGGGCCTTAGAAAGCATCACTACGAACAAAGCTAGTGGAGGTGATGGAATTCCAGTTGAGCTATTCCAAATCCTGAAAGATGATGCTGCGAAAGTGCTGCACTCAATATGCCAGCAAATTTGGAAAACTCAGCAGTGGCCACAGGACTGGAAAAGGTCAGTTTTCATTCTACTCCCAAAGAAAGGCAATGCCAAAGAATGCTCAAACTACCACACAATTGCACTCATCTCACACACTAGTAAAGTAATGCTCAAAATTCTCCAAGCCAGGCTTCAGCAATATGTGAACTGTGAATTTCTAGATGTTCAAGCTGGTTTTAGAAAAGGCAAAAGAAAAACAGATCAAATTGCCAACATCTGCTGGATCATAAAAAAAGCAACGGAGTTCCAGAAAAACATCTATTTCTGCTTTATTGACTATGTCAAAGCCTTTGACTCTGTGGATCACAATAAACTGTGGAAAATGCTTCAAGAGATGGGAATACCAGACCACCTGATCTGCCTCTTGAGAAATTTGTATGCAGGGCAGGAAGCAACAGTTAGAACTGGACATGGAACAACAGACTGGTTCCAAATAGGAAAAGGAGTTCATCAAGGCTGAATATTGTCACCCTGTTTATTTAACTTATATGCAGAGTACATCATGAGAAACGCTGGACTTGAAGAAACACAAGCTGGAATCAAGATTGCTGGGAGAAATATCAACAACCTCAGATATGCAGATGACACCACCTTTATGGCAGAAAGTGAAGAGGAACTCAAAAGCCTCTTGATGAAAGTGGAGAGTGAAAAAGTTGGCTTAAAGCTCAACATTCAGAAAAACAAAGATTATGGCATCCGGTCCCATCACTTCATGGGAAATAGATGTGGAAACAATGTCAGACTTTATTTTTCTGGGCTCCAAAATCACTGCAGATGGTGACTGCAGCCATGAAATTAAAAGACGCTTACTCCTTGGAAGGAAAGTTATGACCAACCTAGATAGATATTCAAAAGCAGAGACGTTACTTTGCCAACAAAGGTCCGTCTAGTCAAGGCTATGGTTTTTCCTGTGGTCATGTATGGATGTGAGAGTTGGATTGTGAAGAAGGCTGAGCACTGAAGAATTGATGCTTTTGAACTGTGGTGTTGGAGAAGACTCTTGAGAGTCCCTTGGACTGCAAGGAGATCCAACCAGTCCATTCTGAAGGAGATCAGCCCTGGGATTTCTTTGGAAGCAATGATGCTAAAGCTGAAACTCCAGTACTTTGGGCACCTCATGAAAAGACTCTGATGCTGGGAGGGATTGGGGGCAGGAGGAGAAGGGGACGACAGAGGATGAGATGGCTAGATGGCATCATTGACTCGATGGGCCTGAGTCTGAGTGAACTCCAGGAGTTGGTGATGGACAGGGAGGCCTGGCGTGCTGTGATTCATAGGGTCTCAAAGAGTTGGACACGACTGAGCGACTGATCTGATCTGATCTGATGTAAATTTACAAAAAGTTTACTCTGAAGTTCCCTGTCACCTTCTAGTTTTAAATATTGGTATAGAGACATTTAAGACAGAATGACATTTTTCCCATAGTGATGATTTTATTTCTTCACCTCATTGCCCATAAGATTATTTTTCCCATTGAATTTCAGTGTTTTAAAGATTATTCTTCAGAGATGATGATTTTCTATCAATTTATTTCTTGAGTGTATGCCTTTAAAATATTTATTGAGATCTCTACACCTAGAAGTTGTTATTCTATTATACATGTTTGTTTTGTGTGTTTGTAGGGGTATTTTTCTCCTCTTAAGATTCCTAAGTATGTTTATGTTAGAGTTCCTTGGTTTCCCTTTAATATCTATCAACTTTCAAAGCATTTTAATGTTTTTTTTTAATTTTCTATTTTCTTTTGTGTGATTTCACCATACTTATTTTAGTCTTACCTGATTCAATTGTATTTTCTTTTGAATCTACTTTTATTATTTTCATGATATCTAGCATCTCTTATTGTTTTATTTCAACTTCTTTTTTAACTTTTACCTTTTATTTTATCAATTTCTTTCTTAAAACTTTCATTCCTCCAATATATCACTCCTTGAGCTCATTTTATGGTATCACTGTTTGTCCATTCTTGTGTCCTGTCATTCTGAAACTACAGAGCAAGATTTATTTAATCTCAGGGGATTCTTTGGGTAATTCATCTTGTGATTTTGTTTACCTATCTTTTGATAATGTCTTTCCACTTTTTCTTAAGTTTACATGCTCCAGTTCCATGATGATTTATTTAAGATTAGTATTCTTTAAAAAGCATCAACTCAACAGGGAAAGTGATTAAAAGGGAGAATTACAGAAATTTTAAATTTTATATTTTTGATATTAACTTTCTCCCCAGATGATTATTGCCCTGGAAAGAGTTCTATTGTTAGATTCCAGTAATTAGCAAGTTACTGTGCTTATCATAGGAATTCAGTTGTGATGATTTTGCAGCTGTATGATCCCTGCTGCTGCCCTTTTCATCTGCCTCATCACAACAATCTGTCATATATGCTGAAAATAGAAATGCAATACTGATATGATTTCATCTCTCCTTACATACACTTTTTCATATCCTAGCCACTATATAGGTTCACTATAATCAAAATTGGTAGATGGAGTCTTCAAGACTTAAGTGTGAAAGTGTTAGTTACTCAGTCATGTCTGACTCTTTGTGTCCCTACGGACTGTAGCCCACCAGGCTCCTCTGTTCATTGGATTCCCCGGGAAAGAATCCTGGAGTGGGTTGCCATTTCCTTCTCCAAGGGATCGTCCCAATGTAGGGATCAAACCCATGTCTCTTACGTCTCCTGCATTGGCAGGCAGATTCTTTACCACTAGCACCACCTGGGAAGCTCACAGGACTTAACAACTGCTTAACTACTCCTACTGAAGTGTGTACCTGCCTGAATTGTATTGAGCTACATACGTATTTTCAACAGCCTCTTTGTATATGTCCAAATTCATAACACGGGATATTTTTCTTCATAGTTTATAGTCTCGAATTCTAAATTTTTCTGCTTTTTAAAAATATAAACTTCCTTATTTTCACTTTTTTGTTGGTTTCAGAAAACTTCAAGAATAACAGAGAAGACTGTACTTGCCTTCAGGCTGCCATTTTATCAGACTGCTTTGCAATGATTTTGATGGCTCAGTGAACTTTACTAGATGTCTAATCATTTCAATATTTGCCTTGGATCTCAAGGTTGGAATCAGAAACAAATGTCTTAACAGATTTTTTCACTCTCAGTTCTTGAATCTTATCTATACTCAGGCCTTTGACAAGTTTCACTACAGCCTTATAATATCAATAAATAGATGTATGTCTATTTTAAATTCTATCACTTGATTTTAGAAGATATACCAGTACTATTTATTAATCAATTACTGTAAACAGTAATAGAAAATTCAAGGAGCCTGTCACTTTCCAAAAAGTTTTCTTAAACCCTCTTTAATAAATTAAACCAAGCATATTTTCTATATAAAACTTCATAATGTTTTAATTAATTAAAATAAGGTTTATGATTATAATAAAACATAAGTTTAACATAAGTAAAATAAAATTTAATTTAAAGTCACTTTTAAAATTAAAGAGAAAACATTATTCCCAACAGAATTATTATTTATCATTATCAGAAATTATATAGTAAGAAATTAAACATTTATTTCTGCATTTAATTCTACATTATTGTAAGTAAAAATTAAGATTAAAGTGATGTAATTAAACTTCGCTGCAGCTATCTCACAATGTTTTAAAAATAAAAAGCCTAAAAAATGCTTTATTGTCTATTTAAAATCATTTTCATCCTAATCTACAAGAGCAATGCAAATAAATGTTTTCCTTTAATTTTGTGTACCTTAGATGCTTCTTAAAATTGCCAGTTTTGCAGTTTATACGAAGAAGAGCCACTTAAAGTATCGACTTTAAAACAAAATTTAATAAGACCCTTGTCACCACAGCTGGGAAAAGGAACAAACACTTAAGCGACCATGTTAAAAAGTCATTTATTAAACCATTCATTTCCTTAGAAATACAGGAAATGAAATGCAAACAAACTAACTAAATATAGGTTTTTAATCTAGGCCTCAGCAGTCTGTATATTAAGAAGGAAAATTTTATTGCTACTCCAGTGATGTGAACAAGAATAGTAAACTTATCAATAAAGAAATGTGTATAAAGGATGACACTCATTATATTTTCAATATAAAGTGTCATAAAATATAATACAGATAAATATTTTGTAACTTGGCCAGAACCTAATACATAGCAAAGGCCCTAGGACTAGAGAAGAAATATCCAGATGAAATCTATTTTTTCACGGATATCATAGTCTAGTGCAATTAGTTCAATTACTGTGAAATTAAACTATTTCTAAACTCTTGCTAATTTATCTTCTATTAAATTTCTCAATTGGAGAGAGACTATTATAAAGCACATGAAATAAAAATAACCCTATTATTTATTTTTATAATTGGTAAACAGTAACCAAAAATAAATCTAGAAATCAGGCCATAGGATATACTTCTTCATTTATTTTCTGCCTTTATTGAATTTGCAACACACTCTATTTAGGAATGAACACTTTCACATTCCTGGTTACTTAGTCAAGGTTAACTGAGATAAGGGGCTTCCCTGGTGACTCAGTGGCAAAGAATCCACCTGCCAATGCAGGAGACATGGGTTCAATCCCTGACTCAAGAAGATCTCCTGGAGAAGGAAATGGCAACCCGCTCCAATATTCTTGCCTGGGAAATCTCATGGACAGAGGAGCCTGAAGGGCTACAGTCCATGGGGTCACAAAAGAGCTGGACACAACTTAGCAAGTAAACAACAACTAAGATGACAAGTGAGTAATTAATGCATGCAATATGTCAAGACAGATACACAGAACATATTTTTGAAGATTATTTGAAGTATGTTATACTGCTGACTACATTCTCAGTATATATCTGTGTGTGTTGTGCACATAGGTAATATGGAAAACTTAAATACCAGCTCTTCATTTCAAAAGACAATTTTAGGTAAACAATAAGGGTATGACAAACCTAGACAGCATAGTAAAAGCAGAGACATCACTTTACTGACAAAAGCCCATATAGTCAAAGCTGTGGTTTTTTCAGTACCCATGTAAGGATAAGAGTTGGACCATAAAGAAGGCTGAGCATGAAAGGATTGATGCTTTCAAACTGTGGTGCTGGAGAAGATTCTAGAGAGTCCCTTGGACTGTTAGGAAATCAAACCAGTCAATCTTAAAGGAAATTAACCCTGAATATTCATTGGAAGGACTGATGCTGAATTTCCAATACTTTGGCCACCTGATGTGCAGAGTTGACTCACTGGAAAAGACCCTGATGCTGGGAAAGATTGAAGGTAGGAGGAGAAGGGGACAACAGAGGATGAGGTTGTTGGATGGCATCACCAATTCATGGACGTGAATTTGAGCCAAATCTGGGAGATTGTGCAGGACAGAAAAATCTGGCACATTGCAGTCCAGGCAGTGGCAATGAGTTGGACACTACTTAGTGACCGAACAACACCTCCTCAAAGTAAAAAGCTATTGAATTTACTAAGTCTTAGGCAGAACTCTCAATAATAAGATGCTTCTTTCAAAGTCAAAATTAGTAATTTATAAATCATCCAACAATGAAACAGTAATATATAAATTTAAAGAACAGATATTAACACATAGTTTCTAAAAAAATACAAATATGGCAAAAAATGATTTATTAAACTATCATTGGTATAAAATATTCACTAATGCTTAAATGGAAAACATAGTCCTTTTGATGAAAGATTTTAAAAACAGGGTTAGGACCTGCAAAGTGGGTATCTAAGCTTGAATATTCAAATGAAATCTGGAGAACAGGGCCTATGTCCTTTATGGTTATTTCTTATGATGATTAGGGAAAATCATTAGGGAGACTTTATCTGAACCAGTCCTGAAAAACATGGATACAATTTTAATAGGCAGAGAAAAATGAAAACTCTATTCCAGGCTGACTAAATAACAAGAGTAGAAGATCTAGAAGCAATAAAAACAGGGAATTACAGCAAATACTGAAGGCTAAAGGTCCCCAGATTCCAACTGCAAAAAAAGAGCAGCCTGGAGATTAGGGTTACAACCAAAGCAGAGGTCTTAGAGTTGAGATGACTGGAAAATTGTTAGAGTTTTCACTAAGTATCAAAGATGGAATTTTATATAAGACTAAGTAAAAGCTTATTTTCACACATGTTGAATTTAAGGAGCCAGGAGATCATATACTTAAAAAAGCATATACTTTGTCCATAAACTACTAAAGAACTAAATTTTCACCTGAAATAAAGACCTTCAGCTATTTGCTTCTATTATTTTCATAAACAAACCTCTCTATAAGGTTAAACTTTTTAAAACTGTGTTTAAGCATTTGTAACATTGAAAAACTAGATTTGATAGTAATGTTCCTGAAAATGATGCTTTGCTATAGATTTGTGAATTGATGAAACAAACATAACCATAGATAAATGGTTCTTAAAAAATGAGGAGACATGAAAATAGTCATCAAAGATGGAAGAGAATTGAGACAGCATGTTGCTTTGGAGAAAAAGTGAGAAAATACCTGAGTGAAGTTAATGCCTTCCAATGTTGTGAAACATCAATGAATAAAGTAGAAATTGGAGAAAAGTCATCAGTGGGCTGTTAGAAAGTGTGTAATGCAGGAAGAGAAAGTTCATTGTGTTTGGAAATGAAATAAATGGCAGTTATAAGATGAAATTCTTCAGAGGAGGTAGCATCAGAGGAATATTAATTCAATTAGAAAAACTATGAGTGAGAATAATTCATCAACTATCCTTGTTGGGCGGCACTTCAGTGACATCGAAGTTTACTTCACTTCTACCACCCACCCCAATGGTGAGCCGCTTTCAGTGTTAACTAATATGATTTCCCAGGCCTACTGGATTAGAAAATTACATTCTGAAAATTAATTTTAATACCACAAGTATTGCATGAAGTCAAGTTTGGGAAATTCATTGTACTTGATTTTGGAATAGTTAGTGTTTATATATGATTATAGTGTGTAGATATACTGTATATATATCATATAGATAACTGTGTGCTCATGTTTGGTCTTATCTATGTGTAAAGTCTTTTAAGTAAACCAATGTAAGCAGAGGGATGGACACACAAAGCATTTAGAAAATATTTACCTATGCATTTATTTAATTGGTAACACAAATATGTTATCCTGGAGACTTGCTTTAAAATAATATATGTATTTGTAAGGCCTACTCAGACAACCCTTGTGTCTTTTTGCATTTCTTTTTCTTGGGGACG
Organism: Bos mutus; assembly: GCF_027580195.1. Lineage (NCBI taxonomy): Eukaryota > Metazoa > Chordata > Mammalia > Artiodactyla > Bovidae > Bos > Bos mutus. The sequence goes on from NC_091625.1 coordinate 31,020,333, forward strand.
GTCTTAATCACTGCCTCCTATACAATGTCACGAACCTCCTTTCAAAGTTCTTCAGGCACTGTCTATCAGATCTAATCCCTTGTATCTTTTTGTCACTTCCACTGCATAATTTAAGCGATTTGATTTAGGTCAACCTGAAAAATCTAGTCGTTTTCTCCACTGTCTTCAATTTAAGTCTGAAATGGCAACCCACTCCAGTATTCTTGCCTGGAGAATCCCAGGGACAGGGGAGCCTGGTAGACTGTCGTCTATGGGGTCGCACTGAGTCGGACACGACTGAAGCGACTTAGCAGCAGCAGCAACACAAATGTGTTATCCTGGAGACTTGCTTTAAAATAATACATGTACTTGTCAGGCCTACTCAGACAACCCTTGTGTCTTTTTGCATTTCTTTTTCTTGGGGATGGTCTTAATCACTGCCTCCAATACAATGTCATGAACCTCCTTTCAAAGTTCTTCAGGCACTCTGTCTATCAGATCTAATCCCTTGTATCTATTTGTCACTTCCACTGCATAATGGTAAGCGATTTGATTTAGGTCATACCTGAATAATCTAGTGGTTTTCTCTACTGTCTTCAATTTAAGTCTGAAATGGCAACCCACTCCAGTAGTATTGCCTGGAAAACCCCAAGTACGGTGGAGCCTGATAGGCTACACTTCACGGGGCTGCAAAAGATTTGGACACGACTGAGCGACTTCACATTTTGGCAATAAGGAGTTCATGATCTGAGCCACAGTCAGCTCCCAGACTTCTTTTGGCTGACTGTATTAGAGCTTCTCCACCTTTGGCTGCAAAGAATGTAATCATCTGATTTTGGTACTGACCATCTGGTGATGTCCATGTGTAGAGTCTTCTCTTGTGTTGTTGGAAGAAGGTGTTTGCTATGACCAGTGTGTTCTCTTGGCAAAACTCTATTAGACTTTGCCCTGCTTCATTCTGTTCTCTAAGGCCAAATTTGCCTGTTATTCCGGGTATCTCTTACTTCCTACTTTTGCATTTCAGTCCCCTATAATGAAAAGGACATCTTTTTTGGGTTTTAGTTCTAAGATCTTGTAGGTCTTTATAGAACAGTTAAACTTCAGTGTCTTCAGCATTACTGGTTGGGGCAGAGACTTGGATTACAGTGATATTGAATGGCTTGCCTTGCAAATGCTGTTAAGGCTGCATATTGTCACCCTGCTTAGTTAACCTATATGCATAGTACATCATGAGAAATGCTGAGCTAGATGAAGCACAAGCTGGAATCCAGACTGCCAGGAGAAATATCAATAACCTCAGATATGCAGATGACACCACCCTTATGGCAGAAAGCAAAGAAGAACTAAAGAGCATCTTTATTAATGTGAAAGAGAAGAGTGAAAAGGTTGGCTTAAAATTCAGCACTCAGAAAAGTAAGATCACGGCATGCAGTCTCATCACTTCATGGCAAATAGATGCAGAAACAATGGAAACAGTGAGAGACTTTATTTTGGGGGGCTTCAAAATCACTGCAGGTGGTGACTGCAGCCATGAAATTAAAAGACACTTGCTCCTTGGAAAGAAAGTTATGACGAACCTAGACAGCATATTAAAAGCAGAGACATTACTTTGCCAACAAGGTCTGTCTAGTCAAAGCTATGGCTTTCCCAGTAATCATGTATGGATATGAGAGTTGGACTATAAAGAAAGCTGAGCACCGAAGAATTGATGCTTTTGAACTATGGTGTTGTAGAAGACTCTTGATATTCCCTTGGACTGCAAGGAGATGCAACCAGTCAATCCTAAAGGAAATCAGTCCAGAATATTCATTGGAAGGACTCATGCTGAAGTTGAAACTCCAATCCTTTGGCCACCTGATGTGAAGAACTGACTCACTACACCCTGATACTAGGAAAGTTTGAAGGCAGGAGGAGAAGGGGACGACAGGGGATGAGATGGTTGGGTGGCATCACCAACTCGATGGGCATGAGTTTGAGCAAGATCCAGGAGTTGGTGATGGACAGGGAAGCCTGACATGCTGCAGTCCACTGGGTCACAAAGAATCGGACACGACTGAGCGACTGAACTGAATTGACTGAATATATGTATATATAATAAATATGGGATCTATATATTCAGAATCAGAAACACAAAATGTTATAATAAACATACACACACAACTTTGGGTGGGGTCTCATTATTCTACCCATATTTGGCTAAGCAAAACATTTATATCTTTTAAAATTATAGACATATATTACTTAATATTCAATATCAACTTTCTCATTTTTATTTTATCATATAAACAAATATTATTTTTAATTGTGTCCTGATTTTTATATGTGCATTATTGTTTATCTCATGAGTATACCATGAGTGCAGCTTATATTAACTATTCTCAGGCTTTTATTCTGAACAAGAACCATTTACTACAATAGCTTATTCTTGTCAATATTTAAGAATAGAATTTATCTGACAATATCACCATGAGAATCAAATTAATTTATAATGTTCTTCTAAAAGATCTTATAATAACTTAGCAAATTTAAACCATGTGTACTATTGCTACCTTTATATCTTAATGAAATGATATTGCTTTTGGATGACTTAAAGGTATCTTTTCTTGCTAAATATAAGAGAAAAAAGACAGCAAGTCTCAGAGATGCAGGTGGTAAGGTCACAGAGATCACATTAACTGACCAAATATGTGGCATTTTTTTTTCTCTTGAGCTTTCTGATACTTCCATCAATATTCTGAAAATAAATAAATGTGCCATTTATCCTGGAGAGACAAATCTTTTCTTGACAATCTTGGTTTAAGTCAAACTTTTGCATTTGTCTTAATCCAAGTCATTGTTCAAAAGTTAACCTTTCTGACAAAACTTCCATGAATCTACCATACAAGATAATAAGCCTCCCACTCCATCATTCTCTATCTCCTTATTCTGCTTAATTTTTCTCCTTAAATATTTCACTTCCTCTTAAAGTTAAACTGACACCACAGAAACAACAACAAAAAAGATCATAAGAGATCATTACAAACAACTACACATCAATAAAATGGAAAAATTCTTAGAAAGGTATAATATCCCAAGACTGAACAAGGAAGAAATAGAAAATATGAACAGATAATTTGCCAGTAATGAAACTGAATTAGTATTTCAGAAAACTCCTAACAAACAATAGTCGAGGACCAGATGGCTTTACAACTAAATTCTACCAAGTGTTTGGAGAATAGTTAACACATGTCCTCAAATTATTTCAAAAATTGCAGAAGAAGGAATGCTTCTGGACCTATTTTACAAGACCAGCATCACCCAGACAAAGATATCGCAGATGAAAATTATAGGCCAGTATCAGAGAAGGCAATGGCAACCCACTCCAGTATTCTTGCCTGGAAAATCCCATGGGTAGAGGAGCCTGGTAGGCTGCAGTCCATGGGGTCACTAAGAGTTGGACATGACTGAGTGACTTCACTTTCACTTTTCACTTCCATGCATTGGAGAAGGAAATGGCAACCCACTCCAGTGTTCTTGCCTGGAGAATCCCAGGGTCAGGGGAGCCTGGTGAGCTGCCGTCTCTGGGGTCGCACAGAGTCAGACATGACTGAAGTGAAGTGACTTAGCAGCACCAGCAGCATCATTGATATACACAGATGCAAAAATCTTCAACAGAATATTAGCAAACCGAATCCAACAATGCATTTTAGGACCATAAATCTGATCAAGTGAGATTTATCTGCAAATAAATCAGTGTGACATGTCACATTAACAAACTGAAGAATTAAAAAAATGATAATTTCAGTAGAGGCAGAAAAATATTTTGCCAGAATTCAATATAAATTTATGATAAACACTTTCCAGAAAGTGGGTGTAGGAGGAACATACCTCACCATAATAAAGCCTATATATGACAAAATTACAGCTAACATCATACTCAATGGTGAAAAGCAGAAAGCATTTCCTCTAAGATCAGGCACAAGACAAGGATGTCCACTCTCACCATTTTTACCCAACAAAGTATCGAAAGTCTGAGCCACAGCAGTCAGACTTAAGAAAAAGAAATAAAAAGAATCCAAATTGGAAAAGAAGTACAACTGTCACTGTTCACAGATAACAAGATACTATACATTGGAAATCTTAAACACACCACCAGAAAACTACTAGAGCTCATTGATGAATTTGGTAAAGTTTCAGGATGCAAAATTAATATATATAAATCTGTTGTACTTTTATACACTAACAACAAGGTCAGAAAGAGAACTTAAGGAAACAATTCCACTAACCATCACATCAAAAAGATAAAATACTAGGGATGAATTTATCTAAGGAAGCAATAAGACCTGAAAAATGATAATACTTTGATGAATGAAAGAAAGTAAAGATGACATAAACAGTTGGAAAAATATACTGTGTTCATGGATTGGAAGAATTGATATTGTTGCAATGACCAGACTACTCAAGGCAATTTGCAGATTCAATGCAATCCCTATCAAAAGAAGGGCATTTTTTTTTTCACAGAATTAAAACAAATAATTCTAAAATTTGTATGTAAACACAAAAGACCCCAAATAGTCAACACAATCTTGATAAATAAGAACAGAGCTGGAGGAATCATGCTCCCTGAGTTCAGACTATACTACAGAGCTACCATAGTCAAAACAGCATGATGATAACACAAAAGCAGGCATACAGATCCGTGGAAGAGAGCAGAGAGTCCAGAAGTTAATACATGTGCTTATGGCCAATTAACCTACCGCAAAGAAGGCAAGAAAGTAAAATGGAGAAAAAATAGTCTCTTCAATAAACTGTGCTGGGAAAACTTGATAGCTACATGTAAAAGAGCGAAATTAGAATATTTTCTAATGTCATATACAAAAATAAGCTCAAAATGGATTAAAAACCAAACTAAGACCAGAAACCATAAAACTCCTAGAGAGAAACATAGGCAGAACACTCTTTGACATAAATCATAGCACTATCTTTTGTTTTGGATCTGTCTCCTATAGTAATAAAAATAAACACAAAAAATAAACAAATGACACCCAATTTAACTTTAAAGGTTTTATAAAGCAAAGGAAACCTTTAAAAAAAAAAAAAGCTTAAAGACCTCCTAAGAAATGGGAGAAAGTATTTGCAATGATGCTTCCAACAAGGGATTATTTTCCAGAATATACAGACAACTCATACAGTTCAATATCAAAAACAAACCACCCAGTCAAAAAATGGCTATTTGTATTTGGGGAACCAGAGTAGAGCTCTCAAGAGCTGTACAAGTCAGCACATACATGGAATTGAATTTTCAGAAAGAAAAAAAAGAGAGACGCAAAAGACATGTTTAGGAAAATAATGACCTAGGGCTTCACTGGTGGCCCAGGGGTAAAGAATCCACCTGCCAAAGCAGGAGACACAGGTTCTACCCCTGGTCTGGGAAGATCTCACATGCTACCTGGCAACTACCTCATGTGCTGCATTTACTAAGCCTGTGCTCTAGAGTTTGGGAGCCACTGCCACTCACTCAAGTGCCACAACTACTGAAGCCCAAGTGCGCTGGAGCTCATGCTCTGTAATAGGAGAAACCACCGCAATGGGAAGCATGCAAAGCACAGTGAAGGGTCGCCCCTGTTCGCACACCTGGAGACAGTCCACACACAGCAACAAAGACGCAGTACAGCCAAAGATAAATAAATCATTTTTTTAAAGAAAATAATGATGTAGAATTTTTCAAAATTAATGAAAGACAGCAAACCACAACACCCAAGTAGGTCAGAAATACTCACACAGGAAAGACACAAAAAGCAAATATGAAGAATGAGGGAATCCTGACTGACTACAAAAACCATGAGAAAAATTCCAAGTATGGTAGAAATATTCTGTCAGTTTCTTGGCACCATTTTCAAGAATAATTTGACCATATTTATGGTCAAATATATACCTCTACATTTAAGAGAGAAAATTGAAAATAAGAGAGAGAGAAAGATAATCATCACAGTGATTAAATATAATCCACTGTTTGTATTTGTAAAAAGACATTTCAGGGAAATATATCCACGGTCATTTGTAAATAGTAGTTGCAATAGACAATATGACCCACACAACCTAAAATATTTACTATCCTGCTCTTTATAGAAAAGGTTTGCTAAAATCTACTGCAGAGAATAAAACTATTTTTTTAATGCAAAAAGTGGCTTAAATAAATAAAGAGTTTCTTTGTCTCACATCCACAAAGTCTTACTTTTGACTATTCAAATCTCCTAATGTAGCAGTCATTGTTCTCAGGACTCACTCAATCCCACATTCTGCTTACTTCTCCAGAACTGGTTCACATGACTGTTTCAAACTGCAAGTGAGTCTGTGATGTGGCATATTCTGAGCTGGGTGCTTACTACTGCAAACATTTTTTATGTCAAAAATTAGAAAAGAGAGAAAAGATATTTTGGAGTAGCTTGCAGAGTACACTATAATTTCATATCACATTGCATTCTTCAAATATCATGGATTATGTAGTAACATTGGAGTTTATGTAAGGGATAAAAATTAAAACCTCAAAATCAAAATGTGCCAAATGTTTTGTTTGATGTTGTTGCCATAAAATAAAACAAAGGCCCAACTTTAAAAACCTACAAATATTTGTAAATTAGAGAAACTAATCTCTAAAACTTGGGTCAACAAAAATGACAGTATTGTATCCCATGACCAATAAAGGGAAACAATTATACCACATTTCAAACATGGCATTAAAGTTGTATTCAGATAAATCTGTAAATGCTTTATTAATATGTGTAAAAGACTATGTAATAAAACATGCTGTAAAAGCAAATGAATCTTGGACTTCCCTGGTGGTGTAGTGGATAAGAATCTGCCTGCCAATACAGGGGACATGGGTTTGATCCCTGGTGTGGGAAGATTCCACATGCCTCGGAGCAACTAAGCTTGTAGGCCATAACTACTGAAGCTGCACACTCTGGGGCCCATGAGACACAATTAATGAGCCCTTGTGCCACAAACTGAAGCCTGCATGCCCTAGAGCCAGCAAGTTACAATTACTGAGCCAGTGTGTTGCAACTGCTGCTGCTGCTAAGTCACTTCAGTCGTGTCCCACTCTGTGCCACCCCATAGACGGCAGCACACCAGGCTCCCCCGTCCCTGGGATTCTCCAGGCAAGACACTGGAGTGGGTTTTGCCATTTCCTTCTCCAGTGCATGAAAGGAAAAGTGAAAGTGAAGTCGCGCAGTCGTGTCCGACTCTTATCGACTGCAGCCTACCAGGCTCCTCCGCCCATGGGATTTTCCAGGCGAGAGTACTGGAGTGGGGTGCCATTGCCTTCTCTGTGTTGCAACTACTGAAGCCCATGCACCTAGAGTCCGTGCTCTACAGAGAGAGAAGCTACGATAATGACAAGCCTGTACATCACAACTAGAGAGTAACTTCCACTCTCCCCAGCTAGAGAAAGCCTGCGGGCAGCAATGAAGACCCAGCACAGCCAAAAAAAGTAAGTAAATAAGTAAAAATGTAGCAGTGGGACTTCCCTGGTGGTTCAGATGGTAAAGAATTGAATCTGCCTGCAATGCTGGAGACCCAGGTTCGATCCCTGGATTGGGAAGATCCCCTGGAGAAGAGAATGGCTACCCACTCTAATATTCTTGCCTGGAGAACTCCATGGACCAGAGGAGCCTGGTGGGCTACAGTCCATGGGGTCGCAGAGTCAGGTACAACTGAGTGACTAACTTTTTTATAGCAGTGTATACATGTAAAAAAAAAAAAAGAAAGAAAGAAAATGAGTCCATCCAATCAAATAAACTGGAAAAGTAAACTGGAAAATGAGCAAAGGAAAACAAAAACTGATATAGGTAAACAGAAAAATATTGATTTAGAAAACACAAAGCAATAAAATTTATTAAATACATTGAGTTTCTTAGTGGATTTGTTAGTGTTGTCCTTATGTTTCAATGATGATTTTTGAGATAGTGTGCACCAACACAGTCTACTGATTGCTTGTAGCCAGCATCTACTTTGACTACTTTGTGCTATGGGGGTTATTTGAATATTATGAATAGCTCTCATGTGAATACCCAAATACTAACTAGATTTAATATGAGATATTCATTGTTAACATACTGCTGCTGCTTCTGCTAAGTCACTTCAGTCGTGTCCGACTCTGTGCGACCCCATAGACGGCAACCTACCAGGCTCCCCAAGGTGACCTAATTGTCAGATATAATTGAAGCAAACTCAGTTGGATCAGAAATGTTCATACTATTTTCCTTTACCTAACCACAACCCACATTCTTTCTGAGCTATCATGTTCAGGAAGTTAAGAGGGTAAGGGATTTATTCTTTAAGTAAATTCTTTAAAAGACTTTCTGCCTGTCTACCTACTATCCTCCTTTCTTCTCTCCCTTTTTTCCCTCCATCCTTGCTTGCTTTCCTTCCTTCCTTCCTTTCTTTTTGTGACTTTCATGATAAGCATTTGTTTCTTCCCTGTTTGGAATAAAAAATTGCTATTTCTTACATTTTTGTCTCATGCTTGCTGGACATTGAGATACTGTGAATGAATTTTAAATACTCCTGACATTGCCAAAGTTTCTGGGAAGAATAAGAGTATCGGGGTCATGTTGTACATCATACGCTGTCAGAAAAGGTCAAAACTTAAAGACAAAGACCAGAGAATGTTGTTTTGCCAAAATACAGGGGGTGGAATTGGGAAGAAGTAATATAATGTTAGACTTTGTTTGCATTAAAAAAGAATGATTTCATAAAGATTCTCCTCTTTGATTTAGCCTTGGCCAAATCTAATACCAGACTCCCAGACTGAAAGCAATTGAACATCATAACATCAACAAACAACTAGTATTTTGCAAACCAATCAGTCCCTGCTTCCTGTAAGTTAAACAAGGGTCATAGAGGGACAGAACCACTCTATAAACATCTAATATGGTTAATCAGGAAAAATGGAGAAACAACAGTACAAAACATTAGGAACAAACAGGAGCTATTGCTGCAGTTATGGGAGATATCACAGTACAGTAATTATGAGAGAATACTAAGTGAGATACTGTGCTCATGCATTTGAAAATCTCCATAAAGTGGATCATTTTCCAGGAAAACATAGAGAATGCAATTATTCCCATAAAGGAGAAAAAACAATAATGTACAAAATTGGAGAAAAAATTTGAAGAACAATTCTCTAAAACAAAGACTCATCCATATTAACTTCTGACTCATATCTTCCAAGTTCGTACTATAAGACAACTTTATTGAAAACTAAACACAGACCTGTAAACATACATTTCAATATATTTCATATAGGTCCCACTCATTCCTTGTTAATAGATTTTGTTATGAGCATTAACGAGATTTGTTTTCCCATTGCTATTATAAATTGGCTACTGTTTTCTGTGAAGCTATATGTCAAGTGGTCACATTAATGAACTCCTTTATTAATTTTTGTATAACAACCCATTTAGCTGCAAATAAGTGACACCCAACTAAACCAAGTTAAGCAAAATGTGAAATTAATTAGTTCACATAACTAAACACACCAGGCCTAATATGATATTTTTCAGATTAAGCTTGAGTCAATGCTTAAACAGTATTTAAGATCAGGATCCATCTCTTGATTTTCTTCCTTCAGTTGAGTTGGCTCCATTATCAGACAATTGCTCAGATGGTAAAGCGTCTGCCTACAATGCAGGAGACCTAGGTCGATCCCTGGGCTGGGGAGATCCTCTGGAGGAGGAAATGGCAACCCACTCCAGTACCCTTGCCTGGAAAGTCCCATGGACGTAGGAGTGTGGTAGACTACAGTCCATGGGGTCACAAAGAGTCGGACAGGACTGAGCGACTTCACTTTCACTTTTGCTCTTCTGGACACCTAAGGCTGTTAGTAGCCCCCAGGGCTATATTCCATGTGGGTTGCAAAGAGTCTGATACAACTGAGTGACTGAACAACAACAACAAGGGCTATATTCTCCCAAGACCAGTATCTCAGTTAAGAGAGAATCTGTATCAGAGTACTGCCAGGTCAAATCCTAGAAGTGAAACTAATGAGAGTGGCTTAAGTTACTTGCCCATCTCTGAAACCACCACTGCCGATAAACAGATGAAGCAAATTAGTTTCAGATACTCAGAACCCATTTCTGATGCTTGATATAATATAGAGATAGCCACAGTTAAATCAGTTTGGGGACATTTCCCAGGGGTAGAAGTGTTGCTGGGAAATGACTTCCCAGCAATGCACTACCTTTCTGAGTTCCTCAACTCCTGTGAAAGTAAACGGAGTCACAGGGTCAATTCTCACAAAGAGAATGAGGGAGAACCAATTTTGAGTACCTGAACATTAATAGACTTTTTAAGATTGGATTATTCTTGCTTTAAAAATAATCATATCTTCTAGAACTAATTGTTCTAATTGTTGTTCAGTTGCTAAGTCATGTCTGACTCTTTAAGACCCCATAAACTGCAGCATGTCAGGCTTCCCTGTCCTTCAGTATCTCCCAGAATTTGTTCAGATTCATGTCCATTGAGTTGGTGATGCTATCTAACCATCTCATCCTCTGATGTTTTCTTCTCCTTTTGCCTTCAATCTTTCCCAGCAATCAGGGTCTTTTCCAATGAGTCGGCTCTTTGCATCAGGTGGCTAAAGTATTGGAGCTTCAGTCATCAGTCCTTCCAATGAATATTAGGTTGATTTCCTTAAGAATTAAGTGTTTGAACTCCTTGCAGACCAAGGTACTTTCAAGAGTCTTCTCTAGCTCCACAATTCAAAGGCATCAATTCTTCACTCAGCCTTCATTATGACCCAACTCTCACATCCATACTTGACCACTGGAAAAACCATAGCTTTGACTAAACAGACCTTTCTCTGCAAAGTGATGTCTCTGCCTTTTAATATGCTCTCTGGGTTTGTCATAGTTTTCTTCCAAGGAGCATGTGTCTTAATTTCTTGGCTGCATTCACCATCTGCAGTGATTTTGGAATCCAAGAAAGAAAATCTGTCACTGCTTCCACTTTTCTCCCTTCTGTTTTCTGTGAAGTGATGGGACCAGATGCCATGATCTTAGTTATTTGAATGTTGAGTCTTAAACCAGCTTTTTAATTTTCTTCTTTATAGTAGAACTTTTAATATCAATTCATTTTTTCCACAATTGATCTCCATTAAAATTCTAATACATATGCTGTGGTTTGTGATATTTTGTTGTATTGTTATATTTCTCTAACTCTGGTCCTGTCTTAAGTGCAACGTCTTTTCAATACAGAACATAGTAAAGAATAGCAAACTATGTATGTTTTTAAAAATTGAGATATAATTGACATACAACATTGTGTAAGTTTAAGATGTACAACATGTTAATTTGATACATTTATATATCATAACATGATTATCACTGTACTTTAAGCTAACATGTCTACCACTTCACATAATTATTTTTTTCTTTTTTGTGGTGAGAATATTTAATATCTATACTTTTAACAATGTAAAGCATATAATACAGTAATACTGACTATAATATTAGACCTCCAGAACTTATTCATCTTCTAATTGCAAGCTAGTACATCATCTTTAACATCATCTCCCCAATTCCCCCACCCCTCAGCCACAAGTAATCAGCAATATACCTTTTGCTTCTACCCCCACATACATTGTCAACTGATATTTGACAAAGTAGCCAAAAACACTCAATGAGGAAAGGATAGCCTTTTCAACAGATGATATTGGGAAGATGGGGTAACAACATGCAGAAAAATAAAATTGGACCTATCTTACACCATTTACATAAGACATGATCATAAGGAAGAAATATACATTGGTTTTGGCAATGATTTTTTGCATATGATACTAAAAGCACAAGCAATGAAAGTAAAAATCAACAAAAATCAAACCACATACTGAATAATGGCTTCATATCCAAAATATATTAAAAATTCATACAACTCAATCACAAAAACCTTCCAATCTGATTAAAAATAGGCAAAAGAATTAAAGAGACATTTTCACAAAGAAGATATAGAAATGGACAGCAGGTATATGAAAAGCTACTCAACGTTACTAATCAAGGAAATGCAAATCACAAACAAAATGAGATTTTATCTCACGTCTTTTAAAAGACAAGAGACAACTGTTTGCAAGGATATAGAGAAAAGGAAAAATTTTGTGAACTAATGGGATGTACGCTGGCTCAGTCACTTTGGAAAACAGTATTGGGTTTCTCAAAAAAGTAAAAATATAACTACCATATGCTTTTCCAGCATATGGAAATCCTGAAAGATGATGCTGAGAAAGTGCTGCACTCAATATGCCAGCAAATTTGGAAAACTCAGCAGTGGCCACACAACTGGAAAAGGTCAGTTTTCATTCCATTCCCAAAGAAAGGCAATGCCAAAGAATGCTCAAACTATCACACAATTGCACTCACCTCACATGCTAGTAAAGTAATGCTCAAAATTCTCCAAGCCAGGCTTCAGCAATATGTGAACCGTGAAATTCCTGATGTTCAAGCTGGTTTTAGAAAAGGCAGAGGAACCAGAGATCAAATTGCCAACATCCGCTGGATCATGGAAAAAGCAAGAGAGTTCCAGAAAAACATCTATTTACTGCTTTATTGACTATGCCAAAGCCTTTGACTGTGTGGATCACAATCAACTGTGGAAAATTCTGAAAGAGATGGGAATACCAGACCACCTGACCTGCCTCTTGAGAAATCTGTATACAGGTCAGGAAGCAACAGTTAGAACTGGGCATGGAACAACAGACTGGTTCCAAATAGGAAAAGGAGTATGTCAAGGCTGTATATTGTCACCCTGCTTATTTAACTTATATGCAGAGTACATCATGAGAAACGCTGGACTGGAAGAAACACAGCTGGAATCAAGGTTGCCGGGAGAAATATCAACAACCTCAGATATGCAGATGATACCACCCTTACGGCAGAAAGTGAAGAGGAACTAAAAAGCCTCTTGATGAAAGTGAAAGAGGAGAGTGAAAAAGTTGGCTTAAAGCTCAACATTCAGAAAACGAAGATCATGGCATCTGGTCCCATCCCTTCATGGGAAATAGATGGGGAAACAGTGGAAACAGTGTCAGACTTTATTTTTCTGGGCTCCAAAATCACTATAGATGGTGACTGCAGCCATGAAATTAGACGACACTTACTCCTCGGAAGGAAAGTTATGAGCAACCTAGATAGCATATTGAAAAGCAGAGACGTTACTTTGCCAACAAAGGTTCATCTAGCCAAGGCTATGGTTTTTCGTGTGGTCATGTATGGATGTGAGAGTTGGACTGTGAAGAAGGCTGAGTGCCGAAGAACTGATGCTTTTTAACTGTGGTGTTGGAGAAGACTCTTGAGGGTCCCTTGGACTGCAAGGAGATCCAACCAGTCGATTCTGAAGGAGATCAGCCCTGGGATTTCTTTGGAGGGAATGATGCTAAAGCTGAAACTCCAGTACTTTGGCCACCTCATGCGAAGAGTTGACTCATTGGAAAAGACTCTGATGCTGGGAGGCATTGGGGGCAGGAGGAGAAGGGGACGACAGAGGATGAGATGGCTGGATAGCATCACTGACTCTATGGACATGAGTCTGAGTGAATTCCGGGAGTTGATGATGGACAGGGAGGCCTGGCATGCTGCGATTCATGGGGTTGCAAAGAATCGGACACGACTGAGTGACTGAATTGAACTGAACTGAACCATATGATTTGCAATCCCACTTCTGGGTAAATATCTATAGGAAACAAAACCAGGATATCAAAAATAGGTTTGCCCTTTCATGTTCAATGCAGCATTATTGACAATAGCTAAGATATGGAAAACAGTCTAAATGTCCATCAGTGGATGAATGGATAAAGAACATATAGTACATATATGCACTAAAATATTTTCTGCCATGAGAAAGAAGGAAATTCTGCCACTTGCAACAATATGGGTGTATCGTGTTGGCATTATACTAAGTAAAATAAGTCAGACAGAGATAGACAAATACTGTACGATATTACTTACATGTGGAAAAAAGCCGAACTCTTAGAAACAATGTGAATTTAAATCTTATCTTTACATCTAGTCAGCTATCTGATTTTTAATATGCTATTCAGTTTGAGATAAAATTTGAAAATTTGGCAAGGATTAATTTAGCTTATATATGTTGAAAACATAGAAAAGTGCATATGTAGCTAAATATATTATAATAATCATGACATTGTCTTTGTATTAAGTAAGATTCATATGCCCCTGCTTGATCATCTTCTGAGGAAAAAATTTTTAGTTATTATTGCCCCTTGATATTCTTTTATGTTTTAGAATGTACTTTTGCAAACTAGATAATTGAGGAATGAAACATAAATTCTATGGACAAAAAGGAAATAGGATATTCTCATCTAGTCTGTCTTTCAATAGGAATATTTCACAATATTTTACAAAAGGATATAAAAAATATATTTGCCCTAGTACACCCATTCTGCTAAAATTATACATAAAAATATTTGTTTTTCTGTGTAAATGTTTGTGTGCCAAATTTACTTATCACAGTCATTGAACAAATTCCAAAGGAATATGAGTGCACAAAGGTAATGAGGATATTGATTACGTGAAAATGAAGACATTCATTGGTTGATTATTTTAATTGATATTTGGTACCACACAGCCAGTGAATCCAATATAATCATCTTTTTATTTATTATCTGGAACCAACATGTTCCTGCTCTACCAAGGAGGTGATGACTATGCTTCAAGTCTCCAGGTTTCAAAAGTGTCAACTCCCTACCTGTGTCAAACAGTATTCAAAATATTCAGATATTTTCCTTTCCAAATAATGAGCTGGAGGTCCCTTTTGGGGGAAAAAAAAATGATATTGTACAGTACTTGCTCCTGGACACCTGACCTACTGTCAAGACAGGAGTCAGGACCTGGAAATGGGGTGAGGTCCATGATGTTTCATTGTAGTGACTGCCTGCAGCCTTCTGAAAATCCATCTTTTACATTTTAAGATTATAAAAGTCTAATCACCTGTTTTGCACCAACACTTTATTCAATCAGCAATCTCTAGAATTTGGCTGCCACTCTAACTTTACCAAACCCACTAAAATTATATCCATTTGGCTTTGAACAGTTACTTATTGCCACCTAGCTTCTGTTGCTCCACTGTTCTATCATCCTTCTCATTGAATCTAATTCCTTAAAGGTCTCTCCTACTATTCACTGATCTACAAAGTAAAAAGAGATTCTTGTGTTTTCTCATTAGTGCATTCCTTTACAGCTTTGGTAACTGATATATCACTTGGGCCTGGCTTTGGAACACAATTCTCTTCAGGCCTTCTGGCCAAGCATAAATATATTTACTCTCACCCACACACTTTCCTGAATCTTTCAACCCCTTCTTTCTCCATCTGCCCTGACAGTTCCGATATTTTGACCTTACTTACTATGGGTCATTACTTGTTTCATGCTTCTAGGAAACATCCTCGTAGGAAGTATGTACCATCTCTTAGAAATCTTCCTGGGCATTAAATCTTGTATCTCAGGAAATCATTCACAAAGTAATAAATCATCCTTATAGTCTGGTTCCCTTGAACAAGCAATTCTGCTGTTCATGAAAGCTCATTCTGTTCTGGCTCCATGTGAAGTTCTAAATTCTTAGTACTTGTTTTTCTTGGGCCCAGTGCCTCATATCTAGACCCTGATGCTAACCTTAAATTTCAACATCTTGGTTACCAAAGACCTCCAGTGTTGACATGTCTCCACTGGCATTCTCAGCCTTATTTAAAAGAGCTTTTGGCTTGACAAGTCTCATTCTATTGTTCCTACTGGTGGACTCTTGAAGAAGTCCTTTTAATTTGTTATATGTCATCCTGAATTGTATATTGTACCTTCTTTTTATTTTAGAGTATGTTTACTAGCTCGATATAATTTTCTGAGAGACATTACAATCAATTTTATATGTTTTCTAGAGCAGTGAGGCAAAGTACAACCAAAATATATATATATTTTGGTTTTGTAAGCCCAGAAACAATACCAAATACCAGATCCTCAGCCTTGTTTGTGCTTGTACAAATCTATCCCTGTAGTGTGTTATTGACTTCTAGAATCAGAACCCAAATCCACTTTTTTTCTGGTACAGAAACTCATTTCAATTGGTCTCTTCTAGTTTCCAGTGGCAGAGAGGGTATATCAGTGGTTCAAAAAAAAATTTTTTTAATACTTTTTCTCTGCCAGCCAAAATTTCAGTGACCCTTATCAGCTAGGAAGGCTGAAGCATGACTTAAATATGTAAAAGTTTAGTAACTGACTAATATCTTCATTTAGAAAGTTCTCTAATTTTTTAATAAATGAAATGCTTATAAAATGAATAAAATTGATCTATACTTTACAACTTTATGAAAAAGAGTTTTTGAAAACTGATTTTGCTCATGTTAGAGAAAGCACATAATCTTGCCTAGCTCTGTTTTTCTACTAAGTCCCTAATAGTTTCCTCTTTCAAACATTATGATTCTGGTCACAAACCAGTCTCTACTGGATGTCTTTGACTTTGCAAGTGTGTTCCAAAACCCATCATGGTTTCATTAGTCGAGTTGTTTTCCTTTGCATAAGGTCTGGTTGTTTTTTGGAAAAGTGTGATTTTTCTGGTTTAGGATAAGAATTTTAATGGTAGTTGTCACCGCTACTTTCACAGAACACTGGTATTTATAAAAAGATAAATAAAAAGACATTTAGTGAAGATCCACTTCTATAAAGAGCCAGAATTTTTATGAGTATTCTCATAAATTCTGAGAATTTATGAGAAAATTCTGAGAAAAATTCACCACAATTATATTTTGATTATTCCTTTCACATAAAGCACAACTCTCCCCAAACACTTTTTACAAGTTTCTAAACTACCTCACATCCAAATGACCTTCACCTCACCTTTTCTTCTGGATATATTTCATTCTCTTTAGAGAGCATTCCTTTGTAGTTTCCCAGTATAAATCATCTAGCATTTCTGGCCTCATTTTTGTGGTTTTACTCATTATTGTGATCTACTTAAAAAAAACAAAAGTTGTATTTAGCAAAAACAAATGTTCCGCTAGTGTGTTGGGAAGTACAAGAAATTCTAATCACCAAACAATCTATAGTATCATATACAATCATATACACAAACACAGAGACAACACAACCATTCTGATTTTTAAACTCAGACTAAAACTTACTCTGCTCAATTTTTTCTTATATGTTGTAGAAAAAAAACCTTTCAGCCCTACATGAACTGCTAAATTCATGCCAGTAAAATGTTTGCCTGGAATTTTGTATTTATATTTTTAAATCAATATCATGGTTACAAAAGACATTTGTTAGTAAAATGCTTAGATAACTACTTTATCACCAAGTATTTACAAACATTTCATGAGTATAACTATAAGAATCAAAGGTGATTAATTTACAAAAATGAACATCTTCTTCTTGACCCAGCAACATGGTTAAAAATGAAGTTAATGTCATTCTTTCAACCAGATGGTCAAGTATGAATTTTGAGGCCATTAAAATATGTTTTTAAGAGCATATATTTCATTTTCAGCTCAATTTTAACTTCTTGATTGAGAATGATTTTGGACACAACTACTTTGTAGATTTCCTAATATGTTTATCTATCATGGATGCTTTCTTATCCATAATAATTCTAGGGGAATAAAAGACTGAAGTATTTGGCATGTTTTACTTCCTTTTTTATTGTGACTTATGTTCAAGTCAAACTATTTATCAATTAAAAACTAGTTTTCTTCAAAATGTTCCTCATTGTATTTTAAATATCTATATTTTGCTTATGGCCTCATGCTACACTTACACGTTTCTTTTCAAAGATATACAATGTTTAGTCTTACTTATAATCAGTAATAAAGCACAT
Source organism: Bos mutus (assembly GCF_027580195.1). Lineage (NCBI taxonomy): Eukaryota > Metazoa > Chordata > Mammalia > Artiodactyla > Bovidae > Bos > Bos mutus. The sequence goes on from NC_091625.1 coordinate 31,038,165, forward strand.
ATTTGACTACCTGACATGTTTTAGATTGATTTTGCTTACTCTGTATTACAAAACAGTAAGTTGTATTTAGAATGTTATTTTTAAAGAAAATTAATAATGAGGGTTTATTATATCACAGAGAATATACTAGTTTAGGGCAGGCCAAGAATCCCACTGCCAACAACTAGAAAAACTAGAGTAAATATATATATATATTTTGTTGTTGTTGTTACTTTTTTTTAATTTATTTTTTAAAATTTATAATATTGTATTAGTTTCGCCAAATATCGAAATGAATCCGCCACAGGTATACTTGTGTTCCCCATTCTGAACCCTCCTCCCTCCTCTCTCCCCATACCCTCCCTCTGAGTCGTCCCAGTACACCAGCCCCAAGCATCCAGTATCGTGCATCAAACCTGGACTGGCGACTCGTTTCATACATGATATTATACATGTTTCAATGCCATTCTCCCAAATCTCCCCACCCTTTCCCTCTCCCACAGAGTCCATAAGACTGATCTATACATCAGTGTCTCTTTTGCTGTCTCGTACACAGGGTTATTGTTACCATCTTTCTAAATTCCATATATATGCGTTAGCATACTGTATTGGTGTTTTTCTTTCTGGCTTACTTCACTCTGTATAATAGGCTCCAGTTTCATCCACCTCATTAGAACTGATTCAAATGTATTCTTTTTAACGGCTGAGTAATACTCCATTGTGTATATGTACCACAGCTTGCTTATCCATTCATCTGCTGATGGACATCTAGGTTGCTTCCATGTCCTGGCTATTATAAACAGTGCTGCGATGAACATTGGGGTACACGTGTCTCTTTCCCTTCTGGTTTCCTCAGTGTGTATGCCCAGCAGTGGGATTGCTGGATCATAAGGCAGTTCTATTTCCAGTTTTTTAAGGAATCTCCACACTGTTCTCCATAGTGGCTGTACTAGTTTGCCTTCCCACCAACAGTGTAAGAGAATTCCCTTTTCTCCACACCCTCTCCAGCATTTATTGCTTGTAGACTTTTGGATCGCAGCCATTCTGACTGGCGTGAAATGGTACCTCATAGTGGTTTTGATTTGCATTTCTCTGATAATGAGTGATGTTGAGCATCTTTTCATGTGTTTGTTAGCCATATTTTTATAAGCGTCAGAGAACTGGAAAATAACTTGGATCCGACACTCTAAAATACCAGAATGGTGGCAACATTAGAGCATGGATGGTCCCTTCCCCCTCTGGCCCCCAAAGGTGGTTTGTTTGATAGAATCATGTCAGGAAGAGGCACTGCAGGAGAGCAAGCACTTTCACTTGAGTGCAGTTTACCAAGTGTTCTGTTTCTTAATTTAGGTGTCTATTACATGCTTGCCTTCAGCTTTTGAAAATTCATTGACCTCTACACTTATGTGTTTGCATTTTTTATATGCATAGTATACTTTAATTAAAGAATCTGAAAAGTAAATGAAGAATATCATCAAAATAAACTCAAAATTTAGTAATTTTATCAAATCTGGGAACTCACAGAGTTGAGACATGGAACAAAGTGTAAATGGTGTTTGTAAATAACATTTGATTGAGTATAATTGTGATACGATTTGAATGCATTCATGAGTGTCATTGTTTAATTTTCTGTAATTAAAAAAAACTGTTTTTAAGTACTGTTTGCATAGTGACAAGTTCAACAATTTATAAAGCTAGCTGCTTGGACATTTTCAGATTTACTGATGAATCTAACTTACATTGCAGTTTGCTAAATCCAGCAGACTAGTAGTTCTCACTAAGCATATTATACAAAGAGTAATCTGCCATCTTTTCTCTGACTGTACTCTCTGTTTAACACAGGTATATTTCCTTCTAGACAGAATTTTTATTTTTTTTTATTTTATTTTGTATTGGGGAATAGCCAATTAACATTATTGTGATAGCTTCAGGTGAACAGCCAAGGGACTCAGCCATGTATATACATGGATCCATTCTCCCCCAAACTCTCCTCCCATCCAAGCTGCCACATATCACTGAGCAGAGTTCTAGGTTTAATAGTATACTGACGTTTCTGCATTAGACTTTCACCACATAATACAGAACTGGAGATATTAGACTTATTTGTTTTCCTTGTGTGCATTTGAAAATAAAGTTAAAGCAATGCAAAGACTAGAATTACATTGAAGAGATGGTATTTCACAGGAAAAAAAAAAAAAAAAACATAAGAAAGAAACCCAGGAGTCACACGCAGTCAAGAAATTATGAGGGTTACACACAGTGTGCTGATACATACGGCTTACGGCTTCTAGGACAATTCTTGGGAAAAACAGGTACCCAACAAATTCTTTTGGAGTGGAATTCATTTATTTTTAAGTGAAACATTTCCCTTAATTATTGACTTAAACTTCATAAAAACACAACATAAGTATTCTGTGTCTTTGAGATCATCTTGGCACATCACCGTGTTCCCACAAATACTCGTCCCAAGCTGAGAGCCCCAGACATAAAGACATAGTTAGGGATATGTTAAAACCTTAAGCCACAAGTTTGTTCATCACAGCATTCATTATAAAAATAGAAGAATCTTATACATCAACAAATGGGTATTAATTAAATCTGTTCATTGAAATATGTATACTTGAATGATTATGAGGATTACTTTCTGGGAAGTGAGTGCTTTTAACTTCTAATATAGTCACTTATTTACACTATCTAGAAACATTGCAACACAGTAGCTAAAAGCTTAGGGTTTAAAAAAAGTAATTAGATAATACAAATGACTCACTCATATCTGGCACAAAGTGCAATACAAATATTGCTATTTTAATATTTCTTTTTAAAAAAAACATATTGATACTGTTTCAGGCAAACATAATGTTTATTATGGGCTTCCCTGCCTGCCAATGCAGGAGACACAGGTTCGATCCCTGGGTCAGGAAGATCCCCTAGAGAAGGAAATAGCAACCCACTCCAATATTCTTGCTTGGGAAATTCCATGGATAGAGGAGCCTGGTGGGCTATAGTCCATGGGGTTGCAAAGAGTTGGATGCAGCTTAGCAACTAAATAACAACAATGCCTTATTGTAATAAAAGTCATTTTGTGTGCATTTTCATGGACATGAATGTGTTTCCGATATGATGTTTAGTGAAAATGTATGTTTAGGAAAGTACTCATTATATGATTTTAACTGCATATAAAATATAGAAATAGAGATTAAGAATAAAGAAAATGTTCATCCTGGGTTCTATTTAAATTACAAACTGTGTTTATACTTTTTTCTCCTTTTCTTTTGATATTTTACCAATGAATAACTTATCAAGAAATATGGGTAAAACCCTTTTTGGAAAAGATGTAAATTTTAAAAAGTGCAAGAGGAACTAAAAAGCCTCCTGATGAAGGTGAAAGTGGAGAGTGAAAAAGTTGGCTTAAAGCTCAACATTCAGAAAATGAAGATCATGGCATCCGGTCCCATCACTTCATGGGAAATAGATGGGGAAACAGTGCAAACAGTGTCAGACTTTATTTTTCTGGGCTCCAAAATCACTGCAGATGGTGACTGCAGCCATGAAATTAGAAGACGCTTACTCCTCGGAAGGAAAGTTATGAGCAACCTAGATAGCATATTCAAAAGCAGAGACATTACTTTGCCAACAAAGGTTCGTCTAGTCAAGGCTATGGTTTTTCCTGTGGTCATGTATGATGCGAGAGTTGGACTGTGAAGAAAGCTGAGCACCGAAGAATTGATGCTTTTGAACTGTGGTGTTGGAGAAGACTCTTGAGAGTCCCTTGGACTGCAAGGAGATCCAACCAGTCCATTTTGAAGGAGATCAGCCCTGGGATTTCTTTGGAAGGAATGATGCTAAAGCTGAAACTCCAGTACTTTGGCCACCTCATGCGAAGAGTTGACTCATTGGAAAAGACTTTGATGCTGGGAGGGATTGGGGGCAGGAGGAGAAGGGGACGACAGAGGATGAGATGGCTGGATGGCATCACTGACTCAATGGACATGAGTCTGAGTGAACTCCAGGAGTTGGTGATGGACAGGGAGGCCTGGTGTGCTGCGATTCATGGGGTCGCAAAGAGTCGGACACGACTGAGCGACTGATCTGATCTGATCTTTAAAGTCTTTTTCTATGTTTTGGCCTCTTTGCCACAGGTGTGCTGTCTCCTAGCTCCCCGACCAGGGATGGAGCCTGCATACCACACGTTGGAAGGCAAAGTCTTAACCACTGGACTGTCATGGAATTCCTGAAAAAAATATAAATATTGAGACAGATTATGACATTATGAGAAAAGCTCTCACATTTTATATCTTGCGCCAGATCTTAGCTTTATCACTTTGATTCTTCTTTTTCATGTCCTTTAAAGTTACAGTCTAAAATGCTGAATATAAAGGAAATTTTCTGCAAATTAATGATCTTCAAATCACTTTAAAAATGAACTCTCCAATTGGGATGAGTAGGAAAAATATATTTTGAATGGTATAATCTGTAAACCAAGTTATTTTTCTCTGACTTATTCTGATTTACAAACCTTAGATTTCAAATTAGAAGCTCTAGTTTTCCAAGGAATGCATCAATTCTTTGGTGCTTAGCCTTCTTTAGGTCCAGCTCTCACATCTGTACATGACTACTAAAAAAACAATAGTTTGATTCTACGGACCTTTGTCAGTAAAGTGATGTCTCTCCTTTTTTAATATGCTGTCTAGATTTGTCACAGCTTTCCTTCCAAGTGGACTTACAGATGTTCAAGCTGTATTTACAAAAGGCAGAGGAACCAGAGATCAGATTGTCAACATCTGTTGGATCATCAAAAAAGCAAAAGAGTTCCAGAAAAACATACGTTTCTGCTTTATTGACTATGCCAAAGCCTTTGACTGTGTGGATCACAACAAACTGTGGAAAATTCTTCAAGAGAAGGGAACAACAGACCACCTTACCTGCCTCCTGAGAAATCTGTATGCAGGTCAAGAAGCAACAGTTAGAACTGGACATGGAAAAACACACTAATTCCAAATCAGGAAAAGAGTATGTCAAGGCTATATGCTGTCATCCTGCATATTTAACTTCTATGCAGAGTACATCATGAGAAATATTGGCCTAGATGAAGCACAAGCTGGAATCAAGATTGCTGGGAGAAATATCAATAATCTCAGATACACAGATGACACCACCCTTATGGCAGAAAGTAAAAAGGAACTAAAGAGCTTCTTGATGAAAGTGAAAGAGGAGAGTGAAAAAGTTGGCTTAAAACTCAACATTTAAAAACTAAGATAGTGGTATCCAGTCCCATCACTTCATGGCAAATAGATGGGGAAACAATGGAAACAGTATGAGACTTTATTTTTTGTGGCTCTAAAATCACTGCAGATGGTGACTACAGCCATAAAATTAAAAGATGCTTGCTCCTTGGAAGAAAAGTTATGACCAACCTAGACAGCATATTAAAAAGCAGAGACATTACTTTACCAATAAAGGTTGTCTAGTCAAAGCTTTGGTTTTTCCAGTAGTCATGTATGGATGTGAGAGTCGAACTATAAAGAAAGCTGAGCACTGAAAAATTGGTGCTTTTGAACTATAGTATTGTAGAAGACTCTTGAGAGTCCCTTGGTTGCAAGATCAAACCAGTCCATCCTAAAGGAAATAAGTCCTGAATATTCATTGGAAGGACTGATGCTGAAGCTGTAACTCCAATACTTTGGCCACCTGATGAGAAGAACTGAGTCCTTGGGGAAAAAACCCTGATGTTAGGAAAGACTGAAGGCAGGAGCAGAAGGGGACGACAGAATATGAGATGGTTGGATGGCATCACTGACTTGATGGACATGAGTTTGAGCAACTCTGGGAGTAGGTGATGGACAGGGAGGCCTGGCATGCTGCAGTCCATGGGGTCGCAAAGAGTCAGACATGACTGAGCAATTTAACTGAATTGCACTTCCTTCCAAATAGCAAGTGTCTTTTAACTGCATGGCTGCAGTAACTGCAGTGATTTTGGCCTGTCAGAATGGCTATCATCAGAAAAATCTAAAATGAATGAATACTGGAGAGGATGTGGAGAAAAGGAAACCCTCTTGCAATGTTGGTATAAATGTAAATTGACACAGCCACTATGGAGAACAGTATGGAGATTCCTTAAAAAACTAAGAATAAAACTATCATATGACCCAGCAGTCTCACTACTACCCATATACCCTTCAGTTCAGTTCAGTTCAGTCGCTCAGTCGTGTTCAACTCTTTGAGACCCCATGAATCGCAGCATGCCAGGCCTTCCTGTCCATCACCAACTCCCGGAGTTCACCCAGACTCATGTCCATTGAGTCAGTGATGCCATCCAGCCATCTCATCCTCTGTCGTCCCCTTCTCCTCCTGCCCCCAATCCCTCCCAGCATCAGAGTCTTTTCCAATGAGTCAACTCTTCCCACGAGGTGGCCAAAGTACTGGAGTTTCAGCTTTAGCATCATTCCTTCCAAAGAAATCCCAGGGCTGATCTCCTTCAGAATGGACTGGTTGGATCTCCTTGCAGTCCAAGGGACTCTCAAGAGTCTTCTCCAACACCACAATTCAAAAGCATCAATTCTTCGGTGCTCAGCGTTTTTCACAGTCCAACTCTCGCATCCATACATGACCACAGGAAAAACCATAGCCTTGACTAGACGGACCTTTGTTGGCAAAGTAATGTCTCTGCTTTTCAATATGCTATCTAGGTTGCTATCTAGGCTATCTAGGTTCAATATGCTATCATAACTTTCCTTCCAAGGAGTAAGCATCTTTTAATTTCATGGCTGCAGTCACCATCTGCAGTGATTTTGGAACCCAGAAAAATAAAGTCTGACACTGTTTCCACTGTTTCCCCATCTATTTCCCATGAAGTGGTGGGACCAGATGCCATGATCTTTGTTTTCTGAATGTTGAGCTTTAAGCCAACTTTTCCACTCTCTTTCACTTTCATCAAGAGGCTTTTTAGTTCCTCTTCACTTTCTGCCATAAGGGTGATGTCATCTGCATATCTGAGGTTATTGATATTTCTCCCGGCAATCTTGATTTCAGCTTGTGCTTCTTCCAGCCCAGCGTTTCTCATGATGTACTCTGCATATAAATAAGCAGGGTGACAATATACAGCCTTGACGTACTCCTTTTCCTCTTTGGAACCAGTGTGTTTTTCCATGTCCAGTTCTAACTGTTGCTTCCTGACCTGCATATAAGTTTCTCAAGAGGCAGGTCAGGTGGTCTGGTATTCCCATCTATACCCTTAGAAAACCATAATTGAAAATGACACTTTTACCCCAATGTTCATAGCAACACTATACAATGGGTAGGACACAGAAGCAACCTAGACGTTCATTGACAGATAAATAGTTAAAAATATATGGTACATATATACCATGGAATAATACTCAGCCATAAAAAATAACAAATTTGAGTTACTTCTAGTGAGATATATGAACCTGGAGCCTGTTATACAGAGTTAAGTAAGTCAGAAAGAGGAAAACAAGAAGGAATGGAGACACAGATACAGAGAACAGACTTGTGGACACAGTAGGGGAAGCAAAAAGTGGGATGGTGGTGAAAGTAGCATTGTCATATATATATACTACCATGTGGAAAGTAGATAGTTGGCAAGAAGTTGTTATATAACACAGGGAGCCTAACCTGGTGCTCTGTGACCTAGAGGGTGGAGAGGGGAATGAGGCTCAAGACGGAGGTGATATATGTATACTTATGAGTGAGTTGCATTGTTTAACAACAGAAACCAATGAAATATTATAAAGCAATTTTCTTCCAGTTAAAAAATAAATTACAAAAAAAAAAAAAACTACACCTAAGATCATGGCATCCCGTCCCATCTCTGCATGGCAAATAGAAGGGGAAAAGTAGAAGCAGTGACAGATTTTATTTTCTTGGGCTCCAAAATCACTGCAGACAGTGACAAAAGACATGGAATTAAAAGACACTTGTTCCTTGGAAGAAAAAGTTTAACAACCTAGACAGCATAATTAAAAAGCAGAGACAGTACTTTGCCAACAAAAGTCCATATAATCAAAGTTATCATTTTTCCAGCAGTCATGTACAGATGGATGTAAGAACTGGACCATAAAGAAGGCTGAGCACTGAAGAATTGATGCTTTTGAATTGTGGTGCTAGAGAAGACTCTTGAGAGTCCCTTGAACTGCAAGGAGGCCAAACCAGTGGATCCTAAAGGAAATCAACCCTGAATATTCATTGGAAGGACTGATGCTGAAGTTGAAGCTCCAATACTTTTGCCACCTGATGCAAAGAGCTGACATCGGAAAAGACCCTGATGCTGGGAAAGATTCAAGGCAAAAGGACATCCCAAAGTGTTGGACATGCTTAGCAACTGAACAACAACAACAAAAACCTGCAACCATTCACTTTCCCATCACTAAAATGAAAAATACCCATGAAATAAGTTGACACAACATATAAAAACAACACATTTAGATTATTATCAATTTTCTTTACCTGTATCATTCATCTTTCTTAATAATGTAGTTAAGTAAAATTTATCTCTGCTACCCACTTCTGCTCTTACCAAATATTTCCCCATAAGCTCTCTTTTGGAATAGGAGAATGGCCTCTGTGTGCATTTTATGTGGACACACACAGATGCTCTCACAGCCTTCACCTCATAACAGGGGGGAAGATAAAAGAATCAGGGGGAACAATGTGATTTTCATGTAGATACAAGAATTTGAAGACATGTTAATAATTTTTAAGGTTTTTCCATAAGTTATATATAAAACAGAGGTATACATAATTGTATTAGAAACAGCTGCATATTCAATAATTGTAAAATATATTAAAGCTTTTAGACTTATTGTTTAAAAAAAGTCATCAATAGTACTATTTTTAGTTTGTTTATCAGGAAAAGTTAATTATCTCTAGGCCAGTCTTATATTGGATAAATGCGCAAAATAAGGCTATGAGCCTATGACAATGCTATCGTGATAGGATGTGGACCTAATATATGTTAGGATCAGAAAAGCAATGGTCCCTGAATGGTTCACTCACTATTATGCAATCTCACAGTTAGTAGTACTTTTCAGAATAGCAGGGAAAAGAGATGAGATACCATATGCAGAAGCATTTATGCTACTGCATCAGGAGAAAAAGGAGTCAGAGGACTACCGCCTTATGGTGTGGAGGTCTGAGGGAAAACTCAACAGGGTACCTATACAAAAGGGCTTAAACAAAATTGAGGAGATAAAATCCAACTGACCATCCGTCAGAGTTTCTAGAAATGATTTATCAAACTTATAGGTGCTACACAGATGTAGACCCTGAGGCCCCTGCAAACGTAAGGATGATAAGATGATAAAATACGACCTTCATTAGGCAAAGTGCCCCAGAGATTAAAAAATCATAGAAATTAGATGGTATATTTGAAAAGAACACTTCTCAATAAGTAGATGTTGTTTTTAATGTATTCAACAACAGGGGACAATGACAGAAGCAAGGAGATATGAAATGAAATATAGCTTTTTTGGTAGCTTAAAGGAGGGCTTCCCAGGTGGCTCAGAGATAAAGAACATGCCTGCCAATGTAGGAGAGGCTGATTCTATCCCTAGGTCAGAAAGATCCCCTGGAGGTAGAAATGACAACCCACTCCAGTATTCTTGCCAGGGAAATCCCACGAACAGAGGAGTCTGGCAGGCTTCAGACCGTGGGATTGCAAAGAGTAGGACATGACTTAACAGCTGAGCTCACAGTCTTATGAAAGAATTTGACCAGTCCATTAAGTTCACTCCAATGTTAAAACATAAACTCTCTTTGATGGACTACAGTGTGGCTGGTTTATTTTGGGAAGCAAACGTGACAGTGTTAATGCCAAGTGTTAGGAACAATGAAACTGCAATCAAGCATTAGCAGGTCTTTATTCCTACAGCATTATTCATGATTCTGGATCCCTTGTGAGTTGGAGAAACAGGCAGATTGTCCCTACTATATAGCCTTATATGTGTGCATCTGCTATAGCTAAAAAGTCACATGGAGATTTTGTGAATATGATGGAATTGTTTCATCTGATGTATACTGTTTGTATATCAGAAGAGAAACTGACATTTGAAAGAAAATCTATTTAAACTACTCCTGACTTAATCAGGCCCAGAATGTGCTAATTCAGTCCATGGTGTTCATTTACATTCTAATGAGCTATGGCAATAACTGAAATACTTACGTACTAATGCAACAGTGAGTGAGTAATTGAAAGTTTCAGTCAGGAGAAAAGTTCATTAGGTTTAAGGTTATTGAGTAGTGTCAGCTTCACAGAATACACAGGTACATAATTAACCCAGTAATCATCCTTTCTCATGTGCCCATTTACTTTTGCTTTAAACCAGAGTTCATAGAATAAAAGAATCTCTCAAAATAAAGAAAATATACCTGGGAAAATGTTCTTAAACAATAGAGACAAGCTCTGAAGGGTTTACAGAGGCTTAAAATCTTAATTGACTGTGAAAGATAAGCAAAAGAAAAGCTGTAATGAAAATTAATAATTCAAATAGACCCTTAGGAGAATCATTTCTTTCATTAAAAAAGACATGTCTCCTTTCTAAATGAGATAAAACTCCCATCTATGTATCATAGCCTTTTTACTTTTTTTCAGATCTTGGTTTTGAATGTACCTTGTTGAAGCTGACACCCTTTTGATTGTTTCATCAGCTCCATATCTTTTCAATAAAGATATGAGTTGTGCACCCAGAAATGTCTGCTATACTAGTGAGACACAGTCCTTTCATTTTTATACTATCTTAAATAGACACTGTGCATCACTTGCTGTGATGGGAAATAATTTAAGACATACAGGGAATGTACACAACACTAAAAGTAGAAGATACTGCTACAAAAAAAAAAAAAAATTCCACATTAAATTAGGGTAATTCAATAACAGAAAATAAATATGCATTGGTATACTTCTGCCAGATTTACCTGTATCCATTAGCAATAAACTTTCAATAAATGAGCAAAACTAGAATTTCCATTTTACTTCCATTACCTCTGGACAAACTAATGAATTCAGTTCAGTTCAGTTCAGTTCAGTGGCTCAGTCGTGTCCGACTCTTTGCAACCCCATGAATCGCAGCACGCCAGGCCTCCCTGTCCATCGCCAACTCCCGGAGTTCACTCAGACTCATGTCCATCGAGTCAGTGATGCCATCCAGCCATCTCATCCTCTGTCATCCCCTTCTCCTCCTGCCCCCAATCCCTCCCAGCATCAGAGTCTTTTCCAATGAGTCAACTCTTCGCATGAGGTGGCCAAAGTACTGGAGTTTCAGCTTCAGCATCATTCCCTCCAAAGAAATCCCAGGGCTGATCTCCTTCAGAATGAATTAATCCACATTAAATCACCTGCAGTAACAAGCCACTGGAACTCAAAAGATATGTAACACTATGTGAGTGAGAACATCCTTCAGATCATGTATCACTTCTTTGAAGAAAGAGAGCCAAATTCTCACATCTGGTAAAATAATTTGGGGTGTTCTGCAGGGGCTACATTGGCAGATTTTTTACCAACTGAGCTATCAGAGAAGCCTGATTGGTGGATAAAACAGCACATAAATATTGGTAAATCTTTAACAATCTTTAAAAGCATCACAAAAACTGACCATACATTTCAGTTAAATTTTAAACAGACTACTGACTTTACACTGATTCCTCCTGTACTCTTCAACTGATTGCATTTCAAAATCACTAGAAAGTTAATCTGCAATATTGACTCCTAAATTGTCACAGAGATTTTAATTTAATTGACCTGGAAATAGGCCCAAGAAACAGTATTTTTACAAGTTCTCCAGATGATTCTAAAATTCATCATGTCAATAATTTTCTTTCAAAAAACACTTTGACCAAATCATAAGTCTAGAGTATATGCCCAAGAAGAGAAGCAGCAACTGCTTCTATTCCCCACTCTAGTCAAGCCCACTTTCTCTACACACTGCAAATAGAGTAGCCCTGCTTGCCATAAACAGAGAAAAAGCCACATAGCAGTGAAGACCCAGTACTGCCAAAAATGAATAAAATTATTTTAAAAATCACATAAGCATATCAATAGATTCAGGGAAAGCATTTAACAAAATTCTGTGCATATACATGATAAAAATTCTCCATAAACTAGTAGTAGAAAGAAAATTCCTCAACTTAATAAAGAATAGCCACAAAAAAAACCCTACAGTTAATATCATACTTAATGGTAAAACAACTAGTTGCTTTTCCACCAAAATAAAGAACAAGGCAAGGATGTCCCTTCTCATCACCCTTTTCAATATTATATTGAAGTGTTAGTGTTAGTTGCTCAGTCATGTCTGTTTGCAATCCCATGAACTGTAGCCTGCCAGGTTCCTCTGTCCATGGAATTCTCCAGGCAAGAATACTGGAGTGGGTTGCTATTTCCTCCTCAGAGAATTTCCCAGTCAAGGGATGAACCCACGAATCCTGCATTGCAGGCAGATTTGTTACCACTGAGCCATCAGGGAAGCCCACCATTTATATTAGCACCACAACAATAAAATACTTAGTTATAAATTTGACAAGATTAGATCTGCATGAGAAAAAAACCTACAAAACTATAATGAACAAAATCAAAGAAGAACTAAACAAATGGAAATATATTCTATGTTCATGGATAGAAACTCAATATTGTCAAGATGTCAGTTCTTTCCATCTAGGGCTATAGATTCAATGCAGTCTCAGCCAATATCCCAGCAAGTTATTTTATGGATATTGACAAACTGATTTTAAATTTTATATGGAGAGGCAAAAGACCCAGAATAATAAACATACTATTGAAACAGAACAAAGTCAGAAGACTGACACTACCCAACTTCAAGATCTACTATAAAACTACGGTAATCAAAGAGAGTGTGGTATTGGTGAAAGAACAGAAAAAAAGATTAATGAAACAGAATAGATAGCCCAGAAATAGACCCATGGAAATATAGTCAACTGACCATTGAGAGACGAGCAAAGACAACACAATGGAACCAAGGTGTTCTTTTCAACAAATGGTGCTGGAACAGCTGAATATCCACATGCAAAAAAAAAAAAATAATAATAATAATCTAGCTGCAGAATTTAACACTTTTCACAAAAATTAACTCAACATATCACCAACCTATATATAAAACACAAAACTGTAAGAATCCTAGAATATAACATAAGAGAGAACCTGGATGACCTTGAGTATGGCAATAACATTTTCAAACATAAAAGGTGTGATCCGTGAAAGAAACAATTGGATTGGACTTTATTAAGTTTAAAAACTTCTCTTTAAAAGACAGTTTCAAGAGTATAAGAGCACAAACTTGGAGAAAATAGTTGCAGAAAACACATTTGACAAAGTACTGTTATCTAAAATTCAGAAATAACTCAAATCTCAGCAATAAGTAAAAAATTCCCATTTTAAATGGCCCATAGAACTGAACAGATACATAACAAGGATGATATAAACTTGGCAAATTGTCATGAAAAATATTCTATGTCTTATTCTGTTGGAGAATCACAAGTTAAAACAACAATTGATATCACAATGCATCTATTAGAATGGCCAATATCTGTAACACTAACATCAAATGCTGGTAAGGATGTAGAGCAATAGGAATGCTCATCAATTTTTGCTGAGAATGTGAAAAGGCACAGTCGCTTTGGGAGGCAGTATGGCTACATGTTACAAAACTCAACACTTACTATACAATCCAGCAATCATGCTCCTTAGTATTTACTCAAGGAGTTGAAAATTTAAATCCACACAGAAACCTTCACATGGATCTTTAAAGCAGCTTAATTCATAATTATCAAAACTTGAAACCAGCAGGATGTCTTTGGTGATTAAACAGATAAACCAAAGTACATGTAGGTGACAGTATTATTAACTGCTACAAAGAAATGAACTATCAAGCAATAAAAAGACATGGAAGAATTCCAAATTCATATTACTAAGTACAAGAAGCCAATATGAAAAGATTTCACCCTGATTCTAGATATATTACTTCCTAGAAAGGGAAAAAAACTAGAGAGACAGCTAAAGGATGAGTTGTTGCCAAAAATGTAAGAAGGATGAATAGGCAGAACACAGAGGGTTTTTAAGGTAGTGAGACTATTCTGTTTGATGCTACAGTGGTGGATACATGTCAATAAACATGTCAAAACTCATAGAATGTACACTAAGACTGAACCCTAATGTAAACTATGGACTTTGAGTGATAATGATCTGTCAAAACTCATCGTTTGTAACAAATGCACCACCATGTACAATATGTTCATAGTGGGGGAGGTTTTACATGTGTGAGAACAAGAAATACATGGAAATTCTTTACTTTCTGCTCAATTTTGCTTTGAAAATTAAAACTTCTTTAAAAAATAAAATTTATTAAAAAAAAACAAACATTAAACAAAAACAAACCATGCTACATAGTAATCATCAGTAGTAAAAACAAAGAAACAAACTAAAAAAAAACAATATACTAAGGCCAGATCTGTATTTTTTTATATAATTAATTTTTTATTGAAGGATAATTGCTTTACAGAATTTTGTTGTTTTCTGGCAAACCTCAACATGAATCAGCCATAGGTATTTATATATATCCCCTCCCTTTAAATTCCCTCCCACCTCCCTCCCTCCCCATCCCACCCCTCTAGGTTGATACAGACCCCTGTTTGAGTTTCCTGAGCCACACAGCAAATTCCCATTGGCTGTCTATCTTGCATATGGTGATGTAAGTTTCCATATTACTCTTGCCATACATCTCACCCTCTCCTCCCCTCTCCCCATGTATATAAATCTATTCTCTATGTCTGTTTCTCCATTGCTGCCCTGTAAGTAAATTCTTCAGTACCATTTTTCCAGATTCCATATATATGTGTTAGAATACAATATTTAACTTTCTTTCTGACTTACTTCACTCTGTATTAGGTTCTAGTTTCCTCCACCTCATTAGAACTGACTCAAAGGCATTCCTTTTTATGGCTGATCAATATTCCATTGTGTATATGAACCATAACTTCTTTATCCATTCATCTGTTGATGGACATCTAGGTTGCTTCCATGTTCTAGCTGTTGTAAATACTGCTGCAATGAACAATGGGATACATTTGTCTTTTTCAATTTTGATCTCCTAAGGGTACATGCCAGATCTGTATTAAATACACTTCATTGTTTATAACACAAGAGTGATTCATATGGCTCACAATATTCTTTTAAAAAATAAAGCCAAATTCTAACCAAAGCTTCTTAATCAATGCTCCTAAAAAAAAAAAAAAGCTTTGGCTGGGAGTCTCATGCTATCATTTTCATGGTAAGTATAATAGCAAAAAGTATTCCAGGGCACTTACACATACCCTAGCAAAGTTCATATGAACAAAATTTTGACCTGCTGCAGATGAAGTCATTACTATAACATGATAATCACTTTGGAGTAAAATTAAAAGCAATGATTTATACTCATCGCATTTCACCAGTTCTCATTCAGAAATGCAGACTTATATTAGGAAAATATCTTTAAACTGGAAAATACAACCTCCATTAAATATACCTCAAATCATTCCACCTTCTGAAGTACAAATATTGAAACTGTTATTGGTTGGCCTGGAATATATTTTTAAAGCTTTCTAAATTAAAAAATAACAGAACAAGTAATAATTTCCTGGAATATCTTAGGTTCTGAGCACTCATATATGATTCCAAATGATTCCCTTTTTGGAGGAAAAACACAGAAAAATTAACACACCCCAGTGACACAGTTCAGGAAGGCCAACTGTAGCCCTATGTGGGAGTAGTACAACAGTTTGGTTAGTTACTATTATTTTAAAAATAGAGGAAAATAATTTTAAGTATCGCTCGTTAACCACAAGTGTTGCTATGAATCAGACTTTCAAGATACAGTGTATCTCTTCAAATAAAGCTTACAACCTTTATAAAGCTAAGTTACAACTGCCAGATAGACATGTAAAGGCATGTAAGGACACAGACACATGTGATACTCAACAGAGATTTCTAATCTGATAACTAACAATGTGAAACAATAAATCAAATTACATGGAATAGATGGAGGGGGGAAAAAAAAAACAAAACACTGGACCAAAAAATAAATAAATAAATATTGCTTTACCCTAGTAATAAATGCTACCATGGAGTTCAAGAAATCAGAAAAATAATTCAAGGAATAATGAGCAGTACTAGAGAACTCTTAGGACAAGAAACCCCAACTTTATTTCTTAGTCATTTTATTAGCCATGTTCCTCCATTCCATTTCCAAGGTTGCTTATGTTTGCAAAGTTGTTTATAATAGTTAGAAATAAAGGAAATGGAATATGCCTCCTTCTATGAAACAGACCATTTAACCCAGCTTTGCTTCAGAAATACTGGTATTTCTTCATAACTATAAAAGTTACATTTGTCATCAACATGTAAGAAGAAATTGTTAAACAGCTGTGACCAGCATCTCAGTCAGCTGGGTGCTCTGTGTGCCCTCCCAGTACAGATATGGGAAAAACATACTGTTCAAGACCTCGTGAAAAGTAGAGGAAGACCCTTAGGTGACCTTACCCTCACATCACTCCCAGACACAAACACAACCCCCAAAACAAACACGTACACTCAAATGGAAAACAAAGCAAACACATACACACACACATGCATGCCTGGTGTGAAATCAGAGCTTAAAGCCAGGAGCAACAGGCAGATGAGAGGATTATGGCACCTTTGGGTGGGTACCAATTAAATTCAGGGCCCAGAGAGAACCTGGCTGCTCCCATGATGCAGAAATCTTGAGGGGCAAGACTGTTTCTGGTCAGTTGCGCCCCCTGGTGACAGGCCAAAGCAGAAACAATCCTGTCTGGAGTAAAGCTTGCCAATTGTGGCCTGCAAGATTCCAAGGAATGGTCAAGAAGTGAGCTACTCACATACACTTCTATCATTTGATTTTCTCTTATTCTTTCTGGCAACACAGACCTTTATTCTGGGATTACTTTTCTTTATATATATATCCTAGAAAATTACCTCACCACAGGCTTTTCTGATGGAATTTTAATTCATGATTTTTCTTGAATGGCAATATTTCTGAGAATTAAAAAGTTGACAATCGGAATTTTTCACAACGATTTAAAGGTATTATTCTGCCATCTCTGCCTTCCATTGTTGCAACTGAGAATTCCATTATTATCGGTCATTCTTTCTTCTGGCTGCATAAAATATTTTTTTCCTTTGTATTCTACAGTTTTAGTTTGATATGTTTGAATTTAGATTTATTTTTGGTTATTATGTGTGTGATATGTTACAAATTGTGGACCTGTGAATTTTTATTTTCTTGGCTCTTTTAAAACTATAGCCATTTTCTTCAAATATTGCTTCATTTTTTTCTCTCTGTGTGTTTCTATTCCGACACACAGTAAATCTTTGCATTCTCTCAAATAGCTCTTACGTTCTCTTTCACATATATTTTATCTATCTCTGTACAGCACATTGAATGAATTGTTTAGATATATCTAACAGCTTACAAACTTTATTCAGCTATGTTTTTATTATTTAAGCCATCCAATGCATTTTTATTGTATATTTTCAATTTCTAGAACTTCAATTACTTTTTTTTTCCTTTTTCAAACTTATTTGTTCATTCCTGGCACTTCCTTTATCTATAGTTCTTGGAAGACTTGTGTTGTTTGCCTTGCCTTCTATGCTGATTAAGAACTCTGGCTATGAATCCAGACAAATATTGTATTAAGGAGACTGATGGTGACACTGATTAAGGTGATGTAGGAATATTTGCTCTATCAAGTTATATATTCAAGTTGTGGTAATTATAACAGTGTGGAGTTGGACGGGACTAAACAAATAGACGGTAGAGATTAGAGGTCCTAGAAAATGAGCTGTACATAAAGGGTTACTTGTTACATGGACAAAGGTGGTGCTGCACAGCAGTGGAAAAAGAAGAAATTATGAAATGACTCTTGACTGTTCGTTATACTTGTGGCAAACAAAAATGTGATAGTGTATTAGTTTGCTAAGGCTGCCTCAACAATCGCCAGAGACAAGGTGGTTTAAAAAAAAACAAATTTACTGTTTTCAGTTTTGGCAAATTGCCTGTGATAAGGGGGCTTAAAAAACAGGAATTGGCTTCCCTGGTGGCTTAGATGGTAAAGAATCTGCCTACAGTGCAGGAGACCTGGGTTCGATCCCTGAGATGGGAAGATCCCCTGGAGAAGGGAGTGGCTACCTACTCCAGTATTCTCGCCTGGAGAATTTCATGGACAGAGGGGCCTGGTGGGCTACAGTCCATGGGGTTGCAAAGACATGACTGGGTGATTGATAACATAATCGAAACTCAAGGTATGGGCCAGCTTGGCTTCACCTAAAGCTTCTCTCCTTAATTTGCAGATGGCCACCTTCTGTGTTTTCAGGTTTTTCCTCTGCTGCTAGGTAAGAAACATGGTTTCTGGTATTTCTTTGTTCAATATTTTTCTTCCTATAAGAACACTAGTCATATTGGGTTAAGGCCCATCCTAACAAAATAATTTTAATTCAATTACATTTTTAAGGACCTAATCCCCCCAAATCCTGGAGAAGGCAATGGCACCCTACTCCAGTACTCTTGCTTGGAAAATCCCATGGATGGAGGAGCCTGTTAGGCTGCAATCCATGGGGTTGCTAAGAGTCGGACACGACTGAGCGACTTCACTTTTACTTTTCACTTTTATGCACTGAAGAAGGAAATAGCAACCCACTCCAGTGTTATTGCCTGGAGAATCCCAGGGACGGGGGAGCCTGGTGGGCTGCCATCTATGGGGTCGCACAGAGTCGAACACGACTGAAGTGACTTAGCAAATCCCCAAATCCAGTCACATTCTGAGGTTCTGGAGGTTATGGCTTCAACTTATGAATTTGTGGGGGCACATTTAAGCCCCAAACATACCTTACATAAAAATTAACTACAAATTGATGGTGAACTTAAATGTGAAAATCAAAACTTTATCTGATTAAAAATGTAAAAATGTATTTTTCACATGGAGTAGGGATGTATATATTAAATGAGACTGATGAAATTGACTACACTGACAATTTCTGAATTCTCTTTTTCAAAAGATACCATAAGGAAATTTTTTAAAAACCACAAACTGAGAGAAGATATTTTTAATATTTATAACCTATAAGAAACTAAGATAAAGAATACATCTAGTAGAAACTAAAATAAGCTACCTAGGAAGTATAATGAAATTTCCCCATTGCACTGATAACCTGGAATTTCTTTTAAAATAAGGATAGAAAATTCAGCAGTAGTATAGAAGCATTGATATGCCTGAAAAGTTTGCTGCTTTAAGATTATAGAAACATTCTGCAATTAGCATTTCAATTAATCCAGAAAGACTTACAGAATTAATTACTGAGGATAAGAGATATATCACTAAGATGATTAAAGAGGAAGATGTCTCTGGAGTTCATTTGTAATACAAAAGTTCCTTTGGGTTGATGAGTTGATCAATATGCCATCTCAAGCCTTCCATGCCCATTGGCATGTCAGTGACTCTTGATTTCCATTATGATAATAATATACTATTATAATATCTAAGTTTAATTTTAGAATGGTTTGGATGATAACCATTACTTAGTATGCAATTTCAATGCTTAACATTATGTTCTCATGTATATTTGTCTTGGTGCCTTTACCACTTTAATTGAAGTAGGCTAATAAGAGCAACAGAGAATAATATGCATATATCCATCACTGTTATGTGAGAGCCAAATGATATCAGGATATCATGTATGAATAAATGTTTTCCAATAGTTTAACTAGAGGAAAATGGTGGACTAAATTATTTATCAGATTTTACATGGCAACATAGATATTCCAAACTCCAAAGCACCTGTGCAATATTGTCAATACACAAGTCGCACTGTGAAAAACAATTTAGTTTTTCAACAAAATGTCAGCTCATACAACAAATCAGTCCTTCTGTTTAAAATGTTATTGATTTTTTAGTCTTGCTTGTATTAACTTACAATTCGCTTTTGATTTGTCATTTATGTCTATAGGAATTTATTGTTTATATCTGTACATATTTAAGAATCAGTACAATAAAAATAATTTAAATAACCATAGGGATATATTAGGAGAAGGCAATGGCAACCCACTCCAGTACTCTTGCCTGGAGGATCCCATGGACAGAGAAGCATGGCAGGCTGCAGTCCATGGGGTCACTAAGAATCGGGCATGACTGAACAACTTCACTTTCACTTTTCACTTTCATGCATTGGAGGAGGAAATGGCAACCCACTCCAGTATTTTTGCCTGGAGAGTCCCAGGGACGGGGGAGCCTGGTGGGCTGCCGTCTATGGGATCGCACAGAGTCAGACTCGACTGAAGAGACTTAGCAGCAGCAGCAGCAGCAGGGATATATTAACAGGTTTCTTAATAGTATTCATAAACTACCTTTGAGAAATATACTTTTATATTTTTCTTTCCTTTTATATCCTCATTTTCTTTCTAACAATTGAAGCTATCTAAGAAATAAAATGTTCTTCCTACCCAGAGGTAAAATTAATAAGAAATCTCTAGACTTATTCATACTTCATAGTTTTCAGTTTGATAAGGGACCAAGAAGTATCCAGATGTTCAGACATTCTATTCTACCATCATTTTAAACTCAGAAGAAATTTTAATGTATCAGATATTTTCCATGTTTAATTTTTTAGACTTAATATTGGACTTCAGATGACCCTATATTTGTCATAACTTAGAAAGTATTGTGAATGGATAAATAAATACACTTATGACACAACATGAAACATAAACATACACTAGAGAGGGGCTTCCTTCTTAGTTCAGTGGCTAAGACTCTACACTTCACTTCCAGTGCAGGAGGCATGGTTTCAATCCCTGGTCAGGGAACTAAGATGCCAGATATTATGTGGCATTACCAAAAAACCTTTTAAAATAGATAAAAAATAAACATATACCAGAGATACTTTAGGAATGATATCTCACCAGAAGAATCAATCTCTTTAAACTACAGCAGGTTGTGATTGCCGCAAGGTCTCATCTAAAGTAACGTTTCCCACTAGAGGTATAATTTTCCTTTAGACAAACTTTGAATGAGTTTCCTGAACCCTCGAGGTAAATTGAAAGATTTACTGACCATTGCAAATAAATGGAATCTGAAATAAATTCACTTTAACCTATCAAGTGGTTCTCATTATTCAACTCCTAACATTGCCATTAGAAATAGCTGGAATCTGATTTGGCTATAAATTTTACATATATAAGTAGAAATAAAAAAGCACTGTTCTTTGAAAAATGTACTAGCACATTTTAGTACAGAATGGAATATGTACCTAAAAACAAAATTATTGTTTTGACTATTGAATAATATGCTGTAACATAGCCATTTAACTAAGGATTTATTAGGATATAATAGCAATATTAATTTGTAAAGATACTAACATTTTCTGAGTCCCAGTGCATGGATATTTATAGGGCAACCTTTGAACTTAGAAAACTGATTCTCAATTAGATATTCATTATATACTTATACAGCACTGTCACATAAGTACTTTTAAATTTATTTAAGAAGTCATATGGTATATAATGGAGAAATCTGGGGCATTAAAGTGAGAAAAGCAGAGACTTTAATTTCAACCCCTGGGCTTCCTCTATGTTTAACGTTTGGTTAGCCATAAAAATCATCTGAGAACTAATTTTTTCATCTATAAAATACATAAAATAGACTTTTCATCATAAGTGACTGTAAGAATCAAGTGATATACTGTAGATGAAAATCCTAGCCTAAGCAAAGTTCATAGTAGTATAGTAATAACTGTTCCTTCCATGTCCACAATTATCCTTCCATCAGTAAAATGCAAGTTATCAGGTCTTATTTATGTATGAATTTCAAATATAATCTCTGCCATGGGGAAACTCTTCAAAAATATTTGTTGAATGAATATGCATTGTCAACTTACTGTCTAGGCTTTCATTTCTCAGTTTCTGCCGCAGAGAGGCAATAGAATTTTGATTAGACAACTGTTTAAACAGATGCTAATTTGGTATTGAATGTTTTACATATAGGGAAATTGTAGTTGGAAATCTTAATTTTTCCAATTAAGGAAAATTGTTATATAGAGATGCACACCAGATACATTGATTTAGCTTATATACATTAAATCAACTTATCCACTACACTTAAAATGAGACTATAATAACATTTAATATTTATATACATACATACAGCTTACAAAATATTTTCAAATACAATAACTCATAAGGTCAGAGAAAAGCATATACTAAATACTGTGGGAAAGAAGAAAAACAATTTTTATTTTTTGCCAGAAATTTTAGAGTAATTGCGTTTAATGCTAAGAGTATATTATAGAAGTTTCCTATTTGACCTTATAAATTTGTATTTTACCTAATAGATTAATATGGTAAGAGTAGAGCTTCATTAATTGCATCTTCCAATAAGTTTCATGGCTATAAGAGATCCAATTTAAATCAAATTAGTTTGACATAATTCTGTAAACATTTCAAACTCAAACATAAAATAAGTTGTATTTTGGAAAAAAAAAAAATCATCAGGAGGAATAAATATCAATTTTAGCCCATGTTAGAAAAAACTCTTTGCGGTCAGTGCATTTTGAAAGGACTTGAGTAATTTAAGTGATACACATTTTATCATGTACTTTGTCTTGTGATCTCTTTAAAAACAGTCATTTTTACAGTTTACTTCAATAAAAGTAACATTCAAGTAAAAACACAGGCATATCAAAAAAGAAAATGTAAACAGTAAAACAGTAAAAATAGAATGAAGATGTAAACATGTCAAAAGATGTAATAATTTGGAACTTTATATTTTAAAACTCTTAAAAGGGAAATTCCCTCAATGTTCACATGGAAATCCAATGTAGAACAAACAAGGAGACATATTGACATATGCTGTTAACAGTTATAATTATGGTTAACCAGGTAGGCAGTAGAGACTGGCAGCGGACAGGAAAAGTTTCTAATGTGTTGCTAATTTTCTGTTTCTTCACCCATGTGTTGCTGCATGAGTATGTGCAGTTTATGACAATTTAGCTTCCCATGTATGTGTGCTATCCTATGTATTCATTATACTTTAATAACAAATTTAGAAAATAAAGGAAGAAAGAAACTTTAAAAAATTCAAAGGAAAGTGAAGAATTAGATGGCAAACAAAGATCCACCAGATGCACAAAAAGAATCTTTAAGGAAGAAAACCAAAGAATAAAGAGAAAAGTACTAAAAATTATAATTCAAGAAAATGTTATGAGTAGCAAAAATAATTAAAATGGCATTTTAGATGCACATATCATGTTCTTGAGAAAATAAATCCAGAATTACTAACACTGAAGCATACTCTCAAAAAATCAATAGAAGTTAAATAAAAAAAAATTTTGAGGCAAACATGTAAAAATACAGTTAAAGATCAAAGTAAGGGATTTTTAAAATTAATTTATTTATTTTAATTGGAGGATAATTACAAGCAAATTTTCAATACTTTTCAAGCTCATTTCTTTAGGCCAGAAGAAGGTAGATTAAAATATCAAAGTTTTCCAAGGAAAGAAAAGATGAACTAGGAATATTATGTCTGCCAACAGATTTTTTAATGTAAAGGCTACAGAAAAGTTATCAGTATGAAAGAACTCAAGAAATAGTGCTCTCATGAGTCTTTCTTAAAGAATTTATTAGTGTACAAGAATTTATTAGTTGTACAAGTGTACAAATGAATAGAGAGAAAGCAACATAAAGGCTAAGTAAGTGAAGTCATTCGGTCGTGTCCGATTCTTTGAGACCCCATGGGATTCTCCAGGCAAGAGTACTGGAGTAGGTTGCCATTTCCTTCTCCAAGGGATCTTCCCAACCCAGGGATCGAACCCGAGTGTCCTGCATTCAGGCAGACGGTTTAACCTCTGAGCCACCAGGGAAGCCCAACATGAAGGCTAAAGGTGAGCATTTCATATAAGAGGGAGTGTGAATTGTAAAGAAAGTATATAGTGTTTAACTCTAGTATTGCTGATACAAGTAGTTGGAGGAGTTCTGTGACATTTCCAAGGATAATTGCTTTGGGATTCAATCAACACTTAGATTAGTATATTCTTCTACTTACCCAACACCCTTGAGTTTAACAGTAATATTTATCTGCAAATTAAATAAGTGTTGACCATGGAGTAGGAGGAGCAAGATGACTGGCTATTATTTATGGAGGTAGCTTATCTTTAATAAAGCAAAAAGAAACAGACCAAAATAAGTAAAAATAATTGGGTAGGCAAATAGGTTTTCTCAAATAAAATATGACCAGAAAACTAAAAAATACTAAAAACAGTGGGGCAACAAATCAATGAGAAGAATTAATATCCTACCAGCAGAACAACAGCTATTATTTTTACAGAAAATTCATAATAGTTCCATACAAAAACTCATACAAATAGATTTTTTTCAAAGTAAGCATTCAATCAATTTTTATATATATATATATATATAAAATATATGGATGAAATTGCTTAGTAAACATTACAGAAGAGTTAGAGAACCAGAAGACCAAACAAAGAAGTTCAATTCTATCACAAAGGAAAAAGGATTGACAAAAATTAAAATATATGGAATAGCATTTCCAGTATTGATAAAGAGCTTGGTGGTGAAATTAACCAAGAAATGAAAAAAGAATATTTTCTTTTTTTTTATACAGAACTGTATACAGATAAGAATTTATAAATTGTAAGTGTTCTTTAATTGCTGAGGAGGATGTATTTATAAAAAGGGATAACTATACACACCTTCATATAATTTATGGAAAAGAGAAAATATGAATTATAAAATAATCAAATACAGACATAATAATCAAAAGTATGGTTTAAAAAAGGAACAAATATAAATTTGGTATGATATGGCCATAATGGATTCTGTAAGAAAATGAAGCAAAAGCTTGAAAATATTAATGTAATTTCAATACAAGATAACATTCAAGCAGAAAGAAAACACAATAATCTTTCCAGCCATACAATAATTTAGAAATTATACTACTAAAAGGCTATTAATGGAAGTAATAAAATCTCATGTAATTTTATCTTTAAGTATACTGGAAGATTGGAGGGGTAAGTGTCTACATGAAATATCAATCATGAATGCTCAATGACATTTCAAAGTTAACATGTTATACACAAAACTCAGCATGTAGCCTGTCAAAATGATTCTTGTTAAGCTTTTTCACGACAAATATATGCGTAAACACATCCATTCAGTTGTTCAAGCTATCAAAGCCAATACTAACACTATAAAAACACCAGTACAAAATTATATTCACATTAATACAAAAGTAAAAACCAAAAATAATGCATCCCTTTCTATTTCATTCTTCACAACCTCTAGATCAGGGTAACTGAAAGCATGGTCCACATGTCATTTGCTGGCCATCAGGGATGAGATAAGTACAGAAATAGAGTCAATATTTAGGAATTAGCAATTTAACACAAGAACTTACATCAGTTGAATCTAGTAATCAAATTGGGATTACATCTTTGTGTCTGTTTCTTTGTCAGCTTATTCCTCAGGAGGTTTACTTTTATTGTACAGAATGTTGGTCTGTAACTGATAGTGACCTTTACAAAAAGGTCCTTCACCACCAATATTTTGAGAAATATTGCTATAGATCATATCTGCATTATATCTTAGTCACATCTACTGCACTTCACCATTCCACAATTGCTGAAACATTGGCATATGTATAGAAAAACTATAAAATTATCATAGCTCTTCTGTCTTTCATCTTTCCTTCTTTATGTTTTCTCCTAAACAGACACAAGGGTGATGATTATAGACAAATAGATACTAGATAACTAGATGCAAATGGATAGATGCTCTTGATGAAAGTGAAAGTGGACAGTGAAAAAGTTGGCTTAAAGCTCAACATTCAGAAAACGAAGATCATGGCATCTGGTCCCACCACTTCATGGGAAATAGATGGGGAAACAGTGGAAACAGTGTCAGACTTTATTTTTATGGGCTCCAAAATCACTGCAGATGGTGACTGCAGCCATGAAATTAAAAGACGCTTACTCCTTGGAAGCAAAGTTATGACCAACCTAGATAGCATATTCAAAAGCACAGACATTACTTTGCCAACAAAGGTTCATCTAGTCAAGGCTATGGTTTTTCCAGTGGTCATGTATGGATGTGAGAGTTGGACTGTGAAGAAGTCTGAGAGCCAAAGAATTGATGTTTTTGAACTGTGGTGTTGGAGAAGACTCTTGAGAGTCCCTTGGACTGCAAGGAGATCCAACCAGTCCATTCTGAAGGAGATCAGCCCTGGGATTTCTTTGGAAGGAATGATGCTAAAGCTGAAACTCCAGTACTTTGGCCACCTCATGGGAAGAGTTGACTCATTGGAAAAGATTCTGATGCTGGGAGGGATTGGAGGCAGGAGGAGAAGGGGATGACAGAGGATGAGATGGCTGGATGGCATAACTGACTTGATGGACGTGAGTCTCAGTGAACTCCGGGAGTTGGTGATGGACAGGGAGGCCTGGCGTGCTGCGATTCATGGGGTCGCAAAGAGTCGGACAAGACTGAGTGACTGATCTGATCTGATCTGATAGATATATTACATGTTATAGATGTATTACACACTAAAGATTGTTTTCTTGTAAAAAAAAAAAAGCTACAGTTGTAGAATTTTACTTTTAAAATGGTTCATTTAACATACCTTTCCTAACATAAACTTAAGATATACCCATCTTCTTGAAGTGTTTTAAATCCATTCTATTAATTTTCTCTTCTGTTCACTACCAGATTTAGAAATATAAATTTAGTTTTCCTTGAAGAGATCTTTAGTCGTTCCGATTCTATTGTTTTCCTCTACTTCTTTGCATTGTTCATTTAAGGAGGCCTTGTTATTTCTCCTTGCTATTCTCTGGAACTCTGCATTCAGTTGGGTATATAGTTCCCTTTCTCCCCTGCTTTTCACTTCTCTCCTTTCCTCTGCTATTTGTAAAACCTCCTTAGGCAACCGCTTTGTCTTCTTGCATTTCTCTTTCATTGGAATGGCTTTGGTCACTGCCTTCTGTACAATGTTATGAACCTCTGTCCATAGTTCTTCTCTTAAAGGGAACATTTCATGCAAGGATGGACACAATAAAGGATAGAAACAATAAAGATCAAACAGAAGCAGAAGAGATTAACAAGAAGTGGCAAGAATATACAGAAGAATTAGATTAAAAAGGTCTTAATCACCTGGATAACCACGATGGTGTGGTCACTTACCTAGCACCAGAAATCCTGGAGTGTGAAGTCAAGTGAACCTTAGGAAACATTACTATGAACAAAGCTAGTGGAGGTGATGGAATTCCAGCTGAGCTATTTCAAATCCTGAAAGATGATGCTGTGAAAGTGCTGCACTCAATATGCCAGCAAATTTGGAAAACTCAGCAGTGGCCACAGGACTGGAACAGATCAGTTTTTATTCTAATCCCAAAGAAGAGCAGTGTCAAAGAATGCTCAAATTGCTGTAAAACTGCACTTAGTTCACATGCTAGTAAGGTTATGCTCAAAATCTTTCAAGCTAGGTTTCAGCAGTACATAAACCGAGAACTTTCAGATGCAGAAGCTGTGTTAAGAAAAGGCAGAGGAATTAGAGATAAAATTGCGAACATTTGTTGGATCATAGAGCAAGGAAATTCCAGGAAAAAAAAAAACATCTATTTCTGCTTCACTGATTACGTTAAAGCCTTTGACTCTGTGTTTGTGTGTGTCTGTTAGTCACAGAGTCATGCCTGACTCTTTGTGACCTCATGGATGGTAGCCTGACAGGCTCCTCTGTCTATGGAATTCTCCAGGCAAGAATACTGGAATGGGTCGTCATGCCCTTTTCAAGGGCATCTTCCTGACCCAGGGATGAAACCCCATCCACCACATTGCAGGTAGATTCTTTACCATCTGAGCCCCCAGGGAAGCATGGATCACAAAAAAACTGTGGAAAATTCTTAAAGAGATGAGAACACCAGACCACCTTTACCTGTCTCCTGAGAAACCTGTATGTGTGTCAAGAAGCAACAGTTGAACAGGACATGGAAAAATGGACTTGTTCAAAATTGGAAAAGAAGTACGATGAGGCTGTATATTGTTACCCTACTTACTTAACTCTTATGCAGCATGCATCATGCAAAATGCCAGGCTGAATGAATCACAAATTGGGATCAAGATTGCCAGGAGAAATATCAATAACCTCAGATATGCAGATGATACCACTCTAATGGCAGACAGTGAAGAGGAACTAAAGAGCTTATTGATGAAGGTGAAAGAAGACAGTGAAAAAGCTGGCTTAAAACTCAACATTCAAAAAACTAAGATCATGGCAACTGGTCCCATCACTTCATGGCAAATGTAAGGAGAAAAAGTGAAAGCCATGACAGATTTTATTTTCTTGGCCTCCAAAGTCACTGTGAATGATGACTGTAGCCATGAAATTAAGAGACACTTACTGCTTAGAATTAAAGCTATACAAACCTATATAGCATATTAAAAAGTGGAGACATCGTTTTGCCAACAATGGTCTGCATAATCAAAGCTATGGCTTTTCCAGTAGTTTTGTACAGATGTGAAAGTTGGATCACACACAAGGCTGAGTGCCAAAGAACTGATGCTTTTGAATTGTGGTGTTGGAGAAGACTCTTGAGAGTCCCTTGGAGAGCAAGGAGATCAAACCAGTCAATCCTAAAGGAAATCAACCCTGAATATTCATTGGAAGGACTGATGCTGAAGCTGAAGTTCCAATACTTTGGCCACCTGACGCAAAGAGCCAACTCATTGGTGAAGACCTTAATGCTAGGAAAGATTGAAGGCAAAAGGAGAATAGTGCAGCAGAGGATGAGATCGTTAGGTAACATCAGCGACTACTCAACAGACATGGGTTTGAGCAAACTCTGGGAGATAGTGAAGGATCTGGAAGTCCTGAATGTTGCAGCCCATGGGGTCATAAAGAGTCAGACACAACTCAGTGACTGAACAACAACAAAATTTAGTTTTCCATTGCAATGATTATATTTTGGATGAGAAATGTCTATGGCAAATTTCCATTCTCACTGTGTGCAACAACAAGAGGCATGCAATAAAATCAGCTGAAAATACGTACTTCTTTTTCTTTTTTACCAATTGGTTGGCTGTGCCCTCAGTTATGACCAATTTGATACAAGCAGAAATTACTGGGTTCCACTTTTGAGAAATTTCTTTGAAAGGAGGCAGAGAACAAAGAACAGTTATCTTATTATTTAGAAGGAAAAATTAGAAGGACAGCTGATTTTCAAAAAAGAAAACAATAAGTACTTGAAAACATGGAAAAATCTTTAAATTGCTTAAAGAAAATAAGTTTAAACATATAAATTTATACCAATCAAAATTATCTAATAAAAATAAAAGTAGATGTGCACTGTGGAGTATGATTAAATACCTAACATAAAATCAGTGTTCCATCTAATAACTAGGAAAAGGTGCTAAATAACAACAACAATAGTAATAAACATTTATTTAAAGTTACCAGATAAGTAATGAAGCAACCAGAAATAGAAGAGCAAAATTCCAGAAAAGTAGTAACTGTGAAGAAATGAGCTGATATTTGGCAGCTACATATTCCCTTTGATATTTTTCTCTTATCAAATGTAGGACAAGAGGTTTAGAACCTTGGCATTTTCTAGACAGAGTAACACTTCTGAGGGACAGAGAAATCTTAAGAAATTTTGTAGCTTTTCAGGAGCTAAGGAAAAAAAATTAAAAGCTAGAAGTTCAAAATCTTGTCGAGAAAAAAATGACCTTAAATGAAACACATTTTTTCATTGTGTTGTGAACTTAAATGAAACACATTTTTTACTCAGTGCCCTGAAAACTTGAAAGCCACATGAGTATAAGAGATAGAAAGACAAAACAGAAACCTCTTTCAATGTCTTGATGTTTTAAACAGGAAAAAAAAAATCAGTTCAGGACATACCAATGGAATGTAACTCAAGAGGACTGGCCTCTCAATTACACAATAGATTTTTTTTTTCTAAGAATAGGAGGGTAACAGAAGTATCTGGAGTTGCAGAAAATGTGCAAAAGAGTTTGACTCAGCTGTTTCTTACTGAATTAAGGTAAATATGCCTATTCTATCTCCCTAACAGAGGAAACGATGAACTGTATTTGAAGGCAAAATATATAATGTGGACACCTGCAGTTTTATCCACAATGTCCATAATTTAAACAATGAGTGTGATAGTGGCTAAGATATGGGAAAACATACCTGAAAATCAATAAACTAGAAGACTTATATGTGATTCAGATATTGGAGTATAATCTCAAAAATTTTAAATATGATTAAATTAAAAATAGTATAAGATGGAGAAAAAATCTGTTATAGGTGGAGAATTTTACAAAAAAATTAACTGAAGAAATAGTTAAACAATAAATCTAAAACTGAAAATTTTCAGTAACATAATTATTAATTGGCATAGTTAGAAATTAGACAACAAATTAAAAGATGCTTACTCCTTGGAAGAAAAGTTATGACCAACCTAGATAGCCTATTCAAAAGCAGAGATATTACTTTGCCAACAAAAGTCCATCTAGTCAAGACTATGGTTTTTCCTGTGGTCATGTATGGATGTGAGAGTTGGACTATGAAGAAAGCTGAGCGCCGAAGAATTGATGCTTTTGAACTGTGGTGTTGGAGAAGACTCTTGAGAGTCCCTTGGACTGCAAGGAGATACAACCAGTCCATGCTGAAGGAGATCAGCCCTGGGATTTCTTTGGAGGGAATGATGCTGAAGCTGAAACTCCAGTACTTTGGCCACCTCATGCGAAGAGTTGATTCATTGGAAAAGACTCTGATGCTGGGAGGGATTGGGGGCAGGAGGAGAAGGGGACGACAGAGGATGAGATGGCTGGATGGCATCACTGACTCGATGGACGTGAGTCTGAGTGAACTCCAGGAGTTGGTGATGGACAGGGAGGCCTGGCGTGCTGTGATTCATGGGGTCGCAAAGAGTCGGACACGACTGAGTGACTGAACTGAACTGAACTGAGGAGACAGAATTGGTGAACTGTTAAGACAAGCCAAGAGAAAATATAGAAATTAAAACAAAGAGGAAAAAAAGAGCAAGAGTCATATGCTATCCAATAAAAAGATTTCATATTTATATGGAGTTTCATAAAAAGCAGAGAGAAAATTTGACAGAGTTGATAAAATATATAAAAATATATATTCAAGATGCTCTGAAAACTCTAAGGAGAAAAAAGCACAAAGAAAGCCAAATCTAGTTTACTTAGTAAAACAGCTGAACTCTTAGACAAAATCTTGAAAGCAGCTAAGAAAAAAGATGCATTACCTTCATCAGAGCAGCAAAAGAATAAAATAGACAGGAGACTCCCAACATAAACAAAGACATCTTGAAAGTGCTCAAAAATAATTACCAACCTAAATCTAATCTAAAGAAAATCAGAGTATTCTTCATGCAGAATGATAATTTCAGATGGAAATAAGGAAAAGAAGAAAATTTGAAAAATAGGATAACAGTAGCCATGTGGGAATGTATGTGTGTGTGAAAGCAAAATAGAGAGCTCAAACTGATATTGTCTATGCAATTTCAAGTATATATAAACTAAAATGCATGAAAACAGGAAATCTCCTGGTGGTCCAGTGAATAGGACTCTGTGCTTCCACTGCAAGGGACACGGGTTTGTCTCCTGGTCAGGGAAATAAGATTTCACAAGCTGTGCAGATGTAGCCCCAAAAATAAATAAATAACTTTCATTTTTTAAAAAGCATGAAAACAATAAAACAAAAAGCAAAAGTTAGTTATATGGGAATAGGAATAAGTTGTTTTAAAGTCTTAACTCTATTAAAATATTAGAAGAGAGATAAAAGTGTTCACTTTATTAAACTGCAATAAATCTGATACATGTGAATCCTATGGTAGTCATTAAAAATAAATAAACAATATACATTGTATATTATATATGCTAATAACAAGAAAATGCAATGTATACTAGATTAATTTAAATACTTAAGATAAAGAAAGATATAATATAGGTGATTCAAATAGAAAACACATAGTAAAATATAGACATAAACCAAAAAGTATGAATAATTAAGCATAAATGCAATAAGTAACACTTATGAACATAGATACTTAAATCCTTACACAATATCAGAGTATCAAATCCAGATAATATTTTGCCATCAAGTGTTATAATCAAATTTTTTTTATTCTAGAAATTGAGAGATGGTTTAATATTTGAAAATAATTCACCACTTAACAAAAACAGATCTCAACATGATTTAAAAAAAAAAGAAAAAACTAACATGATTATCTAAAAAAACAAAATGCTAAGCAAAATATGAGTGTTACAAGTCCACGTTGATTTCTTAGCTATGCAGGCGTGCTAAGTCACGTCAGTTGGGTCTGATTCTGACTCTATGAACCACAGCCTGCCTAGCTCCTCTGTCCATAGGATTCTCCAGGCAAGAATACTGGAGTGGGTTGCCATGCCCTATTCTACAGGATCTTCCCAACTTAGAGACTGAACCTATGTCTCATATCACCTTCAGGTGGGTTCTTTATCACTAGCACCACCTGAGAAGCTCTTCTTAGGTACAAAGTCCCACAATAAGGAAAACTAACTTATGAAGCTAGTAATAAAAATATTAGATATTCTTAGATGGCTGTGGGGAGTGACTGTGAAGGCACAAGGGTATAATTTACTACTTTGCTTTTTCTTTTTTTTAAAATCTGGGTGGTTGTTACAGGCATATGTTCACTTTGGAAAATTCTTAATTCTGTCCATTTGTATTTGTGCAATTTTCTATTTGTGTGTTATGCTTTAAGAAAAGAGTTTACTTAGAATGATGGTAGACTATTCTACAGGGCTATGATAGAATAACTCCAACAGTCAAATCTACCATGGAGAAACATGGAAATACCCAGATAAAATTCAAAACAAATAAACAAACAAATAGCAACCACCACCACAAAACTGGTGGAGAATTCACAGACGAAATAATAGTCAAGAAGCCAATATCCTAAGAGAAAGGGAATTAGAGACAATTGAACAAACTCTGCAGGCTCTTATCTGTCAGGACAATTGATAATTCTTGGCATATATCTTAAGAGATAGTCCATGTAGGGAACAACTATGAAAAGGCAGAGAATCCAGCAAATATGCTGTTGATTTCATGGAGCTAGAGGAAACAAAGTAAAGATGAGGAGTACAAAAACAGAACTTGGGAGAGAAGGAAGCTGGTCAAGCAGATATATTCCTATGAAACTGTGGCACAGGAAAGTATGGTTTTTAGCTTAAAAAACTGCCAAATTCTTGAACTGCACATGGCAGAATATAAGAAGCTAGATAGAAAGTTCCCAGTGGCCAAACAGATATTTTCTGCAGTTTTCAGTGCTAGAAAAAATTCAAGTTCAAGACCCCGACAAGGAGAGGCACCCTGGTAAACACCTCATCATCTCAACTGCAAACCCTAGAGTACTGTGTCTTATTAGAGGCGACAAAGAGGAAGTAGAGGAGGAAAAAAATGTTATAGTCTCATAGTTGAACACTAAATAGCAGTAAGAATGAATGACCTATTGCTATGTTGACTAAAAAAAGATACACAACTTGAGAGTTGCAACTGAAATTTTATTTGGGGCAAAAGGAAGACTGCAGCTTGGGATGCAGCATCTCAGATAGGTCTAAGAGACTGCTCCAAAGAGGTGGTGGGGAAAGGTCAAGATGTATGTTTTTGGTGATGGAGGAGTACAATGCAATCAAGCACTTACATTACAAGAGGTTTTCTCTTAGTCACAAGGATCTGATGGCACCATGAAGGGATTTATTGCTTTTCTAGATATGAGGAGATGCAGGAATTAGGATCATAAAATTTGTTCCTGAAAATATCCAAGTATCTAAAGACCAGGTATCTAAGAGAAAGAAAGTGAAAGCCACTCAGTCGTGTCCAACTTTTTGTGACCCCATGGACTGTACAGTCCATGGAATTCTCCAGGCCAAAATACTGAAGTGGGTAGCCTATCTCTTCTCCAATGGATTTTCCCAACCCAGGAATTGAATGCAGGTCTCCTTTACCAACTGAGCTATCAGAGAAGCCCGAGTATCTAAAGACCTCCTTATTGCCAAATTCAGACTTAAACTGAAGAAAGTAGGGG
Organism: Bos mutus; assembly: GCF_027580195.1. Lineage (NCBI taxonomy): Eukaryota > Metazoa > Chordata > Mammalia > Artiodactyla > Bovidae > Bos > Bos mutus. The sequence continues at coordinate 31,072,318 of NC_091625.1, forward strand.
AAACCACTGGACCATACAAGTATGACCTAACAAAACCCTTAGGATTATACAGTGGAAGTGACAGACAGAGTGCCTGAAGAACTGTTGACGGAGGCTCGTGATGTTGTATAAGAGGCAGTGATCAAAACCATCCCAAGAAAAAGAACTGCAAACAGGCAAAATGGTTGTCTGACGAGGCCTTACAAATAGCTGGAAAAGAAGAGAAGCAAAAGACAAAGAAGAAAAGGAAAGATATATCCATCTGAATGCAGAGTTCCAAAGAAGAGCAAGGAGAGATAAGAAAGCCTTCTTCAGTGATCAATGCAAAGAAATAAAAGTGGGGGGGGGGGGAACAGAATGGGAAGGAATAGAGATCTTATCAACAAAATTACAGATACCAAGGGAACATTTCATGCAAAGGTAGGCACAATAAAGGACAGAAATGGTATGGACCTAAAAGAAGTAGAAGATAATAAGAAGAGATGGGAAGAATACACAGAACTATACAAAAAAAGATAATGGCCCAGATAACCATTATGGTGTGATCATTCACCTAGAGCCAGACATCCTGGAGTTGGAAGTTAGGTGGGCCTTAGGAAGTATCACTATGAACAAAGATAGTGGAGGTGATGGAATTCCAGCTGAGCTATTTCAAATCCTAAAATATGATGCTTTGAAAGTGCTGCACTCAATATGCCAGAAACTAGAAAACTCAGCAGTGGCCCAAGACTGGAAAAGGTCAGTTTTCATTCCAATCCCAAAGAAAGGCAATGCCAAAAATTGTTCAAACTACTGCACAATTGCATTCATTGCACATGCTAGTAAATTAATGCTCAAAATTCTTCAAGCCAGGCTTCAGCAGTCCTTGAACTTCCAGATGTTCAAGCTGGATTTAGAAAAGGTAGAGAAACCAGAGATTAAATGCCAACATCCATGGATCATCTAAAAAGCAAGAGAGGTCCATAAAGAACATCTACTTCTGCTTTATTGACTATGCCAAAGCCTCTGACTGTGTGGATCACAACAAACTGTGGAAAATTCTTCAAGAGATGGAAATACCAGACCACCTAACCTGCCTATTGAGAAATCTGTATGCAGGTCAGGAAGCAACAGTCAGAACCTGGCATGGAACAACAGACTGGTTCCAAATTGGGAAAGGAGTACATATGTATTGTCACCCTGCCTATTTAACTTACATACGAGTACATCATGTGAAATGCCAGGCTGGATGAAGCACAGGCTGGAATCAAGATTACCAGGAGAAATATCAACAACCTCAGATATGCAGATGATACCACCCTTATGGCAGAAAGCAAAGAAGAACTAAAGAGCCTCTTGGTGAAAGTAAAAGAGGAGAGTGAAAAAGTTGGCTTAAAACTCAGCATTCAGAAACTAAGATCATGGCATCTTGTCCCATCACTTCATGGCAAATAGATGGGGAAACAATGAAAACAGTGAGAGACTTTATTTTGGGGGGCTCCAAAATCATTGCAGATGGTGACTGAAGCCATGAAATTAAAAGACACTTGCTCCTTGGAAGAAAAGTTATGACTCACCTAGAAAGCATACTAAAAAGCAGAGACATTACTTTGTCAACAAAGTCTACCTAGTCAAAGCTATGGTTTTTTCCTTAGGCATGTATGGGTGTGAGAGTTGGACCATAGAGAAAGCTGAGCACAGAATTGATGCTTTTGAACTGTGGTGTTGGAGAAGACTCTTGAGGTTCCCCTTGTTCTGCAAGGAGATCCAACCAGTGCATCCTAAATGAAATCAGTCCTGAATATTTATTGGAAGGAGTGAAGCTGAACTGAAGCTCCCATACTTTGGCCACCTGATGCAAAGAACTGACTCATTGGAAAAGACCCTGATGATGGGAAAGACTGAAGGCAGGAAAAGAAGGGGACGACAGAGGATGAGATGGTTGGATGGCATCACTGACTTGATGGACATGAGTTTGAGTAAGCTATGGAAGTTGGTGATGGACAGGGAGGCCTGGTGTGCTACAGTTCATGGGGTCACCAAGAGTTGGACATAACTGAGTGACTGAACTGAACTGAAAGATCTGTCCCACCAGATTCCCTGGAGCTCAGAGTGCTTCACTCCACTCTGAACTCCCTCAGGGGGGTGTTGAAGGTCAACAGCTGCAACAGCACAGGGTTCAGTCTTCTAGAAGGTAGATGGCAAATGTCCTTGTTGTTCACTCATTGGTAGTGCTCTCACCAAGTGCCAATTTTTAGTTGACAGCTACATGCAATGATATAGAAGTTTCTCACAAACACTTATTAAGAGAAAGAAGACACACACACACACACACACACAGCAACAACCAAGACACACTTAAAGATTCATTTGCATGAAGTTCAAAAGTAGACAAGGCTAATCTCTAACATTTGAAATCAGGAGAATAGCCACTTTGAGGGGAAGCAGTGAGTGAGATAGAGAGGGAGATTTTCTGATTGCTAGTCATTTTTTTATTGCTATGTATTGGTATGTGAGCATAATTTTACATTATGAAATATTTCAATATATGTTTATTATTTGTAACTATTTATAGGTCCACCTAGTCAAGGCTATGGTTTTTCCAGTGGTCATGTATGGATGTGAGAGTTGGACTGTGAAGAAAGCTGAGCGCTTAAGAATTGATGCTTTTGAACTGTGGTGTTGGAGAAGACTCGAGAGTCCCTTGGACTGCAAGGAGATCCAACCAGTCCATTCTGAAGGAGATCAGCCCTGGGATTTCTTTGGAAGGGATGATGCTAAAGCTGAAACTCCAGTACTTTGGCCACCTCATGTGAAGAGTTGACTTATTGGAAAAGACTCTGATGCTGGGAGGGATTGGGGGCAGGAGGAGAAGGGGACGACAGAGGAGGAGATGGCTGGATGGTATCATTGACTCAATGGGCCTGGGTCTGAGTGAACTCCAGGAGTTGGTGAGGACAGGGAGGCCTGGCATGCTGCGATTCATGGGGTCGCAAAGAGTCGGTCACAACAAAGCGACTGAACTGAACTGAATACATGTGTTTTATATTCAGTGAAAAGTTAAATAAAAAAATAAAATATCCAGTGAAATTTGAATACTTAGATCTTTGATGTCATAGAAAATAAAACACGATAAAATGTCAATTTTACACATATTTTTATTTATTCAGAAGACTCTATACATGGACATCACCAGATTGTCAATACCGAAATCAGATTGATTATATTCTTTGCAGTCAAAGATGAAGAAACTCTATACAGTCAGCAAAAACAAGACCAGGAGCTGACTGTGGCTCAGACCATGAACTCCTTATTGCCAAATTCAGACTTAAATTGAAGAAAGTAGGGAAAACCACTAGACCATTCAGGTATGACCTAAATCAAATTCCTTATGATCATACAGTGGAAGTAAGAAATAGATTTAAGGGCCTAGATCTGATAGATAGAGTGCCTGATGAACTATGGAATGAGGTTCGTGACATTGTACAGGTGACAGGGATCAAGACCATTGGGGCTGGTGCACTGGGACAACCCAGAGGGACGGTATGGCGAGGGAGGAGGGAGGAGGGTTCTGGATGGGGAACACATGTATACCTGTGGCGGATTCATTTCGATATTTGGCAAAACCAATACAATATTGTAAAGTTAAAAAAAAAAAAAAGATAATTCCCATAGAAAAGAAATGCAAAAAAGCAAAATGGCTGTCTGGGGAGACCTTACAAATAGCTGTGAAAAGAAGAGAAGCAAAAAGCAAAGGAGAAAAGGAAAGATATAAACATCTGAATGCAGAGTTCCAAAGAATAGCAAGAAGAGATAAGAAAGCCTTCTTCAGCGATCAATGCAAAGAAGTAGAGGAAAACAACAGAATGGGAAAGACTAGGGATCTCTTCAAGAAAATCAGAGATACCAAAGGAACATTTCATGCAAAGATGAGCTCGATAAAGGACAGAAATGGTATGGACCTAACAGAAGCAGAAGATATTAAGAAGAGATGGCAAGAATACACAGAAGAACTGTGCAAAAAAGACCCAGATAATCATGATGCTGTGATCACTGACCTAGAGCGAGACATCCTGGAATGTGAAGTCAAGTGGGCCTTAGAAAGCATCACTACGAACAAAGCTAGTGGAGGTGATGGAATTCCAGTTGAGCTATTCCAAATCCTGAAAGATGATGCTGTGAAAGTGCTGCACTCAATATGCCAGCAAATTTGGAAAACTCAGCAGTGGCCACAGGACTGGAAAAGGTCAGTTTTCATTCCAATCCCAAAGAAAGGCAATGCCAAAGAATGCTCAAACTACCGCACAATTGCACTCATCTCACACGCTAGTAAAGTAATGCTCAAAATTCTCCAAGCCAGCCTTCAGCAATATGTAAACCGTGAACTTCCTGATGTTCAAGCTGGTTTTAGAAAAGGCAGAGGAACCAGAGATCAAATTGCCAACATCCGCTGGATCATGGAAAAAGCAAGAGAGTTCCAGAAAAACATCTATTTCTGCTTTATGTGGATCACAATCAACTGTGGAAAATTGTGAAAGAGATGGGAATACCAGATCACCTGATTTGCCTCTTGAGAAATTTGTATGCAGGTCAGGAAGCAACAGTTAGAACTGGGCATGGAACAACAGACTGGTTCCAAATAGGAAAAGGAATTCATCAAGGCTGTATATTGTCACCCTGTTTATTTAACTTATATGCAGAGTACATCATGAGAAACACTGGACTGGGAGAAGCACTAGTTGGAATCAAGATTGCCGGGAGAAATATCAATAACCTCAGATATGCAGATGACACCACCCTTATGGCAGGAAGTGAAGAGGAACTCAAAAGCCTCTTGATGAAGATGAAAGTGGAGAGTGAAAAAGTTGGCTTAAAGCTCAACATTCAGAAAACGAAGATCATGGCATCTGGTCCCACCACTTCATGGGAAATAGATGGGAAAACAGTGGAAACAGTGTCAGACTTTCTTTCTGGGCTCCAAAATCACTGCAGATGGTCATTGCAGCCATGAAATTAAAAGACGCTTACTCCTTGGAAGGAAAGTTATGACCAACCTAGATAGCATATTCAAAAGCAGAGACATTACTTTGCCAACAAAGGTTCGTCTAGTCAAGGCTATGGTTTTTCCTGTGGTCAAGTATGGATGTGAGAGTTGGACTGTGAAGAAGGCTGAGTACCGAAGAATTGATGCTTTTGTACTGTTGTGTTGGAGAAGACTCTTGAGAGTCCCTTGGACTGCAAGGAGATCCAACCAGTTCATTCTGAAGGAGATCAGTCCTGGGATTTCTTTGGAAGGAATGATGCTGAAGCTGAAACTCCAGTACTTTGGCCACCTCGTGCGAAGAGCTGACTCATTGGAAAAGACTCTGATGCTGGGAGGGATTGGGGGTAGAAGGAGAAAGGGACGTCAGAGGATGAGATGGCTGGATGGCATCACTGACTCAATGGACGTCAGTCTGAGTGAACTCCCGGAGTTGGTGATGGACAGGGAGGCCTGGCGTGCTGCGATTCATGGGGTCACAAAGAGTCGGACATGACTGAGCAACTGATCTGATCTGATCTGATCTATTGGTTTTCCACACATATTTTTTATATATTTATTTGTTTTTTATTTCTTGTTAAGTGCATGAATCCTTCGAGAAATTTTTATTTTTTATTTTTTTAAATTTTATTTTATTTTTAAACTTTACAAATTGTATTTGTTTTGCCAAATATCAAAATGAATCCGCCACAGGTATACATGTGTTCCCCATCCTGAACCCTCCTCCCTCCTCCCTCCCCATACCATCCCTCTGGGTTGTCCTAGTGCACTAGCCCCAAGCATCCAGTATCGTGCATCGAACCTGGACTGGCAACTCGTTTCATACATGATATTATACATGTTTCAATGCCATTCTCCCAAATCTTCCCACCCTCTCCCTCTGCAACAGAGTCCATAAGACTGTTCTATACCACACATATTTTTAAAGACAAATAGGACAATCAATAAATAACTTTCCAACATAAAATGCAGTAAACTCGAAGACAATTATACAAGGAAAGTACAAGAGAATATGATTTAAAAATAAAGGAAAGACATAAAGTTTCATGATTTTACACCATGCTCATTAATTTTTAAGTGGATGTTAGTGGGTATTTATATTCCATTGAATATATTTTACAAACTGTTGAAAATGCACTAATGTTATTACATTTTTCATTATCTAAATATATAGCATGTACTAATTTTACAAATCTGAAAAAACAGTATAAAGTTTAGATTTTAAAAATGCATTTGAGGGGATAGGCAAACGAAGTTTTGAGGCCCCACACTTTCACTTTTTACTCTATACCATAATCCCTCAGTTTTTAAAGTAATCTTCATTCTTCTTCTGGGGAAATGGCTCCCACTATGTCATCAGTTCAGTTCAGTCGCTCAGTCGTGTCAGACTCTTTCAGAGCCCGTGGACTGCAGCATGCAAGGACTCCCTGTCCATCACCAACTCTCAGAGTTTACTCAAACTCACGTCCATCGAGTCGGTGGTGCCATCCAACCATCTCATCCTCTGTCGTCCCCTTCTTTCCCAGCATCAGGGTCTTTTTCAATGAGTCAGTTCTTCACATATGGTGGCCAAACTATTGGAATTTCGGCTACAGCAAAAATCCTTCCAATGAATAGTCAGGACTGATTTCCTTTAGGATGGACTGGTTGGATCTCCTTGCTGTTCAAGGGACTCTCAAGAGTCTTCTCCAACACCACAGTTCAAAAGCATCAATTCTTCAGTGTTCAGCTTTCTTTTTAGTCCAACTCTCACATCCATACGTGACTAAGGGAAAAACCATAGCTTTGACTAGATGGACCTTTGTTGGAAAAAAAAAAAAAAAGTCTCTGCTTTTTAATATGCTGTCTAGGTTGCTCATAACTTTCCTTCCAAGGAGGAAGCATCTTTTAATTTCATGGCTTCAGTCACCACTTGTAGTGATTTTGGAGCCCCCAAAAATAAAGTCTCTCACTGTTTCCCCATCTATTTGCCATGAAGTGATGGGACCAGATGACATGATCTTAGTTTTCTGAATGCTGAGTTTTAACCCAACTTTTTCACTCTGCTTTTTCACTTTCATTAAGGCTCTTTAGTTCTTCTTTGCCTTCTGCCATAAGGGTGGTATCATCTGCATATCTGAGGTTGTTGATATTTCTCCTGGCAATCTTGATTCCAGCTTATGCTTCATCCTATCCAGGATTTCTCATGATGTACTCTGCATATAAGTTAAATGAGCAGGGTGACAATATACAGACTTGATGTACTCCTTTCCTGATTTGGAACCAGTCTGTTGTTCCATGTCCATTTTTAACTGTTGCTTCTTGACCTGCATTTAGGTTTCTCAGGAGGCACGTCAGGTGGTCTGGTATTCCCATCTCTTGAAGAATTTTCCACAGTTTCCTAACAGTTAAAGGCTTTGGCATAGTCAATAAAGCATAAGTGGATGCTTTTTCTGGAACTCTCTTACTTTTTCTATGATCCAACGGGTGTTGGCAATTTGATCTCTGGTTCCTCTGCCTTTTAAATCCAGCTTGAATATCTGGAAGTTCACTGTTCATGTACTGTTGAAGCCTAGCTTGGAAAATTTTAGCATTATTTTGCTAGCATGTGGAATGAGTACAATTGTGCAGTAGTTTGAACATTCTTTAGCATTGCCTTTCTTTGACACTGGAATGAAAACTGACCTTTTCCAGTACTGTGGGGCCACTGCTGAGTTTTCCAAATTTGCTGGCGTACTGAGTGCAGCACTTTCACATCATCATCTTTTAGGATTTGAAAAGGATATTCCACCACCTCCACTAGCTTTATTCATAGTGATGCTTCCTAAGGTCCACTTGACTTCACATTCCAGGATGTCTGGCTCTAGGTGAGTGATCACACCACTGTGATTATCTGGGTCATGTAGATCTTTTTTGTATAGTTCTTCTGTGTATTCTTGCCACCTCTTCTTAATATCTTCTGCTTCTGTTAGGTCCACACCATTTCTATGTGCCCTTCTTTGCGTGAAATGTTCCCTTGGTGTCTCTAATTTTCTTGAAGAGATCTCTATTCCTTCCCATTCTGTTGTTTTTCTCTATTTCTTTGCATTGATCACTGAGAAGGCTTTCTTATCTCTCCTTGCTTTTCTTCGGAACTCTGTATTCAAATGGGTATATCTTTCCTTTTCTCCTTTGCCTTTCACTTCTCTTATTTTCATAGCTGTTTATAAGGCCTCTCAAACAACCATTTTGCCTTTTTGCTTTTTTCCTGGGGATGGTCTTGATCACTGCCTCCTGTACAATGTCACGAACCTCCATCCATAGTTCTTCAGGCACTCTGTCTATCAGATTGAATCCCTTGAATATTTTTCTCACTTCCACTATGTAATTGTAAGGGATTTGATTTAGGTCATACCTGAATGGTCTAGTGGTTTTCCCTACTTTCTTCAATTTAAGTCTGAATTTGGCAATAAGGAGTTCATGATCTGAGCCACAGTCAGCTCCTGGTCTTGTTTTTGCTGACTGTATAGAGCTTCTCCATCTTTGACTGCAAAGAATATAATCAATCTGATTTCGGTGTTGACCATCTGGTGATGTCCATGTGTAGAGTCTTCTCTTGTGTTGTTGGAAGAGGGTGTTTGCTTGACCAGTGAGTTCTCTTGGCAAAACTCTGTTAGCCTTTGCCCTGCTTCACTCTGTACTCCAAGGCCAATTTTGCCCATTACTCCAGGTATTTCTTGACTTCCCATTTTTGCCTTCCAGTCCACTGTAATGAAAAGGACATCTTTTTTTGTGTTAGTTCTATAAGGTCTTGTAGGTTTTCATAGAACCATACAACTTTAGCTTGTTCAGCATTATTAGTCAGGGCATAGACTTGGATTACAGTGATATTGAATGGTTTGCCTTGGAAACGAACAGAGATCATTTTTGAGATTGCATCCAAGTACTGCATTTTGGATTCTTTTGTTAACTATGAGGGCTACTCCATTCCTTCTAAGGGATCTTGCCCACAGTAGTAGACAGAATGGTCATCTGAGTTAAATTCACCCATTCCAATCCATTTTAGTTCACTGATTCCTAAAATGTCGATATGCCCTCTTGCCATCTCCTGTTTGACCTCTTCCAATTTGCCTTGATTCATGGACTTAACATTCCACGTTCCTATCCAATATAGTTCTTTACAGCATCGGACTTTGCTTCCATCACCGGTCACATCCACAACTGGGTGCTGTTTTTGCTTTGGCACCGTCTGCATTCTTTCTGGAGTTATTTCTCTACTGACCTCCAGTAGCATATTGGGCACCTACCGACCGGGGAAGTTCATCTTTCAGTGTCCTATCTTTTTGGCTTTTCATACTGTTCATGGGGTTCTCAAGGCAAGAATACAGAAGTGGTTTACCATTCCCTTTTCCAGTGGACCACGTTTTGTCAGAACTCTCCACCATGACCCATTCATCTTGGTCGGCCCTACATGGCATGGCTCATAGTTTCATTGAGTTAGACAAGGCTGTGGTCCATGTGTTCAGATTGGTTGGTATTTTGTGATTGTTGTTTTCAGCCTGTCTGCCCTCTGATGGAGAAGCGTAAGAGGCATATGGAAGCTTCCTGATGGGAGATACTAACAATGCCATACATGAGTTTCAGTATTTTGATTATTAATGATGATTAATCAAAAAAGAAAAGTAAAGCCTATTTATTCTGGGATTGCTTTTTCTAGAAGAGTCAGGCACCATTATATTTATTTTGCCAGAGACTTTAAGGCAGGGAGAAGTACAGGACACATCATAGCAGGAAAAAGTGAAGGCTCTGTGTATGCTCTGATTGGAAGCTGTTAGCTTGGGGCAGCAGTACGTGAGATAACTACACATGGGGCATCTTATGTGATTGGATAGGGTATACATGTGATTTTCTTGGTGGTATTAAGTTGAAGGCAAGCACAAAAATTAGGTAAGCCATCAGTTATTAATCAAGCCCTGGGCCTTTTACGCCCATTGATACACAAATTATTATTTAGCTCCCTGAATTGTTACTAGTGATACCAATCTGGCTTTCTGTAAGTCTGACTTACAACAGGCTGGCCTCCTGGGTTGTTTAGTGTAGATAAGGGAATTGATTTGTTGGGCAATTGCCTGCAGGTTATGAGTCAGAGCTCACTTATTGCCTGTGTCCACTTTGTCTAAGGCCCACTTATTGTCTGTGTTTATACAAGTCTCTGAACAGTCTCTCTCTGACATTATTTCATCATTATTGAAACAATACAAATTTTTACTATCCTTTGTACATTCTTATCACCTTCCTTGATTGTTTCTCAATCTATTGTTATTTTCTTAGCCTTCTTTTGAAAAAGGCAACTAATATATCAATGAATAACCTTGTGTGTGTATGTTGTTTGTTTTTTTAATTGTTGAAAGTGTATCTTCTGGCTAAATCCCAAGAAGTGGGATTGCCAGGCTATATTTCTTATAACACAAAGAAATAGTTTTGTTTTTGAGGTTATAAATACACTTACATAAGGACTGTATCTGTTTATTATCAGTTTGTATTGCCAGTAGTAATGGTGTAGAATGCCTGCTTTATACAATCAGTGGAATGTATTGTCAAAAGTTTTAATAAACTCTATTAATAATATTAATAATCATGTTAATTAAACTGTGCCTAATAAAGTCTGCCTTATGAGTGGCAGACACTTTTATCAATATATATTTAAAACAATTTTCATATCTTACTAAATGAATTGCTTGCTTCTTTGACCCATTTCTTTTGAGTCAGTTATGGTCTATTTTTACCCAATTTGGAATATTTTTTATACCATAGGGAATTTCAGCCTTTTAACTATGACATATGTTGCATATATTTTCTTTCAGTTTATCATTGGACTGAATTTACTCGTAGTGTTTTATGTGTTTGTTGTTATTGTTGCCATACTGGTATGGATATGGGTGTGTATGTGTGTGTCTGTGTTTGCACATGTGTGTGCAATTAAATTTGTCAATCTTGTCTTTGATTGCAACCAGATTGAATCATTGTTAAAAAAAAAATAAACCTTGTCCTACCTCTAGATTAAAGAATACTTTGCTCATATTTTCTTTTGGCATTTTTATCATTTCATTTACTCTATTCCTATCTCTGATTCATTTGGAATTAATTCTTGTGAGATATAGATTAAATTTTACTTTTGTCCAATAGCTATTCATTTAGTCAGCCAATGACAATATTTATTAAAAACTCAATCTCTGTCCCAGTGATTCAAGATGCTTCTTTTATAATATACTAAATATGCGTTAAAGAGAATCTCTTCTGCTTGCCTGTCAATCACTGTACTATGATGTTTTAATTCTACATTTATACAATTCCCTCCTTCCATCTTAGCTCTTTTTCTTTTACTGACAACTCTTGAATACTTATTTTACTATGTGAAATGAGATATCAACTGGTACCTCACAGAAGCCTGTGGATAATTTTTATGGAATAGCATTAAATATTTAATATTGAGAGAGAACTGGAATCTACATGATGTTGAGGCATGTTGTCTGAGAACACGGGATGTCTTTACAATTGCTCAAATCTATATTAATGTCTTTCAGAAGTATTGTAAATTTTCCTTATGTTGATTTTAGTTTTTTTTTAACTTTTTTCCTAAACATGTTACCTTTGTTTTACTATAGTAAATAGAGTTTCTCAAATATTATATTTCCTACTGCTGCTGCTGCTAAGTCGCTTCAGTCGTGTCCAACTCTGTGTGACCCCAAGACGGCAGCCCACCAGGCTCCCGTGTCCCTGGGATTCTCCAGGCAAGAACACTGGAGTGGGTTGCCATTTCCTTCTCCAATGCATGAAAGGGAAAAGTGAAAGTGAAGTCGCACAGTCATGTCCGACTCTTCGCGAACCCATGGACTGGAGCCCACCAGGCTCCTCCATCCATGGGATTTTCCAGGCAAGAGTACTGGAGTGGGGTGCCATCGCCTTCTCCGATATTTCCTACTAACTGGTTATTAATCGTGTATAAAGGCTATTGATTCTATTAAGTTATATTTTCTACTCTTAGTGAATTCTCTCATTTGAGGTAATTTTGTCAATGATTCTTTAAGCAGTTTACGTTTACTAACATTTTCTGAAAATAGTGTTTTGCTTCTTCCTAATTCTTCTCATTTATTTCTTTTGTTTGATTATATTAGCTAATATTTGCAGTGCACTGTTAGATAAGTGGTTGTGAAGATTTCACAAGCACGGGTGGTGTTAAAAGGACTCCTAAGAACCCATGACTCTCCTTACAACACTAGTACACTTGTAGCCTGCCCTCTGTTAATTCCTGGACAAGGTCCTCTGTGGGTATTTTTCCCTGTGGATCGAATTGTCTTCCACTCATTATTCATCTGGTGAAGTCCTATTACAATGTTAAGTTTCAGTTCTAATGTTAGTTTTTTAAAAAGTCTCCCATGACTTCTACATCCATGCACATCTTCAATGAACTGGACATTTTTCACATCACCATGAGATTCTTCCATTTATAACAATTTTATTTTACTTTGTACACAATTTTATTTTACTTTGTATAGTGTTATATATTTATTAGATTATTGTGATTATTTATTAGATTAATGTGAATCCCTATTGCATTCTTTATTGATGAAAACAGGACCCTCACTCTCTCACACAAAGGTGACTTACTAGTACCTAATACATTTATACTTTGATGGTGTGTAACATTTTTAAGCTGCTGAAATGTCCATACCAGACCTGAAACAGAGTCTCTTATGCTAAGCCACAAAACTTAACTTTAGCAACCAAAACTTAACAACGTTTCTATGCTCAGTTTTCCAAGTAAAGGAAGACCTAGGTCAACCAATCAGTACTTGCCTGCTCAACACAAGCTAGCTAGCCTGGGTACAACACTTCCTTTTGTTCCATATAAGGAAAGTAATCCACTTTAAACACTCAATGCCCAGTATAATTTGCCAACAGCAAATGCCCAGTATAATTTCTTTGTTCCTCCTCATTTCCATCTATAAAACCTTTTCTCTTGTACAACTCTTTGGAGCTCCTTTCTGTAAGCTAGATTGGGTGATGCCCAATTCATGAATCATTGAATAAAAGTCCAAAAGATATTTTCAAAACTTATGATTTTTGGATTTTTCCTTTAACAAAGTAAATGAAAAGAATAAAAGTAAAATTTATATGATCACTTTTGATACATGCTAAAACTTTAATAAAAATTCAAAAATATTCCTTTAAAGATTTAAACATATTTGCAGATTAAAGTTATGAGAGTACAGAATTGAAAAGAAGGGATTCTGGAAGTAAAAAAAAAAAAGGTGAATCTTGTCACCTAGTTAGTTATAGAAACAGAGGGAAGTTATGTACGATTTTTCTTCCCTCATTTTTAAATAGCAGTGTCTGTTCCATGCAGTTTGTATACTAATAGATAATGTTAATACATGTGAACACTCAGAATACAATGCCGAAAGAGAATTAAAATCTGTTGAACTTTTTCCATTACAAGCTGAAAAGTCTTTAGAATGATTTTTAGCAATAACTCTAGACTTAGCTTTCTACTTTCTGAATAGAAGAGATGAATAAATATATTGTTTTAAAAAGCATTCCGTTGCTGACCTTAAGCTTTAGCCTAGAATTTGATTCTGTTTATCTCTAGTTTCCTCTGCTATATAGGAAAAAAAAAAAAGATATGGCAAGGTCAATAAAGTAGTTAGATAAAGCAAATAAATTGAAACCTCACAGGATTAAAAGGCAATGGATATGAGGCTAACCAGGTGTGGATGATTCACTGACAGTATGGATTTGAAAACGCATACTAATAAATAAAGTAGGATATGAAATTCACTGATGTTTTTCCAACTATCCATCATTCTTATTAATATTATATATATAATCATTCTGTTTGCAGTGATAAATATATCAGATATAATGATAAATATCATCAGATTTTTTTTCAGCAAACTTATCAGAAACTTCAATTCAAATAATATTTACATGGATTTGAAAATGCCAAAAATAAGATTTGAACCACTAGGGAATATCTAATTTTATAAAAGTGAATTAAACTCAAATATTTCAAATTATGAACCAGCTTTAAAGACTTTTCTGTTTTAGAAGACAGCATAATTTAATGGAATAGAAACTTTCTTTCTGAAGTTATTTTACTCTTGGTAAATGAAAGCACTGCTACTAGTGCCTACACAACGTTCACTCTTCCTTCATCCTTCACTAACAGCCCTCTAGTTGGACAGTACGTACCACCAGGAGGAGCAATGTGGGACAAAGTAGCAATAAAGACACAGTTCTATGAAAGAAAGGCAAGCAGATTTCTGGCTTCAGCTCCAACATCTAAAGAGATTGGAAATTATTATTCCCAATTTTTACAACAAAAACAAAAAACGTGAACAAACAAATAATCACTGACTTTTCTAAAAATTCACCAAAGAACTAGGATCACATGGAAAATTGTCAGCCCCCCAAATCTGAAGACTAGGCAAATAGAGAAAATGGCAGCCAAGATCAGCTTACTTGAAGTAAAAGCCACTAAACACATAAATTGGAAAGAACACTTAAACAGTAATGTTAGAGAACTGCTGAATGTTGAGTGGGCAAACTTGATGGTCAGAAACTCCCGGGGACCCCATCTTAACAAGAACCCCATACATTCATGTGTTTTTACCTCTGGGAAACCCACCAGGTTGTCATGATAAAGATTTGAGAAAAATCCCCTTCTGTTTCTAGCAGGAAGAGAAGTAACAATTTTGAAAATTTCCCATAATAAAAACTTGCTCTCTAAAAGAAACTGAAGAAGGAAATGGCAACCCACTTCAGTATTCTTGCCTGGAGAATTCCATAGACAGAAGAAGCCTGGTGGGCCACAGCCCATGGGATCACAAACAGCTGGACACAACTGAGAGACTGACACTTTCACTTTCACTTTTTCTAAAAGAAGCAAGTTCACCAGAGCCTTTTTCCAACTTGAGAATGAATGTTAGTCTCTCAGTCGTGTCCAGCTCTTTGTGACTACCATGGACTGCAGCCTGCTAGCCTGCCAGACTCCTCTGTCCATGTCATTATCCAGGCAAGAATACTGTAGTGGGTAGCCATTCCCTTCTCTAGGGGAATCTTCCCAACCTAGGGATCAAACCTGCGGCTCCTGCTTTGCAGATGGATTCTTTACCATCTGAGCCACCAAGGAAGCCATCTGAAGAAAGTGCAATTAGCCAAGTTCCAGTTCTTCTAGTTACCCTATCTTAGATAACACTAAAGGGGAACACTTAGAAACACTCACTTCTAAAGTCAGACCCCAAGGACTAAGGCCCACTAAAAGACAGATTTAATCATAATATTATAGAATGATTCCTCCTTTCACACCTTGCCACTATATCAACAGAGCTCCAGGTTAACAGTGGATTACAACTAAATGAGATGCAAGTCACAGGCTCTATTTAAGGAGAAGTGACAGAAGACCAAAGACATCATGGTTCAAAAAAACAAAAATCAACAATTAAACAAAAATGGGTATTTGGGGAAACAACACAGACAGCACCTAGCCAGATGAGCGTAAAGCTCACATTAAATGCCTATTTACTTTGCTTGCCAGGGCATAACAAACACATCGTGATCATTTCTCAACACAAAATGACAAAGCGTGCTAAAAGGCAAGACAAAACACAATCTGAGGAAACAAAGCAAGCATCAGAACTGCATTTACATATGATGAGAATGTGGAACTACAGCAAGTTTCAGTTATTGCTGATAGGAATACAAAATGGTACACTTTGGAAGATAGTTGGCATAAGCTAATTGCCGGGAGAAATATCAATAACCTCAGATATGCAGATGACACCACCCTTATGGCAGAAAGTGAAGAGGAACTAAAAAGCCTCTTGATGAAGGTGAAAGTGGAGAGTGAAAAAGTTGGCTTAAAGCTCAACATTCAGAAAAATGAAGATCATGGCATCCGGTCCCAATACTTCATGGGAAATAGATGGGGAAACAGTGGAAACAGTGTCAGACTTTATTTTTCTGGGCTCCAAAATCACTATAGATGGTGACTGCAGCCATGAAATTAAAAGATGCTTACTCCTTGGAAGGAAAGTTATGACCAACCTAGATAGCATATTCAAAAGCAGAGATACTACTTTTACTTTGCCAACAAAGGTTCGTCTAGTCAAGACTATGGTTTTTCCTGTGGTCATGTATGGATGTGAGAGTTGGACTGTGAAGAAGGCTGAGTGCCGAAGAATTGATGCTTTTGAACTGTGGTGTTGGAGAAGACTCTTGAGGGTCCCTTGGACTGCAAGGAGATCCAACCAGTTCATTCTGAAGGAGATCAGCCCTGGGATTTCTTTGGAGGGAATGATGCTGAGGCTGAAACTCCAGTACTTTGGCTACCTCACGCGAAGAGCTGACTCACTGGAAAAGACTCTGATGCTGGGAGGGATTGGGGGCAGGAGGAGAAGGGGACGACAGAGGATGAGATGGCTGGATGGCATCACTGACTGGATGGACGTGAGTCTGAGTGAACTCCGGGAGTTGGTGATGGACAGGGAGGCCTGGCGTGCTGTGATTCATGGGGTCGCAAAGAGTCGGACACGACTGAGTGGCTGAGCTGACTGACTGAAACATAATCTTCCCATATGGACCAATAATCATACTGCTAGGTACTTACCAAGTTTAGTTGAAACATTATATCCACACAAAAACTTCCACAGAATTATTTATAGAAGCTTTATTTATAACCATCAAAACCTAAAAGTAGGTATGGTATTCTGCAAAAGGCAGTTGAATAAACAAGCTGTGGTACATTTGTACAGTGGAATTCTTTTGGTGAATTTTTTTAGGAATTAAAAGAAATGGGCTATCAAGCCACAGGAAGACATGGAGGAATTTTAAATGCATATTGCTAAGTGAAAGAAACCAGTCTGAAAAAGCTACATACCATCTGATGGCAATTATATGACATCATGAAAAAGGCAAGTCTTGAGAAACCACAAAAGTATCATTATTTGCCAAGGTTTCAGGATGACAGGAGGAATGAAAACATGGCAGTTAAAGTATTCTGTATGATACTGAAAAGGTAGATGCATAATATTTGTCAAAACCTGTCGAGTTTGCAACAGAAATGTGAACTTTCAAGAATGCACATTTTCAAAGATCTCTTAGCAGGTTGCAGACTCAAAGGAAAGAATGCAGACTACGGCAGAATAATCTATCTAAATTACAAATGTTTGGGAAAACCTTACTGAAGGTGATAGAGAATAAGATGATACTTAAGTAACTTTTAAAATTAATAGAATCTGTAGACTAAAGATAAAAGGAATTTGCACATAAGCATTGTATTCTAACTGACAAAGTGTGTTTACTGTGGGGTGCCTGTGTGCTAGAATGCTAAGTCACTTCAGTCGTGTCCGACTCTTTGCAACCCTATGGACTGAATCCTTCCAGGCTCCTCTGTCCATGGGATTCTCCAGGCAAGAATACTGGAGTGGGTTGCTATTTCCTTCTCTGGAGGATCTTTCTGACCCAGGAATCAAACACGCATCTCTTGCAGCTCCTGAATTGCAGGAGGATTCTTTATCACTGAGCCACCAGGGAAGCCCTGGGGCATGGTTTAACAATTCTGGTACTACTATAAATGTGTGGTGTAATTAAATAATTAAGTAAATAGATGACAGATAGTAAAAACCAGGTTCTCACTGTTGGAGTGGAAATATGCAGGTCAGTACATGGAAGAAGCTAGAATGATTCATTTGGTAATGAATTAAAGTTGCAGACACCAGCAAGAGCTCATGTCTTGCTTAATACAGATGCAACTGATTACATATAAAATATATACATATAGATACATGTATACACAAATATTAATATGGACACATATTATCTTACTCAGGCAGATGAATGGACCTAAAAGAAATAATACCTCAGTGTCAACAAGTATACCTAGCATTCAGATCTCAGTTTCTAATATTGTTCTCCAATAAAAAGGAATAAGACTCTTTGGAGAAATGGATGATTCCAAGACAGGGTCAAGAAATATACAATATGAGCCTGGAGCATCATGTGACAACAGAAAATAGAAAGTGCTAAAAATTAGACAAGGGCTTGTTGAAAGGATGCAGAGGCCAGCTGAAAATCCAACTGAAAGAGCTCCCTGTGGCCCAGGATGGAATGATCTGAGCAACAAAATAAATAAGATACCACTGGATTATAAAACAACCTGGATTATAAGTATAAAATAATTGTTCCTAAGGCTGTGTCAATATGAGTAAATGATTAAATAAATTAATAAGTCACTACTTCTTAAGTATGGGCTAAGTGTAGTGTTTTCCTTCCAGAGCATAGTATAGAAAGAGGAGGAATGGCAATGACTTCATTGTGGAGTAGCCTGATAAATACAACTTAACCAGGTGATTAAGGTCAACCTCAATAATCATAAAGCATGAAATGAAAATGGCACCTTAACTCTGTAATTCCAATAGCCTGTAACTCCACTGACTAATAGTGACGGAAGACATCAGACAAGTTCCAATTTTGTAATATATGAACCAATAATATTCAAAACTCCTAAGGTCACCTAAATCCATTGTGGTATCATAGATGGGATTCTGGAACAGAAAAAAAAGGGCATTACAACTAAACTAAGGAAATTTAAATAAACTATTGACTTTAGTTAGTAATAATGTATCAATGTCAAATCATTAACTTAATGAACATACCATAAAATGTTAATAATAGTGGGAAACTATGTGTGAAGGAATAGACACAAACTCTGTTTGCTCATTTTTTCTTTATATCTATTAAAACTATGCTATGCTAAGTCACTTCAGTCATGTCCGACTCTCTGCGACCCCATAGATGGCAGCCCACCAGGCTCCCCCGTCCCTGGGATTCTCCAGGCAAGAACACTGGAGTGGGTTGCCATTTCCTTCTCCAATGCATGAAAGTGAAAAGTGAAAGGGAAGTCGTTCAGTCGTGTCCGACTCTTAGCGACCCCATGGACTGCAGCCTAACAGGCTCCTCCATCCATGGGATTTTCCAAGCAAGAGTACTGGAGTGGGGTGCCATTGCCTTCTCCATCTATTAAAACTAGATATATCTATATCCATTTATATCTATTATATCTTCCAAAAAATAAAGCCCATTCATGATAATAAAAAAGTAAGCAGAAGTTCACTAAATGGGGCTCCTAGGAAAGCCATGGGAACTTACTGATAAATAGGAAAAGACCTTATAGGTGCTACCTGCCTTTTGCCTTGAATCCCTTTCTTCTTCCTGCAGTGCAAATGTTTCTTGAAGTGAAGGATCTCCTTAGGACAGAGGCAAAAAAAAAAAAAAAACACACTGGATGGGTTCCCAGTGACTTTCTTGAACAGTATCTACGGTTATATAGTGAACTGGCATTGCTTACATTCATGAAATGTCCATTTTTAAGCGGAAAAAAAGTCCGTGTCTAATCCTCTGTGAATTAGAATTCTGGGCCCTCCATGCATACATTAATGCACTAGAGTACAATCAAAGCAATGTTTAGGAATAATTTTTTCTGAACTACATTTGTGCCATCAGTTTACTTCTTTGGTATGGTAAAAGATCACCGACTCAATGGACATGAGTTTGGGTAACCTCCGGGAGTTGGTAATGGACAGGGAGGCCTGGCGTGCTGAGGTTCATGGGGTCGCAAAGAGTTGGACATGACTGAATGACTGAATGGAACTGAACTGAACTGATGGTAAAAGACCAGGGACTTTTCAACCCTCACAAGAAAACATTAACTTAATCCCCGCTCTCTTTCAAATATCTCTCAAATAAATTGTCAGTGCTCATAAACACATTTCAAATCCATAAAATTGTGAAATGATAAAAACAGTATTTGGAGAAAATTATTTGAAGTACACCTGTTTTTCTTTCATCTAATCTAATTTTATTCCTGATTCAAACTATAATCGAGAGAGATGGCACCTGTACCTCTGGTATTGTTTGATGGCAAAAATCACTTCTACTGATTTGCTTGAGTATCCATATAAGGCATAATCCTGTGCAACCCCCTATCACATCTGTTATTTAAATAGCACCAGTGCAATATACCACATCGTACACACCTATGAGGATTTCAGGAGAACGGTTATCTAAGAAGTGCTGTATTTCTTCTGAGTAATTGGTTTATTTTTAAGAACACTGAACTGTGCAGTTATGTATGCCTTTATCATTCACTGGTAGAATGCTTTCAGTAAAACTTTTGGATTCTCTTAAGCAAGTCCATAAATAAGATACTGACAAATGTGAAGCACTTTTACCACCATTCTATTTTAACTACCTCCATAGTTTATGCTAAGAACTGCTCACAGCATTTTTCCTGTTGAAAAACTATATAGCCTTACCATCAGCCAAGAGTTTCAGTCAGGCATACCATTTAATTGGAGAAGGAAATGGCACCCCACTCCAGTACTCTTGCCTGGCGAATCCCATGGACAGAGGAGCCGGTAGGCTGCAGTCCATGGGGTCACTGAGGGTTGGACACGACTGAGTCACTTCACTTTCACTGTTTACTTTCATGCATTGGAGAAGGAAATGGCAACCCACTCCAGTGTTCTTGCCTGGAGAATCCCAGGGACAGAGGAGCCTGGTGGGCTGCCGTCTATGGGGTTGCACAGAGTTGGACACGACTGAAGCGACTTAGCAGCAGCAGCAGCAGTGTCACTACCATATGCATATTAATTTTTCTGATTTCTAGAGGATTTTTTTATTCTTACAATTGTTTTAACTTTCACTTTTAACATTTAGAATTTTAATATAAAGCAAAGGTAGTTTCCTTTTTTTTCTGTCTTGATCCTAGATTTTAAAGAACAAACAACACCCACTAGTTTTGAAAATAGTCTTTCTAATTTCAAATGAAACTCATCTTTCTTTCTGACCACTGTGATTGGTCTAGAAGAAAAAACAACAACAACAAAAATCTCCAAGAATTTTTAAGAATAATTTTATGATATACTGAGTAGATACAAAATAGTATTTATAAAATTTGTATAGGAAATTAAAACATCACACACAATCTCAATGTTTTATTGTCATGCACAGTGTGAGAGCATCGCTATGGTAGTTAAATTGAAATGGAATCATTGGTCATACGGCATGTGCCTTTTCATCTCAAGGAAAAATCATATTTTGCTTCATTTTGTTCCCAAAGGGGCTTTATCAATTTACACTCCACCCAACAGTATTTGTGTGCAATTTGCTCTGCATCTTTGCCAAATCTTATTTCTGGTAGAGCTTCCCCCCCCTTCACGCTTGAATCTGGTTTGTGTTTTGGTAGTTTATTTTTATTTTTGTTTGTATATTTCTTGTTGTTAATGAATTTATGCATCTTTTCTTGTGGTTATTAGCCATCTGGATATTATCTGTTTAGGGTTTATGCACCTCTTTTCCTGTTGAACTATTTGTATTTTTCTTCTTGATTTAGAACAGTTTATTATAACTTCTGGATACTAATCCTTTGTCAGTTTTAGGTATTTATAAAACTCTTCTCAGTTTTGTTGGTCAGCTTTACATTCTGTTTATTATATCTTTAGGTTAAAAATATTTATTTTAATATACTCAATATAAATTATTTAGTGTTGTTTGTGCTTGCTGTATATTTTAAAGAAATACACGTCCACTTTGGTGTCATAAAAAATTTTTTTAACCATGCATTTTTATAAAAGTTTTTCCTTTTTCCTTTCATATGTGTGTCTTTAATCCAACTAGAATTGATCTGTATGATGACAGTAGGATCAGTATTCACTTTCTATTGCTGTATAATGACTTACCATACAGCTAATTCCTTAAAACAATCTTCATTAACTATCTCAGAGTTTCTATATGTCAAAAGTGCAGATGTAGCACAGCTGAGTTATCTGCTCAGGGTCTCACTAGGTGATTTCAATGTTAGTTCAGCTATGCTATCATTTGAAGCTCAGTATCTTTTCCAAACTCACTGGTTGTTGGCAAAATTCATTTCCTGCAGACTGTGTGACCGAGGTTCAAGTTTTTTTTGCTAGTTGTTGGTTAGGAACTGCTCTCAGCATGTCTCTTCACTTCATCAAGGCAGCGGGAGAATGTCTGCTACTGTTTCTTTTTTCCTTCAGAAATCACCTGAACAGGCTACACCCACTTGAGGTAATCTATCTCAGGATGAACTCAAAGTCGGTTGATTAGGGACATTTGTTATATATATACAAGCCCTTTAGCCAGATGGCATAATACTAATTTGGGAGTGATATCCCACTGTATTCACAGGTTCAGCCTACACTTAACAAAAGGAAAACTATACAGAGTTTGTACATCAAACAGTGAGAATCTTAGAGGCATCTTAGAATTCTGCAGTCTAATCTAACTTTTATCCTTTTGGAGAGCCAACTGGCCCAGCCTCATTCTTCTCCTTTTATTTCTCACTATTCCGCACTGCCAGACCTCTCATAAATCAAGTTTCCATAGTGTCTGGGTATTTTTCTGGATTCTCTATTCAACTGCATGGTGCAATTACTCTTTACTACACCATCGGAATTACTACAGCTTTATAATAATTCTTGATATCAGGTCAGAAAGTCACCTAAACTTATCCTTATTCTGAAGGGTCTTAGCTATTTTGGGGACTTTTATTTTCTATTAAATCTCAGATTTAACTAAAACTCCAAAATATTTTCCTTAGGATTTGGAAAGAATTGATACCTTTAACAATCTATGAATATTATATTTGAGTCATTTTAAATTTCTTTACAGGTTTTTAAAATATATTTCAATAAACCTATAAATGTTTCATAAATATTGTGAATATTTGTTAGATTTTCTCCTTTCCACTTTATATTTTGATGGTCTTGTGAAACATTATCTTTAAATTATATCTGTAAACTACTTTTTTATGAGTATAAAGAACTCCAATAAATCTTTGTATATTCTATTTTGTCTTATACCTTGCTAAGGACTCAAAAAGAATTCTAAAAATTTAACTATAGATTCTTTGGAATTATTTACATAGACAGTATTAGAGTGTATTAACAGCATGCTCTTGTTTCTTCCTTTATTTTGTGATATTTTATCTTGCTTTGTTTTAGCTAGCACCTTAGTAAATTGTTAAGTAGGAGTGGTGATAGCGGGAATCCTTGTGTTGTTGAATTAAAATCACAGACTTTCAATATTTTATCATCATTAATGATTTCTGGTGTTGTTTTTACAGACATACCTGATACTCGAGGGCCTAGAGGAGCTATCCCATGTTGAAGGTCAAGAAGGGTGGTGGTGAGGAGATACCCCTCGTCCAAGGTAAGGAGCAGTGGCTGTGCTTTGCTGGAGCAGCCGTGAAGAGATACCCCATGCCCAACATAAGAGAAACCCAAATAAGACGGTAGGTGTTGCAAGAGGGCATCAGAGGGCAGACACACTAAAACCATACTCACAGAAAACTAGTCAATCTAATCACACTAGACCACAGCCTTGTCTAACTCAATGAAACTAAGCCATGCCCATGGGGCAACCCAAGACGGGCGGGTCATGGTGGAGAGATCTGACAGAATGTGGTCCACTGGAGAAGGGAATGGCAAAGCACTTCAGTGTTCTTGCCTTGAGAACCCCATGAACAGGATGAAAAGGCAAAATGATAGGATACTGAAAGAGAAACTCCCCAGGTCAGTAGGTGCTCCATATGCTACTGGAGATCAGTGGAGAAATAACTCCAGAAGGGATGGAGCCAAAGCAAAAACAATACCCAGCTGTGGATGTGACTGGTGATAGAAGCAAGGTCTCATGCTGTAAAGAGCAATACTGCATAGGAACCTGGAATGTCAGGTCCATGAATCAAGGCAAATTTGAAGTGGCCAAACAGGAGATGGCAAAAGTGAATGTCGACATTCTAGGAATCAGCGAACTAAAATGGACTGGAATGGGTGAATTTAACTCAGATGACCATTATATCTACTACTGCGGGCAGGAATCCCTCAGAAGAAATGGAGTGGCCATCATGGTCAACAAAAGAGTCCAAAATGCAGTACTTGGATGCAATCTCAAAAACAACAGAATGATTTCTGTTCGTTTCCAAGGCAAACCATTCAATATCACAGTAATCCAAGTCTATGCCCCAACCAGTAACGCTGAAGAAGCTGAAGTTGAATGGTTCTATGAAGACCTACAAGACCTTTTAGTACTAACACCCCAAAAGAGATGTCCTTTTCATTCTAGGGGACTGGAATGCAAAAGTAGGAAGTCAAGAAACACCTGGAGTAACAGGCACATTTGGCCTTGGAATACGGAATGAAGCAGGGCAAAGACTAATAGAGTTTGGCCAAGAAAATGCACTGGTCATAACAAACACCCTCTTTCAACAACACAAGAGAAGACTCTACACATAGACATCACCAGATGGTCAACACTGAAATCAAATTGATTATATGCTTTGCAGCCAAAGATGGAGAAGCTCTATACAGTCAGCAAAAACAAGACCAGGAGCTGACTGTGGCTCAGACCATGAACTCCTTATTGCCAAATTCAGACTTAACTTGAAGAAAGTAGGGAAAACCACTAGACCATTCAGGTATGACCTAAATCAAATCCCTTATGATTATACAGTGGAAGTGAGAAATAGATTTAAGGGCCCAGATCTGATAGACAGAGTGCCTGATGAACTATGGAATGAGGTTCGTGACATTGTACAGGAGACAGGGATCAAGACCATTCCCATAGAAAAGAGATGCAAAAGAGCAAAATGGCTGTCTGGGGAGGCCTTACAAATAGCTGTGAAAAGAAGAGAAGCAAAAAGCAAAGGAGAAAAGGAAAGATATAAACATCTGAATGCAGAGTTCCAAAGAATAGCAAGAAGAGATAAGAAAGCCTTCTTCAGCAATCAATGCAAAGAAATAGAGGAAAACAACAGAATGGGAAACACTAGGGATCTCTTCAAGAAAATCAGAGATACCAAAGGAAAATTTCATGCAAAGATGAGCTCGATAAAGGACAGAAATGGTATGGACCTAACAGAAGCAGAAGATATTAAGAACAGGGGGCAAAAATACACAGAAGAACTGTACAAAAAAGATCTTCACGACCCAGATAATCACAATGGTGTGATCACTCACCTAGAGCCAGATATCCTGGAATGTGAAGTCAAGTGGGCCTTAGAAAGCATCACTACGAACAACGCTAGTGGAGGTGATGGAATTCAAGTTGAGCTATTCCAAATCCTGAAAGATGATGCTGTGAAAGTGCTGCACTCAATATGACAGCAAATTTGGAGAACTCAGCAGTGGCCACAGGACTGAAAAAGGTCAGTTTTCATTCCAATCCCAAAGAAAGGCAATGCCAAAGAATGCTCAAACTACCGCACAATTGCACTCATCTCACACGCTAGTAAAGTCATGCTCAAAATTCTCCAAGCCAGGCTTCAGCAATATGTGAACCGTGAACTTCCTGATGTTCAAGCTGGTTTTAGAAAAGGCAGAGGAACCAGAGATCAAATTGCCAACATCTGCTGGATCATCGAAAAAGCAAGAGAGTTCCAGAAAAATATCTATTTCTGCTTTATTGACTATGCCAAAGCCTTTGACTGTGTGGATCACAAGAAACTGTGGAAAATTCTGAAAGACATGGGAATACCAGACCACCTGATCTGCCTCTTGAGAAATTTGTATGCAGGTCAGGAAGCAACAGTTAGAACTGGACATGGAACAACAGACTGGTTCCAAATAGGAAAAGGAGTATGGCAAGGCTGTATATTGTCACCCTGCTTATTTAACTTATATGCAAAGTACATCATGAGAAATGCTGGACTGGAAGAAACACAAGCTGGAATCAAGATTGCCAGGAGAAATATCAATAACCTCAGATATGCAGATGACACCACCCTTACGGCAGAAAGTGAAGAGGAACTCAAAAGCCTCTTGATGAAGGTGAAAGTGGAGAGTGAAAAAGTTGGCTTAAAGCTCAACATTCAGAAAACGAAGATCATGGCATCCGGTCCCATCACTTCATGGGAAATAGATGCTGAAACAGTGGAAACAGTGTCAGACTTTATTTTTGGGGGCTCCAAAATCACTGCAGATGGTGACTGCAGCCATGAAATTAAAAGACACTTACTCCTTGGAAGGAAAGTTATGACCAACCTAGATAGCATATTCAAAAGCAGAGACATTACTTTGCTAAGAAAGGTTCGTCTAGTCAAGGCTATGGTTTTTCCTGTGGTCATGTATGGATGTGAGAGTTGGACTGTGAAGAAGGCTGAGGGCCGAAGAATTGATGCTTTTGAACTGTGTGTTGGAGAAGACTCTTGAGAGTCCCTTGGACTGCAAGGAGATCCAACCAGTCCATTCTGAAAGAGATCAGCCCTGGGATTTCTTTGGAAGGAATGATGCTAAAGCTGAAACTCCAGTACTCTGGCCACCTCATGCGAAGAGTTGACTCATTAGAAAAGACTCTGATGCTGGGAGGGATTGGGGGCAAGAGGAGAAGGGGACAACAGAGGATGAGATGGCTGGATGGCATCACTGACTCGATGGACATGAGTCTGAGTGAACTCCGGGAGTTTGTGATGAACAGGGAGGCCTGGCGTGCTGTGATTCATGGGGTTGCAAAGAGTCGGACACAACTGAGCGACTGGTCAGATCTGATTTGATCCTTAACTTAGTACATGCTCAGTCATGTCCAGCTCTTTGTGACCCCATGGACTACAGCCTACCAGGCTCCTCTCCGTGGGATTTTCCAGATAAGAATACTGGAGTGGGTTGCCATTTCACCCTCCAGGGGATCTTCCTGACCCAGGAATCAAACCCAGGTCTGTTATGTTTCCCACATGGGCAGGTGGATTCTTTACTACTGAGCCACCTGGATGTCAGAAGAGAGACTTGTTGCTGGAGAAAGTATCTTTCTCAGATTATCCCCAACTCCTAAGGAATCAAAGAAGGCTACATTTCCCAGACTCTTTTGTGAATAGATTCCCAAATCACTTTCACCATGAGAGGCACTGAAGGATGAAAGAAAAATAAATTTTGATAGCTAAGAACATGGGATTTTTTATTTTTTTTTTTTTTATCTTTTTTTGAAAACTGACACACAGGTATATTTTGATGATGCAGGTATCAAGGTAGTTTGGCAAACGTTATGAAGGGAGACTGATTTGTGACTACAACTGTGTCTTAGGAATGCAGCTTTGTACCTTAGTTTTTTTTTTTTTTTTTACAATTTTTTTAAATTAATTTTATTTTATTTTTAAACTTTACATAATTGTATTAGTTTTGCCAAATATCAAAATGAATCCACCACAGGTATACATGTAAAACAAGATTTTGGGTATTCTCTTGTGAAGTAATCATTTCATTGCTGATGTAAGCTTGGATTATTGATAACAATTTTTCTATCATTTCAACACAATCAGATTGTTTTTATAAATGTCCATGCTGATGTTTGCTACCCAGGTTTCAAAGTGTTGTGTAAGCTTCTAATCAGTTCAGTTCAGTTGCTCAGTCGTGTCCAACTCTTTGCGACCCCATGAATCGCAGCACGCCAGGCCTCCCTGTCCATCACCAACTCCCGGAGTTCACTCAGACTCACGTCCATCATGTCAGTGATGCCATCCAGCCATCTCATCCTCTGTCATCCCCTTCTCCTCCTGCCCCCAATCCCTCCCAGCATCAGAGTCTTTTCCAATGAGTCAACTCTTCCCATGAGGTGGTCAAAGTACTGGAGTTTCAGCTTTAGCATCATTCCTTCCAAAGAAATCCCAGGGCTGATCTCCTTCAGAATGGACTGGTTGGATCTCCTTGCAGTCCAAGGGACTCTCAAGAGTCTTCTCCAACACCACAGTTCAAAAGCATCAATTCTTTGGTGCTCAGCTTTCTTCACAGTCCAACTCTCACATCCATACATGACCATTCTTTGTTGGCAAAGTAATGTCTCTGCTTTTGAATATGCTATCTAGGTTGGTCATAACTTTTCTTCCAAGGAGTAAGCGTCTTTTAATTTCATGGCTGCAGTCACCATCTGTAGTGATTTTGGAACCCCCCAAAATAAAGTCTGACACTGTTTCCACTGTTTCCCCATCTATTTCCCATGAAGTAATGGGACCAGATGCCATAATCTTCATTTTCTGAATGTTCAGTTTTAAGCCAACTTCTTCACTCTCCTCTTTCACCTTCATCAAGAGCTGTTTTAGTTCCTCTTCACTTTCTGCCATAAGGGTGGTGTCATCTACATATCTGAGGTTATTGATATTTCTCCCGGCAATCTTGATTGCAGCTTGTGCTTCCTCCAGCCCAGCATTTCTCATGATGTACTCTGCATATAAGTTAAATAAGCAGGGTGACAATATTCAGCCTTGCCATACTCCTTTTCCTATTTGGAACCAGTCTGTTGTTCCATGTCCAGTTCTAACTGGTGCTTCCTGACCTGCATACAAATTTCTCAAGAGGTAGGTCAGGTGGTCTGGTATTCCCATCTCTTTCAGAATTTTCCACAGTTGATTGTGATCCACACAAAGGCTTTGGCATAGTCAATGAAGCAGAAATAGATGTTTTTTCTGGAACTCTCTTGCTTTTTCCATGATCCAGCGGATGTTGGCAATTTGGTCTCTGGTTCCTCTGCCTTTTCTAAAACCAGCTTGAACATCTGGAAGTTCATGGTTCACGTATTGCTGAAGCCTGGCTTGGAGAATTTTGAGCATGACTTTACTAGCGTGAGATGAGTACAATTGTGCAGATAGTTTGAGCATTCTTTGGCATTGCCTTTCTTTGGGATTGGAATGAAAACTGACCTTTTCCAGTCCTGTGGCCACTGCTGAGTTTTCCAAATTTGCTGTCATATTGAGTGCAGCACTTTCACAGCATCATCTTTCAGGATTTGGAATAGCTCAACTGGAATTCCATCACCTCCACTAGCGTTGTTCGTAGTGATGCTTTCTAAGGCCCACTTGACTTCACATTCCAGGATATCTGGCTCTAGGTGAGTGATCACACCATCATGATTATCTGGGTCATGAAGATCTTTTTTGTACAGTTCTTCTGTGTATTTTTGCCCCCTGTTCTTAATATCTTCTGCTTCTGTTAGGTCCATACCATTTCTGTCCTTTATGGAACCCATCTTTGCATGAAATGTTCCTTTGGTATCTCTAATTTTCTTAAAGAGATCTCTAGTCTTTCCCATTCTGTTGTTTTCCTCTATTTCTTTGCAATGATCACTGAAGAAGGCTTTCTTATCTCTTTTTGCTATTCTTTGGAACTCTGCATTCAGATGCTTATATCTTTTCTTTTCTCCTTTGCTTTTCTAATAGTCTGTACTAAGTGTCATTTCAATTTAAATACCTAGAGTGACTTCAGTTTCCAAATGAATCCTTACCAAATCAACATTCATTACCTTCAGTGATTCTAAAAAAGAACCTCAGATAGGAGAATCTGGAATTGGTTTTCTAATCTAGTTAGATTTGAAAGCAGTAATGATCTCATTATTAGTATATGTAAAGATACTAGTATGTGGTGGCAAAAAAAAAAAAAAAAATGGGCTTACAAATTTCCATCCTTACTGTGTGAATGTGGTCATAAAAACAGGACTTAAATGACCATATCACAGTGGCACCAAAACATAATTGTGGAAATGTGGATAAAGACTATGAACACAGGATGGCTAAGTCATATTGTAAAGAAGAGCTAGGAAACTACATACAGATTGTGGATTTTCAGATTAAGGCATAACCAACAACCAGAGAGCTCCTATGATTGCCCTCAAATAATATTTTCCACATAGGTTTAGACCAGCTTTACTAAAAATCAGAAGAAAAAAAAAAAAAAAACTGATCCTCTGGGTCACTGAATTGCAATGTAGGGTGAATTCACAGCTTTATCAGATGTCTATCCTTAATGTAAAGACATTGATTAGAGAAGAATAGTTCCCTGAGAACTCAAATAGTGATACTTGTTTATCTTCTTAATAATGCAGCCACCTTGCTGTCCAAGATTCCACCGAGCCTATCTTGCCATAATAAGCCTACTTTCTGCCACTGCCTTCACTTTCTGAAGACCCTATACTGATCCCACTTGAGTGAGGTGGCTTGTAAGCTGATTCCTCTCAGGATCCATCCAAGCCACTTACTCTCAATACTTATAGATTGATAATTAGCAACCCAAGAAGACAAATTAAAGTCTATCCCAGCAGAAGGTACATGAACACCAGACAAATTGCAAACTTCTTCCAATATATTGGCAGAAACGTTTGAAGTATGTGAAATGATGGACTCAAGGATATTAGATCAAGGAAGAAGAACTTAATTTTGGATTTGTCCAAATTTACTAGTGTTGAGTATACTTTCTAGAGATTCTCAATTTAACGTATGAGCTTGGGCACAGAACGGTACTCATAGTGTGCTTGGTTGCTTAATAAAATACCAGCAACACAGGAAAGTAATCTGAGATACCAGACCTTCTTTGGTATGATGTAGGAGACTTCTAATGGCTCAGAAATGCATTGGTATTGGGAGAGTGCATAAGTAAGTTTCTGCCAGCAATTTCTAGGCAATTTCCTCAGAAGCCACTCTGCTTATAAGATGCAGGAAGCAGAAAACATAGATATGTGAGGTCTTGTGATTCTGACCCTTCTGGTATTCCTGAAAGTCACTTTCTAATCTTTGTTCTGGCTTACAAAGATTTGATAAGCCTCCACTTCCCTAACATAAACTTCTTCCCATACCAATTGTCTAGGGTAGCTTCTGCGTTCTTTACCTAATTTGGATGACTTCCTTCCAAGATTCATCCTCATTTTAGACCACAGACATCACAGTCCTATCAGATGGTTAGCATTCAGATATTTGCGTATCTGGTCATGCTTCCTGCCTGAGTAAAAGACAGTTTCAGTAGTATTGGAAAATGATTTCAACACTACTAACCACAGAATTTCTTTAAGGCATTAAAATCTCTGGATCCAGACATCCATGCACACAGCTGCACCCCTGCCCTTACTCATTTGGTTATATGAGCCCATGCACTCTCATTTCTCCCTGAATTATTTTGAGTCAGGTTACTATCACTTGCAAACAAAAGCTCCAGTGAAAGCAAACAGACGTACACCTAGACACATGAGCAAGACTTCTGGCAAGAAGCTGAGTAGTTCAATACGCATAGGAGTAAGGCTGAAAATAAATGAATTTTTATCACATTCTATAAATAGTTGGTACTTACCCATTGCTCTATAAGCTGTCAAAAATGAGAAATATCACTATTAGAAAAAATATTCTCATGATATAAAAGGTAGAAAAATTCCATAAGACATCATGATGTTGATGACTCGTCAGTATGGAAATCTCAGAATTTTTATGGGTTTCTGCTAAGGACATGCATACACA
The DNA here is from genome assembly GCF_027580195.1 of Bos mutus. NCBI lineage: Eukaryota > Metazoa > Chordata > Mammalia > Artiodactyla > Bovidae > Bos > Bos mutus. The sequence goes on from NC_091625.1 coordinate 31,103,613, forward strand.
GAACTGTTATATTACAAATGTATTTATAAATTTACATAAATTAGTATATTTTCACAGCATATATATATATAAATGTTTATATTAATATCATTTATATATAAACATTATATTTACAAATACCATTATATTTGCTCATATTTATAAATTCTATTATATATTATGCTTTTAGTCAATCCCTGAGCCATACTTCAGAGATCAACTATCAGGTTCAATAATTGATATATTATTGTAAATGTGTTAAATGGACTGATCATAAAATACACATATTTGACAAATCATTTGATGTTACAAAATTTTCTGGGAGATTAACAAGAAAAAATTCATACATGATAGACTATTCTGATTTTTTCAGGCATGAGCCCATACACTTTAGTACTAATGCAAAGTCATTGTTTCAGCTATAATGTCTTGTTATCAAAGGTAGGTCTAGAAGTAATAAAGTTACAAAGCTTTGTTATGCCAAGTGATTCTTATTTTACACTACCCAGTCGCCTTTAAGATCTGTATTCATTATCCAAAGGAGAAAGCAAATCACATCAGCATTCCTAATGACTGAAAGTGTGCTTTTAATAGAACTTTAAGGAGAAAGAAGCAGCAGCCATTTGCTCTGTATTTTTTCCTTTATTAAATGAAACAAACTTGCCAGTGCAAGTTTGAAATAAGTGAAACAAACTTGCCGGTACAGAATCTGATCTTATTTTGAAACTTACTAATCTTTTAGGAACATATATATTTATATAATTTATAATTAATTATGCATTATATGGACAAGAGCTATCTCTGCCCAGTTTATTACCTTTGAACTTCAATTTCCTGCCCAGGGGATAATAAGCAGAGACTGAATTTCAATAGTGAAATTCAAATCTATACTCAAATATTAAAGTTGAAAGCAATTAATTCAGAGTGTTTAACAGTCTCTTTAATTTTGAATCAGTCTGTGCTACTAAAAGTAGATCACCTTATCTAGATGCCACAGAAGACCAAATTAGTCTTTCAGGCCATTAATGCATTCTCTTTAAAATTACAGCCACATCTATTCAATGTTCTTCCAGTGACCTGAAAAGTAAATATACTTCCAAATGACTTAATTTACATTCCATAAATTTGGCAAATTTGTTATCTCTTTACTGCATTATAAAAGGTCCCCTTTTACTCAGCTCTTAGCTATCTTGCCCTCTTTATCAGGATCACTCTCATCAAATTTTATGCTTTATGTTCCTGGAATAAGGCTTACAGTTGCTTGAATAAAACTTGCTGCTTTGACTTTTTCTTGCTCTTTTCTCATTACCCAATCAAATATTTGTCAGCTATTTACTCCCTCTTCGGTGGTATATTGTTATGCATGCATTCACACCACACACACACACACACACACACAAAATACAGTAAATCTTCAACAGATATTGAATATATGTGATAAAAGGGATAATTAAATGACTATATGTGTGAGATGGATTTTCATTTATATATATATACACATATATGATCTTCCATTAAATACACACTATGTGCAAATATATATGGAGAAGGCAATGGCATCCCACTCCAGTACTCTTGCCTGGAAAATCCCATGGATGGAGGAACCGGGTAGGCTGCAGTCCATGGGGTCGCTGAGGGTCGGACACGACTGAGCGACTTCCCTTTCACTTTTCCCTTTCATGCATTGGAGAAGGAAATGGCAACCCACTCCAGTGTTCTTGCCTGGAGAGTCCCAGGGATGGGGGAGCCTGGTGGGCTGCTGTCTCTGGGGTCGCACAGAGTCAGACACGACTGAAGTAGCTTAGCAGCAGCAGCAAATATATATATTAGGTACATGGGTAATATAAAAATGAGTAAGAAAATATGACACTACCCTTGAAAGAGCTGGAAACTCAAACTGGTACAGTTTTTAAATAACTATAACATGAGACAATAAGAAGTAACTTCCACAAAGCAGGTACATATTGTGTCCATAGATATATAACAGAAGGAACAATTAATTCAACTGAGGAAATAGGAGCAATATCATGAGTGAAACATTTAATCTAAATCACAAAGGAATAAAACTTTAATGGGTATATAAAGAAAGAAAGGGCACTGGATAGCTTTTCTGTTTGCTTTGTTCTGCATTGCAACCATAAATTCAGAGGCATGTAAGAACATAGGATGGTGTGAGAAGGCTTTCCTGGCTGGAATTCAAATGCACAAAAAAGATGGATGTATTAGTTAGCACAATTGTTTCCAAGACATAAAAACAAATTGGAGCTAGTTTACAAAATAAAATTGGGATAGGACTAGGATAAATTTATCCTAAGAAAATAGAACTACCTCACAATTCAATGGATCTGCCATGTGAAAGAGAGATTATAACCAGGATGTGGAAACCCATCACAATGCTTTTTAAATCTCTCACTTTTTCTTCTCTTTAGATATCTGATTATTCTATTTTTCTCCCTTCTTCCTCAACATTATGGAAGATCTAATATGATTATACCATAATTCCCAAGTTTCCTGTTACAGTTCTTGCCATCAGTAGAAAAAAAAGGCATTGCACTGCTATCCAGGACTAATATTCTGGAAGATTCTGATAACCCTCCCATCATGGGTCACTTGTCCACTGGTCTTATATATGAAATGAAGTACATACACAGTCACCCCTCATCCTCAGGATGCAGCCTATTATTTTATACATATTAATACCTGGCAATAGAGATGTCTACTGAGGTTCAGGAGCTACTACAAATTCATCAATTAAATAACTGGGTCACCGGTACTATCAGGATATTGACATAGTCTGATAATCAGACTTGGGGGACTATTTTTAACCATCATATTATATGTTACTGCTTCACACACTTGGCCATTGCTTATCTGAGCAACAACTGTTTAAAAACTGATTGCTGGTATAGCTAGAGCAAGTTCATACCCCTACTATTTATTTATTTATATATTTATATATATATATATATTTAAAATTGCAATTGTTAGCCATGTCATGTCCACTAGTAAGAGTCACAGAAGTTATACAGTGTAGTTTAAGGTGGTAGTTTTCACTGTTTCTTCCAGGATGCACATTATAAAAAAATTTAATGAAATAAACAGCAAATTCAGACTTTCCAGCCTATTACAGAAAAAAAATCAATTTATTCCACAGAGTAGTTAATGAGATGTTTCACTATATAAAGAGGTTTACATAGTATATAAAAATAATTTTTATTTCAGAAATAGGGCTAGAGACTCTATATATTAATTACTACTCCGGGTGGTTAAGAGTAGAAAAGAAATTCCAGCACCCATGTGGAATTACAAAATACATCTTCTCTTTATAGACACCTAGGCTTAGTTAGATTTCCATATGCTCAAGAATGAAAAACAGAATAAATGCGGGGCCCCAAAAACTTCTGCATTATAAAAGACAAACAACAAAGGATACAAGAGGGTATAGAAAGACAAACTTTTCAAGCAAAATATTACAGCAAACATAAGAAAAAGAGGTTCAAAACATTTTTTATAGCTTTAATAAAACAGGAAAAAATATAGATCCTGCTTGAAATTATATATGCCTACACATTTCCATTTATATCTGTTTGCATTTAAAGAGGTGTGATGCATCTTTCTGCCTCTTTATAGTTGGCATTTTCTTTATGAGTAAAAAGCCAGATTTGCCAAGAAGAAAGTACGGTGGGAGGAATATTCTCCATTCAGGTCTCACTTAGATAAATTCTGCCTCCTCTCACCTATGGCATTGACTGTCTCTACTAGCTTTGGGTTTTAGTATTATTTACTAAAGTTTCACTTCAGCTTTTATAATTGATTGAGTAATTGAAAAATTGTAATCTAGACATTAAGAATTCATGGGTATGCTGTATTTTATGATTTCAAAGTTGATAAAAACCTAGATGATGTCAAGGACCAAGTTGTAAAGATGGGCATAGGAGGCAGAATTCAGTGGAGGTGGAGCTCATGCATGCCAAAAAAAGTCAAAGATATGAAGCATAAATGCCAGAAGAATCAGCTTCATAGATCCTGAAGCCCCAGAAACCATTTTACATTCATTGGCACGAGCCATTGATAAATAGTAGATAACTACTAGATACCATTGCAAGAAGGTACAGTTATAATCAGATGACATGGCTGCAAAGAAAGACATTTTACATGTGAATGAATATGTAATGAGCTCTAATAAGAGAAGCTGAGAATACGCATTTTCAGAGTGATAATGACATCTAACATGGGAAAATGAGCACCATTCACTTAAGGGAGCTTCTTCAAAGAAAAGGCTTTCCTTATAGAAGTGTTCAGTTAAGACAACAACTTAGTTGCTTTGATGAAAAAATCATCTGTACTGATGCTGGACAGAGCCTCAAAAAGACTGGACAGAAGAGTTTGACATGGTGAATATATTTCTTAATAATTAATGAATACCAAACTCTACATCAAAAAACCAGAATATGGCAAATTACACTGAGTTCGAAGCATTGGTTTCAACGGTAAACCCTAAGGGCAAAGCACCTGTGCTCATGAAGGTTAGTATAAGCCACACATATACCAAAAATTCTGCTTGCTTAGAGAGCATAAAATAAGATGCATTTGTTATCTGTAATATCTCCTTATGATACCATTTTGAAAGGACTGTTAATCTCAGTGATATCTACATCCTTAGTAACTTCTTCCCCGCCAAAATTGGACCTAAAAATTGTTTAAATCGGTTTAGCTAGGACAATACACATAAACACCAGGTAAACACCAACAGTATTAAAGAATCATCAATAATAGATATTAAAAGTCTAAATTCATGACCTCTTGGTGAATGCCAATTTTTTCTTTAAAAAAGTGCTTCAATAAGCAATTGCAAAAAGGAATATGCACTCACATTTCTGAATTATACTTTCCCTATTACCACCCTATAGGCACTATCTCCCAAAGGATGGTAAAATAATTATGCTCTCCTTAGAGGTGCTACAGTCCAAGGCATTATGTTGAAAACTGCACATGGTAAATAGCGGAAAAGTTTCTCATGACCAGCAGTGGGAATATGAGCAGTTCACTTCACCTGTTTTGCAGGTCAGATGTGAAACTTTGTATCATCCTTGTATACACACCTCTGGAAAAGGCTATAAGTTTTTGTTTTTAATATACTGGGTGTTTAGGAAAAGAGTACTGTAGTTGACATATAAGAAAACCTGGAATTTTGGCAGTGGTTTTTCCTCAATAGTTACTGGCTATTTTACCACCATGAAAAACCACCTTTAATCTCTTAGGCTGAATGAAGTAAGCATTACCAAAATCAGCTATCCACAGATAATTTCTTTATCATCCCATTCTCTTCCCTTTTATTTTTCACTACCACTTGTTTGTCAGAAATTTATGTAGTTGCTTGTTTTGTGCCAGTCTCAGCCTATCAATAACCAATGATATGGCTGGAAATGGACCTAGTGGTTCTTACGATTGCAAGATACCTTCAGCAATAACCATCAGGAAACTTAGGAAATGGTTTATTATATACATGTTCTAAAGATTATATGGTACACCATAATCCACACAGCAGGCTGGCTGGGGGAAAGTACGAGCGTGGTTTTGGGGTTGTGCTTTTATCAGGATTAAAAGTGGAGGCCTAAGATTTCTGGAGCTCACTCTTTATTGGTGAATTTAAAACTTATGAGTGGGCAATTAAAAGCCCAGGAACAGAAAAAAACAAAAACAACAAAAACCAAGCTGCCCAGATAGTCAAAATAATCAGTTACTAAAATCACCCAAGATTTAAAACAAAGCAGCCTGGGGTAGGAGATCTGGCTCTTTCACGTGGCTGGTGCTCTGTTTATTGTAGATAATCATCACTGACGTGCATATTTGGCAAGCAAAGCTTAAACCAGGCATTTTCATTAAGAAAATAAAAAAGAAAAGGCCACCAGGTTTTATACGACATTGCTACACAAAGAATTTCTCTTTCTTTTTTCATTTAGATGAGCATTTGTTGAAGACAAACATGATTAGGAAAGGATGGGATGGCAAATGGGGACAGGAGAAAGAACCTGAGCCCAGACCTGGGTGTGAAGATGTGCTCACCAACCATGTCATATGTGTCAGGACTACAGGTAGACAAGTCTGACTATAGGGGAATAGTATAGTTTGTTTTCTTGAAAAAAAAAATTAGTACTGAGTGTGAGAGTAGTGTTTCCTATGCCCGAATTATCTCAGTGAGCTCATTGACATTTTTTGGTTAATGTTTCTTATTATTAACCAACGCATTCATTAATAATTTCTTGATACTTTTATGTTACAGGGAAATGTAAGTTCCAGAGGGTGGAAACTAATGCTTAGCACTTTCATTTGCAAAATATTCAGTATAAATTCTGCACACCAAACAGAATATGTCTAGATTTGAACGACTGCAGAGCTTACTTGCAACACTGGCAATGCCCATTTATGGAAAATAAGAATCCTAACAACTTGTGTGTAATTGTTCTTGTCAGCAGCACCTATAACTTGAATGTAAGTTTTGAAGGACTGCATTTATTATGTCAGAGGAAAATTAGCAGCTGCTCAAACGGGGATGGTAGAATTTTAATATAACATCTGCAAAACAGCTTTACATATCTAGAATCAGCTTTTTCTCATGCCAGAGAGTTTTCAGAGAGTTTCATTGATAAACTTCTCACTCCATATGTCTCATGCAGTATTTCATACTCTCTATAGTAACAGCTATTTTAACTGGTATGGCTAGACTCAAAAACCTTTATGTCACTGACGTTTATCCATCTCCTTTACATCCCCTTCAAATTAACCTCCAACATAAGTGCCGTGTTTCTCTAACTGATAGCAATGTTCTACATTTCCACATTAGCAACTTATCAATATAGGCCTTCCCTGGTGACTCAGATGGTAAAGAATATGCCTGCGATGCAGGATATGCAGGTTCCATTACTGGGTCAGGAAGATATCCTAAAGAAGGGAATGGCTATCCACTTCAGTCTTCTTGCCTGGGAAACCCCATGGACAGAGGAGCCTGGCGGGCTACACACCATGGGGTTACAAAGATTCAGACACAAATGAACAACTAACACTTTCACTTTCAGATGTTTTAATAGGATATGTCTAGTTTTATAGTCTTTAATTTAATATATTTTAAAATATTATTTTTTTACATTACATTCTTTTCTCAGTGACTCTGTCTTGGAATTTGAAGAAAATGATAGCCCAGTAATAGAAAGTATACAAACTCTGTGACAATAAAACAAAATAAATTGAGATGAGAAAACTTAATAAGGAAACTGGTCTGAACATGAATAAAGGAGAGTATTATCCACATTCCTCAAGGAAATACAATTTCTTTCTTATCTCCAAAGCAAAGATGGTCATACTGAGATGCCAACAAAGGATACAAGCCCCAGACTGATACAACTGAGACAAATTTATATCCATTTTGTAGCAAATTGTAAAGAAATTTTTTAAAATAAATGAATGGAAATAGAGGATAGATGAGACACCTGTCCAAGAAAGAGACCACAGATTTTATTTACCTCATGTTTTCAGCTTTGAGGGAAAGTATTGCCGTATCTGACTGAAATCACCCAGGAATGTAGGGCTGAAGTCTGGCAGACAGTAGTCACAAAGTGGGCTGATGTAGTGAAGATATAAGTTGGTGACCCCATTTGAGATGGTGAAAAACTGCATGGACAAATGGGAACAGGCAGAGTTTCCAATAAAATACCTGAAGGCAAAAAATGGGAAAGTAAAGGCTAAACTCCTAGAAAAAAATCAACTGTTACAGAGTTTAAGGAATTAAGTACACGAAAAGAAATAAATGAAAATCTGAAAAACAATACTCTTGATAAATTCTCAAATAAAGAAAAACAGACATCAAAAACATCTCACCAACTGTGTCAGACGAGGCAAATCTGTATATCCTCCTCACTATAACACTCTCATCCAAACTCATTAAAGCATCTAGTTAGGTAAATAGTTAAAATTTAGGTTAATAGTTACACATTTATTAAAATTTGTCCTTGTTAGATAGTTTACAGTTAGTAGCTCATAGTTTGGGAGAAGGCAATGGCACCCCACTCCAGTACTTTTGCCTGGAAAATCCCATGGACGGAGGAGCCTGGTAGGCTGCAGTCCATGGGGTGGCTAAGAGTCAGACACGACTGAGCGACTTCACTTTCACTTTTCACTCTCATGCATTGGAGAAGGAAATGGCAACCCACTCCAGTGTTCTTGCCTGGAGAATCCCAGGGACGGGAAGCCTGGTGGGCTGCCGTCTATGGGGTCGCACAGAGTAGGACACAACTGAAGCGACGCAGCAGCAGCAGCAGCTCATAGCTCAACCTTATTTTGAAAACTTTATAAGAAATCCACAGGAAATTGTATGAAAGTAAATTTTAAGAACTAGAAATATTTCGCAAAAGGAAAGATAATAATAAACGTGCACTTAGATTTACTAACTTGATAACAGAAGTTAGTTAAAACTGTAAATCTTGAAATATGATATTTAGTGATATTTATAACTCAAGGCAAAAGCAACCTGACATGGAAAAAGCTAAAGAGAAAATCAGATGCAAAGACATTAAATGATTCCACTGCCTTATTCAAAAATGTTAAGAAATAATTATTTGAAAGTAAGATTTGTGTCAACACATGCATATTCTATGATATGCTGATATTCAGAGATCAGGGATTGAAGTGTGGACAGTTTTTCAAGGATACTGTTAGTTGCCTAAACTTTATACTGATTATTTGATAAATATTATATTTGGCAATTACTTTTCCTGCTTTATGTGGTATCTTCAGCTCCATTTGCTAGCTCCTTGACTCATTCTAAGGATGGGTCTTGTATGAAGAAGCTTTAAATATACAGGCTTTCTTTAGCAAGGCATTGGCTCACATGATAAAGAGTCTGCCTGCCAGTGCAGGTAGACCTAGGTTCAATCCCTGAATCAGGAAGATCCCCTGGAGAAGGGAATGGCAACCCATTCCAGTATTCTTGCCTGGTAAATCCCATGGACAGAGGATCCTGGTGAGCTATAGTCCATGGAAGCACAAAGATTCGGACACGACTGAGTGACTAAACACTTTTCTTTAGCAAGCCGCTGAATTCCAGTTCATAATGCCCTGGTTGTTTACATTTATTATTTAATGTTAAAGTTACTGTCACATTTTCAGTGTTTGCCTAAAGAACTCTTAATGTCAACATGTAAAATGTCACTTTCTGTCAGGATGCACCTGCTATGAGCAACATAATTCTTAGATATATCACAATCCAATTTGTTTATTCTTTTAGGGGAAAAAAACAAAAAGAGCTATCATCTTGCCAAAGGGTATGAGTATGCAGTATATCAAAGTGTTTGACTAGACAAGGAGAAAGCAAGGAATTAAGAAGACGACAAAGGAGGAGAATCCAGGGATTCCAGTGATTTTTCTTTCTTTAAAGAACATAAAAATAAGTTACTAATAAATACAACTAAAGAAGAAATATATTTTTTCTTTAAATCTTTATTAAATGTATTATATAAAAAATCCAGCTTTATCCTTGCCATACTTGAGAAAATAATTGCCCATAAAAAAGAAATTTATCACTTTTTTGCCTTTGGATGCTTACTAGAAATCAGTCTTTAGCAGGGAAAAAAATTCAGACTCTAAACAATACTCGGATTATCTGAGTAATGTGAAGATCATTAGATACTATAAAAATAAATATTATAATTCTAAGTGGATATTTAGGAATGTCTATTCCTTTTTATTCTGAAAGACATACAGAGTAGACTCTGGAGTCAGCCTGCTGCTGCTGCTAAGTCGCTTCAGTCGTGTCTGACTCTGTGCAACCCCACAGACGGCAGCCCACCAGGCTCCCCTGTCCCTGGGATTCTCCAGGCAAGGTGGAGTCAGCCTACCAAGTACTAAACTCTCATACCACAACTAACCAGAATGAGACAAGTTACATAAATTCTCATGTACAAACTGGAAGTAATAACAATATCTACTGCAAAGAGATTAAATGGAAAAATACATATCAGGTACTTAAGGACTATACTAATCACAAGTAAATACTTGGGCAATTATTACCTGAATTTAAGGTCCAACTCATAATAAACATTTAATATACAATGGAGGTTTTTTAATTGCTAATGTTGTTGTCATTGTTAGTCACTCAGTCATGTCTGACTCTTTGCGACCCCATGGACGATAGCCCACCAGACTCCTCTGACATGGAATTTCCCATGCACGAATACTGGAGTGGGCTGCCATTTCCTCCTCCAGGGAATCTTCCTGACCCAGGGATCAAACCTGGGTCTCCTGCATTGCAGGCAGATTCTTTACTGTCTGAGCCACCAGGAAGCCCTAATTGCTAATAGTCAACATTTATACTTGAAAGCTTGGTTTATTTTGCCATGATCTCTTTGTTCTAATAGCCATCAATTAGTAACCATTAACTTAATCAGTGATTTCAGTTTTCATATGGCACAAGGACAGTGTACATGTATGTTGCCATTTAATTCAAGTTTCAAGTAGAAAGTTCCCCTTTTAAGAAGCAAATCAATTGGCTGAATAATTATATTCTGTTGTAAAATTCACGTGATCACTGTTATATAGCATACTTTTGAAGAGTGCAAACACTAAAAAAAGTTATATTCTGTTTGAAGTACTTTGTCAACATCTTTTTCCCTCTTAATTTACTGGATCAACTTCACATAATTGGTTGGAAAGCTATAAGACCACAAATCAGCTGACTCTGGGTTGATGAGAAGAGGAATTTTCTTGGATGGGCATGATCTAGTTGAGTGAGACATTAAAAGGGACTGGGCCCTTATTAAAAAGAGAAATTCAAAGCAAGACAGGTTGTCCCATTACCCTAAGGTTTCTAGAAAATTGCTCCATGAAACTTCTATTATCACCCAAAATCTTGTCTGACTAATCTTTACTACCACTACTACTACTACTAAGTCGTTTCAGTCATGCCCGACTCTGTGCGACTACATGGACTGCAGCCTACCAGGCCTCTCCGTCCATGGGATTCTCCAGGCAAGAACACTGGAGTGGGTTGCCATTTCCTTCTCCAATGCATGAAAGTGGAAAGTGAAAGTGAAGTCGCTCAGTCGTGTCTGACTCTTAGCAACCCCATGGACTGCAGCCTACCAGGCTCCTCCATCCATGGGATTTTCCAGGCAAGAGCACTGGAGTGGGGTGCCATTGCCTTCTCCCCAGAAGACTCTAGCTACTTTTAAAAAACAGAACTAGAGACCTCTGACCCACCAGCACTAAACTCAGCTCCTTGCCAGACTACCTGGGCTGTTAAACATCTGTTTTGTCATAACAATGGTTTAAAGGACCTGCCATCCTCACATTTTTTTTTTAATATAAGGTTTGTTCTGTTGAAAATGATTAACATTTTAAGCAGGGAAAGAAAAGCCATCTACCAGATTAAATTTTAAAAGGATTTTGTTATTTGACTAATCTTTAGCCACAGAGAACTCATCTGGCTAGGATCCAGGCTCAAAGCCCCCTGTTATTTTTTCCACATGAGAACATGAAACTGCATGTACTGTCTGACCTTCCAGAAGTCAAAGCATTCGAAGCCTATAGAGAGCCCTTTCTCAGCAGAGCATTTCCACTCCACACTATTCTATCATGTTGCAGCTCTTTACAAGAAAAGTGAAACTGTGTTTTCTACTCAGAACGAAAATCTGTTTTATACATTGGTCTACATTATTCTGCCACTTCTAGAATACACTTGGACGATTTTCACCAAGAGTAGGTATGTCTCTCTCTGAATTACTTTAAGTAAAATTAACTTATATGTATGTAGATATATACATGTGTATATAAATATATATATACACATATATGGACTAAAAGGCTTGGACACTGTGGTAAGGAGTCACACCGACAAAAAGAAGCAAAAAATTCGGATGCTGTATACCCATGGGCCATGGCCTTTCACAAAGTATTGCTTTCTGGCATTTCTATTGTCTTCCTTTCCCAAAAGGCAGGACTTGATCAATCTCACTTGCACATGTATAGAATAAGCCTCTCTCTTCAGCCTCACTGACCTCCAGGCTCAGGCACAGTGAAATCCCAAAAAAAGAAGACATTTTACACTTTAATGTAAATTGGTTTACCTCCTCACTTATTTTAACATTGTCATTTCATAAAATGATTTTACCTCAACTTCTACATAATCAAAAGATCATTACAATATTTTCCCCAAAATAAACATTAGTCTTCTCCAAAGATGAATGCCAGGAGAAATATCAATATAAACTCAGATGCGCAGATGACACCACCCTTATGGAAAAAAGCAAAGAACTAAAGAGCCTATTGATGAAAGTGAAAGAGGAGAGTGAAAAAATGGCTTAAAACTCAATATTCAGAAAACTAAGATCATGGCATCCAGTCCCATCACTTCATGCAAATAAATGGGGAAACAATGGAAACAGTGACAGACTTTATTTTTTGGGACTCCAAAATCACTGCAGACGGTGACTGCAGCCATGAAATTAAAATTCTTGCCTCCTGGAAGAAAAGCTACGGCCAACCCAGACAGCATATTAAAAAGCAGGCATTACTTTACCAACAAAGGTCCGTCTAGTCAAAGCTATGGTTTTTCCAGTAGTCATGTATGGATGTGAGAGTTAGACTATAAAGAAAGCTGAGCACCAAAGAATTGATGCTTTTGGACTGAGATGCTGGAGAAGACTCTTGAGAGTCCCTTGCACTGCAAGGAGATCCAACTAGTCAATCATAAAGGAAATCGGTCCTGAATATTCACTAGAAGGACTGATGCTGAAGCTGAAATTCTAGTACTTTGGCCACCTGATGCAAAGAACCGACTCAATGGAAAAGACCCTGATGCTGGGAAAGATTGAAGGCAGGAGAAGAAGGGGATGACAGAGGATGAGATGGTTGGATGGCATCGCCAATGCAATGGACATTAGTTTGAGTAGGCTCCAGGAGTTGGTGATGGACAGGGAAACCTGGCATGCTGCAGTCCTTGGGGTCACAAAGAGTCACACACAACTGAGTGACCGAACTAAACTGAAAGATGAATTAGAACACCGCTGCAGCCAATTTAAAATAATTTTTACCCATTTCTACTCTTCCAGATTGCAAATATTGAAATATAACCTCACCAACAACATTCATTGAAAGTTTGATATATCTAAAGAGGTATTTGAGCTCAAAAATTGTAAGTAAGTATTGTAAAAAAAAAAAAAAAACTTAATTACAATGCACCATAATTTCATCATAACTCTCAGGGATAAAGCAAATCTCCATTTATAGAACATAGGTATATGCATTTGGATTACTGAAGTAAAGACTCTCTGTGTTGGTAATTATATTTAATGAGCTCAAATGGATTTGATATATAGCATCAGCTAACACCCAAAAGATTAGCAGAGGTTAGTGCTGATAGTTAAGAATGGCTAAACTAGCTCTGAGTGTGTAATTACAATTATGATTTCTTAGTTGCCTCATTTCACCAATTGATTCATCCCTCTGTCTTAAAACTATTATTTCCTTTAGCATGATTCCCTATTCCTGTAAAGAGCATTTCTTTGACCTCTCATCCTCATAGCAGCAAATTGCCCTGCAGTTACAAAATGAAGTTTCTCTAGAACTTTATATAAGCTGAAGGCCAAGGACCATATTAAATTGGAGAATGCATATTCAGACTAAAGTCATGTAAATGCAAACTCCTCAGGCACATGCTCAGTCACTAAGTTGTGCTTGACCCTTTTGTGACCCCATGGACAGCAGCGCACCGGGCTCCTCTGTCAATGGGATTCCACCAGGCAAGAATACTGGAGTGGGTTGCCTTTTCCTACTCCAGAGACTCTTCTTGAGCTAGAGATCGAAACTGTGTCTCCTGCATTACAGGTGGAAGTTATCAATACACATGGTTTAGGAGTCAAATCGTATCAAGAAGATTATACTGAAAATTGCCCCTTCTCAAATCCTGTTTTCCCCACCCTTCCATTCCTCTCCCCAGAAACCACCAGCTTTTACTCAGATTCTTATTTTAATTAGCACTTTATTTTAAAATACTTGTATTGCTAATTAAAATAATCAAAAACATAATTTTTTATTTACTTTATGCTATGAGGGATGAAAATTAAGTAATCTGATAATAAGCCCAGCTGTCCTTCTCTATCTTCTCCAAGTATTATGTCACTATTCTCCATTAAAACTTACAAGAACATTTATGGCAATATGTCTTTGTGTGTTCACAGCCAAGACAAGTAGAATACTATCACTACATTTCTCTTCTTTGAATGGCAGTACTTCATCTTTTCTTGTGATTCTAATTGTCCTTTTTGGCAATATATTGTACTCACAAATTCCATTATATCAGGCTTTTCATCATTCTTAGAAGAGATATCTTTAGTAGATTGTGTTTGTTTTCATGACTTAAAAAACAAAAGAAATACACAAATAAAAAGACACAGAAGGGAAAGGCTTCCTGTCTTTCAGTCGTCTGTTTATGTTCCATAACAACCCATCTGTTCCATGCACACATATCAGCTGTCATTGTTAGTTCCGAAGTCCTGTCCAAATCTTGTGACCCTATGGACTGCAGCCCTCCAGGCTCCTCGGTCCATGGGATTTCCTAGACAAGAATACTGGAATGGATTGCCATTTTCTTCTCCAGGGGATCTTCTTGACCCAGGGATAGAACCTGTGTCTTATGCATTACAGGCAGATTCTTTACCACTGAGCTACAAGGAAAGTCCACACATATCAGTAAACAATGTTTACATTGCTGCATAACCTTTTAGAGTCAGCCATATATACAAAAAGCCAATATATATACTTATTGATTCCTTTTGTATAATGGCAGGAAATCACATATATTTTCTGAATCTAATTTTTAAACTTTATATTGTTTTTATTTATATCAGTTCAGTTTAATCTCTCAGTCATGTCCGACTCTGCAACCCCATGGACCGCAGCACACCAGCCTTCCCTGTCCATCACCAAATCCAAAACATGTTCAAACTCAGGTCCACTGAGTCAATGATGCCATCCAACCATCTCATCCTCTGTCATCCCCTTCTCCTCCTGCCTTCAATCTCTCCCAGCATCAGGGTCTTTTCCAACGAGTCAGTTCTTTGCATAGGGTGGCCAAAGTTTTGGAGCTTCAGTTTGAGCATCTCAATGAATATTCAGGACTGATTTCCTTTAGGATTGACTGTGTGGATCTCCTTGCAGTCCAAGGGATTCTCAAGAGTCTTATCCAACACCACAATTCAAAAGCATCAATTCTTGATGCTCAGCTTTCTTTATAGTCTAACTCTCATATCCATATATGACTACTGTAAAAAAAAAAAAAAAAAAAAAACAGCTTTGGCTATATGGAGTTTGTAGGCAGAGTAATCTCTCTGGTTTTTAATATGCTGTCTAGGTTTGTCATAACTTTTTCCCCAAGGAGCAAGCATCTCCTAATTCCATGGCTGTAGTCACCATCTGAAGTGATTTTAGAGCCAAAGAAAAGAAAGTCTGTCACTGTTGCCATTGTTTCCCCATCTATTTGCCATGAAGTGAAGGGACCAGATGCCATGATCTTAATGTTTTGAATGTTGAGTTTCAAGCCAGCTTTTTCAGTCTCTTCTTTCACTTTCATCAAGAGGCTCTTTAGTTCCTCCCCACTTTCTGCCATAAGGGTGGTGTCATCTTCACGTCTGAGGTTATTGATATTTCTCCCAGCAATCTTGATTTCAGCTTGCACTTCATCCAGCCTGGCATATCACTTGATGTGCTCTGCATGTAAGTTAAATAAGCAGGGTGACAATATACAGCCTTGATGTACTCCTTTCCCAATTTGGAACCAATATGTTGTTCCATGTACAGTTCTAACTGTTGCTTCTTGACCTGCATACAGAGTTCTCAGGTGGCAGGTCAGAGGTCTGGTATTACCAAGTCTTTAAGAATGTTCTGAAGTTTGTTGTGATCCACACAGTCAAAGACTTTAGGATAGTCAATGAAGCAGACGTTTTTCTGAAATTCTCTTGCTTTTTCTATGATCCAGCGGATATTGGCAATTTGATCTCTGGTTCCTCTGTTCTAAATCCAGCTTGAACATATGGAAGTTCTTGCCTCACATACTGTTGAAGCCTGGATTGGAGAATTTTGAGCACTACTTTGCTAGCATGTGAGATGAGTGCAATTGTGCAGTACTTTGAATATTTTTTTGGCATTTCCTTTCTTTGGGATTGGAATGAAAACTGAACTTTCCCAGTCCTGTGGCCACTGCTGAGTTTTCCAAATTTGCTGGCATATTGAGTGTAGCACTTTCACAGCATCATCTTTTAGGATTTGAAAGAGCTCAGTGGGAATTCCATCACCTCCACTAGCTTTATTCATAATGATGCTTCCTAAGGCCCCCTTGACTTCACACTCCAGAATGTCTGGCTCTAGGTGAGTGATCATACCATTGTGGTTATCTGGGTCATTATGATTTTTTTGTATATTTTTTGTATATCTTAAGATATATTTTGCCTATCTTTCTGTGTATTCTTGCCACCTCTTCTTAAAATCTTCTGCTTCTGTTAGGTCCATAACATTTCTGTCCTTTATGTGCCCATCTTTACATGAAATGCTCCCTCAGTATCTCTAATTTTCTTGATGAGATCTCTAGTCTTTCCCATTCTATTGTTTTCCTCTATTTTTTTTTTTGCACTGTTAACTTAGGGAAGCTTTCTTATCTCTCCTTGCTATTCTTTGGAACTCTGCATTCACGTGGATATATCTTTCCCTTTCTCCTTTGCCTTTTGGCTGTCTTCTTCTTAGATACTGGTAAGGCCTCCTCAGACAACCATTTTGCCTTTTTGCATTTCTTTTTCTTGGGGATGGTTTTGATCACCACCTCCTGTACAATGTTATGAACCTCTGTCCACAGTTTTTCAGGCACTCTATCAGATCTAATCCCTTGAATCTATTTGTTATGTCCACTGTACAATCATAAGAGATATGTTTTAGGTCATACGTGAATGGTCTAGTGGTTTTCCCTACTTTCTTCTATTTAAGTCTGAATTTGACAATAATTAGACTTAATGGAACCCCACTCTAGTACTCTTGCCTGGAAAATTCCATGGATGGAGGAGCCTGGTAGGCTGCAGTCCATGGGTTCGCTAAGAGTCGGACACGACTGAGCCACTTCACTTTCACTTTTCACTTTCATGCATTGGAGAAGGAAATGGCAACCCACTCCACTGTCCTTGCCTGGAGAATCCCAGGGACGGGGGGCAGCCTGGTGGGCTGCCATCACGGGTCGCACAGAGTTAGACTTGACTGAAGCGACTTAGCAGCAGCAGCAGACTTAATTCATGATCTGAGCCACAGTCAGCTTCTGATCTTATTTTGCTGACTGTATAGAGCTTCACCTGCATCTTCAACTGCAAAGAATATAATCTAGGTTTGTCATAGCTTTTCTTCCAAGCAAGTGTCTTTTTATTTCATGGCTGCAGTCACCATCTGCAGTGATTTTGGAGCCCCAAAAAATAAAAGTCTGTCACTGTTTCAATTGTTTCCCCATCTATATGGCATGAAATGATGGGACCGGATGCCATGATGTTAGTTTTTTTGAACTTTACATACAGAAAAATCAATATTTTTTGTTTGTTTGTTTCTGGTGCTGCTACCATTATAATCAATGTACAGAATATCTCCCTTTGCTGCTTCTTTCTAGTTCCACCACCCTTGGAAACTACTAATCCTGTTCTGTTTCCCTATTATGTTGCCTTTTTGAAAATGCCAAATAAACGAACTCATATAAATCTTAGCATTTATTTCTGATTTTTAAAATTTACTTTTATTTATTTATTTTTTAGGGGTTGTTTTGTTGAATTTTATTATTGACATTGACGCCAAAGAACCAACATACAACCACTTGAACTAAATAGAAGACTAACAGAGAGTTCTAAACATTCAAACATGTAATGAAAAAAAAAAAATTCCATCAGTCAAAAATCTCAGAAGAGACATAACTCACTCATTCATTGCTACTGTTACTGCTAAGTCGCTTCAGTCGTGCCCGACTGTGCGACCTCATAGACGGCAGCCCACCAGGCTCCCCCATCCCTGGAATTTTCCAGGCAAGAACACTGGAGTGGGTTGCCATTTCCTTCTCCAATGCATGGAAGTAAAAAGTGAAAGTGAAGTCACTCAGTCGTGTCCGACTCTTCGTGACCGCATGGACCGCAGCCCACCAGGCTCCTCCATCCACGGGATTCTCCAGGCAAGAGCACTGGAGTGGGGTGCCATTGCCCTCTCCGACTCATTCATTAACCAGTAACCAAACAAAATCTAGAAAAAGATGTATTCATATTCCTTGTTTTTTCATGTTAAGTATAAATTTCCTTTTCTATCAATAGATCATAATCAAATTACTTAAGTTGTGCAACCTCTCCAGACACACCTGCAAGTTTCACTGTATACTTATTCTTTTGTGAAAGAAAAAGACTTGTGGACACATGGGAAGAAGGAGATTAATTGAGAGAGTAAATATGGAAACATATACATTACCATATGTAAAATTAGATAGGCAGTGGAAATTTGCCATATGACACAGGGAACTCAACTTCAGTGCTCTGTGTTAACCTAGAAGGGCGGGATGGGGTGGGAGGTGGGAGGCAGGGGTCATATGTATACCTATGGCTGATTTGTGGCTTCCCTGGTAGCTCAAGAGGTAAAGAATCCACCTAGAATATGAGAGACCCAGATTCGATCCCTGTGTCAGGAAGAACTCCAGGAGAAGGGAATGGCAACCCACTCCAGTATTCCTGCCTGGAAAATTCCATGGACAGAAAAGCCCGGTGGGCTACAGTCCATGGGGTCGCAAAGAGTTGCACAGGACTGAGTGACTAACACTTTGACTTTGACTTGATGACTGATTTACGTTGATATATGACAGAAACCAATACAATATTATACTCATTTTTAAAAATTTAAAAATGTTAAAAAAATAAATAAAATTTACTTTTATGTATTTGAGATTTATCCATATTTTTGATGGTATCACATTTTATTCTTTTTATTTGAGTTGTAGTCCATTGTAAGGATGGACCACAGTATGATTCTGCATTCACAAGATATAGCTTGATTTTTCTGTATTGTGATTATGAATAAATACTTGCTCGCTTAAAAATGCTTTCCAGTATGTATAATGATCATAACCAAGCAAGAGAACACAATTTGTATTAAATATTTGGTGGGAAGTGAAGTAAAATAACAAATACTGAAGATGTTCCTCAAGAGAATGGTATTAGGATTAGGTAGAAACGTGAATAATTTAAGTATGGTAGCCAAAGAGAATGTCAAGTGTGTGAGTACAGAAGAATATTTGAATATAAAATATGTGGTAATGAGAATGTTCTGTTATGATGGCTTCAGTTTTCTCAGTGATACAGGAAGCAAGGTACATGCCTGCTGTGTGTGTGTGTGTGTGTGTGTGTGTGTGTATCACTCCCACAAAGCAAAAAAAAAACATATGGATGGTTTCACTTGTGAAGTCAATTGAATAAAATATTTAAGGAAATAGCAACAGCAATATTATACATAATATTTCAGAAAATAAAAGGAGTGTAATCTTTCCAACTCATGATATAAAGCTAGTATAGTCCTATTACAAAACTTGACAAAAATATAAAAAGTATATTATAGTCATTTCCCTTAGAACACAAAGAAGAAAAATACCAAGATACAAGCAAATCAAAATCAGAAATATTAAATGAGATATATTATTATGATAAAGTAATATGTATGCCAAGAGTACAAAATTAGTATAATAAAATCTATCAATATTATATCACAAAGAATAAAGGAGAGAAGACCTATATGATCATTTCAATAAATGTAGATATTATGGTTGGAATAAAATCAACACCCATTTGTAATGAAAATTATCAGTGAACTGATAAAGAGCATTTATGGAAAATCAACAGTTAGCATCATATATAAATGTTAAATATTTAATGCTTCCCGTAAAGCTGGGGGAAAGACACGAATGCCTGCTCTTGTCACTTGCATCCAGTATCATCCTGGAGACACTAGCCATTGTGATTAAAAACAGAAAAGAAAGGAAAGTTATTAAAATTTGAAAGAAAGAAGTAAAATTATCTCTATTGGCACTTAACAATGTTTTATTGATACATTAAAATATATGGAATATAAAAAGTGCCTAAGCCTATTATTTGAAATAAGAAAGGTTGCACAATGCAATGCTACTCAAAATTCAAATCTATTCATAGATACTGGCAACAAAAATTTCAACATAAAAATTTAAAGCATTGCTTGATTGAATTGTAGTTAATTATATGTGTGCTAAAATATTTAATGGGAAGCATATTGATGTATTTGCTCTCAAAGTCACCAAAATGATTGCTCTGTGGATGGATAAAAAGATAGTTTTTAACAAATAGAGAATAACACAATATTAATGGTAGAATCTTAGTTGTGGATATATAAATGAATATTCACCATAAATTCATTCTAATTGCTATATACTTGAAATTTTTCATAAAATTTTGGAAAAACATCACCATTGCCATCTTCTCTATAAATTCCCTTTTGGCCAATTTATCCAAAAAGCAAATGATTTTATTTTTCCTCTGATAGCTTGGCCTATCTTAGACACTTGTATGAATGAAATCATTGTGTCTTGCTTCCATTACTCAATATGCTGACTTTCATTGGTGAGTAATATTCCACTTTCTGAATATATCATAGTAGAATTATCTATTATCTAATTGATGGCCATTTGTATTGTTCCAATTACTGATTATTATAATTAAAATTCTGTCATGGTAATTACTCTCCAGGGTTTCTATTATGCAGGCAGTATGGAGAATGACTGGACTATGTGGTTATTAAAACTCTTTTACATTGGAAAACTTGGTTAATGGCTATCTAGGGCAAGATTCGAGAGAAAATAATCAGTGCTACAGTTTCAGCCCTACTTCTGTGACACAGATGTCTCACAATCCATTAATATATATCTAACTGGTGTACACTGTCTAATTAGAAATGATTAAGGAAATAAACAGGCTCAAAGGCTCATATGTGTCAGATTTTAACAAATTCTTAAAACATAGTTGCTTAAAGTAAGTGTGAAAAACAATGCCTTGTGTATTGCTAATCACATGAGCTTAACATTATGAACATATCTCAAATAATCATAACCTCGTCTATATGAAATAGGAATGCAATTCACACAGAACGTAAGTAGACTCCTGGGGACTATAACTGAAACAGTTGGTTAGAAAAACTAATCATTATTTTAATCTATCAATTTCAAGCAGTTCTATTATTTGGATAGAAGTAGTGACAAGCAAAAAAAAAAAAAAGGCCACACATCATGAGTTTGAAAAATATAACTAGGTAGAACCACTACACAGAGAAGGTAATGGCACCCCACTCCAGTACTCTTGCCTGGGAAATCCCATGGACAGAGGAGCCTGGTAGGCTGCAGTCCATGGGGTCGAGAAGAGTTGGACGTGACTTATGTGACTCAGCAGCAGCAGCAGAACCACTACAACCAAATTAAAAAGAAGTCCTTATTGATAGATACTCTGTTGATGAGTCTCTGAAATTATAATGACTGGGTTTTTTAAGCACAGTAGCAAAATGAGTAACATTTGGAAGCACAATATAAATTTGTCCCCATAAAAGATTTATTTTTTTAAAAAGAATTGCATAAAGAGACAAAACAATCTGTATGAATCTTAGAAATATAAAAATAAGTAGAGAACAGATTCTTCCAAAGGTTACACATAGTGTGGTAATCTTTTTTATAAAATTGCAAACAACTGAGAGCAAAAAAGGAATTTTTAAGTAATTCATATAGGAAAAAAAAGTCTAAATAAAAATGGAAAGCAGAGTATTTGGAAGGCTTTTTTTTTTTTTTTTTTTTTTAATTTATGTTTACCCATGAGTAGAAATACAGGACAACATTACAGTTTGGGATCACTAAATAGACCAATGTGGTGATATAGTATTGACAAAAAAAAGCATGACCTGAATTCTGAGAGCAAGTAGTTTTTCCTTTAGCAGGTTGGAGATAGAACAGGTACAAGATCTTCAAAGAAGAGGAAAACCACATTATTCAGTGAGTCACCAAAGGAAATGGGTTTCATCTCATTCATAGCTGGAAGGAGGGCCAGTCCTAATCAACCATCATGATACTCATCACAGCAAATCTAAATCTCCAATTTTCAAACTAATTATGAGTAAAATACAGGATAAATCCACTTGACTTATAAATTGATCTGGATGACTACTAAAGTGTCATCACTTCATAAGCTGGCACAATCTTCAGAATGACTGTTGTAACAAGGAGCTTTTCATGTGTTCCTGAATTCAGTTCAGTCGCTCAGTTGTGTCCAACTCTTTGCGACCTCATGGACTGCAGCACGCCAGGCCTCCCTGTCCATCACCAACTCCCCGAGTTTACTCAAACTCATGTCCATTGAGTAGGTGATCCCATCCAACCACCTCATTCTCTGTCATCCCCTTCTCCTCCCACTTCAATCTTTCCCAGCACCAGGATCTTTTCAAATGAGTCAGTGTTTCCCATCAAGTGGCCAAAGTTTTGGAGTTTCAGCTTCAACATCAGTCCTTCCAATGAGCACTCAGGACTGATCTCCTTTAGGATGGACTAGTTGGATCTCCTTGCAGTCCAAGGGACTCTCAAGAATCTTCTCCAACACCAAAGTTCAAAAGCATCAACTCTTCGGTACTCAGCTTTCTTTATATTCTAACTCTTACATCCATGCATGACTACTGGAAAACTATAGCTTTGACTAGATGGACCTCTGTTGGTAAAGTAATGTCTCTACTTTTTAATATGCTGTCTAGGTTGGTCATAACTTTCCTTCCAAGGAGTAAGCGTCTTTTAATTTCATGGCTGCAGTCACCATCTGCAGTGATTTTGGAGCCCCCAAAAATAGTCTCTCACTGTTTCCACTGTTTCCCCATCTATTTGCCATGAAGTGATGGAACAGTGCCATGATCTTAGTTTCCTGAATGTTGAGCTGTAAGCCAACTTATTTCACTCTCCACTTTCACTTAAAGGCTCTTTAGTTCTTAACTTTCTGCCATAAGGGTGGTGTTATCTGCATATCTGCAGTTATTGATATTTCTCCTGGCAATCTTGACTCCAGTTTGTGCTTCTTCCAGCCCAGCATTTCTCATGATGTACTCTGCATATAAGTTAAATAAGCAGGGTGACAATATACAGCCTCGACGTACTCCTTTTCCTATTTGGAACCAGTCTGTTGTTCCATGTCCATTTCTAAGTGTTGCTTCCTAACCTGAATGCAGATTTCTCAAGAGGCATGTCAGGTGGTCTGGTATTCCCATCTCTTTCAGAATTTTCCACAGTTGATTGTGATCCACAGAGTCAAAGGCTTTGGCATAGTCAATAAAGCGGAAATAGATGTTTTTATGGAACTCTTTCTTTTTTGATGATCTAGCAGACGTTGGCAATTTGATCTCTGGTTCCTCTGCCTTTTCTAAAAGCAGCTTGAACATCTGGACATTCACGGTTCACGTACTATTGAAGGCTGGCTTGGAGAATTTTGAGCATTACTTTACTAGCATGTTTGAGCATTATTTGGCATTGCCTTTCTTTGATATTGAAATGAAAACTGATCTTTTCCAGTCCTGTGGCCACTGCTGAGTTTTCCAAATTTGCTGGCATATTGAGTACAGCACTTTCACAATATCATCTTTTAGAATTTGAAATAGCTCAACTGGAATTCCATCACCTCCACTAGCTTTGTTCATAGTGATGCTTCCTAAGGCCCAGTTGACTTCACATTCCAGGATGTCTGGCTCTAGGTGAGTGATCACACCATTGTGATTATCTGGGTCATGAATATCTTTTTTGTACAGTTCTTCTGTGTATTCTTGCCACCTCTTCTTAGTATCTTCTGCTTCTGTTAGGTCCATACCATTTCTGTCCTTTATTGAGCCCATCTCTGCATGAAATGTTCCTAGTTATTGCATAATAATGCATAGAGGTTGATAGCTTTTCTAGAGAACCTCATGCTATCCCTTGGGGCGACCCAGCCTTGAGTAGCCGGAGGCAAATTATTGATATGAAGTTCAGTTCAGTTCAATCACTCAGTTATGCACAACTCTTTGTGACTTCATGGACTGCAGAACGCCAGGCCTCCCTGTCCATCACCAACTCCCAGAGTTACTCAAACTCATGTCCATCGAGTCAGTGATGCCATTCAGCTGTGTCATCCTCTGTCATCCCCTTCTCCTTCTGCCTTCAATCTTTCCTAGCCTCAGGGTCTTTTCAAAGTAGTCAGTTCTTCGCATCAGGTGGCCAAAGTTTGGAGTTCAGCTTCAGCATCAGTCTTTCCAATGAGCACTAAAGACTGATGTTCTTTAGGATAGACTGGTTAGATCTCCTTGCACTCCAAGGACTCTCAAGAGTCATCTCCAACATCACAGTTCAAAAGACTCGATTCTTCTGTGCTCAGCTTTCTTTATAGTCCAACTCTCACATCCGTACATGACTAAGGGAAAAACCATAGCTTTGACTAGATGGACCTTTGTTGGCAAAGTAATGCCTCTTCTTTTGAATATGTTGTCTAGGTTGGGCATAATTTTTCTCCAAGGAGTAAGTGTCTTTTAACTTCTTGGCTGCAGTCACCATCGCAGTGTTTTTGGAGCCCAAAAAATAAAGTCTCTCGCTGTTGCCACTGTACCCCATCTATTTGCATGAATGATGGGACCAGATGCCATGATCTTAGTTTTCTGAATACTGAATTTTTAGCCAACTTTTTGACTCTCCTCTTTCACTTTCATCAAAAGGCTCTTTAGTTCTTCTTTGCTTTCTGCCATAAGGGTGGTGTCATCTGCATATCTGAGGTTATTGATAGTTCTCCCTGCAATCTTGATTCCAGCTTGTGCTTCATCCAGCCCAGTGGTTCTCATGATGTACTCAGTGGAAATATATAATTAGACAGATATCATTGTCAAGTTATACCATTCATTTAGGGGAGTGAGTTCATGAATATTAGCATATTACTATCAACAACTACTAACAAATTTCTACCTAAATAAAAGCTGAGTACATGAGCACATAATGAGAATATATCATGAACCAAGAATTATAAACTATCCAATTATGTACACTTGAATTTAGAAATAATTAAAAAGAAAAAAATAAAATTCTTTCACAGTAATTAAATCTCCTGACCAATTAGAGATCATATAACCACACATTACTGTGCTAAATGGTGGTGGTTTAGTCGCTAAGTTGTGTTTGACTCTTGCGACCCCATGGTCTGTAGCCCTCCAGGCTCCTCTTTCCATGGGATTCTCCAGGCAAGGATACTGGAATGGGTTGCCATTTCCTTTGTTGAACAGAAGGGGGAAAAAATTCAAGCCAGAATTTTGAAAAAATGATTTTTCATACTCAAGTTTTACAAAGAGTTCACAGTTCTAAAAGAACCAAACAGTGCTATATTTAGCAGAAGATATTTTATTTAAATGTCAAAGCCTACTCAAAATATAATAAGCCCTCAAACACAATTACCTATTAATACTAAAAAACCATCTGTTATAAGGATAGGTAAAAGACCAACGCCTGAAAAGAAAAGTGAGAAATATGAGTAAGTAAACCACAGTGCAGATCTTCCTTGATTTACAATGGGGTTCCTATTGCTAAGTCACTTCAGTCATGTCCGACTCTGTGCGACCCCATAGACGGCAGCCCACCAGGCTCTGCTGTCCCTGGGATTCTCCAGGCAAGAACACTGGAGTGGGTTGCCATTTCCTTCTCCAGTGCATGAAAGTGAAAAGTGAAAGTGAAGTCGCTCAGTCGTGTCTGACCCTCAGCGACCTCACGGACTGCAGCCTTCCAGGCTCCTCCATCCATGGGATTTTCCAGGCAAAAGTACTGGAGTAGGGTGCCATTGCCTTCTCTGTACAATGGGGTTAAGTCCCGATAAACTTATTGTAAGTTGAAAATACCTAAGTCAAAAATGCATTATAACATCTAACCTACCAAACATCATGGCTTAAACTAGTCTATCTTAAACATGCTCAGAACACTTACATTAGCATACAGTTGGGCAACATCATCAAACACAAAGCTTTTGTAACAAAATGCTAAATATCCCATGTAATTTATTAAATATCGTACTGAAAGTGAAAATGAAGCTGAAATTCCAATACTCTGGCCACCTGATGCGAAGTGCTGACTCATTTGAAAAGACCCTGATGCTGGGAAAGATTGAGGGCAGGAGGAGAAGGGGACGACAGAGGATGAGATGGTTGGATGGCATCACCGACTCAATGGACATGGGTTTTGGTAGACTCTGGCAGTTGGTATGGACAGGGAGACCTGGCGTGCTGCAGTTCTTGGGGTCACAAAGAGTCGGACACAACTGAGTGACTGAACTGACTGACTGAAAGTGAAAAACACAATGGCTGTGTTGGTACAGGATGGTTTTAAGTGTGTGTGTGTGTGTGTGTGTGTGTGTGTGTTTGCACTCAATCATGCCTGACTCTGTGACCCCATGGATATATCCCACCAGACTCCTCTCCCCGTGGAATTTTCCAGGCAAGAACACTGGAGTGGGTTCATTTCCTACTCCAGGGTTGTAACTGTGTCAGTTATTTCTTCTCATGATCACATGGCTGACTGGGAGTTTCAAAACACTGCTGTTGCCCAGTATCACCAGAGTAATGTGCCACTGCCACTAGCCCAGTAAAAGACCAAAATTTGACGTTACAGTTTGTACTGAATGCATGTTGCTTTTGTACTTTCATAAAGTTGAAAATTTGTTAAGTTGAACCATTGTAAATCAAGGACCATCTGTATAAGAAATATGATCAACACAGAAAAAAAAAAATTTAACTATGTATGGTGAAGGATGTTAATTAGACTTATCGTGATCATTTCACAATCTATACAGATATCAAATTGTTATATTACACACCTGAAACTAATATAATGCTATATGCCAACTGTACCTCAATAAAAAAGAAATGTTATCAAATAAACAAAATGGGAAACATACAATCTCATTCACAGTAACTGTTTTTAAAATATATCAAAAGAATAGTATACTTAAATGTTCATGAATCAGATTTGGAAGTTTTAGAAGTCTAAGAATACCCACTGTTGAAGAGAATCTGTGGAAGCCAGCACAAAAGCATACCACTGGTGAGAATGTGAACCAAAGCTT
This sequence comes from Bos mutus, assembly GCF_027580195.1. Lineage (NCBI taxonomy): Eukaryota > Metazoa > Chordata > Mammalia > Artiodactyla > Bovidae > Bos > Bos mutus. The sequence goes on from NC_091625.1 coordinate 31,130,795, forward strand.
CCTTTCTGGAAGGCAACTTGGAACTGCATACCTAAAAATAAAATGTGTGTATCATTGGAAAAAGTCAAAGCCTGCTACCTCAGTAAATTATTTTGATTTGAGGATGCTATTAATACATGTCAACCATGCATATTTCCATCTTTAGACTCACTGGACATGACTTTATATGCATAGCTCAGATGATAATATTCAATTATTCAGATAAGAATTCAGAAAATAAGCTAAAGTAGAGGTTCCAGCTTATGAACACGATGTTTAGCTTACCAAATATCCTATGGGTTGCTAAAGAAAAGTGTGAGTAGAGATGAATGAATAGGCAAACACGGTTCAGAAAAAGGCCATGGGTTCTTTTTATCCTTAGGCCAGTATGATTTAATCAAGAGTCTGAACTATCTTTGCACATTAGTAAAGGCAGCCACCAGAGAATATTAGCTGTGAGATTTTTAGCAGAGGAAAACAGATAAATGAAAATGTGCTATCACTGCTCCTAGCTTAAATGAGCTCTTTCAATTCGGAGGTCATAAAATGATCATTCTATAAGAACAGTACCCATCATTTTCCTACTTCTTATGACTCAAAGATAAATTGTTAGATGTTTTCTTTGATGGAAGAAGGATTCAAAGTAGAATTAATCTTTTACCAAGCTTCAATCTAGGTGAAATTCAACCAGTTTAGAAAATATAAAGTAAATCAGCTCATTTGAGCTAAAACAAACTCTTATCACAGTAATTCTGACTTTACAATTTGAACTAAAAATAACCAACCATCCACTAATTTTCAATGCAAGTATAATGCCTCAAAACTGTTTCCAATTCATTTTGCATTTTACAAAAAACAGATTTTTCAAATGGCTGAATTATCCAGATCAGAACTGTCAGTCCTTAGGTAAAACAGGGCCCTTGAAGAGTCAAAGATATATACTGGAGTTACTAAACTGTATGCAAAGTGATGATAACAAGAAGGTTCCTAGTTATATTTAGAAAAAAATTTAAATATAGAAAGTATTAACAAGTTCACCTTTGAAAAGACATATAGGGAAGAGTGGCTGCCTCGTCAACAATAATTAGAACTCTTAGACTAAGCTTTGAATTGAGACAGACTGAAAAGTTTAGATCTGGGAAGAACAAAATAAACAAAATACCAAAAACAAACCAAAAAACACTTAACTATGTGCCATTTGATTGTCTTTCCCTCTGGTCAATTTAAAGCAAAAACCAAACTCAACAAGATCAGTATTTCATATGATTATCTTATTGTTGCCCTCATCTTAAAGAGATTAGGAGTAAAAGCAAACCACTTTTTTACCACCACTGGATGGCAGCTTTTACCCTGGCACTCTAAGATGGCACTCTTTATATCACTGTCTTCACATCCTTCAAAAGTCAGCACATGTGTCATTGTCCCCAGAAGGCCTCACCTGAGCCCATGGGCCTGCCTAAGTACCTTTCCTACATGTGATTATGATCCCCCTCGTTGAGCACTGGTTGCTCCACCTTGTTCTAAAATCACTGACATATGTCTCTCTGGTATGAAACTGGGAACGATGTGGAACATTCCTCTACTTGAGAATGTCACAGCACATACTGTCTAGTACCTTTTCGGAACATAAAGAATTATGTATGGTGATGGATGTTGACTAGATTTCTTGGTGATCATTTTATAATATGTACAAATACTGAATCATTATGGTATACATTTGAAACTATTATATATCTATACCTCAAAAAATAAACATTGCATAAAAAGGAAAAAAAAACAAATTTCTGAATTTATGTAGTAGAGGATGAGGTGGTTGTATTTATTTGATATAATTCCCTTTGTGAAATCAGAAACACAAATTTATAGTTGCAATTACAATAATAGCTTCAAATCATGGAAAATTAATGCCTCCTCTACCATTCTTAATTTTCTTATCTGTAAAATGTGATAATTCATGAGATTCTAGTTAGGAAGGACTAAGTTCCTTATTGAACTGTGTTAACTTTAAATAAGCATTTAAATATTATTATTAAAACCTATGAGGGTAAACCTATCAGATGCAAGCTCAATCCCTGGGTCGGGAAGATCCAGTGGAGGAGGGCATGGCCACCTACTCTAGTATTCTTGCCTGGGGAATCCCATGGACAAAGGAGCCTGGCAGACTACAGTCCATAGGGTCACAGAGATTCAGAGACAATTGAAGCAACTTAGCAAGCATGCAGCGTGTGTGAGTGTATAATCTACTTTAACTGGAGCAAGGAGTGCCTTTTCTGTCTGTGTTTTGGCAGTGTAACACTGGAAAAGATGAAGTAAATCACACTTTCTTCAACGTTCTCCTCTATTCATTACGAAGCCAAGCCAAAATAAGCCAGTAGAAATCATATAGAACAGAAGTAGGAAAAGATGAAGTGGAAAAAATTACACAATGTCCTCTGTTCCATTCAAATAAGTGGGTTTTCCTGATTCTTCAATAAACAATCTGTTTCCTTAATCTTGATATAGTGCTACAGTTTCATAATTTTAAGATTCATTATGAACACTGAAAAAGTCTAATCTGTAATACTCCAAGTGTATCCATCCCCTTCTGTGACCATTATTCACAAATTTTGCAATGACTTACAAAAGCAAGATGTTTCACAATCATTTTGATGTGCCTACCACTGCAACAAAATTTGAACTACCAAAAGGGATCTCAAATGTTCTCTGAGTCATAGACAGCATTTGGAGACAGAACTTTCCCATAAATAAAGAAGCTACATCATATAATGATTCATTGTGTTGAATTATGAGGGAACCAGAGGTTAGCAGTCATATGAAGTAATCAGTTTATCCATAAATTGCCCTTATTTTAAAATTTAATAATCTTGCTATCTCAAGTAAGATCAAGTTTTTTTAAATCATTTATTACATAAAAATTTTGAGTTTCATTATTTTACAGCTATTTTCTTCCATTTTATCAAAATAAAATACAAAAACATGGTATAAATTTCTTAACATTGACTTCTTTTGTCACCAATAATAAAGTTTTCCTCTATAGACCATCAGGAAAAAGTACAATGTACCTTCCAATGTCATTTTTCAATGAAATAAAGCTGAACTCAAAATAAGAACTCAAAATCTGACCTATGCCAAACATGGAGATTGATCTGCATCCAGAGAACTGGATGAAGCAGAGAAGACTCCTGTGGCTGCATATTTGGCAATGAGCCAAAAAGGTTCATTTTCCCACACAGGAAGGCAAAATTCTCATTTGCAAACAACTGGACAGGGGTATTCAAAACTACTGGCAAAACTTCCTTGGACCCATCTGGTTCTGTAAGAAACGGAAAAATCAGGAGTAAACATGAAATCACCCAGAAAATAGGTGTTTATAGGAAGCAAGCTGTCCCTATGGTAGCAAGATCAGGGGACAGGAGAGATGAAAAATGCTGTATTACTTTAATCGGCTGTATCAAAATTTAAGTTAAGTGAATCCAGACACAATATCCAGCTAGCCCAGAATATAGCATTGGCTTCTCTCTTGCCGTGAGCTTACAAAATTAAAAATAAATAAATAAATAAAACCTTTCAATAGTAATGTCCTATCCAAGCTATAAGCAGTGCTTGATATATTTGCATCTTTTGACCCAGGAGAGAACTCACTCTGAAACATTATATTCACTTGATTCCCAGGATAACAACTGGTTGTCCTTCTTTACTACCAGTTGCTAACTTTCTTAGTTTCCTTGGTTGTCCTGTTCAAGGGTTTAGTCCTTAGACACATTTCCACATCTAGGTCACTCACCTCCCACATTCTATCGCATGCATGTTCAGTCACTCACATTCTATTATCCACTCCTACAAAGTTTTAAGATACTACATCTATGCTGATGAGTTTGAAATTTACCTTTTAAGCTGACAGTTCTCACTATATTTCATACTTCACATGTTCAACAAATTAAAACTTGCTATTGAACATGTCCAAAATCAAATTATTTTTTCTCCTCAAACAGCTTCTTCCCTTAGTCTCCTTCATCTAAATAAATGGAAACACCAAATTTCCATTGACTGAGAACAAAAATTTAAACATCAGGTTGAATCTTCCCTTTCAGACTCTAAGTACAATTCACAAACAAATCTTGACAATGCACTTTCTAAATATATTAAAAATGTAACAATTTAGTATCATTTTAACCATGGATACCCTGGTCCACAGAAAAAGCAAAGGCAACCCACTCCAGTACTCTTGCCTGGAAAATCCCATAGATGGAGGAGCCTGGTAGGCTGCAGTCCATGGGTCACTAAGAGTCGGACATGACTGCGTGACTTCACTTTCACTTTTCACTTTCATGCATTGGAGAAGGAAATGGCAACCCACTCCAGTGTTCTTGCCTGGAGAATCCCAGGGGTGGTGGAGCCTGGTGGGCTGCTGTCTATGGGGTTGCACAGAGTCGGACACAACTGAAGCGACTTAGCAGCAGCAGCAGCAGCACCCTGGTCCAAGACAGCACTAGGCTTAACCTGGATGATAGTTTTGCTTCTATGTTTTCCCTACTCTTCATCCTCAAAACAGAGTCACAGTCATGAAGTAAAACCCTTCTCCTCAAAGTTCTCCAACAGTGTGTGATGAAAACACAATCTTTTCGATGATTTAGCAAAGTCTGTAGGACCCACGACCTTGATTTTTTTCTCTGATCTTATCTCACACTTATTTCTCTTTTGCTCATTTTACTCCAACTACATTAGATTCCATGCTGTTCTTTTAATACACTGAACTGCTACTGTAATTCCCTCTGCAGGTGATGATTTAATCTCAGATATCCATAGAAGCATCTTCACTTTCTTTAGATCCTTCCTTAAGTAACACCATGTCACAGAAACTTCTGTAGACTACCTTAAATGAACATCCCACTTTTATTCTTCACCCACTCATCCTATTTAATAAACTCTATTGCTTTTCACCATCCTTTGTATTACATACCAAATATTTTTCCTTTGTCTCCCACCCCATTCCTCCTAAAATGTAATGTCCTTTAGGGCAGGGAAAGTATGTTTGCTGTTATATTCCTTGTGCCTAAAATAACACCTGGCATTGACTAGATTCTCAAAGAAAACTTTAATGAATACCAGATACAATAAAAAATGATAAACAAAATAATTTCAAATGAGTATGTCAAAATGAAAGAATTATATGTACAGTTCAGTCGCTCAGTCGTATCCGACTCTTTGCGACCCCATGAATCGCAGCACGCCAGGCCTCCCTGTTCATCACAATCTCCTGGAGTTCACTCAGACTCATGTCCATCGAGTCAGTGATGCTATCCAGCCATCTCATCCTCTGTCGTCCCCTTCTCCTCCTGCCCCCAATCCCTCCCAGCATCAGAGTCTTTTCCAATGAGTCAACTCTTCACATGAGGTGGCCACAGTACTGGAGTTTCAGCTTCAGCATCATTCCCTCCAAAGAAATCCCAGGGCTGATCTCCTTCAGAATGGACTGGTTGGATCTCCGTGCAGTCCAAGGGACTCTCAAGAGTCTTCTCCAACACCATAGTTCAAAAGCATCAATTCTTCGGTGCTCAGCCTTCTTCACAGTCCAACTCTCACATCTCTACATGACCACAGGAAAAACCATAGCCTTGACTAGATGGACTTTTGTTGGCAAAGTAATGTCTCTGCTTTTGAATATGCTATCTAGGTTGGTCATAACTTTCCTTCCAAGGAGTAAGCATCTTTTAATCTCATGGTTGCAGTCACCATCTGCAGTGATTTTGGAGCCCCCAAAAATAAAGTCTGACACTGTTTCCACTGTTTCCCCATCTATTTCCCATGAAGTATTGGGACCGGATGCCATGATCTTCGTTTTCTGAATGTTGAGCTTTAAGCCAACTTTTTCACTGTCCTCTTTCACTTTCATCAAGAGGCTTTTTAGTTCCTCTTCACTTTCTGCCATAAGGGTTGTACAATCAACATTAAATGACGTTTATGTGCAAGTCAGTTTTGTGGATAAACTAATGTACCAGGATTCTGACTGGACTGCCTTTTAAGTGGGAAGAATAATATAAGGATAACCCAAGGTAGCATCCAGTCTGTGATATCAGTGAACTAGTATATATTCAGTTCTAGAGATATTCCTGTAAATCTTATATAAATGGATAACAATAACATGAATCATTAACTGGAAGTTTATCATTCTTCAGCAACAACAAAAAATTATATGAATTTGGGGGCTACAGAAAACAGTAAGATAATGATTTGTATTTTAAATTCTTTCAACCAAAATACACTAATAAATTCCAGACATAGGGAAAATTCCATACATTCTGATTTGCAGTAATGGAGAAGTGAAAAAGCAATTTATAGCTCATGTAAACTTTAGCAGCAAGTATTTAAATGATTAATTTAAACTGTACATGAGTATTTGCTTTGTCAATTGATTAAATAAATAATTATTGGAGTTCTGGTTTAAGATGACTGAGTAGAAGGATGTGCACTCATCTCCTCCTGCAAGAGCACCAAAATTGCAACTAGCTGTTGAACAACCTTCAGCAGGAAGATGCTGGAACTCACAAAAAACAAAAAAGATACTCTTCATCCAAAGACAAAGAAGAAGCCACAGCAATATGATAGGAGGGGCATAATCATGATAAAATCAAATTCCATACCCACCTGGTGGGTGACCCACAGATTGGAGAACAATAATACCAAATAAGTTCTCGCATCATTGTGAAGGTTCTGAACCTCACATCAGGCTTCCCAGCCTTGGGATCTGACAAAGGGACTGGAAATCCCAGGGAATCTGGCCTTGAGGGCCAGCAGGATTTGATTATAGGTCTTCCAGAGGAGAGGGAAACAGACTCCAGTCTTGGAGACAGAAAAAACTTTTGCATTCACAAAGACCCAGAGGAGAGGAGCAGTGACCCCACAGAAGACTGAACCAAAACTACCTGCTAGTGTTGGAGGGGCTCCTGTGGAGGAATGGGTCAGCAGGGGCCCACCACAGTGATGGGGGCACTGGAAGGTCCCCCTTGGCTTAAACCCTCTTGTAGTTCTTCATTCATCCTACCATAGAGCCCGTAGGCCCCAGGACTGGGTTTCTTCAGGCCAAAAAACTACCAGGGAGGTAGTGGAACCCCACTCATCAACAGATAACTGGATTAAAGCTTTACTGAGCAAAGCTCTGCCCATCAGTTCTTCCTATGCCAGTGCCTCCCATCAAGAAGCTTACACAAGCCTCTTAGCCTTATCCATCTGAGGGCAGACAGAAGAAGCCAGAAAATCTCACAGTGGCTAAAACACAAACCATATTACAGGAAGTTAATCATGATGAAAAAAGCAGAAATTTATGTCCCAGATGAAGGAATAAGATAAAATCCCAGAAAAACAACTAAATGAAGTGGAGATAGGCAACCTTCCAGAAAAAAAGAAGTCAGAATAATGATAGTGAAGATGATCCAGGATCTTGGGAAAAGAATGGAAGTAAAGATTGAGAAGATGCAAGAAATGTTTATCAAAGACCCAGAAGAACTGAATAACAAACAAACAGAGATGAATGATACACTAAAAGGAATCAACAGCAAAATAACTAAGGCAGAACAGATAAGCAGTCTGGAGAACAGACTGGTGGAAATCACTGCCACAGAAAAGAATACAGAAAAAAGGATGAAAAGAAATGAAAACAGCCTAAGAGATCTCTAGGACAATATTAAATGCACCAACATTTTCATTATAGGGGTCCCAGAAGGAGAAGAGAGAGAGGAAGAACCTGAGAAAATCTTTGAAGAAATAATAGCTGAAAAATTCCTGAACATGGGAAAGGAAATGGTCAACCAAGTCCAGGAATCACAGAGAGTCCCAGGAAGGATATACCCAAGGAGGAACAAACCAAGATACAGAGTAATCAAACAGGCAAAAATTAAAGACAGACATAAAATATTAAAAGCAACAAGGGAAAAACAACAAATAATATACACAGGAACTCCCATCAGGCTATCAGCTCATTTTTTAACAGAAACTCTACAAGCCAGAAGGGAAGCCACCATACATTTAAAGTGATTGAAAGGGAAGACCCTGCAACCAAGAATACTCCACCCAGAAAGACTCCTCCCCTTCAAATTTGACGGAGAAATCAAAAGCTTTCCAGACAAAAAGAAGTTAAGAGAATTCAGCACCACCAAACCAGCTTTACAACAAATGCTAAAGGAACTTCTCTAGGCAGGAAACACAAGAGAAGGAAAAGACCTATAGAAAATAAACCCAAAATAATTAAGAAAATGGTAACAGGATCATATCATATGATCATATCAATAATTACCTTAAATGTAAATGGATTAAATGCACCAACCAAAAGACATAGACTTGCTGGTAGATGAAAACATGTGCATGTATGCATTTCCACTTAAATCACATCACTCGGCTTGACCCCTTCCCCAAATTGTATGTAATTATTTTATATTGTTAAGTTAATCATGTTTCCATTATGGCTTGAAATTGTAATTATCTTTTATTTTTTGTCTGGCTGTTGATTGTGAAAACTGATAAACATCTTTTACTATTGTGATTATGTAACTATTACTCACTTAATACCATGATTAGTCAACAGAAAAATAGAATTCTGTATCACCAAAACTAGGATCTAATAGAAAAATCTGTAATCCTGTAATCACTTTTTAAAATCCAGATGCATATGAGCATTATCTTGACATTTTTTTGAAAAATACAAATACCCAGGTATTTTTGTTGTTGTTGTTTTCTCCAGAAGTCCAGATATGTTTCTAATGAGCAGTCATGTTTAAAAACAACTGGACTGTATGATGATCTTTTACTTTGATTTAGTTCATTTCACTTTCTCTATTTCATATTCACTGCTCCCAATTCATTTAGTTTATGGTCTCCAATTTCTCCATCTCTTCATTTTTTTAAATGTTATTTCTTAAGCCTTTATCAAGTGTAATAGAAAAAACACTTGATAAAGGCTTGAGAAATATATATATAGGGCTTCACTTGTGGCTCAGCTGGTAAAGAATCCACCTGCAATGCAGGAGACCTGGGTCCGATTCCTGGGTTGGGAAGATTCCGTGAAGAAGGGAAAGGCTATCCACTCCTGTATTCTGGACTGAGAATTCCATGGACTGTATAGTCTATGGGGTTGCAAAGGGTCGGACAAGACGGAGTGACTTTCACTTTACTTCATGTGTGTGTGTGTATATATATATATGAAAACTTAAGAATTTTTGCCAAACTAAAAAATTATGACATTTTCATTCCACTTGTTTGACTTAGTATGAATAGAATGCTAGATTTCTAATTTAAAAAATAGATATGCAACAAAGGTTTACTGTGTAGCACAGGGAACTATAGTTAATATCTTGTATTAACCTATGATGGAAAATAATTTCAAAAATAATATATGTGTATTTGTGTAACTGAATCACCTTGCTGTACACCTAAAACATTGTAAGTCAACTATACTTCAATAATATATATATTTAAAATTCAAAAAAAAGTAAAAAATTATTAATTGAGCCTTACCTATGTGTCCTACACCTAACAACGGAAAGGCATATCCTCTGCCTTAAACCATAGGAAAATGTAAATTAGTGCTTTAAAAGAAGCCTGTGAAATCAATTAATGTAATCTACCACATCAACAGGCTAAAGAAGAAAAGCCACAGACCATGTCAATGAAAACAGAAAAGCTGTTTGACAAACTCCACACACATATTACAAAAACTCTCAGTAAACTAGGCATAGGGAAGAAATTCTCAATTTGTTAAAGACTATCTGCAAATACCTTACAACTAATATTATACTTACAAAAAAAAAACCTAAAAGCTTCCCCACTAAAATAAGGAGGAAAAAAAAAAAAAGGATATTTCCTTTTATCACTGTTTTTCAACTTCATACTGGACATCCCAGCTAATTCAATAAAACAAACAAACAACAAAAAAGAGGTATACTGATTGAGAAGAAAGAAAGAAAGCTGTCTTTATTCATAGATTACATGTTAATCTATGTTTAAAATCTTAGAGAAAACCATGACAAAGGATTCCTGGAAGTGAAAAACAATTATAACAAGGTTTCAGGCTATATGGTTAATATACAAAAGTCAATCACTTTTCTATATACCAATAATGAACAAGTGGAATATGAAATTAAAAGTACAATACTATTTATATTAGCACCCAAAAAAAATTAAGATAGAATCTAACAAAACATGTGCTTGATCTATATGATGAAAATGATAAAACTCTTGAGGAAAGAAGTCAAGAAAAAGTTAAATAAATGGAAATATATTCTATATTCAGGGTTGAAAGTGAAGTGAAGTGAAGTGAAAGTTAATCACTCAGTTGTGTCCAACTTTTTGATACCCCATGGACTGTAGCCCACCAGGCTCCTCTGTCCATGGAATTCTCCAGCCAAGAATTCTGGAGTGGGTGGCCATTCCCTTCTCCAGGGGATCTTCCTGACCCAGGGATAGAACCCAGGTCTCCCACATTGCAGGCAGTTTCTTCAGTGTCTGAGGAAATACCATATTCAGAGTTAGAAATACTCAATGTTGTCAAGATGTCAGTCATCCCAACCTAATATACAGATTCAATAAAATCCCAATGAAAATACCAGCAAGTTATTTACTAATGTCAATAAAATGATTCTAAAATTTATATAAAGAGTCAAAAGACCAAGGATAATCAACATAATATTGAATGAGCAGAAAAAAATAGAACTAATACTACTTAACTTCAAGACTCACTGCTGCTGCTGCTGCTAAGTCACTTCAATCGTGTCTGACTCTGTGCGACCCCACAGACAGCAGCCCACCAGGCTCCCCTGTCCCTGGGATTCTCCAGGCAAGAACACTGGAGTGGGTTGCCATTTCCTTCTCCAATGCATGAAAGTGAAAAGTAAAAGTGAAGTTGTCCGACTCCTAGCGGCCCCATGGACTGCAGTCTACCAGGCTCTTCTGTCCATGGGATTTTCCAAGCAAGAGTACTGAAGTGGAGTGCCATTGCCTTCTCCATCAAGACTCACTAGAAAGATACAATAATTAAGACAGTGAGGTATTCGCAAAAGAATAAACAAACAGATCAATAAAACAGAACAGACTCCAGAAATAGACCCATGTAAATATAGACCCATGATCTTTGACAAAGGAGCAAAAGCAGTACAATAAAGCAAATGGTGTTGGAAAAACTGGACATCCACATGCAAAAAAATTAATCTATAAACAAATTTTATGCCCTTCACAAAAATTAACCCAAAATGGAACTTTGACCAAAATGTGAGATTCAAAACTCTAATATTCTCAGAATATGACACAGGAGAAAATCTAGAACTTGGGTTTGGTGATGACTTTTTAGATATAACATCAAAGACATGATTCATATAATAAAGAATTGGTTAGCTGGACTTCATTAAAGTTAAAAACTTCTGCCCTGTGAAGGCACTGTCAGTAAAAAGACAAGCTACAGGGTGGGAGAAAATATTGCAAAAGACAAATCTTATCAATGCCTGTTATCCAAAAATATGAAAAACAAAAACAAAAACCCTTCCATCAACAATAAGAAAACAACTCAATTTAAAAATGGACCAAGACCTTAAAAGACACTTCACAAAGAAAATATATTAATAGTACATAATCATAAGAAAAGAAATTCCTTGTCACACGTCATCAGGAAAATACAAATTAAAACAATGAAATACTACAGCACACTTGGAATGATCAAAATCCACTGGCAACACCAAATGCTGGTGAGACGGGGAAGCAACAGAAACTTGCATTGACTGCTGATGGGGACACAAAGTGGTACAGCCACTTTGGAAGGTAGTTTGGCTCTTTCAACAAAGCTAAGCCTTTCTCTTGCCATACAGTCCAATAACTGTGCTCCTTGTTATTTACCCAAAGGAGCTGAAACCTTATGCCTACAGAAAAATATGTACACAGAAGTTTATAGCAGCTTCATTCTTAATTAGCAAAACTTGGAAGCAGATACAATATTCTTCAGGACACAAATGGAAAATAGTGGTACATCCAGACAATGGAATATTGTTTAGAACTAAAAAGAAATGAGCTATCAAGCCACGAAAGGATATTAAGAAAATTAAATGCATATTACTAAGTGAAAAAGCCAATCTGGAAAGGCTACATCCTGTATGATTTCAACTACACAGTGTTCTAAAAATGGTAAAACTATGGAAGCACTAAAAATATGAGAGATTTCCAATGATTAGGGGTTCAGAAGGGATGCACAAGTGGAGCACAGAGGATTTTTTATTTTCATAGAAGAGTGAAACTATTTTGCATGATATACAAATACATATATATGAATGTGTATGTATATATGAATGTGTATGTATATATGTGTGTATGGAAAGAGTGCACTAAGTATGGTAGTTTGAGATTGGAAAATAATGACCAATAATTTGTGGCTGAGTAATAAAAACAACATTAAATGATATTAACCATGCATGTATGGAATTGGAATTTAATTGAGAAGACATGATAGATTCACCACCTAAACATGTTTTCTTCTTCCCTGATTACTTGAATAAGACACTTAGTATATTAGTATGGACTTAACTGTTTCAAAGCCTCAGTCATTAGAAACAAATGATTATCTACTAAGGAGTAAAGAAAAAAAAATTGCAAGAATCTTTAAAGAGCTTAGGCTAGAAATTTTAATTTTTTTTTATATTCCCAAAGTTTAGTTTACCTAATTGCAATTGATAATTTACCTAAAATTTTATAATATAAATCAATCATTAGGTAATAATCTGACAAAGTCCTGATATATCTTAAAATTTATCCTCAATATTGACCATATCTTTTTCTAAAACAATCTCCAACAAAGAATCTATCTGAAATTATTTTTGAGTGAATATTATTTTTCTAAAAGAAAAAAGCAGCTATTTTGGTAAATACTTTAGAGACCATAATATACATAAAATGACAAAAATGTTTAAATAGACTTGTGTAAAGTAATATAAAAACAGATTTTGAAAAGCCATGGCTTTTTTTCCTTAAAGTTTTAAAAGTCCTAATGGAACTGTTCCTAGTCATATAAAATGCCAAATATGTATTATTTCTTACTTTAAATACTTATTAAAAGACACAATATAGGTTTTCTGGTATGTTGTTTTTTTGTTCATAAAGTTTTTTTCTGAAGTATTAGTGTGAAAAATGAAAGTGTTAGTCACTCAGTCATGCTCAACTCTGTGATCCCATGGACTGTAGCCTGCTAGGCCCCTCTGTCCATGGAATTCTCCAGGCAAGAATTCTGGAGTCGGTAACCATTCCTTTCTCCAAGGGATCTTCCCAACACAAGGATCAAACCTGGCTCTCCCGCACCATAGGCAGATTCTTTACCATCTGAACTACCAGGGAAGCCCATTAGTAGAGATATTAACCATAAAAATGAACTTGTGAGGGATATTTGGTAAGAAAGCGAAGTTGACAAGTTTGATGTTAGTATGCCTGCACCGTGGCTACAAGTTCACTGAAAGAAACTGAATGTAGGTCAGAATATACATCTTGCCAATCTCCTGTCTCTTATTTACAAAATGACTCTATAACCACTTTCACTTACTCCTTAGTTCAGAAAAGCAGATCACAACTGCATCATTTAAGTGTTCCATAAATTGGCAACAGTGGATATTTAATCCCAAATGATGGCAACATGCATTCCCAGTAAATTACTTTACACCAAGTTCAACTCACTAATATTTTAGTAGTTCAAGAAGACACCTGGAACAGGTCAGGGACAAACTTACAATAGCACCCTGAAAACCAGAAAGCAAGCTGATAAGGACAAGAGTACGACTACTATAAGCTAAATGCAATATGCTAAAGAACAGCTTCTACAGTTGACTGATCTAGAATGTTATCTGCAATGTTATTCCATTCACATTTTCCCACAAGGTTTCATAGAGATTAATGGGATATTGAATACCAGGGTAGCCTGGTGGGCTGCCATCTATGGGGTTGCACAGAGTCGGACACGACTGAAGCAACTTAGCAGCAGCAGCAGCAGCAATTCTGCCAAAAACAGACTACTGTATAACTCTTATGTGCAAAAATATACATATATGTTAGACCCATGGAAATTTCTTAGCAGCAGAAACTAAATTAGAATAAAAACTACATTTCTTGAATAAGAGGAAAGAATTCTAAGGGATAGAAGAAAACAAAAAGAGTGCAAAGTAAGAAGAATAAAGAGGATATCTCTCACTATAATTTCCATGTTTCAACAAACTTTTGCATCCTTAAAACATAACACCATGACAACATGCCCAAGTAAATAACTTTTGAAAAGTATCATTCCTACCTCTCTTTTGTACTGGTCAAAAGGGAGCATCTTCTTGGGATGATTTTCTGTAATCAATGAATCTTTTATTCTTAATTTTCTCAAATTCATGGAGATATAAACCTGTGAATAAACCAGCAAGCAAAAGTACATTATCCAAGTGGCCCCTTTAATTGAGAATCCCTTAGAGATTTCTATTCTCTAATAGAGAATGTCCAAGTATATTTATATCCTGGCAAGTCACATACTGTGTAGCCAATAAGTTTCCATGATTATTATATTACTACTATGACATTCACAATAATTGAGATTATTTTTATAAAATAGTGATCAACTAATCATAAAGAAAATAAAAGGTATACATTAAACATATGTCTTTAAAAACACATCTAAAAACAGTAATTGTAAACTATAAAAAGGATTTAAAGTTGCTCTTCATATAATGTTAGGAAAGTGTATTCTCTAATTCTGTATATAACTATGTTTGTAAAAGTTACTTTGAGTATGTGCTATAATATGCTACAAAATGTACAGAGGGTGACTAAGCAAACAATTCCTTTATAATAGTATACATAGTACCATAAATACATATATGAAAATCAAGTACAAATATCAAAGCTTTGCTTTAATACTTAATATTAATATTTGCTTTAATATTTAAAGCAAATAGTATTATTTCTTTATTATTAAAGAGTATTTAATATTTTAATACTATATAGTATGTATATACTATATATTTAATACTATGTATATAATAACATATTTAAAGCAAATATATTATTGGCTTTATTATTAAATAGTATTTAAAGCAAATAATATTAAACTACATTAGGGAGTAGTTTGTGTAGTCAGAAAGAAAGGCGTGCAAGTTGTAAGTTACAAGTTCAGGCAAGGTGAAAAGGCCACGAAGTTATATTCCAGATCCAAGGAAATCTGTAACACTTGAAGATTACTTTTTCACAAGGTGAATAATTTCTGTTTGGTTTTGTAACTTCTCTAACACTTCAGAGGATGTGAGGGTCCATATTCCCTCATGGACATTCTGATTTAGACACCTCACACTTTTTGGCTGTTTCATAGAAATACACATGCAGAGAAAATGCCTAAGCCCTGTTAGAATACACTCATCTTATTTCAACCTGTAATGTCATCAAAAGGTTATTTTAAATAATGAATTCATTTTAATTGCTTTAGATATTAGACCAACCAGTACTTTGGAGAGTTTTTCTTAAACAACTAATTTATAAGAAATCTCAATTTAAAAATCATGCAAAAGGTAAAACAAATGTCTCTATTGTTTTTCTCCACTCTTTAAGTTCAGTTCAGTCGCTCAGTCGTGTTCGACTCTTTGCGACCCCATGAATCGCAGCACGCCAGGCCTCCCTGTCCATCACCAACTCCCGGAGTTCACTCAGACTCACGTCCATCGAGTCAGTGATGCCATCCAGCCATCTCATCCTCTGTCGTTCCCTTCTCCTCCTGCCCCCAATCCCTCCTAGCATCAGAGTCTTTTCCAATGAGTCAACTCTTCACATGAGGTGGCCAAAGTACTGGAGTTTCAGCTTTAGCATCATTCCTTCCAAAGAAATCCCAGGGCTGATCTCCTTCAGAATGGACTGGTTGGACCTCCTTGCAGTCCAAGAGACTCTCAAGAATCTTCTCCAACACCACAGTTCAAAAGCATCAATTTAAACTAATTAAAAATATCATTCACTTATAAAATTGTCAAACAATACATAGGTATATTAGGTAAAGCTCAAATATCCTGTTTCACCAGTCCCCAATCATTCTTTTCTGTTTCTCAGAGATAATATTTGAATAACCATCTTGGTCTTTTTCCTGTGCAGTTGTACACACATTTATACAGTAGCAGTATGGATTTTTTAAATAAAAATGAGATCATACATAATACAGATTATTTTTACAAATTAAAAATTTCCTCATGGAGCAAAAAATCATGAATATATTTTCACGTTATCACAAGTCTACCTCATTCTTTTTTAAAGGGGGCAGAGTATTCTATACTACAGATGTACTAATAATTATACAAACATTTCCTAGAGATGCTTGTATATGTTGCTTTTAAAAATTCCTCTTAAAATATTCCTCTGGATATTCTTAAACAGAAGGAGCTGAGCACATACACAAATATTTCTGTAGTTTGAATGTTTCTTCAAGGGTTTCTAGTCCAAGGTATGTGCATTTAAATTTTTAATAGTTATTCATAAATAGACCTTAAAAAAGTTTAGTTTATATTTCTTTCAGAAATGTGTGAAAATATATATTACCATTCATATTCATTACTAGATATCATCAGTCCTTTTTTTTAACATGATATGCAATAAATGGTATTCACAGATGTGAATTATTTTGCCTTTAACTGATTTTCAATGAGATGGAACATTTTTTCCAGATACTTATTGACTTATTCTACTTAAGTAGAAATAGGAAGACTATCTTGTCACTAATTATGAAACAATTTTCTTTTCAAATCTAGTGTGTGGACACATTTACCACATTTATTTGAACATCTTTAACTTCTAATATGGTATTATCCAGAGGTATCACATTATTTTTTGATACAAATAGATAGCTAGCTTTTCCAAAAGCATTTAATAGTTTATGTTTTGTCTTCTGTTATAATCCCTTTAAAATCTCATTTTTCTTTAGCTTGCTTTGAGTCCATCATAATAATGTACTTACATTTCATTAATTGTATTCTTATTTGTGCCTTATTTTATTAGCCAAGCTATAAGAAAACATTTGTCTAAAATTAAGTAGCACTTGTAATAAAGAAAAGACAACTGACACAACTGTACAATCTGTTATTTCCCATTCAGTCCCAGTGATAAAATGTCAAGGAGTTTACATGGCCTAAAACTAGAATGTGCAGTTATACCCAATTACATAAATTCAAGATATCTAAACATAAAATATGTTTGTTCAGTCATTATTGGTCTATAAGACATCTCTAAAAATAACTTGGTATTTTCAAAAAAGTCAAAGTTAATATTTGTTACTACAGGTCTTTAAAACACAAATTTTAAAAGGAAATGGGGAAAGCAAGCCAGCAATCAATTCAATATGCTTGTGAATCCCACTGCTGTGCAGAGACATTCATCACTCAGGAGTGAATAAACTCCTCATCCTGCTTCTACCAGGGGGCATTATTGGCCCAACAGTGAACATTAAAGGAAGAGCGCAGCGGATTGCAGCTAGAGAATTAACAGGAGGAAATGAGAGAGAGGAAAATATTGTTCTAATCATTCTTTGAGTCCTTATAATTATGAAGTTAAATCATTCCTTGAGGGTTATTATCATGATAGCCTTATAATAGAGAGGAAGCTGGCAGATTAGGATAAAATATGTTGTTTCTGGGCTTGTATAAAAAGTAAATTTAGAAAAAAGTAGCAAGAAAATGATTTCTTTTATAGAGAAACATCATTTTGACTTTAGCAATTCAGCAGTTGTTTATTAAGAGAAAATTTAGAAGTAGAAGCCCTTTCCAAAGCAGTTTTGAGGAGATGTATAGGAAACAGAAACAAACTTTTTGTTTTGCTCGTTGTTAATGGAATTGGATTCTTGATGATGTATTCTCCAGATGTTTATTACTTTTATTGTTATTATAATTCAAATTAAATGCCTTTGGCATTGTTCTTTATATTTAGAGTGGTTTAGCCCATTTTCAAATCCTACAATCACAGTTCCTAAGACTCAGTAACTGGTTGAAAAAATAAACCAACTTAGGCTTATAAATAAGTTTAAGATCTCGAATCCAAACTCTGCCAACATCCCTCTCTTTAAATTCATTTGCATTTATATATAAATGTTTGTCACATTTATATTTTTTAAATAATATGGTAGTGAAAGTCACACAAGACAAAATTAATCCCTTTAAAGTAATTCAGTCATTTAGTACCTTTTTAATGTTGTTCAACTACTACCTTTATCTAGTTTCAAAACATCTCATCATTCCCAAGCAAAATCCATTATCCTTCAGGCAAGTTTGTCCCCATTGCCCTCTTCCTCAGGCAACCACAAATCTGTATTCTGTCTCTATGGACTCATCTTTTCTAGATATCTTACATAAATGGAGTCATACAATATAGGATCTTCTGTGTCAAGTTCTTTCATCTCAGAGGTTTTCTATATTGTAGCATACATCAGTGCTTCATCTACTTTTATATCAGAATAACTTCTATTATATATATAAATATATATATATACACCATAATTCATTCATCCATTCATCTGTTGATTGACATTTGGGCTGTTTCCACCTATATGTTTCTGTTTGAATGCCTGTTTACAAAATTCTTTTTGGTATATACCTAGGAGTGGAATTGTAGGGTCACGTGGTAATCCTACATTGAACTTTTTGAGGAATCACCGATCTCTTTTACATGTAGGCTGAACCCTTCCCAACAGCTATATATAAGGATTCTAATTCCTCCACATTTCCACCAGGATTTGTTGTTTTTCTTTTGCTGTTTTCATTGTTATTGTTGCTGTTCTTTTGTTGTATGTGTGTTTTTAAATATATACCCTAAATCTTAGTGGGTATGAAATGGTACCTCATTGTGAATCTGACTTGGATTTCTCTAATAATTAATGAGGCAGACCATCTTTTCATGTGTTCACTGGCCAATTTTATATATTTGAAGAATGTCTATATAACACTTGCATTCCTAGAAAATAAAGTTTTAAAATTTAGTTTCTCTGCTATGATTCTTCTAACATCCATTCTAGGAAAATTCAGGAATTTTCAGGAATTCTAGGAAAATTCAGGGAAAAAAAAGACTCTTTTAATTTCCATTGAAGAGGAAAAGTTAAAATTTTACATAACCTCCTTCTCCTTCTGCCTCTGTAACTCAGCTTGTTCCTTGCAAAGTCTGGATCATGTAGGTCATGTAGTCTCAGAAAGTGGGGACTCACAATACTAAGAACTGGAGTTTATCTCACTCACCCTTGTCCTGCTCTTTCAATCGCCCAACCTCTGCAAACCCACTTAATCATGCCTGTCAGTGTATAAAAACTCTGTAACCCTTTGTTTGCGGTTCAGAGCTTGGAGTGTTAACTCTTCTGGCCCCACCAGCATAATAAACTGAGTTCTCCAACTCTCCAAGTGTGGTGCTTGGTTTTTCGAGTACTGGTTTCTGCAACATTTCTGGAGGCCCCAGACAGATTCCAACCATGCTGGCCCCTTGAGCCACCGGACTGGTGGTTCAACTGGGTCG
This sequence comes from Bos mutus, assembly GCF_027580195.1. NCBI lineage: Eukaryota > Metazoa > Chordata > Mammalia > Artiodactyla > Bovidae > Bos > Bos mutus. Next base: position 31,150,289 of record NC_091625.1, read on the forward strand.
GAGCAGAGGAACCCCAAGATGAATGAGGAGGCATGCCACCTGCCAGTATTCCAGCTTCTCTTTCAGACTGGCATTCCGACTCTGGATGGCTGAGCCCTAACCGGACTCATTGGAGGGATGGACCAACTCATCAGAAATGGCCATAGGATCAGGTAAGGCCCTGGAGCCAGTCCCCAGTCAGATCCTATCCCAACAGGTAGCAGAGGAAACTCATCACCTCCTTCGGGCTCCCAGGAAGCGAACATCAGATAGGACTGGGGACCTGGGAAAAGAGAGGTATTGTGATAACCTCTGAGTGATTCTGTATGCATGATTGTTGATTGATGGAAGTGAAAGTGAGCTCCACAATCCTCAGACTATAGAGCCTGAGAGGGTCCAAAACCTGCAGCTCCATGACAACTCCATAAGGCTGAAAGGTAGTGCCAGTATCTGGGGGATTTAATCTGGGTTGGTCTGGGTTGGGGGTTTATACCAACCTGCCAATGCTAAGAGGCATCTTAAATCTCCCTTGGAAGAGTGGCCAGGCAGACAAAAAATAAATGTGAACGAGTGTGCAGCCTGATTCACTAGTGCTTCAGGCTCGACTGTATGGCTTTACAGCCTTCATGGCTATGGAGTCCAAGTGGGCCCTAACTGCAGTTCCATGGTGACCTCATATGGCTCAAGGCGGTGCCTGCCTTTGGGGGACCCAGTCCCTCTCTATGAAACAGATCCGGATCAGGGGTTCATACTGATCTGCCAGTGCTAAGAGGCACCTAAATTCCACCCCTCCCCCAGGGATGTGGCCAAGCAGGCAACTGGATGGTCTCCTCTTTTGAGGGGGCACCCATGCTTGTCTGTCTTTATGCCATTGACTCAGGGCAGGATACACAGGGAGGGAGAAATTATTGGTTACTGATTATTCTTCTGTCGACTGACTCCTTGAGCTGACATCTAAGAAATTAGGTTTTCCTCAAAATCCTGCCAGGTAGATTACATTTGTCAACATGGGTGGAAGTTCCTCTAAGCCAACAGTTTTAGATTGCCTGATAAAGAACTTTAAAAAGGACTTTTTTTAGGAGATTATGGAGTCAAGATGACCCCTAGGAAGCTTCATAACTTATGTGAGCTCAACTGGCCATCCTTTGATGTTGGATGGCTGCCAGAGGGCACACTCGACCTGCCCACTGTCCAAACAATTTGCCAGGTAATCACTGGGACTTCAGGGCATCCAGATCAGTTTCCACACATAGACTCCTGGATTCTGATAGCACAGACTCTACCCCCATGGGAAAGATTTTGCACGAATGGACAGGGACAGAGTAGGTTATTTGTGGCCCAACCACTCAGAAAAGAGAAAGAAGAAGAGAAAAAAATCTATATTCCAGGAAGATCTAGTGGAAGACCCCTGCTGCCCCTGCCATACATTCCCCTGTCCTCACAAGCCCCAGCACAGCCAGTGCTAGACACATTGCCAGACAGTCTACCTCCCTTCATGTTCCCCACACCAACTCATAATCAAGACTCCAGCCCTGAGCCAGTAGGGAAGTGGCTCCACTCAGCTAAACAATCTAACCAGCTGGCCACAGCCTGTGAGATGTCACTGCAAAACCTCAAGGTCTTCAACAAGTGAATGAGGACGGCTGAGTCCAGCTTGGTCACTCCATCCTCTATTACCAGCCCTTCAGCACTACTGATCTGCTAAACTGGAAACACCATAACCCAGCGTACTCTGATAAACCACAGGCTGGCACCGCACTCCAGTATTCTTGCCTGGAAAATCCCATGGACAGAAGAGCCTGGAAGGCTGCAGTCCATGGGGTCGCTGAGGGTCATACACGACTGAGTGACTTCACTTTCACTTTTCACTTTCATGCACTGGAGAAGGAAATGGCAAGCCACTCCAGTGTTCTTGCCTGGAGAATCCCAGGGACGGGGAAGCCTGGTGGGCTGCCGTCTATGGGGTCACACAGAGTTGGACACGACTGAAGTGACTTAGCATAGAATAGCATAGCATAGTTGACCTCCTAGAGTGCATTTTCCACACCAATCAGCCTACATGGGATGACTGTCACCAGCTCCTTCTGTCTCTCTTCACCACTGAAAAAAGGTGACACATCTTGACAGAAGCCCAAAAATGGCTCCAAGGACAAACCCACACAGAGGTCTTAGTTGTAGAAGGATGGGCACAAGAAGCAATGCCAGAGATGAGACCTAATTGGGGTTTCAATACCAGAGAAGGATAAGAAACCCTGGGTCACTACTATAATGCCCTTCTACATGGACCATGAGTGGGAGCCAAAAACTCCACCAATATGTCCAAAATCACAATGATAATCCAAAAACTGGATGAGACTCCCACCAATTTCTATGAAAGACTGTGTGAAGTGTCCTGGACATATACCACATTCAACCCTGAGACACTCGAAAATCAGTGAATGATTAACGCTGCCTTTGTGGCTCAATCCTGTGAAGACATCCAATGAAACCTCCAAAAGCTGGAAAGCTTCACTGGGAAGAATGCCACACAGCTCCTGGAGGTAGAAAATAAAGTCTTTGTGAACCAAGACCATGAAGCCCAACAAGAAACATAAAAAAAAAAAAAAAAATGAAACAGAAAGCAGCCCTCCTCTCCATTGAGGAGCTCAGATCAAGTGAAACAGACTGTTCCCTCATGGAAAGGGGAAACTAAGAGACCACCACTACACCATGACCTGTGTGCCTATTGCAGAGAGACTGGACACTGGAGGAATGAGTGCCCCCATCGCAGAAGGACAGCTAAAGGGTAGAAGAAGTTCAGTCGACCCAATAAAGAAAGATACCAGTGTGAGCTGGCCGTCCAAAACCTTATCAGCCTGGCAGGAGCAGAATCAGACCAGGGAAGACCGGGCTCCCTGATCCTGGGCCTCCAGGAGCCCACAGTCACGATAAAAGCAGGGGGCCAATCAATGACTTCTATGGTGGATACCACAGCTGAACACTCCATGGTAACCATACCTGTGACTCCCCTCACAGGCTGAACAGCAACTATCGTTGGGGCTACAGGGGACATGGCAGCCCACTCATTTTGCAAGGCCTGTTCGTGTCAGCTAGGGGGCCATCTGGTGACTCATGAATTTCTCTACTTACTGGAATGCCCCATTCCCTTGCTGGGTAGAGACTTACTGGCAAAGCTGGGGGCACAAATCACCTTTGCCCCCAGAAAACCTGTGAGCCTCACCTTGGGAAGCCAATCGGCTCTGATGATGGCCATGACCATGCCCAGGGAAGATGAATGGCATCTCTATTCCTCACGGAGGGAATAAATAAATCCCTCCAGACATCTAAAAGAATTCCCTGATGTCTGAGCAGAGAAGGGGCCCTCAGGTTTGGCCAAAAAACATGCCCCCATTGTAGTGAACCTGAGGCCAGAAGCTACTCCTGTTAGACAGAAACCATATCCAGTACCATGAGGGGTACACCTGGGAATTTGGGACCACATCCAGTGCCTATGAGATGCCGAGATGCTAATCGAATGTCAGTCTCCCTGGAACACTCTGCTCTCACCAGTCAAAAAGTCTGGAGGGAATGACTACCATCCCATCCAGGACTTCCATGCCATCAACAGTGCAGTGATCACCATCCGTCCAGTGATCCCAAATCCCTACACTCTCCTGAGTCTCTTACCCACTCAGGCAAGCTGGTTCACCTGCCTCGATCTCAAGAACGCATTCTTCTGCCTCCAGCTGTCACCAGCCAGCCAGCCCTTATTTGCCTTTGAATGCAAAGACCCACACACTAGAAGAAAGACACAGCTGACTTGGACCCAACTGCCACAAGGCTTCAAAAACTCACCCACCCGGTTTGGTGAAGCCCTGTCTGCACACCTTGCTGCCTTTCCTGGAGAAACTTTCAACTGCACCCTACTCCAGTACATGGATGACCTGTTCCTAGCCAGTCCCACCCAATGGGACTGCTGGAGAGGTACCATAGCCCTGTTGGCTCTACTCTCCACCATAGGGTACAAGGTGTCATGGGAAAAGGCTCAGATCTGCAGACAGGAGGTCAAGTACCTTGGTTTTGTCATCTCAAAAGGGCATCGGGCACTCGGACATGAGAGGAAGCAAGCCATCTGTTCAATACCTTGGCCAAACACCAAGAAAGAAGTCTGTGAGTTCCTCGGGGCTGCCGGATGCTGCTGGATCTGGATACCGGGTTTCTGTGAAAATGCCAAGACTTTGTTTAAAGCCACAGCAGGGTCTGGTAAGGACCCCCTGGAGTGGGGACCTTAACGGGAAAAGGCCTTCAAGGAGATAAAGAGACTCTCGACCAGCGCTCCAGCATTAGGGCTGCCAGATGTGACATGGGACTTTAACCTCTTTGTACATGAGAGAAACTGCACTGCACTGGGGGTCCTCACACTAACAGTCGGGCCATGGCAGTGCCCGGTCACATACCTGTCCAAACGACCAGATCCAGTGGCCACAGGATGGCCACCATGCCTGTGGGCATTAGCTGCCACTGTGGTTTTGGTCAGAGAAGCAGATAAGCTTGCTGTAGGACAAAATGTAAAAGTTCCCCAAGCTACTACTGCCCTGATGAACAGCCAGGGGCATAAGTGGCTGACCAACTCCAGGATGATTTACTATCAAGGACTGCCTTGCGAAAACCCACAGGTGCAACTTGAGACTGTGCGGATGCTGAACTCCACCACCGTTTTACCTACAGAAGCAGGAACCCCCAATCATAACTGTGAGGAGGTCATAGATGAAATTTACTTGAGCAGGCCAGACCTGATGGACATTCCCCTCCAGAACCCAGAACTAGAACTGTTCACCTACAGAAGCAGTTTTATCCATGATGGGCAGCGCAAAGCAGGCTGTGCCATAACAACAACTGACAAGATAGCGAAGGCTGAGACCTTGCCACAAAGGTGGTCAGCATAAGGGGCTGAGCTATGGGCACTCACCCAGGTGCTAAGGCATGACAAAGGGAAATGACTCAACATCCATACTGGTTCAAGTTATGCCTTTGCTACTTTGCTAATGGTTCATGGAGCCATTTATAAAGAAAGGGGACTATTGACAGAAGGGGAAAGGAGATTAAAAACAAAAAATAAATACTTCCGCTGTTAGAAGCAGTCTGGAAGCCTTCCCAAGTGGCAGTCATCCATTGTAAAGGCCATTAGCGAGGAACTGATCCAATCAGCAAAGGAAATCAGTTGGCTGACCAGGCAGCCAAGGAGGCGGTGACCCAACCGAGCCCCACAGTGGGCCTTGAGTCAATCTTTAAGGTTGTCTTGGCACCAGAATTGCCTCCATCCCCGAAATATACAAGGAAGAAGATCAATGGGCTCTAAATGAGGGAGGAATAAAAGAAAAGGAGGGCTGGTGGAAGCTCCCAGACCAAAGACTCTTTGTCCCCAGCAATATAGCAGTTCAGCTGGTAAAACAACATCATGAAACAGCTCATTTAGGAAAAAGTGAACTGGATAGCTTACTGAGCTGCTACTGTTTCATTCCTAAGCTCCCAACCCTGTGTGCCCAGATCAGTGCTAGATGTGTGACTTGTGCACAAAACAATGCCAGCCAGGGGCCAAGACCAACCCAGGGGTGCAGACAGTTGGGACACTGCCCTTTGAAGATCTAGAAGTGTACTTTACTGAAGTCAAGCCCTATAGGGGCTATAAGTATTTACTTGTGGTAGTCTGCACCTACTCGGGATGGACTGCAGCCTACCCCATGCGCACTGAATGGGCACAAGAAGTGACCAAGGCCCTACTAAGAGACATGGGCTGCCCGAGATATGGGCTTCCTCTCTCCATAGGGTCTGACAGTGGGCCAGCTTTTGTGTCTGAGATAATCCAAGCTTTATTCAGGACACTGGGAATCAAATGAAAGCTTCACACTGCTTCCAGGTCACAGAGCTCAGAGAAAACTGAACACATGAATCGTACCCTCAAGACTTCATTAGCTAAACTGTCAGTAGACCCAGTTATCTTGGGTGGACATGTTACCCCTAGCCTTACTCCGAGTTAGATACAGCCGAGGTCCTCAGGCTATTCTCCCTTTGAGATCTTATATGGGAGAACACCTCCAGTGATAGGAAAAAACTTAAGGGAAACCCCCAATAACTGGCTGACCTGGAGATGTCTTGACACCTCCAGGCCCTGGGAAAAGTCTTTCACCGTATTGCCCAAGAAACCTTAGAAAGGACACTCATTCCTTTGGGCAATTGAGTTCGTCCCTATCAGCCAGGAGATGAGGTATGGGTAAAAGACTGAAAAAAGGAACCACTTCAGCCAGTTTGGACAGGCCCTCACATGGTCATCCTGGCAAACCCTACTGCTGTTAAAGTTATAGGTGTCATCCCTTGGATCCACCACACCAGAGTCAAGAAGGCAGCAGCTTCCTGTGATGAAGACACTTGGAAAACAGTTCAGGACCCCGAAAACCCCCTAAGGTCTGGTTCCAAAAACAGTGGCCCTCACCCATGAAGAATGCTGAGCCCTGCTCTAGTCACTCCAGAAGCTGACTAGTCAATGCACAGCAGAAGCATGATGATTCTTCAGCCTTCCTCCAGCCACACTCCAGCAAATGGCTGATCAATGCACAGCAGAAGCCTGAGGATCTGGCTGTCAAAATATCAATGGATTTTTACTGTCAGCCCTGATTGGTATTATTGCTGTGCTCTTCGCTATAGTACTAGCTTCAGTCACACCCCAGGACTGGGATTTGGGTCAGAAGCTGCAGTTAGCTGTCTGTTATCTCACAGTAGTGGGAAGCCTCTTTCTTATTAGATGTCTCTTATGATAGATTCTCCCTATTAACTAAATTGCTCACAGTATAGCTGAACCCCCTTCATGATAGGCTCAGTTGCTATAGCCATGACAGCCCAAAGATGGGGAGAAAACCTTTTGCTAGTGTCAGTTATCTGTTATGTGCAGGCTGCTTTACAGGCTTTTGGTGTCCCTTGCTGTTACAGATGGTGACGTTCCTTATCCATCATGCACCTGTCAACATTACAGCCAACTCTTGGAAAATCACTTACTTAACCATCAGCTAGAACAATGTATAGATAGCCAGTCCTATAGGCCGATCAGCTACTGCCTTCATAACCATGCGATGTATATCCAGGGGCCTGGGTGCCAAAGATGTTTTCAAGCTATGCCTCCCGCTGCTGCTACCTTTCTCCCACCAGAGGATCCAAATCCCAGGTGGTATCCCGACCCCATGGCACTGCCATCATGCCCCTGTGCCCTGTCTACCCCCTAATGCCACACAGATGTTACAACCCAAAACGGGTGTCTCTCTGCCAAATAAGTGGAAAAACCTACTAGACAGTGACAACAATGTAGACAGACAAAATCATGGACCAACTCTGCCCTAAAATATCAGGCTCTGCCTGTTGGCAGCATGACCCAGGTTATAAAGTTAACTCCCCCTTAAACCCTCACCTGTACCAGGTTCTCAGTGCAACTCATCACCTTCTTGATGACACCAACCCCCAGCTGGCCAGCGATTGCTGGCTTTGCTTATCCTTAGGAGCTCCATGGTACTTAGCTACACCAGTATCATTGAATAATGCAACAGCCATGGGAACTCCTATAGATCACCCTCACAAGAGCCAGTCTTAAGGACAATTGAGTTAACTCAAAAGGCTCCAAAATGCTTTACAAATGATGGAAGAACTTATAGGCAATTTAACCAGGGATGAATATATTTAAACTTTAAAAGGTAAGTGGTCCACTCATCCTCCCACAAACACAATGTGGTGCCGCCCCCATCAAGGCCTTTTCTTTGTTTGTGGGACAGATGCTTACTTGTGTCTACCAGTCAACTGGATGGGTATCTGCACCTTAGCTTTCCTCACTCCCCAAGTGAATACTGTCCCTAACAACCAGACTCTCACCATACCTCTGGCAGCACATACGTGGTCAAAAAGAGCCATCCAAATTATACCCCTCCTATTTGACTGGGAATTATGCCTGGGATAGGTATGGGAATAGGAGGAATTGCTTCATCAACCACCTTCTGTCATACACTATCCAAGGACTTCACAGACGACATTGAGAGGGTAGTCAAATCTTTAGTGGCCTTACAGGACCAACTAGATTCCCTGGTTGAAGTGATTTTACAGAATAGGAAAGGGCTAGACCTACTGAAAAGGGAGGACTCTGTCTCTTCTTGAATGAAGAATGTTGCTTTTATGTAAACCAAACAGGAATAGTCAGGGACATGGCCCAACAGCTAAAGGAACAAATCATAAAAAGGAGAGAGGAACTAGAAAATTCCTGGGGTAATTGGAACAATATCTGGATCTGGGAATGGTGGCTTCTCCCTTTAACCAGTCCTCTCTTAATGTTCTTTGCAGTGCTCTTGATTGGCCCTTGTATTCTCAATACTATTACCCAGTTCATAACCTCTCGAATTGAATCCATAAACTTATGAATGGTAATAGCTCAATGTAGCCCCCTAAACGATGGGGAGCTCTGAATATCCTACCAAAACATGAGATGATGCTTTCTACAATGAGTGATAGAAGCATCAAGAGGGGAGAATGAAGAGGAAAAGTTACAATTTTACATAACTTCCTGCTCCTTCTGCCTCTGTAACTCAGCTTGTTCCTTGCAAAGTCTGGATCACATAGGTCATGTAGTCTCAGAAAGTGGGGACTCACAATGCTAGGAACTGGAGTTTATCTCACTCACCCTTTCCTGCTCTTTGCAATCGCCAAGCCCCTGCAAACCCACTTAATCACGCCTGTCCATGTATAAAAACTCTGTAACCCTTTGTTTGCAGCTCAGAGCTTGGAGTTTAACTCCTCTGGGCCTGCCCCGCGTAATAAACCTGAGTTCTCCAACTCTCCAAGTGTGGTGCTTGGTTTCTCAAGTACTGGTTTCTGCAACACCATGATCTTTCATTTCAATTCAGAAGATGTAGGCAAAATGCCCCAGGAACACATAATCTGGAAGGCTTTTTAGGCCTCACAACTTGAGAAAGCACCCAACTAAGTCTTTGGAGACTAATCAGGAAATTGTGTGCACTAAAAATGGTTTTACCCTTTATGCTCATGTGGTGAAGTGGAGATTAATTAAAGGCATTTAAGTCATAAGTGAAAGGTAACAACAGCTGAGTGACAACTAATGTGGTATAAAATCCAGCAAACAGCCTTTTCTTTTCCCTGAATTTTAGTTGCCCTAAGGCATGTCTCACTTCACAGTCAGAGCTGAACATCTGAAAAACAAATCTTGGCTGAAGTCTACCTCCACTTGTTCCCAGGAATTTAACACTTATTAGATACACAGGGAAGTTTCTTTTCATTCAATTCAGTCACTCAGTCATGTCGACTCTTTGCAACACCATAGGCTGCAGCACACCAGGCTTCCCTGTCCCTCACCAACTCCCGGAATTTGTTCAAACTCATGTCCATCAAGTTGGTGATGCCATCCAACCATCTCATCCTCTGTCATCCCCTTCTCCACCTGCCTTCAACCTTTCCCAGCATCAGGATCTTTTCCAATGATGCGGTTCTTTGCATCAGGTGGCCAAACTATTGGACTTTCAGCCTTAGCAATCAGTCCTTCCAATGAATATTCAAGATTGATTTCCTTTAGGATCGACTGGTTTGATCTCCTTGAAGTCCAAGGGACTCTCAAGAGTCTTCTCCCAACATCGCAGTTCTTTTCATTAGTAAAGTAATATCTTAAACATATATTGTGTCAGATCACAGATCTAAAATCCCTATCAATGTATCAGGAACAAGCCTTTCTTCATATATCTCTTCCTCCAAAATTGTATGTCTATTACCTAAAAACATTTTGGCTTCCAAGTTGACTTAATCACTCTTATAATATATGGAACTCTATTCAATGCTATGGGACAGCTTGGATAGGAGGGGGGGTTGTGGGAGAATTGATACAAATATATTACAAAATAAAAAGTTTAAAGTTTGGGAAAAAAAAGAAACCATATTATTGGTTTTGAAAATAACTTCTAATTGACTTTTTTAATTAAAAATGTAGAAGGTTTTAGAGATTTGGTTCATCCATTTGTTTACTCACTCAAAAATACTTTTAAATGTCTCATAGAGGCTAGACACCATTCTAGGCTTTGGAGATTTAAAATCGATCCAACACAGTCCTGTCCCTCAGGAAGTTTACAGTTTAGTCAAACAGACAAAACAAGGAAATGGGGAATTGTAGTAGGTTAAATGCTAAGATCATTATAAACTCAAGGTGCTATAAGAGAAGAGGAAGAACAAGTATCCCAGATAGAAGGACTCAAGACAGTTTTCCAGGAAAAGGGGGAACTTGAGCTAAATCTTACAGAACAGGTAAAGCACAGAAATGTAATAGAAATTCTCTTTGTGAATACAATGCCTCCGCTAGCTGAAGATATTTGAGATGCCCTCTCTCATCATCTATCACAACGCTTAACCTTTTACTACATATCCTGTCCTCTGCCTCGAGATTCCCGTTGATGGCAGCCATAGCACCATGTTTTCACCCAAAGCATACAGGGTGATAAAATTCATGGTCACAGTTGTTTTTTGTTCTCACCAAATTCAAACGTATGAATTGAGGGGAAGCTTTAAGAATACATAGACTGCTACCAAAGTAACTACACATATTGAAAAGAATAGTGTTTTGTCGCTGTTAATTTATTACTAATGGTTGAAAAGTTAAGACTAAGCATGTACCATTTAAGTGGCGCTAGTGGTAAAGACGGAGAAGGCAATGGCACCCCACTCCAGTACTCTTGCCTGGAAAATCCCATGGATGGAGGAGCCTGGTAGGCTGCAGTCCATGGGGTCGTGAAGAGTCAGACACAACTGAGTGACTTCACTTTCACTTTTCACTTTCATGCATTGGAGAAGGAAATGGCAACCCACTCCAGTGTTCTTGCCTGGAGAATCCCAGGGATGGGGGAGCCTGGTGGGCTGCCGTCTATGGGGTCGCATAGAGTCAGACACGACTGAAGCAACTTAGCAGCAGCAGCAGCAGTGGTAAAGAACCCGCATGCCAATGCAAGAGACATAAGAGATGTGGGTTCTGTCCCTGGGTCTGGAAGATCCTGGGAGAAGGAAACGGCAAGCCAGTCCAGCATTCTCCCCTAGGGAATCACATGAACAGAAACCTGGCAGGCTACAGTCCACGGGGCTGCAAAGAGTTGCATGTGACTGAAGCAATGTAGCAGCACATGGACCCTTAAAGCAGTTACATGTTAGGATAAAGTCTATCATGCACAGCAACTTCTTATAGATAAATTCCAAATTTATATAGAAAATCAGTATTAAAAACTCAATCATTTGCTTCTAATATTAAAACTATTTGACTGAAATCAAAATTACTGAGTATATAGAGCATATTTTTTTCCAAGAAATTTAACATTATCATTACTTTTACCCTGAATTTGGTCCCTATTGTGCCTAAAATCCTTTAAAGAGATCTTTGAGCTTTCTAAACATTACTTCCTAGATATTAGTGGATCCTTGTTTAATCAATGTGGATGATGGAATAACATACTTTTACTCTTCTGGGAAGCATTTCTTTCTCTTCAGAGAATGATAGTAATGTATTTTTCTGCTTAAAAATTCACAATGCTAACACAGACTCACACAAAATAACAACATCTCTTTCCTTCACTCATCTATTGAAAAATCTAATTGTAACCATTAGCAATGGTTACATTAGCAATAGAGTAAATAATAGTAAATAATAGTTTTTCCTATATTAGTTATCTGAAAACATTGAGTAATTAATATCTATAGCCAGGCTTGCGGAATTCATGTATATTTGTGCTTTGCTTTGCCTCACATTAATGTCATAAATTTACATCTACTACTTGCCCTGAAGCAATATCAGTGATGATACCTGTTATTTGTTCAGTGGGAAAATCTAATCACTATCAAAGTACTCCATGTTATAAATTAAAAGTCAGAGAAGATATGTTCCTTGGAAGGAAGATTAACTCCACCCAGAAAACGAAGCAAACTCAAATGTTTATAAGCCCACATGGTTTATTCCATATATCTCAAGCTGCCTAAGGCAATTATAAATGACAAATGAAACACAAAAGTCTTGAGGTAAAAGATGAGAGAAAATAACGGGTAATAGGACAAATAGGGAATACATGATTAACATATTTGCTTTTCTTGTCTTGTTTAGAACCAAAAGGGAATCAATGGATTCTAGTAAATACCACCTATACTGTATATTAGTAGCATTCAGTTCAGTTCAGTCACTCAGTCACATCCAATTCTTTGTGATGCCATGGACTGCAGCACAGCAGGCCTCCCTGTCCATCACCAACTTCCAGGGTTTACTCAACTCATGGCCATTGAGTCAGTGATACCATCCAACCATCTCATCCTCTGTCGGGCCCTTTTCCTTCTGCCTTCAATCTTTCCCAGCATGAGGGTCTTTTCAAATGAGTCATATCTTCGCATCAGGGGGCCAAAGTATTGGAGTTTCAGCTTCAGTATCAGTCCTTTCAATGAATATTAAGGACCGATTTCCTTTAGGATGGACTGGTTGAATTCCTTGCAGTCCAAGGGACTCTCAAGAGTCTTCTCCAACACCACAGTTCAAAAGCAACAACTCTTCAGTGCTCAGCTTTCTTTATAGTCCAACTCTCATATCCATACATGACTAAGGGAAAAACCACAATTTTGACTAGATGGAGCACTGCTGGTAAAGTAATGTCTCTGCTTTTTAATATGCTGTCTAGTTAGTCATAACCTTTCTTCCAAGGAGTAAGCGTCTTTCAATTTCATGGCTGCAGTCACCATCTGCAGTGATTTTGGAGCCCCCCAAAATAAAGTCTGTCACTGATTCCATTGTTTCCATTCTATTTGCCATGAAGCGATGGGACCAGATGCCATGATCTTAGTTTTCAGAATTCTGAGATTTAAGCTATCTTTTTCATTCTCCTCTCATTTTCATCAAGAGGCTCTTTAGTTCTTCTTTGCTTTCTGCCATAAGGGTGCTGTTATCTTCATACCTGAGGTTATTGATATTTCTCCCAGAAATCTTGATTTCAGCTTGTGCTTCATCCAGCCCAGCATGATGTACTCTAAATATAAGTTAAATAAGCATGGTGACAATATATAGCCTTGACATACTCCTTTTCCTATTTGGAACCAGTCTGTTGTTCCATGTCCAGTTCTAACTGTTGCTTCCTGACCTGCATACAGATTTCTCAAGAGGCAGGTCAGATGGTCTGGTATTCCATCTCTTGAAGAATTCTCCACAGTTTGTTATGATCTACACAGTCAAAAGTTTTGGCATAGTCAATAAAGCAGAAGTAGATGTTTTTCTGGAACTCTCTTGCTTTTTCCATGATCCAGCAGATGTTGGCAATTTGATCTCCGGTTCCTCTGCGTTTTCTAAATCCAGCTTGAACATCTGGAGGGTCATGGTTCACAGACTGCTGAAGCTTGGCTTGGAGAATTTTGAGCATTACTTTACTAGCATGTGAGGAGTGCGACTGTGCAGGAATTTGAACATTCTTTGAGCATTTCTTCAGGATTGGAATGAAAAATGACCTTTTCCAGTCCTGTGGCCACGGCTAAGTTTTCCAAATTTGCTGGCATATTGAGTGCACCACTTTAACAGCATCATCTTTCAGGATTTGAAATAGCTCAACTGGAATTCCATCACCTCCACTAGTTTTGCTCACAGTGCTGCTTCCTAAGGCCCACTTGACCTCGCATTCTAGGATTTCTGGCTCTAGGTGACTGATTACACCATTGTGATTATCTGGGTCATGAAGATCTTTTTTGTGTAGTTCTTCTATGTATTCTTTCCACCTCTTCTTAATATCTTCTGCTTCTGTTAGGTCCATACCATTTCTGTCCTTTATTTTGCCCATCTTTACATGAAATATTTCCTTGGTATCTCTAATTTTCTTGAAGAGATTTCTAGTCTCTCCCATTCTATTCTTTTCCTCTCTTTGCACTGATCACTAAGGAAGGCTTTCTCATCTCTTCTTGCTATTCTTTGGAAATCTGCATTCAAATGGGTATATCTTTCCTTTTCTCCTTTGCCTTTTGCTTTTCGTCTTTTCACAGCTATTTGTAAGGCCTCCTCAGACAACCATTTTGTTTTCTTGCATTTCTTTGTTTTGGAGATGGTCTTGATCACTGCCTCCTGTACAATGTCATGAACCTCCATCCATAGTTCTTCAGGAATTCTATCACATCTAACCCCTTGAACCTATTTCTCACTTCCACTGTATAACGGTAAGGGATTTGATTTAGGTCATACCTGAATAGTCTAGTCGTTTTCCCTACTTTCTTCAATTTAGGTCTGAATTTGGCAATAAGGAGTTCATGATCTGAGCCACAGTCAGCTCCTGGTCTTGTTTTTGCTGACTGTATAGAGCTTCTCCATCTTTGGCTGCAAAGAATATAATCAATCTGATGTCGGTGTTGACCATCTGGTGATGTCCATGCGTAGAGTCTTCTCTTGTGCTGTTGGAAGAGGGTGTTTGTTATACCAGTGTGTTCTCTTGGAAGAATCGATTAGCCTTTGCCCTGCTTCTTTCTGTACTCCAAGGCCAAATCTGCCTGTTACCCCAGGTATTTCTTGACTTCCTACTTTCACATTCCAGTTCCCTACAATGAAAAGGACATATTTTTTGGTGTTAGTTCTAGAAGGTCTTGTAGGTCTTCATAGAACCATTCAACTTCAGCTTCTTCAGCATTACTGATTGGGGCATAGACTTGGATTACTGTGATATTGAATGGTTTGCCTTGAAAACAAACAGAGATCATTCTGTCATTTTTGAGACTGCATCCAAGTACTGCATTTCATACTCATTTGTTGACTATGATGGCTACTCCATTTCTTCTAAGGGTTTCTTGCCCACAGTAGTAGATATATTGGTCATCTGAGTTAAATTCACCCATTCCAGTCCATTTTAGTTTGCTGATTCCTAAAATGTCAGCCTTCACTCTTGCCAGCTCCTGTTTGACCACTTCCAATTAGCCTTGATTCATGGGCCTAACATTCCAGGTTTCTATGCAATATAGCCCTTTACAGCATTGGACTTTACTTCCACTACCAGTAACATCCACAACTGGGTGCTGTTTTTGCTTTGGCTTGGTCTCTTCACTCTTTCTGGACTTATTTCCCCACTGATCTCCAGTAGCATATTGGGCACCTACTGACCTGGGGAGTTCATCTTTCAGTGTCCTATCTTATCTTTTCATACTGTTCATGGGGTTCTCAAGGCAAGAATACTGAAGTGGTTTGCCATTCCCTTCTCCAGTGGACCACGTTTTGTCAGAACTCTCCACCATGAACCGTATGTCTTGGGTGGCCATACACGACATGGCTCCTAGTTTCATTGAGTTAGACAAGGCTGTGGTCCATGTGATCAGATTGGTTAGTTTTCTGTGACTGTGGTTCTCAGTCTGTCTGCCCTCTGATGGAGAGGGATAAGAGGCTTATGGAAGCTTCCTGATGGGTGAGAGTGACTGAGGGGAAAACTGTGTCTTAATTAGAAGCATTAAGTACAAATATAGTGTTATCTTATAAAGGCTGGTATTTTACTCGTTGACACAATGATAAAGACAACATACACCTAAAAGTGTTTTTTGTTACCATAAATGATATAATGTGGATAAACCACCGGTACAATTATTATTTTTGGTTAAAAATCATTGATATGTGACTCTTAAAGAAGTACTTAAATTTAATTAATATGTATTTTAATTATAAAAGTTATTAGGATAACTATATGACTGGAGTTTAAAAACCTAGAATAAAATATGAATGATTAAAATTCTTATTTATAGTCACAGATAAACTATGAGAAAGATCTGATAAAGTAAATAGGAAAGAGGAAAGTGAGTTCCAACAAGTTGTGCTGGACAACTGGATATCAACACATAAAAGGATGAAATTGTACTTATTCCTCACAACACACACAAAAATAAACTTAAAATATTTACAAAATCTTAGAAGAATTATAGAAGTACACCTTCATGGCCTTGAATTAATCAAAACACTCTTATTATGACACCAAAACCAAAAGTGACAAATGAAAAAGTATACAAATGGGACTTTTTAAAATGACAAACTTCTGTGTTTCAAACAATACCATCAAAAAAATGAAAAAAATGATTTATCTAATAAGGGATTTTCATCTAGATTTAATAAATACTAAATTCAGTGAAAAAAGATAAATAGTCCAATTTAAAAATGGGGAAAGTATTTAAATAAACATTTCTCCAAAAAAGATACACAAATGGCCAAAAAGCACATGAGGATATGCTCAAAATTACTGGCCATCAGGGAAATGCAAATTAACACTCCAATGAGGTAACACTTCATACTCACTAGGATGGATATTATCAAAAAGAGAGACAATGAAATGTCCTGGGAAGAAATGTGAAGTAATTGGAACCCTGGTACTCTGCTGTGGAATATGAAATGATACAGCCACTTTAGAAAACAGTCTGACAATTTTTCCAAAGTTTGACATGAAGTTAATGCATAATGAAGCAATTTTAGTCTTAGACATTACAGTAAATAAATTAAGATATATGTCCATGAAAATTTTGTACAGGAATGTGTATAGAAGCATTATTGGTAATATCTGAATTGTGGAAACAATATAAAACCCAAGAATGAATAAATGAAATATGATGTATTCACATGATAGAATATTATTTAGCAATAACAAATTTAAAGTACTGCTACAGACTAAAACAGGAATGAACCTTGAAAGTATTACGTTAATGAAAGAAGCCAGTCAGAGAGAGCCATAAAATGCATTCTTCCATTTAGATGAACTTTCCACACTAGTGAAATAGAGATAGAAATAGATTAATGGATGTCTAGAACTTAGGGAAAGAGGCTTTGGGAGAAAATGGGAAAAGACTTCTAAAGGTTGCCAAGATTTATTTTTGTAGTGGTGGTGAAAATGATGCTAGTATTTACATAACTCTGTGAATATAGTAAAAGCTATAGAATTGTACTCTTTAAGTGGGTTAATTATAGATATATGTAAATTATATCTCAATAAAGCTGTTCTATTCAGTTTTTTTTTAAAGAGTGAGTCAGGAGGCACTATTGAGGAAACTCAGCTACAGATGTTTCTGTGTTATCTTTCTCCTGGAATGAGCTGAGACCAGTAAAAATACAAACTGTTATATATCATTAAAACAACATGAACCAGCTAGTGGGAGTTTGCTGTACGATGCAGGGAGCACAAAGCTGGTGCTCTGTGACAACCTAGAGCAGTGGGATATGGTGAGAAGTGGGGGAGAGTTTCAAGAGGAAGGGGAAATATATATGCCTATGGCCAATTCACATTGATGTATGACAGAAATAAAGAAAGGGATGACAGTGGATGAGATAGTTGGGTGGCATCACTGACTCGATGGACATGAGTTTGAGCAAGCTCCAGGAGTTGGTGATGAACAGGGAAACCTAGTGTGCTGCGGTCCATGGGGTTGCAAATGACTGAGTCAGACACGGCTGAGCAACTCAACACAACGTTGTAAAGCAATTATCCTTCAATTAAAAATAAATTAAAAAAAAAAAAAACAAGATGAGCCAAAGGAGAATATATCATTTATTCTTATTCCTTTATTTTAAAAGCATCTCAATCTGGGAAATAATTTTTAACTATAGTCTGAGATGGAAATATTTCATGAAAACATTAATAAAGACTTCCAGAAATAGGAATGAGAAAACAGCTTCATTTTATGATAAGAGAATGAAAATATCTGAACTTTTACATTTGGAAAATATTGGTTTAGGTGTTACTAAACTCCATGAATTCTTGAATGGCACAACTAAAATCAACACAAACTATGTATGTCTAATGTTAGTAGAAAGGGGCAAATTTGTAACTCAATCT
Organism: Bos mutus; assembly: GCF_027580195.1. NCBI lineage: Eukaryota > Metazoa > Chordata > Mammalia > Artiodactyla > Bovidae > Bos > Bos mutus. The sequence continues at coordinate 31,168,123 of NC_091625.1, forward strand.
AGTAATTTAAACACAATATAAAGACATTCTAAAGGAGATCAGTCCTGGGTGTTCTTTGGAAGGAATGATGCCGAAGCTGAAACTCCAGTACTTTGGCCACTTCATGCGAAGAGTTGACTCATTGGAAAAAGACTCTGATGCTGGGAGGGATTGGGGGCAGGAGGAGAAGGGGACGACAGAGGATGAGATGGCTGGATGGCATCACTGACTCGATGGACATGAGTTTGAGTGAACTCCGGGAGTTGGTGATGGACAGGGAGGCCTGGCGTGCTGCAATTCATGGGGTCACAAAGAGTCGGACACGACTGAGTGACTGAACTGAACTAAAAGACATATTGAACTAACAAATGAGCAGTATCCAGAAAAATAATTTCATTCAAAAAGAGTTAAGACTAAATTAATAACTGTAAGTCCTCAGCAGACTTGTTAAAACTTAGTGATGTCTAGAGTTTCTCTGGGGGTGCAACAAGCCTCTCTGTTGATAAAAGCCATAATAAATAAGTCAGGTTTCAGATTCAGAAAGGTAGTTCTAATTTTAAAGTGGATAAATCAAGTACACCATTAGATACACAGGTCTGGGTTTCAAAGAACAGTACTGGACTAGAGATATACATTTGGGAGGCAATAGAATATAGCTAGAATTTAAAACCAAGAGGATGGATGAGACTATGAAGGGAATATATATAAAAATATCAATACAGTGCGTAGAGTATAAATAGGTATATTTTGTGTAAGTGGCAGGTAATATGATCAATATAATCTATGATGTACTATAATTACATATTTGAGTGTTGCTTACTACTGAGTTTCACAGGAAACAAAGTTTATGGTATTTTAGTTCAGGCCGAGAGTGATTATTGACAATTTACTAAATAGGAAAATGAAGAGGAAGTATCACAATAGAAAATAATATCAAAGCACAGACTCTGAGAGATAAGAGTTAATTCAGGATTTATAACTTGCAGGCTGGCCTCCCCTGACCAATTGGCAATTGCTCAGTTACTAAGGCAATCTGTTCTGGTGGATCCCAAGTCTTACCCCATACCTAAAAGGCAAGGAGACAGTCTCTACTTCCCTAACAACAAATGCTGATATGAAAAATCCTGATTCCAGTATCAAATATCACATAGCTGAAATTATAAATCTTGGACCCCCAAGCTCAGTATTTCACTAGGGGAGGAGCTAAAGTGTATCCATCCACCCGACTAGGTGAAGCAAAACTGGAACCAGGTTTTCTTTGGGAGTAAATGGGTACACGAGGTTATGAAGAGACTTGCATTACTTTGGTAGATTTTTACATTTTGTACACTGTGGATGTATTATCCAATTTTTTGTTACAAGTGAATAACAGTTTCTGTATCTTTAACAATAAAGAGCATTACTACCACTATGTTCAGATAAAGAGATTTTCTCATGAGATAAGAGCAACTTGAAACATCATTTTGTTCACTAATTAAATATAGACCACTTAGTATACATTATTAATCTGAGTCTCTCCAACATTTCAACTACTAACTCCCTTAGATACTCTCTCAAGTAACTTTATACATTTCTTTTGATAGTTATAAAATCACAGTTTCAACTCTTCATAGATTAATTTGAAAACTTGGAGCCTGAGTTGAAAAATGAAACCATATTTGTTTATTAGGTTAATATCATCTTTGCTGAGGTGGATTTTGTATCTGCTTTAGAAGCTCTATACCTTTTAAAAAATATAAATGAGATTTAATAAATGAAAAAGGAAATGTAAATGTTTGTTACATATTACTATTTTCTCCTTATAGTATTTCCTTTTTTAATTTAATTTTTATCTTATAGTTGGTTAACAATGCTGTATTAGTTTCATGTGTACAGCAAAGTGATTGCTATATATATACACACATCCATTTTTTTTAATTCTTTTCCCATATGGATTATTACAGAGTACTGAATAGAGTTCCCTGTGTTATACAGTAGGTTGTTACTGATTATCTATTTTATATACAGCAGTGTGCATCTGTTGATCCTAAACTCCTAATTTATCTCTGCCCCCCACACCTTTCTCCTTTGGTAACCATAAGATTTTTTTCAAAGTCTGTGAGTTTGCATTTGTTTTATAAATACATTTTTGTCATTTTTTTAGATACCACATGTAAGTGATATCATATATATTTGTCTTTGTCTAACTTACTTTGTATTATAATCTCTGTCCATCCATGTTGCTGTAAATGGCTTTCTTTTACAGTATTTTCTAATAATTTATTTGCAATATGTACATTCTGCTTTGATTCACAATTATAATTTGAAAAATTCATTTTTCAAGCTAGTTGTATGAGATTATACTATTCATTATTTTTAATCACGCTTCTCCTCCTGGATACTAAGTAAATGATTTTTTACTTATCTAAAGTTTATGAAATAAAGTTTTTTTGTCAATCTATAATTAATGCCTATTGTTAACAAATCTGAAAGGTACATAGGCCTTGAGGTGAGTAAATATTGGGCCACCAGTCTCTTGACCAACCAATACAGAGAGTCCACACTGGCTATATGTACAGCAAATATACCCAAATGTAAAAAGAAAACAATACTATTTTGTCAGTGGTATTTCAACAACTTTGGATGTATGCTAGGGTATAGAGAAGCAGCAATGTGTTTCTTCCCTAGATAAGAAACCATTGCAACCATCTTCCAGGCACTATCATGCCTCCTCTCAGATCAGATCAGATCAGTCACTCAGTTGTGTCCGACTCTTTGCCACTCCATGAATCACAGCACGCCAGGCCTCCCTGTCCAATACCAATTCCCAGAGTTCACTGAGACTCACGTCCATCGAGTGGCTGCACTTTGCTGGAGCAGCCGTGAAGAGATACCCCATGCCCAATATAAGAGAAACCCAAATAAGACGGTAGGTGTTGCAAGAGGGCATCAGAGGGCAAACACACTGAAACCATACTCACAGAAAATTAGTCAATCTAATCACACTAGGACCACAGCCTTGTCTAACTCAATGAAACTAAGCCATGCCCATGGGGCAACCCAAGGTGGCAGGTCAGGGTGGAGAGATCTGACAGAATGTGGTCCACTGGAGAAGGGAATGGCAAACCACTTCAGTATTCTTGCCTTGAGAACCCCATGAACAGTATGAAAAGGCAAAATGATAGGATACTGAAAGAGAAACTCCCCAGGTCAGTGGGTGCCCAATATGCTACTGGAGATCAGTGGAGAAATAACTCTAGAAAGAATGAAGGGATGGAGCCAAAGCAAAAAGAATACTCAGCTGTGGATGTGACTGGTGATGGAAGCAGGGTCTGATGCTGTAGGGAGCAGTGTTGCTTAGGAACCTGGAATGTCAGGTTCATGAATCAAGGCAAATTGGAAATGGTCAAACAAGAGATGGCAAGAGTGAATGTAGACATTCTAGGAATCAGCGAACTCAAATGGACTGGAATGGGTGAATTTAACTCAGATGACCATTATATCTACTACTGAGGGCAGGAATTCCCTCAGAAGAAATGGAGTAGCCATCATGGTCAACAAGAGAGTCTGAAATGCCTCCTCTAACATGGGCTAAATGCTTTATACAACATCAATGAGACAGATTTCATTTTTATCCCCGTTCTCTTCTGAAAAAATTCCCAAGGTCATACATAACTGAGTGTCTGACAGAGCCAATATTTAAACCCTCAGCTGTCTGATCTCAGAGGATATGCTTTTAAACACTGTCCTAGGCAGCCTCCTATCAAAGTATAGGGTTAAGGAAGGTCATCAGGAATATTCTAGGTCAGCATACTTTGATTTGGAATAGCTCTCTAAACATCCCAATTTATAAATATTTGCAAGGCAAGAAGAGGTGAATGGCCATTTTTCCAGGCAGCACCACAATGGCAAGTAGATGAGCACCACAGTTCTTTTAAGGTAAAAATTATTTATATATGAACATAGTTCTCACTGATAGTAAACAATCATAGATTTTTTAAAAATCTATACTGTGCTATTTTGTTGTTGTATTAGGTATGTGCTCACTATGGTGAGCAATCCAAATGCATAGGATTTATTTCCTCTTCGATGATCTTTGCCTTACCTATATCTTCAGCTGTGAGCAAACAGCTGCATATGAATTTTTATCAGATAATGTGTTCATATCCATAAGACATTTCCCCAGCACTTTTATTGACATATCTTGGCTTAATCCACATATTTGCTCAGGAATAAAAATGTGCTCAAATCCCTAAAATAAAATTGTCTAGAAAATAACATTATTTGTAAGCATAACTTGACAGTTCCACCTTCACATCCCATTAAGGTGTCCATGGTGCAATATATTTTAAGATAGCCTTCGGGTTTATCTTTACATTTACAAAATAAATGAAAATTCTAGGAGTTTACTAGTACAGAAAAGCTGTGAATGTATAATATTTCTGTTTCTGAGGAATTTTCTCACCAGCCATATTTGGTTATACCTCTTTCATTTACTGTACTAAGTAAACCACTTCCCAAGACAGTTGATTGCTGAATTAAAATCTGAGAAGGGAAAGAAATAAATTTGTGCAGCGTTTGTTCAACAATATATTCAGTAGTGTACCATAAGACATTATGAGTTAAAGTAACACTGTAGAATGCTAGCAACAAAGAATTTAGAGCAGACTCAGAGGGAACTCATAATCATAAAGTCATCCTTAGACAAGAATAATAAAAACACAGTTACTGTAAACAGACTGAGTCTTCAATAACATGGGATAAATCACAAGGTGAAAAATGGAAAAAGCAAACTACAGACATCATTTGAGCACGGTAGAGAGAAATTATCAAACAATGAGGTAATAGAAATGTCACAACACTGGAGCCAGTGTTCATTACAACTTCTCTCAGTGCCATTCACTTCCTTTAAAGGTCAAAGAAACTTCAGGAATGATGAAACACCAGTTTCATTTCCCTTTTTCTGCTATTTAAAAATTTTTTTTCTGTAGAAGTCTTACCTGAGATCTGACTTGAAAGCTGTAGTAGCAGACCCTACTTTGGAAACGAAAGTGAATATATTTCCTCCTAAACTGATAAGACTATATATTTTTTTTAATTGAGTATAACTGACATTCAACAGGCTTCCTTGGTGGCTCAGTCAGTAAAGAATCTGCCTGCAGTCCTATAGACTTGGGTTCAATCTCTGGGTTGAGAAGAACCCCTGGAGAAAGAAACGTCAACCCACTCCAGTATTCTTGTATGGAATATTCCATAGCCAGTGGAGACTAGTGGGCTACAGTCCATGGGCAGATTCTTTGCCTTCTGAGCCACCAGAGAAGCCTTAAAGTAGTTGCAAAGAGTTGGCTATGACTGACTGACTCACACTTTCACTTCACTTCACTGACATTGACCATCAAGTGTATAACATAATGATTGAATGTTTGTATATGACCCAGATAAGACTCTTGAGAGTCCCTTGGACTGCAAGGAGATCAAACCAGTCAATCCTAAAGGAAATTAGTCCTGAATATTCTTTGGAAGGACTGATGCTGAAGCTCCAATACTTTGACCACCTGACACAAAGAGTTGACTGATTTTCTAGAAAAGACTCTGATGCTGGGAAAGATTGAAAGCAGCAGGGAGAAGGGAACGACAGAGGACGAGATGTTTGGATGGCATCACCAACTCGATGGACATGAGTTTAAGCAAGCTCCAGGAGACGGTGAAGGACAGGGAAGCCTGGTGTGCTGCAGTCCATGGGCTTGCAAAGAGTCAGACATGACTGAGTGACTGAACAATAAGAAAGGGAAAGAAGAATCAATATATAAACAAACAGGTTCATAAAAATTCACTGAAGAATTATTATGAGAAATAAATTCTGTAGTAATTCAAAGGCAGAATTCTCACTCTTAGACCTCATAGAAGGTAGAAAATTGAATGCTGGGACACTGACTTTGTATAGAAACAATGGATGATGTTCCCTGGCTAGTACGTAAGACCAAGTGTCTCTGACCTTGTCAAATCAGTGCATGTTTCTTATTTTCAGGAATTCCTATTTGCTTAACATTTTTATGAGTACCCTATATTAGGAACAATGACTCATATACCACATATACAATAATGGGAAAGTCTGGGAAAATTAGATCTGAGGTCAAGAACCTTTTTTGAAGGCAAAAGTGATCAACCTGAACCACCAAGGATTTGGGTAAAAGTCAAAGAAATTAATTCAAGTTTCTGTTTTATAATTAAAGAAATATAATCTTTAACTTTGGAAATCACTTCATTTTGAGAATATTTGATTAAATCTGTGTGTGATATTTCTGACCTGGGTGAGACTTCCCTGGTCGCTCAGATGGTAAAGAATCTGCCTGCAATGCATGAGACTTGGGTTTGATCCCTGGGTTGGGAAGATATCCTGGAGAAGGAAATGGCAACCCACTCCACTATTCTTGTCTGGGAAATCCCATGGACACAAGAGCCCGGCAGGCTATAGTGCATGGGGTTGCAAAGAGTTGGACATGACTGAGCAACTAATATTTTCACTTTCAGACTCCCACGAGGCCATCAAGAGGCATATAGATCCAATGCAACTGATGGAAAAGTAAAATAGGTAGTCAGTTGCCAAAATCCACTGCTACCAGTTTTTGACCATTTGGTAGATTTTATCCAATTAACCAATTTTAAGCCTCATATGTATTATCACATTCCACATCTGTCTACAAATTAGTTATGTATAAGTCTTGTTATTACTGTTTAGTTGCTAAGTTGTGTCTGACTCTTTTGCAACCCCATGGACTGTAGCCCATTAGGCTCCTCTGTCCATGGGATTTCCCAGGCAAGAATACTGGAGTGGGTTGCCATTTCCTTCTCCAGGGACTCTTCCCAACCCAGGGATTGTACCTCCTTTACAGGTAGATTCTCTACCCCTGAACCATCTGTTAAGACTCCAAAATATTACAGCTCAATCAAGACAGGTGTTTTTTGATTCCACAAAATAATCCAGAGGAAGTGAGTAATCCAGAGCAGGTAAGCAAGTATGCTCGACCAACATATCCAGAGACTCAGGTTGGCCCTGTCATCCTTACTAGGTGTCTTTCTGTTTTTTCTCTCAAGGCCTAAGATCACTGACTGATCCAATCTTTATAATTGTCTACATTAGAAGGGCAAAAGAGGGAACTGAAGGAAAATCAGCATTCATTGCCCTGACAATAGTACATATCACTTCTGTTTGCATGTCACAGTCAAAGGGCCACACCAAATTGCAGAGGAAGCTGGGAAATTAAATGTCAAGATACAGAACCCTAAAACTTCCTTTGTGTATATGTGCATTTATGTATACATGTATAACTGAGTATCTGAAGAATTCTGTTTCTGTAAAGGGAAAAAGGAAGTAGTAGAGAGAAATAATGAACCATCTCTGTCACATATTATTTTCTGACCGTGGAAGCTGAATATTAAAATTTGAAGTTAATTTAGTCATATCTTAGAAGTAGACTTCATGTTTTCCAACATATTCCAGTCTGTATATATTCTAAGGATAAAGCTAATAAGATAGACTTAACCCAGAGTTACCAAAAAAAGAGCCAGTTTCACAGAAAATTTCCCTGTGCCAGTTGAGATTAAGGAAAACAAAGTATGATGTTCAGTAATATAATAGTGAATCATATAAAATGGCAGTAAAAATAAACCAAGAACCATATTTTTGCGCCCCTTATGATTCTATTTCATGATCTAAATGATATTATGATTTTTTGAAAATTATTTTTTTGGTCAACTTACTGTGTCATTTATTACTTCAGCTCTGTCAAATTCACAAAATTAAAGATCACTTAATGCTGAAGCATTTATTTTAGATTTGGAAATTATTTAACAGTTTAACAGATATTACTGAGTTCTGGAAGATAACATGATGGAATGGACTACAGTCTCCAGTTTTCATACAGTATATCACTTTTAATATTGGTTCCATTTACTCAGTGAATATACATTTACGTTTCCATCATGTATTTTTTTTTTTTTTTTTTTAATTTATTTATTTTAATTGGAGGCTAATTACTTTACAATATTGTATTGGTTCTGCCATACATCAACATTAATCCACCACGGGTGTACATGTGTTCCCCATTCTGAACCCCACCTCCTACCTCCGTCCCCGTACCCCATCCCTCTGGGTCATCCCAGTGCACCAGCCCCAAGGATCCTGTATTGAACCTGGATTGGCATTTCATTTCTTACATGATAGTATACATGTTTCCATGACATACCCCCAAATCATCCCACCCTCTCCCTCTCCCACAGAGTCCAAAAGACTGTTCTATACCTCTGTGTCTCTTTTGCTGTCTTGCATACGGGGTTATCGTTACCATCTTTCTAAATTCCATATATATGCGTTAGTATACTGTATTGGTGTTTTTCTTTCTGGCTTACTTCACTCTGTATAATAGGCTCCAGTTTCATCCACCTCATTAGATTCAAATGTATTCTTTTTAATGGCTAATACTCCATTGCATATATGTACCACAGCTTTCTTATCCATTCATCTGCTGATGGACATCTAGGTTGCTTCCATGGCCTGGGTATTACAAACAGTGCTGCAATGAACATTGGGGTACACGTGTCTTTCAATTCTGGTTTCCTCGGTGTGTGTGCCCAGCAATGGGATTGCTGGGTCGTATGGCAGTTCTATTTCCAGTTTTTTAAGGAATCTCCACACTCTTCTCCATAGTGGCTGTACTAGTTTGCATTCCCACCAACAGTGTAAGAGGGTTCCCTTTTCTCCACACCCTCTCCAGCATTTATTGCTTGTACACTTTTGGATCGCAGCCATTCTGACTGGCGTGAAATGGTACCTCATTGTGGTTTTGATTTGCATTTCTCTGATACTGAGTGATGTTGAGCATCTTTTCAGGTGTTTTTTACCCATCTGTATGTCTTTGGAGAAATGTCTGTTTAGTTCTTTGGCCCATTTTTTGATTGGGTCATTTATTTTTCTGGAATTGAGCTGTAGGAGTTGCTTGTATATTTTTGAGATTAGTTATTTGTCAATTGCTTCATTTGCTATTATGTTCTCCCATTCTGAAAGCTGTCTTTTCACCTTGCTTACAGCTTCCTTTGTTGTGGAAAAGCCTTTAATTTTAATTAGGTCCCATTTGTTTATTTTTGCTTTGATTTCCAATATGCTGGGAGGTGGGTCATAGAGGATCCTGCTGTGATGTATGTCGGAGAGTGTTTTGCCTATGTTCTCCTCTAAGAATTTTATAGTTTCTCATCTTACATTTAGATCTTTAATCCATTTTGAGTTTATTTTTGTGTATGGTGTTAGAAAGTGTCTAGTTTCATTCTTTTACAAATGGTTGACCAGTATTCCCAACACCACTTGTTAAAGAGATTGTCTTCTCTCCATTGTATATTTTTGCCTCCTTTGTCAAAGTTAAGGTGTCCATAGGTGCATGGATTTATCTCTGGGCTTTTTATTTTGTTCCATTGATCTATATTTCTGTCTTTGTGCCAGTACCATACTGTCTTGATGACTGTGGCTTTGTAGTATAGTCTGAAGTCAGGCAGGTTGATTCCTCCAGTTCCATTCTTATTTCTCAAGATTGCTTTGACTATTTGAGGTTTTTTGTATTTCCATACAAATTGTGAAATTATTTGTTCTAGCTCTGTGAAAAATACCATTGGTAGCTTGATAAGGATTGCATTGAATCTATAGATTGCTTTGGATAGTATACTCATTTTCACTATACGGATTCTTCCAATCCATGAATATGGTATATTTCTCCGTCTGTTTAGTGTCCTCTTTGATTTCTTTCACCAGTGTTCTATAGTTTTCTATATATAGGTCTTTGGTTTCTTTAGGTAGATATATTCCTAAGTATTTTATTCTTTTCATTGCAATGGTGAATTAAATTGTTTCCTTAATTTTTCTTTCTATTTTCTCATTATTAGTGTATAGGAATGCAAGGGATTTCTGTGTGTTGATTTTATATCCTGCAACCTCACTATATTCATTGATTAGCTCTAGTAATTTTCTGGTGGAATCTTTAGGGTTTTCTATGTAGAGGATCATGTCATCTGCAAACAGTGAGAGTTTTACTTCTTCTCCATCATGTATTTTCATGGCTAGATAGCTTATTTCTTTTCATTATATTCTACTGTCCAGATTTACCACAATTTATTTATCCATTGACTCAGGAAGTTATTTTCAAGTATTGACAATCATGAATCTTGGTTGCTTCAGAGTTTAGGCAATACAAATAAAGCTGATATAAACATCAATATGCAGGTTTATGTTGGGACATAAGATTTCAGATATTTGGGGGAAATACCAAGGAGTATAACTACTGGATCATGCGACCCAAGTATTTTTTAGTTTTGTAAGAAAGAGCCGAACTGTTCTACAAAGTGATTGTAATATTTTGCAACCCTGCATTCATGCATGCTAAGTCACTTCAATTGTGTCTGACTCTTTGTGATCCGGTAGCCTGTAGCCCACCAGGCTCCTGTGTCCATGGGATTCTCCACACAAGAACACTGGAGTGGGCTGTCATGTCTGCCAGGAAATCTTTCTGAACCAAGGATCGAACCTGAGTCTCTTATGACTCCTGCATTACCAGGTGGGTTCTTTACCACTAGCACCACCTATTCCTACCAGCAATGATAAGAGTTCCTGAGTCTCCCCATCCTTTTCAGCATTTGTTACTGTCAGTGTTTTGGATTTTTGCCACTCCAATAGATGCACAAAGGCATCACATTATTGTTTAACCATATGAGTTGAACATAGTTTCATATGCTTGTCATTTGTATATCTTCTTTGGTAAGCCATCTATTAAGATCTTTTGCCTAATTTAACTGTTGTTCATATTCCTGTCATTCAATTTTAAGAGTTTCAAGTATGTTTTGAAAAATAATCCTTTATCAGATACACATTTTATATTTTCTCCCAGATGTGGCTGTCTTCTCATTCCCTTGACAGCATCTCTCACAGAGCAGAAATTTTTAATTTTAGTGACTTCCAGACACTCAGTTATTTCTATCATAGGTCTTGCCTTTGATATATCTAAAAAGTCACAGCCAAACCCAGGGTCATATAGATTTTCTTCTATATGTTATTTGCTAGGAGTTTTATAGTTTTGCATATAATTTTGCATATAGTCTTAAATTTGTAAGATGTAAGATGGTGGAGTAGAAGGACCTGCCCTCATCTTCTGTGAGAACTTCAAAATTGCTACTAAACAACCACCGACAGGAGAATGTTGGATCCCCCCAAGAAAAAGATACCCTGTGTCCAAGGCCAAAGGAGAAGCCCAACAAGATTGTAGGAAAGGGGGAAAACACATTTAGAATCAAACCCCATACCCACCAGAGATGCTTGGAAGGCTCAAACAAAACCTTGTGCACACCAGGACCCAGAGACCCCAAAGAGACTGAGCTAGACCTGCCTTTTTGAGTGTCTCCTATGGAGGCATGGGTCAGCAGTGGCCTGCCATGGGGCCTGGGGTTTTGGCTGCAGAAGACCTGGGAAGCACCACATGTGGGCAGAAGTCCTCTTGGAGGAGGTTGCCATTAACCCCACCATAGAACCACTGAGCAGATGACCCACAAACTGGAGAATGATCATATCAAAGAAGTTCTTGCACTGTTACAAAAGAAAGGAGCAGTGATCCTACAAGAGACTGAGCCAGACTTGCCTGTGAATGTCCAGGAGTCATCAGCAGAGGTCTGGGTTGACACGGCCTGCTGCGGGGCCAGGGGCACTGAATACAACAGTGCAGACATAAATCCTTTTGAAGGAGGTCTACCATACCATGGGCTTCCCTGGTGGCTCAGATGGTAGAGTGTCTGCCTGCAATGTGGGAGTCCTGGGTTTGATCCCTGGATCAGGAAGATCACCTGGAGAAGGAAATGGCAACCCACTCCAATACTCTTGCCTGGAAAATTCCATGGACAGAGGAGCCTGGTAGGCTACAGTCCATGGGGTCATAAAGAGTTGGACAGGACTGAGTGACTTCACTTTTCTTTCTTTCACCATACCATAGTTTGGCCTCAGACCAAACAACAGGGAGGGAACACAGCTCCACCCATCAATAGAAAATTGGATTAAAGATTTACTGAGCATGGCCCTGCCCATCAGAACAAGACCCAGATTCCCCCACAGTGGTCCCTCCCATCAGGAAGCTTCTATAAGCCTTTATCCACAAGAGGGCAGAAAGAATGAAAACAATCACAGAAAACTAACCAAACTGATTATATGGATCACAGTCTTGTCTAACTCAATGAAACTATGAGCCATGCCTTGTAGATGGATAGGTCATGGTGGAGAGTTCTGACAAAATGTGGTCTACTGGGGAAGGGAATGACAAACCACTTCAGTATTCTTGCCTAGAGAAGCCCTGAAGAGCATGAAAAGCAAAATGATATGACGCTCAAAGATAAACTCTCCAGGTTGGTTGGGCTTCCCTTGTAGCTCCGTTGGTAAAGAATCTGCCTACAACGCAGGAGACCTGGGTTAATTCCTGGGTTGGGAAGATCCCCTGAAGAAGGAAATGGCAACCCACTCCAGTATTCTTGCCTGGAGAACCCCATGGACTGCAGCCTGCCAGGCTCCTCTGTCCATGGGTTCGCAGAAGTTGGACACGACTTAGAACTAAACCACCACCACCACCAGGTTGGTTTGTGTCCAATATGCTACTGGAGAAGAGAGGAGAAATAACTCCAGAAACAGTAAAGAGACAGAGCCAAAGGGAAAACAACGTCCATTTGTTGATGTGACTGGTGATGGAAGCAGAGCCCAGTGCTTTAAAGAACAATATTGCTTAGGAACCTGGAATATTAGATCCATGAATCAAGGTAAATTAGAAGTGGTCAAACAGGAGATGGCAAAAGTGAACATCAGCATTTTAGGAATCAGTGAACTAAAATGGACTGGAATGGGCGAATTTAATTCAGATGACCATTACATCTACTACTGTGAGCAAGAATCCCTTAGATGCAATGGAGTAGCCATCACAGTCAACAAAAGACTCCAAAATATAGAACTTGGGTGCAATCTCAAAAATGACATAAAGCTCTCAATTCATTTCCAAGGCAAATAAGTAAATATCACAGTAATCCAAAGTCTATGCCCCAACCACTAATGCCAAAGAAGCTGAAGTTGAATGGTTCTATGAAGACCTACAAGAACATTTTGAAATAACACCAAAAAAGACATCCTTTTTATCATAGGGGACTGGAATGCAAAAGTAGGAAGAGATACCTGGAGTAACAGGCAAATTTGGCCTTCGAGTACAAAATGAAGTAGGGCAAAGGCTAATAGAGTTTTGCAAAGAGAATGCACCGGGTCATAGCAAACACCCTATTCCAACAACACAAGAGAAGACTCTGTACATGGACATCACCAGATGTTCAATACCAAAATCAGTCTGATTATATTCTTTGCAGCCGAAGATGGTGAAACTCTTTACAGTCAGCAAGAACAAGACCGGGAGCTGACTGTGGCTCAGATCACGACTCATTGCCAAATTCAGACTTAAATTGAAGAAAGTGGGGAAAACCACTAGACCATTCAGGTATGACCTAAATCAAATCCCTTGTGATTATACAGTGGAAGTGAGAAATAGATTCAAGGGATTAGATCTGATAGACAGAGTGCCTGAAGAACTATGGATGGAGGTTCATGTATTGTACAGGAAGTTGTGATAAAACCATCCCCAAGAAAAAGAAACATAAAAAGGAAAATGGCTGTCTGAGGAGTCCTTAGAAATAGCTGAAAAAAGAAGAGAAGTGAAAGGCAAAAAAAGAAAAGGCAAGATATACTCATTTGAATGAATTCCAAATATCAAGGAGAGATAAGAAAGCCTTCCTAAGTGATTAACTAAAAGAAACAGCAAAATAATAGAATGGGAAAGACTAGAGATCTCTTCAAGAAAAATAGACACACCAAGGGAACATTTCATGCAAAGATGGGCACAATAAAGGACAGAAATTATATGGACCTACCAGAAGCAGAAGGTATTAAGAAGGGGTATCAAGAATACACAGAACCATACAAAAAAGGTCTTAATGACCTGGGTAACCACGATGGTGTGGTCACTCACCTAGAGCCAGACATCCTGGAATGTGAAGGCATTGGAGGCCTCATGACAAACCTAGAAAATATATTAAAAAGCAGAGATATCACTGTGCCAACAGAGGTCCATATAGTCAAAACCAGTTTTTTCAGTATTCTTGTATAGACTTGAGAGTTGGTCATTTTTTAATTTACCAGCTGACAAATATTTCAGTTGTTTTAAGACTTTTATATTATGGATGAAACTGCTATTAAAAAATTACATACTGTGCTTGTGTGGAAAGAGTGAAATAACCAATGAGTTAGTTCATGGTTAATTTTATATGAAACTGCTGATTTATGTTCCAAAGTGGTTATACCATTCCACATTTCCACCAAAAATATATAATGAGATTTCCACTTGCTCTGCCATCTCAACAACACCTATTCACAGCAGTTCTTTAAACTGTGGCCAGTCTAATGGGTATATATAATATTTCATTGTGGTTTAATTTATATTCTCAGTAAATAATGATGTTAAGCATACTTTTATCAACTTATTTGTCAATGTGATACAAATATATTCTTCTAATCTTTGTATTACATTTTCATATTTCTAACCATGACTTTAGAAATTTTTTGATTAAGTATAATTTATCTATTTTATTGTTTATGCTTGTGTTCTATGTAAAAACTGTTTTCTAAAATAAAACTCTGATTAGTTTCAAGGTGACTTTTGTACATCATATGAGATAAATTTGAAAACTGTTTGTATGACAAAATTTTTTATCACAGAATTCCAAGGATTGCAGCAGTTGTTTGAAAGACATTTTTTCAAATGTTATCTCCATGGCACTTTATTCCAAATCAATTACAATGTGTACATTGGCTTTTTTTCTGAACTTTATTTTACTGAAGCTTCACTATTTCTTTAAAATACTCTGCTAAAATTTTTATTAGAAATGCATTATATCTGTAGATCAGTTTGTATTGATAGTAAGTGTTCCAATCCATAAACATGGAATGTTTCTACACTTTAAATTTTCCTTAATTTTTATGATCAATTTTTATACTTTTTACTTCACTAGTATAGCACATTTGTTTTTATCTGTAAAGGTTTACTGTTTATTGATAATTTTATAAATGATACTCATTTTCAATTTCCAACTATTTAAACATAGTTAAGAGAGTTGGCAATGGCAACCCCACTAGTACTCTCGCCTGGAAAATCCCATGGACGGAGGAGCCTGGTAGGCTGCAGTCCATGGGGTCGCACAGAGTCGGACACGACCAAATGACTTCACTTTCACTTTTCCTTTCATGCATTGGAGAGGGAAATGGCAACCCACTCCAGTGTTCTTGCCTGGAGAATCCCAGGGATGGGGGAGCCTGGTGGGCTGCCATCTATGGGGTCGCACAGAGTTGGACATGACTGAAGCGACTTAGCAGCAGCAGCAGTAAGAGAGCTGGACTGTGAAGAAAACTGAGCGCCAAAGAATTGATGTTTTGGAACTGTGGTGTTGGAGAAGACTCTTGAGAGTCCCTTGGACTGCAAGGAGATCCAACCAGTCCATTCTGAAGGAGATCAGCCCTGGGATTTTTTTGGAAGGAATGATGCTAAAGGTGAAACTCCAGTACTTTGGCCACCTCATGAGAAGAGTTCTCATTGGAAAAGACTCTGATCCTGGGAGGGATTGGGGGCAGGAGGAGAAGGGGACGACAGAGAATGAGATGGCTGAATGGCATCACTGACTCGATGGACGTTGAGTCTGAGTGAACTCCGGGAGTTGGTGATGGACAGGGAGGCCTGGCGTGTTGCGATTCATGGGGTCGCAAAGAGTCAGACATGACTGAGAGACTGAACTGAACTGAAGGAGAAGGCAATGGCACCCCACTCCAGTACTCTTGCCTTGAGGGTCCCATGGATGGAGGAGCCTGGTAGGCTGCAGTCCATGGGATCGCTAAGAGTCAACATGACTGAGCGACTTCACTTTCACTTTTCACTTTGATGATGCGACCCCATAGACAGCAGCCCACCAGGCTCCCCCGTCCCTGGGATTCTCCAGGCAAGAACACTGGAGTGCGTTGCCATTTCCTTCTCCAGTGCGTGAAAGTGAAAAGTGAAAGGGAAGTCGCTCAGTCGTGTGCGACTCTTAGCGACCCCATGGACTGCAGCCCACCAGGCTCCTCCATCCATGGGATTTTCCAGGCAACAGTACTGGAGTGGGGTGCCATTGCCTTGAGTAGTTTTAAATAGACTCTTTTATATAGTCCATATAGATTAGCATGTTACCACTTATCTGCTTTTAGTATTTATTTTTCTTGTATTAGTTATTGCACTGGCTGGAACTTATAGTAAAACATTGGCTCTAACTGATAAGATCAATACTATAGTCTCAGTTTTGATCTTAGAGGAAAAGCATTTTTCTTTCAGTATTTAATATGATATTTACTATAGGCTTTTATTACATGAAATGTATCAGGTTGAGAAAATGTCATTTTTTTAACCAAGAGGTTTTATTATGAGTGCTCTTTAAAATTTGTCTAATGCCTTTTCTACATCTATTTAAATGATTACATCATTTTATATTCTGTTGATGAGGTAAATTATGTTAATTAAAAATTTGAAAGTTAAACCAATATTACATTTTAGGGATAAACAATACTTGATGCATTATCAATGCATTATCTTTTTTGTATTTTTTGGATTTGACATGCTAGTATTTTAATATGGAGTATTTCATCTTTGTGATGGGAACTTGTTATACTATTCTTGGCTTGTAATATCTCTGTTGGATGTTCCTTGCCACGTTGTTATTTAAATGTAGAGTTCAGTTCAGTTCAGTCGCTCAGTCGCGTCCGACTATTTGCAACCCCATGAATCGCAGGACGCCAGGCCTCCCTGCCCACCAACTCCCGGAGTTCACTCAAACTGATGTCCATCGAGTCGGTGATGCCATCCAGCCATCTCATCCTCTGTCGTCCCCTTCTCCTCCTGCCCCCAATCCCACCCAGCATCAGAGTCTTTTCCAATAAGTCAAATATTCGCAAGAGGTGGCCAAAGTATTGGAGTTTCAGCTTCAACATCAGCCCTAAAATGAATACCCAGGACTGATTTCCTTTAGGATGGACTGGTTGGATCTCCTTGCAGTCCAAGGGACTCTCAAGAGTCTTCTCCAACACCACAGTTCAAAAGATCAATTCTTCAGTGCTCAGCTTTCTTCACAGTCCAACTCTCACATCCATATGTGACCACTGGAAAAACCATAGTCTTGACTAGACAGACATTTGTGGACAAAGTAATATCTCCGCTTTTTAATATGCTGTCTAGGTTGGTCATAACTTTCCTTCCAAGGAGTAAGCATTTTTTAATTTCATGGCTGCAACACCATTTGCAGTGACTTTGGAGCCCAAAAAACTAAAGTCTGACACTGTTTCCACTGTTTCTCCATCTATTTCCCAGGAAGTAATGGGACCAGATACCATGATCTTAGTTTTCTGAATGTTGAGCTTTAAGCCAACTTTGTCAATCTCCTCTTTCACTTTCATCAAGAGGCTTTTGAGTTCCTCTTCACTTTCTGCCATAAGGGTGGTGTCATCTGCATATCTGAGGTTATTGATATTTCTCCCAGCAATCTTGATTCCAGCTTGTGCTTCTTCCAGCCCAGCATTTCTCATGATGTATTCTGCATATAAATTAAAAAAGCAGGGTGACAATATACAGCCTTGATGTACTCCTTTTCCTATTTGGAACAAATCCGTTGTTCCATGTCCAGTTCTAACTGTTGCTTCCTGACCTGCATAAAAATTTCTCAAGAGGCAGATCACGTGGTCTGGTATTCCCATCTCTTTCAGAATTTTCCACAGTTTATTGTGATCCACACAGTCAAAGGCTTTGGCATAGTCAATAAAGCAGAAATACATGTTTTTCTGGAACTTTCCTGCTTTTTCCATGATCCAGCGGATGTTGGCAATTTGATCTCTGGTTCCTCTGCATTTCCAAATCCAGCTTGAACATCTGGAAGTTTATGGTTTATGTATTGCTGAACGCTGGCTTGGAAATTTTTGAGCATTACTTTACTAGCGTGTGAGATGAGTGCAATTGTGCGGTAGTTTGAGCATTCTTTGGCATTGCCTTTCTTTGGGATTGGAATGAAAACTGACCTTTTCCAGCCCTGTGGCCACTGCTGAGTTTTCCAAATTTGCTGGCATATTGAGTGCAGCACTTTCACAGCATCATCTTTCAAGATTTGAAATAGCTCAACTGGAATCCATCACCTCCACTAGCTTTGTTTGTAGTGATACTTTCTAACGTTCACTTGACTTCACATTCCAGGATGTCTGGCTCTAGGTGAGTGATCACACCATCGTGATCATCTGGGTCATGAAGATCTTTTTTGTACAGTTCTCCTGTGTATTCTTTCCACCTCTTCTTTTTTTGTTGTTCTCTATTTTATTTTTAAACTTTACAATATTGTGCTGG
The DNA here is from genome assembly GCF_027580195.1 of Bos mutus. Classification (NCBI taxonomy): domain Eukaryota; kingdom Metazoa; phylum Chordata; class Mammalia; order Artiodactyla; family Bovidae; genus Bos; species Bos mutus. The sequence continues at coordinate 31,186,593 of NC_091625.1, forward strand.
TTTTGCCATATATCAAAATGAATCTGCCACAGGTATACATGTGTTCCCCATCCTGAATCCTCCTCCCTCCTCCCTCCCCATACCATCCCTCTGGGTCGTCCCAGTACACCAGCCCCAAGCATCCAGTATCATGCATCAAACCTGGACTGGTGACTCGTTTCATATATGATATTATACATATTTCAATGCCATTCTCCCAAATCATCCCACCCTCTCCCTCTCCCACAGAGTCCAAAAGACTGTTCTGTACATCGTTGTCTCTTTTGCTGTCTCGTATACAGGGTTATTGTTACCATCTTTCTAAATTCCATATATATGCGTTAGTATACTGTATTGGTGTTTTTCTTTCTGGCTTACTTCACTCTGTATAATAGGCTCCAGTTTCATCCACCTCATTAGAATTGATTCAAATGTATTCTTTTTAATGGCTGAGTAATACTCCATTGTGTATATGTACCACAGCTTGCTTATCCTTTCATCTGCTGATGGACATCTAGGTTGCTTCCATGGCCTGGCTATTATAAACAGTGCTGCGATGAACATTGGGGTACACGTGGCTCTTTCCCTTCTGGTTTCCTCAGTGTGTATGCCCAGCAGTGGGATTGCTGGATCATACGGCAGTTCTATTTCCAGTTTTTTAAGGAATCTCCACACTCTTCTCCATAGTGGCTGTACTAGTTTGCATTCCCACCAACAGTGTAAGAGGGTTCCCTTTTCTCCACACCCTCTCCAGCATTTATTGCTTGTAGACTTTTGGATCGCAGCCATTCTGACTGGCATGAAATGGTACCTCATTGTGGTTTTGATTTGCATTTCTCTGATAATGGGTGAGGTTGAGCATCTTTTCATGTGTTTGTTAGCCATCTGTATGTCTTCTTTGGAGAAATGTCTATTTAGTTCTTTGGCCCATTTTTTGATTGGGTCATTTATTTTTCTGGAATTGAGCTGTAGGAGTTGCTTGTATATTTTTGAGATTAGTTGTTTGTCAGTTGCTTCATTTGCTATTATTTTCTCCCATTCTGAAGGCTGTCTTTTCACCTTGCTAATAGTTTCCTTTGTTGTGCAGAAGCTTTTAAGTTTAATTAGTTCCCGTTTCTTTTTGCTTTGATTTCCAATATTCTGGGAGGTGGGTCATAGAGGATCCTGCTGTGATGTATGTCAGAGAGTGTTTTGCCTATGTTCTCCTCTAGGAGTTTTATAGTTTTTGGTCTTAGGTTTAGATCTTTAATCCATTTTGAGTTTATTTTTGTGTATGGTGTTAGAAAGTTCTCTAGTTTCATTCTTTTACAAGTGGTTGACCAGTTTTTCCAGCACCACTTGTTAAAGAGATTGTCTTTAATCCGTTGTATATTCTTGCCTCCTTTGTCAAAGATAAGGTGTCCATATGTGTGTGGATTAATCTCCGGGATTTCTATTTTGTTCCATTGATCTATATTTCTGTCTTTGTGCCAGTACCATACTGTCTTGATGACTGTGGCTTTGTAGTAGAGCCTGAAGTCAGGCAGGTTGATTCCTCCAGTTCCATTCTTCTTTCTCAAGATAGCTTTGGCTATTTGAGGTTTTTTGTATTTCCGTACAAATTGTGTAATTATTTGTTCTAGCTCTGTGAAGAATACCGTTGGTAGCTTGATAGGGATTGCATTGAATCTATAAATTGCTTTGGGTAGTATACTCATTTTCACTATATTGATTCTTCCAATCCATGAACATGGTATATTTCTCCATCTATTAGTGTCCTCTTTGATTTCTTTCACCAGTGTTTTATAGTTTTCTATATATAGGTCTTTAGTTTCTTTAGGTAGATATATTCCTACGTATTTTATTCTTTTTGTTGCAATGGTGAATGGAATTGTTTCCTTAATTTCTCTTTCTGTTTTCTCATTATTAGTGTATAGGAATGCAAGGGATTTCTGTGTGTTGATTTTATATCCTGCAACTTTACTATAATCATTGATTAGTTCTAGTAATTTTCTGGTGGAGTCTTTAGGGTTTTCTATGTAGAGGATCATGTCATCTGCAAACAGTGAGAGTTTTACTTCTTCTTTTCCAATTTGGATTCCTTTTCTTTCTTTTTCTGCTCTGATTGCTGTGGCCAGAACTTCCAAAACTATGTTGAATAGTAATGGTGAAACTGGGCACCCTTGTCTTGTTCCTGACTTTAGAGGAAATGCTTTCAATTTTTCACCATTGAGGATGTTAGCTGTGGGTTTGTCATATGTAGCTTTTATTATGTTGAGGTATGTTCCTTCTATTCCTGCTCCACCTCTCCTTAATATCTTCTGCTTCTGTTAGGTCCATACCATTTCTTTCCTTTCTCAAGCCCATCTTTGCATGAAATGTTCCCTTGCTATCTCTAATTTTCTTAAAGAGATCTCTAGCCTTTCCCATTCTATTGTTTTCCTCTATTTCTTTGCACTGATCGCTGAGGAAGGCTTTCTTATCTCCTCTTGCTATTCTTTGCAACTCTGCATTCAGATACTTATATCTTTCCTTTTCTCCTTTGCTTTTTGCTTCTCTTTTTTTCACAGCTATTTGTAAGGCCTCCTCAGACAACCATTTTGCTTTTTTGCATTTCTTTTCCATGGGGATGGTCTTGATCCCTGTCTCCTGTACAATGTCACGAACCTCCATCCATAGTTCTTCAGGCACTCTATCAGATATAGTCCCTTAAATCTATTTCTCACTTCCACTGTATAATGATAAGGGATTTGATTTAGGTCATACCTGAATGGTCTAGTGCTTTTCCCCACTTTCTTCAATTTAAGTCTGAATTTGGCAATAAGGAGTTCTCAAAAACGACAGAATGATCTCTGTTCATTTCCAAGACAAACCATTCAATACCAAGGTAATCCAAGCTTTTGCCCCCACCAGTAACACCGAAGAAGCTGAAGTTGAATGGTTCTATGAAGATCTACAAGACCTTTTAGAAATAACACCCAAAAAAGATGTCCTTTTCATTTATCGGGGACTGGAATGCAAAAGTAGGAAGTCAAGAAACACCTTGAATAATTGGCAAATTTGGTCTTGGAGTACGGAATGAAGCAGGGCAAAGGCTAATAGAGTTTTGCCAAGAGAATGCACTGGTCATAGCAAACACCCTCTTCCAACAACACAAGAGAAGACTCTACACAAGTATATCACCAGATGGTCAACTCTGAAATCAGACTGATTATATTCTTTGCAGCCAAAGATGGAGAAGCTGTATACAGTCAGCAAAAATAAGACCAGGAGCTGACTGTGGCTCAGATCATGAAATGTAGAGTACTGTATCTTAATTGAGTTTAGTATTTTTCATACTATCATGCTCAAATTATAGCAGGTAGGTATGTATCATACCCCCTTCCCCCGCCCCCCACCGCCCCGACCCAGGATCTCATTGAAATTCTACATGGTATTCATTCACCATGCCTTCTTGACTGTGACAGATTCTCTGACTTTATTTTTGATGACCTTGACAGTTTTGAGGATTACAGGTCAGATTTTTGTTAAAAAAAAAAAAAAAAAAGAAAAATCTCTCAATAGATATTTTTTCTGATATTTTACTGATGATTTTGCTAGGGTTATGGGTTTTGTGAGAAAGACCACAGAAGTAAAGTACCATTTTTCTCCCAAAAATCGAGGTTACACACACTATCAACATGACTTATCCTTGCTAGTATTGACCTTAGTCAATTGGCTGATGCAGGGTTTATCAGATTTCTCCACCGTATTTTTTTTTCTCCCTTTCCATAGTCAACTCTGTGGAAAAAATCCACTTTGTGCAACCAGCACTTAAGAAATGAAGAGTTCCATCTTCTTGAGATGAAGTATCTACATAAATTATTTTGAATTCGTCTACAAGGGAAATGTGATATTTATTTACTTAACTTGTTAAGTCATTTATTTGTATCAATGTGAACTCATAAATATTTCGTATTTTGGATTATAATCCTATCCTACATTAGATCAAATTTTTCCTGCTTTGGCCATTGAAATTGCTGTTGGCTGGTTTGAGTATGTGTTTAATAAAACCACATAATTGCTGAATTTTTGTTTTTACTACTTTCTTACCTCTTGACACCATAAAATCTTCTAGGGTCATTATATATTTCCTGACCCAGTCCTAGAATTAGTATTTAATGCTAAATTTAGCATTTATTTATAGAGTGGGGTAGACCTTGATCTTTTCAATAAAAATCAATAATAATGTGTATAAACCATATTCAGAGAAGGCAATGGCACCCCACTCCAGTACTCTTGCCTGGAAAATCCCATGGAGAGAGGAGCCTGGTAGACTGCAGTCCATGGGGTTGCTAGGAGTCGGACACGACTGTATAACTTTCAAGTAGACAACCTGAGTGACTTCACTTTCACTTTTCACTTTCATGCATTGGAGAAGGAAATGGCAACCCACTCCAGTGTTCTTGCCTGGAGAATCCCAGGGACGGGGGAGCCTGGCGGGCTGCCATCTATGGGGTCGCACAGAGTCAGACACGACTGAAGCGACTTAGCAGCAGCATAAACCATATTGTATCACTTTTTATTATCTAATTTCAAGTATAATAAATTAAAAAGTATTTCTAACAAACTTTACAAAAGTATTCTTTCAAAGTTCATATTTATGTACTATTGCTTTGATGAACTAAATGCAGTTTGTTCTGTGCCAAGTCACTCAGTCGTGGTCTACTCTTTGTGACCCTATGGACCACAGCCCACCAGGCGCCTCTGTCCATGGGATTCTCTAGGCGATACTAGAGGGGTTGCCATTGTCTCTTCCAGGGTATCTTCCCAAAGCAGGGATCTAACCTTCTCTTAGGTCTCCTGCATTGGAAGGTGGGTTCTTTACCTCTGGTGTCATCTAGACATTTATAAAATGAAACCCACCTGTGAAAATTCAGATTAATTCAAGATCCCAAACATCTAAATTGTTACTTAGTACTTCCCATTCCCTATTATAAGCTCATGGCTCTAGAAAGTTCTTTTATACAAGAATGCAAGCTCTTTATATATACTATTGTTACAGCTTTTCAGAAGTATATTTTAAATAAATATATAGGTTTATAGTATTTTTTAAATAACATGGTATGACATAATATAGATAATATTTTGAAATTTAAAATTCCATTCTATGTTCTCCTCATATGAAGAGAAAATCATGATGTACAAGTTGAAGGATTAAACATGAAACTAACACATTTCAAAGTGAATATTTCTAGAGAAAAACTGTGTAACAGGCCATAAGTGGAGTCCCTCAAAAATCATTACATTGTCCTAATACATTTGACTTTCAGATTTTATTTTCTACTGGTCTCTTCAGCATCTTGGTCATTACTGAGTATGATATATCATTCTTGGAGCTCTTTTGTCAAAGTCAGTATAAGTTCAAGTCTAAGTAAATATGTCAAATTAAAGGTAATTACTTGAAATTTATCATTAGTAAATGGCCTGTTACACTTTCTATCATTGTAAGCAATCAGAAAATATTGAAACTAAATAAAACGTATGCACAAGGACTCTAGGGAAGAATTTAATGCTTACCAATATAAAAGTTATAAAATATGTAGGGCAGGAAACTGAATGTGGTGTTTTATATTTCTCAAATTAGTATTATGACATAAGAAGATGAAACTCCTGTGCGTATTTGCAGAACAATCACAAAAATTTTTCTCCCTTTTAGGAGAACTAAAACTTTTGGGGTCTACACCTGGAAGTCCTTCCCCTTCACCTTGCACTCAAATACTTTTCATCCTTAAACCTAGGCATCATATTGAAAACCTTTTCAGAAGAACATAGTATGAGGGCTTTTACCTTGCCAACAAAGATAGTTTACTGAGGAATTTTCAATGTAATTTGCCTCTTTCATTAAAAAGCAATCTCTTAAATTCCACTCAGGTCAGAATAAAATACCTTTATTCACCTAATAGGAGAAAGCAATGGCACCCCACTCCAGTACTCTTGCCTGGAAAATCCCATGGATGGAAGAGCCTGGTAGGCTGCAGTCCATGGGGTCGCTAAGAGTCGGACACTACTTCACTTTCACTTTTCACTATCATGCATTGGAGGAGGAAATGGCAACCCACTCCAGTGTTCTTGCCTGGAGAATCCCAGGGACAGAGGAGCCTAGGGGCTGCCGTCTATGCGGTCGCACAGAGTCGGACACGACTGAAGCGACTTAGCAGCAGCAGTAGCAGCAGCATTCGTGTATTTGTTCAAATTCTGCAACAGGACTTCCTGTTGAGGCCTTGACAAGCCTCTCTTGAAAGTATTTTATTCATCACATTTCAGAATCCAAATGAAGCTAGTCCGTCAATCTTCACTTACACAAAGTATAATTAGACACATTTTGGATTTCCCTTCTTACTTATATTGGGATACCGCATATCTTGCCAAAAAAAAAAAAAGGTTATTATCAGATCTACTTTTCTCTGGCTATGATGAGCAGTTAGCCAGTGGTTATTCTCTTGTGATATAATTCATACATTATTGCAGAGTGCCTTCTTAATTTGAAACAAGTTTAGTCCCTGCCAGTTTTTTATCTAAATGTAAGGAGATTATGTATCTTAACTGAGCCTAATATCTATCATGCAAACATGACATCTATCATGTCAAAACCATGAAATTCAGGATTTTTTTTTTTTTTGCAATGTCAAACCATGCCATATAGTTTGTTTTTTTGTTTTTTGTTTTTGTTTTTTTTAAGAAAAGTTGAATTAGTGAATTGTTTGATACAGTGGCATCAGATTCTCCTAAAGCATAAACTCCTCTCCTAGATTACATGTCTCAGTTCTGGAATCTGTACTAGCATATTTCATAAGTCATTTAGTGAATAGAAGCAATGACATTTATTAAGTAATCCAGCAGCAATCAGTAAAATAAAGAATACAGTACTGTGAAGAGATATCAGAAGACTGCTTAAACACTGAGAGCATTTGCCTAATGCAATGAATAATCCTAAGGTCATTTTTCAGCTATGTCTTCCCCTGTGAATGATGTGAAATGACCTTCCTAGTAGACTTGCATTCAATTATATGCTTCTAGCTATTTCTAGTGGAAATTCAAAAGTGAAAAGTCAAATTAAGTAGCCATGTTCTTATCCAAGGCCTAGCTTTTCATTTTTAGATCAACAATAAAAGCCCATATATAACCTATAATCTGTAATTAACAATGTATTACAAAATTTCCATATACTTAATAGTATATAGCATAATGCCTATCCTTTAAAGTCATAGAGAAAAATATAAATTTTAAAGAGGGAAAAGGGAAGGCCATTTAATAGTTAAACAATAGCCTTCACATGTAAAACCTAATTGAATTGGAATTATTTAAACTAGAGAATAATCGACTGCAAGGTGACTTGCTGTTGAATATAGAAAGTATAATTATGAGGAGAATGCCAACTTGTACTGCATTCACCAAGAAAGAAATTAGAAATGTGTTAAATATCCTCCTTCCATTCTAGCCCCCTCGCCCACTTCCATCCCCATCTTCTCTGTATGGATCAAACAATTTAAATTGAAAATAGGACAACATCATTTCAGGGTATGCGTATCTAATCTTTCAAACACTGTAGTGAAAATGTTTGCTTCTATGTTAATACAGATAGCATGTAGTAAATGTCTTATGTCTTTCCAAAGAAAAGACTGGCCATTTTACTTATTCTTCAAATACGGTCCTACATTTTGAAATACAGAATATAAAATGACTGTTAAAAAATGCAACAGTGTTTGGGGAGTGTGAAATGAATAAATCATGTTAAAGAAAGGGAAAGAGAGAGAATGAGAGAGAGAGTTTTTGAGGTAGATACTCTTTAGATGTACTTATTGAGCAAAGAAAGAGACAAAAACACTGGCAAAGCAGTTTCCTGGGCTTACAGGGAAAAGAAAAGGGGGCTTCCCTGGTGGTCCTGTGGCTAAGAGTCTGCCTTGAAAGGCAAGGGACACCAGTTTGATACCTGGTCTGAGAATATCCAACATGGCAACTGAGCCCATTGGCCACAACTACTGAAGCCCACTAAGAAGCCACCAGGAGAAGCCCGTGCACCACGACAAAGAGTAGGCCCTGTTCTCTGCAACTAGAGAAACTGTGCACAGCAACAAAGACCCTGCACAGCCAAAAATAAACAAATTAATTACTTAAAATACCCTTTTTAAATGCTTCCTTAAAAAAAAAAAAGAAAAAGAAAAGAAAAGCACTGCAGGGGTGGCAAAGGCAGTATATTTTTCTATCATTTTTTCTTCCTACTTTCTGCCAACAATCATTCAGTAACAAATATAATAAAAACAGAATGAAACTTAAGTCACAGTTTATGTCCAGTGGGAGTAACAGAACTTGGGAGGCCTCCTAGAGTGTTCTAAGTTTACATCTAAGTGAAACAAAATAGGCTGGAAGGTTGACACTGACTACAATTTAAGTTTTTCTCTGTCTATCCCTACACATATGGCATGATTGATTACAAGCAGGTAGCAATTTATTAAGATTATTTGTATTCTTATTCCATATACTCTGTTATAATCCAGATATACCCTGAAAATGTGTTAAAATGTTATCTCTAACAAATGCCTTCTTCAGTTCAGTTCAGTTCAGTCGGTCAGTTGTGTCCGACTCTTTGTGACCCCATGAATCGCAGCACGCCAGGCCTCCCTGTCCATCACCAACTCCCGGAGTTCACTCACTCACGTCCATCGAGTCACTGATGCCATCCAGCCATCTCATCCTCTGTCATCCCCTTCTCCTCCTGCCCCCAATCCCTCCCAGCATCAGAGTCTTTTCCAATGAGTCAGCTCTTCGCATGAGGTGGCCAAAGTACTGGAGTTTCAGCTTCAGCATCATTCCTTCCAAAGAAATCCCAGGGCTGGTCTCCTTCAGAATGGACTGGCTGGATCTCCTTGCAGTCCAAGGGACTCTCAAGAGTCTTCTCCAACACCACAGTTCAAAAGCATCAATTCTTCGGTGCTCAGCTTTCTTCACAGTCCCGCTCTCACAACCATACATGACCACAGGAAAAACCATAGCCTTGACTAGATGGACCTTTCTTAGTCTATTTAAATAGACATGGCCCTGCCACTTGATGCCAGTAATGGGTTGACAAAAGGCTACAACATCAAAAATAAGAGCTAATATATTTCTACCCAAATGCCTGGCTCCATTTGAAGGTAACTGATAGAAACTCTTTGACAATGATGAATCTAATCAAAACACAAACTAATTCTTTACATTTCTGCCAGATTACCGTCGATGCACCCCTTCGTTTTCTCTTACAAATCAATTTTTTCTCATCTTCCCAAAAAGAATGATGAAAACAGATTACTGACATAAAATGCCCTGTGGACCTAGTTGAGTCAAGTTAAGTATTATAGTGCCTGTCAACAGATATTTGGCCTTAACTGTTGTAATAATGGAAACCTACATAAAAGGTTAGTATGACTACAAATGCAAAAAGTTATTTCTGCAATTTTTTTTAATTGGGGTATAGTTGCTTTACAGTGTTGTGTTAATGTCTGCAGTACAACAAAGTGAATCAGCTGTATGTATACATAAATCCCCTCCCTCTAGGACCTCCATCCACCCACCCTATCCCACCCCTCCAGGTCAACACAGAGCACCAAGCTGAGCTCCCTGCACTACGGATGGATGGATTGTTGCACTTATGACTAGATTATGTGAGAAAGGGGAGTGAAGAGAAGATTCCTGATTATATTATAGAAAAGCATTAGAAACCATATAACAGTCACATAGAAAAGCCATCAACAACCCCAGAGTGAATTCCATGGAGCTTGTCATATTTGCGCAATCCAAAAAATGGAGGAGTTTCATAACTTTAAAATAACGACTTCCACATAACGAACTCTGCTGTGGAAAAATCCTGCATATATTCATCATATACTCAGAGGTTGTAAAATAAGTGCTTTCGTGACTCAAAATGAGTGACAGTCTTGCTAGAATTTTGGCCAAAATCATTTTCTCCTATCTTTATGAACAACTTCTGCATGGCTTCAATTCTCTTAATGAGTAGTGCAAAAAAATGTCAAATATTGAAAGGAAAAGAAACACATTTATGTATTGTTAGCTTGGCAATGGATTCAGATCCTCATGGCAAAAATATTACAACTTAAATCCATCTTACAAAAACCAAACTAGATTTTTCAGAAAAGGAATTGAAATATCTGATTGCACATTCATGCAAGCAATCAGCTAGCCAAAGAAGGACAGTAAAAAAGACATTTTCTAATGTCCGACAGCATTCTGTTTCCAGGGATGTGTTCCAGGTCTTAGGTCATGATAATCAACCTGCCTGTGTAGTCCCTGAACTCCTAACTCCATATTACCTCTTCCCTGTCAGTATTTAAGTTGAAAACACACCTGCCTAAATGCCTAAAGCTTAGAGCTAAATGCCTGCACAATACAGCTAAATGGGCTGAATGCAACCCAACATAGAACCTTCCAAACATGTGTGTGAAATGCACTGAGAGAAGCATTTTTATGCAAAAATGACAGAAAATGTAATCGAAAAGAAAACCTCTAACAAAGCCATAGCCAGATGGTGTCCTTTATTGGGGGCCAGCTCATATTTCTGAGCTTTTGAAAATGTCACAGCTTATTGCTGCTCAATTCTAGATTTACATCCTAAATTTGGGGAAAACCCTTCTCATGCTAATATTATGATCTCTTTCACATTTGTCTTGTAATTTACCATTTAGAAAATGATTTAAATTTTTGAAGCAATTTTTTTACACAATTTTTTGCAGACAATATATGTTCAACATAGAAAAACAGGAAGCAATGTGAAAAACTTAAAGTAAAAATTAAAAGTAAAATTGTATTAAGGATACTATTGTTTGTATTTTGCTTTAAGATTTTTTTTTTACTGCATACCTGTGTTCAAATTAACATTTAAAACATTTGATTAATATTTCATTTAAAGATCATTACATATTAAGTACAATAATCTTAAAATGAAATAGTGCAGGAGACCTGGGTTTGATCCCTGGGTCGGGAAGATCTCCTGGAGAAGGGCATGGCAACCCACTGCAGTATTTTTGCCTGGAGAATCCCTTGACAGAGGGGCCTGGTGGGCTACTGTCCATGGGGTCATAAAAGAGAGTCAAACACAACTGAAGTGACTTAGCATACACGCATATGATATCTAGGATAACTTTGTGGGTTGTTTTTTGGCTTTGATTTGTTTTTCTATTTCTAATAATGCTGCAGCAAGTATTCTTAACCTATAATTTGTATTCTTATTAAAACGTTTGCTTAAATTTCTAGAAGTAGATCCACCAGGCCAAAGTGTATTTGTAACTATAATGACATGCTACCAATCATCTAAAAATTCCTCAAAGATCAAAAAAGGTTGTAAAAGTCTCGTGTCCAAGTCTTTCTGACCACAGACAATGGTCGCCAGGCTCATCTGTCCATGGAATTCTCCAGGCAAGAATACCGGAGTGGGTAGCCCGTTCCTTCTCCAGGGGATCTTCCTGGAGACCAGGGATCAAACCCAGGTCTTCTGCCTTGCAGGCAGTTTCTTTACCATCTAAGCCACCAGGGAAGCTACCTAAGTGCTACAAAACCTCAAAAACATATGATCCAACAATTCCACTAGTGGGTATATATCTGAAGAAATTGAAAACATTATTTTAAAAAGAGGAATGTATATATAGGCTGTTAGTTTCTTTAGGTAGATATATTCCTAAATATTTTATTCTTTTCGTTGCAATGGTGAATGGAATTGTTTCCTTAATTTCTCTATTTTCTCATTATTAGTGTATAGGAATGCAAGGGATTTCTGTGTGTTGATTTTATATCCTGCAACTTTACTATATTCATTGATTAGCTCTAGTAATTTTCTGGTGGAGTCTTTAGGGTTTTCTATGTAGAGGATCATGTCATCTGCAAACAGTGAGAGTTTTACTTCTTTTCCAATTTGGATTCCTTTTCTTTCTTTTTCTGCTCTGATTGCTGTGGCCAAAACTTCCATAACTATGTTGAATAGTAATGGTGAAAGTGGGCACCCTTTGCAATAGCCAAGATATGGAAGGGCTTCCCTAGTGGCTCAGTGGTAAAGAATCCACCTGCCAATGTAGAAGATGCAGGTTTGATTGCTGGGTCAGGAAGATCCCCTGGAGAAGGAAATGGTTACCCACTTCAATATTCTTGCCTGGAAAATCCCATTGACTGAGGAGGCTGGCAGGCTACAGTCCATGGGGTCACAAAAGACTCAGGCAAGACTTAAAGACTAAACATAAGATAGGCAGTTCAGTCGCTCAGTCGTGTCCGACTCTTTGCAACCCCATGAATCGCACCACGCCAGGCGTCCCTGTCCATCACCAACTCCTGGAGTTCACCCAAACTCATGTCCATCGAGTCGGTGATGCCATCCAGCCATCTCATCCTCTGTCGTCCACTTCTCCTCCTGCCCCCAATCCCTCCCAGCATCAGAGTCTTTTCCAATGAGTCAGCTCTTCACATGAGGTGGCCAAAGTATTGGAGTTTTTCAGCTTTAGCATCAGTCCTTCCAAAGAACACCCAGGGCTGATCTCCTTCAGAATGGACTGGCTGGATCTCCTTGCAGTCCAAGGTACTCTCAAGAGTCTTCTCCAACACCACAGTTCAAAAGCATCAATTCTTTGGCACTCAGCTTTCTTCAGAGTCCAACTCTCACATCCATACACGACCATTGGAAAAACAATAGCCTTGACTAGACGGACCTTTGGAAGCAAACTAAATGCCCATCAATAGATAAATGAATAACAAAATTGTTTCATTCATATACACACACACGCACACGTATATATACACACACAATGAAATTATTAGCCCTAAAGAGAAAAACATTCTGCCACTTGCAACTATGTGGATAGACTTAGAAGGTAATATGCATAATGGAATAAGTCAGAGAAGACAAATACTGTATGTCATCACTTAAATGCAGAACCTAGAAAATAAAACAAAAAATATAACAAAGAGGATATATATAGAGAGAATAAACTATATATAGATATATAAAATAAACTAGTGGTTACCAGTGGAAAAGAGTTGGAGAGAGAAGCAAAACAGTGGTATGGTGTTAAGAGATACAAACTACTATGTATAAAATAAATAAGTAACAAGGATACATATTATATAGAACAGAGAAATATAGCCATTATTTTGTAATATCTTTAATTGGAGTATAATCTATAAAAATATGAAAAACTATGTTATACACAATTGTGTTGTACCTCTTAATTATACACGATTTTTATTTTAAAAATAAGTAAATTTATGGAGAAGGCAGTGGCACCACACTCCAGTACTCTTGCCTGGAAAATCCCATGGATGGAGGACCCTGGTAGGCTGCAGTCCATGGGGTCGCTAGGAGTCGGACACGACTGAGCAACTTCACTTTCACTTTTCCCTTTCATGCATTGGAGAAGGAAATGGCAACCCACTCCAGTGTTCTTGCCTGGAGAATCCCAGGGACGGGGGAGCCTGGTGGGCTGCCATCTATGGGGTCACACAGAGTCGGACACGACTGAAGTGACGTAGCATAGCATAGCAAATTTATAAAATTAAAAAAAATAATAATAATCTTAACCAGCCAATCAGTAGATCCCATTGTAATTAGATAAGCATGCTTAAGCAATAATTCAAATAAGCATTACTATGAAAGTATTATCCATCTGCCCACAACACTTCACTTAGGAAATCCTGGATTCCTGAATCTACTGTACCTCTGCAAATTTGCTGTTTCCTTTAGCCCATGGTTTCCTGGGAGTTGTAATTTCTGTCTAGGATTAAAACATGATGCACAAGAGAGAAGGAACAGCGTTACACTATACAGACAACCAAAGAGTACTTGATATTTTATCCAGTTTCGTAGAGCCCCTGCATCCTGTAATCAAAGGGCTGACTCTGTACAAGGTATGAAGCTTTATTCTAATTTTTTGTTATAGAAAGTAAGATCAAATTCAAGCCTGGTAATGATTTTCTCAGTCCAAAACTATTCCATAATTATTTTTTAATTTTCCCAATTACATTTCCTTTTCATTTGCTTATGCCATTTTGAAATGTTTTCTTTTAATGTATCTTCAAGAAACATTTTTTGGGAAAGTATAAGCTGCAATCAAAAAACTACTTTTAATTGCCAGTCCTGTTGCTTCATTATGAAGATATCAAAACTTATTTTGAACATGGAATGGAGCAGGGATACACCCTTACTAGGCAGCTATGAAAACTGAAAGCCAAAGTGATTAAATGGGTTGTATAAGATGAAACAACTGGAAATTGGTGGAGTGTGATTAGAGATCAGGTATTTAGTTTTCATTATAATCTCTTTTCAATCTTACAAGTGACAAAAATTTGAAATGATATATACTGTTAGTAACAACTGTAATAACATAGCAAGAGGACAGCAGTAAGGGATTATTGGAATTAAGTGATACTTTAAGTTTCTCTAGTGCTTCATGGTGAAGAAATTGACAAAAATCTATTATGTAGTCAACACTGATATTTGAGATATATAATCAAAATATAAGAAGCAAACTATTCCACACGTGCCATTAAAAGAGGTAGATCAGATCAGATCAGTCCCTCAGTCGTGTCCGACTCTTTGCGACCCCATGAATCGCAGCACGCCAGGCCTCCCTGTCCATCACCAACTCCCAGAGTTCACTCAGACTCACGTCCATCGACTAAGTGATGTCATCCAGCCATCTCATCCTCTGTTGTCCCCTTCTCCTCTTGAGTCAATTCTTCGCATGAGGTGGCCAAGGTACTGGAGTTTCAGCTTTAGCATCATTCCTTCCAAAGAAATCCCAGGGCTGATCTCCTTCAGAATGGACTGGTTGGATCTCCTTGCAGTCCAAGGGACTCTCAAGAGTCTTTTCCAACACCACAGTTCAAAAGCATCAATTCTTCAGCGCTCAGCCTTCTTCACAGTCCAACTCTCACATCCATACATGATCACAGGAAAAACCATAGCCTTGACTAGACGAAACTTTGTTGGCACAGTAATGTCTCTGCTTTTGAATATGCTATCTAGGTTGGTCATAAATTTCCTTCCAAGGAGTAAGCGTCTTTTAATTTCATGGCTGCAGTCACCATCTGTAGTGATTTTGGAGCCCAGAAAAATAAAGTTTGACACTGTTTCCACTGTTTCCCCATCTATTTCCCATGAAGTGATGGGACCAGACGCCATGATCTTCATTTTCTGATTGTTGAGCTTTAATCCAACTTTTTCACTCTCCACTTTCACTTTCATCAAGAGGCTTTTTAGTTCCTCTTCACTTTCTGCCATAAGGGTGGTGTCATCTGCATATCTGAGGTTACTGATATTTCTCCCGGCAATCTTGACTCCAGCTTGTGCTTCTTCCAGTCAACATTTCTCATGATGTACTCTGCATATAAGTTAAATAAACAGGGTGACAATATACAGCCTTGACGAACTCCTTTTCCTATTTGGAACCAGTCTGTTGTTCCATGTCCAGTTCTAACTGTTGCTTCCTGACCTGCATACAAATTTCTCAAGAGGCAAACAGGTGGTCTGGTATTCCCATCTCTTTCAGAATTTCCCACAGTTTATTGTGATCCACACAGTCAAAGGCTTTGGCATAGTCAATAAAGCATTTCCAGATGTTTTTCTGGAACTCTATTGCTTTTTCCATGATCCAGTGGATGTTGGCAATTTTATCTCTGGTTCCTCTTCCTTTTCTAAAACCAGCTTGAACATCAGGAAGTTCACGGTTCACATATTGCTGAAGCCTGGCTTGGAGAATTTTGAGCATTACTTTACTAGCGTGTGAGATGAATGCAATTGTGTGGTAGTTTGAGCATTCTTTGGCATTGCCTTTCTTTGGGATTACAATGAAAACTGACCTTTTCCAGTCCTGTGGCCACTGCAGAGTTTTCCAAATCTGCTGGCATATTGAGTGCAGCACTTTCACAGCATCATCTTTCAGGATTTGAAATAGCTCAACTGGAATTCCATCACATCCACTAGCTTTGTTTTTAGTGATGCTTTCTAAGGCCCACTTGACTTCACATTCCAGGATGTCTGGCTCTAGGTCAGTGATCACACCATCATGATTATCTGGGTCGTGAAGATCTTTTTTGTACAGTTCTTCTGTGTATTCTTGCCACCTCTTCTTAGTATCTTCTGCTTCTGTTAGGTCCATACCATTTCTGTTCTTTATCGAGCCCATCTTTGCATGAAATGTTCCTTTGGTATCTCTGATTTTCTTGAAGAGATCCCTAGTCTTTCCCATTCTTTGTTTTTCTGTATTTCTTTGCATTGATCGCTGAAGAAGGCTTTCTTATCTCTTCTTGCTATTCTTTGGAACTCTGCATTCAGATGCTTATATCTTTCCTTTTCTCCTTTGCTTTTCGCTTCTCTTCTTTTCACAGCTATTTGTAAGGCCTCCCCAGACAGCCATTTTGCTTCTTTGCATTTCTTTTCCATGGGAATAGTCTTGATCCCTGTCTCTTGTACAATGTCACGAACCTCATTCCATAGTTCATCAGGCACTCTATCTATCAGATCTAGGCCCTTAAATCTATTTCTCACTTTCCACTGTATAATCAGAAGGGATTTGATTTAGGTCATACCTGAATGGTCTAGTGGTTTTCCCTACTTTCTTCAATTTAAGTCTGAATTTGGCAATAAGGAGTTCATGGTCTGAGCCACAGTCAGCTCCCGGTCTTGTTTTTGCTGACTGTATAGAGCTTCTCCATCTTTGGCTGCAAAGAATATAATCAATCTGATTTCGGTGTTGACCATCTGGTGATGTCCATGTATAGAGTCTTCTCTTGTGTTGTTGGAAGAGGGTGTTTGTTATGACCAGTGCATTTTCTTGGCCAAACTCTATTAGTCTTTGCCCTGCTTCATTCCGTATTCCAAGGCCAAATTTGCCTGTTACTCCAGGTGTTTCTTGACTTCCTACTTTTGCATTCCAGTCCCCTATAATGAAAAGGACATCTTTTTGGGGTGTTAGTTCTAAAAGGTCTTGTAAGGAGTATGCAAATGAGTAGTTCTAAGAAGTAATGCAATTAAATAAAAATTATATTTCCAGGTCAGAGTGGAAACAAATTTACAGTCTCTGATATATTTGTCTGTAAAAATTAAAAAAAAAAATCAAACACTTTATATTAGTATCTTTGCGTAAGAACACCAGCCACCTTTTTGTTACAGAAGTAAACTTAAGTAATTATAGCATTGATGATGGTAGATTAAGGAAGAGAGCTGGGTTGTAGAGTTTTCTACAATACAAAGCAGAGAAATAATCAGGTGGCATCTATGAACAAGGACTATCTACATATATCTTAAATGTCTATTGTCTTTATAAAAAAGAAATAATTTTTTCCATAATCATCGCCATACTACACTATACTCCCCAATTCAAGAGAATCATATTTTGAAGCCATTAGAGTCACATAGTGCTACAGAGTGAATTGTAAATTCCAAAAGTCTGTATGTCGAAGCTCTAAGTTTCAATGTGATGGTGTTTGGAAATGGGGCTTTGAGTGATAAGACAATTAAGTTTCAATAAGATCATGAGGATGAAGCCCTTATGACGAGTTTGGTGCCCTTATTAGAAGATAAAGCCAGCAGAGCTCTCACTCTCTACCATGTGAGGACACAGTGAGTTGGTGGACATCTGGAAGCCAATAAGAGGGCCCCACTGGAACCAAATTGCCTGACACTTTTCTTGGACTTCCCAGTCTCCAAAACTATGAGAAAGACATACCTGTATTTAAGTCATCCAAGTCTCTGTTATTTTTGGTTACAACAGCCAGAGAAGACTTAACACACATAACCATTCTATCAGTTTCTCATTTCTATCATTCATTTAGATACTTTCTAGTCTATCAGGCAGAAATAGAAATTAGGATAGCATATGGTGGTACTCGTAGAAAGGATCTGTAGCTTGTGAGAAGAAACTGTTAAAACTCTTGATTGACTTTTTTTTTTTTTTAATTTTATTTTATTTTTAAACTTTACATAATTGTATTAGTTTTGCCAAATATCAAAATGAATGCCACAGGTATACATGTGTTCCCCATCCTGAACCCTCCTCCTCCTCCCTCCCCATACCATCCCTCTGGGAGATCCCAGTGCACTAGGAAGCAGGTATAGCATCGAACCTGGACTGGCAACTCCCTTCTTACATGATAACATGTTTCAATGTCATTCTCCCAAATCTTCCTAGAATGCAAAGTCCATAAGCCTGTTTTGAATCAGTGTCTCTTTTGATGTCACGCACAGGGTTATTGTTACCATCTTTCTAAATTCCATATATATCCCATTAGTATACTGTATTGATGTTTTTCCTTCTGGCTTACTTCACTCTGTATAATAGGCTCCAGTTTCATCCACCTCATTAGAACTGATTCAAATGTATTCTTTTTAATGGCTGAGTTTCCATTGTGTATAGGGTACCTTGCTTATCCTTTCATCTGCTGATGGACATCTAGGTTGCTTCCATGGCCTGGCTATTATAAACAGTGCTGCAATGAACATTGGGGCAGATGTCTCTTTCCCTTCTGGTTTCTCAGTGTGTATGCCCAGCAGTGGGATTGCTGGATCATAAGGCAGTTCTATTTCCAGTTTTTAAGGCACACTCTTCTCCATAGTGGCTGTACTAGTTAAATTCCCACCAACAGTGTAAGAGGGTTCCCTTTTCTCCACATTTCCAGCATTTATTATTTGTAGACTTTGGAAAAAGTTTATTCTGACTGGTGTGAAATGGTACTCATAGTGGTTTTGATTTGATTTTCTGATAATAGTGATTTTGAGCAATGTTTTTTAAATCTGTATGTCTTCTTTGGAGAAATGTCTATTTAGTGCCCATTTTTTGATTAAAATCATTTATTTTTCTGGAGTTGAGCTGTAGGAGTTGCTTGTATATTTTTGAGATTAGTTGTTTGTCAGTTGCTTCATTTGCTATTATTTTCTCCCATTCTGAAGGCTGTCTTTTCACCTTGCTAATAGTTTCCTTTGATGTCCAACCTTTTCCAGGTTAATTAGGTCCCATTTGTTTATTTTTGATACTTTTTGAAGGATGAAAATTATCTCATTCAGCAGTTCTTAGTGGGGATGGGGTGGGAGCAAGCCTGGAGATAGAAACAGGAAGAGGGATAGCATTCTCTGAGGTCCCTTCTTCAAAATGAGTAGGTTCAAAGTAGAATGCAGACATGTATATTTTGAATGAAAGTGAAAGTGATGTCACTCAGTCATGTCCGACTCTTTGCGATCCCATGGACTGTAGTCTACCAGGCTTCTCTGTCCATGGGATTTTCCAGGCAAGTGTACTGGAGTGGGTTGCCATTTCCTTCTCCAGGGGATCTTTCTGACCCAGGGATCGAACCCAGGTCTCCTGCACTGCAGGCAGACTCTTTACCCTCTGAGCCACCAGGGAGCCCAATAAAGTTCTTCAACTCTGGGCTAGAGGTATACAGATAAACTCTTTAGCACAACATTTAAGGAAGCACCAAAAAGTTTAGTAATCAAGATTACTGACTATTGATCATTTCAATATAGTATTTTACTGAAATATTTTTAAATGCAAAAAATCAGTGTTGAATAAAATCAAATATTAAAGCCAGAATGCTACTCTGTACTTGCATGACCCTGTCTCACTCACCTCATCCTGATCCAACCCTGTTCCAATAAAACCTTGTTTATAAAAATAGAGGCCACCCATGGGGCATTGCTTCCCAATTTGATTTTTTTTTAATATTTAAAAATATTGCATTACTTAAATTTTATATGAAAGTGAAAGTGTTAGTCACTCAGTTGTGTCTGACTCTTTGCAACTCCATGGGCTGTAGCCCACCAGGCTCCTGTGTCCATGTGATTTTCCAGGCAAGAATACTGGAGTGGGTAGCCATTCCTTTTTCCAGGGAATCTTCCCAACCCAGGAATTGAACCTGGGTCTCTTGCTCTGCAGGCAGATTATTTACTGTCTGAGCCACCAGGGAAGCCCAGATATATTTATGCACAAATACTGTTTGTCTTGATTACTCAGATTTTCTTGATACCCATTTCAATTTTGCACCCCAAAGTGGCTCACTTGCTTTAACTCAATCTTGAACATGGAAAGAACTTAAAAGCACTCTATCATTTTTGAGAATTAATTCATAAAACATTTTTAAAAAGAGTAAGAAGTAAGCTAGGCAGAGAAAAAACAAATCACAATTTCAGCATGGAACAATTTAGGATCAAGCCTGTAGTTACCAGAAATTAGAGTACATACTATATGCATCAACTCAGCTTTAGATCTGAGAGTCTTCAGCACTCAAATACATGAAGAGGGGCTCTAAAAGCAATCAAAGCACTCTATCTTTAGCAGGTACTTGTTAAAAGAAAATGTATCCTCTTTCATACATGAATGATTAAACTAGGGTGGAAAATATGAAAAGTCCAATGCAAAAGAAAAGGGTAGCATTATTTCAGAAGAGAATCAATATTTTTAAAATAATACAAAAAATATAAAGGATTTTTAAAATACCAGCTCCATGTTTTAAAATTTTCATATATAAATGCCTGTATGAACCAACATTAAAATATCATAAAAAGAAGTAGCTCAGATGAAGGTAATTAACTAAGATGAAGGCTGAGATGAAAGAGCAAGTTAAGAAAATAATTTTAAGGACACAAAAATGGAACTGATTAATTTAACCTACTGTAAAAAGAATTTAACGAGCAGAAATGACTAAGAAAATTAACTTTTTAATATGTGATACAGAGACCAACTTCAAAAGTTATTTCAGATTTTTTTTTTCCAGAGGAAGAAAAATAAACACAAAAATCCCAATATTAAGAAAATATAATAAATATGGAAAAAGAGAATTTTCTTTAAATATAGAGATGCAAGTTGATAATACAATACCAATAAATTTAGTTAAACCAATAAGCAAACTTATGAAAAGGAAACTTAGCATAGTTTTAAAACTATGGGTTTTAAAGGAACTAAACATGAAGCTCAAAATAATGCATAACATACAAAATAGATGAAAATTAAAACATAGATATATCTTGGTACAGTTTTTAAATTTCAAAAAAATGTGTGTGTATATGTAATTAATGTATATGGAACAAAAATAAGACTGGCTTAAACACAAATATTTCAGTTCAGTTCAATTGCTCAGTCGTGTCCGACTCTTTGTGACCCCATGAATCGCAGCACGCCAGGCCTCCCTGTCCATCACCAACTCCCGGAGTTCACTCAGACTCACGTCCATCAAGTCAGTGATGCAAGAATTATAAAATATTAACTGTGAGATGAAAGAAAAAAAGAAAAAGCAATAGGTCTAAAATGGAAGATAAATAACACTATTTTCCCTAAGCTAATATATGAATTTAATGAAATTACAAACAATATCTTAAATGAGATGTTCTGAAATCGATCAAGAAATTTGAAATTCCATAAAAAAGTATAAATGCTCGAGAATGGCTATGAGATTAAAGAGTAAAATAATAAAGCATTCTTGACATATATTAAACATATTTTGAAAATGTAATGATATTTTATAGAAGAATAAACATTCAGACCAATGATAAAAGATAATGGGAAACAAATACAATGGTATATGACAAAGTTTAACACAGTGCTTGTAAAGCAACCACAAGTTTATGTTAATTTTGTTAAAGAGTACATTACTTGTTAAATGTTACTTAAAAATTAGGTGGGCTTCCCTGTTGGCTCAGTTGGTAAAGAATCTGCCTGTATAGCAGAAGACCTGGGTTTGATTCCTGGATTGGGAAGATCTCCTGGAGAAGGGAATGGCAACCCATTCCAGTATTCTTGCCTGGAAAATCCCATTAACAGAGAAGCCCAGTAGCTACAGTCCATGGGTTTGCAGAGAGTTGCATAAACAAATCTATGAAGTTTAATCTAATCTCACAAAATATCCTAAAATCAATGGATTAAAAAATGAACAGTTTAGAGTAAAAACTAAAAGGAAATTAAATAACTAGATTTAAAACAAGATCACACAACTTCAAAGCAATCAGCTAAAAAGGGAAAAAAGCAAAAAATAGCATCATGAAACTGTAAAGTATAAAGAGTAAGAAAAACTCACAAAAAAGCATAAATTAAAAATGCAGAAGTGAGATAAAGTAGGAGTTATAATAAATGTAAATGGATTAAAAGTATAGGCTATCATATTTTGGACTGAATAAGGCCAGCCATGTGAAGATATGATTTTCCCTTCAAAACTCCAAGTAAAAAGAAGAGCAGAGAAAAAGGTAATTCATTTAAAGTCCATATATAGAAAACTTGATTCACAATCCCACCTTTATACTTGTGCACACATGGTCTTTTAACCACGCAAGGAAAAGAGAAAAAAGGAAGAAAAAGAAATCCTGGAGAATTTTTCTCCTATGAAATTATAGTATATTTATGGAAAGAATTAGAAAGGCTAAAAGAAGTATTGTCTCTCCAGGGCAAAGTCCTCCACTATAATATAGGAAGTTCTATGTGCATTTCCCATACCTCATCTTAGGAAAACCAAGCTCTGCTGCCCATAGCCATAAGGCAGTAATAAAATAAATTAAACAAACTGGGCGTGTTTCAAAATAGAAGCATGTATGAGATTGAGTATTATTTAAATTTGTAACTTCAAACATAGAGTTTGAATATTTAAATATTATATTTTTGTAATAAGTTGTTCCTTCTATATAAACAGGAAAGCTGGAATTATTTTCTTAGCCCAAAATGTCAATAATGAGTTTTGTTTCTTGGAGAATAAATATGTAACAGAGAAATGGGGTTTGAATTCTCACCTAAGAGCAATATGTTCATGTCACTAATTATCAAAAACATGAAGAGAATATTTGTAATAATCTTGTAATCACTAATTCTCAAATATTTGCATAATTCTGATATACTGATGCTGTCATGTTTGGTACACGCCACCACATGGCAACACAATTCAATAGCTTCTATTCTTGACTTTACTGAAACAGCCAGTTATAATTAAGAAAGGCAAACTCCATGATGATAGTTCTACTCATAATGGTTTAAATCAGATATTCATTTTGTAATTGAATTCACAAATAGTCTAGTTTTGGAAAAAATATTTCATGTCCTTAGAAAATAAACATTAACACAGAAAAAAGGACCACATGAGCTTCTCAAATATACCTTTGGGAGAAACAAATCAATGTATACACTTAGGCTAATACATGTGCATACGTTTGCAGAGAAATCACATTGTGAATAATACTTAATTATATGTGTTAATGTCAAGTGAAAAGACAAGTTCCTTAATTCAACATTTGCTGGTGAAAAGAGGTGGGGCTTCTGCTCTGAGTGACATAAATATGTTGATTTCTTCTAATAGTTTCAGAATTTCTAGGTCTCTATATCCTTGCTCAGTCAAATAACTTCCAGGCTACATTGTGTGTCCAGTCAATTAGACAAGATCTTGAGTTGACTAAGGTTTAAAGTCAAAAAATAACCAATTTACTTGGCTCATTTAGTAACACAATAAATAGTTATTGAGCACCTTTTATGTTCCACTCACTCTTCTAACCTCTGGGGATGAAAAACAAAGAAACAAACAAACAAAGCTTAAGAACAATATACCCTGTCCATGTGGAGATTACTTTCTAAGCATGCATGTGGGTGTAAGTGTACTGGGGTGGGGGAACAGAAAATAAAATATACAGGGTATAAGAATGTATGGCTATGGAGAAAAAGCAGAAAAGCGATATGATGTGTGTGTTGTCAGGTGGTAAAATGTAGGAGATGGAGTGTTACATACTCTGACCAGGGAAGACATTACAGAGAAGGCGACACTTTGGGGAATAGCCCAAAGAGGTGGAGGAACAAGCCCGTAGCTATTTATGGAAGGATTCTGGAGGCAGAAGGAAGAGTAGGTACAAAGGCTCTGAGGATGAGGTATACCTGACCCTTAATATTCCTGCAGTGGATTAAGCAAGGGCAAAAACACAAGGTCTGAGACATTAGTGTGTGGGGGAATTGTATCAATTGTGAAGCCTGTAGGACCTGGTGAGAGCTTGGCTTTTATTCTGCAATAAAAAGGATTTTTAAAATTTTTAAGAAGAGGAATTTATGCATATCATATGGGCTTTTTACAAAACTATTTCTGAATAATAAAGGAATCCAAAGACTTAAGTTCTATGTCTCTGCAAATGTTAGTGCTTTTAATTAAGTTTACTTAAAAATCTAGCACAGATCACCACTCAAGCACCATCTATATATACACTTATTTGACCAATTTACATTAAATTTTTTCTCAACACAGTAATTCTATGACCCTCACAGGCATCATCTCCAAATGTTATTCAGTCATACAAAAAGTTTTTACTGGTGATGAATAAATACATCTAAATAGTTGACATTATATATAGCTGTGATATCATCAGCTAGAAGAAACAAATCCATAAATGACTTAACTTTTTTTTCTTCCAACACAGACTGTAAATTTTTAGCCATATCGCCAGTTTGTCTTATGTTTTCAATGCTTGTTTTGGTTCAGGACATATAATTTCTATTGCCTTCAACAGATACTCTTTTATAAAACTACCAGCTGCATTAAAAATGCCATTTGGGCAATTTTTAACCTAATTCATGGTAACATATCATGGCAAAATCACTTGCTTTATATCTATGCATTTGTATTCAAAAATAAGCCTGTAAAAGTTTGGTCCATATTTAAGTTCATTAAGTTTTTCATCATGCATCTTTCCACATGTCTGTCATAACTCTCAGTTTATATACATACATATATGTATACATATATATAGAAAGGCACTTTGTTTTGTATTTGTTCAACAGACATTTATTTGTTAATACTAAAAACATGTAGGAAATCTCTTTACTTCTACTAAGAAATAATCTTTCATTTTCTTGAAACTCACTGCAATTTCTTATGCCTACTTTGAAATATGGACAAATAGAGAGTCTCTCTCTCTCTCTCCACTTAAATAAAAGAAGCCACAGGGATGATGACACATAGCACTTGATACTAGAGCTTGAAATCAGGAGGACAAAGAGGAGCAGAAATGACAAGGACAATCTGGAGTGTGTGCATCCCCTCTGAGTGGAGGCCGTTATTTCTTGCCAATTACTTTCACTTAGGAATGAAAGTTCAGTTTGTCAGATCTTCCAAATTGCCAAAAATGCAAGAAATTTGTATACTTAGGTGAAATCTATCAATTTAAAAATATGTGAGTCAATTATTTTTTTTTTTTGTTGTTCTTTTAATTTTATTTTTTAACTTTACAATATTGTATTGGTTTTGCCATTATATCAAAATGAATCCGCCACAGATATACATGTGTTCCCCATCCTGAACCCTCCTCCCTCCTCCCTCCCGGTACCATCCCTCTGGGTTGTCCCAGTGCACCAGCCCCAAGCATCCAGTATCGTGCATTGAACTTGGACTGGCGACTCACTTCATATCTGATATTATACATGTTTCAATGCCATTCTCCCAAATCATCCCACCCTCTCCCTCTCCCACAGAGTCCAAAAGACTGTTCTATACATCAGTGTCTCTTTTGCTGTCTCGTATACACGGTTATTGTTACCATCTTTCTAAATTCCATATATATGCGTTAGTATACTGTATTGGTGTTTTTCTTTCTGGCTTACTTCACTCTGTATATAGGCTCCAGTTTCATCCACCTCATTAGAACTGATTCAAATGTATTCTTTTTAATGGCTGAGTAATACTCCATTGTGTATATGTACCACAGCTTTCAATTATTTTCAAAACACTGTTCACATTAGACAAACTTGGTCTGTAAGCGGTGTTTATCTTCTTAGTCACTACTTTGTGATGGAACTTTCCTTAAAAGTTCCAATATCTCCTTGATAAGGTTTACAGGACAAGAAAGTAGAGAGAAGATGGGAGAGACAACCTTCAGGAAAAGAAAAAAAAAATAAACATAAAAACAGCAGACAATTTCTTAGTAGTGAAGAAAAATACAACTCTTAAAACTAGAAGGGCCTGCACTTTAGGAGCAAAAAGACAAATAATACAAAAACAAAACTCACACTTAAAAACAGAACAAGTATGAAGACAAAATATTAAAAAGCTTCCAGAAAGAATGGGGGAATAAAAGATTACATTTTAAAAATTACAATTATATGGACCACAAAGCTGCTATTGACAACACTGGAAACAGGAAGACAAAGAGCCAAAGCTTAAAATTCTAAGAGAAAACATCTTTTAAAACAGAATTATATACCCAGAAAAAGCATTATTTTTAGGTAAGAGGACACAGAAAATTTACCACAAATTTATTAATTCTAAAGAGCAAAGTTTGTGGACATTTTTCAAGAAGAGAAAGAAGTGAATCATAGAAGGATGGTAAAAGAATGTGGTTAAGATTCGTAACCAATAATTTGATGTGTAATAATTTATTTTAAAAAGAAAATTTATTTTAATCACAATCTAGTACTTAAAAACAAAATGAGATTGACAGACACTAAGGAAACAAACAGTTCTTCATATGTTTGAAAAAGAATGTAGTCAAATTTTTCCATCATCTTGATACAAATGCAAAATTTAGCATGTGCATTAAATATTGAAAAATTATTCAAAGTGAAGAAAAACAAAATACATAATTTCCTCCAAGTAAAAGGATAATAGTTTTGCATTTAAAAAAATTAAAGAGTAGAATAGAACCCTATATCAGAATATAAGAAATAATCAGTAGAAAAGGACAAGTATTCAAAAAAAAGGTTGAGATAATTGCCTATCAATTTCTTTAAAAATTAAAATTAAATCCCTGTGCCATCATTTAGAACAAAAATAATTTCAGTTGAATGAAAAACCGACATATTACAAGAACTCTATATACCATAAGTATACTGGAATACATTATCCGACAATATGCTTATGAATCTGGAGTAGGAAAGGATTTTAAAATATGAATATAAAACAGGCATGCAAAAAGACACTTGTACACAAAGAATCATAGCAGAAATATTCATGGTAGCCCCAAACTGGAAACTAGTCAAATGTTCATCAATGGATGAAGTGAAAAGTAAAATGTGATATATTCATGCAATGGAATATTTTTGACCATAAAAGTTTGTGAAGTACTAACATATATATTATAACATGTATGAACCTCAAAAGCATCAGGCTAAGAAAAATAGGCTAGAAACAAAAGACAATTATTTTATGATTATGTTATATAAGACAGGTTGAAGAGGTCAATCCATAGAGGCAGAAAGCAAGTTGGTGATTGCCAGGCACTAGACAGGGGAAGGAAAGGAGAGGCTATAAGAGGTTACAGGATTGTTTTTTTTAGGGTAATGAAATGTTTGGAACTAGATAGGAGATGTTAGTTGCACAACATTACAAATATACTAAATAACACTAAATTTTACACTCTGAAATGGTTAATTTCATCTTAGCAAATATCACCTCAATAAATAAAAATACAAAATAAAAAAATAATATTCTTTTTATGATATAAGACTATACATTATTTCATATGGTTTTGGAATTTCAGACCATAGCAATGAGAAAATCTGAACAAATTAATTACTAGTAAAGAGTCTGAGGACAGGGGTTCTGGCTGCAGCAGACTGGGAGGTGTGGTGTGTGGTGTAAGTCCTCTTGGAGGAGGTCACCATTAGCCACACGGTAGAGCCACTGAGCAGACAACCCACAAACTGGAGAACAATTATACAAAGAAGTTCTCACACTGCTGCAAAAGTTCTAGACTGCACCACAGATTTCCCAATCTGGGGATCCGGGAAAGGAACTGAGACCCCCCCAGGGAATTTGACTTTGAAGGCCAGTGGGATTTGATTATAGAACCTCCACAGGACTGGAGAAACAGACTCTCAGAGGGCACAATAAAACATTTTGTGCACAAGGACCCAGGAGAAAGGAACAGTAACAGTCAAATTGGCCTTGGAGTACAAAGTGAAGCAGGGCAAAGTATAACAGAATTTTGCCAAGAAAATGCACCGGTCATAGCAAACACCCTCTACCAGCAACACAAGGGAAGACTCTACACATGGACATCACCATATGGTCAATATCGAAATCAGACTGATTATATTCTTTGTAGCGGAAGACGGAGTCAGCAAAAATAAGACTGGGAGCTGATTGTGGCTCAGATCATGAAGTCCTTATTGTCAAATTCAGACTTAAATTGAAGGAAGTAGGGAAAACCACTGGGCCATTCAGGTATGACCTAAATAATTTCCCTTACAATTATACAGTGGAAGTGAGAAATAGATTCAAGGGATTAGATCTGACAGAGTGCCTGAAGAACTGTGGATGGAGGTTAATAACATTGTACAGGAGGCGGTGATCAAAACCATCCCCAAGAAAAAGAAATGCAAAAAGGCAAAATGGTTGTCAGAGGAGGCCTTATAAATAGCTGAGAAAAGAAGAGAAGCTAAAGGCAAAGGAGAAAAGGAAAGATATACCTATCAGAATGCAGATAGCAGATATTGCAAAGAATAGCAAGGAGAGATAAGAAAGCCTTCCTGACTGAACAATGCAAAGATACAGAGGAAAGCAATATAATGGGAAAGACTAGAGATCTCTTCAAGAAAATCAGAGACACCGAGGGAACATTTCATGCAACAATGGGCACAATAAAGGATAGAAAACGTATGGACCTAATAGAAGCAGAAGATATTAAGAAGAGGTGGCAAGAATACACAGAAGAACTGTACAAAAAAGATCTTCATGACCCAGATAACCACAATGGTGTGATCACTCACCTAGACAGGCGTCCTGGAGTGTGAAGTCAAGTGGGCCTTAGGAAGCATCACTATGAGCAAAACTAGTGGGTGATGGAATTTCAGTTGAGCTATTTCAAACCTTAAAAGATTATGCTGTGAAAGAGCTGCAGTCAATATGCCAGTAAATTTGGAAAACTCAGCAATGGCCACAGGACTGGAAAAGGTCATTTTTCATCCCAATCCCAAAGACAGACAGTGAAAGGATATTTAAACTACCGGACAATTGCACTCATTTCACTTGCTAGTAAAGTAATGTTCAAAATTCTCCAAGCTAGGTTTCAACAGTATGTGAACCAAGAACTTCCAGATATCCAAGTTGGATTCAGAAAAGGCAGAGGAACCAAAGACCAAATTGCCAACATCCTTCAGATGATAGAAAAAGCAAGAGAGTTCCAGAAAAACATCTACTTCTGCTTCACTGACTATGCTAAAGCCTTTGACTGTGTGGATCACAACAAATTTTGGAAAATTGTATAGGAGATGGGATACCAGACCACATCTTCCTCCTTTATAACCTGTATGAACATCAGGAAGCAACCGTTTGAACCTGACATGGAACAACAGACTGGTTCCAAATTGGGAAAGGAGTACATCAAAGCTGTATATTGTCACCCTGCTTATTTAATTTATATGCAGTGTACATCATGTGAAATGCTGGACTGGATGAAGCACAAGCTGGAATCAAGACTGCCAGATAAAGTATCAATAACCTCAGATATGCAGATGACACCACCATTACAGCAAAGAGAAGAGGAACTAAAGAGCCTCTTGATGAAAGAGGAGAGTGAAAAAGCTGGCTTAAAACTCAGCATTAAAAAAAAAAAAAACAGAGCATTGCACCCAGTCCCATCATTTCATGGTAAATAGATGGAGAGACAACGGAAACAGTGAGATACTTCATTTTCTTGGGCTCCAAAATCACTGCAGATGGTGACTACAGTCATGAAATTAAAAGACACTTGCTCCTTGGAAGAAAAGCTATGACAAACTAGACAGTGTATTAAAAGCAGAGACATTGCTTTGCCAACAAACGTCCATATAGTTAAAGCTATGGTTTTTTCCGTAGTCACGTACAGATATGAGAGTTGGACTATAAAGAGAGCTGGACTATGTTGCTGGAGAAGACTCTTGAGATTCCTTTGGAGTGCAAGGAGATCAAACTAGTCAGTCCTAAAGGAAATCAATCCTGAATATTCATTGGAAGGACTGATGCTGAAGGTCCAATTCTTTGGCCACCTGATGCAAAGAACTGACTCATTTCCCAGACCCTGATGTTGGGAAAGATTGAAGGTGGGAGGAGAAGGGGACTACAGATGAGATGGTTGGATGGCATCACCAACTCAATGGACATGAGTTTGAGTAAGCTCCAGGAGATGGTGAAGGACAAGGAAGCCTGGCATGCTGCAGTCCATGTGGTCACAAAGAGTTGGACATGACTGAGTGACTGAACAACAAAAGAGTCAAGCAGTAATCAAAACCTCCCAAGTTAAAAAAGAAAAAAAAAAGAATCTAGGAAGAGATGGTTTTACTGGTGAATATAATTCTACCAAATATTTTTTAAAAATCAATATTAATCCTTTTCAAACTCTTCCCCAAAAAGAGAAGAAGGAACATTTCCAAATTTATTTTATACATCCAGCATTCACTTGATACCACCATCATATAAGAACACTACAAGAAAAGAAAATTAAAGGCCAATATTTCAGATAAACATAGATGCAAAAATCCTCAACCACACTGCATCTAGAGAAAGCCTGTGTACTGCAAGGAATTCCACAACAGCCAAAATTTAAAAAATCCTCAACCAAGTATCTAACAACAGAGTTAAAGAATCATATACCATGATTAAGAACATGTTTGATGCTGTCTAATAGTGCTTCCTTTGCTTTTGCACATAATTCTTGATGAAAATCCTTCTCTAAAATGTGCATCTTACCTTATCTTCAAGCCGCAGCTCAAATGTCATCACCTCCTTGAGGCCTAGGGTGCCAGCACACTTTTTTAGACTCGTCTTTAGTGCCTCACTCAGCATGTTGGATGCATTTCAATGGCATCTGCTTTGGAAATGTGCCTTTCTCCCTCACACATACACAAAGACACATATACACCACACATATACATAGTACCCTCCCCCAAAGTTCTTGCTAATTTCTTCCTTCAGTATGAGTGATCCCAATAGTTACAAAGTCCCATGAAAGATTTTTTAAGGCACAAACATAATTATTTTACTACAACCACTTGAGACAAATGTGTGTACAGTGCACATATGTGAACTAGACAGAGCTTAGATATGCCTCTCAATCATTAATTCATTTATTCAGTAAAATTACTGAGTGACTACTGTATGTCACTTGTCTAGGTTGTAGGGATACAGCAATAAAGTTAGTGGAAGAAAGAAAATAAACCTGTGTGTATAATAAAATGTCAATGACAGTGAGTGTTATGAAGAATAAAAGGATAGAGGTTACTATTTGGGTTAAAAGATCACTGATGCCCTTTCCAAGGAGGTGACAAATCAGCAAAGATTTTATTTCTTTGGGCTGGTACCTCTGCCCAGCTTCCAAGTCTAGTCTATTTCTTTTCAATTCTTTTTCAGCTTAGTTTTTTGAAATGGTTTATACTTAAATGTTCTAGTCAAAATCAGGCTCACTATTCAATCCTTCTGAAAGGAAAGCTTCCATAAAATCCAACGTCTTCAGCACTTCCAAACCAGATGCCAAGTGTTTTTTTTTAAGTATTTTATTCTTTATATTCAGATTTACCTAGAGTGAACTTTTTGCATGTATTTTTCTATCTCTGAAATCTGAAGCATCTTGGAAACACTCTCAGCCACAATATATTCATGACTAGACACACATAAGCTCATCACAGGCGTTCATGCTGTCACCATTTTGAGTTATATGTACTGTTAATGGCTCATGTATTGAACTTAATTGACATTTCAATAGCTTCAAAAAAATTACATTTCTGCTTAAAAATGAAATCTTTTTACCTAGAAACGCTCAGAAATGAAACAAGCAGGACATAAATGTGAAGCAAATATTTGTCACTGGAGGAATAAAATCGGGTGCACATGAGTCTCTCTTCTTCCAGACTAGGTGGGGCTTATTCACATGGTAGGAGCAACTCTCCAAAGAGAAAAGGGAGAAATGCATATAGCCTCTTGAAAGCAAGACTGGATCTGTGGCACTTCCACCGCTTTCTGTTACCCCAAGGCCAAGGCAGGTACAGGGGAGGAAGCAGACTCTTTCCCTTGGAGGCAGGAGGCGCAACATCACACAGTAAGGACTGTGTACACGGGGAGTAGCGGAGGATTGAGGCTACTTTACAAGGAGCCCACCCAGTATTACATACCACTATCACAACCAAGTGCAAGCCAACAAACGAAAAGCTGCCTGGAAAAACCCTTGAATAAACGCAAGAAATTTCAAAATCCTGAGATTTTAGAATGACTAAGTTCTGTGATTCTGGTATTAAATATGACTGCTATTAAATTATCAAATATTGATTTGTGAGACTTCTGAATAACTTTGAGCTGAACCTACATGATGTTCAATAGCAAATGACTTAAGTGATACAAATATGAGGGTGAAGTCTTACCCATAGGAATATTCTGACAAATTCTGACATGCCTCAAAATTATTCCATTAATGGTAAAAGTGCTGAAGGGTTAAAGATCATGAGAATGGATTACATGTTTTCTATGTCAGGATGTCTAGAAGTGCTGTTCCAATAACCATAAAAAACTTTAATATAAAAGTAAATATTAAAAAAAATTGCAATATTTCATTGCTAGTTTTTCTTTTCTAAAGTGGTACGTAAATTGATGACATATATTTCAGTGAGCAACATACTAGATTTTCTTGGGGGGAAAAAATTGAAACTAAAATTATTCATCTGTTTCATCCTAACTATGACTGTAGATATATTTACCACATATTCAAGCCATAAGAGAAGTTTTTAGTATGGAATTCAATAGCGTACATTCACTTGCCTATTTATTCTCAGATCATGGATTCCTAAACTTTATTGAGTGTGAGAATCACCCAGAGAGCTTCTCTGGCATTGGGTCTTTAGCTTATGGGAGTGGGAAGTGGAATATAGCAATTTATATTTTGAATTAGGTACCCAAGTCACACTCTTGTGCCAGGAACCACACTTGGGAAAGTTTGCTCTTAACAAACTTCATCTTAAATTTTCTGTTAACCTAGGTGGGTCATAATGTTTTAATAATGATCATGTGATAATAAGAGTTACAAACACCACTATAACATTAAAGAGATTTTAGTTATTAATAGTAATTAATATAAATAATGGGGTAATTCTCTACATTGTCTTTTTAAAAAAGTATAAAACAGGAAAGATATACATCAACTTTAGAATTATTTTCCACTTTGGAGAAGGAGGGATAGTATAGGAAAAGAGATGTTTCAACTCTGTGATGTTTTATTGCTTTTAAAAGAACTAAGTCTTGAGAACATTCCAAGTATAATTCTATCCAGTGCTTACTCCAGGGGGCGCCACCACATAAGGTGTGGATATGGATGGTACCAGAAAGGTTGAAAGTGGGAGAAGGGGCCGACAGAGGTTGAGATGGTTGGATGGTATCACCGACTCAATGGACATGAGTTTGAGTAAACTCCAGAAGTTGGTGATGGATATGGAGGCCCTGGCGTGC
Source organism: Bos mutus (assembly GCF_027580195.1). Classification (NCBI taxonomy): domain Eukaryota; kingdom Metazoa; phylum Chordata; class Mammalia; order Artiodactyla; family Bovidae; genus Bos; species Bos mutus. The sequence continues at coordinate 31,219,974 of NC_091625.1, forward strand.
TACAGTCCATGGGGTCACAAAGAGTCAGACATGAGTGAGTGACTGAACTGACTGATAGATGGTACCCACCCCTCCACTCTCCCACCCAAGCCCAGAGCTGTATGTTCCATGGTCCTTATACTCACATGAAGGAATACTAGCAAAATATGTGTGGTGTATACAATAATATTACATAGTTACATTACTTTCTCTATTTTTTTGAAACAATTTTTTAAAAGCAGCGGTTACTAAAACCTCATTTTATTAAGTGGAACTGTGTGAAATTGCCAATAATTGATCATTTTGGAACTACAAAAACAGCAATTTCATGTGGTTCAACCCAGTATATACAGCGAGAGAAAAAAATTCATCTTAGCCAGTAAAGTTTCCTGATATACTATGTACTTAATATCTTCCTAATCTGGGCTTGAAACAAAGCAAAAAGGATTTGCTTGAAATCCACTTAAACATGTTATCTCCAACCTTGCACTAAACTTAATATCTAAACAAACAACTTAATGTAAATACAGGATACAATTTTCATTTAACCCTCAAGACACATTTTCCCTATACAGCGAGTGGGCAAATATTGTCTGGACAGAGACCTATGGCCCAAAGTCTCAATGCTATAAGCTTGATTGTTGCCATTTAATTTCTTGCCTATGTATTACAAATAACAGAATTTTAACATTCTTTAATGTCTAATTCCCTTCATGGATCACAGCCTTGTCATGGCAAAGGGGCTTCCATAACTCCATGAATCTATGAGCCATCCTGTGTAGAGTCACCCAAGATGGGTGGGTGGCAGTGAAGAGTTCTGACAAAATGTGGCTCCCTTGAGGAGGAAATGGCAACCCACTCCAGTATTCTTGCTATGAACCCTATGAACAGTATGAAAAGGCAAAAAAGATATGACACTGGAAGGTGAGCCGCCTAAGTCAGAAGGTGTCCAATATGCTACTGGAGAAGAGCAGAGGGTAATTTTCTAATAGCTCTAGAAGGAAATGGCAGCCCACTCCAGTACTCTTGCCTGGAAAACCCCATGGACACAGGAGCCTGGTAGGGTACATTCCATGGGGTCACAAAGAGTTGGACACAACTGAGCAATTTCACTTTCACTTCTCACTTTCCAGAATGAATGAAATGACTGGGCCAAAGCAGAAATGATGCTCAGCTGTGGATGTATCTGGTAGTGAAAGTTAAGTCTGATGCTATGAAGAACAATATTGCATAGGAACCTGGAATGTTAGGTCCATGGATGAAGGCAAATTGTGGACATGGGTCAAGCAGGAGATGGCAAGAGTGAACAAGAACATCTTAGGAATCGTGAACTAAAAAGGACATGAATGGATGAATTTAATTCAGATGACCATTATATCTACCAATATGGGCAAGAATCACTTAGAAGACATGGTGAAGCCCTCATAGTCAACAAAAGAGTCTGAAATACACTACTTGGATAGTGCAATCTCAAGAACAACATAATTATCTCGGTTCATTTCCAAGGCCAACCATTCAATATCACTGTAATCCAAGTTTATGCCCCAATCACTGATGCCAAAGAAGCTAAAGTTGACCCGTTCTATGGAGATCTACAACACCTTCTAGAACTAACACCAAAAAAGATGTCCTTTTCATCACAGGGGATTAGAATGCAAAAGTAGAAAGACATGCATGCTCAGTTGTGCTGCAGCTGTGTTTGACTCTCTGTGACCCTATGGACTGTAGTCCACTAGGCTCCTCTGTCCATGGAATTTTCCAGGGAAGAATTCTGGAGTGGGTTGCCATTTCCTAATTCAGGGGATCTTCCTGACCCAGGGATCGAATCTGGCTCTCCTGTGGCTTCTATATTGCAAAGTGGATTCTTTACCACTGTGCCACCTGGGAACTCCAGGAAGCCAAGAGATACCCAGAATAACAAGGGAGTTTGACCTTGGAATACAAAAAGAAGTATGGTGCGCCATGGTATAGTAAATGCTAACAGAGTTTTGTCAAGAGAACATATTGACTCTTTTCCAAAAACCCAAGAGATGGCATGGTAATCACCAAATGGTCAGTACCAAATCAGATAAAGGATAGAAATGGTAGGGACCTAACAGAAGCAGAAGATATTAAGAAGAGGTGGCAAGAATATACAGGAGAACTGTACAAAAAAAGATCTTCATGACAAAGATAATCACAATGGTGTGATCACTCACCTAGAGTCAGACATCCTGCAATGTGAAGTCAAGTGGGCCTTAGAAAGCATCACTACGAACAAAGCTAGTGGAGGTGATGGAATTCCAGATAAGCTATTTCAAATCCTGGAAGATGATGCTGTGAAAGTGCTGCACTCAATATGCCAGCAAATTTGGAAAACTCAGCAGTGGCCACAGGACTGGAAAAGGTCAGTTTTCATTCTAATCCCAAAGAAAGACAATGTGAAAGAATGTTCAAACTACCACACAATTGCACTCATCTCACACACTAGTAAAGTAATGCTCAAAATTCTCCAAGCCAGGCTTTAGCAATATGTGAACCATGAACTTCCAGATGTTCAAGCTGGTTTTAGAAAAGGCAAAGGAACCAGAGATCAAATTGCCAACATCTGCTGGATCATGGAAAAAGCAGGAGAGTTCCAGAAAAACATCTATTTCTGCTTTTTTGACTATGCCAAAGCCTTTGACTGTGTGGATCACAATCAACTGTGGAAAATTCTGAAAGAGATGGGAATACCAGACCACCTGACCTGCCTCTTGAGAAACCTGTATGCAGGTCAGGAAGCAACAGTTAGAACTGGACATGGAACAACAGACTGGTTCCAAACAGGAAAAGGAGTACGTCAAGGCTGTATATTGTCACCCTGTTTATTTAACTTATATGCAGAGGACATCATGAGAAATGCTGGGCTGGAGGAAGCACAAGCTGGAATCAAGATTGCCAGGAGAAATACCAACAACCTCAGATATGCAGATGACACCACCCTTATAGCAGAAAGTGAAGAAGAACTAAAGAGTCTCTTGATGAAACTGAAAGAGTTGAGTGAAAAAGTTGGCTTAAAGTTCAACATTCAGAAAACTAAGATCATGGCATTTGGTCCCATCGATTCATGGCAAACAGATGGGGAAACAGTGGAAACAATGGCTGACTTTATTTTTCTGGGCTCCAAAATCACTGCAAATGGTGACTGCAGCCATGAAATTAAAAGATGCTTACTCCTTGGAAGGAAAGTCGTGACCAACCTAGACAGCATATTAAAAAGCAGAGACATTATTTTGCCAATAAAGGTTCATCTAGTCAAGGCTATGATTTTTCCAGTGGTCCTGTATGGATGTGAGAATTGGACTATAAAGAAAGCTGAGCACTGAAAAATTGATACTTTTGAACTGTGGTGTTGTAAAAGACTCTTGAGAGTCTCTTGGACTGCAAGGAGATCCAACCAGTCCATCTTAAAGGAGATCAGTCCTGGGTGTTCATTGGAAGGACTGAGGCTGAAGCTGAAACTCCAATACTCTGGCCACCTGATGAGAAGAGCTGACTCATTGGAAAAGACCCTGATGCTGGGAAAGATTGGGGGCAAGAGGAGAAGGGGATGACAGAGGATGAGATGGTTGGATGGCATCACTGACTCGATAGGCATGGGTATGGGTGAACCCCAGGAGTTGCTGATGGACAGGGAGGCCTGGCGTGCTGTGATTCATGGGGTCGCAAAGGGTCAGACATGACTGAGCAACTAAACTGAACTGAAAATCAGACTGATTATATTCTTCATAGCAGAAAATGGAGAAGTTCTACACAGTCAACAGAAACAAGACCTGAAGCGGACTGTGGCTAAGATCATGTATGAGCTTCTTATTGTAAAATTCAGTCTTAAATTGAAGTAAGTAGGGGAAACCACTAGGCCATTCAGGTATGACCTAAAACAAATCCCTATGATTATAATGTGGAGGTGATGAATAGATTCAAGGGATTAGATCTGGTAGACAGAGTGCCTGAAGAGGTATGTATGGAGGTTTGCAACACTGTACAGGAGTCAGTGACCAAAACCATCCCAAAGAAAAAGAAATGCAAGAAGACAAAGTCTGAGGAGGTTTTCCAAACAGCTGAAGAGAGAAGAGAAGTGAAAGGCAAGGAAGAAATGGAAAAATTATATCCAACTGAATGCAGTGTTATAAAAAAATAGCAAGGTGCGACAAGAAGGCCTTCTTAAGAAATAGAGGAAAACGACAGAATGAGAAAGATCAGAGATGTCTTTAAGAAAATTAGAGTTAACAAGGGAAAATTTCATGGAAGGATTGGCACAATAAAGGACAAAAATGGTAAGGACCTAACAGAAGTAGAAGATATTAAGAAGAGGTGGCAAGAATACACAGAAGAACTATACTAAAAAGGTCTTAATGACCCAGACAACCATGATGATGTGGTCACTCTCTTAAAGCCAGATATTCTATAAAATCAAGCAGGCTTTAGGAAGCATTACTATGAACAAAGCTAGAGGAGGTGATAGAATTCCACCTGAACTATTAAAATCATAAAAGATGATGCTGTTAAAGTGCTGCACTCAATATGTCAGCAAATTTGGAAAACTCAGCAGTGGTCACAGGACTAGAAAAGGTCAGTTTTCATTCCAATCCCAAAGAATGACAATGCCAAAGAATGTTCAAATTACTATGAAATTATGTTCATTTCACATGCTAACAAGGTTATGTTCAAAATCTTTCAAGCTAGGCTTTAGTAGTACGTGAGCCAAGAATTTCCAGATGTATAGGCTGGGTTTATAAAAAAGCAGAGGAGCTAGAGATCATATAGCCAACATTCATTGGATTTATGGATAAAACAAGGAATTCCAGAAAAACATCTATTCTTTCTTCACAACTACAGTAAAGCCTTTGACTGTGCAGATCACAACAAACTGGAAAAAAGAGATCTGCATACAAGTCCACCTTACCTGTCTCCTGAGAAAATCTGTAGACATGTCAAGAAGCAACCATTAGGACTGGACATGAAACAATGGACTGGTTCAAAATTGGGAAGTAAGTATGACAAGGTCACATACTGTCACTCTTCTTGTTTAACTTATATGGAGAGTACATCATGCAAATGCCAGGTTGGATGAAGCACACATTGGAATCCAGATTGCTGGGAGAAATATCAACAACCTCAGATAGGCAGATGATACCACTCTAATGGCAGAAACTGAAGAGGAACTAAAGAGCCTGTTGATGAAGGTGAAAGAGGAGAGTGAAAAAGCTGGCTTGAAACTCAACATTAAAAAATCTAAGATCATGGCATCTGGTCCCATCACTTCATGGCAAACAGATGGAGAAACAATGGAAACAGTGACAGATTTTATTTTCTTGGGCTCCAAAATTACTGCTGATAACTACAACCATGAAATTAAAAGATGTTTGTTCTTTGGAAGAAAAGCTATGGCAAACTGACAGTATATTAAAAAGCAGAGACGTCACTTTGCTGACAAAGGTCCATATAGTCAAAGCTATGGTTTTTCTAGTAGTCATGTACAGATGTGAGAACTGGATCATAAAAAAGGCTGAGTATTGAAGAACTGATGCTTTCAAATTATGGTGCTAAAGAAGACCCTTGAGTGTCCCTTTGACTGCAAAGAGATCAAACCAGTCAATCCTAAAGGAAATCAATCCTGAATATTCATTGGAAGGACTGATGTTGAAGCCAGAGTTCCAATATTTTGGCTACCTGATGCAAAGAGCCAACTCATTGGAAAAGACCCTGATGCTGGGAAAGACTGAAGGCAAAGGGTGCAGGGGTTAGCAGAGGATTAGATGGATAGATAGCATTATTGACCCAATAGACATGAATCTAGAAAACTCCAGGAGATAGTGGAAGACAGAGGAGCCTGGCTTTCTACAGTCTATGGGGTCTCAAAGAGTCAAACCCAACTTAGGGATTGAACAGCATCAACCATGTCTAGTTATTATATTCCTAGTCCTGAGAAGTTTATTTACATTCTTTCCTTGCTGTGTGTACTTTAATTCTTCCTGCGTTTTTTTTTAACCCCGTGCTTGTCTTTTTCCCTGGAGTTCACAAGGATTTACTTAGCACCTGCTATATACCGGCCACCGTACCAGGCAGTGGGGCTACAAAGTTGAACAAGACAGACACCCCAGCTTTCACAGAGCTAATGTGAAGTTTGTCTGTGCTGCTAGTACTTCTTCCTTCATTAACTGGGCTCACCATGCTGGCTTTGCTGCTGCTAAGTCGCTTCAGTCATGTCTGACTCTGTGCGACCCCATAGACAGCAGCCCACTGCTGGCCTTGGTGTCATATTACTATGGGGCTGAGCTCCCACAGTGCAGTACTTCCTTCCCCAGCAGTCGCCGTGTTTACACTGTCTGCACGGTCCAGTCACAGAGGATTTTCTGCAAGTCCTTTGGATATTTCCTATATACAACTCAATCTGTGCATAACCAGCATCCCCACACTTGCCATTCAGGTTGTCAGAATGTGACTTTACAAAATACATTGACAGGAAACTATTTAATGAAGGAATAGGATGTATACCTACCCTGCAGGAAATACTTTAAAACTGACAAGGAAGAGTGGACCTCCTGGTGAAGCACTCCAAGGGAAAAAGCACATGCTGTCTCTATGAGCATCCTGCAAGAGGATCACTTTGAAGCAGTGGCTTGCCAACTTCACTACTCCTCAGAACCACCCAGAGGTTATTACATAAATTTTTTTATGTAAAAATTAGAAAAATATGTGAAGTAATACAAGTGCTAAACAATAATTGAATTTTACTGTTAGACTTGGTGGATGTGAGAGAATTACATCATCCAAGAACAAGACTAAAATTCTTCAAACTGGAAAGATGACTGATATACTGTTGATACTAAGATACAAGACTAGTGTTCAACTGACCAATAATCAATTATTTTATTTTTGCCAGAGAAATTTGTTCTTAGATTATGAACAAATCAAGATTATTTGAAACCTTAGAGTTTACGAGAACTTTAGAGTTCATGAATACTCAGAGTAAAATGAGTAAAATATTTACATTAAAGTATGGGCTGAAATTATAAATATTTATTAGGAACCATGTTTCCTTTTTCAGAAGAAACTAAATATTTCATTTTTTAAAATATTTAACATATACATTGAGAATGTCATTTCCAGTGTGGTTTTTGACATTGATCACCACAATAACAACATTGGCAAAGGAGTGCAGAGCTCTTCTTCTTCAGAACAGGCCAATTCAGTGACTCTGGCAGGATGAGGAAGGACCTAATGCTATGCTCTTGTCAGGTAGGGGCTGGGGAATCTTTGACTCCTGAGTAGTCAAGGGGACACCCATTCCATGATATCATGTTAGTTAACAGAGGTAAATTTACTGATGGAATTTAGAAATGATGGATCTAACTTCTGGGGAGTTGGCTCACTAGACGCATAAGAAAATGCAAAGTAAAAAAAATTAAATATGCAATTTCCTGATTGTTATTATTCTTCTTCTTCGCTATCATAATAGTTAAAATGGAAGTAAGAGACAGACGAAGTTCAGTCTCTGGCTGGTACACATGACAGCCTTTATCTAAGGCACTCTACCAAAGGAATGTGCTGGAGTAGAACCCGACACCAGGTCCAGTTTAGATTCTTGATAGCCTGAGGTTGAACTACTAGCATGAGAGCCACTGTCAAAGAGAAAAGTTATACTGAAAGAAGGACAGCACAGGCTAGACTGGTTGCCAAGACAGTAGGAAGAAGCAACAAGAAAAGTCAATGGATTCATCCCAGCAGAATGGAAATTTTTAAATGTTCATTAAGAAATGGAGTGAATACATTAAGCATCAATGGGGTAGAACAAAGGGGAAAGGAAAGAGGGAAACCAAGGGACTCATTCCAACAGAGTAGAAAGCAGTTATTTAAAAATAGGACAATTAAAGCAGACATCGACGGAGTCAAAACACAGATCTTAAAGCAGCACTCTCAGAGCTTGGGTGTACCAGTGGGATCCTTAGTGGTCCCCCAGCATAAAAGGACCCTCAATAAATCTGCTGTACTCACCCTAGTTTGGGCAGTGATTCCACAAGCAATCTAAGCATTACAATGGTTGACTCATCTACTGGAGACTCAAATATATGAATGGGTAAAAGGATCAAGGAGTGGTGAAGACATTTCCAGGACTCCTTTACGTTTTGGTAAAAGAACCCTATGCATTTTGGTACCAAAACCCATTAATTAAACCCAAACAGGGATGACAATTAAACTGAAAAAATACAGAAATTTAGGAGAGATTAAGGTGAAAGTTTGGATGAAAACTGTAATATTTGAACAAACTTTATGTGAAATAGTACCACCTCCTTGAATGCATTATAGAAATGAGATGAATGTATTAGATTGTGTCTAACTGGGGAACATTTCTCCTACAGAGTATAAAAGTAAAGGCATATAAATCTACCCTTCAGGCAATATTAATTAGACACACTAAAAGGCAACCAATAAAATAGCCCAAGCCCATGCAAATTATTAATTTGAAATAGAGTAGAACCGGAGTGCTGGTGTGAACAAATTATCTGTGTAATTGTCTTTGCTGAACATAGATGGGGTCTTATTACAAAGCCTATGAAAATCATCCAGCAATAAATACTGGGATTTCAGACCAGAAAATTTCCTTTTGAGAAACAATTAGCTAGATATTGGGTTTTATTGAGACTGCCCCTGTGGCTGAAAGACATAAAATAATCTTGAAAACTGAAATACCTCTAATATCTTGAGTGATGTCTGACAGATGCACTCATAGGAAGGCAATGCCCAGAAGAGTTCCAAAAGAAAACTGAAATGGTTTTTACAAGAACATGCTACTGGGAGAATGTAAAAATATTAATAAGAAGGAAACCTCTTTTCCCCTAGAGTCAACTTTGGAAATGCCTGACCCTATTGCTACTTGGGTAGTGCCCATAAACTGCTCTTAATAGACTAACAAAGAGCTGTTTGGTTTATGAATAGCAGTCCTGATGGAAATGGATAGCCTCATGTTTGGAAGGGCACCAGTCTGAAGAAGGTAGATCAAAACACATCAGTGGGGTGAACTGCATGTTTCTTGTCACTGTGTTTGTGTTATTTACCACTGATGGGCAATAGTCAATATTTTTTCCACACGGTCATGCAAAAGGACAATGGAAAATTAGCCTGTTAGGGAATGCCAACTTGCTGCATGGCCCTATGGAAATCTCTTATGACAATTTGAGGAATGCATTAAAAAATAGGATGTGTTGATGTCCATCAGAAGAATCCCCTTCCAGGATTAGGAGGTGATCAGAACTGATGAGCAGATATTCTGGTGTACTCAACTTAGGTGGCCCCCTGGGTCCATGAAAAAGGTGGGCATGGGATACTACAACAATGCAGAGATAGACACATTTCTCTTAAACCTCCTGAGGCATAAAATGCTGGCCATAACTGTCCTGTTTGCCAAAAACAGAGAAAGGAAATGGCAGATGTCAGTGGGGACGATTTCCTGGAGGTAAGGCAAACTTGCAAACAACTGGCAAGTTGAACTGACGCCATTAGTCCCAAGAGGCTACAAAAGAGCATTAAGAGGAACAGATTCTTACTCTAGACTGAACCCTGTGGTAGATGTAAATACTCAGAATGTTATAAAAGAACCAACACAGAAGATACTGTACCAATTCAGAAAACTGAGTCACATCTCTTCAGACCAAGAAATGTTTTATAGCCCAAAATGTCTGACAATGGGCAGAGACGTAACATACACAGAGTAATGGTTTTGTAAAGAATTGAAATGGGAAACTGAAACGTGGGTTGTCTAAAAGAGGGCAATGTATCAGCATGGGGGCTAGCTTACACACTGTAACAAGTGTGTGCTTACATTCAGCATATTCAGGGGCAAGGGAGTCTCCCCATTAGATAGAGTCCTCTACTTTTACTTTTTCAGAAAAGAGAACTTTCTTTTCTGATGAATTGAGAGGAGAAGGGATTAGGGAGGATTCTGGTATAACTATACAGTTATTCCCAAATTATTTTATTTTTCTTCATATCATCGCTACTTTCTCACCTACGCACATATCTGATGCAGTGGTGACAAGACTAGGTAGGACTTCAACTGCAGGTATCAGAAGCAAGGACGATCCTTGATAAAAGCAAGAAACTGTGACTATAAAGGTATAGTTTGGACTATACTTAAAGTTTTGTATTGGAATTCCTAAGGTCCTGATAGGCTCAATGATGCCTTTTCCCCATCTGGAAAAATGAGGGTTGCCAGTGAATACAGCTATAAGCCTAATGGTTGAGACAGTCCACAAGTTCGCTACCTGAATAATCCTACCTGATATGAATGGAAATGAATAGAGGGAAAGGCACTTGCTGGACTATCATTGATGTCTCTAATCTACACCAGGATGGCCAAGACAATTATTCTTTCCAAACAGGAAAAGTTTGTTTTAAAGTTGAAAGAAGGAGAGATAGTACTTGAAGAATGAATGAATGAATGATGCAATAGGGCAATCCAATGTAACAAAGAGTCATACAGCAAAAGACAGACAGAGTCTCTTAGCTCAGTTATAGGCTAAAAATGTCCCAGAGGCCAATCTTGCTTTCAGAACCTGACAAGATCAAATGGAAACCTACAAACCTTAGTGGCCACACCCTGGGAGATAGTTTGGTTTTATGACATGATAATGGAGTGGACTAATTGCAGAGACAGACCAGGACTCTGGTAATGTGCCTGTATCTTTGACTCTTGTTTTTCAGTTTACATCTGCCATACTGCCTGATAAAAGAATTCTAGCCTTGTTGGTAAAATTATAATATTGATATTGATGGTCAGGTTTGGACTAATAGTAAAGCAACTACACTCCAATAAAAATTAATTTTAAAAATGTTTGGACTAACTATGATTACAATGCTATGACAAAAATCAGGGAAAGCATATTGCCAGTGCTGGCGGTGACAAAGTATGTGAGTATACTTAGAGTTTAAGAAAGGCCTAATTGAGAATATGGCTTTAAAGAGGAAACCTAAACAAAGTAGGAAAGGGAGATGTGAAGCTGTCTGGGAGAGGACCATTTCAAGTACAGACAATAACAAATGCAAAACCCTGAGGCATCAATTTGACTTAGGTGGTTCAAGGACAGAGAGCTAGGGGAAGAGTTGCAGAAGTGAATATGGAGAAGGGGAGAATGGTGAAAATTCAGATTGTGTGTACAGAGAGGCTTTTAGCTCAACATTTAGAAAATTAAGATCATGGCATCTAGTCCCATCACTTCATGGCAAATAGATAGGGAAACAGTGGAAACAGTGTCAGACTTTATTGGGGGGGGGCTCCAAAATCACTGCAGATGGTGACTGCAGCCATGAAATTAAAAGACGCTTACTCCTTGGAAGAAAAGTTATGACCAACCTAGATAGCATATTCAAAAGCAGAGACATTACTTTGCCAACAAAGGTCTGTCTAGTCAAGGCTATGGTTTCCAGTGGTCATGTATGGATGTGAGAGTTGGACTGTAAAGAAGGCTGAGCGCCAAAGAATTGATGCTTTTGAACTGTGGTGTTGGAGAAGACTCTTGAGAGTCCCTTGGACTGCAAGGAGATCCAACCAGTCCATTCTGAAGGAGATCAGCCCTGGGATTTCTTTGGAAGGAATGATGCTAAAGCTGAAACTCCAGTACTTCGGCCACCTCATGCAAAGAGTTGACTCATTGGAAAAGACTGATGCTGGGGGGGATTGGGGGCAGGAGGAGAAGGGGATGACAGAGGATGAGATGGCTGGATGCATCACTGACTCGATGGACGTGAGTCTGAGTGAACTCCGGGAGTTGGTGATGGACAGGGAGGCCTGGCGTGCTGCGATTCATGGGGTCGCAAAGAGTTGGACATGACTGAGTGACTGAACTGAAGAGGCTACTATGATACCCTTGGTTTTTACTCTGAGTATGATGAGGATTTTGAACAAGGGAGTGAAATAATCTCACATATCCATAAAGAATTACTCTGGTTGTTGTCCTCAGGAGCAAGCAGGGAGGCCAGCTAAGAGATTATCACCATAATTCAAGTGAGAAATATTTGGATCAGTTCAGTTCAATCATTCAGTCGTGTCCGACTCTTTGTGACCCCATGAATCGCAGCACGCCAGGCCTCTCTGTCCATCACCAACTCCTGGAGTTCACTCAAACTCACGTCCATTGAGTTGGTGATGCCATCCAGCCATCTCATCCTTTGTGGTCCCCTTCTTCTCCTGCCCCCAGTCCCTCTCAGCATTAGGGTCTTTTCCAATGAGTCAACTCTTCTTATGAGGTGGCCAAAGTATTGGAGTTTCAGCCTCAGCATCAGTCCTTCCAGGACTGATCTCCTTTAGGATGGACTGGTTGGATCTCCTTGCAGTCCAAGGGACTCTCAAGAGTCTTCTCCAACACTACAGTCCAAAAGCATCAATTCTTTGGCACTCAGCTTTCTTCACAGTCCAACTCTCACATCCATACATGACCACTGGAAAAACCATAGCCTTGACTAGACAGACCTCAGTTGGCAAAGTAATGTCTCTGCTTTTCAATATGCTATCTAGGTTGGTCATAACTTTCCTTCCAAGGGGTAAGCGTCTTTCAATTTCATGGCTGCAGTCACCATCTGCAGTGATTTTGGAGCCCCAAAAAATAAAGTCTGACACTGCTTCCACTGTTTCCCAATCTATTTTCCATGAAGTGATGGGACCAGATGCCATGATCTTAGTTTTCTGAATGTTGAGCTTTAAGCCAACTTTTTTACTCTCCTCTTTCACTTTCATCAAGAGGCTTTTTAGTTCCTCTTCACTTTCTGCCATAAGGGTGGTGTCATCTGCATATCTGAGGTTATTGATATTTCTCCCGGAAATCTTGATTCCAGCTTGTGCTTCTTCCAGTCCAGTGCTTCTCATGATGTACTCTGCATATAAGTTCAGTTCAGTTCAGTTCAGTTGCTCAGTCGTGTCTTTGTGACCCCATGAATCGCAGCATGCCAGGCCTTTGGACAAATAGTCTGGACTAGTGTGATAGTGGAAGAGGTAGAAGTAAATTGTTAGATGGCAAAGATAAGCAGAGAGGATTTGCTGATAGAGGTGATGTGAATGCATGAAATAGAAAGAAGTCATGGTAACTTCAAGGAATTTGGCTCCAAGAACTAGAAGGATGGAGTTGCCATTCCCAGGATTGCAAGGGACAACCCTGCTGGAAGACTAAGGATGGAAATCTGGGCTCAGTTGTGGACATATAAGATTTAAGAACATTTTTGGATAACCAAGTGGAGATGTTGACTAAGGAAATGAACACACAAAACTGGTGTCAGGGAAGAAGTTTAGACTGGAAGAAGAATTATTGGTGTCTTCAGTAAAGGGATGTTTATTAAAGCCAAGAAACTAGAGAACAAGAGAGTCAGTGTAAATAGAAAAGGAATCCAGATAGACAAGCCATGGGGCATTCAGTGTTTAGAATTGTGTAGATAAAAAAAGAGTCCCTTGGACTGTGAGGAGATCAAACCGGTCAATCCTAAAGGAAATCAGTCCTGAATATTCATTGGAAGGACTGATGCTAAAGCTGAAACTACAATACTTTGGCCACCTGATGTGAAGAACTGACTCATTGGAAAAGACCCTGATGCTGGGAAAGATTTAAGGCAGGAGGAGAAGAAGAGGACAACAGAGGATGAGATGGTTGGATGGCATCACCGACTCAATGGACATGAGTTTGAGCAAGCTTCAGAAGTTGGTGATGGACAGGGAGTCCTGGCACGCTGCAGTCCATGGGGTTGCAAATAATCAGGCACAACTGAGTGACTGAACTGAACTAAGAAAAGAGGAAGCAAAAAGGAAGGAAAGGTGTAGCTTTGAGGTAAAAGGATAACTAGGAAATGCAGGTGTCCTGGGATCTCTGAGAAGGCTATGTTTCAACATAGAGGGAATGATCAACCATGAAAAATACTGCTCTAAGTCCAGTAAGACAAGCACCAATTTAGTCACCAGGAGATCAGTAATGTCCTCAGCAAGGAATTATTAATATTAAAAACAATTTTCTAAATCAAAAGCTAAAACTTAAAAATACCAAACATTATTATAAAACCGATAGCTTCAAAGCAATTATCAATATCATAGGCATAACTTTATGACACTAATTATTCACTAAAATATTTGACAGAATTTCTCAAATACTATCCAGATGTTCAGCATCACAAAGCCATAATTCAAAAATCTCTCTTTGAAATTTATTTTCTCTTTCTTAACGTACATTTTTTCATTCAATTTCCTTAGGATAAATTTTTTTAATCATTTTTTAATTAGGCTCCCCCAGTGTTCCTTTATCATATTTTGTGAATAATTTTCTTTAAGAATTTAATATTTCTTTTTAAAGACTGAAATGGAGGGTCAGTGCAGTAGAGTTTTGTTGATTTTATCATTTTATTAACTCCTAAAATTTTGCTCGTCCATAAATGTATGTCAAAATTTACTTAAAAGATGTATGACATATATCTTTACTTTCTAAAACAAACAATTTTATGTCAAGATACTCCAATGCAGAATACATTTTTGAATAGTGGTCATTAAATACTTTCTCAATTTTATTTATCCTTTCAAAGAACCAGCTTTGAAAGGATAAATAAAATTGACAAACCATCAGCCAGATTCATCAAGAAACAAAGGGAGACACATCCAATCAATAAAATTAGAAATGAAAATGGAGAGATCACAACAGACAACACAGAAATACAAAGGATAATAAGAGACTACTATCAGCAATTATATGGCAATAAAATGGACAATGTAGAAGAAATGGAAAAATTCTTAGAAAAGTACAACTTTCCAAGACTGGACCAGGAAGAAATAGAAAATCTTAACAGACCCATCACAAGCACAGAAATTGAAACTGTAATCAAAAATCTTCCAGCAAACAAAAGCCCAGGTCCAGAGGGCTTCACAGATGAATTCTACCAAAAATTTAGAGAAGAGCTAACACCTATCCTGCTCAAACTCTTCCAGAAAATTGCAGAGGAAGGTAAACTTCCAAACTCATTCTATGAGGCCACCATCATCCTAATACCAAAACCTGACAAAGATCCTACAAAAAAAGAAAACTACAGGCCAATATCACTGATGAACATAGATGCAAAAATCCTTAACAAAATTCTAGCAATCAGAATCCAACAGCACATTAAAAAGATCATACACCATGACCAAGTGGGCTTTATCCCAGGGATGCAAGGATCCTTCAATATCCACAAATCAATCAATGTAATGTACTCCACATTAACAAATTGAAAAATAAAAACCATATGATTATCTCAATAGATGCAGAGAAAGCCTTTGACAAAATTCAACATCCATTTATGATAAAAACTCTCCAGAATGCAGGAATAGAAGGAACATACCTCAACATAATAAAAGATATATATGACAACCCCACAGCAAACATTATCCTCAATGGTGAAAAATTGAAAGCATTTCCTCTAAGTCAGGAACAAGACAAGGGTGCCCAGTTTCACCATTACTATTCAACATAGTTTTGGAAGTTTTGGCCACAGCAATCAGAGCAGAAAAAGAAAGAAAAGGAATCCAAATTGGAAAAGAAGAAGTAAAACTCTCACTGTTTGCAGATGACATGATCCTCTACATAGAAAACCCTAAAGACTCCACCAGAAAATTACTAGAACTAATCAATGAATATAGTAAAGTTGCAGGATATAAAATCAACACACAGAAATCCCTTGCATTCCTATACACTAATAATGAGAAAACAGAAAGAGAAATTAAGGAAACAATTCCATTCACCATTGCAACAAAAAGAATAAAATACGTAGGAATATATCTACCTAAAGAAACTAAAGACCTATATATAGAAAACTATAAAACACTGGTGAAAAGAAATCAAAGAGGACACTAATAGATGGAGAAATATACCATGTTCATGGATTGGAAGAATCAATATAGTGAAAATGAGTATACTACCCAAAGCAATTTATAGATTCAATGCAATCCCTATCAAGCTACCAACGGTATTCTTCACAGAGCTAGAACAAATAATTACACAATTTGTACGGAAATACAAAAAACCTCAAATAGCCAAAGCTATCTTGAGAAAGAAGAATGGAACTGGAGGAATCAACATGCCTGACTTCAGGCTCTACTACAAAGCCACAGTCATCAAGACAGTATGGTACTGGCACAAAGACAGAAATATAGATCAATGGAACAAAATAGAAATCCCGGAGATTAATCCACACACATATGGACACCTTATCTTTGACAAAGGAGGCAAGAATATACAACGGATTAAAGACAATCTCTTTAACAAGTGGTGCTGGGAAAACTGATCAACCACTTGTAAAAGAATGAAACTAGAGCACTTTCTAACACCATACACAAAAATAAACTCAAAATGGATTAAAGATCTAAACCTAAGACCAAAAACTATAAAACTCCTAGAGGAGAACATAGGCAAAACACTCTCTGAAATACATCACAGCAGGATCCTCTATGACCCACCTCCCAGAATATTGGAAATCAAAGCAAAAAGAAACAAATGGGACCTAATTAAACTTAAAAGCTTCTGCACAACAAAGGAAACTATTAGCAAGGTGAAAAGACAGCCTTCAGAATGGGAGAAAATAATAGCAAATGAAGCAACTGACAAACAACTAATCTCAAAAATATACAAGCAACTCCTACAGCTCAATTCCAGAAAAATAAATGACCCAATCAAAAAATGGGCCAAAGAACTAAATAGACATTTCTCCAAAGAAGACATACAGATGGCTAACAAACACATGAAAAGATGCTCAACATCACTCATTATCAGAGAAATGCAAATCAAAACCACAATGAGGTACCATTTCATGCCAGTAAGAATGGCTGCGATCCAGAAGTCTACAAGTAATAAATGCTGGAGAGGGTGTGGAGAAAAGGGAACCCTCTTACACTGTTGGTGGGAATGCAAACTAGTACAGCCACTATGGAGAAGAGTGTGGAGATTCCTTAAAAAACTGGAAATAGAACTGCCTTATGATCCAGCAATCCCACTGCTGGGCATACACACTGAGGAAACCAGAAGGGAAAGAGACACGTGTACCCCAATGTTCATTGCAGCACTGTTTATAATAGCCAGGCCATGGAAGCAACCTAGATGTCCATCAGTAGATGAAAGGATAAGAAAGCAGTGGTACATATACACAATGGAGTATTACTCAGCCATTAAAAAGAATACATTTGAATCAGTTCTAATGAGGTGGATGAAACTGGAGCCTATTATACAGAGTGAAGTAAGCCAGAAAGAAAAACACCAATACAGTATACTAACGCATATATATGGAATTTAGAAAGATGGTAACGATAACCCTGTATATGAGACAGCAAAAGAGACACTGATGTATAGAACAGTCTTTTGGACTCTGTGGGACAGGGAGAGGGTGGGATGATTTGGGAGAATGGCATTGAAACATGTATAATATCATATATGAAATGAGTCGCCAGTCCAGATTCAATGCACAATACTGGATGCTTGGGGCTGGTGCACTGGGACGACCCAGAGGGATGGTACCAGGAGGGAGGAGGGAGGAGGGTTCAGGATGGGGAACACATATATGCCTGTGGCAGATTCATTTCAATATATGGCAGAACCAATACAATATTGTAAAGTTTAAAAATAAAATAAAATTTAAAAAAATAAATAAATACTTTCTCAGCGACAAAGGACAGACCCACTTCAATCTATTCAGTCATTATCGCTCTAAATAACTAAGTGTTTTTGTTCCCAATTTGCCCAGAACTGAGTGGTATTCCAGGACATGAGATTGCCAATGCCAATACAGGGGCAGCCCTGGGCAAATGAAAATGAATGGTCACTCACTCCCAAAATATTACCTCCTCAGCTATCTTTTCCACCTGATGATACAACCGTGGTTAAAAGCATAGGCTTTGGATTCAGAGGATCTAAGGTTGAATATTGACTTCATCCTTTGTTCATTAAATGACATGGGTAAATTACTTTATCCCTGGGATCAAACAACAAACTGGTTATAAATGCCAGGCCTCACGCATGGCACAAAGTAAGTGCTCAAGAAATGTTAGCTATTTTTATTATGTGTTCAGTGACATAACTTCTTTTTCATAAGAAAGCTAAGGCTACTCCTACTCTTGAACCTTAAATAATCATGACCAACCACTACAGAAATCAAAGTAAATAAAACAGAAAAAGTATGGAATTTAAATATGTGAACAATATCCCTATTGTAAAGCCTGAATACATCATTAACAGAAGTCAAATTCTTTTTGAAAATGCAAGGACTGGGAGTGACAGATTGTTGCAGGAAGAAAGTTTTTTTTTTTTTTTTTTTTTAGTCTACAGCTGAACCACCCTGAACACGCCCAATCTCATCTGATTTCAGAAGCTAAGCAGGGTCAGGGCCTGGTTAGTACTTGGATGGAAGAAGCCTATCATTTAAAAGAAAAAAAAAAATCAAATTTCAGTTTTGAGTTGGTCATAAGAGGGTGTAATATCCAATCAAAACCTGGAATCACAGAAAACAGATCATTTAACTGATTTTTTTTCTTTCAAAGGCAGCCAATCAGTTAGCATCGAAGGCAAACTTCAAGCTTCTCAAGGGCAGTGACCAGTTCTGCCTCTTTCATCTCTGCATCTTTTGCACCTTAAAGAGTTCTTGACACATCATAGGCCCCAGCTAAATAAACACATGCGGACTGACTCATTCAGTGTCTGACAAAATGAAAGAATGAATAAATGAATGGCAGAAACCAGGGGGAAACATGGATATCCTGATTCTCAGCCCTAGATGTTCTAATTTTATCCTTATTCTGTGCCTAACATTGACTAGATTACCCTTTATCAATATGCTTTTGCCTTCATGCTCTCCAACCTTCTCCTGAGTCAGTGTGTATAACACAAAGAGGGAAAGTAAACAATTTAGTAGATGAGCTTTGTACTATAAACAGAGAGCAACACTGAAAAATATATTTGATAAAATGCTGATGTATGGAAGAAAAAAAACGTTCAAATAACTTTTGAATCCATTAAAAAGTCGGACCTCCCACTGTGTTCATTTATTTTACCAAATGTCTCATGTAGCTACTAGATTCACTCCATTTATCTAATCCTCCATAACTGTTCAAGACTTAGATTTTTTTTGCAAAGAAAAAAAAAAAAACACTTCTATACAAACCCCCTGCATAATTTTCCTGGTGTGAAAGAACTTATTAATGAAAAACAAAATTCTGAAATCAGTTCTCAGCCCTGGACAGAAACCTACAGTGTACATCAAAAACAGCTTTATTCCTCAGCGTGCCTAAATATACCTATGTAGTTTGAAAAAGTTGTCACTAAATTACTGCTCATGCAGAAGACACAAAATTAAATGGGAGACTATTTAAAGAAAATTACAATTAATAGAAACATCAGATTTACAAAATCGCTGCTCTCTTCAGAAATCCTTGAGTGTCTCTTAAGACTTAAAGCAGAGAACCTCTAATGGATTTAGATATGTTTCAGATTCGATTTGTATACCTTTGCTTCATTGTTGGAAAGTTAGAACAATGTTTACCTATAAGAGCTGTTGCTTTCTTCCTTCCTTTTTTCTCCTCTAATATAGATCCTAATGTCCAATTTTACGAAACCATGTCAAGTAAGGTACTATACAAATTGCCAACACCACAGAAAAAAAAAAAGAAGATAAGCTTTATACTCAAACCAAAAATCTTACAGTAAGAAAACCAATGAGGACTTTTTAAAAAAGAATTTCTTGAAGATTCCAGAGACCCAATAGGTTATTCTGTTATAACTTTCATTGTGTGTACAGAATGCTTAGTCTTTCCTCAAGGTGAATCATTGCCAAGATGAATGCAATCATATTTTCCCTCTATCATTCTAAGACAAAATTTTTCTATGAGGAAATTATAGTCCACCAAATGGCATGGAAATACCTGTAGTAAAAATGCCATGACCATCATGAAATACCTCAGTGGCACACGCATTTGCAATCAGAACAATTGCTGCAGATCAAGTGAGAACCAGGGCAGTCAGATGGAGACATAGAAAATTGTTTGAAAATTATCATGAATTTGGGAGATTTCTATAATAATAGACCCAGAGAAGCATGCAATCCTCAGAGAGTGGGACTGAGAGGATACCAACACTTATGGCTGCGTCACCTTAAACAAATGTCACGATTTCTCTGAACTCTACTTGCTTCATCTAATAAGATTATTGTGAACAGGAGAAAAACATAATGAATGTAAAACACTCAATATGGTGCTCCCATATAGAATATACTCAATAATTGTTAAATATTATGTTGATGTTACTGCTGCTGCTATTGGTGGCATTGTCTTTTCCAGATTAAATGCTTAAAATATCCTCTATTAGTTCTGAAAAAATTTGTCTGAAATTCCCAGATTATAGGTTAAAATACTAAAGTCAATCAGCAAAAACATGTCTTTGTAAAAATATCTATGAAGGAATCTAAGAGACTCAAGGGGAATTAAGTCTTATCTTGAAAAGGATGCTGGTCAGTAGGGCAAGGAATTTGGAGGTCCCAAATGACTATAGAGTTCCTTGTAAACAATAACAAACAGAAATGTCAGTTAAGTAGAATCAGGAGGCCAGAGGGGAAGCTCTCATGCCCTACCTACCATGATAGCAGAGCCCAATAGGAAGGAGAAAGATTTCCTCTACTTGCATGGCAAGAGCTCACAACTTAGCCAATGACAAGTTACTATACTACACTTTGAACTCTCTGTTCCTCCATTGGACTATTTCCTTACCATAGTCCTCCTAGCTTACTTTCCTTCTCTTTGAAAGAGTTCTCTCCTTTCTTTGGGGGGACTTGCACATGGCTCACTGTGCTTGTAGACCTTGAACTGCAGTTCTTTATTGATCCCAAATAAACCAAATTTTTCTAAGAAATAACTGGCAGTCTGTTTTAGGTCAACATCATCATGCTATCACTAGTTAAGTGAAAGACAAGAGTTTAAGATGAGAAAAGAAGGAACAAAGAAGACAACCACTTTCCTGCAGCAAGGTTAGCTTGAGGGTTCTCTGAAGCAGCTATTCATTGTTAATGCTGTTAAGATCCAGTAATTCAATAAATAAATTTATACTGAGAGGTCACTCTCCCAGGCACTAAAGTTCTAAAAATATGGTATGTCCCTTGTTCCCCTAGAAGTCACCAGAAATCAGCATGATTTGCCTCACCCTTCATGAACTTCACTTCACTTTCACTTCACTTCATGAACTTTGGGAAAGAATGAATGCAGCAATAGTTCAAAGGAAATGAGTTGTCCTGAAAATGAGGCCTAGAGGTGGTTGATGATGGATCTCAACATGGGTATAATTATAAAAACAAGACAAACAGGTTGCTCTAGCACTTCTCACAATACCAGCGCACACACTTTAATTGCCAGCTTACTTGTCCACGGTGGCTCAGACAGTAAAGAATTTACCTGCAATGCAGAAGACCCAGGTTCAATCCCTGGGTCAGGGAGAGTCTCTGGAGAAGGAAATGGCAACCCACTCCAGTATTCTTGCCTGGAGAATTTCTTGGACAGAGGAGCCTAGCAGGCTACAGTCCATGGGGTTGCAAAGCATCAGACACAACTTAGCGACTAACACACTTGTCCATCTACCCCACTGGATTCTGAGACCTGCAGGGTCCAGTTTGTGCTTGCTCATGGCTTCCCAGAACCTAGAATGGTGTGTGACCGTAAGAAAAAGTTTTTGAAACTGAATTATTCTGTAACTTTCTTGGCTTGTGTGTGCTTAGTCACTCAGTCATGTCCAACTCTTTGCGACCCAATGGACTGTAGCCCGCCAGGCTCCTCTGTCTATGGGATTCTCCAGGCAAGAATATTTGAGTGGGTAGCCATTCCCTTCTCCAGGGTATCCTCCCGGCCCAGGAATTGAACCCAAGTCTCTTACACTGCAAGTAGATTCTTTACAGTCTGAGCCATGAGGGAAACCTGTCCCTCTTGACTTAGCTCACTCTGATTAAACATGATTTAATTTTCTTAATTAACATTAGAAAGGTTATAGGCTTTTAAATAACAGTGACCAGTAGTAGGACTGTGAATGGTATTAATAAAGAAGTGAGAATTAATATTTTATCAACATAAGCCAGAGGAGATCTATGGGTAAGTAAGGAAATAGGAAACCAACCAAATTTGAAAACAGAACTATTATCACCTTATAATTGAAATATGAGAGTGTCTGTATAGGATGTGTGTGCTCATTTAGAATGTAAAGCAATACAGAGGAACATGTTAGAACTTCTTTCTCACTGGCTGTGTAATTAAAACAAATGAGTTTCACTTCACACAAATTCTGCCTACGTTACTTCAGAAGGTTCTATTTAGAAGAGAAATGGATATGTTAAATATGAAATGAGCATTCACGCTTTTCCCCAGTAATGATTGTTTTCTTAATAAAGGACCAAGGTTAAAATAAACAAAAGAAAAAAGAAGATGAACACAGAGAGAAGACAAAGAGTTAGACAAATGCAGATTCTTATTTTAAAAATCATTTGAGCAGTATACTGTCTTTTCAACACCAACTTGCATACCAGTAGTTATTGACAATATAAAAAAAAGGGAAAAAAAAAATTCCTTCCCCTCCTCCACCAGCTGACACTAACACTCCGATGGCTGTGCCCTTTTCCACCCATCTTCCTCTCTTTAGGGACTGAGATTTTTACAGAGATATTGTCCAGACAGCAAAAGCAAAGGAGTCCCAGAGGGGTCTGTGATTTCTTAGGAAAGAATACCAAAAGAATGTGCCAAAAGAAATAAAGCCACAGATCATAAATTCCAAAAGCACTAACCAGACCTCTGAGGAATCAAAAGATGTAAGAAATTTATTAAGAGGATTAATCTGATTGAAAGCCAGGTGCGTAGCTAGTCATGCTTTTCTTTAACTCATGCAACACGTACAAAGAAAAAGTGACCTAACTGACAAGCAACTGCAAGTCTTAATGACTGAACACACAAGGATATAAGGAATTTAAGATAACAAAAATAATAAAATATAAAACATTTCATCACTCCCAAGGAATTTTACAGTACAGAAGGCAGGGTACTGGAGGAAACTTAGATTGAGGCCTTGACCTGATCCATCATGGAAGCTTACACTATTTTTCATTCACTTCACTCTAGAGGCAGAAGACTATATTTATCTATAATGGAATGCTAATGAATGCAAATGTTGCAAGACCATGAAATAATGCTTTGCTAAGACATCACAAGATAACTCCTGAAGGAGAAAGCAAATAAAGATGATAAATTAATTCAGGTCAGAAAAACCTGTACTTTTGCACCTACTTCATTCTTAAGAAATATGAAGTAAAAGGAATAGGGTTGATGTTGAAACAAGCAATTTAGGTTAGACATCATGAAAAATTCTCAAACAGATTCTAAGGTTGAAGTTTGGTTCCTAAAGAAAGATATTGTTTGTTTACATCTAACAATCATATTTTAACACAAGAATGGTAAAGTGCAATCTGCTTCTTAGAATAACTGTAGAAAAAACTATGAATATATTCCTATGATATATATTTTTAAGGGGTGTGTATATTTTTTGTATATAAAACAGGAGAAGGGTAGGATGATATACATATATTTTTTAATCAAGAATGGTGGATGTAACCTCTTACAGGAAATCTGCTGGATGTCTTATCTATGTTATATTGTTTAAATGACATAAAAAAAATAAATAAATAAAAAATAAAATAAAATAAATGACATGATTACCGCATGAAGTATATCTTACTATTTATGGGTCTTATTATTAATTCCTTAAAGACAAGAAAACTGAGACTAACAACATTTAAGGTAATTGCACAAAGCCACAGAGCTAGGAAGTAGCAGAGCACATAGACAAGTCTGTCTACATGTCACAAAAGCTTGTTATTCCCCTTGGATTTTTTTTTTTTTTTTTTAATGATCCTCAAAGCTGCTCCTGGTCCGAGAATTATGGGTGATTTATTCTAATAGGGAACATTTGTTTCTTTATTCCTATAACTTTATAAAATTCATTATTTCCCCTCATCCTCCTATAATCAAAGAAAAGAGAAATATCCACTATAGGAATGGTCTAGGTGAGAGATGTCTCAGTCTTAAACTAAGAAAATAAGATACTAGGGGAGAAAATAGGCAAGATTTAGCAATTTCTTGGAATATGTGGTCAGGAGATGGGAATCCTTGATAATGAAAAAAATAGAAATAAAAGACAAAGAATAGGCTCAGGGGAAAAAATGCTTTCAGTGTTGGACATCAGCACTTAATAATATGTTTTGCCATGTCAGTAAATAAATCTATCTGGATATGGTCCAAGGTAGACTTTCCTTTCAGTTGTTCTTTACAGCATAATGAAACATTCATGAATCATTTTTGTGGACTAATAAGATGTTTAAGCTGGAGAAGGCAATGGCACACCACTCTAGTACTCTTTCCTGGAAAATCCCATGGACAGAGGAGCCTGGTGGGCTGCAGTCCATGGGGTCGCTAAGAGTCAGACACGACTGAGCGACTTCCCCTTAACTTTTCATTTTCATGCATTGGAGAAGGAAATGGCAGCCCACTCCAGTGTTCTTGCCTGGAGAATCCCAGGGACAGGGGAGCCTGGTGGGCTGCCGTCTATGGGGTCACACAGAGTCGGACAAGACTGAAGCGATTTAGCAGCAGCAGCAAGATGTTTAAGCAGTCTTCCCTGGCGGCTCAGCGGTAAAGAATCTGCCTGTAATGCAGGAGACACGGGTTCAATACTTGGGTTGGGAAGGTCCCCCAGATAAGGAAATGGCAACTCACCCGCTCCAGTATTTCTGCCTGAGAAATCTCATGGACAGAGGAGCCTAGCAGGCTACAGTCCATGGGGTTATAAAGAGTTGGACACAACTTCGCAACTAAACAACAACAACAAAGATGTTTAAGCCAGGTAAATATTTGACATTTAAAATCTATTCTTTATAAATAGTAATATGCACCATACTTGTGATTACATGTATTAAATATAAAAATAGTTCATAGCAGATACTAAGTTAATAAATTCACCATAGCATGGAAAATGTGCTTCCTACTACCAGAAAAATCTCATGCTGAATATTGAATACTCACTCTAAGAGAAAGAAAACAAAGCTAATCACAATAGGGAGGTATTATCTCCAGTTTTACTAAGAAAGTTCCTTAATTTTAACTTCTCTGCAGCAGCAGACTGAGGAGACTTCAAGTACCATCTCATGTAAAACTATAGTATACATAGTGACTACATTGAAATGCTTAGAAGACTTGAAAATCTAACATCTAGCCATGGATATGATACTTCATTTGTGATATATAAAATTATATGCATTCTATGAATGCAGCAATATTATAATGAAAAGCAATTTTTGGAAAATCCAAGAGAGTCTACTGGTTTTAAAAATCAGCATCATCTGGCTGTCATTTACCTGGTAATATCATTGATATTAAAGACTTTATAGCCTCGAAAGTATAATTTCTTCTCTGCTTATGATATTTTAGCCCTTTGATGATGAATGCTATTAAAGTGCCTAGTGTCTGACTCTCTTTCCACTATCTTTTCCCTCAAATAAATGGTGTGAAACTCCTGAATGAAGTGCTACTCTTTTAATTGTGCCTGCCAATGGGGTGATTTTCATCTTAAATGATTCAGGTAATAATTCCATACTTGCTTTGCAAAGGGGATATGAGACTCTCTTTGCCTTACATTTTTCACTTCAATGAAGTGTCATATAGAGCTAGGTTTGACTAAAAATATGGACAATGATATTTTTAAATGGACATGCAATTTCCTATATGGTGGAAAAGAAAATATTTCTAGAAATGTGGTGGTAATAGCATTTTCTAAATTGGCAAAGGCTGAAGAGACTGTTTTACTCTTAAAAGATGAGAGTTGTCATAAGAATTTACTCCATGGGTACAATTAAAAGAGCTGATCAGGCAGTATAAGGAAACATTTTGTCCTTCTCCTATTATATTTCTGAAAGAGGAATGAAAGAGCAGAAAGCAGACTGTCCTAGAATTTAACACTTTAAAATAACCCCACTCAAAAATTTGACATTTTAATGCCCACCGCCAATAAAACATGTTTTGACGGGTGGAGAAGGAGAGGTGAGAATGCACAAACATTTTGCTCGATGTCTGTGGGAAAAAACAGGCTTTACAGAAGTACCAATAAGATGTTTCCATCAACATGGATGGACATAGAGATTGTCATACTGAATGAAGTCAATAGAGAAGCAGGGACATTTTGTGGTGCCCCTTATATGCAGAATCTAAAAAGACATGATATGGATTCTGTTGGAGAGGGAGAGGGTGGGAAGATTTGGGAGAATGGCATTGAAACATGTATAATATCATGTATGAAATGAAAAAAAAACATAAAATAATAAATAAAATAAAAAATAAAAAGACATGATACAAATTAACTTATTCACAAAACAGAAACAGATTCAGAGACTTAGAGAACTTACTTGTGGTTGCCAGGAAGGAAGGATGAGGGGAAGGGGTAGTTAGGGAGTTTGGGATGTACGGGTGTACACTGCTATATTTCAAATAGATGACCCACAAGGACCTATTGTATAGCACATGGAACTCTGTTCAGTGTTATGTGGCAGCCTGGATGGGAGGGGAGTTTGAGGGAGACTGGATATATCTTTATGTATGGCTGAGTTCCTTCACTATTAACCTGAAATTATCACAACATTGTTAATTGGCTATATCCCAATAAAAATAAAAAGTTAAAAAAAAAGATGTTTGGAGGACTTTTTCCTTTAGGGTAGAGCTTTTTCCCCGGGAGTACAAATTACACAGTGATTATTGACTCTTTAAACAGATAAGAATTAATACTAATTTTAGATCAGTAAATTTAATCCTAGAATAGTTAATTCCTTTGACTTCAAGACCCAATATCCAGACAAATTTCTCTGTATCTTCAGAATCTCAATCCAGCAACTATAAGTGCACCAGATATGAAAAAAATGCCCCCAAAATATGTAGTAAAGAGAAAGCCAGCTGTAAGCACGCATAGCATAGTGTAGATTTAGAGCACAGGCTTTACATTCAGAGAGACTGAGTCTTCCTTTTCACTTAGTGTTGAGTCTTGGGTGATGTACCCGATCACCAGAATATTATACTCTGTGGCTTTTGTTGTTCAGTCGCTCAGTCATGTCCAAATCTTTGCAACCCCATGGACTGCAGCACGCCAGGCTTCTCTGTCCTTCACCACCTCCCAGAGTTTGCTCAAACTCATGTCCATTGAGTCAGTGATGCCATCCAACCATCTCATCCTCTATTGCCCCCTTCTCCTCCTGCCTTCAATCTTTCCAGCATCAGGGTCTTTTCTAATGAATCAGCTCTTCACATCAGGTGGCCAAAGTACTGGAGCTTCAGCTTCAGTCCTTCTAATGAATATTCAGGATTGATTTCCTTTACACTTACTCATGGTTTTCTTTCTTTCATTTTAAAATGCAGCTAGTAACAATTCATACCTGAGTTGCCATGAAGACTGAGTGAAATCATCTAAACATCTGGAATAGTGACTGGCACATAATATGCTCCTCTTACTATACAATGTGAAATACAACAACATGTAATATTTGTTGCCTAGGCTTTTTGTTTACTTTGTTTCTCTTATTCTAAGGCTGACAACTCAAATTCCTACTGAAGTCAGGCAAACACCTTGTGTCAGGTTGCATTTTTTTGAAAGACACCTTTGCATAAGAAATACATAGGGATAATGTTCATTTCCACAAGGAAATATGTGGGAGACAGTTATTCTCCCTTATGTTTTTATAGCATACAAGAAATATTTACTTTCACTTTATTGTAAAATAATCAACCATACACATGCTATGATGATAAGACAACTGACATTTGGCCTCAGTTTATCAGAGGTTAGCTCAGACAGTAAAGAATCTGTCTGCAATGCAGGAGAACCCAGTTTCTCTCCCTGGGTCAGGAAGATCCCTTGGAGAAGGGCATGGAACCCACTCTAATATTCTTGCCTGGAGAATCTCTTGGACAGAGGAATTTGGAAGGCTACAGTCCATGGGGTCTCAAAGAATCGAACATGATTGAGTAACTAACACTTTCCTTTTCACTTTAAGAGAGGTTGGAGCAAAAAAGGACTATGTTGAGCTGAAGATACACATCACTCTCTAAAGGAGGAAGCCACAGTTCCCCTCTAGGGACTGGTGCCTCACAGGAATATGAGGTTCCAGATCATCTGATTTTTCAGTAGCACCAAAATCTGAATTTTAAGTGTATTTTTAAATACAACCATAGCTTGGAGATAGAGCAAATATTTCAAAGAGAGCCACACAATTTTTTTTGGCTTCTCAGTGCATATAAAAGCTATGTTTACACTATAGTCTATTAAGTGTATAAAAGTGCATGCTCAGTTGCTCAGTCATGTCTAACTCTTTGTGACTCTATGGACCATAGCCTACCAGGCTCCTTTGTCCATAGGATTTTCCAGGAAAGAATACTGGAGTGAGCTGCCATTCCTCCTCCAGATTTTCTTGACCCAGGGATCAAACCCACCTCTCCTACTGTGTTGCTGGGAAGCCCATTAAGTGTGTAAAAGTATTATGTCTAAAAAGCCTATGTACCTACCTTAATTAAAAAATACTTTCTTGCTAAGAAATGCTAATCATCATCTGAACCTTTAGTGAGTTGTATCTTTTACTGGTAGAAGGTCTTACCTCAATGCTGGTGACTGACATTTGGTCAGGGTGGTTGTTGCTGAAAACTGGTGGGGCTCCAGCTATTTCTTAAAATATGACAATGAAGTTTGCCACAGAGATTGACTCCTCCTTTCATGAATGATTTCACTGTCACATACAAAGCTGTTTAATAGCATTTTACCCATAGTAGAACTACTCTCAAATTGGAGTCAGTCCCCTCAAACTCTGCTGTTTTATCAACTAAGCTAATGTAATATTCTAAACACTTTTTATTATTTCAACACTCTTAATTGCATCTTCACCAGAATTTTCCATCTTAAGAAAACACTTTCCTTCCTCATGCAAGAACAACTTCTCACAGGTTAAAGTTTTATCATGAGATTGTAGCAGTCCAGTCCCATCTTCATGCTCCACTTCTACTTCTAGTTCCCTTGTCATTTCCAACAAAGTCACAGTTCCTTCCTCCACTGAAACCTTAAAGTCATCTGTGAGGGTTGAAATCAACTTCTTTTAAACATCTGTTATGTGGATATTTTGCCCTTTTCCCTTGAATCATTAGTGTTCTTAATAGCATCTATGCTGCTGCTAAGTCACTTCAGTCGTGTCCGACTCTGTGCGACCCCAGAGACGGCAGCATACCAGGCTCCCCTGTCCCTGGGATTCTCCAGGCAAGAAGAGTGGAGTGGGTTGCCATTTCCTTCTCCAATGCATGAAAGTGAAAAGTGAAAGTGAAGTCACTCAGTCGTGTCCGACTCCTTTTCAGTTGAATCATTAGTGTTCTTAATAGCATCTATAATGGTGAATATTTTCCAAGTTTTCAGTTACTTTGCCCAGATTCATCAAAAGAGTCACTATCTATGACAGCTATAGCCTTATGAAATGTAGTTCTTAAATAATAAGGCTTGAAAATCAAAACTATTCCTTGAACCACAGGCTTCAGAATGAATGCTGTATTCGCAGGCATAAAAAACAATTTCATTGTACGTCTTCATCAGAGCTCTTGAATGACCGGGTACATTGTCAATGAGCAGTAATATTCTGAAAGGATTTTTTTTTTAATCAGTAGATCTCAACAGTGGATTTAAAATATTTAGTAAACTATGATAAACAGATGTGCTGTCATCCAGGCTTTATTGCTCTCTTTAGAGAGCATAGAAGAGTGTATTTTGCTTAATTCCTCGGGCTCCAGGATTTTTGGAATGGTAAGTGAGCACTGATTTCAACTTAAAATCATCAGCTGTACTAGCACCTAATAAAAGAATCAGCCTGTCATTTGAAGCTAGGCATTAACTTCTACTCTCCAGCTATGAAAGTGTGAAAGTGTTAGTCACTTAGTTGTGTCTGACTGTTTGCAACCCCATGAACATGAATTAGGCTCCTCTGGCCATGGAATCCTCCAGACAAGAATACTGGACAGGGTTGCCATTTCCTTCCTATTTCCAATAGATTTTTTTTTTTTACATTTAAACCCTATGGTCTGGTGTTGCCACCTTAGTTAACTGGATCTTCTGGATAACTTGCTGAAGCTTCTACATCAGCACTTGCTGCTTCACCTTGCAGTAAGATGTTATCAAGATGACTTCTTTCCTTAAGCCTCATGAACCAGTTTCTGCTAGCTTCACACTATCCTTCTGCAGCTTCTTCAGCTCTCTGAGCCTTCACAGAATTGAAGATAGTTAAGGCTTTTCTCCGGAGAAGGCAATGGCACCCCACTCCAGTACTCTTGCCTGGAAAATCCCACGGATGGAGGAGCCTGGTGGGCTGCAGTCCATGGGGTCGCTAAGAGTCAGACACAACTGAGCAACTTCACTTTCACTTTTCACCTTCATGAACTGGAGAAGGAAATGGCAACCCACCCCAGTGTTCTTGCTTGGAGAATCCCAGGGACGGGGGATTCTGGTGGGCTGCCGTCTATGGGGTCGCACAGAGTCGGACACGACTGAAGCGACTTAGCAGCAGCAGCAGCAAGGCTTTTCTCTGGATTAGGCTTTGGATTAAGTGAATGTTGTGACTGGTTTGGTCTTCTATCCAGATCTCTAAAACTTTCTCCATATCAGCAACAAGAATTATTATATATGCACATATATATGATTACATATATATATATATATATGAAGCAAATATGGTAGAATGTTTAATATAGATAGATGAACAGACAGAAAGATAATCTATAACTATTTTCTCCAAAAAGATGTTTTTGTTTTTGTTTTTTTCTGAGTCATGTCAGAGAAGTTGCAAACAGTTAGACCCTTCATTCCTGAATATTCCAACATACATTTCTTCTAGGTTTTTAAAAGTCTGTGGATTAATTGTACAAAGAAGTTCCTTGTTTCTAAAATCATGAATATTATTGTGTCTTTTCATGTTCCACTCAGTTGGGCATTAATTATACATTAACTCATGCAATAAACATTATCAACTGCTTTCAATTTGTATGACATTGTGCAAGACGCAGAGATAAAAAGATTTGATGCTTGCAATCAAAAACCTCACTGTTTAGTAGCAAAAACAGGCCTTTGTGTTATGGGTTTGATAGAGGCAAGAAGAGGGCACTATGGATTCTAGGAGATTCCCAGAAATCAAGAGTAAGGAGTAAGGTCAGTTCAGTTCAGTTCAATTGCTCAGTCGTGTCCAACTCTTTGTGACCCCATGGACTGCAGCACTGACAGGCTTTGTCCAACTCTTTGTGATCCCATGGACTGCAGCACTGCCAGGCTTCCCTGTCCATAGCCAACTACCAGAGTTTACTCAACTCATGTCCATTGAGTCAGTGATGCCATCCAACCATCTCATCCTCTGTTGTCCCCTTCTCCCTGCCTTCAATACTTCCCAGCATCAGGGTCTTTTCAAACGAGTCAGCTCTTCACATCAGGTGGCCAAAGTTTTGGAGTTTCAGTTTCAGCGTCAGTCCTTCCAATGAACACCCAGGAATGATCTCCTTTAGGATGGACTGGTTGGATCTCCTTGCAGTCCAAGGGACTCTCAGTCTTCTCCAACACCACAGTTCAAAAGCATCAATTCTTTGGTGCTCAGCTTTCCTTATAGTCCAACTCTCACATCCATACATGACTACCAGAAAAACCATAGCTTTGACTAGACGGATCTTTGTTGGCAAAGTAATGTCTCTGCTTTTTAATATGCTGTCTAGGTTAGTCATAACTTTCTTCCAAGGAGCAAGTGTCTTTTAATTTCAGTTCAAAACTGAGTCTACATTGAGGAGTATTTTAGCCAAAATTTAAGAAATGATGTGGAGTTAGTCAGGTAAAGAACTTGGAATAGAATATTCTAGATCTTGGTGGAACATGAGCCAAGGCACTGACGGTGTGGCATGACGTACTCAGGACATAACTGAGTACTCAGGAATCTCAGTGCAGCTGTAGCATTTATTATGTGTCAGGGAGTACTTCAAACACTTGCCAGTCATTTTTAACTTGGTTGTGAGTAACTATTAGAGATGGTTCAGTACAGAAACCACTCCAAATACTTGAGGCAAGAAGGGACTCTAAAGAGAATTAAAATTTTTCAACAAATTAGAACCATAGAAGCAACAAATCAATCCCTGGACCTCCAGGAAAAAACTCACAATACTGTACAGAGTTACTACTCCTAGGATGCCTCTGGAGCTTTGCCAAATCACCAGCTCCTCCCATGCCCCGACCTCAGGACACCAGGAGGCTGAAGGAACGAACCTGGACTATTGCTGTAGGGACCCCACTAATCCCACAACCACACCTGCCAGTGATAACTGCTAAAAGCGGATCAAAAGATGGCCTCTCCCTCATTTTCACCTTCTAATCTTCACACAGATGCAACTAATTGGTGAGAATATTTTGCTTCCAGAATCTCAGACACAGTGGAATGTGAAGCTTTCAGTCTTTTCCACCACAATGCTACCGTGGAATTTAAGGAATCAACCCAGAGTGTACAGTCAAGTTTTCTCACCCTCTCCTCAGCAGCCTCCGTTCTGAACTGAATGCACTGGAAGACCACTAATTAAGTATTTAAAGGTGTAAGCTGCTGCCAAACATGTTGTCTTTTGCTTTTATGCTCAGTATAAACTGCATCAAGTTCACACACAGGGATAAATCCATAATCGTGACCTTTAAGGCGCAATCATGGAACAAACTGAATTTAACAATCCAGACAATTAACTTTTCCCCCAATAGCTTTTAATATATGGCCTTTATTTTCAAAGATGGTAAAGCATAAAAATGGGTATTAATGAGTGAGAAACTTATGTCATCCTGAAACTTAAGCTAAAATTCATGCTTACTGAAGTTGAATTATTGATCGATAGAATTTTTACCACATCTACAAATATGATTAACTTCAAACATCTGCAAGATGAAATATTACTCTTTAGGATGTTGAAATTAATAATATGAAAGCATAACAACAATTATTAATAATATTAGAAGTTATATATTTAAACCCTTTCAGATGTATCAATATCCTTATAATGTTCATTTCCAGTGGACATCCAACTTCTGCTTCTAATTTTAAGAAATCAGAAACTAATTGACTGTCTCCTTAGTCTATTCCATTTTATCCCCCAGTAAAGTATATCCTAAATTCTAGCCCCTAGTCCTATTTCTGTGCTTTGGAACCATTAAAATTGTCTTCCTCCTCATTAAATACCTTTAAAATTTTAAGTTAAGGGCTTCTCATTTGGCTCTAGTGGTAAAGAATCTGCCTGCCAATTCAGCAGATGCAGGAGATGTGGTTCAATCTCTGGGTCAGGAAGATCCATCCCCTGGAGAAGGAAATGGCAATCCACTCCAGTGTTCTTGCCTGGAAAATCCCATGGACAGAGGAGCCTGACAGGCTACAGTACATAGAATCGTGAAGAGTCAGACACCACTGTGCAACTTAACACAACACAACAATATTTAACGCTAGCAGTCACATTCCACCTAAGTCTCCCCTTTTACAACTTAAATAATTTGTCTTTAGTCTTCATTTCAGACCACCGTGACATCTTTCAGTGCCCTTTAGCTTGACCTAGACATGGTCAGATAATTACAGAATATAAGAGGACTATGTTCAGACACCCCACTCCAGTACTCTTGCCTGGAAAATCCCATGGACGGAGGAGCCTGGAAGGCTGCAGTCCATGGGGTCACTGAGTGTGAGACACAACTGAACGACTCCCCTTTCACTTTTCACTTTCATGCATTGGAGAATGAAATGGCAACCCACTCCAGTGTTCTTGCCTGGAGAATCCCAGGGACGGGGGAGCCTGGTGGGCTGCCATCTATGGGGTCGCACAGAGTCGGACATGACTGAAGCGACTTAGCAGCAGCATGTTCAGAGTAGCTAAAGCATGCTCTAGAGTTTTGGAAGTGATATCACATAATGTGTTGCTTTGAATTGAACTTCCTATCAACTAAAAAGTATTTTCAACTGTACTGCTCATAAGTCTTATCTCTCAATTTTGTACTATTCGGCTGTGGTACTTATAACTGAATTCTGGAGTTTATACCGTCAATATTGACCTGTTATACTGCATGCATCCTTCACTTGTTGATTTATAATCTCATGGTCAAAGAAAGATGCTGTACCTCCAAGTATCACTTCTTATTTTCATGAGTAAGACATAAGAAAGATGAAGGGGAAACAGGCAATAGCAAGAAATTTTACATGTATTTCATTGGTCAGAAATATGACAAATGTCTTTCCATAGCCAAAAAAGAGGCTATAAATCAAACATTTTGCTTCTAAACCACTATGGTATAAAACAATAGGAAATTAGGTAGTAATAAATATTGGTCATAAGTCAAGTTGTAATATTTGCCACAATATACAATATATGAGCTTATGCTTACTCCCACTGAACATAGCTGCTTATACTAAATATTCATAATCCATCCTTTTAGTTATTCTACTGGAAAGTTTTCTATTATTATTATTATTATTACCCCCAATTTAAAGTTTATAGGAATCATTTTCTTACCTTCCTTAAAATAAGAATAGCAGTTGTTGGTGTCCAATCTTCCATTGGAAAAGACCCTGATGCTGGGAAAGATGGAGGGCAGGAGGAAAAGTGGGTAACCGAGGATGAGATGGTTGAATGGCATCACTGACTCAGTGGATGCGAGTCTGAGCACACTCAAGGAGACAGTGAAGGACAGGAAAGCCTGGCACGTAGCGGTTCATGGGCTTGCAAAGACTTGGACCCAACTGAGTGACTGAACGACAACAACAAATCTTCCATTATTTACACTTTGGTCTATAACTTTTAAAATCTTTCAGTAATTTTATATATCTATAAATTCACCAATTCAGTGATTTTCATCTATAATTTTTTTCAGGAAACTATACTACAATTAACTTAGTCCAGAAAAGTAGAACGCATTGAGAGAATTATGGGCACTTTTACTTTCTCTTCAATAGCTTGGCTTCATTTCTGTATTACCAATAAGTGTTCTAATCTTTTGAATGTGAAGCTTATTCTCTCCAACAAAAGAAAAGATGCAAGCAAGTAAACAGTTCTGTACTATGGTTAATTTTCCTAATATTTTTCACACATAGCCCTAAATACCACCCCAGGTCAGTCTTCCTTTTCTTATAGATCCAATATAGAAAAAAATCCCTAGTCAACCTTCTTTCCTTTTGAAATCTAAAATAAACTTTCCATCTTTTCTCTCAACTTCTAGAAATGTCTTCTAAATCAGACTAACACATTTCTACCCATCACCAGACCTAGCATATATTCCAAGGGTACTTAATTGATTTCTCCACTCACACAACAATTTACACACAGAACTCCATCCAAACAAGCAGGAGTACACATCCTTTCCTAACCTTCCAGGTTAACAGGTCGTGAACACAACAGGTCACCTTAGTGTAGAAAAAGGTAATCGGTGAATGACAAGTCAACCGCATTTTTTATTCTACCAGTTTCTTGTAGGAAATCAGTACATAGAGGCAGGGAGATAAGAAAACAGAAATTCTCAGAAGCCCCAGTGTATTGACCTCAGGTTGAATATAAGTGAACATTCTGTCTCATAATTTGAAACCGTATAAAATTCAATGGGTAATGAAGTATCATAAATAGTATTAAAGTAGGTAAAATTTGATCATGTTCTTATTGTCCAGAGTACAGTCTGAAAATAAACAAAATGTAGTACTACCCTCTCCTCTGGTGGTTAAAATTCCCTGCTAAAGAGCATAACAGCTATTAGAAATAAACAAAAAACCCTACATGATTAAAGGTCTTTATAATAAAAATTCTATTTAATACTGTTTGCATTGAAAAAATATAAAACACCAATTAATGAGTCTGAAATTTTTAGTTTCATATAAAAACCCATTTTTTTTCACATCAGTCTCAGCAATTGAAAGAAGAAAGGATTTACAATAAGATGGCCTAACAAAACTTAATTCTATAATTATGTAAAATTTTTTCTAAGTGCTGCAATATAAAAGTTTGCAACGTATTACAGAAATTGGGTGAAATTATTTGGGCCAGAACAATGGATACTGAAAACAATTTCATATGTACTGCCTGATACCTGAAATAATATGTCAAAATACCTGCAGAGTTTTAGAGAGATGTTATGGTTACCACTGTTTTCATATATCTAACTCATATATAGATTGAAACTAGATGGCATAGGTGCAAACATACCCAGTAAAATGGAGGGATTTATTTTTAGGTAATTCAGAATATTATGACAAATTTTATTTATATTCAAAAAATATCATGAAAATTACTTCTGCAAAAAGTAAACCTTGGTTCTTGTTTATATATACTCACCTTTAAAAAAAAATGCCCAAATCACAATAGCATATGATTTGTGTATACTAATCACAAAATCAACTCTAGTGAGTAAAGAACTTTTAATGTTTCAAGGATATACATCGCTTTGAGGAAACTGAACCACTTCAATATTTTATTGAATAACAATTTGGTGCTTTCTTCAAGGCTTAATTTGTTTTTTTGACTCTGGTAAAAATTAACTTCCCCAATCTATTTTGATCTTATACTTTGAGGTGCAATGTCCCGAATTCTTGTAACAGTCTTTTAGTATGGCTCCTTTTTAATGACAAAAATCTTCAATGTAAAAAAAAGTAGTATCTTCTTCCAAGATCACCCATTTTATAAGTGGCAGAGGGGCGGTTCAAATCCTTAATGTGAATCTCCTCCTAGAGAGCACACTCCTTGCTATATGCCGCTGTACCTCAGCTACAGCATTAATCTAAAGGAATGTAAGGCCAGCATCTTCCAGTGGAGCATCTGATCATATACTCCCTATATGCTTCTTTATTATTATTTATTTGTGTATACGTCCGTTTTTCCTCTTGTCCATGAAGTTAGCTCTTTAGAGCTATAGAATATACCACACAATTGTTCTTTATTCTCCTCTGCACCAGGAACAACACTGAGTACCCACTGGACATTTGATTAATGGATATATCTAGGAAAGTGATTGTTTCAATAAAATGCAGTGCATTGTGAAAGCTCATTGTTTTCAACTTGCTCTCAACTGACTTGAGAAAAATAAGACTCTTGGTAAGGGTATAGAAAAGTCTTAACATCTCTGATATCATATGTGAAAAAGTTCATAATATCAACCTTACATAAAGAAAGACAGAGGTAGGAAACTGCAAACCTCAAAGCTATAATGAACAAAGTACATGGCAATGGATGTATGAGATTATAAAGACTAAGCTTTTTGTCCACTAGACATAGGGCACCAAGAAATTCTGTGAAGTTACAGTATGGTATGTTCATTACAGTATAGAATATAAGAGAAAAAATAATAAAGAAATAAGCCAAGTTTACAACAGGTACTATTTCATAAACTATTAAATATTATATTCTAAATTTAAAGTATTATAGATTTTTTAATGATAAAAGTGTTCATATTTACTGTAAAGCCAGCTTCTCTGGTGGCTCAAACAGTAAAGAATCTGCCTGCAAGGCAAGAAACCCAGGTTTGATTCCTGGGTCAGAAAAACCCCCTGGAGAAGGGAATGGCTATCCACTCCAGTATTCTTGCCTGGAGAATTCCATGAACAGAGGAGCCTGGTGGGTTCCAGTGCATGGGGTTACAAAGAGTCAGACACTACTGAGTGACTAACACACACACACACAAGTAACATGTAAACCATGATCCCATTGTACATGTATATGGACATGTGTTTTTCTCTAACAGGATAGAAAAATGGACATCTTTCTGTATCAGTTCTAATGAGGCTTCCAGACCATAAGAAGCAAATAATCCACATTCCAAAGGCCATCACAGAGGTACAAAGGGAGGGATTAACATAAGAGTTGTGACCTTTAGCATCCACTTCATCTGCATCCCAAGAACTACTAACATCATCCCAAAGGGGAATGGTGAGAAGTTCTCTCCCTACTCCTCAAGCAGAGCATGGGGATGACTTCAGGAAGACGACTCCAAGAGCCTGATATGTGATTCAAGATTTAAAAGTAACTGACTTGCATCTGGGTAATGCTAAAGAGTGGAAGACTGACTGAAGTAGTTTATGACCACAGAATAGAGGGCCATGTTTGGGATGCAGCTGAAGTGATAGAGACAAGGGCAAAGGGGTATGTCTCCTGCAGACCAATGTGGGTGACATGAGAATGAGTTGGCCTAATCATGTATGGATGTGAGAGCTGGACCATAAAGAAAGCTGAGCACCAAAGAATTGATGCTTTTGAACTGTGGTGTTGGAGAAGACTCTTGAGAGTCCCTTGGACTGCAAAGAGATCCAACCAGTCCATCCTAAAGAAAATCAGTCCTGAATATTCATTGGAAGGACTGATGTTGAAGCTGAAACTCCAATACTTTGGCCACCTGATGTGAAGAACTGACTCATTAGCAAAGATGCTGATAGATGCTGGGAAAGAATGAAGATAGGAGGAGAAGAGGGCAACAGAGGATGAGACGGTTGGATGGCATCACAGACTCACGGACATGAGTTTGAGCAGGCTTCGGGAGTTGGTGATAGACAGGGAAGCCTGGCGTGCTGCAGTCTATGGGGTCTCAAAGAGCCAGACATGACTGAGCAACCAAACAGAACTGAGGGCTGACATGGAACTT
The DNA here is from genome assembly GCF_027580195.1 of Bos mutus. Lineage (NCBI taxonomy): Eukaryota > Metazoa > Chordata > Mammalia > Artiodactyla > Bovidae > Bos > Bos mutus. Next base: position 31,258,700 of record NC_091625.1, read on the forward strand.
CCTATCGTCTGATACCTATTGCTACACAATGAACAACTATAAAATCAGTAGCATACAAAATAAGTATTTATTCTCACAGATGTGCAGACTGGCTAGAAGTCAGCTGGGGGTCAGCTGGACAGCTTAGTTATTAGCTGTGGGTCCAGTGGGAAGATCCTCTGCCCACTGACAGTGAGTTTTTCTATTGGCCAATGGGATGTTTTTCTATTGGCTAATCAGGTGTGAAGCATCAGAGATTGAAAAAGCTTGTACTTATACTAGTTCCTCTGTTGTTGCCATGAGAAACATGAGCTTTCCTGGTGGCTCAGACAGTAAAGAATCTGCCTGCAATGCATGAGACCCAGGTTCGATCCCTGGGCCAGGAAGATCTGCTGGAGAAGGCAATAATAACCCACTCCAACATTCTTGCCTAACACGAGCTATCCTCTTAATCCCAGAGGAGAGTGAAAACACTGACGGGCAATATGAGTAATGCTATCCCCACCCTTCCCACCAGATAATTCTTGTCCTATGTGGAACAGGCCTGAGTTGAGGAAGGGGAGAAGATACACTGAATAAAAGACATGGAACCTAACATTTTAATTCTGGAAACAACTGCCTTGAGGTGAATTTTCCGGTGAGTACTTTATATTATCAGTGAATTAGCAGAAAGCTTGGTGAAGGTTTTACCCAGCACTACACAGGGTTTTAAATAAACTGGATGAAGGGAAATTGGGGAGAGCTACAGGGAGCAGTTTTCTGATTGCACTCAGAGTCCTCTATTCTTTGAAATATCTTTATGTGGCTGTATATTCGTATGTATGTGTATGAGAGAGACAGTAACTGAAAGTAAAAATTTAACAGTAAAATTTAGCAGTTAACAGAATTCATTATATGCTTTATATGAACTAAATCCATTACTTTATAAAAAGGGGAAAATGATTATAAATAATGCAGTTCAATAAAACCCCTGAACTTATCTCTTTTACCACAACAAAAACAACAGTAAAACAAATATTCTCAACTGTTTCCATATAATGTTTTTTTAAACACTTTTGAAGGAAAAAAAAAATGAGCAGAAATGGTGCAACCATATTGACAGTCAAATAATCTTTAGCTTTATCTTCACATCCAACAGAACAAAACATCTCGGTCCTCACCAGGTGGGCTGGCTTGCATCCGTCTGATCTCCGTCTACTGAGTAGTACTTATGGAAACTAATTAAACCTACAGGATGGAAAAATACCTTTCCCACCAGCACTAATTTCTCAGACTGTGTACGTCCCACAGCGGTCTTCTGAGATACGCACTTTTTACTGAGTCAAGGCATTAAATGCACTCGATTACGTGGGAAAGGGAAAAAATCAGTTTGCTTCCACATTAGCTGTAGTTGCTTTATCTGACTAAATTTATTGCTGCCATGCAGCCATGGACAGACCATGAACACAAGGAGAATCCAGAGGATCTAAGGAATGGCCTTTACTGAGAAGCAAGTCTGTGGCTGGGAGGTACTCATGTGACAGGAAGAGGGGGGAGATGAGATGAACAGTGACAAGAAGAATGATAAAAAGAACAACAGGCTTATTCAATGACTTTCCATAGGCTGTCCTGCCAAAGAGGCCAAAATAAGGTATGTAACCATGTAAAGTATAAATTAGATTGTACCTGCGAGATTTAAGTAGAGAGTAAAAATGATTTAAAGCCCTCTGTGGCTAACCCTCAGGGAACAATCTATGGCTCCTTTCTGCAAGAGAGTGAAGCCCACAACTGATAAAACATAGCAAATAGATATTTGAAATGTCACTACATTTCTCTCTCTCTCTTAAGCTTTCAGGGGCTACTGTCACTTGAATCAAAAACTGATACAGGAAATACTGCTGAGGTTGTAGCTGAAGAGAAGCCACTAGGTCTCAACCCAGCACAATTCCTTTTTGGCACCAACTTTCTCCCCAAATCAAATGAAATCCTATCCGCAAATGAATCAGAACTACTCAAGTCAAACCAGCTAGAATTCATTATGCACCACATTAACTTTTTCCAAGTTATTTAAACAAATGCCTCTTTTCAGTACTGTGGTTTGGCTAAGGCCATAGGGGAGGAAGAAATGAAATCTTCCACAACTTTGACAAGAAACACAGTCAAATGAAGAACAGGATTTCTTTCCTTAATTTGAGGCAATTTACCTGAAAAGGTGGATCATCAGTTTTTTAATGCTGTAGCCATTAGTTCAGCTCTCAAATAAGTGTTTCTTGCTTTAGATTGAACTTTTCATTTCCTTTTTCATTTTTATGCCCTTTTTCACAAGGAGGACACATTTTTTAATTTGTATTATATTTATATTAGCAGAGGAAAAATGGACTTTAAACCTTGATTGTGTATGGGTGTCATTATTTTCCTATGGAAAGGAAGATAATGTGTACTTCACGTGCCAGACAAACAATAAAGAATCATCATGTACTAATTGTTTTATTGACCTTCCCAGTTCTTTCCAACTTGAGCCTTCTAGATAGATATAAACCTCTATGCAGACGATTCATAAAGAGTGACTGCTTACAAACACATGAAAAAATGCTCAACATCACTCATTATTAAAGAAATGCAAATCAAAACTACAAAGAGGTATCACCTTACATCAGTTAGGACAGCCATCATCAAAAAAAACTACAAACAATAAATGCTGGAGAGGATGTGAAGGAAAGGGAACCCTCCTGCATTGTTGGTGAGAATGTAAATTGATACAACCACTATGGAGAACAGCACAGAGGTTCCTTAAAACACTAAAAACTACCCTATGACCCAGCAATCCCACTACTGGCCATATACCCTGAGAAAACTATAATCCAAAAAGACACACACACCTCAATGTTCATCGCAGCACTATGTACAATAGCCAGGACATGGGAGCAACCTAAATGTCCATCGACAGATGAATGAATAAAGAAGATGTGGTACATATATACAATGGAATATTACTTAGCCATAAAAAGGAACAAAATTGGGTCATTTGTAGTGATGTGGATGGACCTAGAGTCTATTATACAGTGTGAAGTAAGTCAGAAAGAGAAAAATATCATAAATGAATGCACATGTATGGGATACAGAGGATGGTACAGATGAGCCTGTTTGTAGAACAGGACTAGAGATGCAGAGAGTGGACATGAGGGCACAGAGGGGAAAGGGAGGATGAGATGAATCAGGAGAGTAGGACTGACATATATGCAGTGTGTGACATATGTTTGTAAAATAGACAGCTAGTGGGAAGCTGCTGTGCAGCAGAAGGACCTCAGCTTGGTGCTCTGTGATGACCTAGCAGGGTGGGAGGAAGGAAATGTATGTATACATATGCTGATTCACTTCATTGTACAGCAGAAACTAACACATTACATATAGCCAATTTAATTCATTGTATAGCAGAAATGAACAAAACATTGTAAAGCAATTATGCTCAAGAAAGAAATAAAAAAGAAGAGTGATTGCTTATTAAATGGAATGTTAACTGACTGCTCTGCATTTCTTCATGGGATCTTATATCAAAGGAGTAAATCCTCTCAGTTGTCACTCCAACAGTGCCAGCAGACAGACTGCCAATGGGCACAGTGTAAGGAGCAATTTTTCAGATATCATTAATAGATGGAAAGAAATTCAATTAGTTTCGTAACAGTTGCAAAGCACCAGCCTGGATTTTTTTACATAGCTACCTATAGGAAATCTCAGCCCTGGGCCTGAGAATTCTCATGAATTTCTACAGCGTCACAGAGTCTGAGAAATGACAGCTGTAAACTAAGGTCTCTCCAGTGGAGAGATTTAGCCTGGCTAAAAAAAGTCAAAAGACAAGTGTATCAGAAACAGGATATTCACCAGAATACCCGTTGCTGTCCTTGACATCCTTACATACTACCTGAAATAATATATAATGACAACTCAAGAGATTTCCTAGCTATAAGACATTCACGCGTACACACAAACATACACACAAGCACACACTCTCTCATCAGTAGTATGGTTACTTTGGAAAGGAAAATCAGGAACTATATTGCCATTTAAGGGATCCAAGAATTGTAAGCAAACTTATGGACTATATGAAATTTTTAAAAACATTTTATTCATAAAAAGAAATAAGTACCTGAAACTTCTAGGAAAAGAATGGCTGAGTTTGGTCAATCCATAAATGGTATTATTGGCAGTACAGAAAAAATATATTCAACATGATATACTAGCTGTATGTTTTTTTAAAAAACAAAACCATTGAACTTCAAAATGTTTAGGAATGGCCTTAAAAAGTGGACAAAAGCCTACCAACATTTGATAACTAATGGGTTAAAAGCCCAGGTAAGACATCAAGTAGGATTTCTGGGTAGGAAAGCAGGATACTTGAAAAACCTAAAAATTCTGGGAAAGGTAACATCTTGACAGATAAGCAGTTGACACAAATACGTAAGTGGCTTTCCTGATGTAATATGCAAAACTCAAGCAAATTCATAGTCACCGGGAACTATAGATAAGAATAAGTGACCAGCAATCAAGGTAGCTCTAACAACAGAAAAGAAAATCTTTTCAGCTACAAGGATGGTCCAGAATTTCAAAGCCATTTTATTTGACAGTTTGGGGTATTTTCATATAAATCTACATATCTGGAGACATACAAGTAAGTGTATGTCTTGTTTGAAGGTTTAGGGAGCCATATGTCAGACAATTAACCATATCAGTACGAATTGGCGAAGTAGAAAGACAGCAGAGTATTTTCCTGACTTATTTATAGGAGAGTGAAGTTGATTTTCTTCTAGTAGCATGGAAAGAGACTTCAGTTACGGACTGAATTATACACAATTTTCAATTCATATGATGAAGCCCCAACCCCATGTGACTATGTTTGGAAACAGGAGATTATGAAGGTTAAACAAGGTCATAAAGTTGGTGCCTGAATCTGAATGGACTGGTGGTCTTACAAGAAAAGAAAGAGAGATCCTCTCATCACCCTTCCTCCACCCCTAGCAGGGTCAGAAAAAAATTTATGTAAAGATAAAGCAAGAAGATAGCCATCTGCAAGCCAGAAAAAGAGATCTCACCAGAACCCAAACTGGTCAAGACCTAGATCTGATCTGGAACTTCTGGACTCCAGAAGTGTGAAAAGATAACATTTCTATTGTTTAAGCAACCCAATTTATGACATATTATTATGGAAGCACAAGCAGAACAGTGCCAGCTTCTTCCCCAGGAGGGTGACAAATGTGATAGTGAGGTGGAGGAATCCCAAGCCACATGGAGTAAGAAAAGCGAAAAGGCTAAGGTTAAGTGACGGAACTTCTGAGGACCCGAGCAGAGACTGTTACTAAAAAGGAATGTCACCATGGCAGCAGGAACAGTTCAAGGTCACTGTTATTTCAAACTAGACAGAGTAGAGAAAGGCTCTTCTTCCTCCTGGTCAACTCTCACTTCTCTAACAAAAATCCTCTTCCTGCTCAGCAATCCCTTTATTCTTCTCTACATTCTCCTTCAATCTCTTCTTTCTCTTCTTCCCCTCTTTCCTCCTCTTTTTGGTCTCTGTTTCCATTGTCCTTTTCATGATTCCTTCCACTTAAACTAGACATTTCATATTATTTTGCTTGAACAATCGTGTAGTGACACTGGCCTTATAGAAATGAAATGTCTGTGGGAATTCCCTGGCAGTCCAGTGGTTAGGACTCCATGCTTTCACTGCTGGGGGCCTGGTTCAATCCTGGCCAGGGAACTAAGATCCCACAAGTTGCATGGCAAGGTCAAAATTTAAAAATGATAAAAAATTAAATGTCCAGTCAAATATAACAGTTTGGATGTGAACTGCAGATGATTTAACAGTAAAAGATGGAGATGGGAAAAGTTAGTTTGGTCATTCATTAACACTGAAACCATCAACCCTAATTTATTCATTTAAAACAAGCAAAATGAATTTCCAAGCATATATATCCAAAGACCTTACCATAGTTAAATTGCATTAGAATATACTGTATTATACTTAAGTGCCAGTGTGTGTGTCAAATTGCCTGGTTTACTTCAGATTTATGTAGGGATGAAAATAATAAAAATTTGCACATAGATGGCACATAGTACATACACCTCTTAAACACTGATAACACAAACTATTGCATCTATACAATCATATGAATATTTAGTCAAATAATCTGGTGAGTCAGATCAGATTCCTATGCATAGCTAAAATATTTGAGAACCCAAATTTGCCATTTATATTTTTAAAATACCCCACATTGTGAGACAATAAATTTTCAGTTTCCAATTTCCATAAAACAGAGAAACAAATTATCAAGGTGTTTGCCTTGCATGACGTGTGCAGATATGCAGTACATTTTGGTTTGAAGCCTTTCAACATTACCTAGCATCCAGAATCCCTGTAGGACAGGAATCCTAAATCATTTTGCTGAAATCATGCACATTGGACATACAGAGGCAACTTCATAAATGTCACATCACCACATCTAACCTGACTACTCTCCAGTTATTAAAAAATGGCCTGGATGAAGACAGATGAAACTTACAATTGGTTAATTAGTTTTGTCCTTTTGTGCAATGGTATTACACAAAACACAGTTCTAAACATAAGGTACTAATTTTGTGGAACAACTACCCATCACATCTTTCTATTGAGGTTTTACTTCATTCAACAAAAGCAGTCATTTATGTAGCTCTTGGATCTAGTCTGCAAGTGGCCTTTATGGGCCACTCTAACTTTAAATAGCTGTGAAAAGAAGAGAAGTGAAAAGCAAAGGAGAAAAGGAAAGATATAAGCATCTGAATGCAGAGTTCCAAAGAATAGCAAAAAGAGATAAGAAAGCGTTCCTCAGCGATCAATGCAAAGAAATAGAGGAAAACAACAGAATTGGAAAGACTAGAGATCTCTTCATGAAAATTAGAGATACCAAGGGAACATTTCATGCAAAGATGGGCTTGATAAAGGACAGAAATGGTATGGACCTAACAGAAGCAGAAAATATTAAGAGGAGGAGGCAAGAATACACAGAAGAACTGTACAAAAAAGAGCTTCATGACCCACATAATCATGATGGTGTGATCACTCACCTAGAGCCAGACATCCTGGAAAGCGAAGTCAAGTGGGCCTTAGGAAGCATCACTATGAACAAAGCTAGTGGAGGTGATGGAATTCCAGCTGAGCTATTTCAAATCCTGAAAGATGATGCTGTGAAAGTGCTGTACTCAATATGCCAGCAAATTTGGAAAACTCTGCAGTGACCACAGGACTGGAAAAGGTCAGTTTTCATTCTAATCCCAAAGAAAGGCAATGCCAAAGAATGCTCAAACTACCACACAATTGCACTCATCTCACACGCTAGTAAAGTAATGCTCAAAATTCTCCAAGCCAGCCTTCAGCAATATGTGAACCGTGAACTTCCAGATGTTCAAGCTGGTTTTAGAAAAGGCAGAGGAACCAGAGATCAAATTGCCAACATCTGCTGGTTCATGGAAAAAGGAAGAGAGTTCCAGAAAAACATCTATTTCTGCTTTATTGACTAGGCCAAAGCCTTTGACTGTGTGGATCACAAGAAACTGTGGAAAATTCTGAAAGAGATGGGAATACCAGATCACCTAATCTGCCTCTTGAGAAACCCGTATGCAGGTCAGGAAGCAACAGTTAGAACTGGACATGGAACAACAGACTGGTTCCAAATAGGAAAAGGAGTACATCAAGGCTGTATATTGTCACCCTGCTTATTTAACGTAATGCAGAGTACATCATGAGAAACTCTGGGCTGGAAGAAGCACAAGCTGGAATCAAGATTGCCAGGAGAAATATCAATAACCTCAGATATGCAGATGATACCCCACTTATAGCAGAAAGTGAAGAGGAGCTAAAGAGCCTCTTGATAAAGTGAAAGAGGAGAGTGAAAAGGTTGGCTTAAAGCTCAACATTCAGAAAATGAAGATCATGGCATCTGGTCCCATCACTTCATGGAAAATAGATGGGGAAACAGTGGAAGCAGTGTCAGACTTTATTTTTTGGGGTTCCAAAATCACTGCAGATGGTGACTGCAGCCATGAAATTAAAAGACGCTTACTCCTTGGAAGGAAAGTTATGACCAAACTAGACAACATATTCAAAAGCAGAGACATTACTTTGCCAACAAAGGTCCGTCTAGTCAAGGCTATGGTTTTTCCAGTGGTCATGTATGGATGAGAGAGTTAGACTGTGAAGAAAGCTGAGCACCAAAGAATTGATGCTTTTGAATTATGGTGTTGGAGAAGACTCTTGAGAGTCCCTTGGACTGCAAGGAGATCCAACCAGTCCATTCTGAAGGAGATCAGCCCTGGGATTTCTTTGGAAGGAATGATGCTAAAGCTGAAACTCCAGTATTTTGGCCACCTCATGCAAAGAGTTGACGCATTGGAAAAGACTCTGATGCTGGGAGGGATTGGGGGCAGGAGGAAAAGGGGACGACAGAGGATGAGATGGCTGGATGGCATCACTGCTCGATGGACATGAGTTTGAGTGAACTCCGAGAGTTGGTGATGGACAGGAAGGCCTGGTGTGCAGCAATTCATGGGGTCGCAGAGAGTCAGGCACAACTGAGCGAATGAACTGAACTGAACTTTTAAATCCTCCTGCGTATAATGCATACTTATTCTAGGTTGAGATGGTTAACCAGATTGACAGAAGACATTTGCAATAGTTAATGTATTATGAAGGTTATCAGAAATATCAGTGTAAACCTGAACCAAAGTGGCATGTTAGCATCTGAGTGGGTTTCTGGTGATAGCCCTCTTTCTGATTTCCTCACAGAGCAAAGACAGAGGGAAAACCAAGCTCTCTCATGCTTTTTCTTATAAAGACACTAATCTTACCTATGTTTGTCCCATTCTTATGACCTAACTACTGCCTAAAAGCCAGCCCTACCTTCTAACATCATCACACTGGGCATTAAGAGTTCAACATATCAATTTTGGGAGGACATTTTCAGTCTATGACAATATGTAAAATAATGAGGCTACACTTTAGAATATACAAAGAATTTTCAAACACATATTCTCTCAATAAGTCCTCATGCAGCTGAGAAGTTATTACTATCTCTCGTTTTAAATATTAGGAATGGAAATTGAAGTGTTGAAAGACTGGCATACATCCAACAAGTACCAATGCTATTTAGTTGTCTGACTCCTGGTTCAGTGTTTTTCAATGTTCTCCAAGTTTTGATCTACATAGGAACAAAACTGCATGCACAAATGCATTATGTGATGCTTCTAACAGTCTTTGTGTAATCATCTGAGATGCTCTGTGATAGAAAGTTGTAGTGTTTTATAAAATGACTGGAAAACACCCATAAATATTTGTACTGAACTGCATGAATTGCAGACACTTGATGAGCACCAGTGCATGTGGAAGACCAAGCTCACAGCAATGGCTATGGTTCAATGTCAAGTACACCTGTGATATTTTGCCTCACTGTATGTACAGTCTATGGATATTAATGTTGTTATTATTTTATTTTTTTAAATTTTATTTTATTTTTAAACTTTACAAATTGTATTAGTTTTGCCAAATATCAAAATGAATCCGCCACAGGTACATTTACTTTTCATATTATTAACAGTTCACATTATTAACATTTACTTTTATTTTCATAAAGTAAACCTGTTTTTGAAAGACTAGGATCCTTAATCATGCGAAATACTGGGCTGTAAGACTCACAAGCTGGAATCAAGAATGTCGGGAGAAATGTCAACAACCTCAGATATGCAAATGACACCACTTCAATGGCAGAAAGCAAAGAGGAACTAAAGAGCCTCTTGATGAGGGTGAAAAAGGAGAATGAAAAGCTGGCTTGAAACAATATTCAAGAAACTAAGATCATGGCATCCGGTCCCATCACTTCATGGGAAATAGATGGGGAAACAATGGAAACAGTGACAGACTTTATTTTCTTGGGCTCCAAAATCACTGCAGATGGTGACGGCAGCCATGAAATTAAAAGATGCATGTTCCTTGGAAGAAAGGCTATGCCAAACCTAGACAACATATTAAAAAGCAGAGACATCAGCACTTTGCAGCAAAGGTCCATCTAGTCAAAACTATGGTTTTTCCATTAGTCATGTATGGATGTGAGAGTTGGACCATAAAGAAGGCTGAGCACTGAAGAACTGATGGTTTTGAACTGTGGTGTTGGAGAAGACTCTTGAGAGACCCTTGGACAGTAAAGAGATCAAACCAGTCAATCCTAAAGAAAATTAGTCCTGAATATTGATTGGAAGGACTGATGCTGAAGCTTCAATACTTTGGCCACCCAATGTGAAGACCTGACTCACTGGAAAAGACTCTGATGCTTGAAAGATTGAGGACAAAAGAAGAAGTGGGAGACAGACAATGGCATCATCACTGACTCAATGGACATGTGTTTGAACAAACTCTGGGATATAGTGAAGGACAGGGAAGCCTGGCACGGTGGGCATTTTTCTCTGTCAGTTCATGGGGCCACAAAGAATCGGACACGACTTAGGGACTGAACAACAACAGGATCCTTAATTATCTTTTTTTCTTCCCTATAAGAAGGAACATCTATCTGTTAAAGAGTAGTTAGGACAGAATACTAACATAACTGGAAGTATTCTGTATTTAAAAAATAAAAGCTTATTTAAATTATACATTTGCATGTTGCACCTGGCTATATGATAGGCAAGGGATTTTACTCCGTAATGATTTATGTTTCTAAATTTTAAATTTCAGCTGAAATAAGAATCTCTGCATTATGTCATCTGTGGGAGTATTATAATCATTAATGAATGCTTTAGTTTTTATCTCAGTGAGAAAGTATTTCATTTTCAGTCAACTAATGTGTAGAAATATTACTATTATAGAAAGCCTAGAGAGGTATTCTACCCCCACAAATGGTATTGTAATAGGCAAAACAGTATCATAAAAAATTTTAAGTTTAAAAGCAGAGATTATGTTGTGGTCTGTGCTAAGTGTTGGTAAGTAAATATGGTCATTGGAAGCTAAAGCAAGAAACATGCTAGGTTGAAAATCTACGATTACTGAAGGCTTCCTAGTAATTTGAGGACTCTGCATAATATGCAAGATAAAAAGTTGACATTCAATAAACATTATATTTAATATTTGCTTCCATAAGCCAGAAGCCTAAGTGTATTTCTTTCGGCTTACAATTTCTGGAGTAGATAACCCATAATTGGAAACACATGCTGACCAATTTGATGATGTCCTAATGAAAATTTTGTCAGGGATTTTCTTCAAAATTTCCTACTGAGATCAAATCACCATCAGACATTCTTCTACACAGTATCTTCTATTTCATCTCTTAATGTTCCACTGTGTTTTTCATTTTATTTAATTAACCCTACAGAGGGCCATATTTAGTGCGGCCACCTGAGAGACAAGGTATGAAGAGATTGGCTTTTGCAGTCATTCTTGGCTCAGAATCTTCCTTTGACCCTTAGGAACATATGCGCAGTGTTGGCTGCTTAAGATCACACCCACTGCTCTGAAGATAAGAAATCTGCAGGAAGTTGGTTGCTTCCGTATCTTAGGGTTTAAGTGTCATAAAGTGATAGGTATGTATAAACAAGCTGTGGGGACCTCTGACAATGCCCCTGTTTTCGGTCCAATACCTGTACCAAAATAGGAGCTCAAACTCTTCATTACATGCTGCTCTGTTGTTCTTTAACTCTTGCCAAAATATACTGGAAAAGGGAACAAAATTGAGTGTTTTTAGCTGCCAGAAACAACAATGTTACAGGGGCCTTGGAAACTTAGTAAATCCTGAAACTAAGTCCAGGTGAAATTAACATCTGCTGTGGAGAAGGGAATTCAAGCCAAAGACCTACTAAGAACACTGCAGTTCTAAAAGGGCATCTCTCTCACGTGAGACTGGAAATTCATGCAGTCACAGTTGTCGTTCTTCAACTGTGAGAGGCACTTACCTGAAGAAACAGATAGTAAAGAGATGATGGCAGAGTGACTTAAGTCACTGAGACAAAGTGTACCCAATCCCCTAGTCAGTGGAAAAATAATGCCAAAGAGTACGTATATTTTCTATATAGCCAGTGAAAAATTTATACAGGCAAACACGTCCAACCAGAATACCATATGAATTAGATGTTGTGCTAGACATAAAAGATACACGGCTGTGCAATGACAGACCTTTAAGCCAGCCCACGTAGGCACCAGGCCCTGCAAACTCTGCCAGCCTCACACTCCATCATTGAAGCTGGTGGCACATCTTCACAACTGCTCACCAGTTCTTTTAACATTAACTGACTTTCTACCATGGGTCAAGCACTAAACCAGGAGCTCTCTCCAAATATATATAACCACATTTAATTTTCATAGTGTTATTTTTGCTTGATTATATCTCTCTATTTGGAATTCATGGCTATATTCATTTCGATGCATGCTTTAGTCCCTTCTGGATTCCACATCTGTACTGATATTCCTCCAGCAGAATATCAGTCAGAGACCTAAGCATGGAAGAGCCTCATCAAGATGTAAAGATACTCAGAGCCAGGGCCAGAGGCACCAAAGTGCTTTAGAAAAATCCCTTTTAAGTATATACAATTATTTTTTACTATTTTGTACAGTTCATGCACAATTCAGATGAGCCACCATGGTGCTGGAGAGGTAAGAAAGAGTTGTATGGGGTGGGGAAATAAATAGCTGAACTTAAGTAGTAGGACTGTCCACAATATGGTAATTTGCATTTTTTTAGTTCTATTTTGATGAAAAAATTAGTGTTTACAATGTCACAAGCAAATTAAACAATTTAATTAACTGAATTCATGTACAGTGGTATAATTCTGCCACTGTATTAGTCAGGGGTTTCCAGAGAAACAAAATCAGTAGAAGATACACACACATAGAGAGAGGGAGAGAGAAGTAGAGGGGGAGAGGGAGAAAAAAAAAGTCATGAGGTATTTATTGGCTTACAAAGTTACAGAATCTGAGAAGTTCCACAATTTGGTGTCTGCAAACTGGAGACACAAAAAAGCCTGTGATATAATTCAGTCCAAGTCTGAGTGCCTAAAGGACAGCCAGTGGCTTAAATCCCAGTCCAAGGGCTGTAGAAAGTAAGATGAGATGTCCCAATTCAAGCACGCAGGAAGGAAGCAAAAAGAGAATTCCTCCTTTCTCTTCCTTTTGTTCTATTCAAGCCCACAATGGATTGGATAATGGCCACACATTTGGGGAGGGTGATCTACTTTATTGGGTCTCATCTGGAAAGACACTCACAGACAAACCCAGAAATGATATTTCATATGGGCACCTCCTAGCCAGCCAAATTAACCATAACAGCCACATTTCCTATGCTCTTATTTTATTCTGGAATATCTAGATATTATATCACACTGTTTCTGGGAATGGTGGGAAATGTTGGATTATGGGGCTTACAGGGTCATCTCCCACTTCCAACAATATACATATACCTAACCTATCAAATAGGTTTCCCTGATGGCTCAGACGGTAAGGAATCTGTGTGCAGTCCAGGAGTGCATGCTTAGTTGTTGAGTCATGTCCAACTCTTGGCGACCCCATGGACTGTAGTCTGCCAGTCTCCTCTGTCCATCGGATTCTCCAAGAAAGAATACTGGAGTGGGCTGCCATTCCTTTCTCCAAGGGATCTTCTCAACCCAGAGATCCAAATCACGTCTCCTGCATTGTAGGTGGAATTTGTACTGTCTAAACCACCAGGGAAGCCCATTTGATGGGTTAGGCATTTGTATATTATTGATGAGTTAGGTATATGTATATTGAAGCAATCCAGGAGACCTAGGTTTAATCCCTGGGTTGGGAAGATCCTATGGAGAAAGGAGCGGCTACCCACTCCACCATTTCTGTCTAGAGAATTCCACAGACAGATGAGCCTGGTGAACTAATAGTCCATGGGGTCACAAAGAGTCAAGACACGACTGAGCAACTAACACACTTTTTCTACAACCCATCAAATATTCTAATAATGTCCCTCTTGAAATAGACAATAAACTTAGAGAAGAGAGAAAACATCTAATAATTCATTTTAGTAATCCAACTAAGAAAGGTTGGAGGTTTGAACTAAGGCTGTGAATATGGGGATAGAGAGCAGTTGACTGACAGGAGATATATTAAGGAGGCAAAATCAGTAAGACACTGTTACTAACTGGATATGGAAGAAAGAAAGAGAAAACTATTCCTAAATTTGGGCAACTAGAGAAATGTTGGTGTCGTTAATTAAAATAGAGCTTTCAAAAGGACAAACAGGTATAAGAATTTATATATATATATATTTATTTTATATGTGTGTGTGTGTGTGTGTGTGTGTGTGTGTACATAAGCACACACACACAACATGCATTTTCATATAACCCTCTTAAATACAAGATACTTTGAGACATTCACATGAAAATGTTGAATGCCTAGACCAGTGACTTGGCTTGAGCAATGCTCTTTGAGATACTCCTTTGTTCTGAGAAAGACAAAACCCTTCTCCTGACAGACATTGGCCTGGGTCCCAGAAGTCTTTAAAAATGTAGCCTAGCAGAAGTACATGGGCCTCTTAACCGGCCAGCAGACAGATTACTACTTCTAATTAGGCAGCTTTATAAAGAAGCTGCTGCTAAATCTCACTTGCTTAAGTTCCAAGAGCAATAGAGAGTCTACTTCCGTTTGCAGCAGGTACTTCCTGCCTTCCCTGCCAGTGCTCACTGCAAAGAGTACCACAGATAAGAGAGTATTTCCCATTGTTTGCGCTGATACTACATGCACTGTCAGTCAGAGACCACGGAGAGGAGTTCTGGAAACCAAAAATATGGCCCCGGTTGACAAGAAAATGCATCAGTTTCAAAAGAATGATTCTGTAGATTTGTGGGGATAGATTACAAGACATTATGAATAAAGTGGTGTGAGGGCAAGATTTCCTTCTTCCTCATGGCAGAATAATACATTATACAATATTTCAATATATTATATATACATTACATACACATACATATTCCTTATCTATTCATCTCTTGACTGACATTTGTTACCATACCTTGGCCACTGTGAATAATGCTACAATGAACATGGGAGTGCAGATATCTCTTTGATATCCTGTTTTTATTTCCTATGGATATAGAATTCAGAAATAGGATTGTCAGACAGCATGGTAGCTCTATTTTTAATTCTTTGAAGAACCTCCATATTGTTTTCCAGAGTGGATACAGCAATGTACATTCCCACCAAAAAATGCACATGAGTTTCCTATTCTCTACAAATTTACCAAGACTTCCTACTTCTTGTCTTTTTGATGACAGTCATTCAGGCAAGGGGTGAGGAGATTTCATTATGACTTTGATTCACATTTCCCTAATGATTAGTGATGCTGAGCTCCTTTCATATGTACCTGTTGGCTATTTGTATATTTTTTTTTTTTAGAAAAATGTCTTAGTTTTTCTGACCATTTTGTAATTGTATTACTTATTTTTTGCTATTGAGTTATAGGAGTCCCTTGTGTATTTTGGATATTAATTCCTAATCAGATAGATGATTTGCAAATATTTTCACCCTTTATAAAGGTTGCGATTTCATTCTGATTGTTTCTTTTGCTGTGCAGAAGCTTTTTCGTTTGATGTAGTCAAACAGAAACATCACTGTGCTTTTGGTGTCATATCAAAAAAAAAAAAAAAATCATTGCCAAGACCAATGTCAAAAAGCTTTTCCTCTATGCATTCTTCTAAAACTCATGGATTCAGGTCTATGTTTGTAACTTTAATCCATTTCAAGTTAATTTTTGTTAGTGGTATAAAATACAAAAGTTAACAGAGGTTACCAGAGTGGGGAAAATGCAGAGATGTTAGTGAAAGGGTACAAATTTCTAGCTATAAGATAGATAATTCTAAGTACAGAATAATGATTACAGTTAATAATACTGTAGTATATACTTTAAAATTACTAAGAGAGTAGACCTTCAGTGTTCTCACCACAGAAAATGAAATTGGAGTTACATGATGTGATGGAGGTGTTAAATAAAATATGGTAGTAATTGTTTTGCAATATACAAGTGTATCAAACAACAGAGTACATCTTAAACTTACACAATGTTTACCTCAATAAAGCTGGAATTTTTTATTTTTAAAAAGTAAAAAATGACTAAATTTTAAAGAAGGGGGAGCTGAGGGTACTATATTATAGTGATGTCCATTAAAATCTTACATTTATATTTGAAAATTCATAACGGTTTTGATAAAGGGAGGTCCAGCATCACCATGATGACTGAAGCAGCTTAAAGCAGCTTTACATTACACTGCTACTACTGCTACTGCTGCTAAGTCACTTCAGTCGTGTCCGACTCTGTGTGATCCCAGAGACGGCAGCCCACCAGGCTCCCCCGTCCCTGGGATTCTCCAGGCAAGAACAGTGGAGTGGGTTGCCATTTCCTTCTCCAATGCATGAAAGTGAAAAGTGAAAGTGAAGTCGCTCAGTATTGTCCAACTCTTAGCGACCCCATGGACTGCAGCCTACCAGGCTCCTCCATCCATGGGATTTTCCAGGCAAGAGTACTGGAGTGGGGTGCCATTGCCTTCTCCAACACAGAGGAAGCATGTCCATCTTTATTTCTCCTTCCTTTTATCTTCCTGTATCAGTCTTCTAGGGCTGCCATTATGAAACACCACAGACTGAGTGGTTTAAACAATGGTGAAGTATATTTCTCATAGTTCTGAGTGGTTATAAGGTCAAGAACATGGTGTTAACAGATTTGGTTTCTCCTGAGGCTTCTCTCCTGGGCTTATAAATAGCTGTCTTCTTGCTGTGTTGTCAAATGATCTTTTCTCTGATGTCTCCTATAAAAATATCAGTACTATTGGATTAGGGCCCTACCCTTATGACCTCCTTCAACCTTAAATTCTTAAGGGCCCAATCTCCACCTATAGTCACATTGGATGTTAGGGATCCAAACTACAAATTTGCCAGTGGGTTGGGGAGGATGATTAAGTTCACAGTAATTCCTGTTTATTCCCTTTCTCTCCTAAACAATTCAATCCAAAAAGCTTGTGTTGGGGCCAAGCCAGATAGGCATCAGACTAAGGTTTGGGTGAGGACTGATTGCAGTGGCAAGGAACAGTGTGTCAGAGCCATATGTGGGTGAGGAGAGTGACAGGGAGGCAAGGATAATATGTGAGTAGCTAGTAGTATATGAGTAGCTAATAGTATATGAGTACCAGTGTAGTATATGAGTAGCAGACAGGTTCAGGTATCAAAGACCAAACAATGGGGAAAATAGACATCCATGTTGGCAGAGCTGGAGAAGATGGCCCATCATGAGGTTTTGGCACCCATTCAAAGTGAGGTAGCGTTCCACCCAGAAAAGTGGCCTGGTCTAAGTGTCAGCAGACAGGCAGAATGAGGAGAGCGTCCATGTGGGAGAGGTAGCACCTGCCAGCACAGAATGTTGAATCCCAAGTGGGGTGAGAGGCTCCCCTAGTGGCTCATTGGTAAAGAACCCACCTGCCAATGCAGGAGACGTAAGAGACACAGGGTCAATCCCTGGAAGATCCCCTGGAGGAGGGCATGGCAACCCACTCCAGTATTCTTGCCTGAGAAATCCCACGGACACAGGAACCTAGCAAGATTCACAAAAGAGTCAAATACGACCTAGTGACTAAGCGACAACAAAATGGTGTGAGAAGTAGAACATGCAAGTGGAGGGGGTGCTTGAGCGAGTTCTCAGAGCTTCACACGTGGAGGAGGGCATGGAAATGGCAGCGCAGCACACGAGTCTGAGTCTGAGTGGCTCTGAGGAGAATTCCCATATGGAGAGAAGGCAGTACCAAGAATGAGCTGGGTTATACAGAGGAGAATTCAACAAATTAAGTAAAAATGTTAAGAATAATGAGATCCTATATCTCACCATCAGAATGGAGCTACAGACATGAAAAAGGAGAAAACTAGAATGAACTCTGGGGTGCTGAACTGTAATTGGAAGTTTCAGTGTGAACTCATGATTTTCAGTATATAGAGAAAAATACAAATAAATATAAATGCATGTGTGTAAGCACGTACACTTGCATATATTCCCTAGTTCTGTCCAGTGAGGGAAACTGGAAGCAGTGACACACCAACTGCCATGAGCACAACCAGGTCTTTCTTACTAAATTGCATTTCCCTCTAAAAGGAATCCAGGAGCTTTGGAGAAATATTTGATTCCAGGCCTGTGGCAGTAGAAGGATTGTCTGTCGTGCCAGAAAATAAGTATCAAGGAAAGATGAAAACATGTCAAAAAGAAAAAGAAGTCAGTTTGAAGGAGCTGTCACTGGCCAAATCTTTGCCAATATGAGCATTAAAGATTTATTATAGTTAAAGATTTAAATTCAATAGTAAGATCATAGTAAAATTTTAATTCAATAAAGTAGAAAACCAGATTTTATACATATAAATTTTAAAATACAAAATTTTAAAGTTTGATGAGAAATGGGATATTTACACAGACTCAAATTACCTCCTCAAGAAATGTTCATTAATTACAAAGGGAACAAGAGTAATTTATGGTGGAGAAGCCTGAAAATTAGCACCTTAATCAAGTGATCAACACGATCATCAATAATGGGACAAATTACAGTCATGAGCCACTGATACGATGCCATGAGAACACAGAATCATGAGGAAATGCTAAGCAAACCAAAGTGAGAGACAATTTATAAAATAATTGGCCTGTACTTTTTAAAGTTGCAGAGTGATTAACATTCAAGAAAAGACTGAGGACAGTTCCAGATTAAAAGTAACTAAAAGAGACAGAAAACTAAATGCAGTACATGATCCGGATCTGGATTCTTTTGCTGCAACTGACATTTATGCGTGATACTTGAATGGATCCTGAGGATTAGGCATTAGTGTTGCTGCAATTCATTTCTAATTCTGATGGTTTCATTGTGGTCCTTTAGGAAAATGTCTTTGTTGGGGAAAAACACATACTGAAATATTCAGACTTGACGGGGCAACAGGTTGGTAATTTAATTTCAAAGAGCTTAGGAAAAGAAGTTTTTGTATTGTGCTTACATAATTTTTGTAAGTTTTGAGGTTATTTTCAAAATTGGAAGGAAAAAAGGAGATTTATAATCTACAGTTAAAGCAACCCGACAAGTAATTGTAGAGAAAGGTAGGGCAGGGATTTACTGTAAAGGAGCATGAGGAAAATTTCAGGGGTAATGAAAATTTCTGTAACTTGAATGGAGTGGTGGTTACTTTGGTGTCTATATTAATCGAAACTTACCAGACTGTATATTTAAGATATGTGCACCTGGCTGCAATATACCTTAATGAAGTAATAAACATAGAAAAAACAGGGTCAGTGAGTTGAGACAATTCATTCAAATTGCTTGGTTTGGAAAAACAGAAGAGAAATAAGGCATAGCTCAAGGAGGATCTAGAGGTTAAGAAAATAGCTTTCCTTTTATTTTTCTTTTATCTCTAGACATGCGTTTGTAACATGTGACTGTATCATATGAAATATCTGAGCATGTCAAAGGGAAAAGACATCCCGGGGAGAGAGGCTGGAACTAGAGCATAGGAAAAGCTGAGACAGAAAGAGGGTGGCTGCCAGAGCAGAGTACTGGAAGAGATAGAAAAACAGATCTGGTCAGAAGCATCCTTCCTTCCCATGACCAAATGAAAATGACTTAAGATGTGGGGAGATAGATGGCTGAGGATCCTCAGCCTGAATATCTCTCTTTCTTTTGAAATAAATTTGGGTGTTTCTTTTGACTATGAAAGACTTAAAATGGCTAAGTAGATTTTAAAAGGTGGTACAAGCCTGAAATTGGAATACCAGATCTGACTATACTAACTGTGTAATAGAACATGGTAGCTTGCCCACTAATCCAGACTTTAGCTAGAAGAAAAGAAAATTTCCTTAAATCTGTCCTTAGTCTAATTATGCAGCCTCAATCATCTTAATTCCTTAACTCTATCTCCTAGAATAAGCAGTTCGCTCAAATATAAAGAATCTGAAGGAAATAAAGCAATAGGCCTGAAAGAAATGTATCATATCCTGACCCACTCAGCAATCCGCACAATTTTATGTGATTAATATTTAAGTGGACATGATGATGATATGCATTTTGTTCTCTTAGCCCAGCAATGTGAAGAAGTATAGGAAGTATGGAAAATTACTCCTGAAAGAGCTAAGGGAGAAAACTTTGGTACCTGTGTATAGACTGCTAGGTCGCTTCAGTCGTGTCTGACTCAGCAACCCCATGGACTGCAGCCCACCAGGCTCCCCTGTCCCTGGGATTCTCGAGGCAAGAACACTGGAGTGGCTTGCCATTTCCTTCTCCAATGCATGAAAGTGAAAAGTGAAAGTGAAGTCGCTCAGTCATGTCCAACTCTCAGCGACCCCACGGACTGCAGCCCACCAGGCTCCTCCGTCCATGGGATTTTCCAGGCAAGAGTACTGGAGTGGGGTGCCATTGCCTTCTCCAGTGTACAGACTAGTTTTATGCTTTTCAGAAAGTTAGTCACTCAGTCATGTCTGACTCTCTGCGACTCCATGGACTGTAGCCCACCAGGCTCCTCTCTCCGTGGAATTCTCCAGGCAAGAATACTGGAGTGGGCTGCCATTTCCTACTAGCTGGTGACAAATTCTGTTTTCAAAGCTTTTTTTTTTTTTTTTGGTAACAAATATACCAGGAAACTGTATATTATGTTGTTGTTGTTCTTGTTTTTTAATAAGCTTTACTGTTTCATTAGGATTCAAGGATGAGAACTATTTTTAAAGAGAAAGAATGTCAACAATGGAAATGAGAGTTTTCCAAGACTCAATCAAAAACACAGCTGGGCAGCCTCAGCCTTTAGCTCTTCTCAGTGTGTCTCTCGCCACCTGAGAGGCTTTAATCCACTGAGTCTTCAACATGGGAAGGTCCCATCCTGTAAGAATATATAGTACCCTCACTTGATCTTAGCCAACAACCAGGTGGACATATCAAAGGAAGGGGAGAGTGGGAAGAATTGGGAGAAGAACACTGACATATATACACTGCCATGTGTAAAATAGATAGCTAGTGGGAAGCTGCTCTATAGCACTGGGAGTTCAGCTTGGTGCTCTGTGATGGCCAAGAGGGATGGGATTTAGGGGAGGAAGCTTACCCAGGGAGGGGATAGATATACCCATATGGCTGATTTCACTTTGTTGTACAGCAGAAACTAACACAACATTGTAAAGTAACTATACTTCAATAAAAAAAAAAAAATTTAAAGAGTCTATAGTATCAGTTAGATGGCTTAAGTACTCCATTTGACCAAAATTCAAAATATCATATGCAAATATCATACTTTTTTGACAATTCTAAACAAAACTATTTCCATTTCTGAAAGTAAGCTGCATTATTTCTCTCATTCAAACAGTTTGCTTTCCCAAAAGAAAACAAAAAAATTTGGTGAGTGCATTTATTTTCAGTATTGTTATGGGAATTATGCAATGGAATAAGAAAGGGCTGGTTTGTTTCTGATATGTATTCAAGCACACTACTCAATGATTTCACTGGAAAAGATGTATATTAAAGCTACACTAAGAGCTAATTTAAGTAATGGAAATTGGATCCTTTCCTTCAGGTACAAATTTCCCCATAAAGGCAATATATGAAATTGTTTTATTTGTGGCCTTTTTCATTTTTGTTGTATGAGTTGGTTGAACTGGAGGACATCAGGCAATCACTTTTACATAGACAGCTTGGAAACCAAACATTCTTGTCCCAATTTTTGAAAACACAGGGAATTGAGAAAAACAGATTTTTTTCAGTATCACTGGATCCAGAATCTCATAGTGATATTCATCCTACAACCCTCAGACCATATGTGGCTCACAGAATATGGCATGCTGCTTTCTACTAAGTCACATTATGAAGCCAGACTACTTCCTCTGGATTGTGATACAACAGTTGACCTGGAAGATGAGAGATTTAAAACAGTCATCGCAACAGACACAGATGGACTCTCACCAAGGCGGTGGGAGGAATGCAAGAAGCCAGTTACCAAGAAATGAATGACAGATTCTCCTTGACTGATCTCTCCCTCAACCTAAAATAATACTCCTCACATCATTACACTTATTTAGCTGTTTTGATAAGCTGATTTTTAAATGATACTATGAAAAACTACAATTGGGCATTATAATAATTAGGCTGAATTCTTTAGTGATTTCTCAGGACACCTGATGGTCATGTGGTGGTGGGGGAGGCAGAAAATGATCTTCAGATATTAAGGAGAGGTAACTGGTGATAAAAGCAAGGTCCAATGCTATAAAGAGCAATATTGCATAGGAACCTGGAATGTCAGGTCCATGCATCAAGGCAAATTGGAAGTGGTCAAACAAGAGATGGCAAGAGTGAATGTCGACATTCTAGGAATCAGCGAACTCAAATGGACTGGAATGGGTGAATTTAACTCAGATGACCATTATAGCTACTACTGCGGGGAGGAATCCCTCAGAAGAAATGGAGTAGCCATCATGGTCAACAAAAGAGTCTGAAATGCAGTACTTGGATGCAATCTCAAGAATGACAGAATGATCTCTGTTCATTCCAAGGCAAACCATTCAATATCACAGTAATCCAAGTCTATGCCCCAACCAGTAACACTGAAGAAGCTGAAGTTGAACGGTTCTATGAAGACCTACAAGACCTTTTAGAACTAACACCCAAAAAAGATGTCCTTTTCATTATAAGGGACTGGAATGCAAAAGTAGGAAGTCAAGAAACACCTGAAGTAACAGGCAAATTTGGCCTTGGAATACGGAATGAAGGGCAGGGCAGGGCAAAGACTAATAGAGTTTGGCCAAGAAAATGCACTGGTCATAACAAACACCCTCTTCCAACAACACAAGAGAAGACTCTATACATGGACATCACCAGATGGTCAACACCGAAACCAGATTGATTATATTCTTTGCAGCCAAAGATGGAGAAGCTCTATACAGTCAGCAAAAACAAGACCAGGAGCTGACTGTGGCTCAGACCATGAACTCCATATTGCCAAATTCAGACTGAAATTGAAGAAAGTAGGGAAAACCACTAGACCATTCAGGTATAACCTAAATCAAATCCCATATGATTATACAGTAGAAGTGAGAAATAGATTTAAGGGCCTAGATCTGATAGATAGAGTGCCTGATGAACTATGGAATGAGGTTCGTGACATTGTACAGGAGACAGGGATCAAGACCATCCCCATGGAAAAGAAATGCAAAAAAGCAAAATGGCTGTCTGGGGAGGCCTTACAAATAGCTGTGAAAAGAAGAGAAGCAAAAAGCAAAGGAGAAAAGGAAAGATATAAGCATCTGAATGCAGAGTTCCAAAGAATAGCAAGAAGAGATAAGAAAGCCTTCTTCAGCAATCAATGCTAGAGATCTCTTCAAGAAAATCAGAGATACCAAGGGAAGATTTCATGCAAAGATGAGCTCGATAAAGGACAGAAATGGTATGGACCTAAGAGAAGCAGAAGATATTAAGAAGAGGTGGCAAGAATACACAGAAGAACTGTACAAAAAAGAGCTTCACGACCCACATAATCACAATGGTGTGATCACTGACCTAGAGTCAGACATCCTGGAATATGAAGTCAAGTGGGCCTTAGGAAGCATCACTACGAACAAAGCTAGTGGAGGTGATGGAATTCCAGTTGAGCTATTCCAAATCCTGAAAGATGATGCTGTGAAAGTGCTGCACTCAATATGCCAGCAAATTTGGAAAACTCTGCAGTGGCCACAGGACTGGAAAAGGTCAGTTTTCATTCCAATCCCAAAGAAAGGCAATGCCAAAGAATGTTAAAAACTATCACACAATTGCACTCATCTCACACAGTAGTAAAGTAATGCTCAAAATTCTCCAAGCCAGGCTTCAGCAATACATGCATCATGAACTTCCAGATGTTCAAGCTGGTTTTAGAAAAGGCCAGAGGAACCAGAGATCAAATTGCCAACATCCGCTGGATCATGGAAAAAGCAAGAGAGTTCCAGAAAAACATCTATTTCTGCTTTATTGACTATGCCAAAGTCTTTGACTGTGTGGATCACAATCAACTGTGGAAAATTCTTCAAGAGATGGGAATACCAGACCACCTGATCTGCCTCTTGAGAAATTTCTATGCAGGTCAGGAAGCAACAGTTAGAACTGGACATGGAACAATAGACTGGTTCCAAATAGGAAAAGGAGGAAGTCAAGGCTGTATATTGTTACCCTGCTTATTTAACTTATATGCAGAGTACATCATGAGAAACGCTGGACTAGAAGAAACACAAGCTGGAATCAAGATTGCCAGAAGAAATATCAATAACCTCAGTTATGCAGATGACACCACCCTTAGGGCAGAAAGTGAAGAGGAACTAAAAAGCCTCTTGATGAAGGTGAAAGAGGAGAGTGAAAAAGTTGGCTTAAAGCTCAACATTCAGAAAACGAAGATCATAGCACCCGGTCCCATCACTTCATGGGAAATAGATGGGAAAACAGTAGAAACAGTATCAGACTTTATTTTTCTGGGCTCCAAAATCACTACAGATGGTGACTGCAGCCATGAAATTAAAAGATGCTTACTCCTTGGAGGAAAGTTATGACCAACCTAGATAGCATATTCAAACGCAGAGACATTACTTTGCCAACAAAGGTTCATCTAGTCAAGGCTACGGTTTTTCCTGTGGTCATGTATGGATGTGAGAGCTGGACTGTGAAGAAGGCTGAGCGCTGAAGAATTGATGCCTTTGAACTGTGGTGTTGAAGAAGACTCTTGAGAGTCCCTTGGACTGCAAGGAGATCCAACCAGACCATTCTGAAGGAGATCAGCCCTGGGATTTCTTTGGAAATAATGATGCTAAAGCTGAAACTCCAGTACTTTGGCCACCTCATGTGAAGAGCTGACTCATTGCAAAAGACTCTGATGCTGGGAGGGATTGGGCCAAGAGGAGAAGGGGATGACAGTGGATGAGATGGCTGGATGGCATCACTGACTCGATGGACTGAGTCTGAGTGAACTCCGGGAGTTGGTGATGGACAGGGAGGTCTGGTGTGCTGCGATTTATGGGGTTGCAAAGAGTCGGACACAACTGAGTGACTGATCTGATATGATCTGATCTGAATGCATTTTAATAAACAGTGCAAGATTTAGAGATAGACATGAGTTTCATTCTGAGTTTTGTTACTTACAAACTATAATCTCAATGTTTTCATTTGTTCAATGGGCCCATATATACTGTGGAGAAATGCTGCTGAGAATCAATGATGTGATGCAGGCAAACTAACTGGAATGTCAGTGTTGCCCAATAATTGACAGTTATTATTCATTTATAAGATTCCTGAGTCATCTTGTTATTACACAGCTCCTGTTATTGACTCTTACTCAAAAAATGAAAGATTATAGCAGTGATTTTTAGTGAGTTTTTATTAATCAACAGTAATAAGTGCTTTCATATTGAAAGCATTTAATAGGTAGATCCATAAATTAAAAGTCTTAACCAGGTTCACTCATGAAAAAACTGACAAAACTGAAACATTCCACATAAAACATTACTGTGTTGTTTTGATACTTTCAAGGCAATTTCAGTCTTAATTAAATGGGCAGAAAATCATGGAAGATAAGCCTGTTTTGATTTTTCACTGGCTTCTCTTTTGTGTAGGAATAGAAATCATGGAGTCACAGCATTTTAGATCTAGAGATGGGCCATAGAGATCTTTAATCAACCCCTTTATTTTACAGATGACTAAACTAAGGCCCAGCGAGACAAAGTGACTTGCACATGATCATAAGATCAGAGCCAAAATTAGAAATCAGGTCACAGAAATCTCAATGCAGTTTTCTTTATTCTACATTATACTGCATATATCAAGATGTAGTGGTATGTTCTGATGCACTAAAACAGAATTCAGTGGTGAGTTCTTCTGGAGCAAAAGACCTCCAGGATTAATGCAACTCAAGATGAGAAAAATGGCAACTCATACAATTAATATTTCAAGGGAAATAATAAATAAAACATCATTATTCTTTAGCTCCTTGGCACACCATCTATACTTGGGTCTTACAAAATTACTGGCATGATCAAAAAGCATGTTGGTCTTTTCAAGGTAATTGTAAATGGCTCTCTTGAGGGAAAATTATTTCAAAATACGTTTTGCTCTTTGAAGATTTGCTGGTTGTGTGGAAACATTCAACCACATCCTTGTTCTTCAAGGGCAGAGTGGTTTTGTCTCAGCACACTTGCTGGATGATCTTTGGAGGGTACTTAATTGATTTCTGCCTAAGTTTCCACCTCCATTTGTATTGTGATATTTGACAGTAGCTTTGAAGTTTGTACATGGATTAGTTGAGCTAGTAAAGCATTACATAAAGCATTTAACATGATAGCATAAGAGAAAAATGTAACAAATACTACATATTACTATTATTGTTATTACCATTATTACCACTACTATACGTTGTCATTGAAATTTCAATACTTTGGCCACCTGATGCAAAGAACTGAGTCACTGGAAAAGACCCTGATGTTGGGAAAGATTGAAGGCAGGAGGAGAAGGGGAAAACAGAGGATGAGATGTTTGGATGGCATCACCAACTCAATGGACATGAGTTTGAGCAAGCTCCAGGAGTTGGTGATGGACAGGGAGTCCTGGCATGCTGCAGTCCATGGGGTCGCAAAGAGTTGGACATGATTGAGTGACTGAAATGAATGATACATTGTCAAAAGCAGGTAATGTTCATATATAGCAAGGTTAGATTCTAAATTCTCCTCCTCAAACTTCATGAAGGTGGCTTTCCTATCTCAAGTCACTGTATCATCTTAAATGATGCCAGAAAATTTTGTCTTTATCAACCTCTGTGCTGTTTGTTATTGTATTTCAAAACTTCAAAAGAAAATAATGGTTAATAAGTATTCACACTTGTTTCAATGGACTCATAATGTTCTTTGACAGTCTTCTTACTCTTCTTAACAGCTTTTCAAATATCCTAAGCTCCCTTCACTTGGAAATCAAGATGAACATAAGAGGAAATATTTTGAGAAATGTGAATAAAAAATAAATGTAATATGTTTCCAGGCATCTGTAAGAATATGATTTCACTTGCTTTTAATGATTGCATATAACTTATTAGTTCTAAGAAAAACAACAGAAATAATTAGGAAGAGGTTTTCCTTCCTTTTTTTTTTTTTTTTTATGCATTTTCCGTCACCTTAGTTCAGGGCCTAGAGCTGAACTAAACATGAATACAAATCAGACTAATTATAAATAGACCTAGTAAATACTGCTGAATTAATGGATAAAATAAACCAAAGTGTCGTGGAAAATCTAAGTTGTCAAAATATTTGCAGCTGTAACATTTCTTTAGTATAGATTTTTTTTCCCCCTTTCTTTTCTTTATATGTCTTCATTGGCAAAATCTGGATGGATGAGCCTTGTCTCCTTGCCAAGACTTACAATGTATATACAACTCTCTGTCACCTCTAGGGGGACAGTTATTAGGTATTCACCATCCACATGCCTATAGCTGATTACTCTGGAGGCCAAGCTAAAGAAAGTTCACTTCAAATTATATTAGCAACAGATTCCAGAACACTGGAGAAATAATGCATTTCTCAAACACAGTACTTCTTTTTTTCCTGATAAAACACATTTTCAAGTTAGACCAAAGTCAACAGGCCAAGATCATGACTAAAATTACATCAAAAAACACATACATGGTAACAGAATATACATCAAGCCATTTTTAATTTTACGCTCATTTGCGCTCATTTGATAGCCAACACTATACTTCTTTCCTAAAAACTGTGATTAGATTTTACTCTGTCAGGTAAGTGTTGTCTAAATTAGACTGCCAGCAAAAAACATTGTGAAAAAAAGTTTAAATATAGTGAATACTGGAAAAATTTTAGGGCAAATAGATATGAATATGAATTAAATTTGATTTATGATGGATATAAGTTAGGTTTGATTCCAGATAGATTTTAAAAAGTTAATTTACATATACCTTTTAGATGTCAAAAGTTTGCTATTGAAAAAAATAGATCCACAAAGTAAGTTAAATAAAACTTACTTTAAAAAATGCCTATGAAGTAATACTGAATTATTTTTCCCCTCTCGGATATAAAAAAATAAATTTTAGACTTTTCACCAACTTGATCTGACAAAATAAGTCTCTTGAATCATTTAAGTAACTAAAATCTCCTGCCACAAAAAAATACTTTCTCTGATAAACTAAGATTAGTGTCTTCACTTTTTGTTTATCTTAAGATAGCTGTCTGAAGACAATTATCACAAAGACAGTTTCTCTGTGTTCTTTCCTCCTTGATTTCAAAACCCTTGAGACCAGAAAAGAGAAGAATCAGGGTTGATGAGCTGAAAAACACATTCTACACAAAACCAATACATCTTTATGATTCTTCCCTTATTTGGTAGCATCATCTACAGGATAATGTTGCAAATCCCTATCATGACACTTAAAGGCTTTCATTAAGCTAAGATCTCACTGCATTCCTCTGCATATTTCATAGCCTGGCCACATCAAGTTGTTTGCCATTTCTGAAACACACCACAGCCCTTCTTGCTTCCAAATCTTTGATCACAATGTTTTTTCATCCTGAAACCTTTAGAAGAACCCATTTCTTCAACCCTTTTCTGCTCTCCAAAAGGTTACTCATCCTTCAAGTCCAAATAAAATGTTCGCTTATTTATAAACCTTTCTGGATATCCCCAGTCCGAATCAGCTCACGGTATAATACAGTGCTTTCTGTTAGGTAGTATGTGCGTGCATGCCAAGTTGCTTCAGTTGTGTCCAATTCTTTGTGATGCTATGGACTGAAGCCCACCAGGCTGTTTTGTTTATGGAATTAAACAGGCCAGAATCCTGAAGTCGGTTGCTGAGCCCTTCTCCAGGGTATCTTCCCAACCCAGAGACTGAACCTATGTCCCTCACATTTCCTGCACTGGCAGGCAGGTTCTTTATGAATAATGCCACCGAGGAAGCCCACTAGGTAGAACAGCATGGTCAAAAGCGAAGGATAAAGATTGCCTCATCTAAATTATAATTCTACCTCTGACATGTTTAAAATATGGGAGACTTTGATAAGTCCCTTGAGTAGAGAGAATATCTACTTTCCTGGGCTATTTTAAGGATCAGGGATAGTATAATAGCTGCACATACACTATAGAGTCAAAATATTAGATCTCATGTTGCTTCACCTTCCCTCCTGAGGGTCCTTCTTCATTTTGAATGGTGCACAGACACTAGATCATAGCATATGTTTAAAACAGATGTCCACCGAATTCAAATAATAAAGGAATACAGATGTGAGAAACTACTGTTACTCTCATTCCTTGGAAAGCTGCATGTTTATTTTAGGCTGTCAAGAACTGCCTCACAGCCTTCTAAGGAAAGGCTAAAATGCCAAGATGGGGCCTAAAACAGCCAAATGAAGGAGCCAGTTGCGATACGTCAGTCATTCTGGGTAACAGGCTCCCACTATTCTTCATGGACTCTCTGAGGTTTAATAACAGTTTAACAAGTTACAGGACTTACCAAGAAACTTCAGTAAAACTTGTTGACCACATCACTACAACCCCAAGGAATCAAAGATCAAATTAAAGAGAATGTTTCAGTATCAGAGCATAAACAGCCTCAAGGTCAAAGGACTGTTCCCAATTAAATAACAGAAGGACGTGATCATCATACTATTCTTAGCACACATCTCCTGGAATGGAACTTTTTTTTTTTTAAGCAATCAAAAATGAAAGGAAACATAATCAGAGCTGGATGTGCAACTTCTAAATAAAAACTGATCCTTGAACCCAAAGCTATGTCTTGATTCTCAGAACAATAAAACCAACAACATAATAATAATATAATTTGGATTTGGGTTGTTCATGGAACAAGGAGAGATATGTTTAGTTTTAATAAGTGAGAGCAAAGCATGTGGTGCCTTTTTAAAGATGTCAGTGTAAGGCTCAGATTAAGTAAACACATAGAAAAAAAAATCTTAGCAACTGTAAAAACATATGTTTTAAGGTCTTTAATAATCAGATTAAAACAGGAAGAAATTCCTCTTTTGATATTTCCTGAGTGAGACATAGGTCCTCCTGAAAGGGTCCTGGTGACACACAAGCCTTTATACTGACTTTGGGCGCTGCTCTCTGCTCCCAAACACTCAGCCCAGAAAAATTGCAGGCTTCTGTTCACCTGTGAAATTGAGTGTGCACCCAATTCAACCTCCGTAGACAGAATGAAACACTGAACGATAAGAGAGTGAGGAGAGTGATGTGAATTTGTAAGAAATACACGTATGCTGTTGGAGTCTAATAGAAATATTTTAACCACTGGCCTGAATCCAATCTGCACAGTAATTTAATAGACTATCAACCACAAATGCAATCCATAAGGCCAGTAAATGGGTACCAAATGCTGTAGCTGATTTTCTTGGAATGGCATTGGTAGACTCAAACTAATCTATGTGGAAAAGGAAGCTGCCCAGCAACGTCATATAGTCAAAATCATCAATAAGAAAGTGTAACCAATCGTATCCTTATGATATATTGCTTTGGAAGAAATTTGATCTCTCTAGGCCCTAACTCTGAAAGACTTTTTTTTTTTTTTTGGTCACAGGTTTCTTTTTTTGTAGTATACTGTATCTCATTAAATGTAGAGGGAACTCGTGGGAACAGAACTTGAAGCTGATGTTTTCAAAACACCATATAAGCATACATTTAAAAATGATGACACGCACATGACACCACCCTTATGGCAAAAAGTGAAGAGGGACTAAAGAGCCTCTTGATGAAAGTGAAAGAGAAGAGTGAAAAATCTGGCTTAAAACTCAACATTCAGAAAACTAAGATCATGGCATTTGGTCCCATCACTTCATGACAAATAGATGGGGAAAAATGGAAACAGTGACAGACTTTAATTTCTTGAGCTCCAAAATCACTGCAGATAGTGACTGCAGTCATAAAATTACAAGATGCCTGCTCCTTGGAAGAAAAGCTATGACAAGCCTGGACAGCATATTAAAAAGCAGAGACATTACTTCACTGACAAAAGTCCATATAGTCAAGCTATGGTTTTTCCAGTAGTCGTGTATGGATGTGAAAAATTGGACCATAAAGAAGGCTGAGCACCAAAGAATTGATGCTTTTGAACTGTGGTGTTGGAGAAGACTCTTGAGAGTCCCTTGGACTTCAAGGAGATCAAACCAGTCAATCCTAAAGGAAATCAATCCTAAATATTCATTATAAGGACTGATGCTGAAGCTCCAATACTTTGGCCACCTGATGCAAAGAGCCGATTCATTAGAAAAGATCCTGATGCTTGGAAAGATTGAAAGCAGGAGAAGGGGATGACAGAGGGTGAAATGGTTGGATGGCATCACTGACTCAATGGACATGAGTCTGAGCAAGCTCCAGGAGATGGTGAAGGACAGGGAAGCCTGGCATGCTGCAGTCCATTGGGTTGCAGAGAGTCGGACATGACTGAGTGACTGAACAGCAACAATGATTTTTTTTTCCTTTCAAAGCAGCTTATTGCAACTTGTATCATTTGGATACTGTTTTACAATTCCAATTCAGGGAATTCTTTTCAGAGTCACTTAAGGAGCCCTAAAAGGAAATTAATCCCATCACTTTATAATCATAATTCAGAGAAGATGGACTCAGAGGGTTGTGATTAGCTCCATTCTGCCTCTACTAAATAGAAACATTTAGGTTAGGTATAATAATATTTTATAAGGGAAAAATACAAATAAAACTTTTGTAGAAGGAAGCCATTTTTTTAAGTCATGGAAAGACTTTAAGACCACAATGAACTGCCTTATCTAGATAATTTGGAATTGTCTAAAAGGATAGAAGTAAACCAGCTGTTCTGAATGTCCCTTCCAGCTGAAGAGTAGATTCTTTTGAATCACATGTAGTGTATGACAATAAGACTGCCCACCAGATATGCTGGTTAAATGCAGCTTTCTCCTACTACTATATGATGTTGTCCATATAAATCCCCACTAATGCTCTTTCTTTCCATGGATGCTCAGCTGAAAATAAAATATCAGTTGTTTATGTAAGAAAGTTAATTTTACCATTAGAAACTATATTGCTGACAGGACAGAAAAATATTAGAAGCTACCTTGAAAAATCCAACATCATATTTTATTTATTTGTTCAGAAGCAATCAGGTATTTATAATTCATTATGTGACAGTATCCTAAGTACTGACATGCAGAAGTCAATAAAAAGAGGCAACGGTCCTTGATCTCATAGAATTTGCATTCTTATATAGAAGGTAAACTTCAGATTAAGTTACACAAATACATATGCAATTAAGTATTCTGGTTAGGTCTGTGATGAAAAAGCAAAGTACTCTGATAGAGAAGAAAGGATGATCTAATTTAAGTTTGAGGAAAAAACATTAATCTGAGTTCTGTAAGAACATTAGAATTTATCAAGTGGATGTTCACTTCAGCAGAGAAAGCAATGTGTAGAAAGGTCTGCAATGTGGCAGAGATCTTAATATTTTCAAGGACTGAAAGGTGGACAGTGAAGCAAGGGCTTCACTAGGGATGGAGAGTAAGGTGAGGCTGGAGAAATAGGTGCAGGCCAGCCCTTGCAGGGCTCCATAGGATACGTCAGTGATGTAGCCTTTTCTTCCTAAATGCAATGGAAAACTACTGAAGGGTCTTAATCAAGGGGAGAACACGAGCAAACTAAATTGATAAAAAGTTCACTCCAGCACAGGGAGAGGTAGGGATAAAATTACAGGGAAACAAGGCTATTGTACCTCTAAAATAATTCACATAGGGCTCTGAGAGTGACAGTGGAGATGGAAAGAAGCAGGCAGCTCTGAAATATACCTCCTGTGATATTACAGTATAAATTTAATGTCCGGAAATAAACACCAATTGCTTCTATTTGATTCAAGATAAAACTCTAGCAATAACCTTACAAAAATGTCCTAAATGAAGGCCTTTCCAGTTACAGGTTAGAGAAAACAGAATAGGGCAGTAGAGTTTATAAAACTAATCACACGTTTACCTACCAGGAGAGCTCTCTAATCCCTGGAGTATCATCTGATGAATACAGGTTCATGTCAAAGGTTTCTGTTGTGATTAGTATCCCACTAGGCGGGATTATAGGGGACTGGAATGCAAAAATAGGAAGTCAAGAAATACCTGGAATAACAGGCAAATTTGGCCTTTGAGTACAGAATGAAGCAGGGCAAAGGCTAATAGACTTCTGCCAAGAGAACGCACTGGCCATAGCAACACCCTCGTCCAGCAACACAAGAGAAGACTCTACACATGGACATCACCAGATGGTCAACACCGAAATCGGATTGATTATATTCTTTGCAGCCAAAGATGGAGAAGCTCTATACAGTCAGCAAAAACAAGACCAGGAGCTGACTGTGGCTCAGATCATGAACACCTTATTGCCAAATTCAGACTGACATTGAAGAAAGTGGAGAAAACCACTAGACCATTCAGGTATGACCTAAATCAAATGCCTTATGACTATACAGTGGAAGTGAGAAATAGATAAGGGACTAGATCTGACAGAGTGCCTGAAGAACTACAGATGGAGCTTCGTGACATTGTACAGGAGACAGGAATCAAGACCATCCCCAAGAAAAAGAAGTGCAAAAAAGCAAAATGGCTGTCTGAGGAGGCCTTTCAAATAGCTGTGAAAACAAGGGAAGCAAAAAGCAAAGGAGAAAAGGAAAGATATAAGCATCTGAATGCAGAGTTCCAAAGAATAGCAAGGAGAGATAAGAAAGCCTTCCTCAGCGATCAATGCAAAGAAATACAGGAAAACAACAGAATGGGGAAAACTAGAGATCTCTTTAAGAAAATTAAAGATACCAAGGGAAAATTTGATGCAAAGATGGGCACAATAAAGGACAGAAATCGTATGGACCTAACAGGAGCAGAAAATATTAAGAAGAGGTGGCAAGAATACACAGAAGAACTGTACAAAAAAGATCTTCACAACCCAGATAATCATGATTGTGTGATCACTCACCTAGAGCCAGACATCCTGGAATGTGAAGTCAAGTGGGCCTTAGGAAGCATCACTACGAACAAAGCTAGTGGAGGTGATGGAATTCCAGTTGAGCTATTTCAAATCCTGAAAGATGATGCTGTGAAAGTGCTGCACTCAATATGCCAGCATATTTGGAAAACTCTGCAGTGCCCACAGGACTGGAAAAGGTCAGTTTTCATTCCAATCCCAAAGAAAGGCAATGCCAAAGAATGTTAAAAACTATCACACAATTGCACTCATCTCACACAGTAGTAAAGTAATGCTCAAAATTCTCCAAGCCAGGCTTCAGCAATACATGCATCATGAACTTCCAGATGTTCAAGCTGGTTTTAGAAAAGGCAGAGGAACCAGGGATCAAATTGCCAACATCTACTTCATCATGGAAAAAGCAAGAGAGTTCCAGAAAAACATCTATTTCTACATTATTGACTATGCCAAAGCCTTTGACTGGAACACAATAAACTGTGGAAAATTCTGAAAGAGATGGGAATATCAGACCACCTGACCTGCCTCTTGAGAAACCCATATGCAGGTCAGAAAGCAACAGTTAGAACTGGACATGGAACAACAGACTGGTTCCAAATAGGCAAAGGAGTATGTCAAGGCTATATATTGTCACCCTGCTTATTTAACTTATATGCAGGGTACATCATGAGAAATGCTGGGCTGGAAGAAGCACAAGCTGGAATCAAGATTGCCGGAAGAAATATCAATAACCTCAGATATGCAGATGGCACCACCCTTATGTCAGAAAGTGAAGAGGAACTACAAAGCCTCTTGATGAAAGTGAAAGAGGAGAGTAATAAAGTTGGCTTAAAGCTCAACATTCAAAAAACTAAGATCATGGCATCTGGTCCCATCACTTCATGGGAAGTAGATGGGGAAACAGTGGAAACAGTGGCTGACTTTATTTTCTTGGGCTCCAAAATCACTGCAGATGGTGACTGCAGCCATGAAATTAAAAGACGCTTACTCCTTGGAAGGAAAGTTATGACCAACCTAGACAGCATATGAAAAAGCAGAGATATTATTTTGCCAGCAAAGGTCCATCTAGTCAAGGCTATATTTTTTCCAGTAGTTATGTATGGATGTGAGATTGGACTATAAAGTAAGCTGAGCACTGAAGAATTGATGCTTTTGAACTGTAGTGTTGGAGAAGACTCTTGAGAGTCCCTTGGACTGCAAGAAGATCCAACCAGTCCATCCTAAAGGACATCAGTCCTGGGTGTTCATTGAAAGGACTTATGTTGAAGCTGAAACTCCAATACTTTGGCCACCTGATGCGGACAGCTGACTCATTTGAAAAGACCCTGACGCTGGGAAAGATTTAGGGCAGGAGGAGAAAGGGACGACAGGATGAGATGGCTGGATGGCATCACTGACTCGATGGACATGGGTTTGGGTGAACTCCGGGAGCTGGTGATGGACAGGGAGGCCTGGCATGCTGCGGTTCATGAGGTCGCAAAGAGTCAGAGCGACTGAACTGAGGTGGGATTAAGTTCAGAATTTGCCAATTCACAGCGAGTATACTTTTATGTGGTTACTGTAATCTGAAGGCTTAGGCAAAGAGAATATGCTTAGTTGGAAGAAAGGTAGAACAAAATAAATTATTTGCTCATAAGTAAATATACATAAATATGAAAGAAAACCATTAAACAGGATTTCTAAAGTGTTCCAAAGCAGTTGTCCTTGAATGTGACTGGGGATTTGGGTACATTAAACTGAAAACAGTTATGTGCAAATGTCCATATTAATAAAAGTTAAAAAGGTTTGAGCAATGTTAAACATGGTCCTTGGAGATAAGCTCATTAGTAAACTAGAGAGTCTTGAAACTCTCAAGTGCCATCTTTGAACTGAATAAGACATCTACTAATGAAGTCCCCAATGGGCTAATAGTCTATATCTGGCAGTATGTGTATTTCTGAATTTCAAGCTGAATTTCAACTATGTTGATGCATTAAAAAATGCTATGAGATGTTACTCCATAAAGAAAAAGGAGGGTAAAAATGTTTACAGCACCCTAAGCTGAAAGCATTTGATTTTTCATTTCTTGGTCATATACAATGCAGCTAAAACAAGCACATGCAACCAAAGTACCCAATAAACAGAGAGGAAAAAGGGTTAAAAATGATATAATAAGGAAGAAATAATTAAATCTAACTCTCTGACTCATTTAAATGTTACAAAAATAAAAGAGGTACATTTGACTCTTCAAAGTTGTCTAAGTGAAAACATCACACTTTATGGCCAAGGATACTATTATTTCAAATGAAATGTTTTAAAGTTGCATACACAGAGCAGATACTTAATTGAGAAATCTATGTAGATACCTAATTGTCTTAATCTTGACAGGAAGAAAGGGTTGTTCCAGCAGCTGGCTAGCACTTACTATTTATTACCCATCTATGATTTATTATACTTCATAGAAAAGTCACTTGCTATGAAACTTGTGTTTTCTAATAAGCATTCTACTATGATGTATTACTGAGTGTTTTCTTGCTGTTAACAAGGAGCCTAGAGAAACCAAGTAGGTTTCAGGGACCAGAAAACCTGGTAAACAATATTGTCCTGGCCTTTTGAACAGGGTCATGACATACAGGAGCATACCCAGGAGAGAGAGTTACACATACAGCTGGCGTGCCTTCTTCCTTCCCTAAGGTCATGAGGAAGATCCAATACCTATACCTCTATAATATGAAAAACTAAAAATGGGCAGAGCACAAGGCAAAACACAATTTTAAAAAAGGTCACCAATATTAAACAAGTTCAATTAAACTAGCACAGCATACACCTCCTTATTGTACCCACACCCTATTCCAATCAGATGGATTTTTATGACCCTCTTTCAAACAAATTCAACTTCTTAAAAAACATGATATTACCATCCTCTCTTTTCACTTTTATCTTTATAAAAGCAGAGGGAGGGTGGAAGGGTGGGAGAGAAGGGGAGGAGGAAGAGAGAGAGAGAGAAAAGGAAGAACAGAGAAAAAAAAATAAAAGTCTTTCAGTCTGCTCAAAGTCATCAGATGACTTTGACATAGAACTCACAAGGAAAATAACTCAGAGCTGCTGAAAAAGGAGAAAGCTGTGGGAAAAATGAGGTCAATTAGACCCGGGGGGATGTTAGGTGTTAGATATGTATGTCTGAGCCCAGTACATATGTGTCTTACATACTTACTTTGCTTCTAACCTTTTGTGTCTTCCTCCCAGACTGCAACATATTTATAGATCTGTTTTTACTTCTGTTGCAAGCCTTTGAACCCCTACACCAGCATTCAACATCATGTTACCAATTTTGTTTGGGATTTCAACATCCTCAATCCTATTTACCAAAAGAAAAGTGGTATGTAGTGTGAGAAGTAACAGAAAGTCCTTTTGATCTTCTACTAATATTTTTCTTAATAGTTTTAACTTAAGCCTGTAATTCTATCTGAAAACAAGCCAACTAG
This sequence comes from Bos mutus, assembly GCF_027580195.1. Lineage (NCBI taxonomy): Eukaryota > Metazoa > Chordata > Mammalia > Artiodactyla > Bovidae > Bos > Bos mutus. The sequence continues at coordinate 31,296,142 of NC_091625.1, forward strand.
AGATTGATCCAGGTTCTAATGTTTCTGTCTTTTAAAATGAAAACATGCCAGGACTTTAAGAGGGGCTATCCATCATTGGCACTTCCATGTAAACTTGTTAAACTAGATTGTTACCTCCCAACACTTTGCTATGCCATTTACACTCAAGAGTCCAGTTTCAGGGAAGGAGTCAGAGATGTGAAATATAAGCCAGTGACACATACCAGGCAAGTATGGTGACTTCATTAAACAAGAATCCTGTGGCTTGATTTTGACTCGAGACAAGAAATGGTAGAGGCACAGAGAAATGTTAAGCTTTATACACTTTGTAATTTTTTCTCTAACTGGTCCTGGGTCCCACAGTATTTGTTATTATGACCTTCCTTTAAATTGTTTTGTTCTTTTCCATCATCACAGATACTTCTTAAGGGCATAAGTTAGTTCTAACTCCAATTGTTTGATATTTTATCAGTGCTTAGGGAGTTGTTTAATCTCGGGATGAAGTGCAAATATTGATTAAAAATAGAATCATTGGGGATAAAGAAGTTTTCAAATAACACTTTTTTTTTCAGAATTGACAGAATGAAGGAAAATGTCCACTAATGGTTCAAATACTGAGGGAAGATGAGGGGAAGAAGAAAAAAGAAATATATGGGAGACACGGGAAACACCTGATGAATTGTACTGATCAAATGCAAGATAATAAACATTCGCATTTTGTTCTTGGATAAGAGATGTTACTTATTATGGCAAGGGTGTGGATTGATATAATTGGTGGAAAGTGGCACAGAGACAGAAAGCAGGAAAACATAGGCATCAAAAGGCACAAATATATTTGGGTCATAAAGGAAACTTCATGGATGTATTTTGTTAAGAGAGAACCTTGGGATGCTGCTGAGGAAAGTGATGGGTCAAAAAAGGTATATGAATTGATCAGCCTTTAAATGTGTCTCTGATATTCTCCCTTCAAGAAAATATTTTTTAAAATTTTAATTGAGATCGTTCTGCATAATTGCAGGCTTTATGTGTATTTAGTTGGTCACGGTTGTTTTTTCACATTTCTCTTTGTCAGTTGCAGCAATCAGATTCAGACAGAAAATGCTGTTAATCTTAAAGGGTCAGTCCAATCTCACTTTGAGGAAAACTTAAGAAAACCCCCATTGATTTCAAACAGGATTGACTCTAGTGGGAATAGAAAAAGGTAATTTAAATATGTTTTGTTATAGATGATACTATATAACAGTAGACAAAATATTGAGGAAAAAGGTGTAAGGTATGTAATTAGATGTAAGGTATACAGTCAACAACTGTCATGAGTACATTGCCTCAAAGTGAGGAAATATTGCTGTATAAGCTTCACACGTGTTCACAATCCAGCATTACCCCATTGTCTATGACATAGTTTAAACATTAAACAGTACATTTTAAGTGCATCCTTGTCTTCATTTATTATTTCTCCAGCCCCATTCTCTCATATACTGCTCTTTTTCTTAATGGTTCATTATCTATTTGTATCCTTCAAAATGTAGGCTTTTTTTTCTCTTTTCTCCCTCTTGTCTTTATTTATTTAGCCTTCTCTCATCATTTTTCTGAAATCAATGTTCTGTTTCATTTTTCCTGCATATCCTTGAGATCCAAATCCCTTTCCAGAAAAGCTTTGTTCCTCAAAGTCATCAGACTCATGCTCTCCATTGGTAAATATTTCCAGGTCATTGGTGCATGAAACACTGATTAATCTTTACTACAATTCCAGGCTCCCAGCCACCATGCAGTATTCCATCAGTGCAGCCTAGTCCTTATTCTTTTCCCCATTTCTGTCCTTGCTTATAACACTTTTTGAGTGAATACATTACTTCAAGCTACTTCTTTATCTTTCTGGACTCATACTGTTTTTCCTTAAACCATTTTATCTAAATATTGCCAGCTTTTGCAAGATCACCAAACACCACTAGTTTCCCCACCAGGATCCTTCCCTTTAAAAACTATGCTTCAGTCAGGTGAAAGGGGAAGGCTCAACCCCTTTCCCTTGAATCCCTCACCAAATTTTCATTCCAGAGCATGATGCCTTCCAGCATTTATTACTTTTCACTTCCTCAAAAGTAAATGCTCTCTGCACTTTGGGGATGAGATAAAAGGAGTGTGGGTAGATGGAGTTGTCACAAGTTAAACATCAATTAGGGCAATTCAGAGGGAGGGCACTGTGAAACAACAGGAGGGAGCTGGAAGACAAGTGAAATGTTTAGGGAATAATCACCGACCCAACAAAGAACAAGGCTTAGGTACACATTCAGACTACTAAAGAGGAAAAAGCTTATAGAAATTAAGAAACTGATAGGAACTGAGAAAAGAGAGGAAAGAACAGAGGAAGGGAGAACAGAGAAAGGAAAAGGGGGGAAGGGAGAGAGGAAAGAAAAGACAGAGAAGGAGAATGAAGGAATGAGAGATGCAAAACAACATATATTTTAGGTGGTAGTTTGATAGAAAAGGGACAGAGGCTACTGTTGAGGACCCTCATTAAAAGGATGTATGTGAGCCAGATTTATTCTTCCAATGCCAATTAATAATTTGTCCTTTTACATAATTTCTGATTTTTCTCCCTTATCCTTCTCTTCTATTCATAAATATTTTCTGAAGGGTATAAGTGTCAATTGTTCAGTTGTGTCTGACTCTTTGTGTCCCCATGGACTGTAGTTGGCCAGGCTCCTATGTCCATGGGATTTTCCAGGCAAAAATACCAGAATGGGTTACCTTTTCCTTCTTCAAGGGATTTTCCCAATACAGGGATTGAACCTGTGTCTCTTGCATCTTCTGCAATGAGAGTCAGGTTTTTTTTTTTTTTTTTTTTTTTTTTAACCACTGAGCCAACTGGGAAGCCCTTTATAGTTTCACAATGAAGGTCTTTTGTCTCCTTAGGTGGGTTTATTCATAGATATCTTACTCATTTTAATTCGATGGCAAATGGAATTGTCCTTGTTAGTGATCAGTTCAGTCGCTCAGTTGTGTCCATCTCTTTGCAACCCCATGGACTGCAGCATGCCTGGCTTCCCTGTCAATCACTAACTCCTGGAGCTTACTCAAACTCATGTCCATTGAGTCGGTGATGCCAACCAATCATCTCATCCTCTGTCATCACCTTCTCCTCCTACCTTCAATCTTTCCCAGCAGCAGGGTCTTTTCAAATGAGTCAGCTCTTCACATCAGGTGGTCAAAGGATTTAAGCTTCAGCATCAGTACTTCCAATCGATATTCAGGACTGATTTCCTTTAGGATGGACTGGTTGGATCTCCTTGCAGTCCAAGGGACTCTCGAGAGTCTTCTCCAACACCACAGTTCAAAAGCATCGATTATTTGGTGCTCAGTTTTCTTTATAGTCCAACTCTCACATCCATACATGGATGTGAAAAATTGGAAAAACCATAGCTTTGACTAGACGGACTTTTGTCCTTTGTTGGTGAAGTAATGCCTCTGCTTTTTAATATACTGTCTAGGTTGGTCATAGCTTTTCTTCCATGGAGCAAGCGTCTTTTAACTTCATGATTGCAGTCACCATTTGCAATGATTTTGGAGCCCCCCCAAAAATAAAGTCTCTCACTGTTTCCTCTGTTTCCCCATTTATTTGCCATGAAGTGATGGGACCAGATGCCATGATCTTAGTTTTCTGAATGTTGAGCTTTAAGCCAACTTTTTTCACTCTCCTCTTTCACTTTCATCAAGAGACTCTCTAGTTCTGCTCTCTGCCTTAAGGGTGGTGTCATCTGCATATCTGAGGTTATTGAGATTTCTCCTGGCAACCCTGATTCCACCTTGTGTTTCATCCAGCCCAGCATTTCTCATGATGTACTCTGCATAGAAGTTAAGTCAGGAGGGTGACAATATACAACCTTGACATACTCCTTTCCTGATTTGAAACCAGTCTGTTGTTCCATGTCCAGTTCTAACTGTTGCTTCTTCACCTGCATACTGATTTCTCAGGAGGCAGGTCAGGTGGTCTGGTATTCCCATCTCTTTCAGAATTTTCCACAGTTTATTGTGATCCACACAGTCAAAGGCTTTGGCATAGTCAATAAAGCAGAAATAGATGTTTTTCTGGAACTCTCTTGCTTTTTCCATGATCCAGTGGATGTTGGCAATTTGGTCTCTGGTTCCTCTGCCTTTCCTAAAACCAGCTTGAACATCTGGAAGTTCACGGTTCACGTATTGCTGAAGCCTGGCTTGGAGAATTTTGAGCATTACCTTACTAGCGTGTGAGATGAGTGCAATTGTGTGATAGTTTGAGCATTCTTTGGCATTGCCTTTCTTTGGGATTGGAATGAAAACTGACCTTTTCCAGTCCTGTGGCCACTGCTGAGCTTTCCAAATTTGCTGGCATAGTGAGTGTAGCACTTTCACCGCATCATCTTTCAGGATTTGAAATAGCTCAACTGGAATTCCATCACCTCCACTAGCTTTGTTCATAGTGATGCTTTCTAAGGCCCACTTGACTTCACATTCCAGGATGTTTGGCTCTAGGTCAGTGATCACACCATCGTGATTATCTGGGTCATGAAGCTCTGTTTTGTACAGTTCTCCTGTGTATTCTTGCCACCTCTTCTTAATATCTTCTGCTTCTGTTAGGTCCATACCATTTCTGTCCTTTATTGAGTCCATCTTTGCATGAAATGTTCCCTTGGTATCTAATTTTCTTGAAGAGATCTCTAGTCTTTCCCATTCTATTCTTTTCCTCTATTTCTTTGCATTGATCGCTAAGGAAGTCTTTCTTACCTCTCCTTACTATTCTTTGGAACTCTGCATTCAAATGGATGGAGTTTGACTCTAAATGTGACTTCACCCCTCTTACCACATGTTGGGTCTTCTCCTTTGCCCTTGGATGTGGGATATCTTTTTTTGGTGGGATCCAACATTTTCCTGTTGATGGTTTTCCAGTAGCGAGTTGTAATTTAGGAGTTCTCACAGGAGAAGATGAATGCAGGTACTTCTACTCTGCTGTCTTTTTAGTGTATAGAAAGGCAATAGTTTTCTGTATATTAATTTTGTTATTCAGCAACTTTACTGTACTCATTGATGAACTCTACTAGTTTCCTGGTAGAGTCTTTAGAATTTTCCATGTATAGTGTAGTTTTTAAATTATGGATTCAATTTCAGTACCACACTTGGTCTGTTCATATTCTCTGTTTTCTCCTGTTTCAGGCTTGGCCTTCTGGTGGGCAGGGCCATGTCTAGTGTGATGTCTACAGGCAGCTGTGGACTCTGGCAACCCACTCCAGTATTCTTGCCAGAGAATCCCATGGACAGGGGGGAGCCTGGCAGGCTACAGTCCATAGGGTTGCAAAGAGTCAGACAGGACTGAAGTGACTTAGCACAGCACTCAAGTGCTGATGGATGGGGTTGTGACTTCACCCAGTTAGTTGTTTGGCTTGAAGCATCCCAGAACTGGAACTACAGGCTCTTGGGTGGAGCCAGGTTTTGGTGATAATGACCCAAACAAGATGACAGCCTCCAGGAGAGTTCAGGCAGATGAATACACCCAGATATGTCCTCCACTGGTGTCTATGTCCCCAAGGTGAGCCAGGAGACCTTCTAAGACCAGCAGGTAGGTCTGCCTCAGGCTTCTGTGAGATTACTGCTTTTGCCCTGGATCCTAGTGTGCATGAGATTTTGTGTGAGCCCTGTGGCATGTCTATTTCCCCCAATTCTGTGGTTTTCCTGCAATCAAACCCTCTTGACCTTCATAGCCAGTTGCTCTGGGGGCTCCTCTTTCCAGAGCTGGACACCTGCCCCCCCACTAGGGGGCCTGATGTGGGTGTCAGAGCTTTCACTCCTGTGAGAGAACTTATGTAATATAATTAATCTATAGTTTATGGGTTCCCCATCCATGGGGTATGGGATTTGATTATATTGTTAGTCCGCCTTTCCTAATGGTCTCATTTAGGCTCCTTCTTTATGTCTGTAGAAGATCCTTTCTGGAAGGTTTCAGACTTTTTCTATGACAACTGTCCTGTCAATTGTGATTTTTAGCTCATGAGAGGAGATGAGCACACCTATGTCTACCAAATACAACATGTGAATTCCCTTGGAGTCAGATTACATTGATTGCTTTTATTTTCCTGATCATTTGTCAAATTTAGTTGTTTCTTTGGATACCTGATTTTGGGTTGAAAATGAAGACTTTGCAAATAATATGTTGTAGTGACTCCAAATTCCATCCTATTCTGATGATTATTCTGGTTTTTTTTTTTTTTTTTTTCCTTAGGCAGTTAGTTACCTTGCCTGACAACAAACTGAAAAGTCTGTTGCAGCTGCCTGACTTCTGCTCTCACACTCACCTGTCCTCCAAGTTCAGCAATATACAGCTACTAAAATTTCTGCTTTGCTCTTAGGCTTTCCTGCTGCTGCATTTTTAGCCGGGTTTCCTATCCGGCACCCATTCCTGCCAAATTTGTTAAAACATTGGAAATTCAGGTGGATTACGGGCTCATGCTTTCTGCTTCACCTTGTTTCCAGGGAATCCCCTAATTTCCAGGTGCTCTGCCAGTTGGGCCCCTGTCCTCTGACCAAAATTCCACCTTTCTGGTAACTGAACTGAGCATGATTGAGGAACACAGTTAATTTTTTTTTTAATCAGACTCAGAGGTCTGTATCTGGGACATCCTACGTTTCACTCCAGGTCTCTGACTTCTTTTCCATCATGTCTCCTGAGGTGTTCCCTGTATGCAAACAGTTTAGCTGTCAGCCAGATACGTGAACAGTTTACGCTCAGAACTGGAGACTCCTTGTTTCTGATACTATTTAGTATTTCCCTTCTGAACTTCCAGTCCTGAACTCTGATCTCTAGCACATTTAGTTGCCATTTTTTTTTAATTTTATTTTTAAACTTTACAATATTGTATTCGTTTTGCCAAATATCGAAATGAATCCGCCACAG